>NC_141320.1:12542979-13847979 GCF_037954235.1 Aulostomus chinensis | reverse complement strand
GCGTTGACGCGACACGGAGGCAGGATTTTGTTGGGGTTTGCGTCGACGCGACGCAGAAGCATAAATCAGGCTTAAGTGGTTTAGAATCTCACGCCAAGACAGAGAACCAGGTCCTGAATCAGTCACGTGGTCACTGCCGGTCGGCGAGGCTTTGGACGTCACTACATACGTCATCAATACGCGTTTTTCAAAACGAAATCCTGGATTACTCCACTCACCACTACCGCTGCTACCAGGTTAGCGAGTCTGGAGAGGCACAGAGAACAGAGCTTGGACTCTGCTCGTTTTGAAGAAGAAGAAGAAGAAAAGAAGCGGAAGGCCTCGGTCTTTGTCTCCTGAAGGCTGAGTGGCGTCGGTAGAACCTCAACATGTGCGCCGCGCAGCTGCTGCGGGTGTCGGTCCAGGAGCGGATCCTCACCGCCGCTGAAGACTTCCTGCTGCAGCTGGGAGAAGGAGACTCAGCGGCTGGAGTCCCGGTGCTGAGAGCGCTGCTCACCGAGCGGCTGGCGGCGGCCGCGGATCAGATCGTGGCTCTGCTGGAGGAAACCGTGGCGGAGTACGAGCGGGAGAACCGCCGGCAGAGGTTGCTGCTCGATGCCGTGCTGAAGCCCCGAGTCAGGCTGGACAGAGAAGGTGAGTCCCCCCACACTGACCAAGAGAACCGAGAGACCGCACTCCTGCCAGCAAGTGTCTCCGGTCTGGTTGTGTCCGTAATCCGGGTCATTGTGTTCAGACCGTCTGAGCAGGAGTGGAAAAACGTAGAAGTGTTTAACAGTTGACGGCTATTCGGTGTTGGTGGAGCCGTTAAACCTCCAAAGGCCCGGGACGCGCTGGGCGCCATCTTGGCTGCGTCCCGCCCAACAAGTAGGTGGCGCCGTCCGGTTTCCGGAGGTCAGATCGAACTTTGCTCAGCTCCAACCCAGACTGTCACTGTCAGGATTGTTGTGTCAGAAAGAGGTGGAGGAGAGGAATCAGTGATGGAGACTCAGGTATCGATGGAGAACCTCTTGATTCACAGCAGCCCTGCTAACAACACAGTCAGAGATGTCTTCCAACCAGACAGAACACAGCTTTATACTGAAAACAGGCTGTGTGTGTGTGTGTGTGTGTGTGTGTGTGTGTGTGTGTGTGTGTGTGTGTGTGTGTGTGTGTGTGTGTGTCTCTCTCTCTCTCCTCTTTTTATCTGGTGGTTGACATGTTGAGCATCAGTACAGGTCACCTCTGGTTCGAGTATTTGTGAATATTCTCAGTTTTCCAGGTCATCCTAATTCTCAAGCCAGGCAGCTGGACTCTCCTCTGTAAGTGAAGACGTTTGACCTCTCATCCAAGAAGCTCCTTCAGTTCTACAATTCAGTGGAAGTATCAGGAACAGAACCACCCCAGGGGGTGGAGGCAAAAACAAGTGGTGGTCAGGCCAGAACGAGAGGCTCATGAGGTGGAGATGTGAGTCCTTGGCCTCAGTTCTGGGTCGTTACCCTCTCAGCCCTCTTGGGGGGTCATTCAGGTCACCTGAATGAAGGCGTGAAGGCTGGCTGCACCTCCTGGGGAGGATCTGAGGACGGCATTGTAGGTGGGTGCCAGGTGGTGTCTGTGGCTGAGGTTTTCTGTCTCATGGTGTTGTTGGGCTTAAAGTGCACAGGGATCTGATGTGTGTTAAAGATCCTTCTGAGTTTCTCTGAAACTCCTGCCACATATGGTCATGGGGGGGGGGGGGGCTCAGACACCATTTATGACCCCCCCACAATGCCATCTCTAGATCCACTGAGCTTTCACGCCTTCATTCAGGTGAACGACCCTTTTTCCATGCCCCTGGGGTGGTTCTCTACCTGAGACTTCCCAATGAATTTTAGAACTGAAGCAGCTTCTTGGATGAGAGGCGTCTTCACTTTCAAGAGGAGAGTCCAGTTTCTAGTTTGATCATCTTTTGAGAACTCTGGTTCGAGGGACTGAACTCTCATTCTCCTACAGGGTCTCATTCTAGAAATGAACATTCTGACCAGCAGATGTGATCACGAATGGACAAAACCATTCAGCAGAGGGGACCAGTGACCTTTGACCTGGGTGACACAACGTTGATCCAAGCATCTGAAGCCAGCGTTTCTGTTCCCAGTTTGCTGACTGGTCGTCAGTAGCAGGACGTCTCTTTTCATTGAGTTGATTTCTGTTTCTGTCTGTTGCTCCGCTGTTTCAGAGTCAAATGAAGAGATTTCTGATGTTGCTGTTTGTGTCCTGCAGATGTGGAGCAGCTGCTGGTGATTAAAGAAGAGGTTCCCCCTGAGCTGCAGGACCCAGAGCCCCCGCTCATTAAAGAGGAGTGGGAGGAGCTCTGGACCAGTGAGGAGGGAGGGCAGCTTCAAGGGCAGGAGGAGGCTGATATCACCACGTTCCCCTTCACTCTGGTCCCTGTGAAGAGTGAAGGGGACGAAGAGAAACCTCAGTTCCCACAGCTTCATCAGAGTCTAACTGAGGAGAACTTGAAAACAGAGTCTCTGACCAGCAGCCCAATTCATCATTTGAAAACAGAAGTTGTTGAAGAAGAGTGTGGAGGACCAGAACCAGAACCAGCCAGCAAGGTAGATCCAGATCCACTTGTACAACCTAAGACTGAAGATCAGATGTCAGACTCTTCTGAAGCTGAGACTGAAGTCAGTGAGGATGACTGGGTCAGACCTGATAACACGGCCACCTCTGAGCACAAGGAACCCTTTGGCTCAAGGAGGAATTTGCTTCAGAAACTGAGCCCAGGACAGGAAGTGAGTCATTGCAGCTCAAAAGAGCAAAAAGTACAGACTGAAAGAGGATCAGAAATCATCAGGAACGTGACCTTTGGTCCTTCTGAATCTGAGAAAGAAGTCAGGAAGGATGAGCATCCATTTAGGTGCTCAACATGCAGGAAAGGTTTTAGATATAGAAGTGGTTTAGGTACACACATGAGAACACACACTGGGGAGAAACCGTTCCCCTGCTCAGTTTGTGGCAAAAGGTTTTCAGAAAAGGTATGTATGAAAAGACACATGAGAACACACACTGGAGACAAACCGTTCCCCTGCTCAGTTTGTGGCAAAAGGTTTTCAGAAAAGGGGTTTCTGAAAAAACACATGAGAACACACACTGGGGAGAAACCATTCCCCTGCTCAGTTTGTGGCAAAAGGTTTTCAGAAAAGGGGTGTCTGAAAAAACACACGAGAACACACACTGGGGAGAAACCATTCCCCTGCTCAGTTTGTGGCACAAGATTGTCAAATAAGGCAAATCTAGAATCACACATGAGAACCCACACTGGGGAGAAACCATTCCCCTGCTCAGTTTGTGGCAAAAAATTCTCAGTTAAGGCAAGTCTTGAAAGACACATGAGAACCCATACTGGGGAGAAAACACTTTGCCATGCTGTGGCTTTGAAGCATGACAAGAGAGCGAGGTGCAGGTAGGGCTGAATGAACTGCCCCCCACCCTCCAGATACCTGCTGCAACACAACTGCTTTCTCCAGGATTTTAGCAAGGAGGGGAGGTTAGCTATCAGTTCATAGTTGGCTAGAACCTCAGGGTCTAGAGGAGGCTTCTGAAGCAGTGGTTTAATGACTGCTGCCTTCAAGGACTGTGGTTCATGTCCTGTTACTACAGACAGAGGAATCAGATTGAATAAAGAAGTGCTCACTGAGGGAAGACTTCCTTAGGCAGCCTAGTAGGAAACAATCTAAGAGACAGGATGAAGGTTTGGATGAGGTCATCATTGAATGAAGTTCTGGACTGTTATTTGATAAAAGTGGTCGAAAGAAACATCTGGTTTAACAGCAGTTTCTGTGTTTACTGAGGCGGCTCTGGCTTTACTGAGGACCTTCTTATGTATTTTAAGATGATTCTTCCTCTTTCTTTAGTTGCCTGGTGATGAAATTCTACCACAGAGCTGTTCTCTGTTGTTTAATGATCTTCTTTTTAAAGGACCGATGGAGTCGTTAGTGTGGTGGTGTTTATTGTACTGCTGTGTTGTGATGTCGAAGTCTACGTCAAGCATTGTGACAGAAGCCAGTCACGAGCCACAAGTCTCCAGTCACGAGCTGCGAGTCTTAAGCCTGCAGGTTTCCCTGGTCTCTCGCCTCCAGTCTCTCCAGTCTCAAGCCTCCAGTCTCCAGTCTCTCCAGCCTCCAGTGTCTCCAGTCTCCAGTCTCTCCAGTCTCCAGTCTCTTTAACAAACCTCTTTTGTGCACCCTCCTTCCCCTCCTCTTCATTTGGGTCTACTTCCCTTCACCCTGCCTCCTGCCAAACAAAGGAAATGCGTCACCAAACAAAGGAAAAAGCAAGCTTCTGCAGCAGTGAGCCTGCAGTTTTATCCACCATGAGATCAACCTCCAAATGACTCAACTCAGAACAGGCATCTCTGTTGTTGTCATCCATCCAGTTACTTAACAGTGAACTTAAAGTTAACAGAAGAATAGAAAGTTTATTAAAAGACAAGTTTATGAGGACAGTTAATAAAAAGGTTTAAAGAGAGTATTTTTCTTAACTCGCTGTACAGTTTTAAAGTTGTCAGTGCTTTTGTTTCCATGTAGAGGCTCTGCTTGTATCCCCACCCCTGTGTTTGACTATTTGGAGTGGATGTTATCAACCTTCATCAACCCTAACTGACCAATTAACAGCCTGGTGTCAAAGTGCCGCCGGGTCTCATTTGATGGCCGAGGGTCCGACCTCATTTTGTAAAGTAGACGCCTGTCTCAAATAAACGCCAGGTTTGTTTAAACACCTGGGGGCCGTTATTTGAGATTAATGTTATCTTAACTTGGTTTCATGTAAGATTTTGCAATTTATTTGAACTTCCCAGTAATTTATGTCGCATGATGTCAGTGCACCGCAGACAGCAAATCTTCAAGCTCATGGTTCCATGCAAAAAAAAAGATCTACAAGGTGGTAACGCGTCGTTGTGAATGTATAGATCTGCTATTTTGGCCGCATGAGACTGTCGTGGAAGTGGAAGGATACGGGCCTCAAGTTGTCACGCCCCTTTCCTTACTAATAAAGTGTTCTTGTGTAAAGTGTTCTCTGGACAATCTTGATATTTGCACTACTGTTCTTTAAAATACTTCAATATATTGTTATACCTTGTATACCTATTGCTAAAAAAAATAATAATAGTGGCCCAGTGCTGGCCAGTGCCAAAATAAAAGCCTGTTACCAATCGACGCCTGGTCTCTTTTAAACGCCCGGGGTCCACATCGATTTTGCTACTAATTGCTCATTTACGGTACATATGCATGCACACACACACACACTTGGATATATATGCCTTTTACTGCAGGAACCAACCAGAACCTGAACCTCTATATGTGATTCTGGGTCTGTTTGTTTCCATAGGCTAGCACACGGCACAGGTCGGCCTGGTTTTAGAAAGTTTCTTGGTATCCTTATTATCAATAAAGTATTAAATATTTTGCATAATAAATGCATGCATGGCCTCATATTTTGCCATTTTAACGTGCTTTAAGTTGACGGTGCCCACCTGTCGTGTCAATGTTTCTATGTTTGTCTTCTTGGTCATGTGATGTGGATGAGAGTTCAACTAGAACTTCCTGATTCAACAGGATTTGAGTTTGTTGGGATTTTGTCAAAGACACCAACCAAACCTCTGAGTGGTGCAGATTTCTGCTGCCTCCTCAGAGCAGACTGGAGCTCAGCCTCACTCACCTGTGGGAGCCCCAGCAGAGCCACCGTGTGATGGAGTTTCAGTTGAGGATCCAAGGTCCTGGATTGAATTGGTGTTTTGTGTGTTTTTAGGCCTCCTGGCACCGATGAATGAATGAACCATTGTTCCAGAGGGAGCTGGTGTCAGGTCAGTCCCTGTTTCTACAAGACCTCCTGCTGCAGAGCCAAACTGGGAAACATCCATCCATTCATTTTCTTCCACTTATCCTTTTAGGATTGTGTGTGTGTGTGTGTGTGTGTGTGTGTGTGTGTGTGTCAAGTCAAGTCAAGTCAAGTCACAACAAAAGTTCTCTCATGACTCTTTACTAGTAGAGCAGGTCCAGCACCAAACTGCTTCAATGAATCTACACCAACAATTCTCCATCAGCAGCACATCCTGCAACAGTGGTGATGAAAACCACTTCCTTTTAACAGGCAGGAATGTTGAGCAGATCCAGGATCAGTGGGGACGGCCTTCTGCTTTGACCGATTGGGGGGAAACAGAGCAGGAGAGCGGGGCAGAGACAAAGAGAGGTAAGGCTCTCCTAAAACAAGGCCTGTTCAGTCAATGGTAGAGCAGAGTGGCGCAGAGGAAGCGTGCTGGGCCCAGAACCCAGAGGTCAATGGATCGAAACCATCCTCTGCTAAAAGAAGAAAAATAAAATGAACCTGCATCTTTAGAAATGTGTGTCTGTTAAAAAGAGGTTCATCAGGATTCTTCCTTCCTCCACAATCACCAACCATTGTGAGAGTTAACAACAGTCCACTTTCTGACTGAAGCAAAAGTAGACTTCAAAAGGTTCTTCTGATTCAACATAGCAGCTAAATTTCCATTTCCATTTCCTGAACAGGACAGGTTAAAAAAAGGGAATGTCATGACTTCCTCTGTATATTAGAATATGAACGACTAAAAATGTTCATGCCCAGTTTTAAGTTAGAATTAAACTGAAAATACAAAAATCTTCCCTCTTCAATCCTGTCACTCAGTGTTGTAAACTGTTTCAAACAAATTCTACTGTTCAACAGTTCAAGTGTTTCTAATGAAGCTGAATGTTCTCCTCTACTTTCCTCAGTTGTGTTTCTTTCATGTCCTCCTGAGATCAAAGACAGAATTCCAGGTACAAATAAATACACTATCAAAGCCCCCTGATGACATCATCATCAATTCTGTCTTTGATCTGGAGGCTCTTGCTTTAATCTTGGCTTTGATCTGACTAATGTTTCCTGACAGGTTGCTGTTTCCACTCCAGAGCAACCAGTAGTTGATCCTATCAGACCAGTCTGATGAACAAAGCTTTTCACTGTCAGTGGAATCACTGGGAAAAGAGACTCCTCCTGTCAGATGAAGGCTTCACTGTGTTGAGGAGGGTTTGTTCAGATGATTCCAGAAGAATAAATCAAAACCTCATCATTGAACATGAACATTAATCACTGATGACTGTTTTAACTGAACCTACTGGATACTGTGGTGCCTGATGAGGAGACAACTTGGGTACAAAGTTGCAGAAGAGGGTTTTTGGAGAGGAGATTTAGATGAGATGGTTTCCAAATCAAATCGGTTGTCACAAGGGAAAAACTGCATGGAAACACACACACACACACACACACACACACACACACACACACACACACACACACACACACACACACACAGAGTCCTTCTGACTAACCCATGTTTTTCTTCACTTAAACCACCACTGGAGTATTGAAAGAGATTGCATGAGACACCATCAACTTACATTAAAAACCCCTGACTGCCTTTAATTCCCTCCTGGCTGCAGGAAATTAGACAGACCAGCCCATAGCGGGGCTGCACGGTGGTGCAGTGGTTAGCACTGTGCCCTCACAGCAAGAAGGTTCCGGGTTCGAGTCCTGGCTCGGGCGTGGGATCTTTCTGTGTGGAGTTTGCATGTTCTCCCCGGGCCTGCGCGGGTTCTCTCCAGGTACTCCGGCTTCCTCCCACTGTCCAAAGACATGGACATTAGGGGACGAGGCTGATTGATACTCTAAATTGACCGTAGGCGTGAGCGTGAATGGTTGTTCGTCTCTGTGTGTTGGCCCTGCGATGGACTGGTGACCTGTCCAGGGTGTACACCGCCTCTCGCCCATAGATGCTGGGATAGGCTCCAGCCCCCCCGCGACCCTTACTAGTAAGGAATAAGCAGAAGATGACGATGGATGGCCAATAGAGTGGAGGTGAGACCACAACCATGCTCTACAATCAATACTTACATCAAACCAGCACCATCTCAACAACTTAACCTGACTAAATATATACATGATTCCAGACTACTTCACCAACTCAATCATACATCCACATAATCATTCAATGAACCTTGTCTGTGATTGTACCCCCTCCCCCATCTGGGAGCAAAGGTTTGCACCTACAGCTCCTAAGGAGCTTCCTTGGGCCACTCTCCCCTTTTGGCTCCACCCCCTTTAAGGAAACCACCAGGAAGAGGTGAGGACTGACGTGACGACTGAAACTGCCACATTTACATAAGACAAACTAGATCAACACTAAATACCAGGCCTTGCATAGTGATTACCACTGACTGACACTGGGGTCTTCATTTTCCACAGACAGGATGGCCGGTCCCCCTGTGCTTCCCAGGTCCCTCCCTGGAACACATGGCATAGAAAATGTTTCACATGTTTGCTGATTCAATAAACCTGACCATTAACATGTGTGTGTGCCTCTAATTTACATAAACTGTTCATACCAAGACAAATGCTACCTTCAATTAATCATTTATGTCATGGAACCCTTGGTCTCCATTACATTGGTCAACCAGAGAAGCTTCAACTGGTGACGCTCATTCAACCATGAATGAAGGTCAACCTCCATTATCTGCTATGCTTCTTAACAGAGGAATTAGCTCAAATGGTAGAGTGCTAGCTTAGCATGTGAGCGGTAGAGGGATCGATGTCCTCATTCTCCAGAATACTTTAGCTTGTTCTGTTGATCAGAGGAGCTGCTGGGTGATGAATGCTGATGTTTGTCCACTGCTGTGATAAAGTGTCCCCTGTTACTGAGATGAGGATGAACACCTGCTCAGGTCAAAGCTGCAATGAAGTCAAGTCATCACCCTGTAAAGCACCAAATAACAACAAAAGTTACACTTTACAAGAAGAACGGGTCCAGTTCCACACTCCTTAAATGAATTTACACCCAACAATTCTTCATGAGCAAGCACATCCTAGCTTAGGCCCAATTTTTCGTGGTGCTCTCCCAGATGCTTGGGAGCTTCTGGGGAAGCGCTAGTTGGGCCTAAGCTAGGAGCTAAGCTAAGTTGGTCTGCACCAGCTAGTGAGGGTTGGCTAGCTCTCGCAGCTTTTGGTGCAGAGCCGCTGCAGGTCCAATTCAACCTCGCTAAGCCTCACCTCCAACACAACAAAAAACTACATTTAACACACTTATCAGTATCACTACAGGAGGCAGAGGAGGAACAAAACATGTGGCACTCTGAGCAGGAGAGAGGAGAACAAGAGGGAGAAGCCATCGTTAGCTTAGCGTGTTTACAAGGCAGAAAGACTGTTGCTACCAGAATGATGGTCTTTTAAACTTCAGCCAAATAAAGCAGGAAGGTATTAATTTTTGGTGGGTAATTAGTCAATGAAATAAGGAATTAGCAGGGAGGATCACACTTTAGCGAGCACAATGAAGCAAGGCTCTACGATCAGCAACACAGAAAAAGGAGTTGAGGTCACACGCTTCCTGCAACCAAGGTCAAAAATCCAGGACGGACGAAGGGGAGGACAACAAAGACAAAGACACAAGAAACAGAGATAATAACCATAAACTCCATAACAACCATAACAAATATAACCATACAGAACATATATAACAAATATAACCATACAGAACATATATAACAAATATAACAAGAAAAGCATTAAAAAATATGTCACCTCTGGTCAAATACCCTGATTTGCATTTGTGTCTCTCAGCATTTTCATTTTCATGTTAAAGCCTCCTCCAGAATGAGGGGAGGGGTCAGGGGCAGCTTTCTGTGTTGTCTGCAAACTGAATTACAGGAAACCTGAACTTCCACTGTCAATGTATCCAACTGATGAATAATTGTTTGATCTATACATAGATAACTTGTAGTTATTGCACACACACACACACACACACACACACACTGCTGTGTCTGAACACTGAAGCTGAGGAGAGAGACTAATGTGCACCATCTTTTGGGGTTTCTATCTCTTTCCACACACAAATGCAGGCTGGCTCCTGAGTGGTTTACAGCTTTTTTGAAGGCGTGTGCTTTGTTGCCATGGAGACCAGAGCTTCAACAGGGTGATGAGTTCTTGAAAGCAGAGTTGGAGTTTGTTTGTGGACTGAACAGTAAACTCCTTTCTTTTGTGGGACTTTTGAATAAAACATTGAAATGAAAATCACTCTCCTTATCGTTTTTGATGCTGCAGTTTTTATGTTTCTGTAGACGTTTGGATTCAAGGATTCAAGGATCTTGATTGTCAAACCACTCACATTTCCATGTTGGTGGTACAAAAATTGAACTCTGGTCCCGGGGTAGCAAGAGATAGCATAATAAAGAGTGGAGAACAGAAATAAGGATTTACAGATGGAAAAGATATTTACAGATGGATATATATATATATATATATATATATATATATAGATAGATAGATAGATAGATAGATAGATAGATAGATAGATAGATAGATAGATAGATACAGATATATATAATATAAAGAATGTATATGTACAAGGCAAGAGAGTATATGTCCAAGTATCAAGTTGAGGGATACTGCACTTAGAGGACGGGGGACCAGTTGTTGCTCTTTGGATGGGAGAGGGTGGAGACTACAGAGCAGGGCTCCAGTTCAGCAGTCTGACAGCTGCAGGGAAGAAACTGTTCCTGAGCCTGGTGGTCCGGCTCTGGATGCTCCTCAACCGCCTTCCAGAGGGGAGAGGACGCAGCAGACTGTGGGCTGGATGGGTGGAGTCCTCCATGATGCGGCGGGCCCTCCCCTTGCATCGTGAGGTGTAGAGGTCCCAGATGGAGGGAGGACTGCTCCCCACAGTTCTCTGTGCAGCCTTGACCCCCCTCTGCAGAGCCTTCCTTTCAGCAGCCCTGTAGCTCCGTGCCACACGGTGATGCAGGTGCACAGGACGCTCTCCACCACACAGCGGTAGAAGTTCCTCAGGACGGAGCTCTCCAGTCCAGCTCTCCACAGCTCCCTGAGGAAGTAGAGACGCTGCTGGGCCTTCCAGACCAGATGGGAGGTGTTGGCACTCCAGGTGAGGTCACTGGATATGTGCACACCCAGGTACCTGGAGCTGGAGACCACTTCCACAGCTGTTCCACTGATGTGCAGGGGGGGGGGGGGGTGCCTGACCCTCTGAAATTCCACCTCCATCTCCTTGGTCTTCTGGACGCTGATGCAGAGGTTGTCTGCTCTGCTCCACTGCACCAGGTGTTCCACCTCCTCTCTGGATTCAGACTCATCCTTGTTGGTGATGCGTCCTACTAGAGGAGGACTCCAGTGGACTAAAGGGGACTAGAGTTGTTCTACATGTCAGACTTCATCATTGGATGGTTTCAGAGTCTGAAAAAGCACTGAGAAAACTACAGCAATGTACTGACATTAGTACTTTGTACTTTTGAATACTGAAGTATTTTTGAAAAAAAGTTCTTCGTTACTTTAACTTGAGTACAATTTTGGCCGAGCAACTTTTTTGTTGTAGTTGAGTAAGATTTGACTCTGAGTATCAATACTTTGACTCAAGTACTGGAGTTGAGTACTTTTACCACCACTGTTTAAGGAGGACATCATGACAACAAATATTCACCCTGATCCTTGTCTGAAGGAGAACCCAGTTCATGGTCGACTTCCAAAACTTGACTTCAAAATACTTTGAATTCAGATGATTTTTTTTTACTTTTTGATCTCAGAATTTGGTCTTTGATGTTGCAGTGACAGAATGGACCAAACCTGCCTATCGCCTAAAGGAAGACCAAGCAGTCAAGAACTAGTTAAAATATGAAGCTCTGATAACTCAGAAATGTAAAAACCTCATAGCACCACAATGTTTTGAGTCATTAGAGCACATTTGAATTTTAAGTGAGCAGCACTGAAGAACTTTAACTGAGGTTTATCAGTGTACTTCAATCTTTGAACTTGTCCCAGTGCTAAAAGGACTGGAGACTCAACAAGTTCAACTGTGAGCAGAGCTTTAAACAGACAGAAACAACAGTCATCAGGACAGAATGTGGTAGCACCAGCAGGAGTGGTGAGAGAGTCACATCAATCAAACACAACTGCTAAGTGTCAGCATGAACAAATCCATTCCCACAGGCAGTGGTGACAGCAGCACAGGATCAGTTTGATGGAAGGACCCACCTTGATTTCTGCTGCTGCTCAGCTCTGGTTTCTCTTTCTTAAACTCTCCACCACCTGTGGTCTCAGTGCTACTTGTGCTTCAATCCCTCTGTGCTGTGCTACACTGAGGGGTGGTTCTCACTTCTTCTTCTCCCTCCCATCTTTAGCCTGTGGAGTCTCCACAACTGGAGGTTGATGACAGGCCACTTGGCAGCGTCTTGACGGCGAACTCCACTGATGCACAATGCCTCATCCTGACAGGTGACCCATCATCACGGAGGGCAGTGGCTGGTCAGCGGGCCCACGCCGTCTGAGGGAGACACTCAGGCTCGGAGTGGCCATCTGGAGGACCGGGAGTTTTCCTGAACGGCCGGTGCCCCCGGCGGCCGGATGGGCCGGTGTGAGCAGGCATTTCAAAATATATATTTCTGGTAAAAACGCAGAAACAGCGGTTCGTTTGTTTTTGTGTTAAAATGAGAAACAGACCCATCTAGTTGTAGTACCACCACTCAGCGGCCGCCTTGCAGTCAGAAGCCATGAAGAATGTTGCCCAGTAAGAGGAAAGAGAAAGGAGGAGCCGAAAAAGAGAGACTCCGGAGAAGAAAAGCAGCCGAGGCAACTGCAGCCAAATTTCCAAAACTCGACATGTTCTTCCCCAAGCGTGTCCAACAAGAGGGGACAGGTAAATAGTAAACTTGTCCTGCGTTAACTTAGCTAAGCTAACGTTAATGTTAGCTCAGGCTGTACTAGCAGCTATAACCGTGCAGCCTGACAAACTTTGGCTATCTGTGACTGTGTTTGGCTACTGGCTAGTCTAGCCAGTAGCTGTTAAGTGCTAACGCTAATATTACGCTGCACTGTTATTATATCATTTTTTTGGCAAACGTCAGCCACTCACTGACAGTCAAAAGTTGTCTCTTCTTAAAGTTTGGCACTCATGTGAGAAACGTTTGTCTTAGCTTCACAGCAGATGGCTGCAGCCTCTCAGCAGACCAGCAGTGCCAGTGAAGATGACGAAGACCCAGTTCATCGTTGTCCAGTTCCACACATGTCCCTGGAAAACGATGATGTTATTAACCCAGTTGCAGAGACCAGTGCACTGCTCAGGCTCATGTTAATGGTTTGATGAAGGAAAAAAAAAAAAAAGTACCAGGGTTGTAAAATGCTATTAGATAGCAAGCTCCGGTGAGTTTAGAGAGACCAGACCACTGCACTGCTCAGGTGTTTGTTTTTTTTTGTTCAATGTTTATTTATGTTGGTCCTCCCAACAGCAGAGAAATATATCAGTGTGATTACTGTTTGCACTAAATGTGGTTAACTGTTGGAACTGTTATTGAGAGAAACATAACATGTTGGCTCTCGTGGTCATTCTGTATGTCCATGTTGTACACCATTGTGTACCACAGTGTTGGAATGGATACAGTCTGTGTGTTTGAAGTTGCTGCTTTATAAATCTACATTGTGAAACAATGTATTTGCACTACATTGCATGTTAATACAAACCATATGTTGTGTGCTGAAGAGCGAACTGGTCAAAAATAATGAATCGATAATTATGGATATAATTATCGATTATTAAATAAATTACTAATTAATATTAAATATTAATTATTCGGGGCACCACCCTGATGAGTTCAGGGAAACTATAATACGACCAAACTTGTAACAGTTACCAGTCTCTAACAGAGTTTATCTACTAACAGTCAATATTCTGTAACATGAACTACCAAGGGACCGCTCTGATGTTGGAGGATGAGATCAGAGCACTGGCTATTGATGAGACACGTGACCACAAGTTGGTACACAAAAGACACTACGACTTCTCTCATATAATAAAAATACATTTATTAACAGTGCATCAGTCAATCAGCAACACGTTGGTATGATGGTTATCTAACCAAAAGAAACAAGTGATAATGTGTGCGTGTGTGTGTGTGTGCGTGTGTTTGTGTGTGCGTGCGTGTGTTTGTGTTTGTGTTTGTATGCAGATTTTTCCCTGGAACAACGGATTTTATTTGAAGCAAGAAAGCAAGAGCCTCCAGATCAAAGTCAGAATTGATGATGATGTCATCAGGGGGCTTTGATAGTGTATTTATTTGTACCTAGAATTCTGTCTTTGATCTCAGGAGGACATGAAAGGAACCTAATTGAGGAAAGTGGAGGAGAACATTCAGCTTCATTAGAAACACTTGAACTGTTCAACAGTAGAATTTGTTTGAAACAGTTTACAACACTCAGAATTAAATTGAAGATACAAAAACCTTCCACACTTAAATCCTGTCTCTAACTTCAAACTGGGGATGAACATTTTTATCATCAATCTGTCTCTATGTGTTGGCCCTGCCATGGACTGGTGACCTGTCCAGGATAAACCCCGCCCCTCACCTGAAGGCTGCTGGGATAGGCTCCACCCCCCACGAACCATTGCAGATCATCAATGACCAAAGCTACGAAGGAGGATTACAGAGTTTGGGAGTCAGTGACTTAATAGAGTCTAACAAAGGGTTAGACCTGAATGAGACAGTCACCCTTCAACATGGGGCCATGGCAGAGTGAACCAAGAACACTACAATGGGGGTGAGAGTGGAGCCATGATGGATTCACAGTTCATCACCTCCACCATCATGTGGACCACCTGATCACCTCTCCCTCAACCTCTAAATAACTCATTCCCTGACCGGGAATCGAAACCGGGCCACGGCGGTGAGAGCGCCCAAACCCATCCTTGACCCACTCAGACACAGTCACCCATTCAAGCTGGACAGTAATGTAGTGATAGTTGCTAATAAACTCAAAGTGATGCTGACAGTCATGTAGCAAGAGTTGCTACGAACCTCAAAATAATGCGACAGTGATGTCGGAAGAATTGCTAATGAACTCAAAATGATGCTAACAGTAATGTAGTGATAGTTACTAATCAACTCGGTGATGCTTAATGTAATGTAGTAAGTGTTTCAAATAACCTCAAAGTGATGGTGAAAGTCATGTAGTAAGAGTTGCTACGAACCTCAAAATAATGCGACAGTGATGTCAGAAGAATTGCTAAAGATCTCAAAATGATGCTACAGTGATTTAGTAAGAATTGCTCATGAACTCAAAATGATGCTAACAGTAATGGAGTGAACGTTTCAAATTACCTCAAAGTGATGCTGACAGTCTTGTACTAAGAGTTGCTATGAACCTCAAAATAATGCGACAGTGATGTCGGAAGAATTGCTAATGATCTCAAAATGATGCGACAGTGATGTAGTAAGAATTGCTAATGAACTCAAAATGATGCTACAGTGATGTCGTGAGAATTGCTCACAAACTCAAATAATGCAAACATTAATGTAGTGATAGTTGCTAATAAACTCAAAGTGATGCTGACAGTAATGTAGTAAGAGTTGCTACGAACCTTAAAATAATGCAACAATAATGTAGTAAGAGTTGCTCCGAACCTCAAAATAATGTGACAGTGATGTCAGAAGAAATGCTAATGATCTCAAAATGATTCGAAAGTGATTTCGTAAGAATTGCTAATGAACTGAAAATGATGCTAACAGTAATGGAGTGAACGTTTCGAATAACCTCAAAGTGATGCTGACAGTCATGTACTAAGAGTTGCTACGAACCTCAAAATAATGTGACAGTGATGTCAGAAGAATTGCTAATGATCTCAAAATGATTCGAAAGTGATTTAGTAAGAATTGCTAATGAACTCAAAATGATGCTAACAGTAATGGAGTGAACGTTTCGAATAACCTCAAAGTGATGGTGACAGTCATGTAGTAAGAGTTGATACAAACCTCAAAATAATGCGACAGTGATGTCGGAAGAATTGCTAATGAACTCAAAATGATGCTAACAGTAATGTAGTGATAGTTGCTAATCAACTCAGTGATGCTTACAGTAATGTAGTAAGTGTTTCGAATAACCTCAAACTGATGCTGACAGTCATGTAGTCAGAGTTGCTACGAACCTCAAAATAATGCGACAGTAATGTAGTAAAACTAGCTACGAACCTCAAAATATTACGACAGTGATGTCGGAAGAATTGCTAATGAACTCAAAATGATGCTAACAGTAATGGAGTGAACGTTTCGAATAACCTCAAAGTGATGGTGACAGTCATGTAGTAAGAGTTGCTACAAACCTCAAAATAATGCGACAGTGATGTCGGAAGAATTGCTAATGAACTCAAAATGATGCTAACAGTAATGTAGTGATAGTTGCTAATCAAGTCAGTGATGCTTACAGTAATGTAGTAAGTGTTCCGAATAACCTCAAAGTGATGCTGACAGTCATGTAGTAAGAGTTGCTACGAACCTTAAAATAATGCGACAGTAATGTAGTAAAAGTTGCTACGAACCTCAAAATATTGCGACAGTGATGTCGGAGGAATTGCTAATGAACGCAAAATGATGCTAACAGTAATGTAGTGATAGTTACTAATCAACTCGGTGATGCTTAATGTAATGTAGTAAGTGTTTCAAATAACCTCAAAGTGATGGTGACAGTCATGTAGGAAGAGTTGCTACGAACCTCAAAATAATGCGACAGTGATGTCAGAAGAATTGCTAAAGATCTCAAAATGATGCGACAGTGATTTAGTAAGAATTGCTCATGAACTAAAAATGATGGTAACAGTAATGTAGTGATAGTTGCTAATAAACTCAAAGTGATGCTGACAGTCATGTAGTAAGAGTTGCTACGAACCTCAAAATATTGCGACAGTGATGTCGGAAGATTTGCTAATGAACTCAAAATGATGCTAACAGTAATGTAGTAAGAGTTTCGAACAACCTCAAAGTGATGCTGACAGTCATTTAGTAAGAGTTGCTAATGAACTCAATTCAATGCTACAGTGATTTCGTGAGAATTGCTCATTAACTCAAAATGATGCTAATAGTAATGTAGTGATAGTTGCTAATGAACTCAAAGTGATGCTGACAGTCAAGTAGTAAGAGTTGCTACGAACCTTAAAATAATGCAACAATAATGTAGTAAGAGTTGCTGCGAACCTCAAAATAATGTGACAGTGATGTCAGAAGAATTGCTAATGATCTGAAAATGATGCGACAGTGATGTAGTAAGAATTGCTAATGAACTCAAAATGATGCTAAATGTAATGGAGTGAACGTTTCGAATAACCTCAAAGTGATGCTGACAGTCAAGTAGTAAGAGTTGCTGCGAACCTCAAAATATTGCGACAGTGATGTCGGAAGAATTGCTAATGAACTCAAAATGATGCTAACAGTAATGTAGTGATAGTTGCTAATCAAGTCAGTGATGCTTACAGTAATGTAGTAAGTGTTTCGAACAACCTCAAAGTGATGCTGACAGTCATGTAGTAAGAGTTGCAACGAACCTCAAAATAATGCGACAGTGATGTCAGAAGAATTGCTAAAGATCTCAAAATGATGCGACAGTGATGTCAGAAGAATTGGTAATGATCTCAAACCGATGGGACAGTGATGTCGTAAGAATTGCTAATGAACTCAACATGATGCTAACAGTAATGTAGTAAGTGTTTC
The DNA here is from genome assembly GCF_037954235.1 of Aulostomus chinensis. NCBI lineage: Eukaryota > Metazoa > Chordata > Actinopteri > Syngnathiformes > Aulostomidae > Aulostomus > Aulostomus chinensis. The sequence continues at coordinate 13,830,436 of NC_141320.1, read as the reverse complement.
GAAAAACCTCAAAGTGATGCTGACAGTCATGTACTAAGAGTTGCTACGAACCTCAAAATAATGCGACAGTGATGTCAGAAGAATTGCTAAAGATCTCAAAATGATGCGACAGTGATTTAGTAAGAATTGCTAATGAACTCAAAATGATGCTAACAGTACTGGAGTGAACGTTTCGAATAACCTCAAAGTGATGCTGACAGTCTTGTTCTAAGAGTTGCTACGAACCTCAAAATAATGCAACAGTGATGTCGGAAGAATTGCTAATGATCTCAAAATTATGCGACAGTGATGTCGTAAGAATTGCTAATGAACTCAAAATGATGCTAACAGTAATGGAGTGAAACTTACTAATAACCTCAAAGTGATGCTGACAGTCATGTCGTAAGTGTTGCTACGAACCTCAAAATATTGCGACAGTGATGTCGGAAGAATTGCAAATGAACTCAAGATGATGCTAACAGTAATGTAGTGATAGTTGCTAAGAAACTCAGTGATGCTTACAGTAATGTAGTAAGAGTTTCGAACAACCTCAAAGTGATGCTGACAGTCATTTAGTAAGAGTTGCTAATGAACACAATTCAATGCTACAGTGATGTCGTGAGAATTGCTCATGAACTCAAAATGATGCTAACAGTAATGTAGTGATAGTTGCTAATAAACACAAAGTGATGCTGACAGTAATGTAGTAAGAGTTGCTACGAACCTCAAAATAATGTGACAGTGATGTCAGAAGAATTGCTAATGATCTCAAAATGATGCGACTGTGATTTAGTAAGAATTGCTAATGAACTCAAAATGATGCTAACAGTAATGGAGTGAAACTTTTGAATAACCTCAAAGTGATGCTGACAGTCATGTAGTAAGAGTTTCTACGAAACTCAAAATAATGCGACAGTGATGTCAGAAGAACTGCTAAAGATCTCAAAATGATGCGACAGTGATTTAGTAAGAATTGCGAATGAACTCAAAATGATGGTAACAGTAATGTAGTGATAGTTGCTAATAAACTCAAAGTGATGCTGACAGTCATGTAGTAAGAGTTGCTACGAACCTCAAAATATTGCGACAGTGATGTCGGAGGAATTGCTAATGAACTCAAAATGATGCTAACAGTAATGTAGTGATAGTTACTAATCAACTCGGTGATGCTTAATGTAATGTAGTAAGTGTTTCAAATAACCTCAAAGTGATGGTGACAGTCATGTAGTAAGAGTTGCTACGAACCTCAAAATAATGCGACAGTGATGTCGGAAGAATTGCTAATGAACTCAAAATGATGCTAACAGTAATGTAGTGATAGTTACTAATCAACTCGGTGATGCTTAATGTAATGTAGTAAGTGTTTCAAATAACCTCAAAGTGATGGTGAAAGTCATGTAGTAAGAGTTGCTACGAACCTCAAAATAATGCGACAGTGATGTCAGAAGAATTGCTAAAGATCTCAAAATGATGCTACAGTGATTTAGTAAGAATTGCTCATGAACTCAAAATGATGCTAACAGTAATGGAGTGAACGTTTCAAATTACCTCAAAGTGATGCTGACAGTCTTGTACTAAGAGTTGCTATGAACCTCAAAATAATGCGACAGTGATGTCGGAAGAATTGCTAATGATCTCAAAATGATGCGACAGTGATGTAGTAAGAATTGCTAATGAACTCAAAATGATGCTACAGTGATGTCGTGAGAATTGCTCACAAACTCAAATAATGCAAACATTAATGTAGTGATAGTTGCTAATAAACTCAAAGTGATGCTGACAGTAATGTAGTAAGTGTTTCGAATAACCTCAAACTGATGCTGACAGTCATGTAGTCAGAGTTGCTACGAACCTCAAAATAATGCGACAGTAATGTAGTAAAACTAGCTACGAACCTCAAAATATTACGACAGTGATGTCGGAAGAATTGCTAATGAACTCAAAATGATGCTAACAGTAATGGAGTGAACGTTTCGAATAACCTCAAAGTGATGGTGACAGTCATGTAGTAAGAGTTGCTACAAACCTCAAAATAATGCGACAGTGATGTCGGAAGAATTGCTAATGAACTCAAAATGATGCGAACAGTAATGTAGTGATAGTTGCTAATCAAGTCAGTGATGCTTACAGTAATGTAGTAAGTGTTCCGAATAACCTCAAAGTGATGCTGACAGTCATGTAGTAAGAGTTGCTACGAACCTTAAAATAATGCGACAGTAATGTAGTAAAAGTTGCTACGAACCTCAAAATATTGCGACAGTGATGTCGGAGGAATTGCTAATGAACGCAAAATGATGCTAACAGTAATGTAGTGATAGTTACTAATCAACTCGGTGATGCTTAATGTAATGTAGTAAGTGTTTCAAATAACCTCAAAGTGATGGTGACAGTCATGTAGTAAGAGTTTCTACGAACCTCAAAATAATGCGACAGTGATGTCAGAAGAATTGCTAAAGATCTAAAAATGATGCGACAGTGATTTAGTAAGAATTGCTCATGAACTCAAAATGATGGTAACAGTAATGTAGTGATAGTTGCTAATAAACTCAAAGTGATGCTGACAGTCATGTAGTAAGAGTTGCTACGAACCTCAAAATATTGCGACAGTGATGTCGGAAGATTTGCTAATGAACTCAAAATGATGCTAACAGTAATGTAGTGATAGTTGCTAATCAAGTCAGTGATGCTTACAGTAATGTAGTAAGTGTTTCAAATAACCTCAAAGTGATGGTGACAGTCATGTAGTAAGAGTTGGTACGAACCTCAAAATAATGCGACAGTGATGTCAGAAGAATTGCTAAAGATCTCAAAATGATGCTACAGTGATTTAGTAAGAATTGCTCATGAACTCAAAATGATGCTAACAGTAATGGAGTGAACGTTTCGAATTACCTCAAAGTGATGCTGACAGTCATGTACTAAGTGTTTCGAATAACCTCAAAGTGATGCTGACAGTCATGTAGTAAGAGTTGCTACGAACCTAAATATAATGCGACAGTAATGCAGTAAAAGTCGCTACGAACCTCAAAATATTGCGACAGTGATGTCGGAAGAATTGCTAATGAACTTAAAATGATGCTAACAGTACTGTAGTGATAGTTGCTAATCAACTCAGTGATGCTTACAGTAATGTAGTAAGTGTTTTGAATAACCTCAAACTGATGGTTACAGTCATTCGGAAGAGGTACTACGAACCTCAAAATAATGCGACAGTGATGTCAGAAGAATTGCTAAAGATCTCAAAATGATGCGACAGTGATGTCGGAAGAATTGTTAATGAACTCAAGATGATGCTAACAGTAATGGAGTGAAACTTTCGAATAACCTCAAAGTGATGCTGACAGTCATGTAGTAAGTGTTGCTACGAACCTCAAAATAATGCGACAGTAATGTAGTAAAAGTTGCTCCGAACCTCAAAATAATGCGACAGTAATGTAGTAAAAGTTGCTACGAACCTCAAAATATTGCAACAGTGATGCCGGAAGAATTGCTAATGAACTCAAGATGATGCTAACTGTAATGTAGTAAGAATTGCTAATGAACTTAAAATGATGCTAACAGTAATGTAGTGATAGTTGCTAAGAAACGCAGTGATGCTTACAGTAATGTAGTAAGAGTTTCGAACAACCTCAAAGTGATGCTGACAGTAATGTAGTAAGAGTTGCTACGAACCTTTAAATAATGCAACAATAATGTAGTAAGAGTTGCTACGAACCTCAAAATATTGCGACAGTGATGTCAGAAGAATTGCTGATGATCTCAAAATGATGCGACAGTGATTTAGTAAGAATTGTTAATGAACTCAAAATGATGCTAACAGTAATGGAGTGAACGTTTCGAACAACCTCAAAGTGATGCTGAGAGTCATGTAGTAAGAGTTGCTACGAACCTCAAATAATGCGACAGTGATTTCGGAAGAATTGCTAATGAACTCAAGATGATGCTAACTGTAATGTAGTAAGAATTGCTAATGAACTTAAAATGATGCTAACAGTAATGTAGTGATAGTTGCTAAGAAACTCAGTGATGCTTACAGTAATGTAGTAAGAGTTTCGAACAACCTCAAAGTGATGCTAACAGTAATGTAGTAAGAGTTGCTACGAACCTTTAAATAATGCAACAATAATGTAGTAAGAGTTGCTACGAACCTCAAAATATTGCGACAGTGATGTCAGAAGAATTGCTAATGATCTCAAAATGATGCGACAGTGATTTCGTAAGAATTGTTAATGAACTCAAAATGATGCTAACAGTAATGGAGTGAACGTTTCGAACAACCTCAAAGTGATGCTGACAGTCATGTACTAAGAGTTGCTACGAATCTCAAAATAATGCGACAGTAATGTAGTAAAAGTTGCTACGAACCTCAATATATTGCGACAGTGATGTTGGAACAATTGCTAATGAACTCAAGATGATGCTAACAGTAATGGAGTGATAGTTGCTAATAAACTCAAAGTGATGCTGACAGTAATGTAGTAAGAGTTGCTACGAACCTTAAAATAATGCAACAATAATGTAGTAAGAGTTGCTACGAACCTCAAAATATTGCGACAGTGATGTCGGAAGAATTGCTAATGATCTCAAAATGATGCGACAGTGATTTAGCAAGAATTGCTAAAGATCTCAAAATGATGCGACAGTGATGTAGTAAGAATTCCGAATGAACTCAAAATGATGCTAACAGTAATATAGTGAAAGTTTCAAATAACCTCAAAGTGATGCTGACAGTCATGTAGTAAGTGTTGCTACGAACCTCAAAATAATGCGACAGTAATGTAGTCAAAGTTGCTACGAACCTCAAAATATTGCGACAGTGATGTCGGAAGAATTGCTAATGAACTCAAAATGATGCTTACAGTAATGTAGTAAGTGTTTCGAACAACCTCAAAGTGATGCTGACAGTCATGTAGTAAGAGTTGCTACGAACTTCAAAATAATGCGACAGTGGTGTCGGAAGAATTGCTAAAGATCTCAAAATGATGCGACAGTGATGTCAGAAGAATTGGTAATGATCTCAGAATGATGCTAACAGTAATGGAGTGAACGTTTCATATAACCTCAAAGTGATGCTGACAGTCATGTAGTAAGGGTTGCTACGAACCTCAAAATAATGCGACAGTAATGTGGTAAAAGTTGCTACGAACCTCAAAATATTGCGACAGTGATGTCGGAAGACTTGCTAATGAACTCAAGATGAGGCCAACAGTAATGTAGTGATAGTTGCTAAGAAACTCAGTGATGCTTAAAGTAATGTAGTAAGAGTTTCGAACAACCTCAAAGTCAAGCTGACAGTCATTTAGTAAGAGTTGCTAATGAACTCAATTTAATGCTACAGTGATGTCGTGAGAATTGCTCAACAACTCAAAATGATGCTAACAGTAATGTAGTGATAGTTGCTAATAAACTCAAAGTGATGCTGACAGTAATGTTGTAAGAGTTTCTACGAACCTCAAAATACTGTGACAGTGATGTCGGAAGAATTGCGAATGATCTCAAAATGATGCGACAGTGATGTAGTAAGAATTGCTAATGAACTCAAAATGATGCTAGCAGCAATGGAGTGAAACTTTCGAATAACCTCAAAGTGATGCTTACAGTCATGTAGTAAGTGTTGCTACGAACCTCAAAATAATGCGACAGTAATGTAGTAAAAGTTGCTACGAACATCAAAATATTGCGACAGTGATGTCGGAAGAATTGCTAATGAACTCAAAATGATGCTAACTGTAATGTAGTGATAGATGCTAATCCAGTCAGTAATGCTGACAGTAATGTAGTAAGTGTTTCGAACAACCTCAAAGTGATGCTCACAGTTATGTAGTAAGAGTTGCTATGAACCTCAAAATAATGCGACAGTGATGTCGGATGAATTGCTAAAGATCTCAAAATGATGCGACAGTGATGTCAGAAGAATTGGTAATGATCTCAGAATGATGCTAAAAGTAATGGAGTGAACGTTTTGAAGAACCTCAAAGTGATGCTGACAGTCATGTACTAAGAGTTGCTACGAATCTCAAAATAATGCGACAGTAATGTAGTAAAAGTTGCTACGAACCTCAATATATTGCGACAGTGATGTTGGAACAATTGCTAATGAACTCAAGATGATGCTAACAGTAATGGAGTGATAGTTGCTAATAAACTCAAAGTGATGCTGACAGTAATGTAGTAAGAGTTGCTACGAACCTTAAAATAATGCAACAATAATGTAGTAAGAGTTGCTACGAACCTCAAAATATTGCGACAGTGATGTCGGAAGAATTGCTAATGATCTCAAAATGATGCGACAGTGATTTAGCAAGAATTGCTAAAGATCTCAAAATGATGCGACAGTGATGTAGTAAGAATTCCGAATGAACTCAAAATGATGCTAACAGTAATATAGTGAAAGTTTCAAATAACCTCAAAGTGATGCTGACAGTCATGTAGTAAGTGTTGCTACGAACCTCAAAATAATGCGACAGTAATGTAGTCAAACTTGCTACGAACCTCAAAATATTGCGACAGTGATGTCGGAAGAATTGCTAATTAACTCAAAATGATGCTTACAGTAATGTAGTAAGTGTTTCGAACAACCTCAAAGTGATGCTGACAGTCATGTAGTAAGAGTTGCTACGAACTTCAAAATAATGCGACAGTGGTGTCGGAAGAATTGCTAAAGATCTCAAAATGATGCGACAGTGATGTCAGAAGAATTGGTAATGATCTCAGAATGATGCTAACAGTAATGGAGTGAACGTTTCATATAACCTCAAAGTGATGCTGACAGTCATGTAGTAAGGGTTGCTACGAACCTCAAAATAATGCGACAGTAATGTGGTAAAAGTTGCTACGAACCTCAAAATATTGCGACAGTGATGTCGGAAGACTTGCTAATGAACTCAAGATGAGGCTAACAGTAATGTAGTGATAGTTGCTAAGAAACTCAGTGATGCTTAAAGTAATGTAGTAAGAGTTTCGAACAACCTCAAAGTGATGCTGACAGTCATTTAGTAATAGTTGCTAATGAACTCAATTTAATGCTACAGTGATGTCGTGAGAATTGCTCAACAACTCAAAATGATGCGAACAGTAATGTAGTGATAGTTGCGAATAAACTTAAAGTGATGCTGACAGTAATGTAGTAAGAGTTGCTGCGAACCTAAAAATAATGCAATAATAATGTAGGAAGAGTTGCTACGAACCTCAAAATAATGTGACACTGATGTCAGAAGAATTGCTAATGATCTCAAAATGATTCGAAAGTGATTTAGTAAGAATTGCTAATGAACTCAAAATGATGCTAACAGTAATGGAGTGAACGTTTCGAATAACCTCAAAGTGATGCTGACAGTCATGTACTAAGAGTTGCTACAAACCTCAAAATAATGCGACAGTAATGGAGTAAAAGATGCTACGAACCTCAAAATATTGCGACAGTGATGTCGGAGGAATTGCGAATGAACTCAAAATGATGCTAACAGTAATGTAGTGATAGTTGCTAATAAACTCAAAGTGATGCTGACAGTCACGTAGTAAGAGTTGCTACGAACCTTAAAATAATGCGACAGTAATGTAGTAAAAGTTGCTACGAACCTCAAAATATTGCGACAGTGATGTCGGAGGAATTGCTAATGAACTCAAAATGATGCTAACAGTAATGTAGTGATAGTTGCTAATCAACTCAGTGATGCTTACAGTAATGTAGTAAGTGTTTCGAATAACCTCAAAGTGATGCTGACAGTCATGTAGTCAGAGTTGCTACGAACCTCAAAATAATGCGACAGTAATGTAGTAAAACTTGCTACGAACCTCAAAATATTGCGACAGTGATGTCGGAAGAATTGCTAATGAACTCAAAATGATGCTGACAGTAATGTAGTGATAGTTGCTAATCAAGTCAGTGATGCTTACAGTAATGTAGTAAGTGTTCCGAATAACCTCAAAGTGATGCTGACAGTCATGTAGTAAGAGTTGCTACGAACCTTAAAATAATGCGACAGTGATGTCGGAAGATTTGCTAATGAACTCAAAATGATGCTAACAGTAATGTAGTGATAGTTACTAATCAACTCGGTGATGCTTAATGTAATGTAGTAAGTGTTTCAAATAACCTCAAAGTGATGGTGACAGTCATGTAGTAAGAGTTTCTACGAACCTCAAAATAATGCGACAGTGATGTCAGAAGAATTGCTGAAGATCTCAAAATGATGCGACAGTGATTTAGTAAGAATTGCTCATGAACTCAAAATGATGGTAACAGTAATGTAGTGATAGTTGCTAATAAACTCAAAGTGATGCTGACAGTCATGTCCTAAGTAATGCTACGAACGTAAAAATAATGCGACATTAATGTAGCAAAAGTTGCTACGAACTTCAAAATATTGCGACAGTGATGTCGGAAGAATTGCTAATGAACTCAAAATGATGCTAACAGTAATGTAGTGGTAGTTGCTAATCAACTCAGTGATGCTTACAGTAATGTAGTAAGTGTTTCGAACAACCTCAAAGTGATGCTGACAGTCATGTAGTAAGAGTTGCTTCTAACCTCAAAATGATGCTAACAGTAATGTAGTGATAGTTGCTAATTAACTCAAAGTGATGCTGATAGTAATATAGTAAGTGTTTCGAACAACCTCAAAGTGATTCTGACAGTCATGTAGTCAGGGTTGCTACGAACCTTAAAAAATGCAACAGTAAAGTAGTAAGAGTTGCTTCGAACCTCAAAATAATGAGACACTGATGTCAGAAGAATTGGTAATGATCTCAAACTGATGGGACAGTGATGTCGGAAGAATTGCTAATGAACTCAAGATGATGTTAACAGTAATGTAGTGATAGTTGCTAATGAACTCAATGATGCTTACAGTAATGTAGTAAGAGTTTTGAACAACCTCAAAGTGATGCTGACAGTCATGTAGTAAGTGTTTCGAACAACTTCAAAGTGATGCTGACAGTCATGTAGTAAGAGTTGCTAATGAACTCAATTTAATGCGACAGTGATGTCGTAAGAATTGCTAATAAACTCAAAATGATGCTAACAGTAATGTCGTGATAGTTGCTAATAAACTCAAAGTGATGCTGACAGTAATGTAGTAAGAGTTGCTACGAACCTTTAAATAATGCAACAATAATGTAGTAAGAGTTGCTACGAACCTCAAAATAATGTGACAGTGATGTCAGACGAATTGCTAATGATCTCAAAATGATGCGACAGTGATGTAGTAAGTGTTTTGAACAACCTCAAAGTGATGCTGACAGTCATGTGGTTAGAGTGGCGAGTAACCTAAAAATGATGCTGATTGTAATGTAGTATGAGTTGCTAATAACCTCAAAACAATGCTACAGTGATGTAGTAGGAATTGCTAATGATCTCAAAATGATGCGACATTGATGTCGTAAGAATTGCTATTGAACTCAAAATGATGATAACAGTAACGTCGTGATAGTTGCTAATAAACTCAGTGATGCTTACAGTAATGTAGTAAGTGTTTCGAACAACCTCAAAGTGATGCTGACAGTCATGTAGTAAGAGTTGCTACGAACCTTAAAATAATACAACAGTAATGTAGTAAGAGTTTTGATGAACCTAAAAAATAATGCGACAGTGATGTCAGAAGAATTGCTAATGATCTCAAAATGATGCGACAGTGATGTAGTAAGAATTGCTCATGAACTCAAAATGATGCTAACTGTAATGTAGTGAAAGTTTCGAATAACCTCAAAGCGATGCTGACAGTCATGTGGTTGGAGTTGCGAGAAACCTAAAAATGATGCTGATTGTAATGTAGTAAGAGTTGCTAATAACCTCAAAATAATGCGACAGTGATGTCAGAAGAATTGCTAATGATCTCAAATTTATGCAACAGTGATGTCAGAAGAATTGCTAATGATCTCAAAATGATGCGACAGTGATGTAGAAAGAATTGCGAATGAACTCAAAATGATGCAAACAGTAATGGAGTGAAAGTTTCGAAAAACCTCAAAGTGATGCTGACAGTCATGTAGTCAGAGTTGCAACGTACCTCAAAATGATGCGACAGTTATTTCGAAATAATTGCTAATAAACTCTAAATGATGCTGACGGTAATGGAGGAAGAGTTGAAACTAACCTCAAAATGATGCTACAGTTATGTCGTAAGAATTGCTATTAAGTTCAAAGTGATGCTGACAGTAATGTAGTAACAGCTGCTACGAACCTCAAAACAATGCGACAGTGATGTCGGAAGAATTGCTAATGAACTCAAAATGATGCTAACAGTAATGTAGTGAAAGTTTCGAACAACCTCAAAGTGATGCTGACAGTCATGTAGTAAGAGTTGCAACGTACCTCAAAATGATGCGACAGTGATTGAGTAAGAATTGCTAATGAACTCAAAATGATGCTAACAGTAATGTAGTGAAAGTTTCGAACAACTTTAAAGTGATGCTAACAGTCATGTTGTAAGAGTTGCTAATGACCTCAAAATAATGCTACACTGATGTCGTAAGAATTGCTAATGATATCAAAATGATGCGACAGTGATGGAGTAAGAATTGCTAATGAACTCAAAATGATGCTAACAGTAATGTAGTGAAAGTTTCGATTAACCTCAAAGTAATGCTGACAGTCATGTGGTTAAAGTTTCGAGTAACCTAAAAATGATGCTGACAATAATGTAGTAAGAGTTGCTAATAACCTCAAAATAATGCTACAGTGATTTCGCAAGAATTGCTAATGAACTCAAAATGATGCTAACAGTAATGTAGTGAAAGTTTCAGATAACCTCAAGATGATGCTGAGAGTCATGTAGTAAGAGTTGCTACGAACCTCAAAATAATGCAACAGTGATGTCAGAAGAATTGCTAATGATCTCAAAATGATGCGACAGTGATGGAGTAAGAATTGCAAATAAACTCAAAATGATGCTAACAGTAATGGAGTGAAAGTTTCGAATAACCTAAAAGTGATGCTGACAGTCATGTGGTTTGAGTTGCGAGTAACCTAAAAATGATGCTGACAGTGATGTCGGAAGAATTGCTAATGATCTCAAAATGATGCGACAATGATGTCGTAAGAATTGCTAATGATCTCAAAATGATGCGACAGTGATGGAGTAAGAATTGCAAATAAACTCAAAATAATGCTTACAGTAATGTAGTGAAAGTTTCGAAAAACCTCAAAGTGATGCTGACAGTCATGTAGTAAGAGTTGCTACGAACCTCAAAATAATGCAACAGTGATGTCGGAAGAATTGCTCATGATCTCAAAATGATTCTGACGGTAATCTAGTAAGAGCTGCTAATAACCTCAAAATGATGCGACAGCGATTTACTAAGAATTGCTAATGAACTCAAAATGATGTTGACGGTAATCTAGTAAGAGCTGCTAATAACCTCAAAATGATGCTGACAGGAATGTAGTAAGTCTGGTAATAACCTTAAAGTAATGCTAGTGATGTAGTAAGAGTGACTATGAACCTCAAAATAATGTGACAGTGATGTAGTACGAATGGCTAATGATCTGAAATGATGGGACAGTGATGTAGTAAGAGCTGCGAATGAACTCAAAATAATGCGACAGTGATGTACTAAGAATTTCTAATAACCTCAAAATAATGCTAGTGATGTCTTAAGAATTGCTAATGAACTCATTAATGAACTCAAAATGATGCTATAGTGATGTCAGAAGAATTGGTAATGATCTAAAATGATATGACAGTGATGTAATAATAATTGCTAATGAACTCAAAATGATGCTAACAGTAATGGAGTGAAAGTTGCGAGTAACCTAAAAATGATGCTGACAATAATGTAGTAAGAGTAGCTAATAACCTCAAAATAATGCTACAGTGATGTTGGAAGAATTGCTATTGATCTCAAAATGATGCTAACAGTAATCTAGTAAGAGCTGCTAAAAACCTCAATATAATGCTACAGTTATGTAGGAAGAATTGTTAATGAATTCAAAAATGATGCTGACAGTGATGTAGTCAGAATTGATAATAAAATCAAAATGATGCTGACAGTGATGTAGTAAGAATTGCTAATGATCCCAAAATGATGCTAACAGTAATGTAGTGATAGTTGCTGATGAACTCAAAATGATGCTGACAGTAATGTAGTAAGAGTTGAAACGAGAACAACAAACTGTCCTCTGATGGTTGGACAGGTTGGTTTGGTCCGTCCTCTCACTCATCATTAAAAGCCCTTATTACTCATCATTCATCCAATCTGACACTCACGTCTGCAGTGGGGAATCCCCAGCAACCCGCGGCACACATGGAGCAGTCTCGGCCAATCACGTGGGGCCTGCAGCGGCACCGACCACCAAATGACTCGCAGGTGTCACTCTCAGCTCCAACCTCATGGCAGGCACAAGGCAGGGCGCCATTGTTGAAGAGAGCCCAAGAGACACAGCTGAGCTGAGACAGAATGGAGACCAAGGACAGGAGGGACGACAGAGAAAAAGGAAACGTTAGCGAGACATTTTAGGAAAATTAGTTTAGTGGGGAAAAGGTTATTAGCCAAACTCGCTAAATGGAAGGACAACAAAAAACAAAGATCTTAAAAAGAAAATTTGCACAAAGTGAAACCCTGCAAGAGAAAGTAAATCAAGAACTAAATATTCTTGAGGCTCAGGTCTTCAGTTCCAATGCTTGTAAATGACATCTGAATGCATTCACAACCCAAATCTGAGCAGACAGAAGCGTCCCAGTCAGGCCCAGTTTAGTTCCTCTAGAACATTCAGGGATACAGAACAGGGACCAACTCAGGCTGAGAGACACCGACTTGACATGAAAGCTGTTGAGGCCACAGTTGCTGATGAAGTGGTCAGATTTCTCCAGTGGTTCTTGGTTCAGGGAGCTGGAGCTGGAGCTGCTCTCAGGCACCACCAGGACGTAATCCTGGAGAGACAGAAGGAAGAAGTCCAGGCCTGACAGAGGAGAAGGAGGCACAGAGTAGAAACAGCAGATACGTGTGGGGAAAGGGAGAGGGTATCAGTCCAGCAGAGGAGCAGGAAACCTACCACCACAGGGCTCTGCCTGCAGGAACCTGCAGGTGAGGAGGACCTGGTGGTCCGGCACATCCAGAATGATCTGGTTTTCAGACACCGGCACGTTTCGGCAGCCGTAAGCGTGGGGACAGAAGGAGGCGTTGGCGTGGCCTGAAAGACGCAAACAACCATCTCCATTTGAATGTTTCTCAAACAGCCGGAGCAGGAAAGCTAAGATGAATCAAAGATCCTCCACCCTGCCAGATCCGACCCTGGTAATGTAGACCTGCACAGGGTGGGTGGGGTGGAGCGGCTGGTGGTGGTGGAGGATGAAGACGTATCTGCCCAAAGCCTGGACACGGTGGAGTCCACCGCAGCCTTCTGAGTAGAAGGATGAGAGCGATGTTCAATGGTACATGTTTTCTTTCCTGAACCGCCGATGTTTCCAATCACGAATCTCAGTCATGAGATTTGAACATCATGGAGGAGTTCAAAAGTGTCAAACTGGGCCGGTCTCCATTTTATGAGTCCAGAGACCGAGGATAAAACTACAAGTCCCTGGTTCAGATTTGACTCGTCTGAATCCAAACACAGCAGCGTTCTTCCACCAGGCCAGAGGAGTTGATCATGATAACAAGATATCTTCATGCTACTACAACACACAAACTCATCACCAGAAAAGACTTCATGGTGGAACAACAAATCTCCTCCCAATGGGAAAAACATTGAGTTGAACAATCAACTTTTCCATGATGACATGGAGAGCTTGGCAGCAGCAGCAGGCTTCCATTGGGGGCTGATATGCCAGCTCCACTTAGCCTTCTTTGGAATGGTTTCACCTGGAGTGATGCTGTTATTGAGACCTTTTATCTGGAACAACACCACCTGCATGGAGACTGAGGACTTCAACAGATGCAGATGTTGACCCAGAATAAATCTAAATATTCCAGATGTGTTAAATCAATCCAGCAGCAGTGGTGGGAGCGTCGTAAACTCACTCACTCAGCAGCCGTCAGCCTCCGTACCTGCACGGAGTCCAGCCTGATGTGGTCTCTGTTGTCTGCTCCCAGAGGTGGTCTGTCACCTCTGAACCAGGGGGCTCATCTCTCTGGTGGGAGGGCAGTGGAGGAGCTGCAGCGGGGGAGGCCAGGATGGGCTCCTGGAGGAGGAGCTCTGGCCCTCCTTCAGCACCAGCCAGTGGGAGGGAGTTTGGAAACATGAGGGGACACAGGAGGAGCTACAGGGGGAGGGAAGGTGGATCAGAACCCTTCTAACAAGAGCGCTGAGGGGACACAGGAGGAGCTACAGGGGGAGGGAAGGTGGATCATAACCGTTCTAACAAGAGCGCTGAGGGGACACAGGAGGAGCTACAGGGGGAGGGAAGGTGGATCAGAACCCTTCTAACAAGAGGTCTGAGGGGACACAGGAGGAGCTACGGGGGAGGGAAGGTGGATCAGAACCCTTCTAACAAGACCGCTGAGGGGACACAGGAGGAGCTACAGGGGGAGGGAAGGTGGATCAGAACCGTTCTAACAAGAGCGCTGAGGGGACACAGGAGGAGCTACAGGGGGAGGGAAGGTGGATCAGAACCGTTCTAACAAGAGCGCTGAGGGGACACAGGAGGAGCTACAGGGGGAGGGAAGGTGGATCAGAACCATTCTAACAAGAGCGCTGAGGGGACACAGGAGGAGCTACAGGGGGAGGGAAGGTGGATCAGAACCGTTCTAACAAGAGCGCTGAGGGGACACAGGAGGAGCTACAGGGGGAGGGAAGGTGGATCAGAACCGTTCTAACAAGAGCGCTGTCCCACTAATGTTCCTCACCAGAATCCTCCTGTCAGGGGGGAACCGTCCATGGGTGCTGATGCAGCGGACTGAAGGTTCAACGTAGTCCATGCTGAACTGGTCTTTAGGCACCAGGTGGACTTTGTGCTAAAAACAGCAGAAAAAAAAGACAAAAAGGGGAGAATTTTAACAAAAGTATGCAAATGAGCTGAAGATCAAAATACAAAAAGTAAATCAAGGTTTTTTTTTCAAATAATTGCCAGCTATTTAGCTAAGAGAAGGACAAATGTCAATCAAGATGTCAGAATGGAACGATCCCACTGGCTTCTGGTCAAGGGAACCATGGAGATGCTAACTTCCTGTTGGACTATCAGGGTGTCTCATCCCTGACATGCTAACTTCCTGTTGGACGATCAGGGTGTCTCATCCCTGACATGCTAACTTCCTGTTGGACGATAAGCGCGTCTCATCCCTGACATGCTAACTTCCTGTTGGACGATAAGCGTGTCTCATCCCTTACATGCTAACTTCCTGTTGGACGATAAGCGTGTCTCATCCCTGACATGCTAACTTCCTGTTGGACGATAAGCGTGTCTCATCCCTGACATGCTAACTTCCTGTTGGACTATAAAGCCTGATTTAAGCCTGATTTATGCTTCTGTGTCGAGTAGTATTCGTACCTACGCCGTCGACGCAGACCAGACGCTGTAGCCTGAGACGCGCCTCCAAAAAATCCTGTTTACGCATCGCGTCGACGCGTGGTGACGTCAACGTCGAGGACTGTGATTGGTCCGCTCAGAACGTTATTTCCGGTTCAGTCGCAGCACAACCCCGCCATTTTCAAAGTTTCTGTGGTGAAGGCTCCAACAAAAAATAGACCAAGCTGAAGAAAGGATTATCGAGGAGGTGCTCAAGTACGACCACCTCTACAACGCCTCTTCGCGGCACTACAAAGACTGACAAATGGCCAACAATTGTTGTCTGTGACCGGAAGAAAACCAAGGAATCCGACAAGAGCCCCGTAAACAATACAAAGACAAAGCCACACCCCCTAGCGGCTTGGCGGTGTATTGCAGAGCAACGCGTTCCCTCGACGCAGAATAAACCAGGCTTTCCAGTCGCACCTGTTTTACGCCCACGTGCCAGATAAGGACCCCCATCGGGCTGTGCCACTCTGGAGGGAGCGCGTCTCACAGTCAGTCAGCGGAACCATGCGGATCCGGGCCGGAGCTGTGGGAAGGAGCGCCAATTGTATCGGGTTGTTGTTTTCTGGACTGCAGCAGAACAGGAGCAGCCGGGACTGGAATGTAGAAGTAGGTTATCTTGAAGTTGACTCAGTTATGGTGAACGATATTGTGGTTCAACACTTTAATGAGCTTTAAGGCAAACATATTTCATGAGGAAACAACGCCGGAATTGGACGGATTTCAGCGGCACACAACAACGTATCCGATACACCTCATTGGAAACCTGGTGGTCTAAGACTAAGAAACACCAGTCACCATGAAGAAAGGAACTTTTAGCTGAGCACTCATGTTCTTTTCTGCAGGTTGAATGTGGCATTTGTTGGACAGAAGCGTCTCATCTCAACAAAAGCACCTCTTCAGTGCTGAGGCATGATGGGGCCAGGCATGAGAATGAAGTCCCAGATCCACCAGGATGAACTCAGGTATACAGCCACTCTCCAACTGACTCACAGTTGCTTCATTGATCATTAATTCCTATTCATTTCTTCTCTCCTTCATCTTTAACCATCCAGCTTCCAGGAAGCAGATGCTGGATGAGGCTCTGCTGAATTTCATCCTGAAGGACTGCCAGCCCCTCAGCACTGTTGAGAGGGAAGGGTTCAGGGAACTGGTTCAGGTCCTTGAGCCTCATATGTTTGCCAACCAGAAAGGTTTGTGTGGAAATGATCTAAAGCAGTCGTTGATATCTCCAGTTTATTTCATCTTGAATTTCAATGTATTGATTTACTCTGGGTGTCATTTTCAGACCATCAAACAAACGGTGGCCAAAAAGTACCAGGAGGAACGGGAAGGAGTGAAAAAGGAAGTCCAGCTGCCATGTGGACATCTGTGGACATGGAGGCTCCCTTGGCTCTGACCTGTCACTGCATTAGTGAGAATGATTGTGTTGGGAGTGCAAGACTTTCCACAAAGTCACCCTGCATCATTTTGAGGTTCGTAGCAGCTCTCACTACATCACTGTCGCATCATTTCTTAGGTTAGTAGCAACTCCCATGACATCACTGTAGCATCATTTTGAGGTTTGTAGCAACTCTCATGACATCACTTTAGCATGATTTTGAAATTACTATCAACTCTCACCACAACACTGTCAGCATAACTTCTTAGGTTAGTAGCAACTCTCATTACATCACTGTAGCATCATTTTGAGGTGAGTAGCAACTCTCAATACATCACTGTAATTTCATTATGAGCTTCATCGTAATTATCACATCACTGTCGCATCATTTTTAGGATAGTAGCAACTCTCACGTCATTACTGTAGCATCATTTTGAGATTCGTAGCAACTCTCACTACATCACTGCAGCATCATTTCTTCGGTTAGTAGCAACTCTCATTACATCACTGTTGCATCATTTTGAGGTTCGTAGCAACTCTCACCACATCACTGTAGCATCATTTCTTCGTTTAGTAGCAACTCTCACGACATTACTGTAGCATCATTTTGAGATTCGTAGCAACTCTCATTACATCACTGTAGCATCATTTTGAGGTTTGTAGCAACTCTCACCACATCACTGTAGCATCATTTCTTAGGTATGTAGCAACTTTCATTACATCACTTTAGCATGATTTTGAAATTACTATCAACTCTCACCACATGAATGTAGCATCATTTTGAGGATCGTAGCAACTCTCACGACATCAGTCGCACCATTTTGACATTTGTAGCAACTCTCAATTCATCACTGTAGCATCATTTCTTAGGTCAGTAGCAACTCCCATGACATCACTGTAGCATCATTTTGAGGTTTGTAGCAACTCTTACAACATTACTGGAAGCATCAGTTTGAGCATCGTAGCAACTCTGCCTACATCACTGTAGCATCATTTCTTAGGTAAATAGCAACTCTCATTACATCACTTTAGCATGATTTTGAAATTACTATCAACTCTCACCACATCACGGTAGCATCATTTCTTAGGTTTTTAGCAAATCTCATTACATCACTCTAGCATCATTTTGAGATTAGTAGCAACTCTCATTACATCACTGTAGCATTATTTTGAGGTTCGTAGCAACTCTCACCACATCACTGTAGCATCATTTCTTAGGTAAATAGCAACCCTCATTACGTCACTGTAGCATCATTTTGCGGTTCGTAGCAAACCTCACTACATCACTGTAGCATCATTTCTTAGGGAAGTAGCAACTCTCATTACACCGCTTTAGCATTATTTTGAAATTACTATCAACTCTCACTGCATCACTGTAGCATCACTTCTTAGATTTGTAGCAACTCTCATTACATCACTGTAGCATCATTTTGAGATTAGTATCAACTCTCACTACATCACTGTCAGCATCATTTTGAGATTAGTTTCAACTCTCACTACATCATTGCCAACTCATTTTGAGGATAGTAGCAACTCTCACCACATCACTGTCGCATCATTTTGAGGATGGTAGCAACTCTCACTACTTCACTGTCGCATCATTTTGAGGATAGTCGCAACTCTCGCGACATTACTGCAGCATCATTTTGAGATTCGTAGGAACTCTCATTACATCACTGTAGCATTATTTTGAGGTTCGTAGCAACTCTCACCACATCACTGTAGCATCATTTCTTAGGTAAGTAGCAACTCTCATTACATCACTGAAGCATCATTTTGAGGTTCGTAGCAACTCTCACCACATCACTGTCGCATCATTTCTCAGGTCAGTAGCAACTCTCATTACATCACTTTAGCATGATTTTGAAATTACTATCAACTCTCAGCACATGTCTGTAGCATAATTTCATAGGTTTGTAGCAACTCTCATTACATCACTCTAGCATCATTTGGTCATTTGTAGCAACTCTCATTACATCACTGCAGCATCATTTCTTAGGTTTGTAGCCACTCTCATTACATCACTGTAGCATCATTTGGACATTTGTGGCAACTCTCATTACATCACTGTAGCATCATTTTGCGGTTCGTAGCAACTCTCACTACACCACTTTAGCATTATTTTGAAATTAGTATCAACTCTCACCACATCACTGTAGCATCACTTCTTAGGTTTGTCGCAACTCTCATTACATCACTTAACATCATTTTGAGGATCGTAGCAACTCTCACTACATCACTGTCGCATCATTTTGAGGATAGAGGCAACTCTCACGACATTACTGTAGCATTATTTTGAGGTTTTAAGCAACTCTCACAACATTACTGTCAGCATCATTTTGAGCATCGTAGCAACTCTCACTACATCACTGTACCATCATTTTGAGCATCGTAGCAACTCTCACTACATCACTGTACCATCATTTTGAGATTAGTCGCAACTCTCACTACATCACTGTCGCATCATTTCTTAGGTTAGTAGCAACTCTCACCACATCACTGTAGCATCATTTCTTAGGTAAGTAGCAACTCTCATTACATCACTGTAGCATCATTTTGCGGTTCGTAGCAACTCTCACTACATCACTGTAGCATCATTTCTTAGGGAAGAATCAACTCTCATTACACCGCTATAGCTTTATTTTGAAATTACTATCAACTCTCACTGCATCACTGTAGCATCATTTCTTAGGTTAGTAGCAACTCCCATGACATCACTGTAGCATCATTTTGAGGTTTGTAGCAACTCTCACTACATTACTGGAAGCATCAGTTTGAGCATCGTACCAACTCTGCCTACATCACTGTAGCATCATTTCTTCGGTTAGAAGCAACTCTCATGACATCACTGTAGCATCATTTTGAGGATCGTAGCAACTCTCACCACATCACTGTCGCATCATTTTGAAGATCGTAGCAACTCTCACTACATCACTGTAGCATCATTTTGAGGATAGTCGCAACTCTCGCGAAATTACTGTAGCATCATTTCTTAGGTAAGTAGCAACTCTCATTACATCACTGTAGCATCATTTTGAGGTTCGTAGCAACTCTCACCACATCACTGTAGCATCATTTCTTAGGTAAGTAGCAACTCTCATTACATCACTTTAGCATCATTTTGCGGTTCGTAGCAACTCTCACTACACCACTTTAGCATTATTTGTAAATTAGTATCAACTCTCACCACATCACTGTAGCATCACTTGTTAGGTTTGTGGCAACTCTCATTACATCACTTAAGCATCATTTTGAGGATCGTAGCAACTCTCACTACATCACTGTCGCATCATTTTGAGGATAGTCGCAACTCTCACGACATTACTGTTGCATCATTTTGAGATTCGTAGCAACTCTCATTACTCATTGTAGCATCATTTTGAGGATAGTCGCAACTCTCGTGAACTTACTGAAGCATCATTTTGAGATTCGTAGGAACTCTCATTACATCACTGTAGCATCATTTTGAGGTTCGGAACAACTCTCACCACATCACTGTAGCATCATTTCTTAGGTAAGTAGCAACTCTCATTACATCACTGTAGCATCATTTTGAGGTTCGTAGCAACTCTCACCACATCACTGTCGCATCATTTCTGAGTTAAGTAGCAACTCTCATTACATCACTCTAGCATCATTTGGACATTTGTAGCAACTCTCATTACATCACTGTCGCATCATTTTGAGGATCGTCGCAACTCTCACAACATTACTGGAGCATCATTTTGAGATTCCTAGCAACCGTCATTACATCACTGTAGCATCATTTTGAGGTTCGTAGCAACTCTCACCACATCACTGTAGCATCATTTCTTAGGTAAGTAGCAACTCTCATTACATCACTGTAGCATCATTTTGCGGTTCGTAGCAACTCTCACTACACCACTTTAGCATTATTTTGAAATTAGTATCAACTCTCACCACATCACTGTAGCATCACTTCTTAGGTTTGTCGCAACTCTCATTACATCACTTAACATCATTTTGAGGATCGTAGCAACTCTCACCACATCACTGTAGCATCATTTCTTTGGTTAGTAGCAATTCTTATGACATCACTGTAGCATCGTTTCTTAGGTTAGTAGCAACTCTCACTACATCACTTTCAGCATCATTTTGAGGTTCGTAGCAACTCTCACGACGTTACTGTAAGCATCATTTTGAGCATCGTAGCAACTCTCACTACATCACTGTAACCATCATTTTGAGATTAGTCGCAACTCTCACCACATCACTGTAGCATCATTTCTTAGGTAAATAGCAACCCTCATTACATCACTGTAGCATCATTTTGCGGTTCGTAGCAACTCTCACTCGCATCATTTCTTAGGTTAGTAGCAACTCTCACCACATCACTGTAGCATCATTTCTTAGGGAAGTATCAACTCTCATTACACCGCTTTAGCTTTATTTTGAAATTACTATCAACTCTCACTGCATCACTGTAGCATCATTTCTTAGGTTAGTAGCAACTCCCATGACATCACTGTAGCATCATTTTGAGGTTTGTAGCAACTCTCACTACATTACTGTAGCATCATTTTGATATTCGTAGCAACTCTCATTACATCACTGTTGCATCATTTTGAGGATCGTAGCAACTCTCATGACATCACTTTAGCATGATTTTGAAATTACTATCAACTCTCACCACAACACTGTCAGTATAATTTCTTAGGTTAGTAGCAACTGTCATAACATCACTGTAGCATCATTTTGAGGATCGTAGCAACTCTCACCACATCACTGTAGCATCATTTTGAGGATCGTAGCAACTCTCAATCCATCATTGTCGCATCATTTTGAGGATAGTCGCAACTCTCACGACATTACTGTAGCATCATTTCTTAGGTTTGTAGCAAATCTCATTACATCACTCTAGCATTATTTTGAGGATCGTAGCAACTCTCACCACATCACTGTAGCATAATTTATTAGGTAAGTAGCAACTCTCACCACATCACTTTAGCATCATTTCTTAGGTATGTAGCAACTCTCATTACATCACTTTAGCGTGATTTTGAAATTACTATCAACTCTCACCACATCACTGTCGCATTAAATTGAGGTTAGTAGCAACTCTTACTACGTGACTGTCAGCATCACTTTGAGGTTATTCGAAACACTGACAACATTACTGGAAGCATCACTGAGTTTATTACCAACTTTCACTCCATTACTGTTAGCATCATTTTGCGTTCATTAGCAATTCTTACGACATCACTGTCCCATCAGTTTGAGATCATTACCAATTCTTCTGACATCACTGTCGCATTATTTTGATGTTCGTAGCAACTTTTAAATAAATTGCCTTTCCTTTTACTACATTACCGTTGCATTATTTAAAGGTTCGTAGCAACTCTTACTACATTACTGTCAGCAGCACTTTGAGTTTATTAGCAATTCATAGACATCACTGTACCATTAAATTGAGGTAAGTAGCGACACTTACTACATGACTGTCAGCATCACTTTGAGGTTATTCGAAAAGTTCACTCCATTACTGTTAGCATCATTTTGAGTTCATTAGCAATTCTTACTAAATCACTGTCGCATCATTTTGAGGTTCGTAGCAACTCTTACTACATTACTGTAAGCATCACTGAGTTTATTTGCAACTATCACTACATTACTGTTAGCATCATTTTGAGTTCATTTGCAATTCTTCTGACATCACTGTCGCGATATTTTGAGGTTCGTAGCAACTTTTACTACATTACTGTCGCATTATTTTGAGGTTCGTAGCAACTCTTAGTCCATGACTGTCAGCATCACTTTGAGGTTATTCGAGACTTTCACTCCATTACTGTTAGCATGATTTTGAGTTCATTAGCAATTCTTACTAAATCACTGTCGCATCATTTTGAGTTCATTAGCAATTCTTCTGACATCACTGTTGCATTATTTTGATGTTCGTAGCCACTCCTACTACTTTACTGTTGCATTATTTTAAGGTTTGTAGCAACCCTTACCACATGACTATCATAATCACTTTGAGGTTGTTCAAAACACTTACTACATTACTGACAGCATCACTTTGAGTTCATTAGCAACTATCACTACATTACTGTTAGCATAATTTTGAGTTCATTAGCAATTCTTACTACATCACTGTCGCAACATTTTGAGATCATTAGCAATTCTTCTGACATCACTGTCGCATTATTTTGATATTCGTAGCAACTCTTACTACATTACTGTCAGCATCACTTTGAGGTTATACGAAACTTTCACTCCATTACTGTTAGCATCATTTTGAGTTCATTAGCAATTATTCCTACATCACTGTTGCAACATTTTGAGATCATTAGCAGTTCTTCCGACATCACTGTCGCATTATTTTGAGGTTCGTTGCAACTCTTACTACATGACTGTCAGCATCACTTTGAGGTTGTTCGAAACACTTACTACATTACTGTAAGCATCACTGAGTTAATTAGCAACTTTCACTACATTACTGTTAGCATCATTTTGAGTTCATGAGCAATTCTTCCGACATCACTGTCGCAATATTTTGAGGTTCATAGCAACACTTACTACATGACTGTTAGCATCACTTTGAGGTTATTTCGAAACTTTCACTCCATTACTGTTAGCATCATTTTGCGGTTCGTAGCAAACCTCACTACATCACTGTAGCATCATTTCTTAGGGAAGTAGCAGCTCTCTTTACATCACTGTAGCATCATTTTGAGATTAGTATCAACTCTCACTACATCACTGTCAGCATCATTTTGAGATTAGTATCAACTCTCACTACATCATTGCCACCTCATTTTGAGGATCGTAGCAACTCTCACCACATCACTGTCGCATCATTTTGAGTATCCTAGCAACTCTCACTACTTCACTGTCGCATCATTTTGAGGATAGTCGCAACTCTCGCGACATTACTGCAGCATCATTTTGAGATTTGTAGGAACTCTCATTACATCACTGCAGCATCATTTTGAGGTTCGTAGCAACTCTCACCACATCACTGTCGCATCATTTCTCAGGTAAGTAGCAACTCTCATGACATCACTTTAGCATGATTTTGAAATTACTATCAACTCTCAGCACATGTCTGTAGCATAATTTCATAGGTTTGTAGCAACTCTCATTACATCACTCTAGCATCATTTGGTCATTTGTAGCAACTCTCATTACATCACTGTAGCATCATTTCTTAGGTTTGTAGCCACTCTCATTACATCACTTCAGCATCATTTGGACATTTGTAGCAACTCTCACTACATCACTGTCGCATCATTTCTTAGGTTCGTAGCAACTCTCACCACATCACTGTAGCATCATTTTGAGGATCGTAGCAAATCTCACCACATCACTGCAGCATCATTTTGAGGATCGTAGCAACTCTCAATACATCATTGTCGCATCATTTTGAGGATAGTCGCAACTCTCACGACATTACTGTAGCATCATTTCTTAGGTTTGTAGCAAATCTCGTTACATCACTCTAGCATCATTTCTGAGGTTAGGAGCAACTCCCATGACATCACTGTAGCATCATTTTGAGGTTTGTAGCAACTCTCACTACATTACTGGAAGCATCAGTTTGAGCATCGTACCAACTCTGCCTACATCACTGTCGCATCATTTCTTCGGTTAGAAGCAACTCTCATGACATCACTTTAGCATGATTTTGAAATTACTATCAACTCTCACCACATCACTGTCGCATTAAATTGAGTTAAGTAGCGACACTTACTACATGACTGTCAGCATCACTTTGAGGTTATTCGAAACGTTCACTCCATTACTGTTAGCATCATTTTGAGTTCATTAGCAATTCTTACTAAATCACTGTCGCATCATTTTGAGGTTCGTAGCAACTCTTACTACATTACTGTAAGCATCACTGAGTTTATTTGCAACTATCACTACATTACTGTTAGCATCATTTTGAGTTCATTAGCAATTCTTCTGACATCACTGTCGCGATATTTTGAGGTTCGTAGCAACTTTTA
Source organism: Aulostomus chinensis (assembly GCF_037954235.1). NCBI lineage: Eukaryota > Metazoa > Chordata > Actinopteri > Syngnathiformes > Aulostomidae > Aulostomus > Aulostomus chinensis. Next base: position 13,805,660 of record NC_141320.1, on the reverse strand, counting down.
CTACATTACTGTCGCATTATTTTGAGGTTCGTAGCAACTCTTAGTCCATGACTGTCAGCATCACTTTGAGGTTATTCGAGACTTTCACTCCATTACTGTTAGCATGATTTTGAGTTCATTAGCAATTCTTACTAAATCACTGTCGCATCATTTTGAGATCATTAGCAATTCTTCTGACATCACTGTTGCATTATTTTGATGTTCGTAGCCACTCCTACTACTTTACTGTTGCATTATTTTAAGGTTTGTAGCAACCCTTACCACATGACTATCATAATCACTTTGAGGTTGTTCAAAACACTTACTACATGACTGTCAGCATCACTTTGAGGTTATTCGAAACACTTACTACATTACTGTAAGCATCACTGAGTTAATTAGCAACTATCACTCCATTACTGTTAGCATCATTTTGAGTTCATTAGCAATTCTTACTACATCACTGTCGCATCATTTTGAGATCATTAACAATTCTTTTGACATCACTGTTGCATTACTTAGAGGTTCGAAGCAACTCTTACTACTTTACTTCAGCATTATTTTTAGGTTCGTAGCAACCCTTACTACATGACTGTCATAATCACTTTGAGGTTTTTCGAAACACTTACTACATTACTGTAAGCATCACTGAGGTGATTAGCAATTATCACTACATTAGTGTTAGCATCATTTTGAGTTCATTAGCAATTCTTCCGACATGACTGTCGCAATATTTTGAGGTTCGTAGCCACTTTTACTACATTACTGTCGCATTATTTTGAGGTTCTTAGCAAGTCTTACTACATTACTGTTACATCATTTTGAGATCATTTGCAATCTTCTGACATCACTGTCACATTATTTTGAGGTTCGTAGCAACTCTTACTGCATTATTGTTGCATTATTTTAAGGTTCGTAGCAACTCTTACTACATTAATGTTAGCATCATTTTGAGTTTATTAGCAATTCTTACGACATCACTGTAGCATTAAATTGAGTTCATTAGCAACTCTGACTACATGACTGTCAGCAACACTGAGTTTCTTAGCAACTTTCACTACATTACTGTTAGCATCATCTTGAGTTCATTAGCGATTCTTCCGACATCACTGTCGCAATATTTTGAGGTTCGTAGCAACTTTTACTTCTTTACTGTCGCATTTTTTTGAGGTTCCTAGCAACTCTTACTACATGACTGTCAGCATCACTTTGAGGTTATTCGAAACGTTCACTCCATTACTGTTAGCATCATTTTGAGATCTTTAGCAATTCTTCTGACATCACTGTCGCATTATTTTGAGGTTCGTATCAACTCTTGCTCCATGACTTTCAGCATCACTTTGAGGTTATTTTGAAAGTTTCACTCCATTACTGTTAGCATCATTTTGAGTTCATTAGCAATTCTTACTACATCACTGTCGCATCAGTTTGAGATCATTAGCAATTCTTCCGACATTACTTTCGCAATATTTTAAGGTTCGTAGCAACTCTTACTACATTACTGTCAGCATCACTTTGAGTTCATTAGCAACTATCACTACATTACTGTTAGCATCATTTTGCGTTGTTGAGCAATTATCACGACATCACTGTAGCATTAAATTGAGTTCATTAGCAACTCTTACTAAATGACTGTCAGCATCACTTTGAGGTTGTTCGAAACTCTTACTACATTACTGTAAGCATCTCTGAGTTTCTTAGCAACTGTCACTACATGACTGCTAGCATCATTTTAGGTTCATTCGCAATTCTTCCGACATCACTGTCGCAATATTTTGAGGTTCATAGCAACACTTACTACATGACTGTCAGCATTACTTTGAGGTTTTTCGAAACTTTCACTCCATTACTGTTAGCATCATTTTGAGTTCATTAGCAATTCTTACTACATCACTGTCACATCAGTTTGAGATCATTAACAATTCTTTTGACATCACTGTCGCATTACTTTGAGGTTCGAAGCAACTCTTACTACATTACTGTAAGCATCACTGACTTGATTAGCAACTATCACTACATTACTGTCGCATCATTTTGAGATCATTAGCAATTCTTCTGACATCACTGTCACAATATTTTGAGGTTTGTAGCAACTTTTACTACATTACTGTCACATTATTTTGAGGTTCTTAGCAACTCTTACTACATGACTGTCAGCATCACTGAGTTGATTAGCAACTATCACTACATTACTGTCGCAACATTTTGAGATCATTAGCAATTCTTCCGACATCACTGTCGCAATATTTTGAGGTTCGTAGCAACTTTTACTGCGTTACTGTCGCATTATTTTGAGGTTTTATAGCAACTCTTACTACATGACTGTCAGCATCACTTTGAGGTTATTCGAAACTTTCACTCCATTACTGTTAGCATAATTTTGAGTTCATTAGCAATTCTTACGACATCACAGTAGCATTAAATTGAGTTCATTAGCAACTCTTACTACATGACTGTCAGCATCACTTTGAGGTTGTTCGAAACTCTTACTACATTACTGTAAGCATCACTGAGTTTATTAGCAACTATCACTACATTACTGTTAGCATCATCTTGAGTTCATTAGCAATTCTTACGACATCACTGTCGCATCATTTTGAGTTCATTAGCAATTCTTCCGACATCACTGTCGCATTATTTTGAGGTTCGTATTAACTCTTACTACATGACTGTCAGCATCGCTTTGAGGTTATTCGAAACTTTCACTCCATTAATGTGAACACCATTTTGAGTTCATTAGCAATTCTTACTAAATCACTGTAGCATCATTTTGAGAACATTAGCAATTCTTCTGACATCACTGTCACATTTTTTTGAGGTTCGTAGCAACTCTTACTACATTACTGTCAGCATCACTTTGCGGTTTTTCGAAACGTTCACTCCATTACTGTAAGCATCATTTTGAGTTCATTAGCAATTCTTACGACATAACTGTCGCATTATTTTGAGGTTCGTAGCAACTCTTACAACATTACTTTCAGCATCACTTTGAGGTTGTTCGAAACGTTCACTCCATTACTGTTAGCATCATTTTGAGTTTATTTGCAATTCTTACTAAATCACTGTCGCATCATTTTGAGATCTTTAGAAATTCTTCCAACATCACTGTCGCAATATTTTGAGGTTCGTAGCAACTTTTACGACATTACTGTCGCATTATTTTGAGGTTCGTTGCAACACTTACTACATGACTGTCAGCATCGCTTTGAGGTTATTCGAAACTTTCACTCCATTAATGTGAACACCATTTTGAGTTCATTAGCAATTCTTACTAAATCACTGTAGCATCATTTTGAGAACATTAGCAATTCTTCTGACATCACTGTCACATTTTTTTGAGGTTCGTAGCAACTCTTACTACATTACTGTCAGCATCACTTTGCGGTTTTTCGAAACGTTCACTCCATTACTGTTAGCATCATTTGAGATCATTAGCAATTCTTCTGACATCACTGTTGCATCATTTTGAGATCTTTAGCAATTCTTCTGACATCACTGTCATATTATTTTGAGGTTCGTAGCAACTCTTACTACATTATTGTTGCATTATTTTAAGGTTCGAAGCAACTCTTACTACATTACTGTCAGCATCACTTTGAGGTTATTCGAAACTTTCACTCCATTACTGTTAGCATCATTTTGAGTTCATTAGCAATTCTTACGACATCACTGTCGCATCATTTTGAGTTCATTAGCAATTCTTCTGACATCACTGTCACATTATTTTGAGGTTCGTAGCAACTTTTACTACATTACTGTCGCATTATTTTGAGGTTCGTAGCAACTCTTACTACATGACTGTCAGCATCACTTTGAGGTTGTTCGAAAATCTTACTACATTACTGTAAGCATCACTGAGTTTCTTAGCAACTATCACTACATCACTGTTAGCATCATTTTGAGTTGTTGAGCAATTCTTCCGACATCACTGTCGCAATATTATGAGGTTCGTAGCAACTTTTACTACATTACTGTCGCATTATTTTGAGGTTCATAGCAACTCTTACGACATTATTGTTGCATTATTTTAAGGTTCCTAGCAACTCTTACTACATGACTGTCAGCATCACTTTGAGTTTATTAGCAACTATCACTACATTACTGTTTGCATCATTTTGAGTTTATGAGCAATTCTCACGACATCACTGTAGCATTGAATTGAGTTCATTAGCAACTCTGACTAAATGACTGTCAGCATCACTTTGAGGTTATTCGAAACACTTCCTACATTACTGTAAGCATCACTGAGTTGATTAGCAACTATCACTACATTACTGTTGGCATCATTTTGAGTTCATTAGCAATTCTTCCGACATCACTGTCGCAATATTTTGAGCTTCGTAGCAACTTTTACTACATTACTGTCGCATTATTTTGAGGTTCACAGCAACACTTACTACATGACTGTAAGCATCACTTTGAGGTTATTCGAAAGTTTCACTCCATTACTGTTAGCATCATTTTGAGTTCATTAGCAACTATCACTACATCACTGTTAGCATCATTTTGAGTTGTTGAGCAATTCTCACGACATCACTGTCGCATCATTTTGAGTTCATTAGCAACTCTTACTAAATGACTGTCAGCATCACTTTGAGGTTTTTGGAAACTCTTACGACATTACTATAAGCATCACTGAGTTTCTTAGCAACTATCACTACATTGCTGTTTGCATCATCTTGAGTTCATGAGCAATTCTTCCGACATCACTGTCGCAATATTTTGAGGTTCGTTGCAACTTTTACTACATTACTGTCGCATTATTTTGAGGTTCGTAGCAACTCTTAGTACATGACTGTCAGCATCACTTTGAGGTTATTCGAAAGTTTCACTCCATTACTGTTAGCATCATTTTGAGTTCATTAGCAATTCTTACTACATCACTGTCGCATCATTTTGAGATCTTTAGCAATTCTTGTGACATCACTGTCGCATTATTTTGAGGTTTGTAGCAACTCTTACTACATGACTGTCAGTGTCACTTTGAGGTTGTTCGAAACACTTACTTCATCACTGTCAGCATCACTGAGTTGATTAGCAACTATCACTACATTACTGTTGGCATCATTTTGAGTTCATTAGCAATTCTTCCGACATCACTGTCGCAATATTTTGAGGTTCGTAGCAACTCTTACTACATGACTGTCAGCATCACTTTGAGGTTTTTCGTATCTCTTATTATATTACTGTAAGCATCACTGAGTTTCTTAGCAACTATCACTACATTGCTGTTAGCATCATCTTGAGTTCATGAGCATTTCTTCCGACATCACTGTCGCAATATTTTGAGGTTCGTTGCAACTTTTACTACATTACTGTCGCATTATTTTGAGGTTCATAGCAACTCTAAGTACATGACTGTCAGCATCACTTTGAGGTTATTCGAAAGTTTCACTCCATTACTGTTAGCATCATTTTGAGTTCATTAGCAATTCTTACTCCATTACTGTTAGCATCATTTTGAGTTCATTTGCAATTCTTACTACATCACTGTCGCATCATTTTGAGATCATTAGCAATTCTTCTGACATCACTGTCACATTATTTTGAGGTTCGTAGCAACTCTTACTACATTATTGTTGCATTATTTTAAGGTTCCTAGCAAGTCTTACTACATTACTGTCAGCATCACTTTGAGTTTATTAGCAACTATCACTACATTACTGTTAGCATCATTTTGAGTTCATGAACAATTCTCACGACATCACTGTAGCATTGAATTGAGTTCATTAGCAACTCTTACTGAATGACTGTCAGCATCACTTTGAGGTTTTTGGAAACTCTTACTACATTACTATAAGCATCACTGAGTTTCTTAGCATCTATCACTACATTGCTGTTTGCATCATCTTGAGTTCATGAGCAATTCTTCCGACATCACTGTCGCAATATTTTGAGGTTCGTTGCAACTTTTACTACATTACTGTCGCATTATTTTGAGGTTCGTAGCAACTCTTAGTACATGACTGTCAGCATCACTTTGAGGTTATTCGAAAGTTTCACTCCATTACTGTTAGCATCATTTTGAGTTCATTAGCAATTCTTACTACATCACTGTCGCATCATTTTGAGATCTTTAGCAATTCTTGTGACATCACTGTCGCATTATTTTGAGGTTTGTAGCAACTCTTACTACATGACTGTCAGTGTCACTTTGAGGTTGTTCGAAACACTTACTACATCACTGTCAGCATCACTGAGTTGATTAGCAACTATCACTACATTCCTGTTGGCATCATTTTGAGTTCATTAGCAATTCTTCCGACATCACTGTCGCAATATTTTGAGGTTCGTAGCAACTTTTACTACATTACTGTCGCATTATTTTGAGGTTCGTAGCAACTCTTACTACATGACTGTCAGCATCACTTTGAGGTTTTTCGGATCTCTTATTACATTACTGTAAGCATCACTGAGTTTCTTAGCAACTATCACTACATTGCTGTTAGCATCATCTTGAGTTCATGAGCATTTCTTCCGACATCACTGTCGCAATATTTTGAGGTTCGTTGCAACTTTTACTACATTACTGTCGCATTATTTTGAGGTTCATAGCAACTCTAAGTACATGACTGTCAGCATCACTTTGAGGTTATTCGAAAGTTTCACTCCATTACTGTTAGCATCATTTTGAGTACATTAGTAATTCTTCCGACATCACTGTTGCATCATTTTGAGATCATTGGCCATTCTTCCGACATCACTGTCGCAATATTTTGTGGTTGGTAGCAACTATTACTACATGACTGTCAGCATCACTTTGAGTTTATTAGCAACTATCACTACATTACTGTTAGCATCATTTTGAGTTGTTGAGCAATTCTCACGACATCACTGTCGCAATATTTTGAGGTTCGTAGCAACTCTTACTACATTATTGTTGCATTATTTTAAGGTTCGTAGCAACTCTTACTACATTACTGTGAGCATCACTTTGAGGTTATTCGAAACTATCACTACATTACTGTTAGCATCATTTTGAGTTGTGGAGCAATTCTCACGACATCACTGTAGCATTAAATTGAGTTCATTAGCAACTCTTTCTAAATGACTGTCAGCATCACTTTGAGGTTGTTCGTAACTCTTACTACATTACTTTAAGCATCACTGAGTTTCTTAGCAACTATCACTACATTACTGTTAGCATCATCTTGAGTTCATTAGCAATTCTTCCGACATCACTGTCGCAATATTTTGAGCTTCGTAGCAACTTTTACTACATTACTGTCGCATTATTTTGAGGTTCTTAGCAACACTTACTACATGACTGTCAGCATCACTTCGAGGTTATTCGAAAGTTTCACTCCATTACTGTTAGCATTTTTTTGAGTTCATTAGTAATTCTTACGACATCACTGTCACATCATTTTGAGATCATTACCAATTCTTCTGACATCACTGTCGCATCATTTTCACATCTTTAGCAATTCTTCTGACATCACTGTCGCATTATTTTGAGGTTCGTAGCAACTCTTACTACATGACTGTCAGCATCACTTTGAGGTTGTTCGAAACACTTACTACATCACTGTCAGCATCACTGAGTTGATTAGCAACTATCACTACATTACTGTTAGCACCATTTTGAGTTCATTAGCAATTCTTCCGACATCACTGTCGCAATATTTTGAGGTTCGTAGCAACTTTTACTACATTACTGTCGCATTATTTTGAGGTTCGTAGCAACTCTTACTACATGACTGTCAGCATCACTTTGAGTTTATTCGAAACTTTCACTCCATTACTGTTAGCATCATTTTGAGTTCCCTAGCAATTCTTACTACTTCACTGTCGCATCATTTTGAGATAATTAGCAATTCTTCTGACATCACTGTCGCATTATTTTGAGGTTCGTAGCAACTCTTCCTACATGACTGTCAGCATCACTTTGAGGTTATTCGAAACACTTACTAAATTACTTCAAGCATCACTGATTGTACTACTAATGTAGTTAGAGATGCTTTGAACCTTAAAATAATGCGACAGTGATGTCAGAAGAATTGGTAATGATCTCAAACTGATGGGACAGTGATGTCGTAAGAATTGCTAATGAACTCAACATGATGCTAACAGTAATGTAGTAAGTGTTTCGAACAACCTCAAAGTGATGCTGACAGTCATGTACTAAGAGTTGCTACGAACCTCAAAATAATGGGACAGTAATGTAATAAAAGTTGCTACGAACCTCAAAATATTGCGACAGTGATGTCGGAAGAATTGCGAATGAACTCAAGATGATGCTAACAGTAATGTAGTGATAGTTGCGACGAAACTCAGTGATGCTGACAGTAATGTCGTAAGAGTTGCTACGAACCTTAAAATAATGCAACAATAATGTAGTAAGAGTTGCCACGAAACTCAATATAATGCGACAGTAATGTAATGATCTCAAACTGATGGGACAGTGATGTCGTAAGAATTGCTAATGAACTCAAAATGATGCTAACAGTAATGTACAATGATGCTACAGTGATGTGGTGAGAGTTGCTTCTTTCCTCAAAATGAGGTGACAGTGATGTAGTGAGAGTTGATACTAATCTCAAAATGATGCTGACAGTGATGTAATGAGAGTTGCTACGGTCCTCAAAATAATGCTACAGTGATGTTATGACAGTTGCTACTAACCTAAGAAATTATGCTGACAGTGTTGTGGTGAGAGTTGATAGTAATTTCAAAATCATGCTAAAGTGATGTCATGAGAGTTGCTTCTAACCGAAGAAATGATGCTACAGTGATGTAGGCAGAGTTTCTACGATGCTCAAACTGATGCTTCCAGTAATGTAGTGAGAGTTGCTACAAACCTCAAAATGATGCTACAGTGATGTCATGGGAGTTGCTACTAACCTAAGAAATGATGTTACAGTGATGAAATGAGAGTTGCTACAAATGTCAAAATGATGCGATGTAGTGAGAGTTGATACGAATCTCAAAATGAAGCGGATAGTGATGTGGTGAGAGTTGATCGTAATTTCAAAATCAGCCCAAAGTGATGTAATGAGAGTTGCTACATACCTAAGAAATGATGCTACAGTGATTTGGTGAGAGTTGCTACTTACCTAAGAAATGATGTTACAGTGATGTAGTGAGAGTTGCTACGAGCCTCAAAATATTGCGAGTGATGTCGGAAGAATTGCTAATGAACTCAAAATGATGCTAACAGTAATGTAGTGATAGTTGCTAATCAACTCAGTGACTTGCTAATGATCTCAAAATGATGCGACAGTGATGTAGTAAGAATTGCTAATGAACTCAAAATGATGCTAACAGTAATGGAGTGATAGGTTCGAATAACCTCAAAGTGATGCTGACAGTCATGTAGTAAGAGTTGCTACAAACCTCAAAATAATGCGACAGTAATGCAGTAAAAGTTGCTACGAACCTCAAACTATTGCGACAGTGATGTCAGAAGAATTGCTAATGAACTCAAAACGATGCTAACAGTAACGTAGAGATAGTTGCTAATAAACTCAGTGATGCTTACAGTAATGTAGTAAGAGTTTCGAACAACCTCAAAGTGATGCTTACGGTAATGTAGTAAGAGTTTCGAAGAACCTCAAAGTGATCCTGACAGTCATGTCGTAAGAGTTGCTACTAACCTCAAGTTAATGCGACAGTGATGTCTTAAGAATTGCTAATTAACTCAAAATGATGCTAACAGTAATGTAGTAAGAGTTGCTACGAACCTCAAACTCATGCGACAGTGATTTAGTAAGAATTGCTAATGAACTCAAAATGATGCTAACAGTAATGGAGTGAACGTTTCGAATAACCTCAAAGTGATGCTGACAGTCATGTAGTAAGTGTTGCTACGAACCTCAAAATAATGCGACAGTGATGTCGGAAGTATTGCTAATGATCTCAAAGTGATGCGACAGTGATGTCGTAAGAATTGCTAATGAACTCAAAATGATGCTTACAGTAATGGAGTGAAAGTTTTGAATAACCTCAAAGTGATGCTGACAGTCATGTGGTTTGAGTTGTGAGTAAATAAAAAATGATGCTGACAGTGATGTCGTAAGAATTGCTATTGAACTCTAAACGATGCTAACAGTAACGTAGTGATAGTTTCTAATCAACTCATTGATGCTTACAGTAATGTAGTAAGTGTTTCGAACTACCTCAAAGTGATGCTGACAGTCATGTAGTAAGATGTGCTACTAACCTCAAAATGATGCGAACAGTAATGTAGTGATAGTTGCTAATAAACTCAAAGTGATGCTGGCAGCAATGTAGTAAGAGTTGCTATGAACCTTTAAATAATGCAACAATAATGTAGTAAGAGTTGCTACGAACCTAAAAATAATGTGACAGTGATGTCAGAAGAATTGCTAAAGATGTCAAAATGATGCGACAATGATGTAGTAAGAATTGCTAATGAACTCCATATGATGCTAACAGTAATGGAGAGAAAGTTTCGAATAACCTAAAAGTGATGCTGACAGTCATGTTGTAAGTGTTGCTACGAACCTAAAAATAATGCGACATTAATGTAGTAAAAGTTGCTACGAACCTCAAAATATTGCGAGTGATGTCGGAAGAATTGCTAATGAACTCAAAATGATGCTAACAGTAATGTAGTGATAGTTGCTAATGAACTCAGTGATGCTTACAGTAATGTAGTAAGTGTTTCGAACAACCTCAAAGTGATGCTGACAGTCATGTAGTAAGAGTTGCAACGAACCTCAAAATAATGCGACAGTGATGTCGGAAGAACTGCTAATGATCTCAAAATGATGCAAAAGTGATGTAGGAAGAATTGCTAATGAACTCAAAATGATGCTAACAGTAATGTACTGATAGTTGTTATTCAACTCAGTGATGCATACGGTAATGTAGTAAGTGTTTCGAACAACCTCAAAGTGATGCTGACAGTCATGTAGTAAGAGTTGCTACGAACCTCAAAATAATGCGACAGTGATGTCAGAAGAATTGCTAAAGTTCTCAAAATGATGCTTACAGTAATGTAGTGAAAGTTTCGAATAACCTCAAAGTGATGCTGACAGTCATGTGGTTTGAGTTTTGAGTAAATAAAAAATGATGCTGACAGTGATGTCGTAAGAATTGTTATTGAACTCAAAACGATGCTAACAGTAACGTAGTGATAGTTGCTAATCAACTCATTGATGCTTACAGTAATGTAGTAAGTGTTTCGAACTACCTCAAAGTGATGCTGACAGTCATGTAGTAAGAGTTGCTACTAACCTCAAAATGATGCGAACAGTAATGTAGTGATAGTTGCTAATAAACTCAAAGTGATGCTGACAGCAATGTAATAAGAGTTGCTATGAACCTTTAAATAATGCAACAATAATGTAGTAAGAGTTGCTACGAACCTCAAAACAATGCGACATTAATGTAGTAAAAGTTGCTACCAACCTCAAAATATTGCGACAGTGATGTCGGAAGATTTGCTAATGAACTCAAAATGATGCTAACAGTAATGTAGTGATTGTTGCAGATCAACTCAGTGATGCTTACAGTAATGTAGTAAGTGTTTCGAACAACCTCAAAATGATGCGAACAGTAATGTAGTGATAGGTGCTACGAACCTTAAAATAATGCAACAATAATGTAGTAAGAGTTGCTACGAACCTCAAAATAATGTGACAGTGATGTAAGAAGAATTGCTAATGATCTCAAAATGATGCAACAGTAATGTAGTAAGAGTTGCTAAGAACCTCAAAATAATGCGACAGTCATGTCGCAAGAATTGCTAATGAACTCAAAATGATGCTAACACTAATGTAGTGATAATTGCTAATCAACACAGTGATGCTAAAAGTAATGTAGTAAGTGTTTCAAACAACCTCAAAATGATGGTGACAGTCATGTAGTAAGAGTTGCTACGAACCTCAAAATAATGCTAACAGTAATGTAGTGATAGTTGCTAATAAACTCAAAGGTATGCTGACAGTAATGTAGTAAGAGTTGCTACGAACCTTTAACTAATGATACAATAATGTAGTAAGAGTTGCTCCGAACCTCAAAATAATGCAACAGTGATGTCAGAAGAATTGCTAAAGATCTCAAAATGATGCAACAGTGATTAAGTAAGAATTGTTAATGAACTCAAAATGATGCTAACAGTAATGGAGGGAACGTTTCGAATAACCTCAAAGTGATGCTGACAGTCATATAGTAAGAGTTGCTACGAACCTCAAAAAAAAATGCGAAAGTGATGTCTACGAACCTCAAAATAATGCGACAGTGATGTCAGAAGAATTGCTAAAGATCTCAAAATGATGCGACAGTGATTTAGTAAGTATTGCTAATGAACTCAAAATGATGCTAACAGTAATGGAGTGAAAGTTGCTAATAAATTCAAAGTGATGCTGACAGTCATGTACTAAGAGTTTTAACGAACTTCAAAATAATGCGACAGTCATGTCGGAAGAATTGCTATTGAACTCAAAACGATGCTAACAGTAATGTAGTGATATTTGCTATAAACTCAGTAATGAACAGTAATGTAGTAAGAGTTGCTGCGAACCTTTAAATAATGCAACAGTAATGTAGAAAGAGTTGCTACGAACATCAAAATAATGCGACAGTGATGTCAGAAAAAATTGCTAATGATCTCAAAATGATGCGACAGTGATGTAGGAAGAATTGCTAATGAACTCAAAATGGTGCTAACAGTAATGGAGTGAAAGTTTCGAATAAACTCAAAGTGATGGTGACAGTCATGGAATGAGAGTTGCTACGAACCTCAAACTAATGCTACAGTGATGTCAGAAGAATTGCTAATGTTCTCAAAATAATGCGACAGTGATGTCGTAAGAATTGCTTATGAACTCAAAACGATGCTAACAGTAATGTAGTGATAGTTGCTAATCAACTCAGTGATGCTTACAGTAATGTAGTAAGAGTTTCGAACAACCTCAAAGTGATGCTGACAGTCATGTAGTAAGAGTTTCAGACACCTTCAAAGTGATGCTGACAGTCATGTAGTAAGAGTTGCTACGAACCTTTAAATAATGCAACAATAATGTAGTAAGAGTTGCTATGAACCTCAAAATAATGCGACAGTAATGTAGTAAAAGTTGCTACGAACCTCAAAATAATGCGACAGTGATGTAGTAAGAGTTGTTACGAACCTCAAAATAATGCGACAGTGATGTCAGAAGAATTGCTAATGTTCTCAAAATAATGCGACAGTGATGTCGTAAGAATTGCTTATGAACTCAAAATGATGCTAACAGTAATGTAGTGATAGTTGCTAATAAACTCAGTGATGCTTACAGTAATGTACTAAGTGTTTCGAACAACCTCAAAGTGATGCTGACAGTCATGTAGTAAGAGTTGCTACGAACCTCAAAATGATGGGACAGTGATGTCGTAAGAATTGCTAATGATCTAAAAATGATGCGACAGTGATTTAGTAAGAAATGCTAATGAACTCTAATTGATGCTAAAATTAATGGAGTGAACGTTTCGAATAACATTAAAAGTGATGCTGACAGTCATGTACTAAGAGTTGTTACGAACCTCAAAATAATGCGACAGAGATGTCGTAAGAATTGCTAATGAACTCAAAATGATGCTAAAAGTAATGTAGTGATTGTTGCTAATAAAGTCAAAATAATGCTGACAGTAATGTAGTAAGTGTTTCGAACAACCTCAAAGTGATGCTGACAGTCATGTAGTAAGAGTTGCTACGAACCTTTAAATAATGCAACAATAATGTAGTAAGAGTTGCTATGAACCTCAAAATAATGCGACAGTAATGTAGTAAAAGTTGGTACGAACCTCAAAATATTCAGACAGTGATATCAGAAGAATTGCTAAAGATCTCAAAATGAAGCGACAGTGATTTAGTAAGAATTGCTAAAGAACTCAAAATGATGCTAACAGTAATGGAGTGAACGTTTCGAATAACCTCAAAGTGATGCTGAAAGTCATGTACTAAGAGTCTCTACGAACCTCAAAATAATGCGACAGTAATGTACTAAAAGTTGCTACGAACATCAAAATAATGCGAAAGTGATGTCGGAAGCATTGCTAATGATCTCAAAATGATGCGAACAGCAAAGGAGTGAAAGTTTCGAATAACCTCAAAGTGATGCTGACAGTCATGTGGTAAGAGTTGCGACGAACCTCAAAATGATGCTACAGTGATGTAATGAGAGTTGCTAGGAATCTCAAAATGATGCTCCAGTAATGTCGTGAGAGTTGCGACTATCCTCAAAATTATGCTACAGTGATGTAATGAGAGTTGCTACAAACCTAAGAAATGATGCTACAGTGATGTAATGAGAGTTGCTACAAACCTAAGAAATGATGCTACAGTGATGTGGTGAGAGTTGATAGTAATTTCAAAATCACGCTGAAGTGATGTAATGAGAGTTGCTACTTACCTAAGAAATGATGCTGCAGTGATGTAGTGAGAGTTACTACGATCCTCAAAATGATGCTAAAGTGATGTCGTGAGAGTTGCTACGATCCTCAAAATGATGCTAAAGTGATGTAATGAGAGTTGCGAATAACCTAAGAAGTGATGCTACAGTGATGTGGTGAGAGTTGATACTAATTTCAAAATAATGCTAAAGTGGTGTAGTGAGAGTTACTACGAACCGCAAAATGATGTTACAGTGATATGGTGAGAGTTGCTACGAACCTCAAAATGATGCTACAGTGATGTAATGAGAGTTGCTACGAATCTCAAAATGATGCTCCAGTAATGTCGTGAGAGTTGCGACTATCCTCAAAATGATGCGACAGTGATGTAATGAGATTTGCTACAAATGTCCACATGATGCTAGAGTGATGTCAAAATGATGGTAGAGTGATGTAGTGAGAGTTGCTACGATGCTCAAAATGATGCTACAGTGATGTGGTGAGAGTTGATAGTAATTTCAAAATCATGCTAAAGTGATGTAATGAGAGTTGCTACTTACCTTGGAAATGATGGTACAGTGATGTTGTGAGAGTTGCTACGAACCTCAAAATGATGCTACAGTGATGTAATGAGAATTGCCACGAATCTCAAAATGATGCTACAGTGATGTGGTGAGAGCTGCTACGATCCTAAAAATGAGGTGGCACTGATGTAGTGACAATTGATACTAATCTCAAAATGATTCTAAAGTGATGTAATGAGAGTTGCTACGAATCTCAAAATGATGCTAGAGTGATGGAATGAGATTTGCTACAAACCTAAGAAATGATGCTACAGTAATGTCGTGAGAGTTGCGACTATCCTCAAAATGATGCGACAATGATGTATTGAGAGTTGCTACGATCCTCAAAATGATGCTACAGTGATGTGGTGAGAGTTGCTACGATCCTCAAAATGATGCTACAGTGATGTTATGACAGTTGCTACTAACCTAAGAAATTATACTGACAGTGTTGTGGTGAGAGTTGATAGTAATTTCAAAATAAAGCGAAAGTGGTGTAATGACGGTTGATACTTCCCTAAGAAATGATGCTACAATGATGTCGTGAGGTTTGCTACGAACCGCAAAATGATGCTAGAGTGATGTAATGAGAGTTGCTACGAATCTCAAAATGATGCTCGAGTGATGGAATGAGATTTGCTTCTAACCTAAGAAATGATGCTACAGTAATGTCGTGAGAGTTGCGACTATCCTCAAAATGATGCGACAATGATGTATTGAGAGTTGCTACGATCCTCAAAATGATGCTACAGTGATGTAGTGAGGTTTGCTACGAACCGCAAAATAATGCAACAGTGATGTAATGAGAGTTGCTACGAATCTCAAAATGATGCTAGAGTGATGTAACGAGATTTGCTACAAACCTAAGAAATGATGCTACAGTAATGTTGTGAGAGTTGCGACTATCCTCAAAATGATGCGACAATGATGTATTGAGAGTTGCTACGATCCTCAAAATGATGCTACAGTGATGTGGTGAGAGTTGCTACGATCCTCAAAATAATGCTACAGTGATGTTATGACAATTGCTACTAACCTAAGAAATTATACTGACAGTGTTGTGGTGAGAGTTGATAGTAATTTCAAAATCATGCTCAAGTGATGTCATGAGAGTTGCTACTTACCTAAGAAATGATGCTACAGTGATGTAGGCAGAGTTGGTACGATGCTCAAACTGATGCTTCCAGTAATGTAGTGAGAGTTGCTACAAACCTCAAAATGATGCTACAGTGATGTCATGGGAGATGCTACTAACCTAAGAAATTATGCTACAGTGATGCAGTGAGAGTTGATAGTAATTTCAAAATAAAGCTAAAGCGGTGGAATGAGAGTTGATTCCTCCCTAAGAAATGATGCTACGAACCGCAAAATGATGCTACAGTGATGTAATGAGGGTTGCTATTTACCTAAGAAATGATGCTACAGTGATGTGGTGAGAGTTGCTACTAACCTAAGAAATGATGCGACAGTGATGTAGTGAGAGTTGCTACTAACCTAAGAAATGATGCGACAGTGATGTAGTTAGAGTTGCAACTAATCTCAAAATGATGGTACAGTGATGTAGTGAGAGTTGCTACGATGCTCAAAATGATGCTTACAGTCATGTTGTGAGAGTTGCGACTATCCTCAAAATAATGCTAAAGTGGTGTAGTGAGAGTTTCTACGAACCGCAAAATGATGCTTCAGTGATGTAATGAGAGTTGCTACTTACCTAAGAAATGATGCAACAGTGATGTGGTGAGAGTTGCTACGAACCTCAAAATGATGGTACAGTGATGTAATGACAGTTGCTAGGAATCTCAAAATGATGCTCCAGTAATGTCGTGAGAGTTGCGACTATCCTCAAAATGATGCGACAGTGATGTAGTTAGAGTTGCAACTAATCTCAAAATGATGGTACAGTGATGTAGTGAGAGTTGCTACGATGCTCAAAATGATGCTTACAGTCATGTTGTGAGAGTTGCTACAAATGACCAAACGATGCTAGAGTGATGTAATGAGAGTTGCTACAAACCTAAGAAATTATGCTACAGACATGTGCTGAGAGTTGATAGTAATTTCAAAATCATGCTGAAGTGATGTAATGAGAGTTGCTACTTACCCGAGAAATGATGCGACAGTGATGTGGTGAGAGTTGCTACGAACCTCGAAATGATGCTACAGAGATGTAATGAGAGTTGCTACTTACCTAAGAAATGATGCGACAATGATGTGGTGAGAGTTGCTACGAACCTCAAAATGATGCCACAGTGATGTAATGAGAGTTCCTACGAATCTCAAAATGATGCTGCAGTAATGTCGCGAGAGTTGCGACTATCCTCAAAATGATGCGACAGTGATGTAGTGAGAGTTGCTACGATCCTCAAAATGAGGTGGCAATGATGTAGTGAGAATATATACAAATCTCAAAATGATGCTGACAGTGATGTAGTGAGAGTTGATACTAATCTCAAAATGATGCTACAGTGATGTAAAGAGAGTTGCTACTTCCCTAAGAAATGATGCTACAGTGATGTAGTGAGGTTTGCTACGAACCGCAAAATGATGCTACAGTGATGTAATGAGGGTTGCTATTTACCTAAGAAATGATGCTACAGTGATGTGGTGAGAGTTGCTACGAACCTCAAAATAATGCTGCAGTGATGTAATGAGAGTTGCTACTAATCTCAAAATGATGCTGGAGTGATGTAATGAGATTTGCTACAAACCTAAGAAATGATGCTACAGTGATGTGGTGAGAGTTGATAGTAATTTCAAAATCATGCTAAAGTGATGTAATGAGAGTTGCTACTTACCTAAGAAATGATGCTTCAGTGATGTCATGGGAGTTGCTACTGACCTAAGAAATGATGCTACAGTGATGAATTGAGAGTTGCTACAAATGTCAAAATGATGCGACTGATGTAGTGAGAGTTGCTACGATCCTCAAAATGATGCTACATTCATGTGGTGAGAGTTGATAGTAATTTCAAAATCATGCTAAAGTGATGTAATGAAAGTTGCTACATACCTAAGAAATGATGCTACAGTGATGTGGTGAGAGTTGCTCCGAACCTCAAAATGATGCTACAGTGATGTAATGAGAGTTGCTACGAATCTCAAAATGATGCTACAGTAATGTCATGAGAGTTGCTACTAACCGAAGAAATGATGCTACAGTGATGTGGTGAGAGTTGCAACGAACCTCAAAATGATTCAACAGTGATGTAATGAGAGTTGCTACAAACCGAAGAAATGATGCTACAGTGGTGTAGTGAGACTTGCTACGAATCTCAAAATGATGCTACAGTAATGACGTGAGAGTTGCTACTATCCTAAAAATGATGCGACAGTGATGTGATAATTACGATGAAGCTCATAATGAAATTACAGTGATGTATTGAGAGTTGCTCCTAACCTCTCCTAACCTCAAAATGATGTTGAAAGTGATGTAGTGAGAGTGGCTAAAAAACGATGCTATAGTGATGTCTTAAGAATTGCTACTAACCAAAGAAATGATGCTCCAGTGATGTGGTGAGAGCTGATAGTAATTTAAAAATCACGCTAAAGTGATGTAATGAGAGCTGCTACTTACCTAAGAAATGATGCTACAGTGATGTGGTGAGAGTTGCGACTATCCTCAAAATGATGCGACAGTGATGTAATGAGAGTTGCTACAAATGTCCAAATGATGCTTAAGTGATGTAATGAGAGTGGCTACAAACCTAAGAAATGATGCTACAGTGATGTAATGAGAGTTGCTACAAATGACCAAACGATGCTAGAGTGATGTAATGAGAGTTGCTACAAACCTAAGAAATTATGCTACAGACATGTGCTGAGAGTTGATAGTAATTTCAAAATCATGCGACAGTGATGTGGTGAGAGTTGCTACTTACCCGAGAAATGATGCGACAGTGATGTGGTGAGAGTTGCTACGAACCTCGAAATGATGCTACAGAGATGTAATGAGAGTTGCTACTTACCTAAGAAATGATGCTACAATGATGTGGTGAGAGTTGCGACGAACCTCAAAATGATGCCACAGTGATGTAATGAGAGTTCCTACGAATCTCAAAATGATGCTGCAGTAATGTCGCGAGAGTTGCTACTATCCTCAAAATGATGCGACAGTGATGTAGTGAGAGTTGCTACGATCCTCAAAATGAGGTGGCAATGATGTAGTGAGAATTGATACAAATCTCAAAATGATGCTGACAGTGATGTAGTGAGAGTTGATACTAATCTCAAAATGATGCTACAGTGATGTAATGAGAGTTGCTACTTCCCTAAGAAATGATGCTACAGTGATGTAGTGAGGTTTGCTACGAACCGCAAAATGATGCTACAGTGATGTAATGAGGGTTGCTATTTACCTAAGAAATGATGCTACAGTGATGTGGTGAGAGTTGCTCCGAACCTCAAAATGATGCTACAGTGATGTAATGAGAGTTGCTACGAATCTCAAAATGATGCTACAGTAATGTCATGAGAGTTGCTACTAACCGAAGAAATGATGCTACAGTGATGTGGTGAGAGTTGCAACGAACCTCAAAATGATTCAACAGTGATGTAATGAGAGTTGCTACAAACCGAAGAAATGATGCTACAGTGGTGTAGTGAGACTTGCTACGAATCTCAAAATGATGCTACAGTAATGACGTGAGAGTTGCTACTATCCTAAAAATGATGCGACAGTGATGTGATAATTACGATGAAGCTCATAATGAAATTACAGTGATGTATTGAGAGTTGCTCCTAACCTCTCCTAACCTCAAAATGATGTTGAAAGTTATGTAGTGAGAGTGGCTAAAAACCTCAAAAACGATGCTATAGTGATGTCTTAAGAATTGCTACTAACCAAAGAAATGATGCTCCAGTGATGTGGTGAGAGCTGATAGTAATTTAAAAATCACGTTAAAGTGATGTAATGAGAGCTGCTACTTACCTAAGAAATGATGCTACAGTGATGTGGTGAGAGTTGCGACTATCCTCAAAATGATGCGACAGTGATGTAATGAGAGTTGCTACAAATGTCCAAATGATGCTTAAGTGATGTAATGAGAGTGGCTACAAACCTAAGAAATGATGCTACAGTGATGTAATGAGAGTTGCTACAAATGACCAAACGATGCTAGAGTGATGTAATGAGAGTTGCTACAAACCTAAGAAATTATGCTACAGACATGTGCTGAGAGTTGATAGTAATTTCAAAATCATGCTGAAGTGATGTAATGAGAGTTGCTACTTACCCGAGAAATGATGCGACAGTGATGTGGTGAGAGTTGCTACGAACCTCGAAATGATGCTACAGAGATGTAATGAGAGTTGCTACTTACCGAAGAAATGATGCTACAGTGATGTGGTGAGAGTTGCTACGAACCTCAAAATGATGCCACAGTGATGTAATGAGAGTTCCTACGAATCTCAAAATGATGCTGCAGTAATGTCGCGAGAGTTGCGACTATCCTCAAAATGATGCGACAGTGATGTAGTGAGAGTTGCTACGATCCTCAAAATGAGGTGGCAATGATGTAGTGAGAATTGATACAAATCTCAAAATGATGCTGACAGTGATGTGGTGAGAGTTGATACTAATCTCAAAATGATGCTACAGTGATGTAATGAGAGTTGCTACTTCCCTAAGAAATGATGCTACAGTGATGTAGTGAGGTTTGCTACGAACCGCAAAATGATGCTACAGTGATGTAATGAGGGTTGCTATTTACCTAAGAAATGATGCTACAGTGATGTGGTGAGAGTTGCTACGAACCTCAAAATAATGCTACAGTGATGTAATGTGAGTTGCTACTAATCTCAAAATGATGCTGGAGTGATGTAATGAGATTTGCTACAAACCTAAGAAATGATGCTACAGTGATGTGGTGAGAGTTGATAGTAATTTCAAAATCATGCTAAAGTGATGTAATGAAAGTTGCTACATACCTAAGAAATGATGCTACAGTGATGTGGTGAGAGTTGCTACGAACCTCAAAATGATGCTACAGTGATGTAATGAGAGTTGCTACGAATCTCAAAATGATGCTACAGTAATGTCATGAGAGTTGCTACTAACCGAAGAAATGATGCTACAGTGATGTGGTGAGAGTTGCTACGAACCTCAAAATGATGCCACAGTGATGTAATGACAGTTCCTACGAATCTCAAAATGATGCTGCAGTAATGTCGCGAGATTTGCGACTATCCTCAAAATGATGCGACAGTGATGTGGTGAGAGCTGCTACTTACCTAAGAAATGATGCTACAGTGATGTGGTGAGAGTTGCAACGAACCTCAAAATGATTCAACAGTGATGTAATGAGAGTTGCTACAAACCGAAGAAATGATGCTGCAGTGGTGTAGTGAGACTTTCTACGAATCTCAAAATGATGCTACAGTAATGACGTGAGAGTTGCTACTATCCTAAAAATGATGCGACAGTGATGTGATAATTTCAATGAAGCTCATAATGAAATTACAGTGATATATTGAGAGTTGCTCCTAACCTCTCCTAACCTCAAAATGATGTTGAAAGTGATGTAGTGAGAGTGGCAAAAAACCTCAAAAACGATGCTATAGTGATGTCTTAAGAATTGCTACTTACCTAAGAAATGATGCTACAGTGATGTGGTGAGAGTTGCGACTATCCTCAAAATGATGCTACAGTGATGTAATGAGAGTTGCTACTTACCTAAGAAATGATGCTACAGTGATGTGGTGAGAGTTGCGACTATCCTCAAAATGATGCTACAGTGATGTAATGAGAGTTGCTACGAATCTCAAAATGATGCTACAGTAATGTCATGAGAGTTGCGACTATCCTCAAAATGATGCGACAGTGATGTAATGAGAGTTGCTACTAATTTCAAAATCACGCCAAAGTGATGTAATGAGAGTTGCTAAATACCTAAAAAATGATGCTACAGTGATGTGGTGAGAGTTGCTACTTACCTAAGAAATGATGCTACAGTGATGTGGTGAGAGTTGCTACTTACCTAAGAAATGATGCAACAGTGATGTGGTGAGAGTTGCTAGAAACCTCAAAATGATGTTGAAAGTGATGTAGTGAGAGTTGCTAGGAACCTCAAAATGATGCAGGGTGACTTTGTGGAAAGTCTTGCACTCCCAACACATTCATTCTCACGAATGCAGTGACAGGTCAGAGCCAAGGGAGCCTCCATGTCCACAGATGTCCACATGGCAGCTGGACTTCCTTTTTCACTCCTTCCCGTTCCTCCTGGTACTCTTTGGCCACCGTTTGTTTGATGGTCTGAAAATGACACCCAGAGTAAATCAATACATTGAAATTCAAGATGAAATAAACTGGAGATATCAACGACTGCTTTAGATCATTTCCACACAAACCTTTCTGGTTGGCAAACATATGAGGCTCAAGGACCTGAACCAGTTCCCTGAACCCTTCCCTCTCAACAGTGCTGAGGGGCTGGCAGTCCTTCAGGATCAAATTCAGCAGAGCCTCATCCAGCATCTGCTTCCTGGAAGCTGGATGGTTAAAGATGAAGGAGAGAAGAAATGAAGAGGAATTAATGATCAATGAAGCAACTGTGAGTCAGTTGGAGAGTGGCTGTATACCTGAGTTCATCCTGGTGGATCTGGGACTTCATTCTCATGCCTGGCCCCATCATGCCTCAGCACTGAAGAGGTGCTTTTGTTGAGATGAGACGCTTCTGTCCAACAAATGCGACATTCAACCTGCTGAAAAGAACATGAGTACTCAGCTAAAAGTTCCTTTCTTCATGGTGACTGGTGTTTCTTAGTCTGAGACCACCAGGTTTCCAATGAGGTGTATCGGATACGTTGTTGTGTGCCGCTGAAATCCGTCCAATTCCGGCGTTGTTTCCTCATGAAATGTGTTTGCCTTAAAGCTCATTAAAGTGTTGAACCACAATATCGTTCACCATAACTTAGTCAACTTCAAGATAACCGACTTCTACATTCCAGTCCCGGCTGCTCCTGTTCTGCTGCAGTCCAGAAAACAACAACCCGATACAATTGGCGCTCCTTCCCACAGCTGCGGCCCGGATCCGCATGGTTCCGCTGACTGACTGTGAGACGCGCTCCCTCCAGAGAGGCACAGCCCGATGGGGTCCTTATCTGGCACGGGGGCGTAAAACAGGTGCGACTGAAAAGCCTGGTTTATTCTGCGTCGAGGGAACGCGTTGCTCTGCAATTCACTGCCAAGCCGCTAGGGGGTGTGGCTTTGTCTTTGTGTTGTTTACGGGGCTCTTGTCGGATTCCTTGGTTTTCTTCCGGTCACAGACAACAATTGTTGGCCATTTGTCAGTCTTTGTAGTGCCGCGAAGAGGCGTTGTAGACGTGGTCGTACTTGAGCACCTCCTCGATAATCCTTTCTTCAGCTTGGTCCATTTTTTCTTGGAGCCTTCACCACAGAAACTTTGAAAATGGCGGGGTTGTGCTGCGACGGAACCGGAAATAACGTTCTGAGCGGACCCATCACAGTCCTCGACGTTAACGTCACCACGCGTCGACGCGATGCGTAAGCAGGATTTTTTGGAGGCGCGTGTCAGGCTACAGCGTACGGTCTGCGTCGACGGCGTAGGTACGAATACTACTCGACACAGAAGCATAAATCAGACTTAAATCAGGCTTTATAGTCCAACAGGAAGTTAGCATGTCAGGGATGAGACACCCTGATAGTCCAAAAGGAAGTTAGCATGTCAGGGATGAGACACCCTCATAGTCCAACAGGAAGTTAGCATGTCAGGGATGAGACACGCTTATCGTCCAACAGGAAGTTAGCATGTCAGGGATGAGACACGCTTATCGTCCAACAGGAAGTTAGCATGTAAGGGATGAGACACGCTTATCGTCCAACAGGAAGTTAGCATGTCAGGGATGAGACACGCTTATCGTCCAACAGGAAGTTAGCATGTCAGGGATGAGACACGCTTATCGTCCAACAGGAAGTTAGCATGTAAGGGATGAGACACGCTTATCGTCCAACAGGAAGTTAGCATGTCAGGGATGAGACGCGCTTATCGTCCAACAGGAAGTTAGCATGTCAGGGATGAGACACCCTGATAGTCCAACAGGAAGTTAGCATGTCAGGGATGAGACACCCTGATAGTCCAACAGGAAGTTAGCATCTCCATGGTTCCCTTGACCAGAAGCCAGTGGGATCGTTCCATTCTGACATCTTGATTGACATTTGTCCTTCTCTGAGCTAAATAGCTGGCAATTATTTGAAAAAAAACCCCTTGATTTACTTTTTGTATTTTGATCTTCAGCTCATTTGCATACTTTTGTTGAAATTCTCCCCTTTTTGTCTTTTTTTTCTGCTGTTTTTAGCACAAAGTCCACCTGGTGCCTAAAGACCAGTTCAGCATGGACTACGTTGAACCTTCAGTCCGCTGCATCAGCACCCATGGACGGTTCCCCCCTGACAGGAGGATTCTGGTGAGGAACATTAGTGGGACAGCGCTCTTGTTAGAACGGTTCTGATCCACCTTCCCTCCCCCTGTAGCTCCTCCTGTGTCCCCTCAGCGCTCTTTTTAGAAGGGTTCTGATCCACCTTCCCTCCCCCTGTAGCTCCTCCTGTGTCCCCTCAGGCTCTTGTTAGAACGGTTCTGATCCACCTTCCCTCCCCCTGTAGCTCCTCCTGTGTCCCCTCAGCGCTCTTGTTAGAACGGTTCTGATCCACCTTCCCTCCCCCTGTAGCTCCTCCTGTGTCCCCTCAGCGGTCTTGTTAGAACGGTTCTGATCCACCTTCCCTCCCCCTGTAGCTCCTCCTGTGTCCCCTCAGCGCTCTTGTTAGAACGGTTTTGATCCACCTCCCCTCCCCCTGTAGCTCCTCCTGTGTCCCCTCACGTTTCCAAACTCCCTCCCACTGGCTGGTGCTGAAGGAGGGACAGAGCTCCTCCTACAGGAGCCCATCCTGGCCTCCCCCGCTGCAGCTCCTCCACTGACCTCCCACCAGAGAGATTAGCCCCCTGGTTCAGAGGTGACAGACCACCTCTGGGAGCAGACAACAGAGACCACATCAGGCTGGACTCCGTGCAGGTACGGAGGCTGACGGCTGCTGAGTGAGTGAGTTTACGACGCTCCCACGCTGCGGTGGACTCCACCGTGTCCAGGCTTTGGGCAGATCCGTCTTTATCCTCCACCACCACCAGCCGCTCCACCCCACCCACCCTGTGCAGGTCTACTTTTCCAGGGTCGGATCTGGCAGGGTGGAGGATCTTTGATTCATCTTAGCTTTCCTGCTCCGGCTGTTTGAGAAACATTCAAATGGAGATGGTTGTTTGTGTCTTTCAGGCCACGCCAACGCCTCCTTCTGTCCCCACGCTTACGGCTGCCGAAACGTGCCGGTGTCTGAAAACCAGATCATTCTGGATGTGCCGGACCACCAGGTCCTCCTCACCTGCAGGTTCCTGCAGGCAGAGCCCTGTGGTGGTAGGTTTCCTGCTCCTCTGCTGGACTGATACCCTCTCCCTTTCCCCACACGTATCTGCTGTTTCTACTCTGTGCCTCCTTCTCCTCTGTCAGGCCTGGACTTCTTCCTTCTGTCTCTCCAGGATTACGTCCTGGTGGTGCCTGAGAGCAGCTCCAGCTCCAGCTCCCTGAACCAAGAACCACTGGAGAAATCTGACCACTTCATCAGCAACTGTGGCCTCAACAGCTTTCATGTCAAGTCGGTGTCTCCAAGCCTGAGTTGGTCCCTGTTCTGTATCCCTGAATGTTCTAGAGGAACTAAACTGGGCCTGACTGGGACGCTTCTGTCTGCTCAGATTTGGGTTGTGAATGCATTCAGATGTCATTTACAAGCATTGGAACTAAAGACCTGAGCCTCAAGAATATTTAGTTCTTGATTTACTTTCTCTTGCAGGGTTTCATTTTGTGCAAATTTTCTTTTGAAGATCTTTGTTTTTTTGTTGTCCTTCCATTTAGCAAGTTTGGCTAAGAACCTTTTCCCCACGAAACTAATTTTCCTAAAATGTCTCGCTAATGTTTCCTTTTTCTCTGTCGTCCCTCCTGTCCTTGGTCTCCATTCTGTCTCAGCTCAGCTGTGTCTCTTGGGCTCTCTTCAACAACGGCGCCCTGCCTTGTGCCTGCGAGCCATTTGGTGGTCGGTGCCGCTGCAGGCCCCACGTGATTGTCCGAGACTGCTACATGTGGGCCGCGGCCTGCTGGGGATTCCCCACTGCAGACGTGAGTGTCAGATTGGATGAATGATGAGTAATAAGGGCTTTTAATGATGAGTGAGGGGACGGACCAAACCAACCTGTCCAACCATCAGAGGACAGTTTGTTGTTCTCGTTTCAACTCTGACTACATTACTGTTAGCATCATTTTGAGTTCATTAGCAACTATCACTACATTACTGTTAGCATCATTTTGGGATCATTAGCAATTCTTATTACATCACTGTCAGCATCATTTTTAGGTTACTCACAACTTTCACTACATTACTGTTAGCATCATTTTGAGTTCATTAGCAATTCTTACTTAATCACTGTCATATCATTTTAGATCATTACCAATTCTTCTGACATCACTATAGCATTATTTTGAGGTTCGTAGCAACTCTTCCTACATGACTGTCAGCATCACTTTGAGGTTATTCGAAACTTTCACTCCATTACTGTTAGCATCATTTTGAGTTCATTAATGAGTTCATTAGCAATTCTTAAGGCATCACTAGCATTATTTTGAGGTTATTAGCAATTCTTAGTACATCACTGTCGCATTATTTTGAGTTCATTCGCAGCTCTTACTACATGACTGTCAGCCTCATTTTAAGTTCATTAGCAATTCTGACTACATCACTGTCCCATCATTTCAGATCATTAGCCATTGGTACTACATCACTAGCATTATTTTAAGGTTATTACCAGACTTACTACATTACTGTTAGCATCATTTTGAGTTCATTAGCAATTCTTACGACATCACTGTAGCATTATTTTGACGTTAGTAGCAACTCTTACTACATGACTGTAAGCATCACTTTGAGGTTGTTCAAAACACTTACTACATTACTGCAAGCATCATGTAGTTTATTAGCAACTATCACTACATTACTGTGAGCATCATTTTGAGTTCATTAGCAATTCTTAGTACATCACTGTCGCATCATTTTGAGGTTATTAGCAATTCTTCCGACATCACTGTCGCATTATTTTGAGGTTCGTAGCAACTTTTACTACATGACTGTCAGCATCATTTTTAGGTTACTCGCAACTCTGACCACATGACTGTCAGCATCACTTTGAGGTTGTTCAAAACACTTACTACATTACTGTAAGTATCACTGAGTTTATTAGGAACGATCTCTACATTACTGTTAGCATCATTTTGAATTTAATAGCAATTCTTACTAAATAACTGTCGCAATATTTTGAGGTTCGTAGCAACTCTTCCTACATGACTGTCAGCATCACTCTGAGGTTATTCGAAACTTTCACTACATTACTGTTCGCATCATTTTGAGTTCATTAGCAATTCTTACTACATCACTGTCGCATCATTTTGAGATCTTTAGCAATTCTTCTTACATCACTGCCGCATTATTTTGAGGTTCGTAGCAACTCTTACTACATTACTGTCAGCATCACTTTGAAGTTGTTCGAAACACTTACTACATGACTGTCAGCATCACTTTGAGGTTGTTCGAAACTCTTACTACATTACTGTATGCATCACTGAGTTCATGAGCAACTATCACTACATTATTGTTAGCATCATCTTGTGTTCATTAGCAATTCTTACGACATCACTGTCGCATTATTTTGAGGTTCGAAGCAACTCTTACTACTTTACTGTTGCATTTTTTAAGGTTCGTAGCAACCCTTACTACATGACTGTCAGAATCACTTTGAGGTTGTTCGAAACTCTTACTACATTACTGTAGGCATCACTGAGTTCATTAGCAACTATCACTACATTATTGTTAGCATCATCTTGAGTTCATTACCAATTCTTCTGACATCACTGTCGCATTATTTTGAGGTTCGAAGCAACTGTTACTACATGACTTTCAGCATCACTTTGAGGTTGTTCGAAACACTTACTACATTACTGTAAGCATCACTAAGTTCATTAGCAACTATCACTACATTACTGTTAGCATCATTTTGAGTTCATGAGCAATTCTTACTACATGACTGTCAGCATCATTTTGAGTTCATTAGCAATTCTTCCGACATCACTGTCGCATTATTTCAAGGTTCGTAGCAACTTTTACTTCATTACTGTCGCCTTATTTTGAGGTTCGTAGCAACACTTACAACATGACTTTCAGCATCACTTTCAGGTTATTCGAAACTTTCACTCCATCACTGTCGCATCATTTTGAGATCATTAGCAATTCTTCCGACATCACTGTCGCATTTTTTTTTGAGGTTCGTAGAAACTCTTACGACATGACTGTCAGCATCACTTTGAGGTGATTCGAAATGTTCACTCCATTACTGCTCGCATCATTTTGAGTTCATTAGCAATTCTTACTAAATCACTGTCGCATCATTTTGAGATCTTTAGCAATTCTTCTTACATCACTGCCGCATTATTTTGAGGATCGTAGCAAATCTTACTACATTACTGTCAGCATCACTTTGAGTTTATTGGCAACTGTCACTACATTACTGTTAGCATCATTTTGAGTTCATTAGCAATTCTTACTACATCACTGTCGCATCATTTTGAGATCATGAGCAATTCTTCTGACATCACTGTCGAATTATTTTGAGGTTCGTAGCAACTCTTACTACATGACTGTCAGCATCACTTTGAGGTTGTTTGAAACACTTACTACATTACTGTATGCATCCCTGAGTTGATTAGCAACTATCACTACATTACTATTAGCATCATTTTGAGTTCAATAGAAATCTTCCGACATCACTGTCGCATCATTTTGAGATCATGAGCAATTCTTCCGACATCACTGTCGCATTATTTTGAGGTTCATGGCAACTCTTACGACATGACCATCAGCATCATTTTGAGGTTATTCGAAACTTTCACTCCATTACTGTTAGCATCATTTTGAGATCATTACCAATTCTTCCGACATCACTGTCGCATTATTTTGAGGTTCGTAGCAACTTTTACTACATTACTGTTGCATTATTTAAAGGTTCGTAGCAACTCTTACTACATTACTGTCAGCATCACTTTGAGTTTATTAGCAACTATCACTACATTACTGTTAGCATCATTTTGAGTTTAATAGCAATTCATAGACATCACTGTAGCATTAAATTGAGGTTAGTAGCAACTCTTACTACATGACTGTCAGCATCATTTTGAGGTTGTTCGAAACACTTACTACATTACTTTAAGCATCACTTGAGTTTATAGCAACTATCACTACATTACTGTTAGCATCATTTTGAGTTCATTAGCAATTCTTCCGACATCACTGTCGCATTATTTTGAGGTTCGTAGCAACTTTTACTTCATTACTGTCGCCTTATTTTGAGGTTCGTAGCAACACTTACAACATGACTGTCAGCATCACTTTGAGGTTATTCGAAACTTTCACTCCATTACTGTTAGCATCATTTTGAGTTCATTAGCAATTCTTACTACATCACTGTCGCATCATTTTGAGATCATTCGCAATTTTTCCGACATCACTGTCGCATTTTTTTTTGAGGTTCGTAGAAACTCTTACGACATGACTGTGAGCATCACTTTGAGGTGATTCGAAATGTTCACTCCATTACTGCTAGCATCATTTTGAGTTCATTAGCAATTCTTACTAAATCACTGTCGCATCATTTTGAGATCTTTAGCAATTCTTCTTACATCACTGCCGCATTATTTTGAGGATCGTAGCAACTCTTACTACATTACTGTCAGCATCACTTTGAGTTTATTGGCAACTATCACTACATTACTGTTAGCATCATTTTGAGTTCATTAGCAATTCTTACTACATCACTGTCGCATCATTTTGAGATCATGAGCAATTCTTCCGACATCACTGTCGAATTATTTTGAGGTTCGTAGCAACTCTTACTACATGACTGTCAGCATCACTTTGAGGTTGTTCGAAACTCTTACTACATTACTGTATGCATCACTGAGTTGATTCGCAACTATCACTACATTACTATTAGCATCATTTTGAGTTCAATAGAAATCTTCCGACATCACTGTCGCAATATTTTGAGGTTCGTAGCAACTCTTACTACATGACCATCAGCATCATTTCGAGGTTATTCGAAACTTTCACTCCATTACTGTTAGCATCATTTTGAGATCATTACCAATTCTTCCGACATCACTGTCGCATTATTTTGAGGTTCGAAGCAACTGTTACTACATGACTTTCAGCATCACTTTGAGGTTGTTCGAAACACTTACTACATTACTGTAAGCATCACTAAGTTCATTAGCAACTATCACTACATTACTGTTAGCATCATTTTGAGTTCATGAGCAATTCTTACTACATGACTGTCAGCATCATTTTGAGTTCATTAGCAATTCTTCCGACATCACTGTCGCATTATTTCAAGGTTCGTAGCAACTTTTACTTCATTACTGTCGCCTTATTTTGAGGTTCGTAGCAACACTTACAACATGACTTTCAGCATCACTTTCAGGTTATTCGAAACTTTCACTCCATCACTGTCGCATCATTTTGAGATCATTAGCAATTCTTCCGACATCACTGTCGCATTTTTTTTTGAGGTTCGTAGAAACTCTTACGACATGACTGTCAGCATCACTTTGAGGTGATTCGAAATGTTCACTCCATTACTGCTCGCATCATTTTGAGTTCATTAGCAATTCTTACTAAATCACTGTCGCATCATTTTGAGATCTTTAGCAATTCTTCTTACATCACTGCCGCATTATTTTGAGGATCGTAGCAACTCTTACTACATTACTGTCAGCATCACTTTGAGTTTATTGGCAACTGTCACTACATTACTGTTAGCATCATTTTGAGTTCATTAGCAATTCTTACTACATCACTGTCGCATCATTTTGAGATCATGAGCAATTCTTCCGACATCACTGTCGAATTATTTTGAGGTTCGTAGCAACTCTTACTACATGACTGTCAGCATCACTTTGAGGTTGTTTGAAACACTTACTACATTACTGTATGCATCCCTGAGTTGATTAGCAACTATCACTACATTACTATTAGCATCATTTTGAGTTCAATAGAAATCTTCCGACATCACTGTCGCAATATTTTGAGGTTCGTAGCAAGTTTTACTCCATCACTGTCGCATCATTTTGAGATCATGAGCAATTCTTCCGACATCACTGTCGCATTATTTTGAGGTTCATGGCAACTCTTACGACATGACCATCAGCATCATTTTGAGGTTATTCGAAACTTTCACTCCATTACTGTTAGCATCATTTTGAGATCATTACCAATTCTTCCGACATCACTGTCGCATTATTTTGAGGTTCGTAGCAACTTTTACTACATTACTGTTGCATTATTTAAAGGTTCGTAGCAACTCTTACTACATTACTGTCAGCATCACTTTGAGTTTATTAGCAACTATCACTACATTACTGTTAGCATCATTTTGAGTTTAATAGCAATTCATAGACATCACTGTAGCATTAAATTGAGGTTAGTAGCAACTCTTACTACATGACTGTCAGCATCATTTTGAGGTTGTTCGAAACACTTACTACATTACTTTAAGCATCACTTGAGTTTATAGCAACTATCACTACATTACTGTTAGCATCATTTTGAGTTCATTAGCAATTCTTCCGACATCACTGTCGCATTATTTTGAGGTTCGTAGCAACTTTTACTTCATTACTGTCGCCTTATTTTGAGGTTCGTAGCAACACTTACAACATGACTGTCAGCATCACTTTGAGGTTATTCGAAACTTTCACTCCATTACTGTTAGCATCATTTTGAGTTCATTAGCAATTCTTACTACATCACTGTCGCATCATTTTGAGATCATTCGCAATTTTTCCGACATCACTGTCGCATTTTTTTTTGAGGTTCGTAGAAACTCTTACAACATGACTGTGAGCATCACTTTGAGGTGATTCGAAATGTTCACTCCATTACTGCTAGCATCATTTTGAGTTCATTAGCAATTCTTACTAAATCACTGTCGCATCATTTTGAGATCTTTAGCAATTCTTCTTACATCACTGCCGCATTATTTTGAGGATCGTAGCAACTCTTACTACATTACTGTCAGCATCACTTTGAGTTTATTGGCAACTATCACTACATTACTGTTAGCATCATTTTGAGTTCATTAGCAATTCTTACTACATCACTGTCGCATCATTTTGAGATCATGAGCAATTCTTCCGACATCACTGTCGAATTATTTTGAGGTTCGTAGCAACTCTTACTACATGACTGTCAGCATCACTTTGAGGTTGTTCGAAACTCTTACTACATTACTGTATGCATCACTGAGTTGATTCGCAACTATCACTACATTACTATTAGCATCATTTTGAGTTCAATAGAAATCTTCCGACATCACTGTCGCAATATTTTGAGGTTCGTAGCAACTCTTACTACATGACCATCAGCATCATTTCGAGGTTATTCGAAACTTTCACTCCATTACTGTTAGCATCATTTTGAGATCATTACCAATTCTTCCGACATCACTGTCGCATTATTTTGAGGTTCGTAGCAACTTTTACTACATTACTGTTGGATTATTTAAAGGTTCGTAGCAACTCTTACTACATTACTGTCAGCATCACTTTGAGTTTATCAGCAACTATCACTACATTACTGTTAGCATCATTTTGAGTTTAATAGCAATTCATAGACATCACTGTAGCATTAAATTGAGGTTAGTAGCAACTCTTACTACTTTACTGTTAGCATGATTTTGAGTTCATTAGCAATTCTTACTAAATCACTGTCGCATCATTTTGAGATCATTAGCAATTCTTCTGACATCACTGTTGCATTATTTTGATGTTCGTAGCCACTCCTACTACTTTACTGTTGCATTATTTTAAGGTTTGTAGCAACCCTTACCACATGACTATCATAATCACTTTGAGGTTGTTCAAAACACTTACTACATGACTGACAGCATCACTTTGAGTTCATTAGCAACTATCACTACATTACTGTTAGCATAATTTTGAGTTCATGAGCAATTCTTACTACATCACTGCGCATCATTTTGAGATCATTAGCAATTCTTCTGACATCACTGTTGCATTATTTTGAGGTTCGTAGCAACTCTTACTACATGACTGTCAGCATCACTTTGAGGTTGTTCGAAACACTTACTGCATTTCTGTAAGCATCACTGAGTTGATTAGCAACTATCACTAGATTACGTTCAGCATCACTTTGAGTTTATTAGCAACTATCACTACATTACTTTCAGTATCATTTTGAGTTTATTAGCAACTATCACTACATTACTGTTAGCATCATTTTGAGTTTATTAGCAATTCATAGACATCACTGTAGCATTAAATTGAGGTTAGTAGCAACTCTTACTACATGACTGTCAGCATCACTTTGAGGTTGTTCGAAACACTTACTACATTACTGTCAGCATCACTTTGAGTTTATTAGCAACTATCACTACATTACTTTTAGTATCATTTTGAGTTTATTAGCAACTTTTACTCCATTACTGTTAGCATCATTTTGAGTTCATTAGCAATTCTTACTAAATCACTGTAGCATCATTTTGAGATCTTTAGCATTTCTTCTGACATCACTGTCGCATTATTTAAAGGTTCGTAGCAACTCTTACTACATGACTGTCAGCATCACTTTGAGGTTATTCGAAACACTTACTACATTACTGTAAGCCTCACTGAGTTGATAAGCAACTATCACTACATTACTGTTAGCATCATTTTAAGTTCATTAGCAATTCTTCCGACATCACTGTCGCAATATTTTGAGGTTCGTAGCAACTTTTACTACATTACTGTCGCATTATTTTGAGGTTCGTAGCAACTCTTACTACATTACTGTCAGCATCACTTTGTGTTTATTAGCAACTATCACCACATTACTGTTAGCATCATTTTGCGTTGTTGAGCAATTCTCACAACATCACTGTAGCATTAAATTGAGTTCATTAGCAACTCTTACTAAATGACTGTCAGCATCACTTTGAGGTTATTCAAAGTTTCATTCCATTACTGTTAGCATCATTTTAAGTTCATTAGCAATTCTTACTACATCACTGTCGCATCATTTTGAGATCTTTAGCAATTCTTCTGACATCACTGTCGCATTATTTTGAGGTTCGTAGCAACTCTTACTACATGACTGTCAGCATCACTTTGAGTTTTTTAGCAACTATCACTACATTACTGTTAGCATCATTTTGAGTTTATGAGCAATTCTCACGACATCACTGTAGCATTAAATTGAGTTCATTAGCAACTCTTACTACATGACTGTCAGCATCACTTTGAGGTTGTTGGAAAAACTTACTACATTATCTTAAGCATCACTGAGTTTCTAGCAACTATCACTACATTACTTTTAGCATCATTTTGAGTTCATTAGCAATTCTTACGACATCACTGTCCCATCAGTTTGAGATCATTAACAATTCTTTTGACATCACTGTCGCATTACTTTGAGGTTCGAAGCAACTCTTACTACATGACTGTCAGTATCACTTTGAGGTTGTTCGAAACACTTACTACATTACTGTCAGCATCACTTTGAGTTCATTAGCAACTATCACTACATTACTTTTAGCATCATTTTGAGGTTAGTAGCAACTCTTACTACATGACTGTCAGCGTCACTTTGAGTTTGTTCGAAACACTTCCTACATTATTGTATGCATCACTGAGTTGATTAGCAACTATCACTACATTACTTTTAGCATCATTTTGAGTTTATTAGCAACTATCACTACATTACTGTTGGCGTCATTTTGAGTTTATTAGCAATTCATAGACATCACTGTCGCATTATTTTGAGGTTCATAGCAACTCTTACTACA
The DNA here is from genome assembly GCF_037954235.1 of Aulostomus chinensis. Classification (NCBI taxonomy): domain Eukaryota; kingdom Metazoa; phylum Chordata; class Actinopteri; order Syngnathiformes; family Aulostomidae; genus Aulostomus; species Aulostomus chinensis. The sequence continues at coordinate 13,770,844 of NC_141320.1, read as the reverse complement.
TGACTGTCAGCATCACTTTGAGGTTATTCGAAACACTTACTACATTACTGTAAACATCACTGAGTTTATTAGCAACTATCACTACATTACTGTTAGCATCATTTTGAGGTTAGAAGCAACTGTTACTGCATGACTGACAGCATCACTTTTAGGTTGTTGGAAACACTTACTACATGACTGTCAGCATCACTTGGAGGTTATTCGAAACTTTCACTCCATTACTGTTAGCATCATTTTGAGTTCATTAGCAATTCTTACTACATCACTGTCGCATCATTTTGAGATCTTTAGCAATTCTTCTGACATCACTGTCGCATTATTTTGAGGTTCGTAGCAACTCTTACTACATGACTGTCAGCATCAGGATGAGGTTATTTGAAACACTTACGACATTACTGTAAGCCTCACTGAGTTGATTAGCAACTATCACTACATTACTGTTAGCATCAATTTAAGTTCATTAGCAATTCTTCCAACATCACTGTCGCAATATTTTGAGGTTCGTAGCAACTTTTACTACATTACTGTCGCATTATTTTGAGGTTCGTAGCAACTCTTACTACATGACTGTTGCATTATTTTAAGGTTCGTAACAACTCTTACTACATGACTGTCAGCATCACTTTGAGTTTATTAGCAACCATCACTACATTACTGTTAGCATCATTTTAAGTTCATTAGCAATTCTTCCGACATCACTGTCGCAATATTTTGAGGTTCGTAGCAACTTTTACTACATGACTGTCAGCATCACTTTGTGGTTGTTTGAAACTCTTACTACATGACTGTCAGGATCTCTTTGAGGTTTTTGGAAACACTTACTACATTACTTTTAGCATCACTGAGTTTATAGCAACTATCACTACATTACTGTTAGCATCATTTTGCGTTGTTGAGCAATTCTCACAACATCACTGTAGCATTAAATTGAGTTCATGAGCAACTCTTAATAAATGACTGTCAGCATCACTTTGAGGTTATTCAAAGTTTCACTCCATTACTGTTAGCATCATTTTGAGTTCATTCGCAATTCTTACTTCATCACTGTCGCATCATTTTGAGATCTTTAGCAATTCTTCTGACATCACTGTCGCATTATTTTGAGGTTCGTAGCAACTCTTACTACATGACTGTCAGCATCACTTTGAGTTTATGAGCAACTATCACTACATTACTGTTAGCATCATTTTGAGTTCATGAGCAATTCTCTCGACATCACTGGAGCTTTAAATTGAGTTCTTTAGCAACTCTTACTAAATGACTGTCAGCATCACTTTGAGTTTGTTCGAAACACTTACTACATTACTGTAACCATCACTGAGTTGAATAGCAACTATCACTACATTACTGTTAGCATCATTTTGAGTTCATGAGCAATTCTTCCGACATCACTGTCGCATCATTTTGAGATCTTTAGCAATTCTTCTGACATCACTGTCGCATCATTTTGAGGTTCGTAGCAACTCTTACTACATGACTGTCAGCATCACTTTGAGGTTATTCGAAACTTTCACTCCATTACTGTTAGCATCATTTTGAGTTCATTAGCAATTCTTACTACATCACGGTCGCATCAGTTTGAGATCATTAGCAATTCTTCTGACATCACCGTCACATTATTTTGAGGTTCGTAGCAACTCTTACTACATGACTGTCAGCATCACTTTGAGGTTATTCGAAACACTTACTACATTACTGTAAGCATCACTGAGTTGATTAGCAACTATCACTACATTACTGTGAGCATCATTTTAAGTTCATTAGCAATTCTTCCGACATCACTGTCGCAATATTTTGAGGTTCGTAGCAACTTTTACTGCATTACTGTCGCATTATATTGAGGTTCGTAGCAACTCTTACTACATGACTGTCAGCATCACTTTGAGGTTATTCGAAACACTTACTACATTACTGTAAGCATCACTGACTTGATTAGCAACTATCACTACATTACTTTTAGCATCATTTTGAGTTCATTAGCAATTCTTCTGACATCACTGTCGCATCATTTTGAGATCTTTAGCAATTCTTTTGACATCACTGTCGCAGTATTTTGAGGTTCGTAGCAACTCTTACTACATTAGTGTCGCATTATTTTGAGGTTCGTAGCAACTCTTAGTACATGACTGTCAGCATCACTTTGAGGTTGTTCGAAACGTTCAATCCATTACTTTTAGCATCATTTTGAGATCATTACTAATTCTTCTGACATCACTGTCGCATCATTTTGAGTTCATTAGCAATTCTTCCGAGATCACTGTCGCAATATTTTGAGGTTCGTAGCAACACTTTCTACATGACTGTCAGCATCACTTTGAGGTTGTTCGAAACACTTACTACATTACTGTAAACATCACTGAGTTTATTAGCAACTATCACTACATTACTGTTAGCATCATTTTGAGGTTAGAAGCAACTGTTACTGCATGACTGACAGCATCACTTTTAGGTTGTTGGAAACACTTACTACATGACTGTCAGCATCACTTGGAGGTTATTCGAAACTTTCACTCCATTACTGTTAGCATCATTTTGAGTTCATTAGCAATTCTTACTACATCACTGTCGCATCATTTTGAGATCTTTAGCAATTCTTCTGACATCACTGTCGCATTATTTTGAGGTTCGTAGCAACTCTTACTACATGACTGTCAGCATCAGGATGAGGTTATTTGAAACACTTACGACATTACTGTAAGCCTCACTGAGTTGATTAGCAACTATCACTACATTACTGTTAGCATCAATTTAAGTTCATTAGCAATTCTTCCAACATCACTGTCGCAATATTTTGAGGTTCGTAGCAACTGTAACTACATTACTGTCGCATTATTTTGAGGTTCGTAGCAACTCTTACTACATGACTGTTGCATTATTTTAAGGTTCGTAACAACTCTTACTACATGACTGTCAGCATCACTTTGAGTTTATTAGCAACTATCACTACATTACTGTTAGCATCATTTTGAGTTCATTAGCAATTCTTACTACATCACTGTCGCAATATTTTGAGGTTCGTAGCAACTTTTACTACATGACTGTCAGCATCACTTTGAGGTTGTTTGAAACTCTTACTACATGACTGTCAGGATCTCTTTGAGGTTTTTGGAAACACTTACTACATTACTTTTAGCATCACTGAGTTTATAGCAACTATCACTACATTACTGTTAGCATCATTTTGCGTTGTTGAGCAATTCTCACAACATCACTGTAGCATTAAATTGAGTTCATGAGCAACTCTTAATAAATGACTGTCAGCATCACTTTGAGGTTATTCAAAGTTTCACTCCATTACTGTTAGCATCATTTTGAGTTCATTCGCAATTCTTACTTCATCACTGTCGCATCATTTTGAGATCTTTAGCAATTCTTCTGACATCACTGTCGCATTATTTTGAGGTTCGTAGCAACTCTTACTACATGACTGTCAGCATCACTTTGAGTTTATGAGCAACTATCACTACATTACTGTTAGCATCATTTTGAGTTCATGAGCAATTCTCTCGACATCACTGGAGCTTTAAATTGAGTTCTTTAGCAACTCTTACTAAATGACTGTCAGCATCACTTTGAGTTTGTTCGAAACACTTACTACATTACTGTAACCATCACTGAGTTGAATAGCAACTATCACTACGTTACTGTTAGCATCATTTTTAGTTCATTAGCAATTCTTACTACATCACTGTCACATTATTTTGAGGTTCGTAGCAACTCTTACTACATTATTGTTGCATTATTTTAAGGTTCGTAGCAACTCTTACTACATTACTGTCAGCATCACTTTGAATTTATTAGCAACTATCACTCCATTACTGTTTGCATCATTTTGAGTTCATGAGCAATTCTTCCGACATCACTGTCGCATCATTTTGAGATCTTTAGCAATTCTTCTGACATCACTGTCGCATCATTTTGAGGTTCGTAGCAACTCTTACCACATTATTGTTGCATTATTTTAAGGTTCGTGGCAACTCTTACTACATGACTGTCAGCATCACTTTGAGGTTATTCGAAACTTTTACTCCATTACTGTTAGCATCATTTTGAGTTCATTCGAAATGCTTCCGACATCACTGTCGCAATATTTTGAGGTTCGTAGCAACACTTCCTACATGACTGTCAGCATCACTTTGAGGTTATTCGAAACTTTCACTCCATTACTGTTAGCATCATTTTGAGTTCATTAGCAATTCTTACTACATCACGGTCGCATCAGTTTGAGATCATTAACAATTCTTTTGACATCACTGTAGCATTACTTTGAGGTTCGAAGCAACTCTTACTACATTACTGTTCATCATCACTTTGAGTTCATTAGCAACTATCACTACATTACTTTTAGCATCATTTTGAGGTTAGAAGCAACTCTTACTACATGACTGTCAGCGTCACTTTGAGGTGGTTCGAAACACTTACTACATGACTGTCAGCATCACTTTGAGGATATTCGAAACGTTCACTCCATTACTCTTTGCATCATTTTGAGATCATTACCAATTCTTCTGACATCACTGTCGCATCATTTTGAGATCTTTAGCAATTCTTCCAACATCACTGTCGCATTATTTTGAGGTTCGTAGCAACTCTTACTACATGACTGTCAGCATCACTTTGAGGTTATTCGAAACTTTCACTCCATTACTGTAAGCATCACTGAGTTGATTAGCAACTATCACAACATTACTGTTAGCATCATTTTAAGTTCATTAGCAAATCTTCCGACATCACTGTCGCAATATTTTGAGGTTCGTAGCAACTTTTATTACTTTACTGTCGCATTATTTTGAGGTTTGTAGCAACTCTTAGTACATGACTGTCAGCATCACTTTGAGGTCATTCGAAACGTTCACTCCATTACTGTGAGCATCATTTTGAGTTCATTAGCAATTCTTCTAAAATCACTGTCGCATCATTTTGAGATCTTAAGCAATTCTTCTGACATCACTGTCGCAGTATTTTGAGGTTCGTAGCAACTCTTACTACATGACTGTCAGCATCACTTTGAGGTTCTTCGAAAAACTTACTACATGACTGAAAGCATTACTGACTTGATTAGCAACTGTCACTACATTACTTTTAGCATCATTTTGAGTTCATTCATAATTCTTCCGACATCACTGTCGCAATATTTTGAGGTTCGTAGCAACTTTTACTACATTACTGTCGCATTATTTTGAGGTTCGTAGCAACTCTTACTACATGACTGTCAGCATCACTTTGAGGTTATTCGAAACACTCACTACATTACTGTAAGCATCACTGAGTTGATTAGCAACTATCACTACATTACTGTTAGCATCATTTTGAGTTCATGAGCAATTCTTACTACATGACTGTCAGCATCATTTTGAGATCATTAGCAATTCTTTTGACATCACTGTCGCATTATTTTGAGGTTCGTCGCAACACTTACTTCATGACTGTAAGCATCACTTTGAGGTTATTTGAAACTTTCACTGCATTACTGTTAGCATCATTTTGAGTTCATTAGCAATTCTTACTACATCACTGTCGCAACATTTTGAGATCATTAGCAATTCTTCTGACATCACTGTCACATTATTTTGAGGTTCGTAGCAACTCTTAGTCCATGACTGTCAGCATCACTTTGAGTTTATTAGCAACTATCACTACATTACTGTTTGCATCATTTTGAGTTTATCAGCAATTCTCACTACATCACTGTAGCATTGAATTGAGTTCATTAGCAACTCTTACTAAATGACTGTCAGCATCACTTTGAGCTTGTTCGAAACTCTTACTACATTACTGTAAGCATCACTGAGTTGATTAGCAACTATCACTACATTACTGTTAGCATCATTTTAAGTTCATTAGCAATTCTTCCGACATCACTGTCGCAATATTTTGAGGTTCGTAGCAACTTTTACTACATTACTGTCGCATTATTTTGAGGTTCGTAGCAACTCTTACTACATGACTGTCAGCATTACTTTGAGGTTATTCGAAACGTTCACTCCATCACTGTTAGCATCATTTTGAGATCTTTAGCAATTCTTCTGACATCACTGTCGCATTATTTTGAGGTTCGTGGCAACTCTTCCTACATGACTGTCAGCATCACTTTGAGGTTTTTCGAAACACTTACTACATTACTGTAAGCATCACTGAGTTGATTAGCAACTATCACTACATTACTGTTAGCATCATTTTAAGTTCATTAGCAATTCTTCCGACATCACTGTCGCAATATTTTGAGGTTCGTAGCAACTTTTACTACATTACTGTCGCATTATTTTGAGGTTCGTAGCAACTCTTACTACATGACTGTCAGCATCACTTTGAGGTTGTTCGAAACACTTTCTACATTACTGTAAGCATCACTGACTTGATTAGGAACTATCACTACATTACGGTTAGCATCATTTTGAGTTCATGAGCAATTACTGCTAAATCACTGTCGCATCATTTTAAGACCTTTAGCAATTCTTCTGACATCACTGTCGCATTATTTTGAGGTTCGTAGCAACTCTTACTACATTATTGTTGCATTATTTTAAGGTTCGTAGCAACTCTTACTACATTACTGTCAGCATCACTTTGATTTTTATATCAATCATCACTACATTCCTGTTAGCATCATTTTGATTTTATCAGCAATTCTCACGACATCACTGTAGCATTGAATTGAGTTCATTAGCAACTCTTACTAAATGACTGTCAGCATCACTTTGAGGTTGTTCGAAACTCTTACTACATTACTGTAAGCATCACTGAGTTTCTTAGCAACTATCACTACATTACTGTTAGCATCATCTTGAGTTCATTAGCAATTCTTCCGACATCACTGTCGCAATATTTTGAGGTTCTTAGCAACTCTTACTACATTATTGTTGCATTATTTTAAGGTTCGTAGCAACTCTTACTACATGACTGTCAGCATGACTTTGAGGTTATTCGAAACACTCACTACATTACTGTAAGCATGACTGAGTTGATTAGCAACTATCACTACATTACTGTTAGCATCATTTTGAGTTCATTAGCAATTCTTCCGACATTACTGTCGCAATATTTTGAGGTTCATAGCAACTTTTACTACATTACTGTCGCATTATTTTGAGGTTCGTAGCAACACTTACTACATGACTGTTAGCATCACTTTGAGGTTATTTGAAAGTTTCACTGCATTACTGTTAGCATCATTTTGAGTTCATTAGCAATTCTTACTACATCACTGTCGCATCATTTTGAGATCTTTAGAAATTCTTCCGACATCACTGTCGCATTAGTTTGAGGTTCGTAGCAATTCTTAGTACAAGACTGTCAGCATCACTTTGACATTATTCGACACGGTCATTCCATTACTGTTAGCATCATTTTGAGATCATTAGCAATTCATCCGATATCACTGTCGCATTATTTTGAGGTTCGTAGCAACTCTTAGTACAAGACTTTCAGCATCAGTTTCAGGTTATTCGAAACGTTCAATCCATTACTGTTAGCATCATTTTGAGTTCATGAGCAATTCTTACGACATCACTGTCGCATCATTTTGAGATCATTTGCAATTCTTCCGACATCACTGTCACATTATTTTGAGGTTCGTAGCAACTCTTACTACAAGACTGTCAGCATCACTTTGAGGTTATTCGAAACTTTCACTCCATTACTGTTAGCATCATTTTGAGTTCATGAGCAATTCTTACTAAATCACAGTCGCACCATTTTGAGATCATTAGCAATTCTTCTGACATCACTGTCGCATTATTTTGAGGTTCGCAGCAACTCTTCCTACATGACTGTCACCATCACTTTGAGGTTATTCGAAACACTTACTACATTACTGTAAGCATCACTGAGTTGATTAGCAACTATCACTACATTACTGTTAGCATCATTTTGAGTTCATGAGCAATTCTTACTACATCACTGTCGCATCATTTTAAGATCTTTAGCAATTCTTCTGACATCACTGTCGCATTATTTTGAGGTTCGTAGCAACTCTTACTACATTACTGTTAGCATCACTTTGAGTTTATTAGCTACTATCACTACATTACTGTTAGCATCATTTTGAGTTCATTAGCAATTCTTACGACATCACTGTCGCATCATTTTGAGATCTTTAGAAATTCTTCCGACATCACTGTCGCATTAGTTTGAGGTTCGTAGCTGTTCTTAGTACAAGACTGTCAGCATCACTTTGACATTATTCGACACGGTCATTCCATTACTGTTAGCATCATTTTGAGATCATTAGCAATTCATCCGACATCACTGTCGCATTATTTTGAGGTTCGTAGCAACTCTTAGTACAAGACTTTCAGCATCAGTTTGAGGTTATTCGAAACGTTCAATCCATTACTGTTAGCATCATTTTGAGTTCATGAGCAATTCTTACGACATCACTGTCGCATCATTTTGAGATCATTTGCAATTCTTACGACATCACTGTCACATTATTTTGAGGTTCGTAGCAACTCTTACTACAAGACTGTCAGCATCACTTTGAGGTTATTCGAAACTTTCACTCCATTACTGTTAGCATCATTTTGAGTTCATGAGCAATTCTTACTAAATCACAGTCGCACCATTTTGAGATCATTAGCAATTCTTCTGACATCACTGTCGCATTATTTTGAGGTTCGCAGCAACTCTTCCTACATGACTGTCACCATCACTTTTGAGGTTATTCGAAACACTTACTACATTACTGTAAGCATCACTGAGTTGATTAGCAACTATCACTACATTACTGTTAGCATCATTTTGATTTCATTTGCAATTCTTACTAAATCACTGTCGCATCATTTTGAGATCATTAGCCATTCTTCTGACATCACTGTCACATTATTTTGAGGTTCGTAGCAACTCTTACTACATTATTGTTGCATTATTTTAAGGTTCGTAGCAACTCTTACTACATGACTGTCAGCATCACTTTGAGGTTATTCGAAACTTTTTCTCCATTACTGTTAGCATCATTTTGAGTTCATTCGAAATGCTTCCGACATCACTGTCGCAATATTTTGAGGTTCGTAGCAACACTTCCTACATGACTGTCAGCATCACTTTGAGGTTATTCGAAACTTTCACTCCATTACTGTTAGCATCATTTTGAGTTCATTAGCAATTCTTACTACATCACGGTCGCATCAGTTTGAGATCATTAACAATTCTTTTGACATCACTGTAGCATTACTTTGAGGTTCGAAGCAACTCTTACTACATTACTGTTCATCATCACTTTGAGTTCATTAGCAACTATCACTACATTACTTTTAGCATCATTTTGAGGTTAGAAGCAACTCTTACTACATGACTGTCAGCGTCACTTTGAGGTGGTTCGAAACACTTACTACATGACTGTCAGCATCACTTTGAGGATATTCGAAACGTTCACTCCATTACTCTTTGCATCATTTTGAGATCATTACCAATTCTTCTGACATCACTGTCGCATCATTTTGAGATCTTTAGCAATTCTTCCAACATCACTGTCGCATTATTTTGAGGTTCGTAGCAACTCTTACTACATGACTGTCAGCATCACTTTGAGGTTATTCGAAACTTTCACTCCATTACTGTAAGCATCACTGAGTTGATTAGCAACTATCACAACATTACTGTTAGCATCATTTTAAGTTCATTAGCAAATCTTCCGACATCACTGTCGCAATATTTTGAGGTTCGTAGCAACTTTTATTACATTACTGTCGCATTATTTTGAGGTTTGTAGCAACTCTTAGTACATGACTGTCAGCATCACTTTGAGGTCATTCGAAACGTTCACTCCATTACTGTGAGCATCATTTTGAGTTCATTAGCAATTCTTCTAAAATCACTGTCGCATCATTTTGAGATCTTAAGCAATTCTTCTGACATCACTGTCGCAGTATTTTGAGGTTCGTAGCAACTCTTACTACATGACTGTCAGCATCACTTGGAGGTTCTTCGAAAAACTTACTACATTACTGAAAGCATTACTGACTTGATTAGCAACTGTCACTACATTACTTTTAGCATCATTTTGAGTTCATTCGCAATTCTTCCGACATCACTGTCGCAATATTTTGAGGTTCGTAGCAACTTTTACTACATTACTGTCGCATTATTTTGAGGTTCGTAGCAACTCTTACTACATGACTGTCAGCATCACTTTGAGGTTATTCGAAACACTCACTACATTACTGTAAGCATCACTGAGTTGATTAGCAACTATCACTACATTACTGTTAGCATCATTTTGAGTTCATTAGCAATTCTTCCGAAATCACTGTCGCAATATTTTGAGGTTCGTAGCAACTTTTACTACATTACTGTTTGCATTATTTTGAGGTTCGTAGCAACACTTACTACATGACTGTCAGCATCACTTTGAGGTTATTCGAAACACTTACTACATTACTGTAAGCATCACTGACTTGATTAGCAACTATCACTACATTACTGTTAGCATCATTTTGAGTTCATGAGCAATTCTTACTACATGACTGTCAGCATCATTTTGAGATCATTAGCAATTCTTTTGACATCACTGTCGCATTATTTTGAGGTTCGTAGCAACACTTACTACATGACTGTAAGCATCACTTTGAGGTTATTTGAAACTTTCACTGCATTACTGTTAGCATCATTTTGAGTTCATTAGCAATTCTTACTACATCACTGTCGCAACATTTTGAGATCATTAGCAATTCTTCTGACATCACTGTCACATTATTTTGAGGTTCGTAGCAACTCTTAGTACATGACTGTCAGCATCACTTTGAGTTTATTAGCAACTATCACTACATTACTGTTTGCATCATTTTGAGTTTATCAGCAATTCTCACTACATCAGTGTAGCATTGAATTGAGTTCATTACCAACTCTTACTAAATTACTGTCAGCATCACTTTGAGGTTGTTCGAAACTCTTACTACATTACTGTAAGCATCACTGAGTTTCTGAGCAAGTATCACTACATTACTGTTAGCATCATCTTGAGTTCATTAGCAATTCTTCCGACATCACTGTCGCAATATTTTGAGGTTCGTAGCAACTTTTACTACATTACTGTCGCATTATTTTGAGGTTCGTAGCAACACTTACTACATGACTGTCAGCATCACTTTGAGGTTATTCGAAACACTTACTACATTACTGTAAGCATCACTGACTTGATTAGCAACTATCACTACATTACTGTTAGCATCATTTTGAGTTCATGAGCAATTCTTACTACATGACTGTCAGCATCATTTTGAGATCATTAGCAATTCTTTTGACATCACTGTCGCATTATTTTGAGGTTCGTAGCAACACTTACTACATGACTGTAAGCATCACTTTGAGGTTATTTGAAACTTTCACTACATTACTGTTTGCATCATTTTGAGTTTATCAGCAATTCTCACTACATCACTGTAGCATTGAATTGAGTTCATTACCAACTCTTACTAAATTACTGTCAGCATCACTTTGAGGTTGTTCGAAACTCTTACTACATTACTGTAAGCATCACTGAGTTGATTAGCAACTATCACTACATTACTGTTAGCATCATTTTAAGTTCATTAGCAATTCTTCCGACATCACTGTCGCAATATTTTGAGGTTCGTAGCAACTTTTACTACATTACTGTCGCATTATTTTGAGGTTCGTAGCAACTCTTACTACATGACTGTAAGCATTACTTTGAGGTTATTCGAAACGTTCACTCCATCACTGTTATCATCATTTTGAGTTCATGAGCAATTCTTACTAAATCACTTTCGCATCATTTTGAGATCTTTAGCAATTCTTCTGACATCACTGTCGCATTATTTTGAGGTTCGTAGCAACTCTTCCTACATGACTCTCAGCATCACTTTGAGGTTTTTCGAAACACTTACTACATAACTGTAAGCATCACTGAGTTTCTTAGCAACTATCACTACATTACTGTTAGCATCATCTTGAGTTCATTAGCAATTCTTCCGACATCACTGTCGCAATATTTTGAGGTTCTTAGCAACTCTTACTACATTATTGTTGCATTATTTTAAGATTCGTAGCAACTCTTACTACATGACTGTCAGCATCACTTAGAGGTTATTCGAAACACTTACTACATTACTGTAAGCATCACTGACTTGATGAGCAACTATCACTACATTACTGTTAGCATCATTTTGAGTTCATTCGAAATGCTTCCGACATCACTGTCGCAATATTTTGAGGTTCGTAGCAACACTTCCTACATGACTGTCAGCATCACTTTGAGGTTATTCGAAACTTTCACTCCATTACTGTTAGCATCATTTTGAGTTCATTAGCAATTCTTACTACATCACGGTCGCATCAGTTTGAGATCATTAACAATTCTTTTGACATCACTGTAGCATTACTTTGAGGTTCGAAGCAACTCTTACTACATTACTGTTCATCATCACTTTGAGTTCATTAGCAACTATCACTACATTACTTTTAGCATCATTTTGAGGTTAGAAGCAACTCTTACTACATGACTGTCAGCGTCACTTTGAGGTGGTTCGAAACACTTACTACATGACTGTCAGCATCACTTTGAGGATATTCGAAACGTTCACTCCATTACTCTTTGCATCATTTTGAGATCATTACCAATTCTTCTGACATCACTGTCGCATCATTTTGAGATCTTTAGCAATTCTTCCAACATCACTGTCGCATTATTTTGAGGTTCGTAGCAACTCTTACTACATGACTGTCAGCATCACTTTGAGGTTATTCGAAACTTTCACTCCATTACTGTAAGCATCACTGAGTTGATTAGCAACTATCACAACATTACTGTTAGCATCATTTTAAGTTCATTAGCAAATCTTCCGACATCACTGTCGCAATATTTTGAGGTTCGTAGCAACTTTTATTACATTACTGTCGCATTATTTTGAGGTTTGTAGCAACTCTTAGTACATGACTGTCAGCATCACTTTGAGGTCATTCGAAACGTTCACTCCATTACTGTGAGCATCATTTTGAGTTCATTAGCAATTCTTCTAAAATCACTGTCGCATCATTTTGAGATCTTAAGCAATTCTTCTGACATCACTGTCGCAGTATTTTGAGGTTCGTAGCAACTCTTACTACATGACTGTCAGCATCACTTTGAGGTTCTTCGAAAAACTTACTACATTACTGAAAGCATTACTGACTTGATTAGCAACTGTCACTACATTACTTTTAGCATCATTTTGAGTTCATTAGCAATTCTTCCGAAATCACTGTCGCAATATTTTGAGGTTCGTAGCAACTTTTTCTACATTACTGTCGCATTATTTTGAGGTTCGTAGCAACACTTACTACATGACTGTCAGCATCACTTTGAGGTTATTCGAAACACTTACTACATTACTGTAAGCATCACTGACTTGATTAGCAACTATCACTACATTACTGTTAGCATCATTTTGAGTTCATGAGCAATTCTTACTACATGACTGTCAGCATCATTTTGAGATCATTAGCAATTCTTTTGACATCACTGTCGCATTATTTTGAGGTTCGTAGCAACACTTACTACATGACTGTAAGCATCACTTTGAGGTTATTTGAAACTTTCACTGCATTACTGTTAGCATCATTTTGAGTTCATTAGCAATTCTTACTACATCACTGTCGCAACATTTTGAGATCATTAGCAATTCTTCTGACATCACTGTCACATTATTTTGAGGTTCGTAGCAACTCTTAGTACATGACTGTCAGCATCACTTTGAGTTTATTAGCAACTATCACTACATTACTGTTTGCATCATTTTGAGTTTATCAGCAATTCTCACTACATCACTGTAGCATTGAATTGAGTTCATTACCAACTCTTACTAAATTACTGTCAGCATCACTTTGAGGTTGTTCGAAACTCTTACTACATTACTGTAAGCATCACTGAGTTGATTAGCAACTATCACTACATTACTGTTAGCATCATTTTAAGTTCATTAGCAATTCTTCCGACATCACTGTCGCAATATTTTGAGGTTCGTAGCAACTTTTACTACATTACTGTCGCATTATTTTGAGGTTCGTAGCAACTCTTACTACATGACTGTAAGCATTACTTTGAGGTTATTCGAAACGTTCACTCCATCACTGTTAGCATCATTTTGAGTTCATGAGCAATTCTTACTAAATCACTTTCGCATCATTTTGAGATCTTTAGCAATTCTTCTGACATCACTGTCGCATTATTTTGAGGTTCGTAGCAACTCTTACTACATGACTGTAAGCATTACTTTGAGGTTATTCGAAACGTTCACTCCATCACTGTTAGCATCATTTTGAGTTCATGAGCAATTCTTACTAAATCACTTTCGCATCATTTTGAGATCTTTAGCAATTCTTCCGACATCACTGTCGCAATATTTTGAGGTTCGTAGCAACTTTTACTACATTACTGTCGCATTATTTTGAGGTTCGTAGCAACTCTTACTACATGACTGTCAGCATCACTTTGAGGTTGTTCGAAACACTTTCTACATTACTGTAAGCATCACTGACTTGATTAGGAACTATCACTACATTACGGTTAGCATCATTTTGAGTTCATGAGCAATTCTTACTAAATCACTGTCGCATCATTTTAAGACCTTTAGCAATTCTTCTGACATCACTGTCGCATTATTTTGAGGTTCGTAGCAACTCTTACTACATTATTGTTGCATTATTTTAAGGTTCGTAGCAACTCTTACTACATTACTGTCAGCATCACTTTGATTTTTATATCAATCATCACTACATTCCTGTTAGCATCATTTTGAGTTTATCAGCAATTCTCACGACATCACTGTAGCATTGAATTGAGTTCATTAGCAACTCTTACTAAATGACTGTCAGCATCACTTTGAGGTTGTTCGAAACTCTTACTACATTACTGTAAGCATCACTGAGTTTCTGAGCAAGTATCACTACATTACTGTTAGCATCATCTTGAGTTCATTAGCAATTCTTCCGACATCACTGTCGCAATATTTTGAGGTTCGTAGCAACTTTTACTACATTACTGTCGCATTATTTTGAGGTTCGTAGCAACTCTTACTACATGACTGTCAGCATTACATTGAGGTTATTCGAAACGTTCACTCCATCACTGTTAGCATCATTTTGAGTTCATGAGCAATTCTTACTAAAGCACTTTCGCATCATTTTGAGATCTTTCGCAATTCTTCTGACATCACTGTCGCATTATTTTGAGGTTCGTAGCAACTCTTCCTACATGACTGTCACCATCACTTTTGAGGTTATTCGAAACACTTACTACATTACTCTAAGCATCACTGAGTTGATTAGCAACTATCACTACATTACTGTTAGCATCATTTTAAGTTCATTAGCAATTCTTCCGACATCACTGTCGCAATATTTTGAGGTTCGTAGCATCTTTTACTACATTACTGTCGCATTATTTTGAGGTTCGTAGCAACTCTTACTACATGACTGTCAGCATCACTTTGAGGTTGTTCGAAACACTTACTACATTACTGTAAGCATCACTGACTTGATTAGGAACTATCACTACATTACGGTTAGCATCATTTTGAGTTCATGAGCAATTCTTACTAAATCACTGTCGCATCATTTTAAGACCTTTAGCAATTCTTCTGACATCACTGTCGCATTATTTTGAGGTTCGTAGCAACTCTTACTACATTATTGTTGCATTATTTTAAGGTTCGTAGCAACTCTTACTACATTACTGTCAGCATCACTTTGATTTTTATATCAATCATCACTACATTCCTGTTAGCATCATTTTGAGTTTATCAGCAATTCTCACGACATCACTGTAGCATTGAATTGAGTTCATTAGCAACTCTTACTAAATGACTGTCAGCATCACTTTGAGGTTGTTCGAAACTCTTACTACATTACTGTAAGCATCACTGAGTTTCTTAGCAACTATCACTACATTACTGTTAGCATCATCTTGAGTTCATTAGCAATTCTTCCGACATCACTGTCGCATTATTTTGAGATTCGTAGCAACTCTTAGTACATGACTGTCAGCATGACTTTGAGGTTATTCGAAACACTCACTACATTACTGTAAGCATGACTGAGTTGATTAGCAACTATCACTACATTACTGTTAGCATCATTTTGAGTTCATTAGCAATTCTTCCGACATTACTGTCGCAATATTTTGAGGTTCATAGCAACTTTTACTACATTACTGTCGCATTATTTTGAGGTTCGTAGCAACACTTACTACATGACTGTAAGCATCACTTTGAGGTTATTTGAAAGTTTCACTGCATTACTGTTAGCATCATTTTGAGTTCATTAGCAATTCTTACTACATCACTGTCGCATCATTTTGAGATCTTTAGAAATTCTTCCGACATCACTGTCGCATTAGTTTGAGGTTCGTAGCAACTCTTACTACATTATTGTTGCATTATTTTAAGGTTCGTAGCAACTCTTACTACTTGACTGTCAGCATCACTTTGAGTTCATTAGCAACTATCACTACATTACTATTAGCATCATTTTGAGTTAATGAGCAATTCTCACGAAATCACTGTAGCATTGAATTGAGTTCATTAGCAACTCTTACTAAATGACTGTCAGCATCACTTTGACATTATTCGACACGGTCATTCCATTACTGTTAGCATCATTTTGAGATCATTAGCAATTCATCCGACATCACTGTCGCATTATTTTGAGGTTCGTAGCAACTCTTAGTACAAGACTTTCAGCATCAGTTTGAGGTTATTCGAAACGTTCAATCCATTACTGTTAGCATCATTTTGAGTTCATGAGCAATTCTTACGACATCACTGTCGCATCATTTTGAGATCATTTGCAATTCTTCCGACATCACTGTCACATTATTTTGAGGTTCGTAGCAACTCTTCCTACAAGACTATCAGCATCCCTTTGAGGTTATTCGAAACTTTCACTCCATTACTGTTAGCATCATTTTGAGTTCATGAGCAATTCTTACTAAATCACAGTCGCACCATTTTGAGATCATTAGCAATTCTTCTGACATCACTGTCGCATTATTTTGAGGTTCGCAGCAACTCTTCCTACATGACTGTCACCATCACTTTTGAGGTTATTCGAAACACTTACTACATTACTGTAAGCATCACTGAGTTGATTAGCAACTATCACTACATTACTGTTAGCATCATTTTGAGTTCATGAGCAATTCTTACTACATCACTGTCGCATCATTTAAAGATCTTTAGCAATTCTTCTGACATCACTGTCGCATTATTTTGAGGTTCGTAGCAACTCTTACTACATTACTGTTAGCATCACTTTGAGTTTATTAGCAACTATCACTACATTACTGTTAGCATCATTTTGAGTTCATTAGCAATTCTTACTACATCACTGTCGCATCATTTTGAGATCTTTAGAAATTCTTCCGACATCACTGTCGCATTAGTTTGAGGTTCGTAGCAATTCTTAGTACAAGACTGTCAGCATCACTTTGACATTATTCGACACGGTCATTCCATTACTGTTAGCATCATTTTGAGATCATTAGCAATTCATCCGACATCACTGTCGCATTATTTTGAGGTTCGTAGCAACTCTTAGTACAAGACTTTCAGCATCAGTTTGAGGTTATTCGAAACGTTCAATCCATTACTGTTAGCATCATTTTGAGTTCATGAGCAATTCTTACGACATCACTGTCGCATCATTTTGAGATCATTTGCAATTCTTCCGACATCACTGTCGCATTATTTTGAGGTTCGCAGCAACTCTTCCTACATGACTGTCACCATCACTTTTGAGGTTATTCGAAACACTTACTACATTACTGTAAGCATCACTGAGTTGATTAGCAACTATCACTACATTACTGTTAGCATCATTTTGAGTTCATGAGCAATTCTTACTACATCACTGTCGCATCATTTTAAGATCTTTAGCAATTCTTCTGACATCACTGTCGCATTATTTTGAGGTTCGTAGCAACTCTTACTACATTACTGTCAGCATCACTTTGAGTTTATTAGCAACTATCACTACATTACTGTTTGCATCCTTTTGAGTTAATCAGCAATTCTCACGACATCACTGTAGCATTGAATTGAGTTCATTAGCAACTCTTACTAAATGACTGTCAGCATCACTTTGAAGTTGTTCGAAACTCTTACTACATTACTGTAAGCATCACTGAGTTTCTTAGCAACTATCACTACATTACTGTTAGCATCATCTTGAGTTCATTAGCAATTCTTCCGACATCACTGTCGCAATATTTTGAGGTTCGTAGCAACTCTTACTATATGACTGTCAGCATCACTTTGAGGTTATTCGAAACACTAACTACATTACTGTTAGCATCACTGAGTTGATTAGCAAGTGTCACTACATTACTGTTAGCATCATTTGGAGTTCATTAGCAATTTTTCCGACATCACTGACGCAATATTTTTAGGTTCGTAGCAACGTTTACTACATTACTGTCGCATTATTTTGAGGTTCGTAGCAACACTTACTACATGACTTTCAGCATCACTTTGAGTTTATTAGCAACTATCACTACATTACTGTTAGCATCATTTTGAGTTCATTTGCAATTTTTACAACATCATTGTAGCATTATTTTGAGGTTATTAGCAACTCTTCCTCCATTACTGTCGCATCATTTTGAGATCATGAGCAATTCTTCCGACATCACTGTAGCATTATTTTGAGGTTTTGAGGTACCTTTGTTTGTAACCTCGTCCCCACTGATCCTGGATCTGCTCGACGTTCCTGCCTTTTAAAAGGAAGGTTTTCATCACCACTGTTGCAGGATGTGCTGCTGGTGGAGAATTGTTGGGTGGAGGTTCATTGAAGGAGTTTGGTGCTGGACCTGCTCTACTAGTAAAGAGTCAGGAGAGAACTTTGTTGTGATTTGGTGCAATACAAATAAAATTAACTTGACCAGTGTCATTTGTGGTCTTTTGTTAATTGCGTGTCACATTAAATTATTGTTGGTCACTTTTCTAGCAACAGTCTCACAGTGTCAAGATAAGAACACTTCTACTTTTGATGATGACAGTTTGTTCAACACTGAACTTCATCCAGTTCCATGTTGTCAAACACTGGAACCTCCACAGCACCTGAACAGGGACTTGAACCCTGGACCCTCACATTAAAAGTCTGATGCTCTACCGTCTGAGCTCCTCAGGCTCTTTCTACAGCATTGAGACAGGAACAGAAACACCTGTGAAGGTCAAACTGATGCTTTCTTGACTTGTTCAGTCCTCCATGTTAAAGTCCACCATGCTTTTGATTGGCTCTGATTCTCTGTGGCAAAATCCAACAAGAGGCTCCAAAAATGTCCTGAATGTCACAAGAATGCACAGGACAAGATGTTAGTTTCCTTCATGTCTGCAGTTCCTCCACTGGAAAGTAAAGTCAATGCTGCTCCTCTGCTGAAACCTGGGATCGGACCAGGGACCTTTAGATCTTCAGTGTAAGGCTCTCCCAACTGAGCTGGTTCAGTTCTGAGTGAGGGCCCTGCTTCTCTCATTTATAATCTCTTCCACTCTCACTGGACCTTAGAGAGGATTGGAGCTTCTGAAGTCCTGACACATTGAACAGTTCTCCAGGACCAAACTGAACGAACTGAAGAAGCTTCTTGGAACTCTAAACTTCTTAACTCTCTTTCTCCAAGAACTGTGCCTGGACGAAGGCCGTTTCCAGCTGTCCTTCAAGCTGACGAGGGCCAAGTTTGATGACCTGTTTGTGAGGATATCAAGGATGGACACCAACTACAGGCTCCAGGTCCGTTGACATGACTTCCCTGACACCAGGGGAATGTCAGTGCTGACAGGCTCTCTGGACTCATTGTCATGAGAATTTGTCACATCAGTTGAATATCTTCACATACGTGAATTCATTGAAGGAGTGTGGTTCTGGACCTGCTCTACCTGTCAAGTGTCTAGAGAGAACTTTTGTTGTGATGTGGCACAATATAAATAACATTGACTCGACAATAAATCGACTCTTTCCCCCAACCGTTTAAAGCAAACAGCCGTTCCCACTGATCCTGGATCTGCGCAACGTCCCTGCTTTTTAAAAGGAAAATTGTCATCATTGCTTTTGCAGGATGTGCTGGCTGATGGAGAATTGTTGGCTATGAACTCACTGAACTCACTCCAAGTCATTAGTTTTGAGCAAACTCATGACTCCTGATGTTTAACTCAATTGTTTGTTAAACACAGAGATCCAGGTGTAGTCCCTCTATGTTCATCCACTAAACTAGAATAGAGTTCTCCTCTTTCCATGGTGGAACAAAGAAGGGGGAGGGTCAATAAGAATATGATCTTTGGACGTTACAGCATCTAAAGACTCAAATCCATATTTCAGGATACATATTTGAGAGGGAGGAAACAGTGATGGGAGGCTGGAGGCTTGAAGGGCTTGATTTTTAGCGGCCAGTGAAGCCACCTTTTGCTGGCTGAGTCCCAGAGACTCATGGAGGCTCTTTGTGGAGGATTTCCACGAGAGTCCAGCATCGAAACTTGTTAGTTTCCTGTCAATTGAGTCCAGGATGTCCCCGAGGTCCTTATTGGGTGATGAGGGTGCGCTGGACGGTCAGCTTCTTTTGGGAAGTGGGGTCTCCACGTTACCGGTCCTCCCCATGACGGGTCGGTGGCAGCACTCGTCTACGTTCTCCTGCAGACTTTCTGCGGTTCCTTCTTCCAGATTTTATTGATGAGGATTGTTGTGGATGAGAGAATTGAAAATTCTTACTGCAGTTTGAGGTTTTGATGATTCAAACTGTGTAGATTGGCGTTAAGAAGTTAGCTTGTTAGGATAAATTCAGGTGTGAGCCACCACACTGAATCAGGCACAGGTAGGACGTTCACCCTGACATGGAACATCAACAGCTTAACGTTGCTGGCAGGACTCCAACCTGAGCAGGGACACCCCAATGGATTTCTAGTCCATCGCCTTCACCACTCAGCCACAACGACCACATTCACACACACATTTGAAGAGGATGGATATCCACAAAATGATCTTAATTTCTGTCACAAGCCCATTTGTGTGAGGTCCTATTTTCCCTTTTTCAGCATTCCTTTGTTTCCAAGTCTCTAATAAGTGCAGAATTACAAAGACAAGCAAGCTGGATCCATCCTGGGCAGGTGATATGAGCCATTGACCACTGGCCAGAGACCCTGGCACAGACGTTGGGGGTGGTGAGAGAGAGCATTTCTACAATTATATTCTACATTTATAGAAGTCTACAATCCTACAATTTCATTGAGCAGACGCTTTTGTCCAGAGCCACGTACGTACATCACATGTATAGAATATATATGTTCCTCTTTCATCGACTGATTAACCACAAAATGCAGTCAAATGCCAGTAAATTCTGAGTATTTATTCATTATTCATGATTATTTATTATTTTTGAATCCATTTTCACTGTCACTCTTCTGTTCATTTTCAGTTTGATTCATAAAAATGAACAAACTTTGACATGTTTTCTTCTCTTGTGTGTCAACAACTTTGGATTGGGAATCTCCTGACAAACAGACCACATGACCAGGAGGAAGTGTTGTTGGTGAGTTTGGCCCCTGAGCTCAAGACAGTTGGGACCAATAAAGGACAGCTTCAAATGCAGCTGTGAAGCCTCTTTGTCAGCTGGGAGGAACGACAGGTGTCTCCCTCTAGTGGCTCCTCACAGCAACACCAGCCTCATTTCATACACATGCATCCACCACCTCACTACCAAAGGCCAGTTGGGCCTGGACAGACAGGAGAGTTTCAAGTGTTGGACAAAGGTCTTTAAGATGTTCTTATTAATTCTATAACATCTGAGATTAAAATCTATGGAATTACAACCAACAAGCAGCCAAACACCTGATCAGATGCTCCTTCATCAGGCTGAGAAGAATCAATCTAAACTGGGATGAAGAAAATTAACTGAGAGGAGAAACCTCCTGATTGGATGACATGGACCCACCTGATCCATGTCAGCCTTGTTGGAGCAGAAAGAGGTGGATCAGAGGAATCAGTGGATCAAGACTCAGGTGGCAGATGAAGAATCTCTTTATTCACAATGGAGTCAGAGAAATCTTCCAACGTGAGAGAACGTGACAGACCATTTTATACTGAAGACAGGCTGTGTGTGTGTGTGTGTGTGTGTGTGTGTGTGTGTGTGTGTGTGTTTATGTGCAGACTTTTCCCTGGAACAACGTTTTTTATTTGAAGCAAGAAAGCAAGAGCCTCCAGATCAAAGTCAGAATTGATGATGATGTCATCAGGGCTTTGATAGTGTATTTATTTGTACCTAGAATTCTGTCTTTGATCTCAGGAGGACGTGAGAGAAACTCAACTTTAAAAAGTATATGAGAGCATTCAGCTTGGTTAGAAAACATTTTGACTGTTGAACAGTAGAGTTTGTTAGAAACAGTTTACAACACTCAGAATTAAATTGAAGATACAAAAACCTTCCACACTTAAATCCTGTCTCTAACTTCAAACTGGGGATGAACATTTTTATAATCAATCTGTCTCTATGTGTTGGCCCTGCCATGGACTGGTGACCTGTCCAGGATAAACCCCGCCCCTCACCTGAGGGCTGCTGGGATAGGCTCCACCCCCTAGGAACCATTGCAGATCATCAATGACCAAAGCTACTAAGGAGGATTACAGAGTTTGGGAGTCAGTGACTTAATAGAGTCAAACAAAGGGTTGAACCTGAATGAGACAGTCACCCTTCAACATGGGGCCATGGCAGAGTGAACCAAGAACACTACAATGGGGGTGAGAGTGGAGCCATGATGGACTCACAGTTCATCACCTCCACCATCATGTGGACCACCTGATCACCTCTCCCTCAACCTCTAAATAACTCATTCCCTGACCGGGAATCGAACCCGGTCCGCAGCAGTGAAAGCGCCGAATCCTAGCCACTAGACCATCAGGGACCACATTGAGCTCTCCAACAACAGAGACTATAGACAATGACTCAAGAACACAGGACTCTGTGGTCTCAGCTTGAGATGCAGAGGGTCCACCAAGACCACCACACACCTCAGCCCCCTAAAGACAGTCCACCCCCAGGATCCTGCCCCCTCTGCTCCAACTCAGCCCTTCATTCATAACTGACTTTCGCTACGTCCGAACTGCCAAGTACCAACCTACGTCCTCCTGCTACGACCTAAACATGGCGGCACCACTCAGACACCCTAGAAGATTGGTGGGGAAGCACGACCTCTGCTGGCAGAGCACAGACACCGCAATTAGGTAGACAGCACCAACGAAAGCCCCACCTGCTGGCCTGACTGTGGTACTGCACTCCACTCTGAACAAACCCTTCACTCATTCTCTATCATTAAGGACATTAACGCACCTGTACAGGTGTGTTCACATTATATACATATTATATATTTATGCTTGACCGTTTTTGATGAACTTGGGCGGTACTCTGGTGCAGGGATGAGGTCATGGAGCTGATCTGGGAGCAGTCCTGATGTTAAATGCTGTGATGAAGGACAGTGTGGAGGCAAAATGGGTCAAATTTAAATTGTCAACAGTTCAACGTTGTTGGCAGGACTCCAACCTGAGCAGGGAGACCCCAATGGATTTCTAGTCCATCGCCTTCACCACTCGGCCACAACGACCACATTCACACACTTTTGTAGGAGACTGAAATTAGACAATGAAAGTTCATGTCAGCACAGTCAAATATTTTTTTGTCCTCTCTCAAAGACAAACTATTTGTGTGTGTGTGTGTGTGTGTGTGTGTGTGTGTGTGTGTCAGTGTTGTGACTGAGCGGTGAAGAAGACGACCGTCTGACTCCATTTTCTTTGTTGCTCTTCTATCAGTTCCTCAGTTTCACTCATCAAGTGAAGCAGCTTTGACAGGTTTACTTCTCTGTGTGTTCACAACTTTGGTCTTTAAACTCCTGACAAACTCACCACGTCACACATTTGGTGAATTAAAGCAACAAATAATGACATCATGATGATTCAGGTTAGGGGGCACGGCCTGGAGGCAGAGTGGCCGTCTAGCAGAGTTGCTGGTTCAGTTCTCACTTCAGCTGGTGACCATGTTGAAGTGTCCTTGAGCAAGACACTGAGCCCCTCATTGCTCCTGATGACCAGCATCCAAGACCAACAAGCTTCTGATTGGCTCTGATTCTCTGAGCCAAAGTCCAACACAGGAAACAGAAAATCTTGAGGTTGTCTCACATTTTTTAAAGAAACTCAGCACAGGACAGTGATAGGAGGCTTGTTTCCTTGATGTGGGCTTCACCTCCACTGTTGTCCACATTTAAATGCTGGCTGATGCTGGTCCCCTGTTGAAACCTGGACCAGACCAGGGACCTTCAGACCTTCAGTCTAACGCTGTTCCAGCATTGGATGAAAGAGACTGATGCTCTCATCTTCTTCAACATTGACTTGTTCTACCAGGACAAGAGAATCTGAGCTTGGATGTCATTTAGCAGTCAAAGGCTTGTTAAACTGGTCAACATCAGCTGGTGTTCACTCTGATGATGTAGCGATGGTCTGGATTCTTCCCTCTGGAGCACCAAGCTGCTGGGAAGAAGCCTGATGATGTCAGAGTTGTGTTCAGTGGCTCCTGCTGGGTCCATTTCTGAGAAATGGGCTCCAAAGAGTTCAGCTGTTTGAAAGGTCAGGGTTGCTGTTAGCAGACGAGGTGGCCGAGTGGTTAAGGCGATGGAGTGCTAATCCATTGTGCTCTGCATGCGTGGGTTCCAATCCCATCCTCGTCGCAAGTGTCTCTAGTTTCTGCTCCTAGATTATGGAATGACTCTGAACTGTGAGGCTTTTAACTGACACAGATACCAGTTGAGTCAACTTCCCTTTCACATCCTGACCAAAACAACTCTGACACCCAGAACTCACATGTGTCAATCACCTCTGGAGAAGGTCCCGCCCCCTTAGAGCCATAAATCCTCCCATCAGTGAAGAAAACTGAAGACGCCTCTTGGATGAGAGCTGAAGTGTCTTCTAGAAACCTGAAACAGTCCACTTGGTACGTTTAAATAATTCTACAATCCTACAGTTTCACTGAGCTTTTGTCCAAAGCCACGTGCATGTATCACATGTATATAATATATATGTGACACTCTTTCATCTACTCATTGACCAAAAATGCAGTCTAATTCCAGTAAATTTGTGCAGAAGAAAACATTATTTGTGCTGCTTCTTTATTCATTTATTTAGTTTAGTTAGTATTTTTTAATGTGTTTTCTTTCAATTCACATTTTGTCCATTAACTTCATAATCAGAGTCTCTATCTCATCACATGACTAAAGTCTGGGTTCTGTATTGGTGGTAAAATATCCTTCCATGCCCCTCACTAGTTTGCACACAGAAAAGCATATTTTACTGGTTTCAAATCTCTTAGCTTGTTCTCTCTCTTAAAGCAGCTGAGGCAGCTTTCATTGTGTGATTGATTTTAAAATATAAATATGGAACAGAACCATTGGAATCAGATGTCAGGACATTTGAAGGAATGTCAATCTCCTGTTGAAATGTTGCAGTGTGCAGCTGAGGCTCTCTGGCAGTGGCACCAGGAGCCCCAATGGCAGAACCTGGACCCTCCTGGAGGAGAACCACAGGTGAGGGCCTTCTTGGCTCCAGATTGATGGAAATCAAGTGTCTGAGGCTGTTAGCAGCCATGAAGTTGATCTGGTTGGCACTGGTATTTGTTCTTGCTGCAGCTCAGGAGTGATTCAGGAGAAGAGTTTCAGAACAGCCAAGGTTGGGGACTGGAATTTTAAAATGTCCCCTGGAACCAAACAACCTGGGGAGGTAAAACCTCCAATCATAGCCACTCAGATGCAGCAGCAGAAGAAGCTGTCATCCACCCTGACAGTCAGAGCATCAAGTCAAGAAAACATCACCATCTTGTAGTTCCAAACCTCCACCTGTCAGATTCAGCTACTTCTTATTGTGGGACTTTAAACTTGAACACCATGGAATTTGGACAAGGAGTTTTCCTTCCAGTCCAAACATCATCGTCCAGCCTCCAACCAGAGGTCCATCAGTTATCATGGAGCCACAGGTGGAGTCTGGATTCTTTTCTAGAATGAGACGGCAATGAGAGTCCTGCCAAGTGACATCACTGACATGAATGGATGACTTCAGTCATGTGACTGGAGGACACCCAGATAGCAAAGGTCCACTCATGTGTGTCCTCACTGCTCCACAGGTCTGTCAAATGTTCTGTAAAATAGTTGGACCCAGCAGAGCTGCTAGATTAGGAGTTGATGGAGTCGTTGCAGATACCAGGGTCCAAAGTCCAGCTTGAACCTGGTTTGTGCAGTTCTTTGTCAAGCTAGCAGCCATTCTTTTCACTGCCAAGCTAAAGTGACTTCTGTCAACAAAGGTCAACATACAAAAGGATATTTCTACTGGCAGTTCAAGATTTTGATCAAACTCCTTTTTCAGAGCTGGAACCTTCCTCTTGTGTCAGCTTTCTGTTCCCATCTCTATGGTAACGGTCAGTTTTGACCCACGTCTTCAATCAGCTGTCAAATAAACTATAACAATTTTCTATCCTCCAAGTTGTTTCCATCTCTTGGTGACCTTGTTAGGCCTCCTTATCCATGGAAATATTGGTTTGAAGATTTAGTTGTGGGCCTCTGGACCTTTTTTTAGTCACTAAACCCTGGATTTATTTTTTCAGCAACAGAACTTTAATACAAACACAAAATGAAAAGCAGAACAAGCCAGAACCCAAAATATGGATTTGCAAGGTCAACAAACAACAACCAGTCAAGCAAACCAAACCAACAGAAACCAACTACAAATTGTTTGAGTCATGACAAAGTCCAGGACCCACTTTTCACCCTACAATGTAAACCAATGGGAGGCTTTCTCCTCAGACACACATAGCCTCAAACTGACGCTTCTCTCGTCTACACTGTAACTCTCTCCACTTCACAAATAACTTCACTACATTCCTGACAAAAATGCCTACTAAAATATGTTACATTCAACTTTTGACCACAATCTGGGGATTGATGAGCATTTTTCAAACAACAAACTCTCCAAAAATCCTCTCTCCTCTCCACTCTGACAGAGAGCAGCGGGGGAGGGGCTCTTAAGAGGCTCAGCTCTGATTCTCACTTGGTGTCACACTGAGGCTTCTACCTCCTAAACTACAAGTCCCACCGCTCTCATAAAATACATCCTTGGATTCAGGATGACTCCTGCTACTGGGCTGCAGTGGACAGAAGGAGGCTCAGGCCCTAACAACACTGCCTCCAGCTTTAATTAAGACCTCAGTTTTGTTCTCTGCCTCCATGACAGGTTAATGGACATCAACTGGTCCTGAGTCACCAGGAGACACAGACATGTCCAGCTGAGTGACATCAGCAGGACTGTGGAGGTTTATACTGAGTCTCCTGACGACAAGTGGCAGTACAGAGATATTAAAGAGGGTCTGAGCTAAAACTGAACCTTGGGGAACTTCAACCTTTGATCTCAGAGTTCTGTTTTTGATCTTAGAATTCTTTCTTTGATCTCTCCTTGATTTCTCAATGATTTCTTTGTGGACTCCAATTGTCTTTGATCTCTCAGTGAGACAAAGACATAGCAGCTCCAACCTCAGCCTCCAGGAGGCCCTGATCCTCTAGTGGTCAGTCCTCTGTGTTGTGGCTGCAGCAACCCTGGTTTGAATCAGGGTCCCAGCAGCAACATTCCTACTGACTAGTGTTTGTTGTTCAACTGGACAGTTTGTCTGGTGAAGCTCTCTCAGACACTCCTTTCTTCATCCTCCCTTCAGGCTCAGCAGCATCAGAGTCAATGTGTCTGACTAGGATCAGAACCCTCAACCTGGAGGCTGTGGTGCAATGAGAACACATCTGACAACCAATCAGAGGAGGGTCTGTTTGACTCCTGAAAACTCCATTAAAGCTGAGAGGAACTTGTTCTTCATCTCCAAATTCCCTCCCTGCACGTTGTCTCTGCAGAAATCATTCAAGTCCAAGTTGAACCTTAGACTAAAAGCTCCCAGTAGGTGATGCAGGCTCCACCTCACTCCTGGTTCTGGAACCTCACCAGTTCTTGCTCTCTCACCACTTGGATCTCATGTTCCTGACATCTCAGAGCTTGTTTCCTATCCACCTGTCTCATGTTGATGAGGTCATCCAGCCTGATGATCTCTAGGTTCTCCTTTGAGTGGTTCCCTCTGGGAGAGTTCTCTCTCTGTAACTTGTGTGTGTTTGCTCGTATCCTGTTTCTCCTTGACAGCACTTTAGTGTTTTTACCACTGGTGTCTCATGTTGATGAGGTCATCCAGCCTGATGATCTCTAGGTTCTCCTTTGAGTGGTTCCCTCTGGGAGAGTTCTCTCTCTGTAACTTGTGTGTGTTTGCTCGTATCCTGTTTCTCCTTGACAGCACTTTAGTGTTTTTACCACTGGTGTCTCATCTGTGGTTCACCTTTTATTTGACTTCTTTGTCAAAGATGAAGGTGTTTGTGGTCATTCATCAATCATGTGATGGCTCATGTGACTGTGAGTCTGATGAAGCGCTTGTAGCGTCTCTCACTGTGATCACTTCAGGCTATTGAAGCTACTCAGATGTAGCCTGACTAGCTCAGTCGGTAGAGCATGAGACTCTTAATCTCAGGGTCGTGGGTTC
Organism: Aulostomus chinensis; assembly: GCF_037954235.1. Taxonomy (NCBI): domain Eukaryota; kingdom Metazoa; phylum Chordata; class Actinopteri; order Syngnathiformes; family Aulostomidae; genus Aulostomus; species Aulostomus chinensis. Next base: position 13,742,274 of record NC_141320.1, on the reverse strand, counting down.
AAGCCCCACGTTGGGCGTTCATCTTGAACATCCCTGCTTGTCCTCTCACTTTCTGCAGCTGTGATTGGGAATTGAAAGAAAAATCACTGAATGAACAACACAAACACAGACTGTGTCTGAAGTTCCACACCTGCACCTGACTCAGAATGAAAAACCAGTGTGGACTCAATTGTATGTCAATACTGATTCTGGAGAAATTTCTTTGTGTGTATTGATGGACGCGAGCCAAGCAGAAATTCCCCACAATGCAATAGGGCGGCGTTTGGTCAGTGTTGAGCAGGCGTCAGTCTGACAATGATGTCATATTATTGTGTCATCACCTGACCAGACCCAAAAGTAGGCTCAGGTATCAGTTTCTTCTCAATGCTAATGTCTGCTAGCTTAGTCTGCTACTTTGATGGCTCTGCCTGCTCAAAGGTCCAGACCCCTGGATGTGGTGGTTCCTACCTGAACGTAGATTCTGTCAGCTCATGTTGTTAAATCAACTCACCAGGAACACCAGTAGATTTCAATGGACTGACAATGAGTCTCATTGAATGGGTGTCTCGTCCAACGAGAAACAATCAGTCTCAGGTTGAAGCTCATCAATGAGGTCTTGTGGATCAGTGGCTTGCATGAATGAATGAGTTGGAAGACTTCTTGGAAATTAAAGAGGATTTAATACAATTAAGAAAACCCTTAAGACAGAGTGATAATTCCAGCAGAGTAATTAAGGCCCATATTGAGTAGCAGGTATGAATTAGCCTGGATTTATCTGAGCTTCAAGTAGACGGCTAAGAGGCAGGTGGAAAGGTGTGTAGGATGAACGATGGTGACCTCCAACCAAATGAAGAGGACTGAGTGGAGGCTGACCAGCTCTACGGAGTCAGGCGGAGTTTGGCAGCGAGACAGGAGTCCAGGCCTGAATCGGTGAAAACCAACGTAACCGGCTCACGTTCTCAGCTGGATTCTCCCATCGATGTACGACGCCTCTCCAACGAACTGGTGGGAGGACGGCCTCCAAAGCCTCCACCTCGTCGACCGTGGCTCCCGCTGAGATTCGCTCGATGAAGAAGGGAAGCGCGTTGATTGGCTACCCTCTGGTCTCAGGCTGCTGGCTGCCTGGACTAAGCTGCTCTTCTCCGACACAAAGGTGGCTTCTCTCTCTTCAAGGCTCACAGGAGGTCAAGAGTGTAGCGACCGTGAGCCGAGATCGATGATGAATTACAAAAATAGAAAATCAAAAAATAAATTAGAGGAATAGAAAAGAAAAGGGGGGGGGGGCGGACCAGCTGCTCTAGGAGCTCACACACAAAGGGCAGAAACAAGAAGCACTGAAGAGAGCGCCAGCAGTGGATGGTGCCACCACTGTTACAGTAAACTGGTCCGCCTCAGAGCAGTGACCTTTGACCTGTGAGGGGTTGTTGGCCAATCAGCACACTTTGCTGTCTTCAGTCCTTCTCAGATATCAACAAATGAAGCTGGTTGAACAGACAGCAATCATCATCACTCAGATACATCACCTGGAGAGGAAGACTGCTCAGAGTTCTGACAATGACAGTGAAGAGGCAAGGAGAGCTGGACAACCACAGACAGTGAAACATTCGGAACATCATGTTGATACACGTGTGTGTGTGTGTGTGTGTGTGTGTGTCAGAATCGGAATCAGAATCTTTTATTTTCGTTGTTGGGGGGGGGGTACACTGACAATAGTTAGAGCGCTCTTCCAGAGCCACCGTGCACCACAGAATGCAGATACAAAGAAAAGATAGAAAAGATAAAAGCAAGATAAAAGACACTGTTAGAACAGAAAGATCCATCAACCCACCAACCAGAGGTGTGTCTGGTACAGATGTGGAATTATTGGCTCACACAATGTTGAGGCAACTGGAAGAAGACAAACAAAAAAGGCTGGTGTGATCCAGACCTTCATCAAAAATGGTCCTGGAGAACTGTTCAATGTGTCAGGACTTCTGTCCATTGTCTTCTGCTTATCCTGTTCAGGGTCATGAGGGGGTGGAGCCTATCCCAGCAGCTTTTGGGCGACAGGCCGTGTTCACCCTGGACAGGTCACCAGTCCATCACAGGGCCAACACATCCACAGACAAACATTCCAAGCCAGACTCAGGAGGATCTCTCCACCCTACAGACTGTAAAGGAACCATCAAAGATGGCAGTTGGAGTTCTGTGGATCTGTGCTGGATTCCTCGTGCTCACGGACCAGAAGTCTGTCTGAAATACTGCACTGATTGATGATCTTTTCATGAATCTGGAAAAGCTTCTAAAATGAAAGGAAAACAATCCTATCTTCTTCATGCCTCAAGCCAAATCAAACCAAGAGTTCTTTTATCATATTTTTTTTAACCGGACGTCTGCTTTGACTGGTTGGTTGTTGAAAGAGAGCAGGACAGGACAGACAGCAGAAGACAAATATAGAGAAGGAAAGACAAAAGACAGAGAGAAAGGAGGGAGAGAATGACAAAAAGATGGGAACAAGATGAGGGTGAAAGACAAGCAGAGAGAAAGACAGAGGGACAGGGGGATGGAAGACAGACACACAACCAACAACAGCAGCAGCAATAATAGTAAACTAGCTGCCAATGATAACGTCTCCTGGTCGCTGAAGCAATCAACTTCATAATAGGAGGATTGAAGAGCCAGGAAATAAAATATTAGCACAATACTGATGTGAATGTTCGTGCAATACTGAGAACACTGATATGTAGACGACTAGTAGGGGCGGCACGGTGGTGCAAGAAGACAAACAAAAAAGGCTGGTGTGATCCAGACATCCATCAAAAATGGTCCTGGAGAACTGTTCAATGTGTCAGGACTTCAGAAGCTCCAATCCTCTCTAAGGTCCAGTGAGAGTGGAAGAGATTATAAATGAGAGAAGCAGGGCCCTCACTCAGAACTGAACCAGCTCAGTTGGGAGAGCCTTACACTGAAGATCTAAAGGTCCCTGGTCCGATCCCAGGTTTCAGCAGAGGAGCAGCATTGACTTTACTTTCCAGTGGAGGAACTGCAGACATGAAGGAAACTAACATCTTGTCCTGTGCATTCTTGTGACATTCAGGACATTTTTGGAGCCTCTTGTTGGATTTTGCCACAGAGAATCAGAGCCAATCAAAAGCATGGTGGACTTCAACATGGAGGACTGAACAAGTCAAGAAAGCATCAGTTTGACCTTCACAGGTGTTTCTGTTCCTGTCTCAATGCTGTAGAAAGAGCCTGAGGAGCTCAGACGGTAGAGCATCAGACTTTTAATGTGAGGGTCCAGGGTTCAAGTCCCTGTTCAGGTGCTGTGGAGGTTCCAGTGTTTGACAACATGGGACTGGATGAAGTGTAGTGTTGAACAAACTGTCATCATCAAAAGTAGAAGTGTTCTTGTCTTGCCACTGTGAGACAGTTGCTAGAAAACTGACCAACAATAATTTCATGTGGCATGCAATTAACAAAAGACCTACATTGATGGTCGAGGGGGGGGCTGGAGCCTATCCCAGCATCTACAGGCCAGAGGCGGGGTTCACCCTGGACAGGTCACAAGTCCATCACAGGGTCAGCATACAGAGACGAACAACCATTCACACTCACATTCATACCTACGGTCAATTTAGAGTGTCCAATCAGCCTCGTCCCCAATTACATGTCTTTGGACAGTGGGAAGGAGCCGGAGTACCAGAGAGAACCCACGCATTCATGGGGAGAACATGCAGGCTCTACACAGAAAGATTCCCCACCCGAGCCTGGACTCAAACCAGAACCTTCTTGCTGTGAGGCCACAGTGCTCACCACTGCACCATCATGCTGCCAAGCTCTCTTCTACTTTCCTCAATTGTGTTTCTTTCATGTCCTCCTGAGATCAAAGACAGAATTCTAGCTACTGTCAAAGCCCTGATGACATCATCAGGAATTCTGACTTTGATCTGGAGACTCTTGCTTTAATCTGAATTTGATCCGACTAATGTATTAGTTTAGGTTGCATGATACCGACCACCTCATTTCTCCTGATGGACTGGTGACCTGTCCAGGGTGAACCCTGCCTCTTGAACAACGTCACCTGGGATCGCCCCCCCCCCCATGACCCCATACCCCCTTCCCTCATGTGACTCTTTCATGCGGGCCTCTCAAAACAAAAACATGGCCGCCGCTCCTGTCATTTTCGGAGGAAAGTGCCTTCTTCCAAGATAGTTTTGATTTAATAAAGCATTCTGATGACATTTCTAGAGAGAAATATGCATTTTGTTTTCATAATCTTTGCTCAGTTCTTGTGTTTAATCTTTGGTTTGTTCGTTATTACGATGAATCTTTCACCTCTCGGAAGAGAGTCGTTACAGTGTCACATTTCTACTGTTGCTATGTTGGTTGCTAAGGACGCCATTACGGACGAGCGTCATTTCAAGATAGGTTTGATTTTTAAAAAGCATTTTAAGGACATTTCTGGCGAGAAATATCAATTTTATTTCCATAATATTCGCTGTTCAATAAAGAATAATATGAAATGGATTTTAGTGCCCCAGGAATTACAAACATCTGCTTCCGTGGAAGTCGGCCCCCGTTCTTCTGTGAGAAAATCCGGTAGTTGTCGCTCACTCCGAGGAAAAAAAACAAATATTTTTAATACTTTATCTTTTGATTAAGAAGACAATCTACAAATTCATTTAATTTCTGGATGTTTATTCTACCTACGAAGTCCATTTGTCACCATTATAGATCGACCAATCAGCATTAAGAATATAAACAATGACTCAAACTAATGGCGGTCTGCTGACGTCACATCCGTCACAGAGGCTCACTCCTGCACTCAGAGGTGGCCTTTTAGTTCCATCACTTCACGCTGTATTTACAGATTTATGATTGAGGGGAACAAACCACTCTGATGTCTGGGTTCATCAAGGATATCATTAAAGAAATCCTAACTATCTGGCCAGTTAAATTGATCCTAACTGTTCTTCAGATGTTGTGCTGGTAATGTCATGTAGTTTCTTTTCAAATGTAACTTTGTTGTTATGATGTGTGTATTTTTACTGCTCCAACAAAGCTGTTCCTCTTCTGGGGAAATCAATCATTCAGGCAATCAATAACTGAGTGTCTCTGATGCTGTACTGTAGTATTGCAGTACAACAACACTCTGATCCTTCCTTTTCAAATGTTTTTATTGTGTTTCTCTTATCAGGTGTTCACAATGATGACAATAAAAATCAATAATTGATATTCAGCTTTGTTTCAACAATAATAACTGATCAGAAATGAGGCCTGATGGCTGCAATAGCAGCTTTGTGCTGTTCAGTGACTCCTGCTATAAAAAGGAGTCAAGGCGGTCTTAAAGATGTGAAAATGTTCCAAAGATCCTTCTTCATGTTGGTCCTGAACAAGATTGGTGTCAGGCCTTTTTTCAAAGGAGCTCCAAAAGGCTCACTTAACCCTTTGAGGCCTGGCTGAGACACGAGGCCTGTTGACCTTTGACCCTGTTGCTCTTTTGCTCTCATTGGCCTCTCCAGTGGATACAGACCTGAAACTTTATGAAATCCTAATCTGGTGGAATAATTCTAGAACCCCCTCCCAAACAGGAAGTGGCTTCAGGAAGGAGGTGGGGCTTCAAAATTTTAAATATTGGTTTCTGGCAGAGGTGTGAACTCCTCCCAGAAAGCTCATCTCATTTGGAGCAACTTTGACCAGTTATGATGCTTCATTGAAAGACTTTACTGGACTTTGCCACGCCCTTTACGGACAGCAGAAAGGACTTAGGGGGGTCAAACCAGCACAGATGTGATCCTTCAAGAACAGAACAACACACTCAAATTTAAACTTCCTAGGTTCAAAGAGAAAAAACTATCCCCTTGTGAAACTGGGAAAAATCAGGGTCTGGGACTTCTGCACTCCGAGAGCCTTTTGGAGCAGAATTGAGGATCAAATCTGGGTTCTGGTGTTTCTGCTTGGGCTACATCCACCAAACTTTACACACATAGTGTGATGCCCCAGAGTAGCATGTGCTGGGAATTTCAGCCATCTAGGTGCTAAGGGGCCCAAGCACGGTCCGGGGGCATCCACTAACCCTAAGGGGCTCCTCAAAGTCTGGCCCCTCTTCCCTGGTTTCATTTGAGCTGAAGCCACCAAAAGTCACACCAATGATTGATGTCAGTGAGAGGACTGATTCTGACATTTTCAGCCATCCAGAAGTTACAGAGCTGAAACACAAGACCCCAAAGCCCCTTCCATGTTTGTTGCCAGAGATATCGTAGTCATGACAGTGCCCCTCCTTTATGAAGAAAAACAAAACAACTACTGCTTTGGGGCTTGTGTTTAGGGTTATTATATTATTATATTATATTATGTGTGTAAAGTTTGGTGGATGTAGCCGGATGGGCCGGTGTGAGCAGGCATTTCAAAATATATATTTCTGGTAAAAACGCAGAAACAGTGGTTAGTTTGTTTTTGTGTTAAAATGAGAAACAGACCCATCCAGTTGTAGTGCCACCACTCAGCGGCCGCCTTGCAGTCAGAAGCCATGAAGAATGTTGCCCAGTAAGAGGAAGGAGAAAGGAGGAGCCGAAAAAGAGACACTCCCGAGAAGAAAAGCAGCCGAATTTCCAAAACTCGACGCGTTCTTCCAGGGCTGGACTGGGAAGAAGAGACGTCAGGTGTTGGAACGTGTAGTGGAAGAAGAAGGTCTCTGTGAGTAGTGAAAGAGTATCACTCTTTTAACATGGTTACTGTCTTCCATGTAGAATACTGCACTTTATTTTAATTTTTGAAACTTCAAAATGTGCGCATACATCCTCTGGTATGGCGTGTGCTTACACATATCGTGTAAATAACCATGGAGGGCTGCCAGGGATGAAAAATGCCAGGGCCATTTTTTGGTCCCAGTCCAGCCCTGCTTCTTAACCTGCTCACGGTGTCCTGTCAGCTGTCTTCCCTCAAGGAGGTGGCCATTCTTGCTCTGGAGCAGTTTCAAAAATAGGCCTCAGCACACTGCCTCTGTGCCATGCCTCTCTCATGCTCCTCTACTCTTTGGTGCACATGCCTCCAGTCTGTCAGGCCTCTAATGAAGACACTTGGATCACTGGGCTTGCTAAAAGCAGGGCAAACAAAACAAAACAAAGCATGACGTTGACCACAATAAGTCAGCCATTTCCACGTCGTGCCGTCCGTTCTAACGAAGAGCCTCTGGACGACAGGGTTCATGGAATCTTGTTGAGGATGAAACTTTAAAAAATCAGTCCTCTGTGTGGAAGAAGGGCGACTAAAATAGTCTCCAACTGTCTGATCTGACTCCTCCACTTCCATTGCAACAGCATGGCTTGACTAAGAGAAAGAGAGAGAGCTGAGAGATTTCATTGGACGAGCCCAATGTCCTTCAAGAAAATCAACCAATGGGCCGCGTTTCGCGTCTCCGATACCGTTACGGTCGATTAAAAACTATACACTTTTGAAAAAAAAATTATGACAGTTATGGGCCGTCCCAAAGATGTGCATCGGCCAGATGGCCAGTCCAGCCCTGGGTTCACCCTTGATGGGTCACCAGTCCATCCCAGGACCAACACACACAGACAGACAACCATTCACACTCACAGTCATTTAGAGTGTCCAGGTAACCACTACCCTCTTGATGTCTTTGGACTGTGGGAGGAAGCTGGAGAACCAGAGAGAACCCACACAGAGACAGGGAGAACCTGCACGAGGGGTGGAGGTCGATGAGTCCTGGAGACGTTCAATAATGTCCATAACTTTGGCACCAGGAAGACAGCAGGTGATGGCACCTGGGAGTTCAACAGACCTGATGATTGAACCACCAATCACAAGGATTTCAGCCTCCATTGTAAACAGAGAGTTTAGATGAGAGAGAACCTGCTGTCAGCCTCACCAGTCAGGGCAGTGGCAGAGGCAGCAGAGTTGAATGAAGCAGGACCACCTGGCAGGTCTCAGCTGGAGGTGATGACATCACTGGCCTCAGTCCTCACCAGTGCTCTGCCTAGCAACAGGGACGATGGGGAGAAACCAGTAGAAGCGCTCTGAGAGTTGGAGACAGCAGGAGAGAGACCACGACAGAGTCACCCATGGGAAACTGTTGGATCCACTCAGGACAGGCTGGACAGACACAGATCAAAGACAGAATTGATGATGTCATCAGGAGGCTTTGATAGTGTCTTTATTTGTACCTAGAATTCTGTCTTTGATCTCAGGAGGACATGAAAGAAACACAATTGAGGAAAGTAGAGGAGAACATTCAGCTTCATTAGAAACACTTGAACTGTTGAACAGTAGAATTTGTTTGAAACAGTTTACAACACTGAGTGACAGGATTGAAGAGGGAAGAGTTTTGTATTTTCAGTTTAATTCTAACTTAAAACTGGGCATGAACATTTTTAGTCGTTCATATTCTAACATACAGAGGAAGTCATGTCATTCCCTTTTTTTTAACCTGTCCTGTTCAGGAAATGGAAATGGAAATTTAGCTGCTATGTTGAATCAGGAAAACCTTTTGAAGTCTACTTTTGCTTCAGTCAGAAAGTGGACTGTTGTTAACTCTCACAATGGTTGGTGATTGTGGAGGAAGACAAAACCCTTATGAACCTCTTTTTAACAGACACACATTTCTAAAGACACTGGTTCATTTTATTTTTCTTCTTTTAGCAGAGGATGGTTTTGATCCATCGACCTCTGGGTTCTGGGCCCAGCACGCTTCCTCTGCACCACTCTGCTCTACCATTGATGGTGCCTGGAGGCCTAAAAACACAAAACACCAATTCAATCCAGGACCTTGGATCCTAAACTGAAACTCCATCACACGGTGGCTCTGCTGGGGCTCCCACAGGTGAGTGAGGCTGAGCTCCAGTCTGCTCTGAGGAGGCAGCAGACATCTGCACCACTCAGAGGTTTGGTTGGTGGCTTTGACAAAATCCCAACAAACTCAAATCCTGTTGAATCAGGAAGTTCTAGTTGAACTCTCATCCACGTCACATGACCAAGAAAACCTCCTCTTTCATTCAGACCAGAACAGACAAACCTAGAAACATTGTTTCAGCTTCTGATCAAACAATAACATGTTCTTGATTGTTTGCCATGTTCTATTAATCAGACTGATGATCTCTGGATGTTCTAGGCGGTGTGAGTCTCTGTGGCGCAATCGGTCAACGCGCTCGGCTGTTAATCGAGAGGCTGGTGGTTCGAGCCCACCCAGGGACGATGAACAGGCTCTACTGGTGCTTAGGAGTCGCTGTGTTAATGATCTGAATGTGGAAGGACAGACTGACCCTCCACAGCAGACGCATGTGACAGATCTCTGGATGAGATGTTTCAGTGTTAAATTTAGTCGTCGTGTGTCATGCAGTGTTGAGGAGGCCTGCTGGCTGTGGGTAAAGTGGGGGCTCAGAGTTTGTGGAGTCGGCTCTGGAGTGAAGGGGGTCACTGTTTGGTTCTCAGATGCTCCAGCTCAGGTTAGCGAGGTGGTGGAGAAACCAGTGAGAGCTCTGCCAGCTGGAGCCTCTTGGGTCCCGGGAGGCTTCACTCCTGGAGGTGGAAATGATGAGGAGTTTTAAAATCTGCTCCTCTTTCACGCTGACTTGTTTTCTTGGGTTCCCTCTTTCATTCATGTGTGATTTTAGTCTCAGCTCTCTAAACCTGAATGGAGCCAGAACCCATTTTAAAAGAGCTGCTCTTTTAAACTCCTGGAGATCAAGAGGATCCTGCCATGTTTGTCCAGGAGACCCACAGCACAACAGTCAGTGAATGGGAATGCAGGCAGGCTTTTAATGGGGGTCATTTGAAGTCCCAAGTCCAGTTGGAGCAGAGGGTGGAGTTTGATTCTCCAGGAGTTTTTGTTGTTGTTTTTTTCACCAGTTTCTTTTGATTTGGAGGAAATCATTCCAGGTGTTTGAAAGAAGGTGTGAGCAAATTTGGAAAATGTTCAACTGGTGTTTTTAAATGTCTTTGCACCAACAAATGGTGGACAGGACAGCTTTTGAGACATTTTAATGCCACCGTTCAACAGTGAATCTGCTGGTTTCCTGTTTTTAGGAGCTGATGGGAGCTGCACAGAGAAGCTCTTTGAGACAGGAACCATTCAGAGCTCCACCCTGCTTCTTCCAGCAGGATCCACAGATCCACCAACACACCAGCTGTTTGATGTGTGGAGGCTTTTGACCAGGATTCCTAGACAGCACAGCTGGACTCACTCAACAGCTAACTTGTTAGCACCGACTAGACAGGAGCGCTTCTATGGTTTTACTCAGTGGTTCAATGTTTTTAAGAGATGTCCCATTCAGCCTGTGGGTTTGAGTGATCACTCTTCAGTCTCCTGTTCTGTTTTATTAAAATATTCATTTAAAAGCTCCTGAGAGAGAGAGAGAGGGGGGGGAGACAGAGAGAGAGAGGGAGAGGGGGGTAGACAGAGAGAGGGGGGAGACAGAGGGAGAGAGAGGGGGAGAGAGGGGGGAGACAGAGGGAGAGAGGGGGGGAGACAGGGAGAGAGAGGATCAAACTGATCTCAAAATTTACTTCAAAATTCTCTGATTATAATCATTTGTACTCCTTGATAGATTCATCACTACAGTGTCATAGAGGGTCCATTACTATTGCAGTATATTAAAGAATATAAGAACGAGGTTACCATTCATGTAAATATAATATTTCATGTATTGCAGTATATTTTCAAAGATATAACACTTTAATTTTTTTAATAAGAGACTTTAATGTGAGACTTTAATGTCTGTCTTTGATCTCTAACTCTGACTCTGATGTCATTGGTGCTGACTGAACTCTACCCCCTGACAGACTGAAGACTCCTATTGGTGATGTCATCATAAATACATGAAGGTCTTGTTTCAATGGTAGAACATTAAAGCTCATCTTAGTAAAACAATCAAGTTACCTGAACTAAGTTCTTGAAAAAATGACTGTCACTGACTTAAATAAATCAAATCTACTTCAAAGTTCCTTCTGTTGTCATAAGTCAGCCATTTTAAGCGTACTTGTAGTTCCAGAACATTCCAAGAGGAGATGATATGAATCATTTTGTTAGATGAACTCAGTTCCTCTGCTTTGATGTTGGTGGACCGAGGGGAGTTTGCCTGAAACTGCTTGGACCTGCTGGCTCCTGCTCAGTCCCTCACTCAGCCTCACTCAGCCTCAGCAGCACCGCTCCACTGAGGACTGATTCAGGTTCCTAGCAACCAAATAGGAGGAGAGCTGAACCTTCTTGCTGGGAGGCCACAGTGCTGACCACTGCACCATTGTGTCCCCTGAAAATGCCACCACCTTGTTGGGATTTTCTGTAACAGCAAGGACACATGAACACAGCAGCTTCTTCACAGGGCTGGTGGTGCAATGGATAACGCGTCTGACTACGGATCAGAAGATTCTAGGTTCAACTCCTGGCCAGCTGGCTTTGAACTTTATACTGAGAAGATGAAGTGAGAACCACTGATCAAAGTCACTGAAGTCCTCCCAGGTTCCCTCCTTGTCTGCTGGAAACATGAACACATGAATGATCCTGCTACCTCTCATGTTAAGCTGCACTTGACAGTGACAGCAGGAGAACAAAAATCCCAGTGTGTCATCAACATTTCCTGTCAAATCAATGATAGAAGCTGTTGAATTTCTGTGTCAGAACAAGGAGGAAGGAGCCCCAATGAAAGAGTGATGGTTCTTGATTCTGATTTTGTTCTTCACTCCTACACCAGAGAGTGAAAGTGTGGGCTGGCTGGGAGCAACTGCCTGCTTCAGAGTGGGAGGAGCCTCAGGACTTTCCAGTGAGAGCTGCAAACTTCCACCAGCGCCCAGTGCCAGCAGGTCTTCATGATGGAGCTGAGAAGAACACAACAACACCAGAGCACTGGAGAGGAGCACAACACTTCTTTGCTTCCTGGCCACTCTCATGTCTGTCTGTCCATCTGGAGCTGGGGGGAGGAGCTTCACATGTTTTTTCTTTTTTTAAAAAGGGAATGACATGACTTCCTCTGTATGTTAGAATATGAACTACTAAAAATGTTCATCTCCAGTTTAAAGTTAGAATTAAACTGAAAATACAAAACTCTTCCCTCTTCAATCCTGTCCCTCAGTGTTGTAAACTGTTTCAAACAAATTCTACTGTTCAACAGATCAAGTGTTTCTAATGAAGCTGAATGTTCTCCTCTACTTTCCTCAATTGGGTTTCTTTCATGTCCTCCTGAGATCAAAGACAGAATTCTAGCTACTGTCAAAGCCCTGATGACATCATCAGGAATTCTGACTTTGATCTGGAGACTCTTGCTTTAACCTGAATTTGATCTGACTAATGTTTTAGTTTAGGTTGCATGATACCGACCACCTCATTTCTCCTGATGGACTGGTGACCTGTCCAGGGTGAACCCTGCCTCTTGCCCAATGTCACCTGCGATCCCCCCCCCCCCCCATGACCCTTAAAGGATAAGAACAGAAAGTGGATGGAGGGATGGACTCAACACTGAAACCAGCTGATCTGATCCACATTCTAATGTTTCCTGTCCCTCTTTAGGAGTCAATGAGAATAGTAGTGTATATAATAATGTATATCCAAGCTTGTAGTATCTTTCCAAAGCTTTTAGTATTTCTTCTTGTTTCTACTTGTAGTTTTAGTGTCTGGATCTTTTCTTTTGATGTCCTGCTGTCTGCTCTTTGCTTTTGGAGCTTCCTTCAACAACTACCAGGCCTCCTGGGTACTGTAGGAAACATGGTCAAGTTCTTCTGACTTCTCCAGGAACGTCCTGCTCACATTGGTCTGTCTTCATTTTGACTCCTCCCACTGCCACAATGACCAGCCTTTATACTCTTGGTGACTGGGGCCCTGGTTGCTGCAGGCCTCAACACCAGCCTGTGGTTGTGAGCAGGGCAGAACAGAACTGACAGTATCTCCCATGCAGGACCTGGGTCAGCACCTGGTGCCAGCTGGGGCACCGCTTTAACCTGGACCCCTAGAAGATCTTCTCCAGGAACTGGCCTTTTTCAATCGAAACAGCATGAAACTTCAAGTAAAGAATTAAAATTATTTAATTCACAATGAGGCCTCTGTCATAAAACAAAGGAACAACTGACTACCTCACCATGACTTCACCCTGATAACCAGGAGGTAACCTGGTAGTCAGAGCAGCGATGCTCAGGTCTGTGGACTCAGAGGAGTGTTCTTCTTTTGGTCACAGGTTTGAAGATATCAGTGGAAGACAGAGGAGAGGTAGTTAGAGACCTGCCACACCTCTCCAGTGACCTGGGACATGATGGCAGTGGTGGGATTTGAACCCACGCCTCCTGAGAGGACTGGAGCCTTAATCCAGCACCTTAGACCGCTCGGCCACACTACCTCACTGTGCTGCTCTCTGAGTTGTTCTGCTAAAGGCATGTTGAAGAGGAAGTAACAATGATATCAAACTTATTCTGAAGGGGGACCCTTTCCCTCCACGGTCACAGGAAGTGACAACAGCGCTGCTAGAAGCAGGAAAGAAATGGTAAAAGGACTCAATTTGTACAGAGCCTTTCTACCTCAGCAGCACTCAAGGAGCTGAACAATGTCCTCTCATTCACACACACTCACACACTGATGCTGAAGGCTGCCATGCAAGGAGCCAACCTACTCATCAGAAGTATTTAGGGGTTCAGTCTCTTACTCAAGGACACTTTGACATGGTCACTGGAGAAAGTGAGGATCAAACCAGCCACCCTTTGGTTGCCAGATGGCCACGCTACTCCTGAGTCATGTGACCTGGATAAGATGGTGAACTACAGCTGATCGCCATGCTAGCAAACCTCTTTTGTTTGGTTTGGTTGTTGTTTAGTGACTGTGGATGAATACACAGGAGAAGTTGAGCATAAATTTGTGTTCCCTGTTCACTTGAATGTATGCAGGAGTGTGAGGTGGAAATAATACTTGGAGGAGAATGAGAGTTCAGTCTCAGCGCTATGACCTGTGCTGACACTAAAACATGTCAGCCCACAGAACAAAGATGGCAGTCCTCTGGGAAAGCAGGTACACCACACATACATGAAGAAACCCTACAGGAAACAAATATGTTGCCAGAGACTTTTACTCTGTTTTTGTTGTTTACCCAAGTACAGGATTGGAGGGAGACTGATGGTCGCTGTTTGGGTTTTTGGAAAACAAGGAGGCTGTGGGTTCAAGCTGGATTCTCAGAGACTATTTCCCCAACCTCTACATTGGCATCTACACTGTCATCCAGTCACGTGACTGAAGTCATCCAGTCACGTGACTGAAGTCATCCAGTCACGTGACTGAAGTCATCCAGTCACGTGACTGAAGTCATCCAGTCACGTGACTGAAGTCATCCAGTCACGTGACTGAAGTCATCCATTCATGTCAGTGATGTCACTTGGCAGGACTGTCATTGCCGTCTCATTCTAGAAAAGAATCCAGACTCCACCTGTGGCTCCATGATAACTGATGGACCTCTGGTTGGTGGCTGGACGATGATGTTTGGACTGGAAGGAAAACTCCTTGTCCAAATTCCATTGTGTTCAAATTTAAAGTCCCACAATCAGAAGTAGCTGAATCTGACAGGTGGAGGTTTGGAACTACAAGATGGTGATGTTTTCTTGACTTGATGCTCTGACTGTCAGGGTGGATGACAGCTTCTTCTGCTGCTGCATCTGAGTGGCTATGATTGGAGGTTTTACCCTCCAAGGTTGTTTGGTTCCAGGGGAAATTTTAAAATTCCAGTCCCCAACCTGGGCTGTTCTGAAACTCTTCTCCTGAATCACTCCTGAGCTGCAGCAAGAACAAATACCAGTGCCAACCAGATCAACTTCATGGCTGCTAACAGCCTCAGACACTTGATTTCCATCAATCTGGAGCCAAGAAGGCCCTCACCTGTGGTTCTCCTCCAGGAGGGTCCAGGTTCTGCCATTGGGGCTCCTGGTGCCACTGCCAGAGAGCCTCAGCTGCACACTGCAACATTTCAACAGGAGATTGACATTCCTTCAAATGTCCTGACATCTGATTCCAATGGTTCTGTTCCATATTTATATTTTAAAATAAATCACACAATGAAAGCTGCCTCAGCTGGTTTAAGAGAGAGAACAAGCTAAGAGATCTGAAACCAGTAAAATATGCTTTTCTGTGTGCAAACTAGTGAGGGGCATGGAAGGATATTTTACCACCAATACAGAACCCAGACTTTAGTCATGTGATGAGATGGAGTCTCTGATGATGAAGTTAATGGACAAAATGTGACTTGAAAGAAAACACATTTCTTCAGCAGACTTTGATCCAACATTGAAGTTAGATTTTGGTGGCTGCTCCATGTTGGAGGAAACCAGGCGATGTTGGACTGTCACAGGGAAGCTCCTTTGCCTCTTCTGCTGCCAGTTCAACCACTCACTCCCATCAGTGGAGAGCAGCTTCAACTGGGTTTGGAATGTACCATTGTGGATGCATAGGAATGTGGAGAAAATGTCCTTTGTCAGAAGTGGGATTCAAACCCACACCTCCAGGAGAGACTGCGACCTGAACGCAGCGCCTTAGACCGCTCGGCCATCCTGACAGAAACTTAGTTGCAGACTGAATTAATTCACTGACAAAGTAGAATTTTTTTCCACAGGAGCTACTGGCTCCTTAGTTGGTTTATTTATTGTTAACATTAAACACACAGTCTGAGTTCATGGCAGTAAGAAATGATTTTCATTTTTCTAAAGGACAAGAAATGAACCAGAACATTTGAACCACATAACATCTCTTGATCAGTTTGTTACATGGGACACATTCCAGACAGGAAGGTCCCACCAAGACTTGAACTGGGATCACTGGATCCAGAGTCCAGAGTGCTCACCCTTCCACCATGGAACCAAACACAAGGAGGAGGTTCCTCAAAATACCACTTGACATCACCTGCAATCAACCTGTTGCTATGTGGAGGTTCATCTTGCTCTTGTTCCAGACTACATTGGCAAAAGGAACAAGAACCACAAGGAAATCATGGAACTCCAGATTGATTCAGGACTTTCTAACTCCATCGTATGACCTGGGAGCAAAGACTGGCCAGGCCTTCCTTAATTTATCAGTTAATTACTGCTTCAACAAACATGCCACTTAATTAAGTTACCAGAATTTCTCTCATTGAAAAACCCACCAGCCTGATTTCTTGACATGACATGAAAAATTCTCCAAGAACCCACAGTTGGGTGGAAAGATACCAGGTTAACCAGGAGGAGTCCTGTTCCTGAACCATGGATGGAACAAAGTCCACTGGAAAACTCAGCAGTTCCTGAGTGCCAGATCCATCCGGGAGCTTGGGTCTCCACTTGACTGTGGTGATCCATGAGATCAAGGAGGACAGAGGAAAGAAGGATCCTGTTGGAGATCTCCTCCCTTCTTCCTCCACTTCACTACTACTTGGATGTCAGGAATATGAGGTACTTTACTCAAATGACGTATTAGGAGTTTCCTGTTTGACAAGAAGGAAGTCAGAGGTTCATCCCTCACTTGTTGGTGGTGCCCTCAACCTGCTGAGAGCATCACTTAGTTCTCTACAGAGAAACATGGCAGCTCTGCTGAAGGCTGCAGGAAACCTGCTGGAACTGAGACTTGGACTCAGGTCACTGGATTCAAAGTCCAGGGTGCAAACAGGTCCACCAGGGCATCTGTGCTTTACTTACCGTGTAAAAAGGACCACAGTGGTCGTCTGGTTTTAATTTAACAAACAAATACGGTTGAAAACTTTGAGACAGAGACACAGGGCTCTTATTTGAAGGGCCATGGGATGGGAAATATCCCAGATCTCTGAGATCAGAGCGTTCACTTTGATCTCAGGGTCCTGACTTTGGGGGTCCTTCCTTTGGTCTTCAAATACTTGTGTTTTTATTGGCAGAACTTTCAACTTGCATGCAAAAAGAGAATCACAGTCAATGTAAACCCAGCAGACAGTGTTTATTTCTAATAAATCAGACAATCGCACAAATGAGAATGAAAGGAAAAAAACAATAAAATGTTTTAAAATCCTTCTCCACTCTGAAGCTTTTTAAAGTTCATTTGAAGGTTCAAAGGTGGAGGTGAGGAGGTCACCCTGATCCTCCCTGTCGTCACTGCCAGGATTCTTTCTTCTGGTGCTGTGGTTCTTCTGATGAAGGGGGCGTGATGTTTGCTGTCTCAGGCTCCACCAAATGTCCTCTTTAGGACGCCACAATGTGGCCTCTTCACTGCTCCATCTTCCCTGCATCGGAGACACCAGGGTTCCTCCTGGTGCCGACCCCATCGTCCTTCTACCCAATGGTGCGGCCATGGATCCTCAGAGGAGGCTGGGATCCTTTTCTCATCAGAGCCACAGTTTTTCCTGGAGGGAACAACAGGAGCTTTGTTGTAATGTTTTGCTCGGTGTTTCCTGCACAGAGCGTCAGGATCTGTGACGCCATCTTGTGGTAGGGGGTCATCATCTTGTTGTGTGGTAGTGGATTCATTGATCTGCTGTTTCAACACATTCAAGTTCATTATCCTACAAGTCAAAGTACATTTGGTGTGGAGTTTTAGTTTCTGGCCTCAATCATAACGTGTGCCTTTCTTCTTCATGAACATTTCTCAGCTTTGTCAGTTTATTCTAGTTTTTCTTCCTCACTTTTCTATTCCATTGTTGTTGAAGATTCTACTGCAGGTTGGAGTTCCCTGTTGACTGAAGCAGAAACAGGAACAACAAGCTGGAGGATGTCAGAGCTCCAAGTTGGGCCGCTGATATTAAAGTAGGAGATGAACACATCCAGGTTAGCATCCCTCTCAGAAGCTGCTACTTTAGCTCTTCAGAGTACAGCAGCCTAGCATAGCTTCATCTGGCCAGTTAGTGGCCCACTTTGATGTCTGGGATATCAGGTTCAAGGTTCTTCACAGCTCTGAATGAAGGCTTTCTAAAGTGTTAACCAGTACTCCAGTTGTAAAAAACAATCAGGGGGGATGGTAGATTTTGATGTTTAGGAACAGATCATTTGTGCTGATGACAGCGCATCAGGTGAGAGACCAACAGTGTACCCTTACTCCTCTCAAACAACATGCATGCTATGGATATTACCTGTCTGCTACTCCTGTCATTGATCTTGACCAAGCCCCCAGGCTGACACTGCTACCACTGCTCCTACATAGTTACAGTCAAATGCAGAGGACATTTTCCCACCGGGTGCAAGTGCAACTTCATACTCATGCTACCTATAAATCTGGGAATTCATCTATATTTTGAAACAAAACGTTCTCAAGTCAAGTCCATTTTAATTAAAGTGCAAGAGCAAAAGAATTAAACAAATGTACTGTGGCAGGATAGCGCTACACTCCCCACCGTGAGGGGAAGTGTGGCAGACGATAGTGAGTGATCACCTAGCAGTAGACCTGGTCCGACCCTTCTCCGTCCTTTCCACTTCCTCTCCCTCCTTTACAGAGCCGACAGCCGTGCGTGGTGGCGTCTCGCTGGTCAGCAGATCGGTTACAAACAAAGGAACCTCAAAACCTCAAAATATTGCGACAGTGATGTCGTAAGAATTACGAATGAACTCAAAATGATGCTAAAAGTAATGTAGTGATAGTTGCTAATAAACTCAGTGAGGCTTACAGTAATGTAGTAAGAGTTTCGAACAACCTCAAAGTGATGCTGACATTCGTGTTGTAAGAGTTGCTACTAACCTCAAAATAATGCGACAGTGATGTCAGAAGAATTGCTAAAGATCTCAAAATGATGCTAACAGTGATGGAGTGAATGTTTCGAATAACCTCAAAGTGATGCTGACAGTCATGTACTAAGAGTTGCTAAAAAACCTCAAAATAATGCGACAGTAATGTAGTAAAAGTTGCTACGAACCTTAAAATATTGCGACAGTGATGTCGGAAGAATTGCTAATGAACTCAAAATGATGCTAACAGTAATTTCGTGATAGTTGCTAATCAACTCAGTGATGCTTACAGTAATGTAGTTAGTGTTTCGAATAACCTCAAAGTGATGCTGACAGTCATGTACTAAGAGTTGCTACGAACCTCAAAATAATGTGAAAGTAATGTAGTAAAAGTTGCTACGAACCTCAAAATATTGCGACAGTGATGTCAGAAGAATTGCTAATGAACTCAAGATGATGCTAACAGTAATGGAGTGAAACTTTCGAATAACCTCAAAGTGATGCTGACAGTCATGTAGTAAGTGTTGCTACGAACCTCAAAATAATGCGACAGTAATATAGTAAAAGTTGCTACGAACCTCAAAATAATGCGACAGTGATGTCAGAAGAATTGCTAATGATCTCAAAATGATGCTAACAGTAATGGAGTGAACGTTTCAAATAACCTCAAAGTGATGCTGACAGTCATGTAGTAAGAGTTGCTACGAACCTCAAAATATTGCGACAGTGATGTCGGAAGAATTGCTAATGATCTCAAAATGATGCGACAGTGATGTAGTAAGAATTGCTAATGAACTCAAAATGATGCTAACAGTAATGTAGTGATAGTTGCTAATGAACTCAAAGTGATGCTGACAGTCATGTAGTAAGTGTTTCGAACAACCTCAAAGTGATGCTGACAGTCATGTAGTAAGAGTTGCTACAGACCTCAAAATAATGCGACAGTGATGTAGTAAGAATTGCTAATGAACTCAAAATGATGCTAACAGTAATGGAGTGAAAGTTTCGAATGACCTCAAAGTGATGCTGACAGTCATGTGGTTTGAGTTGCGAGTAAATTAAAAATGATGCTGACAGTGATGTCGTAAGAATTGCTATTGAACTCAAAACGATGCTAACAGTAACGTAGTGATAGTTGCTAATAAACTCAGTGATGCTTACAGTAATGTAGTAAGAGTTGCTACGAACCTTTAAATAATGCAACAGTAATGTAGTAAGAGTTGCTACGAATCTTAAAATAATGCGACAGTGATGTCAGAAGATTTGCTAAAGATCTCAAAATGATGCGACGGTGATTTCAGAAGAATTGGTAATGATCTCAAAATGATGCTCACAGTAATGGAGTGAAACTTTCGAATAACCTAAAATTGATGCTGACAGTCATGTAGTAAGTGTTGCTACGAACCTCAAAATAAAGCCACAGTAATGTAGTAGAAGTTGTTACGAACCTCAAAATATTGCGATAGTGATGTCGGAAGAATTGCTAATGAACTCAAAATGATGCTAAAAGTAATGTAGTGATAGTTGCTAATCAACTCAGTGATGCTGACAGTAATGTAGTAAGTGTTTCGAATAACCTCAAAGTGATGCTGACAGTCATGTAGTAACAGTTGCTACGAACCTCAAAATAATGCGACAGTGATGTCAGAAGAATTGCTAAAGATCTCAAAATGATGCGACAGTGATGTCAGAAGAATTGGTAATGATCTCAAAATGATGCTAACAGTAATGGAGTGAAACTTTCGAACAACCTCAAAGTGATGCTGACAGTCATTTCGGAAGAGTTGCTAATGAACTCAATTCAATGCTACAGTGATGTCGTGAGAATTGCTCATTAACTCAAAATGATGCTAACAGTAATGTAGTGACAGTTGCTAATAAACTCAAAGTGATGCTGACAGTCATGTAGAAACAGTTGCTACGAACCTCAAAATAATGCGACAGTGATGTCAGAAGAATTGCTAAAGATCTCAAAATGATGCGACAGTGATGTCAGAAGAATTGGTAATGATCTCAAAATGATGCTAACAGTAATGAAGTGAACGTTTCGAATAACCTCAAAGTGATGCTGACAGTCATGTACTAAGAGTTGCTACGAACCTCAAAATAATGCGACAGTAATGTAGTAAAAGTTGCTACGAACCTCAAAATATTGCGACAGTGATGTCAGAAGAATTGCTAATGAACTTAAAATGATGCTAACAGTAATGTAGTGATAGTTGCTAATCAACTCAGTGATGTTTACAGTAATGTAGTAAGTTTTTCGAATAACCTCAAAGTGATGCTGACAGTCATGTAGTATCAGTTGCTACGAACCTTAAAATAATGCGACAGTGATGTCGGAAGAATTGCTAATGATCTGAAAATGATGCGACAGTGATGTAGTAAGAATTGCTAATGAACTCAAAATGATGCTAACAGTAATGGAGTGAAAGTTTCGAACAACCTCAAAGTGATGCTGACAGTCATGTAGTAAGAGTTGCTATTAACCTCAATTTAATGCGACAGTGATGTCTATGAATTGCTAATAAACTCAAAATGACACTAACAGTAATAAGTGATAGTTGCTAATGAATTCAAAATGATGCTAAAAGTAATGTAGTGATAGTTGCTAATCAACTCAGTGATGCTAGCAGTAATGTAGTAAGTGTTTCGAACAACCTCAAAGTGACGCTGAAAGTCATGTAGTGAGAGTTGCTTCTAACCTCAAAATGATGCTAAAAGTAATGTAGTGATAGTTGCTAATGAACTACAAGTTATGCTGACAGTAATGTAGAAAGAGTTGCTTCGAACCTCAAAATATTGCGACATTGACGTCGGAAGAATTGCTAATGAACTCAAAATGATGCTAAAAGTAATGTAGTGATAGTTGCTAATTAACTCAGTGATGCTTACAGTAATGTAGTAAGTGTTTCAAACAACCTCAAAGTGATGCTGAAAGTCATGTAGTAACAGTTGCTTCTAACCTCAAAATGATGCTAACAGTAATGTAGTGATAGTTGCTAATAAACTCAGTGATGCTTACAGTAATGTAGTAAGTGTTTCAAACAACCTCAAAGTGATGCTGACAGTCATGTAGTAAGAGTTGCTACTAACCTCAATTTAATGCGACAGTGATGTCTATGAATTGCTAATAAACTCAAAATGACGCTAACAGTAATGTAGTGATAGTTGCTAATAAATTCAAAATGATGCTAAAATTAATGTAGTGATAGATGCTAATCAACTCAGTGATGCTAGCAGTAATGTAGTAAGTGTTTCGAACAACCTCAAAGTGACGCTGACAGTCATGTAGTGAGAGTTGCTTCTAACCTCAAAATGATGCTAAAAGTAATGTAGTGATAGTTGCTAATGACCTATAAGTGATGCTGACAGTAATGTAGTAAGAGTTGCTTCGAACCTCAAAGTATTGCGATAGTGATGTCAAAAGAATTGTTAATGATCTCAAACTGATGCGACAGTGATGTAGTAAGAATTGCTAATGAACTCAAAATGATGCTAACAGTAATGGAGTGAAAGTTTCGAATAACCTCAAAGTGATGCTGACAGTCATGTAGTAAGTGTTGCTACGAACCTCAAAATATTGCAAAAGTGATGTCGGAAGAATTGCTAATGAACTTAAAATGATGCTAACAGTAATGCAGTGATAGTTGCTAAGAAACTCAGTAATGCTTACAGTAATGTAGTAAGAGTTTCGAACAACCTCAAAGTCATGCTGACAGTCATTTAGTAAGAGTTGCTAATGAACTCAATTTAATGCTACAGTGATGTCGTGAGAATTGCTCAACAACGCAAAATGATGCTAACAGTAAAGTAGTGATAGTTGCTAATAAACTCAAAGTGATACTGACATTAATATAGTAAGAGTTGCGACGAACCTTAAAATATTGCGACAGTGATGTCGGAAGAATTGCTAATGATCTCAAACTGATGCGACAGTGATGTCGTAAGAATTGCTAATGAACTCAAAATGATGCTAACAGTAATGGAGTGAACGTTTCGAATAACCTCAAAGTGATGCTGACAGTGATGTACTAAGAGTTGCTACGAACCTCAAAATAATGCGACAGTAATGTAGTAAAAGTTCCTACGAACCTCAAAATATTGCGACAGTGATGTCGGAAGAATTGCTAATGAACACAAGATGATGCTATAAGTAATGTAGTGATAGTTGCTAAGAAACTCAGTGATGCTTACAGTAATGTAGTAAGTGTTTCGAATAACCTCAAAGTGATGCTGACGGTCATGTAGTAACGGTTGCTACGAACCTCAAAATAATGCGACAGTGATGTCAGAAGAATTGCTAAAGATCTCAAAATGATGCGACAGTGATGTCAGAAGAATTGGTAATGATCTCAAAATGATGCTAACAGTAATGGAGTGAACGTTTCGAATAACCTCAAAGTGATGCTGACAGTGATGTACTCAGAGTTGCTACGAACCTCAAAATATTGCGACAGTGATGTCGGAAGAATTGCTAATGAACTCAAAATGATGCTAACAGTAATGGAGTGAAACTTTCGAACAACCTCAAAGTGATGCTGACAGTCATTTAGTAAGAGTTGCTAATGAACTCAATTCAATGCTACAGTGATGTCTTGAGAATTGCTCATTAACTCAAAATGATGCTAACAGTAATGTAGTGATAGTTGCTAATAAACTCAAAGTGATGCTGACAGTCATGTGGTAAGAGTTGCTACGAACCTCAAAATAATGCGACAGTAATGTAGTAAAAGTTGCTACAAACCTCAAAATATTGCGACAGTGATGTCAGAAGAATTGCTAAAGATCTCAAAATGATGCGACAGTGATGTCAGAAGAATTGGTAATGATCTCAAAATGATGCTAACAGTAATGTAGTGATAGTTGCTAATAAACTCAGTGATGCTTACAGTAATGTAGTCAGTGTTTCAAACAACCTCAATGTGATGCTGACAGTCATGTAGTAAGAGTTGCTACTAACCTCAATTTAATGCGACAGTGATGTCTATGAATTGCTAATAAACTCAAAATGACGCTAACAGTAATGTAGTGATAGTTGCTAATAAATTTAAAATGATGCTAAAAGTAATGTAGTGATAGTTGCGTATCAACTCAGTGATGCTAGCAGTAATGTAGTAAGTGTTTCGAACAACCTCAAAGTGACGCTGACAGTCATGTTCTAACCTCAAAATGATGCTAAAAGTAATGTAGTGATAGTTGCTAATGAACTATAAATGATGCTGACAGCAATGTAGTAGGAGTTGCTTCGAACCTCAAAGTAATGTGACAGTGATGTCAAAAGAATTGTTAATGATCTCAAACTGATGCGACAGTGATGTAGTAAGAATTGCTAATGAACTCAAAATGATGCTAACAGTAATGGAGTGAAAGTTTCGAATAACCTCAAAGTGATGCTGACAGTCATGTAGTAACAGTTGCTACGAACCTCAAAATAATGCGACAGTGATGTCGGAAGAATTGCTAATGAACTCAAAATGATGCTAACAGTAATGGAGTGAAAGTTTCGAATAACTTCAAAGTGATGCTGACAGTCATGTAGTAAGGGTTGCTATGAACCTCAAAATATTGCGACAGTGATGTCGGAAGAATTGCTAATGAATTCAAAATGATGCTAACAGTAATGTAGTGATAGTTGCTAATTAACTCAGTGATGCTTACAGTAATGTAGTAAGTGTTTCGAACAACCAAAAAGTGATGCTGTCAGTCATGTAGTAAAAGTTGCTTCTAACCTCAAAATGATGCTAACAGTAATGTAGTGATAGTTGCATATCAACTCAGTGATGCTGACAGTGATGTAGTAAGTGTTTCGAACAACCTCAAAGTGATGCTGACAGTAATGTAGTAAGAGTTGCTACGAACCTCAAAATAATGCGACAGTAATGTAGTAAAAGTTGCTACGAACCTCAAAATATTGCGACAGTGATGTCGGAAGAATTGCTAATGAACTCAAGATGATGCTAACAGTAATGGAGTGAAACTTTCGAATAACCTCAAAGTGATGCAGACAGTCATGTAGTAAGTGTTGCTACGAACGTCAAAGTGATGCGACAGTAATGTAGTAAAACTTGCTACGAACCTCAAAATAATGTGACAGTCTTGTACTAAGAGTTGCTACGAACCTCAAAATGTTGCGACAGTGATGTCGGAAGAATTGCTAATGAACTCAAGATGATGCTAACAGTAATGTAGTGATAGTTGCTAAGAAACTCAGTGATGCTTACAGTAATGTAGAAAGAGTTTCGAACAACCTCAAAGTGATGCTGACAGTCATGTAGTAAGTGTTGCTCATGAACTCAATTCAATGCTACAGTGATGTCGTGAGAATTGCTCAAAAACTCAAAATGATGCGGACAGTAATGTAGTGATAGTTGCTAATAAACTCAAAGTGATGATGACAGTAATGTAGTAAGAGTTGCGACGAACCTCAAAATACTGCGACAGTGATGTCGGAAGAATTGATAATGAACTCAAAATGATGCTAACAGTAATGGAGTGAAACTTTCGAACAACCTCAAAGTGATGCTGACAGTCATGTAGTAAGAGTTGCTACGAACCTCAAAATAATGCGACAGTGATGTTAGAAGAATTGCTAAAGATCTCAAAATGATGTCACAGTGATTTCAGAAGAATTGGTAATGATCTCAAAATGATGCTAACAGTAATGGAGTGAAGGTTTCGAATAACCTCAAAGTGATGCTGACAGTAATGTAGTAAAAGTTGCTACGAACCTCAAAATATTGCGATAGTGATGTCGGAAGAATTGCTAATAAACTCAAAATGATGCTAAAAGTAATGTAGTGATAGTTGCTAATCAACTCAGTGATGCTTACAGTAATGTAGTAAGTGTTTCGAATAACCTCAAAGTGATGCTGACAGTAATGGAGTGAACGTTTCGAATAACCTCAAAGTGATGCTGACAGTAATGTAGTAAAAGTTGCTACGAACCTCAAAATGATACGACAGTGATGTCGGAAGAATTGCTAATGAACTCAAAATGATGCTAGCAGTAATGTAGTGATAGTTGCTAATCAAGTCAGTGATGCTTACAGTAATGTAGTAAGTGTTTCGAACAACATCAAAGTGATGCTGACAGTCATGTAGTAAGAGTTGCTACGAACCTCAATATAATGCGAAAGTAATGTAGTAAAAGTCGCTATGAACCTCAAAATATTGTGACAGTGATGTCGGAAGAATTGCTAATGAACTTAAAATGATGCTATCAGTAATGTAGTGATAGTTGCTAATCAACTCAGTGATGCTTAAAGTAATGTAGTAAGTGTTTCGAATAACCTCAAAGTGATGGTGACAGTCATTAGGAAGAGTTGCTACGAACCTCAAAATAATGCGACAGTGATGTCAGAAGAATTGCTAATGATCTCAAAATGATGCGACAGTGATTTAGTAAGAATTGCTCATGAACTCAAAATGATGCTAACAGTAATGGAGTGAACGTTTCGAATAACCTCAAAGTGATGCTGACAGTCATGTACTAAGAGTTGCTACGAATCTCAAAATAATGCGACAGTGATGTCGGAAGAATTGCTAAAGATCTCAAAATTATGCGACTGTGATGTCAGAAGCATTGGTAATGATCTCAAAATGATGCTAAGAGTAATGGAGTGAAACTTTCGAATAACCTCAAAGTGATGCTGACAGTCATGTCGTAAGAGTTGCTACGAACCTCAAAATATTGCGACAGTGATGTCGGAAGAATTGCTAATGGACTCAAGATGATGCTAACAGTAATGTAGTGGTAGTTGCTAATCAACTCAGTGATGCTTACAGTAATGTAGTAAGTGTTTCGAATAACCTCAAAGTGATGGTGAAAGTCATGTAGGAAGAGTTGCTGCGAACCTCAAAATAATGCGACAGTAATGTAGTAAGAGTTGCTATGAACCTCAAAATAATGCGACGATGTCAGAAGAATTGCTAAAGATCTCAAAATGATGCGACAGTGATTTAGTAAGAATTGCTCATGAACTCAAAATGATGCGAACAGTAATGGAGTGAACGTTTGGAATAACCTCAAAGTGATGCTGACAGTCTTGTACTAAGAGTTGCTACGAACCTTAAAATAATGCAACAATAATGTAGTAAGAGTTGCTACGAACCTCAAAATAATTCGACAGTAATGTAGTAAAAGTTGCTACGAACCTCAAAATAATGTGACAGTGATGTCGGAAGAATTGCTAATGAACTCAAGATGATGCTAACAGTAATGTAGTGATAGTTGCTAAGAAACTCAGTGATGCTTACAGTAATGTAGTTAGAATTTCGAACAACCTCAAAGTGATGCTGACAGTCATTTAGTAAGAGTTGCTAATGAACTCAAAATGATGCTTACAGTAATGGAGTGAACGTTTCAAATAACCTCAAAGTGATGCTGACAGTCATGTCGTAAGTGTTGCTCCGAACCTCAAAATAATGCTACAGTGATGTCGTGAGAATTGCTCATGAACTCAAAATGATGCTAAAAGTAATGTAGTGATAGTTGCTAATAAACTCAAAGTGATGCTGACAGTAATGTAGTAAGAGTTGCTACTAACCTTAAAATAATGCAACAATAATGTAGTAAGAGTTGCTACGAACCTCAAAATAATGCGACAGTGAAGTCGGAAGAATTGCTAATGAACTCAAAATGATGCTCACAGTAATGTAGTGATAGTTGCTAATCAACTCAGTGATGCTTACAGTAATGTAGTAAGTGTTTCGAATAACCTCAAAGTGATGGTGACAGTCATGTAGGAAGAGTTGCTACGAACCTCAAAATAATGCGACAGTGATGTCAGAAGAATTGCTAAAGATCTCAAAATGATGCGACAGTGATGTCGGAAGAATTGCTAATGAACTCAAGATGATGCTAACAGTAATGTAGTGATAGTTGCTAAGAAACTCAGTGATGCTTAAAGTAATGTAGAAAGAGTTTCGAACAACCTCAAAGTGATGCTGAAGGTCATTAAGGAAGAGTTGCTAATGAACTCAATTTAATGCTACAGTGATGTCGTGAGAATTGCTCAACAACTCAAAATGATGCTAACAGTAATGTTGTGATAGTTGCTAATAAACTCAAAGTCATGCTGACAGTAATGTAGTAAGAGTTGCTACGAACCTTAAAATAATGCAACAATAATGTAGTAAGAGTTGCTACGAACCTCAAAATGTTGCGACAGGGATGTCGGAAGAATTGCTAATGATCTCAAAATGATGCGACAGTGATGTCGTAAGAATTGCTAATGAACTCAAAATGATGCTAACAGTAATGGAGTGAAACTTTCGAATAACCTCAAAGTGAAGCTTACAGTCATGTACTAAGAGTTGCTACAAATCTCAAAATAATGCGACAGTAATGTTGTAAAAGTTGCGACGAACCTCAAAATATTGCGACAGTGATGTCGGAAGAATTGCTAATGAACTTAAAATGATGCTAACAGTAATGTAGTGGTAGTTGCTAAGAAACTCAGTGATGCTTACAGTAATGTAAGGGTTTCGAACAACCTCAAAGTGATGCTGACAGTCATGTAGAAAGTGTTGCTAGGAACCTTAAAATAATGCAACAATAATGTAGTAAGAGTTGCGACGAACCTCAAAATAATGTGACAGTGATGTCGGAAGAATTGCTAATGAACTCAAGATGATGCTAACAGTAATGTAGTGATAGTTGCTAAGAAACTCAGTGATGCTTACAGTAATGTAGTTAGAATTTCGAACAACCTCAAAGTGATGCTGACAGTCATTTAGTAAGAGTTGCTAATGAACTCAATTTAATGCTACAGTGATGTCGTGAGAATTGCTCAAACACTCAAAATGATGCTAACAGTAATGTAGTGATAGTTGCTAATAAACTCAAAGTGATGCTGAAAGTAATGTAGTAAGAGTTACTGCGAACCTTAAAATAATGCAACAATAATGTAGTAAGAGTTGCTACGAACCTCAAAATATTGCGACAGTGATGTCGGAAGAATTGCTAATGAACTCAAAATGATGCTTACAGAAATGGAGTGAACGTTTCGAATAACCTCAAAGTGATGCTGACAGTCATGTAGTAAGTGTTGCTACGAACCTCAAAATAATGCGACAGTAATGCAGTAAAAGTTGCTACGAACCTCAAAATAATGTGACAGTGATGTCAGAAGAATTGCTAATGATCTCAAAATGATGCTAACAGTAATGGAGTGAAACTTTCGAATAACCTCAAAGTGATGCTGACAGTCATGTAGTAAGTGTTTCTACGAACCTCAAAATAATGCGACAGTAATGCAGTAAAAGTTGCCACGAACCTCAAAATATTGCGACAGTGATGTCGGAAGAATTGCTAATGAACTCAAGATGATGCTAACAGTAATGTAGTGATAGTTGCGAAGAAACTCAGTGATGCTTACAGTAATGTAAGTGTTTCGAACAACCTCAAGGTGATGCTGACAGTCATGTAGTAAGAGTTGCTAATGAACTCAATTCAATGCTACAGTGATGTCGTGAGAATTGCTCATGAACTCAAAATGATGCTAAAAGTAATGTAGTGATAGTTGCTAATAAACTCAAAGTGATATGACAGTAATGTAGTAAGAGTTGCTACGAACCTTAAAATAATGCAACAATAATGTAGTAAGAGTTGCTACGAACCTCAAAATAATGCGAAAGTGATGTCGGAAGAAATGCTAATGAACTCAAAATGATGCTAACACTAATGTAGTGATAGTTGCTAATCAACTCAGTGATGCTTACAGTAATGTAGTAAGTGTTTCGAATAACCTCAAAGTGATGGTGACAGTCATGTAGGAAGAGTTGCTACGAACCTCAAAATAATGCGACAGTGATGTCAGAAGAATTGCTAAAGATCTCAAAATGATGCGACAGTGATTTAGAAAGAATTGCTAATGAACTCAAAATGATGCTAACAGTAATGGAGTGAATGTTTCGAATAACCTCAAAGTGATGCTGACAGTCATGTAGTAAGAGTTGCTAATGAACTCAATTTAATGCTACAGTGATGTCGTGAGAATTACTCAAAAACTCAAAATGATGCTAACAGTAATGTAGTAAGAGTTGCTACGAACCTTAAAATAATGCAACAGTAATGTAGTAAGAGTTGCTAAGAACCTCAAAATATTGCGACAGTGATGTCGGAAGAATTGCTAATGAACTCAAAATGATGCTAACTGTCATGGAGTGAACGTTTCGAATAACCTCAAAGTGATGCTGACAGTCATGTAGTAAAAGTTGCTACGAACCTCAAAATATTGCGACAATGATGTCGGAAGAATTGCTATTGAACTTCAAATGATGCTAAAAGTAATGTAGTGGTAGTTGCTAATCAAGTCAGTGATGCTTACAGTAATGTAGTAAGTGTTTCGAACAACCTCAAAGTGATGCTGACAGTCATGTAGTAAGAGTTGCTACGAACATCAAAATAATGCGACAGTGATGTTGGAAGAATTGCGAAAGATCTCAAAATGATGCGACAGTGATGTCAGAAGAATTGGTCATGATCTCAAAATGATGCTAACAGTAATGGAGTGAACGTTTCGAATAACCTCAAAGTGATGCTTACAGAAATGTAGTAAGAGTTGCTACGAACCTCAAAATAATGCGACAGTGATGTCGGAAAAATTGCTTAAGATCTCAAAATGATGCGACAGTGATGTCAGAAGAATTGCTAATGATCTCAAAATAATGCGACAGTGATTTAGTAAGAATTGCTAATGAACTCAAGATAATGCTAACAGTAATGGAGTGAACGTTTCGAATAACCTCAAATTGATGCTGACAGTCATGTACTAAGAGTTGCTACGATCCTCAAAATAATGCGACAGTCATGTAGTAAAAGTTGCTACGAACCTCAAAATATTGCGACAGTGATGTCGGAAGAATTGCTAATGAACTCAAGATGATGCAAACAGTAATGTGGTGATAGTTGCTAAGAAACTCAGTGATGCTTAAAGTAATGTAGTAAGAGTTTCGAACAACCTCAAAGTGATGCTGAAAGTCATTTAGTAAGAGTTGCTAATGAACTCAATTTAATGCGACAGTGATGTTGTGAGAATTGCTCATAAACTCAAAATGATGCTAACAGTAATGTAGTGATAGTTGCGAATAAGCTCAGTGATGCTTACAGTAATGTAGTAAGTGTTTCAAACAACCTCAAAGTGATGCTGACAGTCATGTAGTAAGAGTTGCTACTAACCTCAATTTAATGCTACAGTGATGTCGATGAATTGCTAATAAACTCAAAATGACGCTAACAGTAATATAGTGATAGTTGCTAATAAACTCAAAATGATGCTAAAAGTAATGTAGTGATAGTTGCTAATCAACTCAGTGATGCTTACAGTAATGTAGTAAGTGTTTCGAACAACCTCAAAGTGACGCTGACAGTCATGTAGGAAGAGTTGCTACGAACCTCAATATAATGTGACAGTGATGTC
Organism: Aulostomus chinensis; assembly: GCF_037954235.1. Classification (NCBI taxonomy): domain Eukaryota; kingdom Metazoa; phylum Chordata; class Actinopteri; order Syngnathiformes; family Aulostomidae; genus Aulostomus; species Aulostomus chinensis. The sequence goes on along the minus strand of NC_141320.1, from coordinate 13,711,264 downwards.
AGAAGAATTGCGAATGATCTCAAAATGATGCGAAAGTGATTTAGTAAGAATTGCTAATGAACTCAAAATCATGCTAACAGTAATGGAGTGAACGTTTCGAATAACCTCAAAGTGATGCTGACAGTCATGTACTAAGAGTTGCTACGAACCTTAAAATAATGCAACAGTAATGTAGTAAGAGTTGCTACGAACCTCAAAATATTGCGACAGTGATGTAGTAAAAGTTGGAACGAACCTCAAAATATTGCAACAGTGATGTCGGAAGAATTGATAATGAACTCAAGATGATGCTAACAGTAATGTAGTGATAGTTGCTAAGAAACTCAGTGATGCTTACAGTAATGTAGTAAGAGTTTCGAACAACCTCAAAGTGATGCTGACAGTAATTTAGAAAGAGTTGCTAATGAACTCAAAATGATGCTAACAGTAATGGAGTGAACGTTTCGAATAACCTCAAAGTGATGCTGACAGTCATGTAGTAAGAGTTGCTACGAACCTCAAAATAATGCGACAGTGATGTCAGAAGAATTGCTAATGATCTCAAAATGATGCTACAGTGATTTAGTAAGAATTGCTAATGAACTCAAAATGATGCTAACAGTAATGTAGTGAAAGTTGCTAATAAACTCAAAGTGATGCTGACAGTAATGTAGTAGAAGTTGCTACCAACCTTTAAATAATGAAACAGTAATGTAGTAAGTGTTTCGAACAACCTCAAAGTGGTGCTGACAGTCATGTAGTAAGAATTGCTACGAACCTCAAAATAATGCGACAGTGATGTCAGAAGAATTGCTAAAGATCTCAAAATGATGCGACAGTGATTTCGTAAGAATTGCTCATGAACTCAAAATGATGCTAATAGTAATGTCGTGAACGTTTCGAACAACCTCAAAGTCATGCTGACAGTAATGTATTAAGAGTTGCTACGAAACCTCAAAATAATGCAACAGTGATGTCAGAAGAATTGCTAATGATCTCAAAATGATGCGACAGTGATGTAGGAAGAATTGCTCATGAACTCAAAATGATGCTAACAGTAATGGAGTGAATGTTTCGAATAACCTCAAAGTGATGCTGACAGTCATGTAGTAAGAGTTGCTACGAACCTAAATTTAATGCTACAGTGATGTCGTAAGTGTTGCTAATGAACTCAAAATGATGCTAACAGTAATAGAGTGAAAGTTTCGAATAACCTCAAAGTGATGCAGACAGTCATGTGGTTTGAGTTGCGAGTAAATTAAAAATGATGCGACAGTGATGTCGTAAGAATTGCTATTGAAAACAAAACGATGCTAACAGTAACGTAGTGATAGTTGCTAATAAACTCAGTGATGCTGACAGTAATGTAGTAAGTGTTTCGAACAACCTCAAAGTGATTATGACAGTCATGTAGTAAGGGTTGCTAGGAACCTTAAAATAATGCAACAGTAAAGTAGTCAGAGTTGCAACGAACCTCAAAATAATGCGACAGTGATGTCAGAAGAATTGCTAAAGATCTCAAAATGATGCAACAGTGATTTAGTAAGAATTGCTAATGAACTCAAAATGATGCTAAAAGTAATGTAGTGATAGTTGATAATAAACTCAAAGTGATGCTTACAGTAATGTAGTAAGTGTTTCGAACAACCTCAAAATGATGCTGACAGTCAAGTAAGAGTTGATACTAACCTAAAAATAATGCAACATTAATGTAGTAAGAGTTGCTACGAAACTCCAAGAACTGCGACAGTGATGTCAGAAGAATTGCTAATGAACTCAAAATGATACGAACAGTAATTGAGTGAAACTTTCGAATGACCTCAAAGTTATGTTGACAGTCATGTAATAAAAGTTGCTACGAACCTTAAAATAATGCAACAGTAATGTAGTAAGAGTTGCTACGAACCTCAAAATAATGCGACAGTGATTTCAGAAGAATTGCAAATGATCTTAAAATGATGCGACAGTGATGTAGGAAGAATTGCTAAAGATCTCAAAATGATGCGACAGTGATTTAGTGATAGTTGCTAATAAACTCAAAGTTATGCTGAAAGTCATGTAGTAAGAGTTGCTACGAACCTTTAAATAATGCAACAGTAATGTAGTAAGAGTTGCTACGAACCTCAAAATATTGCAACAGTGATGTCAGAAGGATTGCTAATGATCTCAAAATGATGCGACAGTGATTTAGTAAGAATTGCTAATGATCTCAAAATGATGCGACAGTGATGTAGGAAGAATTGCTCATGAATTCAAAATGATGCTAACAGTAATAGAGTGAAAGTTTCGAATAACCTCAAAGTAATGCTGATAGTCATGTCGTAAGAGTTGCTACGAACCTAAAAAAAAATGCGACAGTAATGTAATAAAAGTTTCGAACAACTTCAAAGTGATGCTGACAGTCATGTAGTAAGAGTTGCCAATGAACTCAATTTAATGCTACAGTTATGTCGTAAAAATTGCTAATGATCTCAAAATGATGCGACAATGATGTAATAAGAATTTCTTATGAACTCAAAATGATGCTAACAGTAATAGAGTGAACGTTTAGAATAACCTCAAAGTGATGCTGACAATCATGTAGTAAGAGTTGCTACTAAGCTCAATTTAATGCTACAGTGATGTCGTAAGTCTTGCTAATAAACTCAAAATGATGCTAACAGTAATGTAGTGATAGTTGCTAATAACCTCAAAGTAATGCTGACAATCATGGAGTAAGAGTTGCTACTAACCTCAATTTAATGCTACAGTGATGTCGTAAGTATTGCTAATGAACTCAAAATTATGCCAACAGTAATGTAGTGATAGTTGCTACTAACCTCAATTAAATGCTACAGTGATGTCGTAAGTATTGCTCATAAACTCAAAATTTTGCTAACAGTAATGTAGTGATAGTTGCTAATAAACTCAAAGTGATGCTGCCAGTAATGTAGTAAGAGTCGCTACGAACCTCAAAATGATGCGACAGTGATGTCAGAAGAATTGCTAAAGATCTCAAAATGATGCGACAGTGATGTAGTAAGAATTGCTAATGAACTCAAAATGATGCTAAAAGTAATGGAGTGAATGTTTCGAATTACCTCAAAGTGATGCTGACAGTCATGTAGTAAGAGTTTCTACGAACCTCAAATAAAATGCGACAGTGATGTCGGAAGAATAGCTTATTATCTCAAAATGATGCGACAGTGATGTAGTAAGAATTGCTAATGAACTCAAAATGATGCTAACAGTAATAGAGTGAAAGTTTAGAATAACCTAGAAGTAATGCTGACAGTCATGTCGTAAGAGTTGCTACGAACCTAAATTTAATGCTACAGTGATGTCGTAAGTGTTGCTAATGAACTCAAAATGATGCTAAAAGGAATGTAGTGAAAGTTGCGAATAACCTCAAAGTGATGCTGACAGTCATGTGGTTTGAGTTGCGAGTAAATTAAAAATGATGCTGACAGTGATGTCGTAAGAATTGCTATTGAAAAAAAAACGATGCTAACAGTAACGTAGTGATAGTTGCTAATAAAATTAGTGATGCTGACGGTAATGCAGTAAGTGTTTCGAACAACCTCAAAGTGATGCTGACAGTCATGTAGTAAGAATTGCTACGAACCTCAAAATAATGCGACAGTGATGTCAGAAGAATTGCTAAAGATCTCAAAATGATGCGACAGTGATTTAGTAAGAATTGCTAATGAACTCAAAATGATGCTAATAGTAATGTAGTGAACGTTTCGAAGAACCTCAAAGTCATGCTGACAGTAATGTAGTAAGAGTTGCTACGAACCTCAAAATAATGCAACAGTGATGTCAGAAGGATTGCTAATGATCTCAAAATGATGCGACAGTGATGTAGGAAGAATTGCTCATGAATTCAAAATGATGCTAACAGTAATAGAGTGAAAGTTTCGAATAACCTCAAAGTAATGCTGATAGTCATGTCGTAAGAGTTGCTACGAACCTAAAAAAAAATGCGACAGTAATGTAATAAAAGTTTCGAACAACTTCAAAGTGATGCTGACAGTCATGTAGTAAGAGTTGCCAATGAACTCAATTTAATGCTACAGTTATGTCGTAAGAATTGCTAATGATCTCAAAATGATGCGACAATGATGTAGTAAGAATTTCTTATGAACTCAAAATGATGCTAACAGTAATAGAGTGAACGTTTCGAATAACCTCAAAGTGATGCTGACAATCATGTAGTAAGAGTTGCTACGAACCTTTAAATAATGCGACAGTGATGTCGGAAGAATTGCTCATTAACTCAAAATGATGCTAACAGTAATGTAGTGATAGTTGCTAATAAACTCAGTGATGCTTACAGTAATGTAAGTGTTTCGAACAACTTCAAAGTGATGCTGACAGTCATGTAGTAAGAGTTGCTAATGAACTCAATTTAATGCTTCAGTGATGTCGTAAGTATTGCTAATAAACTCAAAATGATGCTAACAGTAATGTAGTGATAGTTGCAAATAACCTCAAAGTAATGCTGACAATCATGGAGTAAGAGTTGCTTCTAACCTCAATTTAATGCTACAGTGATGTTGTAAGTATTGCTAATGAACTCAAAATTATGCCAACAGTAATGTAGTGATAGTTGCTACTAACCTCAATTAAATGCTACAATGATGTCGTAAGTATTGCTAATAAACTCAAAATTATGCTAACAGTAATGTAGTGATAGTTGCTAATAAACTCAAAGTGATGCTGCCAGTAATGTAGTAAGAGTCGCTACGAACCTCAAAATGATGCGACAGTGATGTCAGAAGAATTGCTAAAGATCTCAAAATGATGCGACAGTGATGTAGTAAGAATTGCTAATGAACTCAAAATGATGCTAAAAGTAATGGAGTGAATGTTTCGAATAACCACAAAGTGATGCTGACAGTCATGTAGTAAGAGTTGCTACGAACCTCAAATAAAATGCGACAGTGATGTCGGAAGAATAGCTTATTATCTCAAAATGATGCGACAGTGATGTAGTAAGAATTGCTAATGAACTCAAAATGATGCTAAAAGTAATGGAGTGAATGTTTCGAATAACCTCAAAGTGATGCTGACAGTCATGTAGTAAGAGTTGCTACGAACCTCAAATAAAATGCGACAGTGATGTCGGAAGAATAGCTTATTATCTCAAAATGATGCGACAGTGATGTAGTAAGAATTGCTAATGAACTCAAAATGATGCTAACAGTAATAGAGTGAAAGTTTAGAATAACCTCAAAGTAATGCTGACAGTAATGTAGTAAGAGTTGCAACGAACCTTTAAATAATGCAACAGTAAAGTAGTAAGAGTTGCTTTGAATCTCAAAATAATGCAACAGTGATGTCAGAAGAATTGGTAATGAACTCAAGATGATGCTAACAGTAATGTAGTGACAGTTGCGAATAAACTCAGTGATGCTTACAGTCACGTAGTAAGAGTTTCGAACAACCTCAAAGTGATGCTGACAGTCATGTAGTAAATGTTTCGAACAACTTCAAAGTGATGCTGACAGTCATGTAGTAAGAGTTGCAATTGAACTCAATTTAATGTTACAGTGATGTAGTAAGAATTGCTAATGAACTCAAAATGATGCTAACAGTAATGGAGTAAAAGTTTCGAATAACCTCAAAGTGATCCTGACAGTCATGTAGTAAGAGTTGCAATGAACCTTAAAATAATGCAACAGTAAAGTAGTAAGAGTTGCTACTAACCTCAATTTAATGCTACAGTGATGTCGTAAGTATTGCTAATAAACTCAAAATGATGCTAAAAGTAATGTAGTGATAGTTGCTGATAACCTCAATGTAATGCTGACAGTAATGTAGTAAGAGTTGCCACGAACCTCAAAATAATGCGACAGTGATGTCAGAAGAATTGCTAATGATCTCAAAATGATGCTACAGTGATTAAGTAAGAATTGCTAATTAACTCAAAAATGCAAACAGTAATGTAGTGAAAGTTTCGAATAACCTCAATGTGATGCTGACAGTCATGTAGTAAGAGTTGCTACGGACCTCAAAATAATGCGAAAGTGATGTCGGAAGAATTGCGAATGATCTCAAAATGATGCGACGCTGATGTAGTAAGAATTGCTAATGAATTCAAAATGATGCTAAAAGTAATGGAGTGAATGTTTCGAATAACCTCAAAGTGATGCTGACAGTCATGTCCTAAGAGTTGCTACGAACCTCAAAATGCTGCGACAGTGATGTAGTAAGAATTGCTAATGAACTCAAAATGATGCTAACAGTAATAGAGTGAAAGTTTCGAATAACCTCAAAGTAATGCTGATAGTCATGTCGTAAGATTTGCTACGAACCTAAGAGAAAATGCGACAGTAATGTAGTAAAAGTTTCGAACAACTTCAAAGTGATGCTGACAGTCATGTAGTAAGAGTTGCCAATGAACTCAATTTAATGCTACAGTTATGTCGTAAGAATTGCTAATGATCTCAAAATGAAGCGACAATGATGTAGTAAGAATTTTTTTATGAACTCAAAATGATGCTAACAGTAATGTAGTGATAGTTGCTGATAAACTCAAAGTGATGCTGACAGTCATGTAGTAAGAGTTGCTACGAACCTCTAAATAATGCAAGAATAATATAGTAAGAGTTGATACGAACCTCAAAATAATGCGACGGTGCTGTCGGAAGAATTGCTAATGAACTCAAACTGATGCTAACGGTAATTTAGTGATAGTTGCTAATAAACTCAGTGATGCTTACAGTAATGTAGTCAGTGTGTCGAACAACTTCAAAGTGATGCTGACAGTCATGTAGTAAGAGTTGCTAATGAACTCAATTTAATGCTACAGTGATGTCGTAAGAATTGCTAATGATCTCAAAATGATGCGACAATGATGTAGTAAGAATTGCTAATGAACTCAAAATGATGCTAACAGTAATGGAGAGAACGTTTCGAATAACCTCAAAGTGATGCTGAAAATCATGTAGTAAGAGTTGCTACTAACCTCAATTTAATGCTACAGTGATGTCCTAAGTATTGCTAATACACTCAAAATGTTGCTAACAGTAATGTAGTGATAGTTGCTAATAAACTCAAAGTAATGCTGACAGTCATGTAGTCAGAGTTGCTACGAACCTTTAAATAATGCAACAGTAATGTAGTAAGAGTTGCTAAGAACCTCAAAGAAATGCGACAGTGATGTCTTAAGAATTGCTAATGATCTCAAAATGATGCGACAGTGATGTAGTACGAATTGCTAATGAACTCAAAATGATGCTAACAGTAATGGAGTGAAAGTTTCGAATAACCTCAAAGTCATGCTGACAGTCATGTTGTAAGTGTTGCTACGAACCTCAAAATAATGGGACAGTAATGTAGTAAAAGTTGCTACGAACCTCAAAATATTGCGACAGTGATGTCGGAAGAATTGCTAATGAACTCAAAATGATGCTAACAGTAATGTAGTGATAGTTGCTAATCAACTCAGTGATGCTTACAGTAATGTAGTAAGTGTTACGAACAACCTCAAAGTGACGCTGACAGTCATGTAGTAAGAGTTGCTTATAACCTCAAAATAACGCTAACAGTAATGTATTGATAGTTGCTAATGAACTCAAAGTGATGCTTACAGTAATGTAGTAAGTGTTTCGAACAACCTCAAAGTGATTCTGAACGTCATGTAGTAAGAGTTGCTACGAACCTCAAAATAATGCAACAGTGATGTCAGAAGAATTGGTAATGATCTCAAACTGATGGGACAGTGATGTCGTAAGAATTGCTAATGAACTCAAGATGATGCTAACAGTAATGTAGTGATAGTTGCTAATAAACGCAGTGATGCTTACAGTAATGTAGTAAGAGTTTAAAACAACCTCAAAGTGATGCTGACAGTCATGTAGTAAATTTTCGAACAACTTCAAAGTGATGCTGACAGTCATGTAGGAAGAGTTGCTAATGAACTCAATTTAATGCTACAGTGATGTCGTAAGAATTGCTAATAAACTCAAAATGATGCTAACAGTAATGGAGTGATCGTTGCTAATAAACTCAAAGTGATGCTGACAGTCATGAAGTAAGAGTTGCTATGAACCTTTAAATAATGCGACAGTGATGTCAGAAGAATTGGTAATGATATCAAACTGATTGGACAGTGATGTCGTAAGAATTGCTAATGAACTCAAGATGATGCTAACAGTAATGTAGTGATAGTTGCTAATAAACGCAGTGATGCTTACAGTAATGTAGTAAGAGTTTCAAACAACCTCAAAGTGATGCTGACAGTCATGTAGTAAATTTTCGAACAACTTCAAAGTGATGCTGACAGTCATGTAGGAAGAGTTGCTAATGAACTCAATTTAATGCTACAGTGATGTCGTAAGAATTGCTAATAAACTCAAAATGATGCTAACAGTAATGGAGTGATCGTTGCTCATAAACTCAAAGTGATGCTGACAGTCATGAAGTAAGAGTTGCTATGAACCTTTAAATAATGCGACAGTGATGTCAGAAGAATTGGTAATGATATCAAACTGATTGGACAGTGATGTCGTAAGAATTGCTAATGAACTCAAGATGATGCTAACAGTAATGTAGTGATAGTTGCTTATTAACTCAGTGATGCTTACAGTAATGTAGTAAGAATTGCTACGAACCTCAATTTAATGCTACAGTGATGTCTATGAATTGCTAATGAACTTAAAATGATGCTGACAGTAATGTAGTGATAGTTGCTAATAAACTCAAAGTGATGATGACAGTCATGTAGTAAGAGTTGCTACGAACCTTTAAATAATGCAACAGTAATGGAGTAAGAGTTGCTACGAACCTCAAAATATTGCGACAGTGTTGTCGAAAGAATTGCAAATGAACTCAAAATGATGCTAACAGTAATGTAGTGATAGTTGCTATTCAACTCAGTGATGCTTACAGTAATGTAGTAAGTGTTTCGAACAACCTCAAAGTGATGCTGACAGTCATGTAGTAAGTGTTTCGAACAACCTCAAAGTGACGCTGACAGTCATGTGGTTTGAGTTGCGAGTAAATTAAAAATGATGCTGACAGTGATGTAGTAAGAATTGCTAATGAACTCAAAATGATGCTAACAATAATGGAGTGAACGTTTCGAATAACCTCAAAGTGATGCTGACAGTCATGTAGTAAGAGTTGCTACGAACCTCAAAATAATGCGACAGTGATGTCTTAAGAATTGCTAATGATCTCAAAATGATGCGAAAGTGATGTAGTAAGAATCGCTAATGAACTCAAAATGATGCTAACAGTAATGGAGTGAAAGTTTCGAATAACCTCAAACTCATGCTGACAGTCATGTTGAAAGTGTTGCTACGAACCTCAAAATAATGCGACAGTAATGTAGTAAAAGTTGCTACGAACCTCAAAATATTGCGACAGTGATGTCGGAAGAATTGCTAATGAACTAAAAATAATGCTAACTGTAATGCAGTGATAGTTGCTAATACACTCAGTGATGCTTACAGTAATGTAGGAAGTGTTTCGAACAACCTCAAAGTGATGCTGACAGTCATGTAGTAAGAGTTGCTTATAACCTCAAAATGATGCTAACTGTAATGTGATAGTTGCTCATGAACTCAAAGTGATGCTGAAAGTAATGTAGTAAGTGTTTCGAACAACCTCAAAGTGATTCTGACAGTCATGTAGTAAGGGTTGCTACGAACCTTAAAATAATGCAACAGTAAAGTTGTAAGAGTTGCTTCGAACCTCAAAATATTGCGACAGTGATGTCAGAAGAATTGGTAATGATCTCAAACTGATGGGACAGTGATGTTGTAAGAATTGCTAATGAACTCAAAATGATGCCAACAGTAATGTAGTGATAGTTACCAATAAACTCAGTGATGCTTACAGTAATGTAGTGAGAGTTGCTACGAACCTTTAAATGATGCTAACAGTAATGGAGTGAATGTTTCGAATAACCTCAAAGTGATGCTGACAGTCATGTCCTAAGAGTTGCTACGAACCTCAAAAAAAATGCGACAGTGATGTCGGAAGAATTGCTCATGAACTCAAGATGATGCGAAAATTAATGTAGTGATAGTTGCTAATAAACTCAGTGATGCTGACAGTAACATAGTAAGAGTTTCGAACAACCTCAAAGTGATGCCGACAGTCATGTAGTAAATGTTTCGAACAACTTCAAAGTGATGCTGACAGTCATGTAGTAAGAGTTGCTACTAACCTCAATTTAATGCTACAGTGATGTCGTAAGTATTGCTAATAAACTCAAAATGATGCTAACAGTAATGTAGTGATAGTTGCTAATAAACTCAAAGTGATGCTGACAGTAATGTAGTAAGAGTTGCTACGAACCTCAAAATGATGCGACAGTGATGTCAGAAGAATTGCTGAAGATCTCAAAATGATGCGACAATGATTAAGTAAGAATTGTGAATGAACTAAAAATGATGCTAAAAGTAATGGAGTGAATGTTTCGAATAACCTCAAAGTAATGCTGACAGTCATGTCGTAAGAGTTGCTACGAACCTCAAAATGATGCGACAGTGATGTCGTAAGAATTGCTAATGAACTCAAAATGATGCTCACAGTAATGTAGTGAATGTTTCGAATAACCTCAAAGTAATGCTGACAGTCATGTCGTAAGAGTTGCTACGAACCTAAAAAAAAATGCGACAGTGATGTCGGAAGAAATGCAAATGAACTCAAAATGATGAGACAGTGATGTAGTAAGAATTGCTAATGAACTCAAAATGATGCTAACAGAAATGTAGTGATAGTGGCTAATAAACTCAAAGTGATTCTGACAATAATCTAGTAAGTGTTTCGAACAACCTCGAAGTGATGCTGACAGTAATGTAGTAAGAGTTGCTACGAACCTTTACATAGTGCAACAGTAAAGTAGTAAGAGTTGCTTTGAACCTCAAAATAATGCAACAGTGATGTCAGAAGAATTGGTAATGATCTCAAACTGATGGGACAGTGATGTCGTAAGAATTGCTAATGAACTCAAGATGATGCTAACAGTAATGTAGTGACAGTTGCTAATAAACTCAGTGATGCTTACAGTAACGTAGTAAGAGTTGCAACAAACCTCTAAATAATGAGAGAATAATGTACTAAGAGTTGATACGAACCTCAAAATAATGCAAGAATAATGTAGTAAGAGTTGATACTAACCTCAAAATAATGCGACAGTGATGTCGGAAGAATTGCTAATGAACTCAAAATGATGCTAACAGTAATGTAGTGATAGTTGCTAATCAACTCAGTGATGCTTACAGTAATGTAGTAAGTGTTTCGAACAACCTCAAAGTGATGCTGACAGTCATGTAGTAAGAGTTGCTACGAACCTTAAAATAATGCGACAGTGATGTCAGAAGAATTGCAAAAGATCTCAAAATGATGCGACAGTGATTTAGTAAGAATTGCTAATAAACTCAAAATGATGCTAACAGTAATGGAGTGAATGTTTCGAACAACCTCAAAGTCATACTGACAGTCATGTAGTCAGAGTTGCTACGAACCTCAAAATAATGCGACAGTGATGTCAGAAGAATTGCTAATGATCTCAAAATGATTCTACAGTGATTTAGTAAGAATTGCTAATGAACTCAAAATGATGCTCACAGTAATGTAGTGAAAGTTGCGAATAAACTCAAAGTGATGCTGACAGTAATGTAGTCAGTGTTTCGAACGACATCAAAGTGATTATGACAGTCATGTAGTAAGGGTTGCTACGAACCTCAAAGTAATGCGACAGTTATGTCAAAAGAATTGTTAATGATCTCAAACTGATGGGACAGTGATGTCGGAAGAATTGCTAATGAACTCAAAATGATGCTAACAGTAATGTAGTGATAGTTGCTAATCAACTCAGTGATGCTTACAGTAATGTAGTAAGTGTTTCGAACAACCTCAAAGTGATGCTGACAGTCATGTAGTAAGAGTTGCTACGAACCTTAAAATAATGCGACAGTGATGTCAGAAGAATTGCAAAAGATCTCAAAATGATGCGACAGTGATTTAGTAAGAATTGCTAATAAACTCAAAATGATGCTAACAGTAATGGAGTGAATGTTTCGAACAACCTCAAAGTCATACTGACAGTCATGTAGTCAGAGTTGCTACGAACCTCAAAATAATGCGACAGTGATGTCAGAAGAATTGCTAATGATCTCAAAATGATTCTACAGTGATTTAGTAAGAATTGCTAATGAACTCAAAATGATGCTCACAGTAATGTAGTGAAAGTTGCGAATAAACTCAAAGTGATGCTGACAGTAATGTAGTCAGTGTTTCGAACGACATCAAAGTGATTATGACAGTCATGTAGTAAGGGTTGCTACGAACCTCAAAGTAATGCGACAGTTATGTCAAAAGAATTGTTAATGATCTCAAACTGATGGGACAGTGATGTCGTAAGAATTGCTAATGGACTCAAAATGATGCTAACAGTAATGTAATGATAGTTGATAATAAACTCAAAGTGATGCTTACAGTAATGTAGGAAGTGTTTCGAACAACCTCAAAGTGATGCTGACAGTCATGTAGTAAGAATTGCTACGAACCTCAAAATAATGCAACAGTGATGTCAGAAGAATTGCTAAAGATCTCAAAATGATGCGACAGTGATTTAGTAAGAATTGCTAATGAACTCAAAATGATGCTAATAGTAATGTAGTGAACGTTTCGAACAACCTCAAAGTGATGCTGACAGTAATGGAGTAAGAGTTGCTACGAACCTCAAAATAATGCAACAGTGATGGTTGAGTGGTTTTATGTGGTTTGAGTTGCGAGTAAATTAAAAATGATGCTGACAGTGATGTCGTAAGAATTGCTATTGAAAACAAAACGATGCTAACAGTAACGTAGTGATAGTTGCTCATAAACTTCGTGATGCTGACAGTAATGTAGTAAGTGTTTCGAACAACCTCAAAGTGATGCTGACAGTCATGTAGTAAGAGTTGCTATTAACCTCAAAATGATGCTCACAGTAATGTAGTGATAGTTGGTAATAAACTCAAAGTGATGCTGACAGTCATGTAATAAGAGTTGCTATTAACCTCAAAATGATGCTCACAGTCAAGTAAGAGTTGATACTGACCTAAAAATAATGCAACATTAATGTAGTAAGAGTTGCTACGAAACTCCAAGAACTGCGACAGTGATGTCAGAAGAATTGCTAATGAACTCAAAATGATGCTAACAGTAATGTAGTGATAGATGCTAATCAACTCAATTTAATGCTACAGTGATGTCGTAAGAATTGCTAATGATCTCAAAATGATGCGACAATGATGTAGTAAGAATTGCTAATGAACTCAAAATGATGCTAACAGTAATGGAGTGAACGTTTCGAATAACCTCAAATTGATGCTGACAATCATGTAGTAAGAGTTGCTACTAACTTCAATTAAATGCTACAGTGATTTCGTAAGTATTGCTAATAAACTCAAAATGATGCTGACAGTAATGTAGTGATAGTTGCTAATGAACTCAAAGTGATGCTGACAGTAATGTAGTAAGAGTTGCTACGAACCTCAAAATGATGCGACAGTGATGTCAGAAGAATTGCTAAAGATCTCAAACTGATGGGACAGTGATGTCGTAAGAATTGCTAATGGACTCAAAATGATGCTAACAGTAATGTAATGATAGTTGATAATAAACTCAAAGTGATGCTTACAGTAATGTAGGAAGTGTTTCGAACAACCTCGAAGTGATGCTGACAGTAATGTAGTAAGAGTTGCTACGAACCTTTACATAGTGCAACAGTAAAGTAGTAAGAGTTGCTTTGAACCTCAAAATAATGCAACAGTGATGTCAGAAGAATTGGTAATGATCTCAAACTGATGGGACAGTGATGTCGTAAGAATTGCTAATGAACTCAAGATGATGCTAACAGTAATGTAGTGACAGTTGCTAATAAACTCAGTGATGTTTACAGTAACGTAGTAAGAGTTGCAACAAACCTCTAAATAATGAGAGAATAATGTACTAAGAGTTGATACGAACCTCAAAATAATGCAAGAATAATGAAGTAAGAGTTGATACTAACCTCAAAATAATGCGACAGTGATGTCGGAAGAATTGCTAATGAACTCAAAATGATGCTAACAGTAATGTAGTGATAGTTGCTAATCAACTCAGTGATGCTTACAGTAATGTAGTAAGTGTTTCGAACAACCTCAAAGTGATGCTGACAGTCATGTAGTAAGAGTTGCTACGAACCTTAAAATAATGCGACAGTGATGTCAGAAGAATTGCAAAAGATCTCAAAATGATGCGACAGTGATTTAGTAAGAATTGCTAATAAACTCAAAATGATGCTAACAGTAATGGAGTGAATGTTTCGAACAACCTCAAAGTCATACTGACAGTCATGTAGTCAGAGTTGCTACGAACCTCAAAATAATGCGACAGTGATGTCAGAAGAATTGCTAATGATCTCAAAATGATGCTACAGTGATTTAGTAAGAATTGCTAATGAACTCAAAATGATGCTCACAGTAATGTAGTGAAAGTTGCGAATAAACTCAAAGTGATGCTGACAGTAATGTAGTCAGTGTTTCGAACGACATCAAAGTGATTATGACAGTCATGTAGTAAGGGTTGCTACGAACCTCAAAGTAATGCGACAGTTATGTCAAAAGAATTGTTAATGATCTCAAACTGATGGGACAGTGATGTCGTAAGAATTGCTAATGGACTCAAAATGATGCTAACAGTAATGTAGTGATAGTTGATAATAAACTCAAAGTGATGCTTACAGTAATGTAGGAAGTGTTTCGAACAACCTCAAAGTGATGCTGACAGTCATGTAGTAAGAATTGCTACGAACCTCAAAATAATGCGACAGTGATGTCAGAAGAATTGCTAAAGATCTCAAAATGATGCGACAGTGATTTAGTAAGAATTGCTAATGAACTCAAAATGATGCTAATAGTAATGTAGTGAACGTTTCGAACAACCTCAAAGTGATGCTGACAGTAATGGAGTAAGAGTTGCTACGAACCTCAAAATAATGCAACAGTGATGGTTGAGTGGTTTTATGTGGTTTGAGTTGCGAGTAAATTAAAAATGATGCTGACAGTGATGTCGTAAGAATTGCTATTGAAAACAAAACGATGCTAACAGTAACGTAGTGATAGTTGCTCATAAACTTCGTGATGCTGACAGTAATGTAGTAAGTGTTTCGAACAACCTCAAAGTGATGCTGACAGTCATGTAGTAAGAGTTGCTATTAACCTCAAAATGATGCTCACAGTAATGTAGTGATAGTTGGTAATAAACTCAAAGTGATGCTGACAGTCATGTAGTAAGAGTTGCTATTAACCTCAAAATGATGCTCACAGTCAAGTAAGAGTTGATACTGACCTAAAAATAATGCAACATTAATGTAGTAAGAGTTGCTACGAAACTCCAAGAACTGCGACAGTGATGTCAGAAGAATTGCTAATGAACTCAAAATGATGCTAACAGTAATGTAGTGATAGATGCTAATCAACTCAATTTAATGCTACAGTGATGTCGTAAGAATTGCTAATGATCTCAAAATGATGCGACAATGATGTAGTAAGAATTGCTAATGAACTCAAAATGATGCTAACAGTAATGGAGTGAACGTTTCGAATAACCTCAAATTGATGCTGACAATCGTGTAGTAAGAGTTGCTACTAACCTCAATTAAATGCTACAGTGATGTCGTAAGTATTGCTAATAAACTCAAAATGATGCTAACAGTAATGTAGTGATAGTTGCTAATGAACTCAAAGTGATGCTGACAGTAATGTAGTAAGAGTTGCTACGAACCTCAAAATGATGCGACAGTGATGTCAGAAGAATTGCTAAAGATCTCAAAATGATGCGACAGTGATTAAGTAAGAATTGCTAATGAACTCAAAATGATGCTAAAAGTAATGGAGTGAATGTTTCGAATAACCTCAAAGTGATGCTGACAGTCATGTAGTAAGAGTTGCTACGAACCTCAAATAAAATGCGACAGTGATGTCGGAAGAAAGCTTATGATCTCAAAATGATGCGACAGTGATGTCGTAAGAATTGCTAATGAACTCAAAATGATGCTAACAGTAAAAGAGTGAAAGTTTCGAATAACCTCAAAGTAATGCTGACAATCATGTAGTAAGAGTTGCTACGAACCTCAATTTAATGCTACAGTGATGTCGTAAGTATTGCTAATAAACTCAAAATGATGCTAACAGTAATGTAGTGATAGTTGCTAATAAACTCAAAGTGATGCTGACAGTAATGTAGTAAGTGTTTCGAACAACCTCAAAATGATGCTGACAGTCAAGTAAGAGTTGATACTAACCTAAAAATAATGCAACATTAATGTAGTAAGAGTTGCTACGAAACTCCAAGAACTGCGACAGTGATGTCAGAAGAATTGCTAATGAACTCAAAATGATGCGACAGTGATGTCAGAAGAATTGCTAATGAACTCAAACTGATGCTAACAGTAATGGAGTGAACGTTTCGAATAATCTCAAAGTGATGCTGACAGTCATGTTGTAAGAGTTGCTACGAACCTCAAAATGATGCGACAGTGATGTCAGAAGAATTGCTCATGAACTCAAAATGATGCTAAAAGTAATGGAGTGAATGTTTCGATTAACCTCAAAGTGATGCTGACAGTCATGTCGTAAGAGTTGCTACGAACCTCAAAAAAAATGTGACAGTGATGTCAGAAGAATTGCTAATGAACTCAAAACGATGCTAACGGTAGTGTAGTGATAGTTGCTAATAAACTCAGTGATGCTTACAGTAATGTCGTAAGAGTTGCTAATGAACTCAATTTAATGCTACAGTGATGTCGTAAGAATTGCTAATGATCTCAAAATGATGCGACAATGATGTAGTAAAAATTGCAAATGAACTCAAAATGATGCTCACAGTAATGGAGAGAACGTTTCGAATAACCTCAAAGTAATGCTGACAATCATGTAGTAAGAGTTGCTACTAACCTCAATTTAATGCTACAGTGATGTCGTAAGTATTGCAAATAAACTCAAAATTATGCTAACAGTAATGTAGTGATAGTTGCTAATAAACTCAAAGTGATGCTGACAGTAATGTAGTAAGAGTTGCCACGAACCTCAAAATGATGCGACAGTGATGTCAGAAGGATTGCTAATGATCTCAAAATGATGCGACAGTGATGTAGGAAGAATTGCTCATGAATTCAAAATGATGCTAACAGTAATGTAGTGATAGTTGCTAATAAACTCAAAGTTATGCTGACAGTAATGTAGTAAGAGTTGCTACGAACCTCAAAATAATGCGACAGTGATGCCATAAGAATTGGTAATGATCTCAACCTGATGGGACAGTGATGTAATAAGAATTGCTAATGAAATCAAAATGATGCTAACAGTAATGTAGTGATAGTTGCTAATCAACTCAGTGATGCTTACAGTAATGTAGTAAGTGTTTCGAACAACCTCAAAGTGACGCTGACAGTCATGCAGTAAGAGTTGCTTATAACCTCAAAATAACGCTAACAGTAATGTATTGATAGTTGCTAATGAACTCAAAGTGATGCTTACAGTAATGTAGTAAGTGTTTCGAACAACCTCAAGGTGATTCTGAACGTCATGTAGTAAGAGTTGCTACGAACCTCAAAATAATGCGACAGTGATGTCAGAAGAATTGCTAATGATCTCAAAATGATGCTACAGTGATTTAGTAAGAATTGCTAATGAACTCAAAATGATGCTAAAAGTAATGTAGTGAAAGTTGCTAATAAACTCAAAGTGATGCTGACAGTAATGTAGTAAGAATTTCGAACAACCTCAAAGTGATGCTGACAGTCATGTAGTAAATGTTTCGAACAACTTCAAAGTGATGCTGACAGTCATGTAGTAAGAGTTGCTAATGAACTCAATTTAATGGTACAGTGATGTCGTAAGAATTGCAAATAAACTCAAAATGATGCCAACAGTAATGGAGTGATCGTTGCTAATAAACTCAAAGTGATGCTGACAGTCATGTAGTAAGAGTTGCTACGAACCTTTAAATAATGCGACAGTGATGTCAGAAGAATTGGTAATGATATCAAACTGATGGGACAGTGATGTCGTAAGAATTGCTAATGAACTCAAGATGATGCTAACAGTCATGTAGTGATAGTTGCTAATCAACTCAGTGATGCTTCCAGTAATGTACTAAGTGTTTCGAACAACCTCAAAGTGATGCTGACAGTCATGTCGTAAGAATTGCTATCGAACTCAAAACGATGCTAACAGTAATGTAATGATAGTTGCTAATAAACTCAGTGATGCTTACAGTAATGTCGTAAGTGTTCGGAACAACCTCAAAGTGATACTGACAGTCATGTAGTAAAAGTTGCTACTAACCTCAAAATGATGTTAACAGTAATGTAGTGATAGTTGCTAATGAACTCAAAGTGATGCTGATAGTAATGTAGTAAGAGTTTCAAACAACCTCAAAGTCATGCTGACAGTCATGTAGTAAGAGTTGCTACGAACCTCAAAATAATGCGACAGTGATGTCAGAAGAATTGCTAATGATCTCAAAATGATGCTACAGTGATTTAGTAAAAATTGCTAATGAACTCAAAATGATGCTCACAGTAATGTAGTGAAAGTTGCTAATAAACTCAAAGTGATGCTGACAGTAATGTAGTAAGGGTTGCTACGAACCTCAAAGTAATGCGACAGTTATGTCAAAAGAATTGGTAATGATCTCAAACTGATGGGACAGTGATGTCGTAAGAATTGCTAATGAACTCAAAATGATGCTAACAGTCATGTAGTGATAGTTGCTAATAAACTCAAAGTGATGCTGACAGTAATGTAGTAAGAGTTGCTACCAACCTTTAAATAATGCAACAGTAATGTAGGAAGTGTTTTGAACAACCTCAAAGTGATGCTGACAGTCATGTAGTAAGAATTGCTTCGAACCTCAAAATAATGCGACAGTGATGTCAGAAGAATTGCTAAAGATCTCAAAATGATGCGACAGTGATTTAGTAAGAATTGCTAATGAACTCAAAATGATGCTAATAGTAATGTAGTGAACGTTTTGAAGAACCTCAAAGTCATGCTGACAGTAATGTAGTAAGAGTTGCTACGAACCTCAAAATAATGCAACAGTGATGTCAGAAGGATTGCTAATGATCTCAAAAGATGCGACAGTGATTTAGTAAGAATTGCTAATGATCTCAGAATGATGCGACAGTGATGTAGTAAGAATTTCTTATGAACTCAAAATGATGCTAACAGTAATAGAGTGAACGTTTCGAATAACCTCAAAGTGATGCTGACAAACATGTAGTAAGAGCTGCTAATGAACTCAATTTAATGCTAATGCTACAGTGATGTCGTAAGTCTTGCTAATAAACTCAAAATGATGCTAACAGTAATGTGGTGATAGTTGCGAATAAACTAAAAGTGATGCTGACAGTCATGTAGTAAGAGTTGCTACAAATCTTTAAAAAATGCGACAGTGATGACAGAAGAATTGCTAATGAACTCAAAATCATGCCAACAGTAATGTAGTGATAGTTGCTAATAAACTCAAAGTGATGCTGACAATCATGTAGTAAGAGTTTCTACTAACCTCAATTAAATGCAACAGTTAAGTCGTAAGTATTGCTAATAAACTCAAAATTATGCTAACAGTAATGTAGTGATAGTTGCTAATAAACTCAAAGTGATGCTGACAGTAATGTAGTAAGAGTTGCGACGAACCTCAAAATATTGCGACAGTGATGTCGTGAGAATTGCTAATGATCTCAAAATGATGCTAACAGTAATGTAGTGATAGTTGCTAATCAACTCAGTGATGCTTACAGTAATGCAGTAAGTGTTTCGAATAACCTCAAAGTGATTCTGACAGTCATTTAGTAAGAGTTGCTACGAACCTTAAAATAATGCGACAATGATGACGGAAGAATTGCTAATGAACTCAAAATTATGCCAACAGTAATGTAGTGATAGTTGCTAATAAACTCAAAGTGATGCTGACAATCATGTAGTAAGAGTTTCTACTAACCTGAATTAAATGCAACAGTTAAGTCGTAAGTATTGCTAATAAACTCAAAATTATGCTAACAGTAATGTAGTGATAGTTGCTAATAAACTCAAAGTGATGCTGACAGTAATGTAGTAAGAGTTGCTACGAACCTCAAAATATTGCGACAGTGATGTCGTGAGAATTGCTAATGATCTCAAAATGATGCTAACAGTAATGTAGTGATAGTTGCTAATCAACTCAGTGATGCTTACAGTAATGCAGTAAGTGTTTCGAATAACCTCAAAGTGATGCTGACAGTCATTTAGTAAGAGTTGCTGATAAACTCAATTCAATGCTACAGTGATGTCGTGAGAATTGCTCATTAACTCAAAATGATGCTAACAGTAATGTAGTGATAGTTGCTAATAAACTCAAAGTGATGCTTACAGTAATGTGGTGAGTGTTTCGAATAACCTCAAAGTGATGCTGACAGTCATGTAGTAAGAGTTGCTACGAACCTCAAAATAATGCGACAGTGATGTCGGAAGAATTGCTAATGATCTCAAAATGATGCGACAGTGATGTAGAAAGAATTGCTAATGAACTCAAAATGATGCTAACAGTAATGGAGTGAATGTTTCGAATAACCTCAAAGTGATGCTGACAGTCATGTACTAAGAGTTCCTACGAACCTCAAAATATTGCGACATTGATGTCGGAAGAATTGCTAATGAACTCAAGATGATGCTAACAGTAATGGAGTGAAACTTTCGAATAACCTCAAAGTGATGCTAACAGTCATGTAGTAAGTGTTGCTACAAACCTCAAAACAATGCGAACAGTAATGTAGTAAAAGTTGCTACGAACCTTAAAATATTGCGACAGTGATGTCTGAAGAATTGCTAATGAACTCAAGATGATGCAAACAGTAATGTAGTGATAGTTGCTAAGAAACTCAGTGATGCTTACAGTAATGTAGTAAGAGTTTCGAACAACCTCAAAGTGATGCTGACAGTCATTTAGTAGGAGTTGCTAATGAACTCAATTTAATGCTACAGTGATGTCGTGAGAATTGCTCATGAACTCAAAATGATGCTAACAGTAATGTAGTGATAGTTGCTAATAAACTCAAAGTGATGCTGACAGTAATTTAGTAAGAGTTGCTACAAACCTTAAAATAATTCAACAATAATGTAGTAAGAGTTGCTACGAACCTCAAAATATTGCGACAGTGATGTCGGAAGAACTGCTAATGATCTCAAAATGATGTGAAAGTGATGTAGTAAGAATTGCTAATGAAGTCAAAATGATGCTAACATTAAATGGAGTGAAATTTTCGAATAACCTCAAAGTGATGCTGACAGTCATGTAGGAAGAGTTGCTACGAACCTCAATATAATGCGACAGTAATGTAGTAAAAGTTGCTACGAACCTCAAAATATTGCGACAGTGATGTCGGAAGAATTGCTAATGAACTTAAAATGATGCTAACAGTAATGTAGTGATAGTTCCTAATCAACTCAGTGATGCTTACAGTAATGTAGTAAGAGTTTCGAACAACCTCAAAGTGATGGTGACAGTCATGTAGTAAGAGTTGCTACGAACCTCAAAATAATGCGACAGTGATGTCGGAAGAATTGCTAAAGATCTCAAAATGATGCGACAGTGATTTAGAAAGAATTGCTCATGAACTCAAAATGATGCTAACAGTAATGGAGTGAACGTTTCGAATAACCTCAAAGTGATGCTGACAGTCATGCAGTAAGAGTTGCTACGAACCTTTAAATAATGCGACAGTGATGTCAGAAGAATTGGTAATGATATCAAACTGATGGGACAGTGATGTCGTAAGAATTGCTAATGAACTCAAGATGATGCTAACAGTCATGTAGTGATAGTTGCTAATCAACTCAGTGATGCTTCCAGTAATGTACTAAGTGTTTCGAACAACCTCAAAGTGATGCTGACAGTCATGTCGTAAGAATTGCTATCGAACTCAAAACGATGCTAACAGTAATGTAATGATAGTTGCTAATAAACTCAGTGATGCTTACAGTAATGTCGTAAGTGTTCGGAACAACCTCAAAGTGATACTGACAGTCATGTAGTAAAAGTTGCTACTAACCTCAAAATGATGCTAACAGTAATGTAGTGATAGTTGCTAATCAACTCAGTGATGCTTACAGTAATGCAGTAAGTGTTTCGAATAACCTCAAAGTGATTCTGACAGTCATTTAGTAAGAGTTGCTAGGAACCTTAAAATAATGCGACAATGATGACGGAAGAATTGCTAATGAACTCAAAATTATGCCAACAGTAATGTAGTGATAGTTGCTAATAAACTCAAAGTGATGCTGACAATCATGTAGTAAGAGTTTCTACTAACCTGAATTAAATGCAACAGTTAAGTCGTAAGTATTGCTAATAAACTCAAAATTATGCTAACAGTAATGTAGTGATAGTTGCTAATAAACTCAAAGTGATGCTGACAGTAATGTAGTAAGAGTTGCTACGAACCTCAAAATATTGCGACAGTGATGTCGTGAGAATTGCTAATGATCTCAAAATGATGCTAACAGTAATGTAGTGATAGTTGCTAATCAACTCAGTGATGCTTACAGTAATGCAGTAAGTGTTTCGAATAACCTCAAAGTGATGCTGACAGTCATTTAGTAAGAGTTGCTGATAAACTCAATTCAATGCTACAGTGATGTCGTGAGAATTGCTCATTAACTCAAAATGATGCTAACAGTAATGTAGTGATAGTTGCTAATAAACTCAAAGTGATGCTTACAGTAATGTGGTGAGTGTTTCGAATAACCTCAAAGTGATGCTGACAGTCATGTAGTAAGAGTTGCTACGAACCTCAAAATAATGCGACAGTGATGTCGGAAGAATTGCTAATGATCTCAAAATGATGCGACAGTGATGTAGAAAGAATTGCTAATGAACTCAAAATGATGCTAACAGTAATGGAGTGAATGTTTCGAATAACCTCAAAGTGATGCTGACAGTCATGTACTAAGAGTTCCTACGAACCTCAAAATATTGCGACATTGATGTCGGAAGAATTGCTAATGAACTCAAGATGATGCTAACAGTAATGGAGTGAAACTTTCGAATAACCTCAAAGTGATGCTAACAGTCATGTAGTAAGTGTTGCTACAAACCTCAAAACAATGCGAACAGTAATGTAGTAAAAGTTGCTACGAACCTTAAAATATTGCGACAGTGATGTCTGAAGAATTGCTAATGAACTCAAGATGATGCAAACAGTAATGTAGTGATAGTTGCTAAGAAACTCAGTGATGCTTACAGTAATGTAGTAAGAGTTTCGAACAACCTCAAAGTGATGCTGACAGTCATTTAGTAGGAGTTGCTAATGAACTCAATTTAATGCTACAGTGATGTCGTGAGAATTGCTCATGAACTCAAAATGATGCTAACAGTAATGTAGTGATAGTTGCTAATAAACTCAAAGTGATGCTGACAGTAATTTAGTAAGAGTTGCTACAAACCTTAAAATAATTCAACAATAATGTAGTAAGAGTTGCTACGAACCTCAAAATATTGCGACAGTGATGTCGGAAGAACTGCTAATGATCTCAAAATGATGTGAAAGTGATGTAGTAAGAATTGCTAATGAAGTTAAAATGATGCTAACATTAAATGGAGTGAAATTTTCGAATAACCTCAAAGTGATGCTGACAGTCATGTAGGAAGAGTTGCTACGAACCTCAATATAATGCGACAGTAATGTAGTAAAAGTTGCTACGAACCTCAAAATATTGCGACAGTGATGTCGGAAGAATTGCTAATGAACTTAAAATGATGCTAACAGTAATGTAGTGATAGTTCCTAATCAACTCAGTGATGCTTACAGTAATGTAGTAAGAGTTTCGAACAACCTCAAAGTGATGGTGACAGTCATGTAGTAAGAGTTGCTACGAACCTCAAAATAATGCGACAGTGATGTCGGAAGAATTGCTAAAGATCTCAAAATGATGCGACAGTGATTTAGAAAGAATTGCTCATGAACTCAAAATGATGCTAACAGTAATGGAGTGAACGTTTCGAATAACCTCAAAGTGATGCTGACAGTCATGCAGTAAGAGTTGCTACGAACCTTTAAATAATGCGACAGTGATGTCAGAAGAATTGGTAATGATATCAAACTGATGGGACAGTGATGTCGTAAGAATTGCTAATGAACTCAAGATGATGCTAACAGTCATGTAGTGATAGTTGCTAATCAACTCAGTGATGCTTCCAGTAATGTACTAAGTGTTTCGAACAACCTCAAAGTGATGCTGACAGTCATGTCGTAAGAATTGCTATCGAACTCAAAACGATGCTAACAGTAATGTAATGATAGTTGCTAATAAACTCAGTGATGCTTACAGTAATGTCGTAAGTGTTCGGAACAACCTCAAAGTGATACTGACAGTCATGTAGTAAAAGTTGCTACTAACCTCAAAATGATGCTAACAGTAATGTAGTGATAGTTGCTAATGAACTCAAAGTGATGCTGATAGTAATGTAGTAAGAGTTTCGAACAACCTCAAAGTCATGCTGACAGTCATGTAGTAAGAGTTGCTACGAACCTCAAAATAATGCGACAGTGATGTCAGAAGAATTGCTAATGATCTCAAAATGATGCTACAGTGATTTAGTAAAAATTGCTAATGAACTCAAAATGATGCTCACAGTAATGTAGTGAAAGTTGCTAATAAACTCAAAGTGATGCTGACAGTAATGTAGTAAGGGTTGCTACGAACCTCAAAGTAATGCGACAGTTATGTCAAAAGAATTGGTAATGATCTCAAACTGATGGGACAGTGATGTCGTAAGAATTGCTAATGAACTCAAAATGATGCTAACAGTCATGTAGTGATAGTTGCTAATAAACTCAAAGTGATGCTGACAGTAATGTAGTAAGAGTTGCTACCAACCTTTAAATAATGCAACAGTAATGTAGGAAGTGTTTTGAACAACCTCAAAGTGATGCTGACAGTCATGTAGTAAGAATTGCTTCGAACCTCAAAATAATGCGACAGTGATGTCAGAAGAATTGCTAAAGATCTCAAAATGATGCGACAGTGATTTAGTAAGAATTGCTAATGAACTCAAAATGATGCTAATAGTAATGTAGTGAACGTTTTGAAGAACCTCAAAGTCATGCTGACAGTAATGTAGTAAGAGTTGCTACGAACCTCAAAATAATGCAACAGTGATGTCAGAAGGATTGCTAATGATCTCAAAAGATGCGACAGTGATTTAGTAAGAATTGCTAATGATCTCAAAATGATGCGACAGTGATGTAGTAAGAATTTCTTATGAACTCAAAATGATGCTAACAGTAATAGAGTGAACGTTTCGAATAACCTCAAAGTGATGCTGACAAACATGTAGTAAGAGCTGCTAATGAACTCAATTTAATGCTAATGCTACAGTGATGTCGTAAGTCTTGCTAATAAACTCAAAATGATGCTAACAGTAATGTGGTGATAGTTGCTAATAAACTAAAAGTGATGCTGACAGTCATGTAGTAAGAGTTGCTACAAATCTTTAAAAAATGCGACAGTGATGACAGAAGAATTGCTAATGAACTCAAAATCATGCCAACAGTAATGTAGTGATAGTTGCTAATAAACTCAAAGTGATGCTGACAATCATGTAGTAAGAGTTTCTACTAACCTCAATTAAATGCAACAGTTAAGTCGTAAGTATTGCTAATAAACTCAAAATTATGCTAACAGTAATGTAGTGATAGTTGCTAATAAACTCAAAGTGATGCTGACAGTAATGTAGTAAGAGTTGCTACGAACCTCAAAATATTGCGACAGTGATGTTGTGAGAATTGCTAATGATCTCAAAATGATGCTAACAGTAATGTAGTGATAGTTGCTAATCAACTCAGTGATGCTTACAGTAATGCAGTAAGTGTTTCGAATAACCTCAAAGTGATTCTGACAGTCATTTAGTAAGAGTTGCTACGAACCTTAAAATAATGCGACAATGATGACGGAAGAATTGCTAATGAACTCAAAATTATGCCAACAGTAATGTAGTGATAGTTGCTAATAAACTCAAAGTGATGCTGACAATCATGTAGTAAGAGTTTCTACTAACCTGAATTAAATGCAACAGTTAAGTCGTAAGTATTGCTAATAAACTCAAAATTATGCTAACAGTAATGTAGTGATAGTTGCTAATAAACTCAAAGTGATGCTGACAGTAATGTAGTAAGAGTTGCTACGAACCTCAAAATATTGCGACAGTGATGTCGTGAGAATTGCTAATGATCTCAAAATGATGCTAACAGTAATGTAGTGATAGTTGCTAATCAACTCAGTGATGCTTACAGTAATGCAGTAAGTGTTTCGAATAACCTCAAAGTGATGCTGACAGTCATTTAGTAAGAGTTGCTGATAAACTCAATTCAATGCTACAGTGATGTCGTGAGAATTGCTCATTAACTCAAAATGATGCTAACAGTAATGTAGTGATAGTTGCTAATAAACTCAAAGTGATGCTTACAGTAATGTAGTGAGTGTTTCGAATAACCTCAAAGTGATGCTGACAGTCATGTAGTAAGAGTTGCTACGAACCTCAAAATAATGCGACAGTGATGTCGGAAGAATTGCTAATGATCTCAAAATGATGCGACAGTGATGTAGAAAGAATTGCTAATGAACTCAAAATGATGCTAACAGTAATGGAGTGAATGTTTCGAATAACCTCAAAGTGATGCTGACAGTCATGTACTAAGAGTTCCTACGAACCTCAAAATATTGCGACATTGATGTCGGAAGAATTGCTAATGAACTCAAGATGATGCTAACAGTAATGGAGTGAAACTTTCGAATAACCTCAAAGTGATGCTAACAGTCATGTAGTAAGTGTTGCTACAAACCTCAAAACAATGCGAACAGTAATGTAGTAAAAGTTGCTACGAACCTTAAAATATTGCGACAGTGATGTCTGAAGAATTGCTAATGAACTCAAGATGATGCAAACAGTAATGTAGTGATAGTTGCTAAGAAACTCAGTGATGCTTACAGTGATGTAGTAAGTGTTTCGAACAACCTCAAAGTGATGCTGACAGTCATGTAGTAAGAGTTGCTACGAACCTTAAAATAATGCAACAATAATGCAGTAAGAGTTGCTACGAAGCTCAAAATAATGTGACAGTGATGTCAGAAGAATTGCGAATGATCTCAAAATGATGCGACAGTGATGTAGTAAGAACTGCTAATGAACTCAAAATGATGCTAACAGTAATGGAGTGAAAGTTTCGAATAACCTCAAAGTGATGCTGACAGTCATGTACTAAGAGTTGCTACGAATCTCAAAATAATGCAACAGTAATGTAGTACGACTTGCTACGAACCTCAAAACAATGCGACAGTGATGTCAGAAGAATTGCTAATGATCCCAAAAAAATGTGACAGTGATGTCGTAAGAATTGCTAATGATCTCAAAATGATGCAACAGTGATGTCGTAAGAATTGCTAATGAACTCAAAATGATGGTAACAGCAATGTAGTGAAAGTTGCCAATAAACTCAAAGTAATGCTGACAGTCATGTAGGAAGAGTTGCTACGAGCCTTAAAATAATGCAACAGTAATGTAGTGAAAGTTGCGAGGAACCTAAAAATGGTGCTGACAGAAATGTAGTAAGAGTTGCTGATAACCTCAAAACGATGCGACAGTGATGTCGTAAGAATTGCTAATGAACTCAAAATGATGCTAACAGTAATGTTGTGAAAGTTTCGAATAACCTTAAAGTGATGCTGACAGTCATGTGGTTAGAGATGCGAGTAACCTAAAAATGGTGCTGACAGAAATGTAGTAAGAGTTGCTGATAACCTCAAAATAATGCTACAGTGATGTCGTAAGAATTACTAATGATCTCAAAATCATGCGACAGTGATGTTGTAATAATTGCTAATGAACTCAAAATGATGCCAAAAGTAACGTAGTGATAATTGCTAATAATCTCAGTGATGTTTACAGTAATGTAGTGAGTGTTTCGAACAACCTCAAAGTGATGCTGACAGTCATGGAGTAAGAGTTGATACTAACCTCAAAATAATGCAACAGTGATGTAGTACGAGTTGCTACGAACCTAAAAATAATGCGACAGTGATGTCAGAAGCATTGCTAATGATCTCAAAATGATGCGACAGTGATGTCGTACGAACTGCTAATGAACTCAAAATGATGCTAACAGTAATGTAGTGAAAGTTTCGAATAACCTCAAAGTGATGCTGACAGTCATGTAGTAAGAGTTGCTAATAACCTCAAAATAATGCTACAGTGATGTAAGAATTGCTGATGATCTCAAAATGATGCGAAAGTGATGTAATAAGAATTGCTAATGAACTCGAAATGATGCTAACAATAATGGAGTGAAAGTTTCAAATGACCTCAAAGTGATGCCAACAGTCATGTAGTAAGAGTTGCTACGAACCTCAAAATAATGCGACAGTGATGTCGGAAGAATCGCAAATGATCTCAAAATGATGCGACAGTGATGTCGCAAGAATTGCTAATAAACTCAAAATGATGCTTACAGTAATGTAGTGAAAGTTTCGAATAACCTCAAAGTGATGCTGACAGTCATGTAGTAAGAGTTGCTACGGACCTCAAAATAATGCGACAGTGATGTCAGAAGAATTGCTAAGCAGCCCAGCCCAGCAGCCCGCGGCCCACATGGAGCAGTCTCGGCCAATCACTTAGGGCCTGCAGCGGCACCGACCACCAAATGGCTCGCAGGTGTCACTCTCAGCTCCAACCTCATGGCAGGCACAAGGCAGGGCGCCGTTGGTGAAAACAGCCCAAAGAGACACAGCTGAGCTGAGACAGAATGGAGACGAAGGACAGGAGGGACGACAGAGAAACAGGAAACGTTAGCGAGACATTTTAGGAAAATTAGTTCAGTGGGGAAAAGGTTCTTAGCCAAACTTGCTAAATGGAAGGACAACAAAAAAACAAAGATCTTCAAAAGAAAATTAGCACAAAATGAAACCCTGCAAGAGAAAGTAAATCAAGAACTAAATATTCTTGAGGCTCAGGTCTTTAGTTCCAATGCTTGTAAATGACATCTGAATGCATTCACAACCCAAATCTGAGCAGACAGAAGCGTCCCAGTCAGGCCCAGTTTAGTTCCTCTAGAACATTCAGGGATACAGAACATGGACCAACTCAGGCTGAGAGACACCGACTTGACATGAAAGCTGTTGAGGCCACAGTTGCTGATGAAGTGGTCAGATTTCTCCAGTGGTTCTTGGTTCAAGGAGCTGGAGCTGGAGCTGCTCTCAGGCACCACCAGGACGTGATCCTGGAGAGACAGAAGGAAGAAGTCCAGGCCTGACAGAGGAGAAGGAGGCACAGAGTAGAAACAGCAGATACGTGTGGGGAAAGGGAGAGGGTATCAGTCAAGCAGAGGAGCAGGAAACCTACCACCACAGGGCTCTGCCTGCAGGAACCTGCAGGTGAGGAGGACCTGGTGGTCCGGCACATCCAGAATGATCTGGTTTTCAGACACCGGCACGTTTCGGCAGCCGTAAGCGTGGGGACAGAAGGAGGCGTTGGCGTGGCCTGAAAGACACAAACAACCATCTCCATTTGAATGTTTCTCAAACAGCCGGAGCAGGAAAGCTAAGATGAATCAAAGATCCTCCACCCTGCCAGATCCGACCCTGGTAATGTAGACCTGCACAGGGTGGGTGGGGTGGAGCGGCTGGTGGTGGTGGAGGATGAAGACGTATCTGCCCAAAGCCTGGACACGGTGGAGTCCACCGCAGCGTTCTGAGTAGAAGGATGAGAGCGATGTTCAATGGTACATGTTTTCTTTCCTGAACCGCCGATGTTTCCAATCACGAATCTCAGTCATGAGATTTGAACATCATGAAGGAGTTCAAAAGTGTCAAACTGGGCCGGTCTCCATTTTATGAGTCTGGAGACAGAGGATAAAACTACAAGTCCCTGATTCAGATTTGACTCGTCTGAATCCAAACACAGCAGCGTTCTTCCACCAGGCCAGATGAGTTGATCATGATAACAAGATATCTTCATGCTACTACAACACACAAACTCATCACCAGAAAAGACTTCATGGTGGAACAACAAATCTCCTCTCAATGGGAAAAACATTGAGTTGAACAATCAACTTTTCCATGATGACATGGAGAGCTTGGCAGCAGCAGCAGGCTTCCATTGGGGGCTGATATGCCAGCTCCACTTAGCCTTCTTTGGAATGGTTTCATCTGGAGTGATGCTGTTATTGAGACCTTTTATCTGGAACAACACCACCTGCATGGAGACTGAGGACTTCAACAGATGCAGATGTTGACCCAGAATAAATCTAAATATTCCAGATGTGTTAAATCAATCCAGCAGCAGTGGTGGGAGCGTCGTAAACTCACTCACTCAGCAGCCGTCAGCCTCCGTACCTGCACGGAGTCCAGCCTGATGTGGTCTCTGTTGTCTGCTCCCAGAGGTGGTCTGTCACCTCTGCACCAGGGGGCTCATCTCTCTGGTGGGAGGTCAGTGGAGGAGCTGCAGCGGGGGAGGCCAGGATGGGCTCCTGTAGGAGGAGCTCTGGCCCTCCTTCAGCACCAGCCAGTGGGAGGGAGTTTGGAAAACTGAGGGGACACAGGAGGAGCTACAGGGGGAGGGAAGGTGGATCAGAACCGTTCTAACAAGAGCGCTGTCCCACTAATGTTCCTCACCAGAATCCTCCTGTCAGGGGGGAACCGTCCATGGGTGCTGATGCAGCGGACTGAAGGTTCAACGTAGTCCATGCTGAACGGGTCTTTAGGCACCAGGTGGACTTTGTGCTAAAAACAGCAGAAAAAAAAAGACAAAAAGGGGAGAATTTTAACAAAAGTATGCAAATGAGCTGAAGATCAAAATACAAAAAGTAAATCAAGTTTTTCTTCAAATGATTGCCAGCTATTTAGCTAAGAGAAGGACAAATGTCAATCAAGATGTCAGAATGGAACGATCCCACTGGCTTCTGGTCAAGGGAACCATGGAGATGCTAACTTCCTGTTGGACGATAAGCGTGTCTCATCCCTGACATGCTAACTTCCTGTTGGACTATCAGGGTGTCTCATCCCTGACATGCTAACTTCCTGTTGGACGATAAGCGCGTCTCATCCCTGACATGCTAACTTCCTGTTGGACGATCAGGGTGTCTCATCCCTGACATGCTAACTTCCTGTTGGACGATAAGCGTGTCTCATCCCTGACATGCTCACTTCCTGTTGGACGATAAGCGTGTCTCATCCCTGACATGCTAACTTCCTGTTGGACGATAAGCGTGTCTCATCCCTGACATGCTAACTACCTGTTGGACAATCAGGGTGTCTCATCCCTGACATGCTCACTTCCTGTTGGACGATAAGCGTGTCTCATCCCTGACATGCTAACTTCCTGTTGGACGATAAGCGTGTCTCATCCCTGACATGCTAACTACCTGTTGGACAATCAGGGTGTCTCATCCCTGACATGCTAACTACCTGTTGGACTATGAGGGTGTCTCATCCCTGACATGCTAACTACCTTTTCGACTTTCAAGCCGAATTTCAGCCTGATTTATGCTTCTGCGTCGCGTAGTATTCGTTCCTCCGCCGTCGACGCAGACCCCTAAAGACGCTGTAGCCTGACACGCGCCTCCAAAAAATCCTGCTTACGCATCGCGTCGACGCGTGGTGACGTCAACGTCGAGGACTGTGATGGGTCCGCCCAAAACGTCATTTCCGGTTCAGTCGCAGCACAACACCGCCATTTTCAAAGTTTCTGTGGTGAAGGCTCCAAGAAAAAATGGACCAAGCTGAAGAAAGGATTATCGAGGAGGTGCTCAAGTACGACCACCTCTACAACGCCTCTTCGCGGCACTACAAAAACTGACAAATGGCCAACAATTGTTGTCTGTGACCGGAAGAAAACCAAGGAATCCGACAAGAACCCCGTAAACAATACAAAGACAAAGCCACACCCCCTAGCGGCTTGGCGGTATATTGCAGAGCAACGCGTTCCCTCGACGCATAATAAACCAGGCTTTCCAGTCGCACCTGTTCTACGCCCCCGTGCCAGATAAGGACCCCCATCGGGCTGTGCCACTCTGGAGGGAGCGCGTCTCACAGTCAGTCAGCGGAACCATGCGGATCCGGGCCGGAGCTGTGGGAAGGAGCGCCAATTGTATCGGGTTGTTGTTTTCTGGACTGCAGCAGAACAGGAGCAGCCGGGACTGGAATGTAGAAGTAGGTTATCTTGAAGTTGACTAAGTTATGGTGAGCGATATTGTGGTTCAACACTTTAATGAGCTTTAAGGCAAACATATTTCATGAGGAAACAACGCCGGAATTGGACGGATTTCAGCGGCACACAACAACGTATCCGATACACCTCATTGGAAACCTGGTGGTCTAAGACTAAGAAACACCAGTCACCATGAAGAAAGGAACTTTTAGCTGAGCACTCATGTTCTTTTCTGCAGGTTGAATGTCGCATTTGTTGGACAGAAGCGTCTCATCTCAACAAAAGCACCTCTTCAGTGCTGAGGCATGATGGGGCCAGGCATGAGAATGAAGTCCCAGATCCACCAGGATGAACTCAGGTATACAGCCACTCTCCAACTGACTCACAGTTGCTTCATGGAGAATTAATTCCTATTCATTTCTTCTCTCCTTCATCTTTAACCATCCAGCTTCCAGGAAGCAGATGCTGGATGAGGCTCTGCTGAATTTCATCCTGAAGGACTGCCAGCCCCTCAGCATTGTTGAGAGGGAAGGGTTCAGGGAACTGGTTCAGGTCCTTGAGCCTCATATGTTTGCCAACCAGAAAGGTTTGTGTGGAAATGATCTAAAGCAGTAGTTGATATCTCCAGTTTATTTCATCTCTAATTTCAATGTATTGATTTACTCTGGGTGTCATTTTCAGACCATCAAACAAACGGTGGTCAAAAAGTACCAGGAGGAACGGGAAGGAGTGAAAAAGGAAGTCCAGCTGCCATGTGGACATCTGTGGACATGGAGGCTCCCTTGGCTCTGACCTGTCACTGCATTAGTGAGAATGAATGTGTTGGGAGTGCAAGACTTTCCACAAAGTCACCCTGCATCATTTTGAGGTTCCTAGCAACTCTCACTACATCACTTTCAACATCATTTTGAGGTTTTAAGCAACTCTTAATACATCACTGTAGTTTCATTTTGAGCTTCATCGCAATTATCGCATCACTGTAGCATCATTTTGAGGATCGTAGCAACTCTCACGACATTACTGTAGCATCATTTTGAGATTCGTAGCAAGTCTCACCACATCACTGGAGCATCATTTTGAGGATAGTCGCAACTCTCACCACATCACTGTAGCATAATTTCTTAGGTTTGTAGCAACTCTCATTACATCACTGTAGCATCGTTTTGAGATTCGTAGCAACTCTCACCACATCACTGTAGCATCATTTCTTAGGTAAGTAGCAACTCCCATGACATTACTGTAGCATCGTTTTGAGATTCGTAGCAACTCTCATTACATCACTGTAGCATCATTTCTTAGGTAAGTAGCAACTCCCATGACATTACTGTAGCATCATTTTGAGATTCGTAGCAACTCCCACTACATCACTGTAGCATCATTTTGAGATTCGTAGCAACTCTCACTACATCACTGTCACCTCATTTTGAGGATAGTAGCAACTCTCACCACATCACTGTAGCATCATTTTGAGGATCGTAGCAACTCTCATAACATCACTGTCGCATCATTTTGAGGATAGTCGCAACTCTCACCACATCACTGTAGCATCATTTTGAGATTCGTAGCAACTCTCATTACATCAATGTAGCATAATTTTGAGGATAGTCGCAACTCTCACCACATCACTGTAGAATCATTTCTTAGGTAAGTAGCAACTCTCATTACATCACTTTAGCGTGATTTTTAAATTACTATCAACTCTCACCACATCACTGTCAGCATCATTTTGAGATTAGTATCAACTCTCACTACATCACTGCCACCTCATTTTGAGGATCGGAGCAACTCTCACTACATCACTGGAGCATCATTTCTTTGGTTCGTAGCAATTCTTAAGACATCACTATAGCATCGTTTTGAGATTCGTAGCAACTCTCATTACATCAATGTAGCATAATTTTGAGGATAGTCGCAACTCTCACCACATCACTGTAGAATCATTTCTTAGGTAAGTAGCAACTCTCATTACATCACTTTAGCGTGATTTTTAAATTACTATCAACTCTCACCACATCACTGTCAGCATCATTTTGAGATTAGTATCAACTCTCACTACATCACTGCCACCTCATTTTGAGGATCGGAGCAACTCTCACTACATCACTGGAGCATCATTTCTTTGGTTCGTAGCAATTCTTAAGACATCACTATAGCATCGTTTTTGAGGTTTTTAGCCACTCTCACTACATCACTTTCAACATCATTTTGAGGTTAGTAGCAACTCTCACTACATCACTGTAATTTCATTATTAGCTTCATCGTAATTACCACATCACTGTCGCATCATTTTTAGGATAGTAGCAACTCTCACGTCATTACTGTAGCATCATTTTGAGATTCGTAGCAACTCTCACTACATCACTGTAGCATCATTTCTTCGGTTAGTAGCAACTCTCATTACATCACTGTTGAATCATTTTGAGGTTCGTAGCAACTCTCACCACATCACTGTAGCATCATTTCTTAGGTATGTAGCAACTTTCATTACATCACTTTAGCATGATTTTGAAGTTACTATCAACTCTCACCACATGAATGTAGCATCATTTTGAGGATCGTAGCAACTCTCACTTCATCAGTCGCATCATTTTGACATTTGTAGCAACTCTCAATTCATCACTGTAGCATCATTTCTTAGGTCAGTAGCAACTCCCATGACATCACTGTAGCATCATTTCTTAGGTAAGTAGCAACTCTCATTACATCACTTTAGCATGATTTTGAAATTACTATCAACTCTCACCACATCACTGTAGCATCATTTCTTAGGTTTTTAGCAAATCTCATTACATCACTCTAGCATCATTTTGAGATTAGTAGCAACTCTCATTACATCACTGTAGCATCATTTCTTAGGGAAGTAGCAACTCTCATTACACCGCTTTAGCGTTATTTTGAAATTACTATCAACTCTCACCACATCACTGTCCCATTACTTCTTAGATTTGTAGCAACTCTCATTACATCACTTTAGCATCATTTTGAGATTAGTATCAACTCTCACTACATCACTGTCAGCATCATTTTGAGATTTGTGTCAACTCTCACTACATCATTGCCACCTCATTTTGAGGATCGTAGCAACTCTCATTACATCACTGCAGCATCATTTTGAGATTCGTAGGAACTCTCATTACATCACTGTAGCATGATTTTGAGGTTCGTAGCAACTCTCACCACATCACTGTAGCATCATTTCTTAGGTCAGTAGCAACTCCCATGACATCACTGTAGCATCATTTCTTAGGTAAGTAGCAACTCTCATTACATCACTTTAGCATGATTTTGAAATTACTATCAACTCTCACCACATCACTGTAGCATCATTTCTTAGGTTTTTAGCAAATCTCATTACATCACTCTAGCATCATTTTGAGATTAGTAGCAACTCTCATTTCATCACTGTAGCATCATTTCTTAGGTTTGTAGCCACTCTCATTACATCACTTAAGCATCATTTGGACATTTGTAGCAACTCTCATTACATCACTGTCGCATCATTTTGAGGATAGTCGCAACTCTAACGACATTACTGGAGCATCATTTTGAGATTCCTAGCAACTGTCATTACATCACTGTACCATCATTTTGAGGTTCGTAGCAACTCTCACCACATCACTGTAGCATCATTTCTTAGGTAAGTAGCAACTCTCATTACATCACTGTAGCATCATTTTGCGGTTCGTAGCAACTCTCACGACACCACTTTAGCATTATTTTGAAATTAGTATCAACTCTCACCACATCACTGTAGCATTACTTCTTAGGTTTGTCGCAACTCTCATTACATCACTGTCGCATCATTTCTTAGGTTGGTAGCAACTCTCACCACATCACTGTAGCATCATTTTGAGGTTTGTAGCAACTCTCACTACATCACTGTAGCATCATTTCTTAGGTTAGTAGCATCTCCCATGACATCACTGTAGCATCATTTTGAGGTTTGTAGCAACCCTCACTACATTACTGGAAGCATCAGTTTGAGCATCGTACCAACTCTGCCTACATCACTGTAGCATCATTTCTTCGGTTAGAAGCAACTCTCATGACATCACTTTAGCATGATTTTGAAATTACTATCAACTCTCACCACAACACTGTCAGTATAATTTCTTAGGTTAGTAGCAACTGTCATAACATCACTGTAGCATCATTTTGAGGATCGTAGCAACTCTCACCACATCACTGCAGCATCATTTCTGAGGTAAGTAGCAACTCTCAATACATCACTCTAGAATCATTTTGAGGATCGTAGCAACTCTCAAGACATCACTTTAGCGTGATTTTGAAATTACTATCAACTCTCACCACATCGCTGGAGCATCATTTTGAGATTCGGAGCAACTCTCATTACATCACTTTAGCATCATTTTGAGGTTCCTAGCAACTCTCACCACATCACTGTAACATCATTTCTTAGGTAAGTAGCAACTCTCATTACATCACTTTAGCATCATTTTGAGGATCGTAGCAACTCTCAAGACATCACTTTAGCGTGATTTTGAAATTACTATCAACTCTCACCACATCGCTGGAGCATCATTTTGAGGATCGTAGCAACTCTCACGACATCACTTTAGCGTGATTTTGAAATTACTATCAACTCTCACTACATCACTGTTGCATCATTTTGACATTTGTAGCAACTCTCATTATATAACTGTAGCATCATTTCTTAGGTTAGTAGCAACTCCCATGACATCACTGCAGCATCATTTTGAGGTTTGTAGCAACTCTCACGACATTACTGGAAGTATCAGTTTGAGGTTTGGAGCAACTCTCACCACATCACTGTAGCATCATTTGTTTGGTTAGAAGCAACTCTCATGACATCGCTTTAGCATGATTTTGAAATTACTATCAACTGTCACCACAACACTGTCAGCATAATTTCTTAGGTTAGTAGCAACTGTCATAACATCACTGTAGAATCATTTTGAGGATCGTAGCAACTATCACTAAATCATTGTCGCATCATTTTGAGGATAGTCGCAACTCTCACGACATTACTTTAGCATCATTTTGAGATTCGTAGCAACTCTCACCACATCACTGTAGCATCATTTCTTAGGTAAGTAGCAAATCTCATTACATCACTTCAGCGTGATTTTGAAATTACTATCAACTCTCACCACATCACTGTAGCATCATTTCTTAGGTTTGTAGCAACTCTCATTACATCACTCTAGCATCATTTGGACATTTGTAGCAACTCTCATTACATCACTGTAGCATAATTTTGAGGATAGTCGCAACTCTCACGACATTACTGGAGCATCATTTTGAGATTCCTATCAACTCTCATTACATCACTGTCGCATCATTTTTAGGTTCGTAGCAACTCTCACCACATCACTGTAGCATCATTTCTGAGGTAAGTAGCAACTCTCACGACATCACTGTAGCATCACTTCTTAGGTTTGTCGCAACTCTCATTCCATCACTTTAGCATCATTTTGAGGATCGAAGCAACTCTCACGACATTACTGTAGCATCATTTTGAGGTTCGTAGCAACTCTCACCACATCACTGTAGCATCATTTATTAGGTAAGTAGCAACTCTCACCACATCACTTTAGCATCATTTCTTAGGTATGTAGCAACTCTCATTACATCACTTTAGCGTGATTTTGAAATTACTATCAACTCTCACACATCACTGCAGCATTAAATTGAGGTTAGTAGCAACTCTAACTACATGACTGTCAGCATCACTTTGAGGTTATTCGAAACTTTCACTCCTTTGTTGTTAGCATCATTTTGAGTTCATTAGCAATTCTTACTACATCAGTGTCGCATCATTTTGAGATCATTAGCAATTCTTCCGACATCACTTTCGCATTATTTTGATGTTCGTAGCAACTCTTACTACATTATTTTTGCATTATTTAAAGGTTTGTAGCAACTCTCACTACATTACTGTTAGCATCATTTTGAGTTTATTAGCAATTCTTCCTAAATCACTGTCGCATCATTTTGAGATCTTTAGCAATTCTTCTGACATCACTGTCTCAATATTTTTAGGTTCGTAGCAACTTTTACTACATTACTGTCGCATTATTTTGAGGTTCATAGCAACTCTTACTACATTATTGTTGCAATATTTAAAGGTTCGTAGCAACTCTTACTACATTACTGTCAGCATCACTTTGAGTTTATTAGCAACTATCACTACATTACTGTTAGTATCATTTTGAGTTTTTTAGCAATTCTTACGACATCACTGTCGCATTATTTTGAGGTTAGTAGGAACTCTTACTACATTACTGTAAGCATCACTGAGTTTATTTGTAACTATCATTACGTTACTGTTAGCATCGTTTTGAGGTCAATAGCAATTCGTACGACATCACTGTCAGGATCATTTTTAATTTACTCACAACTCAAACCACATGACTGTCAGCATCACTTTGAGGTTTTTCGAAACTTTCACTCCATTACTGTTAGCATCATTTTGAGTTCATTAGCAATTCTTACTACATCACTGTCACATCATTTTGAGATCATTAGCAATTCTTCCGACATCACTGTCGCATTATTTTGAGGTTCGTAGCAACTCTAACTACATGACTTTCAGCA
The DNA here is from genome assembly GCF_037954235.1 of Aulostomus chinensis. Classification (NCBI taxonomy): domain Eukaryota; kingdom Metazoa; phylum Chordata; class Actinopteri; order Syngnathiformes; family Aulostomidae; genus Aulostomus; species Aulostomus chinensis. The sequence goes on along the minus strand of NC_141320.1, from coordinate 13,672,495 downwards.
TCACTTTGAGGTTATTAGCAACTTTCACTCCATTACTGTTAGCATCACTGAGTTGAATAGCAATTATCAGTACATTACTGTTAGCATCATTTTGAGTTCATTAGCAATTCTTACTACATCACTGTCGCATCATTTTGAGATCATTAGCAATTCTTCCGACATCACTGTCGCAATATTTTGAGGTTCGTAGCAACTCTTACTACATTATTTTTGCATTATGTTAAAGTTCGTAGCAACTCTTACTACATTATTGTTGCATTATTTTAAGGTTCGTACCAACTCTTACTACATTACTGTCAGCATCACTTTGAGGTTATTTGAAACGTTCACTCCATTACTGTTTGCATCATTTTGAGTTCATGAGCAATTCTTACTAAATCACTGTCGTATCATTTTGAGATCTTTAGCAATTCTTCTGACATCACTGTCGCATTATTTTGAGGTTCGTAGCAACTCTTCCTACATGACTGTCAGCATCACTTTGAGGTAATTCGAAACTTTCACTCCATTACTGTTAGCATCATTTTGAGTTCATTAGCAATTCTTACTACATCACTGTCGCATCATTTTGAGATCATTAGCAATTCTTCTTACGTAACTGTCACATTATTATGAGGTTCGTAGCAACTTTTACTACATTACTATCCCATTATTTTGAGGTTTGTAGCAACTCTTAGTACATCACTGTCAGCATCACTTTGAGGTTATTCGAAACGTTCACTCCATTACTGTTAGCATCATTTTGAGTTCATTCGCAATTCTTACTAAATCACTGTCGCATCATTTTGAGATCATTAGCAATTCTTCTTACGTAACTGTCACATTATTTTGAGGTTCGTAGCAACTTTTACTACATTACTGTCGCATTATTTTGAGGTTCATAGCAACAATTACTACATGACTGTCAGCATCACTTTGAGGTTATTCGAAAGTTTCACACCATTACGTTTAGCATCATCTTGAGTTCATTAGCAATTCTTCCGACATCACTACCGCAATATTTTGAGGTTCGTAGCAACTTTTACTACATTACTGTCGCATTATTTTGAGGTCCGTAGCAACTCTTAGTACATGACTGTCAGCATCACTTTGAGGTTATTCGAAACGTTCACTCCATTACTGTTAGCATCATTTTGAGTTCATGAGCAATTCTTACTAAATCACTGTCGCATCATTTTGAGATCATTAGCAATTCTTCCGACATCACTGTCACATTATTTTGAGGTTCGTAGCAACTCTTAGTACAAGACTGTCAGCATCACTTTGAGGTTATTGGAAACGTTCACTCCATTACTGTTAGCATCATTTTGAGATCATTACCAATTCTTCTGACATCACTGTCGCATCATTTTGAGATCTTTAGCAATTCTTCCAACATCACTGTCGCATTATTTTAAGGTTCGCAGCAACTCTTCCTACATGACTGTCAGCATCACTTTGAGGTTGTTCGAAACACTTACTACATGACTGTAAGGATCACTGACTTGATTAGCAACTACAACTACATTTCTGTTAGCATCATTTTAAGTTCATTAGCAATTCTTCCGACATCACTGTCGCAATATTTTGAGGTTCGTAGCAACACTTACTACATGACTGTCAGCATCACTTTGAGGTTATTCGAAAGTTTCACTCCATTACTGTTAGCATCATCTTGAGTTCATTAGCAATTCTTCCGACATCACTGTCACAATATTTAGAGGTTCGTAACAACTTTTACTACATTACTTTCGCATTATTTTGAGGTTCGTAGCAACACTTACTACATGACTGTCAGCATCACTTTGAGGTTATTCGAAAGTTTCACTCCATTACTGTTCGCATCATTTTGAGTTCATTAGCAACTTTCACTACATCACTGTCGCATCATTTTGAGATCATTAGCACTTCTTCCAACATCACTGTCGCATTATTTTGAGGTTCGTAGCAACTCTTAGTACAAGACTGTCAGCATCACTTTGAGGTTATTTGAAACGTTCATTCCATTACTGTTAGCATCATTTTGAGTTCATGAGCAATTCTTACTAAATCACTGTCGCATCATTTTGAGATCTTTAGCAATTCTTCTTACGTAACTGTCACATTATTTTGAGGTTCGTAGCAACGTTTACTACATTACTGTCGCATTATTTTGAGGTTCGTAGCAACTCTTAGTACATCACTGTCAGCATCACTTTGAGGTTATTCGAAACGTTCACTCCATTACTGTTAGCATCATTTTGAGTTCATGAACAATTCTCACGACATCACTGTCGCATTGAATTGAGTTCATTAGCAACTCTTACTAAATGACTGTCAGCATCACTTTGAGGTTGTTCGAAACTCTGACTACATTACTGTAAGCATCACTGAGTTTCTTAGCAACTATCACTACATTACTGTTAGCATCATCTTGAGTTCATTAGCAATTCTTCCGACATCACTGTCGCAATATTTTGAGGTTCGTAGCAACTTTTACAACATTACTTTCGCATTATTTTGAGGTTTGTAGCAACACTTACCACATGACTGTCAGCATCACTATGATGTTATTCGAAAGTATCACTCCATTACTGTTAGCATCATTTTGAGTTCATTAGCAACTTTCACTACATCACTGTCGCATCATTTTGAGATCATTCGCACTTCTTCCAACATCACTTTCGCATTATTTTGAGGTTCGTAGCAACTCTTAGTACAAGACTGTCAGCATCACTTTGAGGTTATTCGAAACGTTCATTCCATTACTGTTAGCATCATTTTGAGTTCATGAGCAATTCTTACTAAATCACTGTCGCATCATTTTGAGATCTTTAGCAATTCTTCTGACATCACTGTCGCATTATTTTGAGGTTCGTAGCAACTCTTAGTACATCACTGTCAGCATCACTTTTAGGTTATTCGAAACGTTCACTCCATTACTGTTAGCATCATTTTGAGTTCATTAGCAATTCTTACTAAATCACTGTCGCATCATTTTGAGATCATTAGCAATTCTTCTTACGTAACTGTCACATTATTTTGAGGTTCGTAGCAACTTTTACTACATTACTGTCGCATTATTTTGAGGTTCGTAGCAACAATTACTACATGACTGTCAGCATCACTTTGAGGTTATTCGAAAGTTTCACACCATTACTGTTAGCATCATCTTGAGTTCATTAGCAATTCTTCCGACATCACTACCGCAATATTTTGAGGTTCGTAGCAACTTTTACTACATTACTGTCGCATTATTTTGAGGTCCGTAGCAACTCTTAGTACATGACTGTCAGCATCACTTTGAGGTGATTCGAAACACTTACTACATTACTGTCAGCATCACTGACTTGATTAGCAACTATCACTACATGACTGTTAGTATCATTTTGAGTTCATTTGCAATTCTTCCGACATCACTGTCGCAATATTTTGAGGTTCGTAGCAACTTTTACTACATTACTTTCGCATTATTTTGAGGTTCGTAGCAACACTTACTACATGACTGTCAGCATCACTTTGAGGTTATTCGAAAGTTTCACTCCATTACTGTTAGCATCATTTTGAGTTCATTAGCAACTTTCATTACATCACTGTCGCATCATTTTGAGATCATTAGCACTTCTTCCGACATCACTTTCGCATTATTTTGAGGTTCGTAGCAACAATTACTACATGACTGTCAGCATCACTTTGAGGTTATTCGAAAGTTTCACACCATTACTGTTAGCATCATCTTGAGTTCATTAGCAATTCTTCCGACATCACTACCGCAATATTTTGAGGTTCGTAGCAACTTTTACTACATTACTGTCGCATTATTTTGAGGTCCGTAGCAACTCTTACTACATGACTGTCAGCATCACTTTGAGGTTATTCGAAACACTTACCACATTACTGTAAGCATCACTGAGTTGATTAGCAACTATCACTCCATTACTGTTAGCATCATTTTGAGTACATTAGCAATTCTTACTAAATCACTGTCGCATCATTTTGAGATCATTAGCAATTCTTCTGACATCACTGTCACATTATTTTGAGGTTCGTAGCAACTCTTCCTACATGACTGTCAGCATCACTTTGAGGTTATTCGAAACTTTCACTCCATTACTGTTAGCATCATTTTGATTTCATTAGCAATTCTTACTACATCACTGTCGCATCATTTTGAGATCATTAGCAATTCTTCTTACGTAACTGTCACATTATTTTGAGGTTCGTCGCAACTTTTACTACATTACTGTCGCATTATTTTGAGGTTCGTAGCAACTCTTAGTACATCACTGTCAGCATCACTTTGAGGTTATTCGAAACGTTCACTCCATTCCTGTTAGCATCATTTTGAGTTCATTAGCAATTCTTACTAAATCACTGTCGCATCATTTTGAGATCATTAGCAATTCTTCTGACATCACTGTCGCATTATATTGAGGTTCGTAGCAACTCTTACTACATGACTGTCAGCATCACTTTGAGGTTTTTCGAAATACTTACTACATTACTGTAAGCATCACTGACTTGATTAGCAACTATCACTACATGACTGTTAGCATCATTTTGAGTTCATTAGCAATTCTTCCGACATCACTGTCACAATATTTTGAGGTTCGTAGCAGCTCTTACTACATTATTGTTGCATTATTTTGAGTTTCGTAGCAACTCTTACTACATTACTGTCAGCATCACTTTGAGTTTATTAGCAACTATCACTACATTACTGTTTGCATAATTTTGAGTTGTTGAGCAATTCTCACGACATCACTGTAGCATTAAATTGAGTTCATTAGCAACTCTTACTAAATGACTGTCAGCATCACTTTGAGGTTGTTCGAAACTCTTCCTACATTACTGTAAGCATCACTGAGTTGATTAGCAACTATCACTACATTACTGTTAGCATCATTTTTAGTTCATTAGCAATTCTTCCGACATCACTGTCGCAATATTTTGAGGTTCGTAGCAACTTTTACTACATTACTGTCGCATTATTTTGAGGTTCGTAGCAACACTTACTACATGACTGTCAGCATCACTTTGAGGTTATTCGAAACATTTACTACATTACTTTTAGCATCATCTTGAGTTCATTAGCAATTCTTCCGACATCACTGTCGCATTATTATGAGGTTCGTAGCAACTCTTAGGACATGACTGTCAGAATCACTTTGAGGTTATTCGAAACATTTACTACATTACTTTTAGCATCATCTTGAGTTCATTAGCAATTCTTCCGACATCACTGTCGCATTATTATGAGGTTCGTAGCAACTCTTAGGACATGACTGTCAGAATCACTTTGAGGTTATTTGAAACGTTCACTCCATTACTGTTAGCATCATTTTGAGTTCATGAGCAATTCTTACTAAATCACTGTCGCATCATTTTGAGATCTTTAGCAATTCTTCTGACATCACTGTCGTATTATTTTGAGGTTCGTAGCAACTCTTCCTAATGACTGTCACCATCACTTTGAGGTTATTCGAAACACCTACTACTTTACTGTCAGCATCACTGAGTTGATTCGCAACTATCACTACATTACTTTTAGCATCATTTTGAGATCTTTAGCAATTCTTCTGACATCACTGTCGTATTATTTTGAGGTTCGTAGCAACTCTTCCTAATGACTGTCACCATCACTTTGAGGTCCGTAGCAACTCTTACTACATGACTGTCAGCATCACTTTGAGGTTATTCGAAACACTTACTACATTACTGTAAGCATCACTTTGAGTTGATTAGCAACTATCACTACATTACTGTTGGCATCATTTTGAGTTCATTAGCAATTCTTACTAAATCACTGTCGCATCATTTTGAGATCATTAGCAATTCTTCTGACATCACTGTAACATTATTTTGAGGTTCGTAGCAACTCTTCCTACATTATTGTTGCATTATTTTAAGGTTTGTAGCAACTCTTACTACATTACTGTTGCATTATTTTAAGGTTCGTAGCAACTCTTACTACATTACTGTCAGCATCACTTTGACTTTATTAGCAACTATCACTACATTACTGTTAGCATCATTTTGAGTTTTTGAGCAGTTCTCACGACATCACTGTAGCATTAAATTGAGTTTATTAGCAACTCTTACTACATGACTGTCAGCATCACTTTGAGGTTGTTCGAAACACTTACTACATCACTGTAAGCATCACTGACTTGATTAGCAACTACCACTACATTACAGTTAGCATCATTTTAAGTTCATTAGCAATTCTTCCGACATCACTGTCGCAATATTTTGAGGTTCGTAGCAACTTTTACTACATTACTGTCGCATTATTTTGACATTCGTAGCAACACTTGCGACATGACTGTCAGCATCACTTTGAGGTTATTAGCAACTATCACTACATTACTGTTAGCATCATTTTGAGATCATTAGCAATTCTTCTGACATCACTGTCGCATTATTTTGAGGTTCGTAGCAACTTTCATTGCATTACTGTTGCATTATTTAAAGGTTCGTAGCAACAATAACCACATGACTGTCAGCAATACTTTGAGGTTTTTTGAAACTTTCACTCCATTACTGTTAGCATCATTTTGAGTTTAATAGCAATTCTTCCGACATCACTGTCGCATTATTTTGAGGTTCGTAGCAACTTTCTCTGCATTACTGTTGCATTATTTTAAGGTTCGTAGCAACTCTTACTACATGACTGTCAGCATCACTTTGACGTTATTTGAAACTTTCACTCCATTACTTTTAGCATCATTTTGAGTTCATTAGCAATTCTTACTACATCACTGTCGCATCATTTTTAGTTCATTAGCAATTCTTCCGACATCACTGTCGCATTATTTTGAGGTTCGTAGCAACTCTTACTACTTGACTGTGATCATCACTTTGAGGTTATTTGAAACTTTCACTCCATTACTTTTAGCATCATTTTAAGTTCATGAGCAATTCTTCCGACATCACTGTCGCATCATTTTGAGGTTAGTAGCAACTCTTACTACATTACTGTAAGCATCACTGAGTTTATTAGCAACTACCACTACGTTACTGTTAGCATCATTTTGAGGTTATTAGCAACTCTTACTACATTACTGTCAGCATCATTTTTAGGTTACTTGCAACTCTAACCACATGACTGTCAGCATCACTTTGAGGTTATTGAAACTTTCACTCCATTACTGTTAGCATCATTTTGAGTTCATTAGCAATTCTTCCGACATCACTGTCGCATCATTTTGAGGTTATTAGCAACTCTTAATACTTTACTTTCAGCCTCATTTTTAGGTTACTCGCAACTTTCACTCCATTACTGTTCGCATCATTTTGAGTTCATTAGCAGTTCTTACTACATCACTGTCGCATCATTTTGAGATCATTTGCAATTCTTCCGACATCACTGTCGCAATATTTTGAGGTTCGTAGCAACTTTTACTACATTGCTGTAGCATTATTTTAAGGTTCGTAGCAACTCTTACTACATTACTGTCAGCATCACTTTGAGTTTATTAGCAACTATCACTACATTACTGTTAGCATCATTTTGAGTTTTTGAGCAATTCTCACATCACTGTTGCATTCAATTGAGTTCATTAGCAACACTTACTACATGACTGTCAGCATCACTTTGAGGTTATTCAAAAGTTTCACTCCATTACTTTTAGCATCATTTTGAGTTCATTAGCAATTCTTTCGACATCACTGTCGCAATATTTTGAGGTTCGTAGCAACTTTTACTACATTACTGTCGCATTTTTTTTTTAGATTCGTAGCAATTCTTAGTACATGACTGTCAGCATCACTTTGAGGTTATTCGAAACGTTCACTCCATTACTGTTAGCATCATTTTGAGATCATTACCAATTCTTCCGACATCACTGTCAAAATATTTTGAGGTTCGTAGCGACTTTTACTTCATTACTGTCACATTATATTGAGGTCCGTAGCAACTCTTACTACATGACTGTCAGCATCACTTTGAGGTTATTCGAAACACTTACTACATTACTGTAAGCATCACTGAGTTTATTAGCAACTATCACTCCATAACTGTTAGCATCATTTTGAGTTCATTAGCAATTCTTACTAAATCACTGTCGCGTCATTTTGAGATCATTAGCAATTCTTCTTACATCACTGTCACATTATTTTGAGGTTCGTAGCAACTCTAACTACATTATTGTTGCATTATTTTAAGGTTCGTAGCAACTCTTACTACATGACTGTCAGCATCACTTTGAGGTTTTTCGAAACACTTACTACATTACTGTTAGCATCACTGAGTTAATTAGCAACTATCACTACATTACTGTTAGCATCATTTTGAGTTCATTAGCAATTCTTCCGACATCACTGTCGCAATATTTTGAGGTTCGTAGCAACTTTTACTAAATTCCTGTCGCATTTTTTTTTTAGATTCGTAGCAACTCTTAGTACATGACTGTCAGCATCACTTTGAGGTTATTCGAAACGTTCACTCCATTACTGTTAGCATCATTTTGAGATCATTACCAATTCTTCTGACATCACTGTCGCATCATTTTGAGATCTTTAGCAATTCTTCCGACATCACTGTCGCATTATTTTCAGGTTCGTAGCAACTCTTACTACATGACCGTCAGCATCACTTTGAGGTTTTTCGAAACACTTACTACAATACTGTAAGCATCACTGACTTGATTAGCAACTACCACTACATTACTGTTAGCATCATTTTAAGTTCATTAGCAAGTCTTCCGACATCACTGTCGCAATATTTTGAGGTTCGTAGCAACTTTTACTACATTACTGTCGCATTATTTTGAGGTTCGTAGCAACACTGACTACATGACTGTAAGCATCACTTTGAGGTTATTCGAAAGTTTCACTCCATTACTGTTAGCATCATCTTGAGTTCATTAGCAATTCTTCCGACATCACTGTCGCAATATTTTGAGGTTTGTTGCAACTTTTACGACATTACTGTCGCATTATTTTGAGATTCGTAGCAACTCTTAGTACATGACTGTCAGCATCACTTTGAAGTTATTCGAAACATTCAATCCATTTCTGTTAGCATCATTTTGAGATCATTACCAATTCTTCTGACATCACTGTCGCATCATTTTGAGATCTTTAGCAATTCTTCCGACATCACTGTCGCATTATTTTGAGGTTCGTAGCAACTCTTACTACATGACTGTCACAATCAGTTTGAGGTTGTTCGAAACACTTACTACATTACTGTAAGCATCACTGACTTGATTAGCAACTACCACTACATTACTGTTAGCATCATTTTAAGTTCATTAGCAATTCTTCCGACATCACTGTCGCAATATTTTGAGGTTCGTAGCAACTTTTACTACATTACTGTCGCATCATTTTGAGGTTCGTGGCAACTCTTAGTACATGACTGTCAGCATCACTTTGAGGTTGTTCGAAACACTTACTACATTACTGTAAGCATCACTGAGTTGATTAGCAACTATCACTACATTACTGTTAGCATCATCTTGAGTTCATTACCAATTCTTCCGACATCACTGTCGCAATATTTTGAGGTTCGTAGCAACTTTTACTACATTACTGTAACCTTATTTTGATGGTCGTAGCAACACTTACTACATGACTGTCAGCATCACGTTGAGGTTATTCGAAAGTTTCACTCCATTACTGTTAGCATCATTTTGAGTTCATTCGCAATTCTTACTACATCACTGTCGCATCATTTTGAGATCATTAGCAATTCTTCCGACATCACTGTCGCAATTATTTGAGGTTCGTAGCAACTTTTACTACATTACTGTCGCATTATTTTGAGGTTCGTAGCAACACTGACTACATGACTGTAAGCATCACTTTGAGGTTATTCGAAAGTTTCACTCCATTACTGTTTGCATCATCTTGAGTTCATTAGCAATTCTTCCGACATCACTGTCGCATCATTTTGAGATCTTTTGCAATTCTTCTGACATCACTGTCGCATTATTTTGAGATTCGTAGCAACTCTTAGTACATGACTGTCACAATCACTTTGAGGTTGTTCGAAACACTTACTACATTACTGTAAGCATCACTGACTTGATTAGCAACTACCACTACATTACTGTTAGCATCATTTTAAGTTCATTAGCAATTCTTCCGACATCACTGTCGCAATATTTTGAGGTTCGTAGCAACTTTTACTACATTGCTGTAGCATTATTTTAAGGTTCGTAGCAACTCTTACTACATTACTGTCAGCATCACTTTGAGTTTATTAGCAACTATCACTACATTACTGTTAGCATCATTTTGAGTTTTTGAGCAATTCTCACATCACTGTTGCATTCAATTGAGTTCATTAGCAACACTTACTACATGACTGTCAGCATCACTTTGAGGTTATTCAAAAGTTTCACTCCATTACTGTTAGCATCATTTTGAGTTCATTAGCAATTCTTCCAACATCACTGTCGCATGATTTTGAGATCATTAGCAATTCCTCCGACATCACTGTCGCATTATTTTGAGGTTCGTAGCAACTCTTCCTAAATGACATTCAGCATCACTTTGAGGTTATTCGAAACGTTCACTCCATTACTGTTAGCATCATTTTGAGTTCATTAGCAATTCCTACTACATCACTGTCGCATCATTTTGAGATCATTTGCAATTATTCCGACATCACTGTCGCAATATTTTGAGGTTCGTAGCAACTCTTACTACATTACTGTTGAATTATTTTAAGGTTCGTAGCAACTCTTACTACATTACTGTCAGCATCACTTTGAGGTTATTCGAAACACTTACTACATTACTATAAGCATCACTGAGTTTCTTAGCAACTATCACTACATTACTGTTAGCATCATTTTGAGTTTTTTAGCAATTATCACGACATCACTGTAGCATTAAATTGAATTCATTAGCAACTCTTACTACATGACTGTCAGCATCACTTTGAGGTTGTTCGAAACACTTACTACATTACTTTAAGCATCACTGACTTGATTAGCAACTACCACAACATTACTGTTAGCATCATTTTAAGTTCATTAGAAATTCTTCCGACATCACTGTCGCATTATTTTGAGGTTCGTAGCAACTTTTACTTCATGACTGTCAGCATCACTTTGAGGTTATTCGAAAAGTTCACTCCATTACTTTTAGCATCATTTTGAGTTCATGAGCAATTCTTACTAAATCACTGTCGCATCACTTTGAGATCTTTAGCAATTCTTCTGACATCACTGTCGTATTATTTTGAGGTTCGTAGCAACTCTTACTACATGACTGTCAGCATCACTTTGAGGTTATTCGAAACACTTCCTACATTACTGTAAGCATCACTGAGTTGATTAGCAACTATCACTACATTACTGTTGGCATCATTTTAAGTTCATTAGCAATTCTTCCGACATCACTGTCGCAATATTTTGAGGTTCGTAGCAACTCTTACTATATTATTGTTGCATTATTTAAAGGTTCGTAGCAACTCTTCCTAAATGACATTCAGCATCACTTTGAGGTTATTCTAAACGTTCACTCCATTACTGTTAGCATCATTTTGAGTTCATGAGCAATTCTTACTAAATCACTGTCGCATCATTTTGAGATCTTTAGCAATTCTTCTGACATCACTGTCGTATTATTTTGAGGTTCGTAGCAACTCTTACTAATGACTGTCACCATCACTTTGAGGTCCGTAGCAACTCTTACTACATGACTGTCAGCATCACTTTGAGGTTATTCGAAACACTTACTACATTACTGTAAGCATCACTTTGAGTTGATTAGCAACTATCACTACATTACTGTTGGCATCATTTTGAGTTCATTAGCAATTCTTACTAAATCACTGTCGCATCATTTTGAGATCATTAGCAATTCTTCTGACATCACTGTAACATTATTTTGAGGTTCGTAGCAACTCTTCCTACATTATTGTTGCATTATTTTAAGGTTTGTAGCAACTCTTACTACATTACTGTTGCATTATTTTAAGGTTCGTAGCAACTCTTACTACATTACTGTCAGCATCACTTTGACTTTATTAGCAACTATCACTACATTACTGTTAGCATCATTTTGAGTTTTTGAGCAGTTCTCACGACATCACTGTAGCATTAAATTGAGTTTATTAGCAACTCTTACTACATGACTGTCAGCATCACTTTGAGGTTGTTCGAAACACTTACTACATCACTGTAAGCATCACTGACTTGATTAGCAACTACCACTACATTACAGTTAGCATCATTTTAAGTTCATTAGCAATTCTTCCGACATCACTGTCGCAATATTTTGAGGTTCGTAGCAACTTTTACTACATTACTGTCGCATTATTTTGACATTCGTAGCAACACTTGCGACATGACTGTCAGCATCACTTTGAGGTTATTAGCAACTATCACTACATTACTGTTAGCATCATTTTGAGATCATTAGCAATTCTTCTGACATCACTGTCGCATTATTTTGAGGTTCGTAGCAACTTTCATTGCATTACTGTTGCATTATTTAAAGGTTCGTAGCAACAATAACCACATGACTGTCAGCAATACTTTGAGGTTTTTTGAAACTTTCACTCCATTACTGTTAGCATCATTTTGAGTTTAATAGCAATTCTTCCGACATCACTGTCGCATTATTTTGAGGTTCGTAGCAACTTTCTCTGCATTACTGTTGCATTATTTTAAGGTTCGTAGCAACTCTTACTACATGACTGTCAGCATCACTTTGACGTTATTTGAAACTTTCACTCCATTACTTTTAGCATCATTTTGAGTTCATTAGCAATTCTTACTACATCACTGTCGCATCATTTTTAGTTCATTAGCAATTCTTCCGACATCACTGTCGCATTATTTTGAGGTTCGTAGCAACTCTTACTACTTGACTGTGATCATCACTTTGAGGTTATTTGAAACTTTCACTCCATTACTTTTAGCATCATTTTAAGTTCATGAGCAATTCTTCCGACATCACTGTCGCATCATTTTGAGGTTAGTAGCAACTCTTACTACATTACTGTAAGCATCACTGAGTTTATTAGCAACTACCACTACGTTACTGTTAGCATCATTTTGAGGTTATTAGCAACTCTTACTACATTACTGTCAGCATCATTTTTAGGTTACTTGCAACTCTAACCACATGACTGTCAGCATCACTTTGAGGTTATTGAAACTTTCACTCCATTACTGTTAGCATCATTTTGAGTTCATTAGCAATTCTTCCGACATCACTGTCGCATCATTTTGAGGTTATTAGCAACTCTTAATACTTTACTTTCAGCCTCATTTTTAGGTTACTCGCAACTTTCACTCCATTACTGTTCGCATCATTTTGAGTTCATTAGCAGTTCTTACTACATCACTGTCGCATCATTTTGAGATCATTTGCAATTCTTCCGACATCACTGTCGCAATATTTTGAGGTTCGTAGCAACTCTTACGACATTACTGTTGCATTATTTAAAGGTTCGTAGCAACTCTTACTACATTACTGTCAGCATCACTTTGAGTTTATTAGCAACTATCACTACATTACTGTTAGCATCATTTTGAGTTTTTGAGCAATTCTCACATCACTGTTGCATTCAATTGAGTTCATTAGCAACTCTTACTACATGACTGTAAGCATCACTTTGAGGTTATTCAAAAGTTTCACTCCATTACTGTTCGCATCATCTTGAGTTCATTAGCAATTCTTCCGACATCACTGTCGCAATATTTTGAGGTTCGGTGCAACTTTTACTACATTACTGTCACATTATTTTGAGATTCGTAGCAACTCTTAGTACATGACTGTCAGCATCACTTTGAGGTTATTTGAAACATTCACTCCATTACTGTTAGCATCATTTTGAGATCATTACCAATTCTTCTGACATCACTGTCGCATCATTTTGAGATCTTTAGCAATTCTTCCGACATCACTGTCGCATTATTTTGAGGTTCGTAGCAACTCTTACTACATGACTGTCACAATCACTTTGAGGTTATTCGAAACACTTACTACATCACTGTAAGCATCACTGACTTGATTAGCAACTACCACTACATTACAGTTAGCATCATTTTAAGTTCATTAGCAATTGTTCCGACATCACTGTCGCAATATTTTGAGGTTCGTAGCAACTTTTACTACATTACTGTCGCATTATTTTGACGTTCGTAGCAACTCTTAGTACATGACTGTCAGCATCACTTTGAGGTTATTAGCAACATTCACTCCATTACTGTTAGCATCATTTTGAGATCATTACCAATTCTTCTGACATCACTGTCGCATCATTTTGAGATCTTTAGCAATTCTTCCGACATCACTGTCGCATTATTTTGAGGTTCGTAGCAACTCTTACTACATGACTGTCACAATCACTTTGAGGTTATTCGAAACACTTACTACATCACTGTAAGCATCACTGACTTGATTAGCAACTACCACTACATTACAGTTAGCATCATTTTAAGTTCATTAGCAATTCTTCCGACATCACTGTCGCAATATTTTGAGGTTCGTAGCAACTCTTAGTACATGACTGTCAGCATCACTTTGAGGTTATTAGCAACTATCACTACATTACTGTTAGCATCATTTTGAGTTCATTAGCAATTCTTCTGACATCACTGTTGCAATATTTTGAGGTTCGTAGCAACACTTACTACATGACTGTCAGCATCACTTTAGGTTATTCGAAACTTTCACTACATTATTGTTAGCATAATTTTGAGATCATTAGCAATTCTTCTGACATCACTGTCGCATTATTTTGAGGTTCGTAGCAACTTTCATTGCATTACTGTTGCATTATTTAAAGGTTCGTAGCAACAATAACCACATGACTGTCAGCAATACTTTGAGGTTTTTTGAAACTTTCACTCCATTACTGTTAGCAAAATTTTTAGTTCATTAGCAATTCTTACTCCATCACTGTCACATCATTTTGAGATGATTAGCAATTCTTCCGACATCACTGTAGCATTATTTTGAGGTTTTTAGCAAGTTTTACTACATCACTGTCGCATTATTTTGAGGTTCGTATTAACTCTTACTACATGACTTTCAGCATCACTTTGAGTTTATTGAAACTTTCACTACATTACTGTTAGCATCATTTTGAGTTCATTAGCAATTCTTCCGACATCACTGTCGCATTATTTTGAGGTTAGTAGCAACTCTTACTACATTACTGTAAGCATCACTGAGTTTATTATCAACTACCACTACGTTACTGTTAGCATCATTTTGAGGTTATTAGCAACTCTTACTACATTACTGTCAGCATCATTTTTAGTTTACTTGCAACTCTAACCACGACTGTCAGCATCACTTTGAGGTTCTTGAAACTTTCACTACATTACTGTTAGCATCATTTTGCGTTTGTTAGCAATTCTTTCGACATCACTGTCGCATCATTTTGAGATCTTTAGCAATTCTTCCGACATCACTGTCGCATCATTTTGAGGTTCGTAGCAACTCTTCCTCATGACTGTCACCATCACTTTGAGGTTATTCGAAACACCTACTACATGACTGTAAGCATCACTGAGTTGATTAGCAACTATCACGACATTACTGTTAGCATCATCTTGAGTTCATTCGCAATTCTTCCGACATCACTGTCGCAATATTTTGAGGTTCGTAGCAACTTTTACTACATTACTTTCGCATTATTTTGAGGTTTGTAGCAACACTTACTACATGACTGTCAGCATCACTTTGAGGTTATTCGAAAGTTTCACTCCATTTAATGTTAGCATCATTTTGAGTTCATTAGCAATTCTTACTACATCACTGTCGCATCATTTTGAGATCATTAGCATTTCTTCCGACATCACTGTCGCATTATTTTGAGGTTCGTAGCAACTCTTAGTACAAATCTGTCAGCATCACTTTGAGGTTATTCGAAACGTTCACTCCATTACTGTTAGCATCATTTTGAGTTCATGAGCATTTCTTTCTAAATCACTGTCGCATCATTTTGAGATCTTTAGCAATTCTTCTGACATCACTGTCGCATTATTTTGAGGTTCGTAGCAACTCTTACTACATGACTGTCAGCATCACTTTGAGGTTATTCGAAACTCTTACTACATTACTGTAAGCATCACTGAGTTGATTAGCAACTATCACTACATTACTGTTAGCATCATTTTAAGTTCATTAGCAATTCTTCCGACATCACTGTCGCAATATTTTGAGGTTCGTAGCGACTTTTACTACATTACTGTCGCATTATATTGAGGTCCGTAGCAACTCTTACTACATGACTGTCAGCATCACTTTGAGCTTATTCGAAACTCTTACTCCATTACTGTAAGCATCACTGAGTTGATTAGCAACTATCACTCCATTACTGTTAGTATCATTTTGAGTTCATTAGCAATTCTTACTAAATCACTGTAGCATCATTTTGAGATCATTAGCAATTCTTCTGACATCACTGTCACATTATTTTGAGGTTCGTAGCAACTCTTACTACATTATTGTTGCATTATTTTAAGGTTCGTAGCAACTCCTACTTCATTACTGTAGCATCATTTTGAGGTTCGTAGCAACTCTCACTACATCACTGGAGCATCATTTTGAGGTTTTTTGCAACTCTTACTACATCACTGGAGCATCATTTTGAGGTTTCTTGCAACTTAATACATTACTGTAGCATCATATTGAGGATCGTAGCAACTCTCACTACATTACTGTAGCATCATTTTGAGGTTCGTAACAACTCTAACTACATTACTGTCAGCATCATTTTGAGATTTTTAGCAACTTTTACTACATTACTGTAGCATCATTTTGAGGATAGTAGCAAATCTCACTTCATCACTGTAGCATCATTTTGAGGTTTTTAGAAACCTAATAAATTACTGTAGCATCATTTTGAGGATCGTAGCAACTCTCACCACATCACTTTAGCATCATTTTGACATTTTTAGCAACTCCTACTCTATTACTGTAGCATCATTTTGAGGTTCGTAGAAACTCTCACTACAATACTGTAGCATCATTTCTTAGGTACGTAGCAATTCTTATTACATCACTGGAGCATCATTTCTTAGATTAGTAGCAACTCTCATTACATCACTGCAGCATCATTTTGTGATTCGTAGCAACTCTCACTACATTACTGTCAGCATCATTTTGATGTTTTTAGCAACTCTTACTACATCACTGTAGCATCATTTTGAGGTTCTTCACAACTCTCACTAGGTTACTGTCAGCATCATTTTGAGGTTTTTAGCAACTCTCACTACATCACTGGAGCATCATTTTGAGGTCCGTAGCAACTCTCACCACATCACTGTCGCATCATTTGGAGTTTTTTAAGAAACTCTCACCACATCACTGTCGCATCATTTTGAGATTTTAAGCAACTCTTACTGCATCACTGGAGCATCATTTTGAGGTTCGTAGCAATTCTCACTACATCACTGTCAGCATCATTTTTAGCATAGTAGCAACTCTCACTACATCACTGTAGCATAATTTCTTAGGTTTTTAGCAACTTTCATTACATCATTTTAGCATCATTTGGAAATATGTAGCAACTCTCATGACATCACTGTAGCTTCATTTAGAGGTTTCTTGCAACTCTCACTACATCACTGTAGCATCATTTTGAGGTTTTAAGCAACCCTCATTACATCACTTTAGCATCATTTTTAGTTTAATAGCAACTCTCACGACATCATTATAAGCATCATTTTGAGGTTAGTTGCAACTCTCGCTACATTACTGTCAGCATCATTTTGAGATTTTTAGCAACTCTCACTCCATCACTGTATCATCATTTTGAGGTTTTAAGCAACTCACCACATCACTGTAGCATCATTTTGAGGTTTTTAGCAACTCTCATTACATCACTTTAGCATCATTTTGATGTTAGTAGCAACTGTAATTACATCATAGTCAGCATCATTTTGAGGTTCGTAGCAACTCTCACCACATTACTGTTGTTTCATTTCTTAGGTTAGTAGCAACTCTCACCACATCACTGTCGCTTCATTTCTTAGGTTATTAGAAACTGTCATTGCATCACTGTAGCATCATTTTGAGGTTAGTAGCAACTCTCACTACATCACTGACAGCATCATTTTTAGGATCGTAGCAACTCTCATTACATCACTGTAGCATCATTTCTTAGTTGAGAAGAAACTCTCATTACATCACTGAAGCATCATTTTGAGGTTTGTAGCAACTCTCACTACATCACTGGAGCATCATTTTATCCTTGAGATTGGGGACCAATAATTTTATTGTCCATTTTGGGGACATGTACTGTACACACACACACACAGATTTATGAAAGTCACTTTCAGGTGCCTGAAATTCCTTTGGGGACTAAAGTCTAGAAAAGTAATTTGAACATTTGTGTGTACTTTGTTTTGTGATGATAAGATTTACACCGACCAAGTCAGCCATATTGGCACCACAATCCAATTGGCATGTCAATAAACATCACCCAATAAACCAAGGTCTTCTGTCTAAATGTATGTCACTGAAACATACTGTATTGTATTGCCTCACACTTACAGCATACAAGGATGCATGGCGTGGGTGGAACTGCCTGAATCTCTTCTGCAATGGAAGTTTGGTCAACCGTGTGGAACATTCCTGCACGATCCCCTTTGAGTGGGAAAGTAGCATCAACACAGCACCACGTGGTCCACCAGCAGCTTGGATTTCTGCTCCTTGTCTTGTAGTTCCACTTGACTTCTCCAAGGGAAGAGACTGCAAATAGTCAAGAACTCTGGGAAATTTGGTGGCTGTGGCCTCCTCAAATTCCACATTGATGTGGACACCAGTTCAAAGTTTGAAGTGCAGTTATCAACTCTGCACTGAAGTTGTTTCGTTAAAGGATAAATGATTTCCATTGTCCAATGATTTTTTTACATTCCAATCCTCTAAAGTGATGGACTGATACTGTAAATATGCAGAAATTCTCTATTGTTCAAAGTACAGATTCTGTGTTTATACATTGTTGTAGTTTTTATACTTGGAGAAACCAGAATCTAACAGGAAATCACTGTAGAAAGTTGGCTCAGTTTCATAAAGTAACAACTAAATAGCTTCAATTGACAGCGATTGACCTTAAACTTGGCTATTTTGATGGACTATGCTTGCTTTTCCACTGTCAAATGAACTTTTTAATGGGAAATTCCTGCTCATAGACTGGTTTGTTTCATAAATGAACCAGTAAGAGCCCTGAACTTAGAGAAGAACCTGAAAGGTCCTTGTTCTTCATGTGTTTTTCCATGATGGGCCTGTTTTCCTGCAGTTGAATGCACATTTATCAACACTAAATGGACTGTAATTTAATGAGTTGGGACTGTGAAACCTGCTGTGTATTTTTACAGTTTATTCCATGTAATTTTGTGGAACAGTTCATTACTGTAATTTGACGGTATTCGTCTGGAAACTCTGCTGCCAGACTTTTTACTGTTTTTTTATAGTTTTTTTTCTTGACAGTGTACACAGAGGTCTGGTGGTTGAGCCGGGGCATTTTTACAAGCTGCTACCCGCATTTCTTCATTCAAAAGACAAAACGGTCCCAGAGCTGATTGACCCAGAATGGAAATGGCACCTCGCATTTTGTGTTTGTGTCCCACAACATTGTCTGGCAGACAGTTGACCTGTCAATCACACACAGAGTCCCGCCCCCACACAGCTGAGAAACGCAGCTCTGAGCAGCTGCCCCAGTCACACAGAAGATAGACGCGTTTCCTGGTTGGCGAGTGCAGACACAACTTCTCTGAGTGCAGGATTCACTTCTCTCATTGCTGTTTGTTCACTGTTGAGGTTTTATTCCTCCACCAACCTGCTTCTGTCTGGAAAGAAACAAATAACTGGAGTGCTGCACATCAAAAGACGTGGAGTTTGGACACGGACGAATGAAGTTTGGCTTTTTGTTTCTTCCATCAGATCAGAGCTGATAGGAAAAACAATCAGGTGGTTTTATTAAACCAGCAGTGAGCTGGACTTCAGCCCAGGTCCACAGTCCCACTGTCAGTTCACTTCAACATGAACCAATAAAATCCAACCCTCTCCTGGCCTGGAAATAAATAACAATTACATAACAACTCCTTTATTTCTCTCCTGTTCAGGTCCAGTTGGACTCATTTATCTCTGTATGGTAGGATTTCACTTCATGAGTTCAGAAGCATCTTCACATGAGACGCTGGTTCCTCACATTGATTGATCGTTGAATTCTGTCTTTGATCTCTGAATTCTGTCTTTGATCTCTGAATTCTGTGTTTGATGTCTGAATTCTATGTGTGATGTCGGAATTCTGTGTTTGATCTCTGGGTTCTGAGCATTGATCTCCTGCTTCAGTCTTTGATCTCTGACTGATTCTAAACTCATCAAAGGATCACATCAGCATCTTGGTCCAGACTCCAGATGGTGGTTTTACCAAGTGCACCATAGTCCTTGTTGCTGTCTGCTGTTGGGTCACAGCAAAGTAAGGAAACAGCCTGACGGTCCTCAGGAGGAAATTCAACAGCCTCCAAAGATGGAGGTGAATCTAGACCTGCTCATGTTGGCTGTCCTTGATGAACTTGGGCGGTACTGTGGTGCTGGGATGAGGTCATGGAGCTGATCTGGGAGCAGTCCTGATGTTAAATGCTGTGATGAAGGACAGTGTGGAGGCAAAACAGACAAAATGTGTCAACATCAAATAAAATTGTAAACCTGTTTGAAGTCTTATTTTGTGTCTGATGGCCATTTTTGAAATCACTAATGATTTTTTGACTGAACGTCCTGGATCCTGTGGTGCCTGATGAGGAGACAACTTGAGTACAGAGTTGGAGAAGAGGGTTTTTGGAGGGGAGATGATTTTTGCAGTGCTACAAGTCAATAAAATGTCATCATGTTTCAAAATGTCCTCACTAAGATGGTTATTAATTCCTCATTCTCAGCTGCTACAGCCTTTAAAGAAACCCTTTGACTGGTGGATCTAACAAAGATCAGATGTTGTCTCCTCTAGAACATCAACAGCTTAACGTTGTGGGCAGGACTCCTACCTGAGCAGGGAGACCCCAATGGATTTCTAGTCCTGATAGGGAGAGGGAGCCTCCTGGGTCACGGAGTGGGGAACCTGATAGGGAGTGGGACGATCCGCCCATTGTGGGTGATTGACAGGGCAGGTTTGATCTATGTTTTCATTTTCAAAAGTAATTTTGAACATTTGTGGAAAGTTCGCCCACCTTGAACATGTAGAAGATGTCTTCTGATAGTGAATCGACTGTTGTCACATTTAAGGATCACTTTAGCTGACAAGATGAAGGCTACAAAGGACCAGCTGGAGATGCCGGGGATTGAACCCAGGGCCTCATACATGCTCAGCATGCGCTCTACCACTGAGCTACATCCCCTCTGGTAGAGTCACTGTTTAACTAGTGAATGAATTTCCAGTTGATTTAAGGAAACCTAGAAGTTCCTCAGGTGCCATCAATCTTAAGTCACTCCTTCACTTTGTGTGTGGTTCAAAGTCAGTGGTTTCATCAGAGCTCAACAACAGAACAAGCTGAAGTCTTCTGGAGAACGAGGGCACCGATCCCACCACCTCTCACATGCTAAGCTAGCGCTCTACCATTGAGCTCCTTCCTCTGCTCAGCAACATAACAGATAATGCAGGTTGACCTTCAGGCTGCTGGGAGGTCAACACCTGAAATATTTCCAGGATTCTGTTGTGTTGGTAGAAACAGTTTGAGGGAAGGAAACCCTCAAACATGATGATGTCATTATTGAAGGCTTCACTGCTCCTAACCTTTGCTTGTTCTTCTGTGGTTGTGAGAGGTTCTGAGTGATGAATGGAAACTGAAGGTTTAGGCATCAGTTCAAAGTAGCAGGAGCTTAAGGGGACATTTCAGATTTGTTGAAGTTGAGTCCTACTGCCTTCTTGTTCATGACGATGGTGATGTCAGAGTTCTTGCTCAGAACGATCCATGCTGTTCCTCCTATTAGTTCTGGAAAGTTGGAGCAAAACGTCATGCAGGGTCACAGGGTCACGTGTTTTGTGTTATCAGCAGATTTAATCTATAAAGTGAGTGACGTGTGGTGTGTTTGTCAGGAGCTTAAAGACCAAAGTTGTTGATGCACAAGAGAAGTACACACGTCAAAGCTGCTTCATTTTAATGAGTGAAACTGAAAATTAAGAGAAGAGTGACAACAAAAATGGAGACAAGAAGTCGTCTTCAAAACACACACACACACACACACACACACACACACACACACACACACACACACACACACACACACACACACACACACTCACATAGTCATATACACTCTTCTCTTTATGTTGCCCCCTGCTGGACAATAGGTTTAAGGTTAATGTTGAAAAAAGCAGACAATAAAAACGACTATTATTGAAATGTCGGCGACTTCATTCGATCTGAAAGTTCATTGTTGACCAAACAGACACTGATACAACAGCCTTAAAGTCTACCTCCATTGGCTAAAGATGCCCCTGGATCATAAAGCACAGCTCGACTGCTGGCTAACATGCAGGCGTGGGCCCATCACTGAAATCAGCAGTCATGAAAAACTGTGCTAGGCCTCCAGACCCAAGGTTGAAGAGGTTTGAAAACTGGACCCAGGAGAATTTTAACTGAAAACCCCTGCTCTGGAGGATCTGAGGGATGCATGACTGCCCTCTGTTGACCCGTTTAATACAGGAATATCTGAGAAGTACTGAGGACGGCAAAGGGTGCTGATTGGCCAGCAGCCCCACACAGGTCAAAGGTCACCCCCACGGCGGACCAGTTTATTATGATAGTCACGACACCATCCGTTACAGTTGGGTTGGGTTCAGGCTCTTCAGCGCTTCTTATTTTTCCATGAGCTCCTCCAGCTGCTGGTCCGTCTCTCCCCTTTTCTTTCTCTTCTGCTTACTTTTTTGTTTCTTTGTTCTTTAACTTTAAACAGAACTTCTCCTCTCCCCCTTTTCACGGTCACAATACTGTTGACCTCCCGTGAGCCTTGAATCTCCATCCTGACCAGTGGAGAGAAACCACCTTGTGCCTGAGAAGAGCATCGCGGATCCCAGTGGGAGCCACGGTCGTTGAGATGGAGGCTTGGTAGGCCGTCCCCCCACCAGGTCGTTGGAGAGGTTCCGTACATTGATGAGAACAATCCAGCTGAGAACGTAAGCAGGTCCTGTTGGTTGTCGTGCTGTCACAGTAACAAAGACCAGTGCTGCATCTGTTCAGGCCTCAACTCCTGTCTCACTGCCAGCTCCACCTGACTCCTCAGACTCTGCTCAACCTCCATTCAGGAGTTTTCTTTGTTTGGAGGTCACTGACCCTTCATCCTGAACACCTTCTCACCTGCTACCTTTGCCGTCCACTTGAGTCTCAGATAAATCTTATGATTCATGTCTGATCCTCCATGTGCCTTCATTGCTTTACTGGTATTATTACTCTGTCTTACACGCTTCCTTGTTTGTATTCAATCCTCTTAAAATTCCAGGAAGTGTTTCAACTGGTTTTTATATTTGTATGTAAGTCTCTGACCCTCAAAGAACCCACTGATAAGCTGGAACCTGAGACTGAGCGTTTCTCATTGGACTCTAAATTACAACCAGCGGTGCCCTGAGTAACAACTGTGTTAGCATCCTAAAGCTACATCATCACCACCAGCTGATCAAGTCACTACTCTGTACACAAGTCACTGTAACCTAGCAAAGTTGAACCTAGAGGAAAAGTACAGTTGAAGCCAGATGCAAACAGATGTTGATGTTTCCTCTGTAGTCCTGGCAGCAAGTGTCCTTGGAGACGTCACTCCAGACACTGGCAGAGCTGACAGAGATGGTTTGACACAACTCATGATGTTACTGCACTGCAACAGTAACGGACCATCGATGGCATCGTGGTGATGGAGGAGGACAAAGAATTCTGTCATCAAGTTTTGTTCATGTTTTGTAAATGTTCTTCTTGATCTCAGAATTTAGTCTTTGATGTCACAGTGACAGAACGGACCAAACCTGCCTGTGTCAGAGGAAGCAGAATGACATCAGCATCAGGACATTCAGAGCCTTCAGAAACGTGGTGATGGTTTCACCAAAGAGGGACCAGTTCAGTAAATGTGGTCAGGCCGCTGAGAGTCTGGGTTCAAGATGGAGTTCAGGGTTTTAGCGACTCAGAAAAACTGTTTGTGGCTCAGAAAGCAGAGGAGGGCTGATGAAGAGACCTCACAATGAGTGTCATCAAGGAGGAGGAGGTAGTAGACATCACATGGGGGGGGGTAGAGCAGCAAGAAGAGAGAGAGGAGGAACAACTTGATTGAATAAAACAAAGACAAACAATCAAAGAGAGTCAGAGCAGAGGGAGCGGCCCTGAGGAACAGTTAATGGTGGAGTTTAATGATCCATCATTCATCTCCTTTAAATGCTGTCAGGGAGGGAGAGCTGTCTGCTGCTGGTGGTGTTCATTCCTCAGTGGGAGCCTCTATGGTTGATGTTCTACTGCCCTCTGGTGGTGAGGCAGTGGGGATGCAGGTGATCTGCTGGTCTGGTTGAACGTGAGTGGACAGAAATCTTGTTGAGGTGACTGGGAGTTCCTGACTGTGGTGAGCTGCCTTGCTTCTCCTCAGGTCTTCATGGTGGCTTTCTGCTGGACTGTTGTTGAAGGGAACATGGCATCGTATCATTTTCAGCTCTGACATCTGGACAGTGGACAGATGTGACATCATCAAGGTCTCACTGCCTGCTTTGTTCATGGATCAGTGGAACGTTGTGTTGGAACCTTTATTGTAGAACTGCTATGAGCTGAGAGCTCAGTGTTGTTGGAACAACGCAGCTCCACATGGGACTGATGTGATGAAGAGGTTTTTATTGAGCTGAAGCTGGAGAGCAACAATCAAAATGGAGCAGCAAACATAATGTCTGGTCTCTCTCTCTTCTCTTCCCCACCTCTCTGTCTCCTCTCCTCCCTCACCTCCATCTCTCTCCAGCCCTTTTTAGACAGAAAATGTGCCAAATTTGCCATCTTGTCTGTGTGAAATGGAGGCGTAATATTCCTCTTTTTGAAAAGACACCCCTTGGTGGGCATCAACACTTGATGTGATGTGCAGCTCACACAACCTCAGTCATTGACAACGCAATGACTGAGGTTGGCAGAGCGGGGCAACAACAGACTCTTGAACTGAAACCCAGGATGGAAACCATCTCGGAGCAGTTGGCCGCTCTGCAAAGAGGAGAGTGATGTTGAAGACCAGAAATTTAACTTTACATTTTGGATTGGACTGAAAGAGAAGACAGATTGGAATGTGTGCTCCTCCGCCCAAACCCACAGCTTCCTTATCAGCTGCCCCATTGTTTATCCTCCAGGAGAACTCCTTCTGCCTTGGTGACGTAAATGGCGCGTACTATCCTCCCCTCCCCTTCCCCTGTGTGTTCCTGACCCCTGCCTCTGCCCTCTCCACCTCCCTTGGGGTGGCAGCGCCGACCTTGTAGTCTGGCTGCAGGCCTCACTCTCACTTGCCTCCATTGGGACAACGGACTGTTCAAGGTCAGCATACATACACAACAAATGTATATGTGCTGTCGTTAATTCTGAAGTGTACCATTATTACGATTAAACTGTGCATTCAGGGAACATTAAAGTGGTTTCAATCGTATTCATCAGGTTGATTTCAGTTTGTAGACGTTAATGATAAATCTTCTATACAAACCAAAGTTAAACACGGTGTTCCTCAAGGTTCAGTGCTGGGGCCGATACTCTTCACTTTATGTATGCTTCCTTTAGGTCATATTATTGGGAAACAGTCCATAAATTTCCATTGTTACACAGATGATACTCAATTATATTTATCAATAAAGCTGGATGAAGGCCAGCAGTTGTCTAAAACTCCATGTATGAGTTCCATCTAGGCTGGACTTTTGTAATTCTTTATTATCAGGCTGCACCAACAAGTGATTAAAGACTTGACAGCTGCACATGTATTGACAGGAACCAGGAAGAGAAACCATCGTAACAATAACATACACTCATGTAAGATAGTCTGAAGACACTCAAAGATAATTCAGTGTTTGATCAGTGATCAATACGTCAATACAAAGATCAGTAAGTGGTACCAGGTGGATCTTTCCATGGTGACCTCAGAGAAAATAAGATCAGCCCTCTCACCGTCATATCCAATGATGGCTCCATTATGTCAGGTTAACTGAGTTCATTTCCTGCTGCATTATCTGAAAAACGCTTTCTAAAACCAGAACCTCCAAGTTGGGTCTGAACGACCATGATAAATTGCATTATCTACTCAGTTTGAGTCACACCAACACAGAATGGACAAAGGACATTTTTCTGTTGTGTTGTTTCATGTTTTCCTCATCTAGGAAGTTTTTGCAACTAATTCAGCAAGACAAATGTCTCTCAAGTGTGTGTTCTCCTCATGTGTCTTTTCAGACATCCTTTTTCTGAAAATCTTTTGCAACAAAATGCACAGGGGAATGGTTTCTCCCCAGTGTGCGTTTTCATGTGCTTTCCCAGATTTCCCTTTTGTGAGAATCTTTTGCCACAAAGTGCACAGGGAAATGGTTTCTCCCCAGTGTGCACGTTCAGGTGCCTTTTCAGATGTCCCTGTTCTGAGAATGTTTTGCCACACACTGAGCAGCCGAATGGTTTCTCTCCAGTATGTCTTCTCATATGTCTATTCAGACAACCCCTTTCTGAAAATCTTGTGCCGCAAACTGAGCAGGGGAATGGTTTCTCTCCAGTATGGGCTCTCCTAATGTGTCTTTTCAGACAACCCCTTTCTGAAAATCTTGTGCTGCAAACTGAGCATGGGAATGGTTTCTCTCCAGTATGTGTTCTCTTCATGTGTCTTTTCACACTTGCCTTTTCTGCAAATGTGGTGCCACAAACTGAGCATGGGAATGGTTTCTCTCCAGTATGTGTTCTCTTCATGTGTCTTTTTAGATATCCATTTTCTGAAAACCCTGTGCCGCAAACTGAGCACGGGTATGGTTTTTCTCCAGTGTGTGTTTTCATGTGTACATCCAAATTCCTTCTGGAACTAAAACCTTTACTGCACTTTGAGCACCTAAAGGGACGCTCATCCTCACTGACTTCTGTCTCAGATTCAGAAGGACCAAAGGTCACGTTCCTGATGATCTCTGATTCTCTTCCAGTCTTTAGTTTTTGTTCTTTTGAGCTGCAATGACTCACTTCCTGTCCTGGGCTCAATTTCTGAAGCATATTCCTCCTTGAGCCAAAGGGTTCCTTGTGCTCAGAAGTGGCCGTGTTATCAGGTCTGACCCAATCATCCTCACTGACTTCAGTCTCAGCTTCAGAAGAGTCTGACATCTGGTCTTCAGTCTGGGGTTGTACAAGTGGATCTGGATCTACCTTGCTGGCTGGTTCTGGTTCTCCACTCTCTTCTCCATCAGCTTCTGTTTTCAGAGGATGAACTGGGCTGCTGCTCAGAGACTCTTCTTTCAAGTTCTCCTCAGTTAGACTCTGATGAAGATGTGGGAACTGAGGTTTCTCTTCGTTCCCTTCACTCTTCACAGGAACCAGAGTGAAGGGGAACGTGGTGATATCAGCCTCCTCCTGCCCTTGAAGCTGCCCTCCCTCCTCACTGGTCCAGAGCTCCTCCCACTCCTCTTTAATGTGGGGGGGCTCTGGGTCCTGCAGCTCAGGGGGAACCTCTTCTTTAATCACCAGCAGCTGCTCCACATCTGCAGGACACAAACAGCAACATCAGAAATCTCTTCATTTGACTCTGAAACAGCGGAGCAACAGACAGAAACAGAAATCAACTCAATGAAAAGAGACATCCTGCTACTGACGACCAGTCAGCAAACTGGGAACAGAAACGCTGGCTTCAGATGCTTGGATCAACGTTGGGTCACCCAGGTCAAAGGTCATAGGTCCCCTCTGCTGAATGGTTTTGTCCATTCATGATCACATCTGCTAGTCAGAATGTTCATTTCTAGAATGAGACCCTGTAGGAGAATGAGAGTTCAGTCCCTAGAACCAGAGGGAACCTGTACTGATGCTAAACATGTCAGCCCACCCAAACACAGCAACATGCAGTCAGCCAAGGTCGAAGATTAGTTTATTAATAACAATCAGGAAATGTCCCTTTCCTTTCCAGTAATTGAGGAAAACTCTGGCTGGGACAAAATTTGTAACGTGTAACCTATGAGATGTTTCTCCGTGTTTCTTAGTTTTGTTTTTTTCTTCCAAACAAATACAAAAAGCAGTAGAACTACGGCGGGAAGGACGCAGCCTGGAAACCAAACAGCGTCATCTACTTGTTGGTCAGGAAGCAGCCAAGATGGCGCCCAGCGTGTCCCGAGCCAGGTGAGGTTTTAAGGCTCCACCAACACCGAATAGCCGTCAACTACGAAACACTTCTACGTTGTTCCACTCCTGCTCCGACGGTCTGAGCACAATGACCCGGATTACGGACACAACCAGACCGGAGACACTTGCTGGCAGGACTGCGGTCTCTCGGTTCTCCTGGTCAGTGTGGGGGGACTCACCTGCTCTGTCCAGCCTGACTCGGGGCTTCACCACGGCATCGAGCAGCAACCTCTGCCGGCGGTTCTACCGCTCGTACTCCGCCACGGTTTCCTCCAGCAGAGCCACGATCTGCTCCGCGGCCGCCGCCAGCCGCTCGGTGAGCAACGCTCTCAGCACCGGGACTCCAGCCGCTGAGTCTCCTTCTCCCAGCTGCAGCAGGAAGTCTTCAGCGGCGGCGAGGATCCGCTCCTGGACCGACACCCGCAGCAGCTGCGCGGCGCACATGTTGAGGTTCTACCGGCGCCACTCAGCCTTCAGGAGACAAAGACCGAGGCCTTCCGCTTCTTTTCTTCTTCTTCTTCTTCAAAACGAGCAGAGTCCAAGCTCTGTTCTCTGTGCCACTCCAGACTCGCTAACCTGGTAGCAGCGGTAGTGATGAGTGGAGTGATCCAGGATTTCGTTTTGAAAAACGGTTATCGATGACGTATTTAGTGACGTCCAAAGCCTCGCCGACCGGCAGTGACCACGTGACTGATTCAAGACCTGGTTCTCCGGCTTGGCGTGAGATTCTACACCACGAAAGCCTGATTTATGCTTCTGCGTCGCGTCGACGCAAACCCCAACAAAATCCTGCCTCCGTGTCGCGTAAACGCGTGGTGACGTCAACGTCGAGGACTGTAATTGGTCCGCTCAGAACGTCATTTCCGGTTCAGTCGCAGCACAACAACACCGCCATTTTCAAAGTTTCTGTGGTGAAAGCTTCAAGAAAAAATGGACCAAGCCGAAGAAAGGATTATTGGCGGCACTACAAAGACTGACAAATGGCCAACAATTGTTGTCTGTGACCGGAAGAAAACCAAGGAATCCGACAAGAGCCCCGTAAACAATACAAAGACAAAGCCACACCCCCTAGCGGCTTGGCGGTGTATTGCAGAGCAACGCGTTCCCTTGACGCAGAATAAACCAGGCTTTCCAGTCGCACCTGTTTTACGCCCCCGTGCCAGATAAGGACCCCCATCGGGCTGTGCCACCCTGGAGGGAGCGCGTCTCACAGTCAGTCAGCGGAACCATGCGGATCCGGGCCGGAGCTGTGGGAAGGAGCGCCAATTGTATCGGGTTGTTGTTTTCTGGACTGCAGCAGAACAGGAGCAGCCGGGACTGGAATGTAGAAGTAGGTTATCTTGAAGTTGACTCAGTTATGGTGAACGATATTGTGGTTCAACACTTTAATGAGCTTTAAGGCAAACACATTTCATGAGGAAACAACGCCGGAATTGGACGGATTTCAGCGGCACACAACAACGTATCCGATACACCTCATTGGAAACCTGGTGGTCTAAGACTAAGAAACACCAGTCACCATGAAGAAAGGAACTTTTAGCTGAGTACTCATGTTCTTTTCAGCAGGTTGAATGTCGCATTTGTTGGACAGAAGCGTCTCATCTCAACAAAAGCACCTCTTCAGTGCTGAGGCATGATGGGGCCAGGCATGAGAATGAAGTCCCAGATCCACCAGGATGAACTCAGGTATACAGCCACTCTCCAACTGACTCACAGTTGCTTCATTGATCATTAATTCCTATTCATTTCTTCTCTCCTTCATCTTTAACCATCCAGCTTCCAGGAAGCAGATGCTGGATGAGGCTCTGCTGAATTTCATCCTGAAGGACTGCCAGCCCCTCAGCACTGTTGAGAGGGAAGGGTTCAGGGAACTGGTTCAGGTCCTTGAGCCTCATATGTTTGCCAACCAGGAAGGTTTGTGTGGAAATGATCTAAAGCAGTCGTTGATATCTCCAGTTTATTTCATCTCTAATTTCAATGTATTGATTTACTCTGGGTGTCATTTTCAGACCATCAAACAAACGGTGGCCAAAAAGTACCAGGAGGAACGGGAAGGAGTGAAAAAGGAAGTCCAGCTGCCATGTGGACATCTGTGGACATGGAGGCTCCCTTGGCTCTGACCTGTCACTGCATTCGTGAGAATGAATGTGTTGGGAGTGCAAGACTTTCCACAAAGTCACCCTGCTGACAGTTTGGCCCCAGTCCAAAGAGGCATGATGGAGGACTGGGCCATCACCAACAAAGTCAAGTGTCTTGTGAGCGACGCAGCACCAAACATGACAGCATCCACTAGACAGCTCCAAATTCACCACTCAGTCTGCACTGCACATCGTCTGAATCTAGGAGTCAGAAAATCCTGTGATCAGATCCCCACTTCCATCATCAGACACAAAGCCAGGAACACTGTCACATCCTTCAGATCAGCACTACAGCCAAGGAGAAGCTGGCTCAGGTGCAGCAACAGATGGGAGGGCCAACCCTGAAACTCATCAGTGAGGTGCCAACACGCTGGAACAGCACACACAGCTGTCAGGGCTGCATGATGAGAGGGAACCAGTGTGGGAACCTCTGGCCTCTCTAAGACAGATTTGACTCCACTGACAGCTGAGGAGTTCACCACCATAGGAGAAGCACTTCTAGTAAACAGAGGTCATTCTAGTAGCCTGGTCCCTCTGTGGTTGAGCTATAATTTTAGGAAATATGGTCATTATTCAATGGTGACATCTCTCTGCTGAATAATGTAGAACTGAACGGATCCACTGGACCTTCTTTTTACAAACAGCAGCATGCAGCAGCTGTCCTGAGTGGAAAACTGCACATTTCTGTTGGTGAGAGTTAATCAAGTTTTGGACTTTGTCTCTCAACAGAAGCTGTGTGGAAAAACCCTGCAGCTACGAGCGCTTCAGATTCTGAGAGTGATTCTTATGCCATTGGCTGGTTTAACCTGGCGTCTGACCGTGGAGGTGGCCGAGAGGAGCGTGACATGGCTGCACAGGTAAATCAACTAAAGCAGTGTTAGTCTTTGGCAGCAGGCCAGGCCGACAAATGCTAATGTCTCTGACTGACTGACTGATGAAGTTGGACCATTGGTCAGCCACAATGATGCATGACCACAAATAGTGGCCTGGGTCTTTATGAAGCTCACATTACTGTAGCATCATTTTGAGGTTCATAGCAACTCTCATTACATCACTGTCAGTATCCTTTTGAGGTTTTTAGCAACTCTCACGACATGACGGTCACCATCATTTTTTAGGTTTGGAGCAACTCTCACCACATCACCGTAGCATCATTTATTAGGTAAGTAGCAACTCTCACCACATCACTGTCGCATCATTTCTTAAGTATGTAGCAACTCTCATTACATCACTTTAGCATGATTTTGAAATGACTATCAACTCTCACCACATCACTGTAGCATCATTTGGAGGATAGTAGCAACTCTCATTTCATCACTGTAGCATCATTTCTTAGGTTAGTAGCAACTCTCACGACATCACTGTAGCATCATTTTGAGGTGAGTAGCAACTCTCACTACATCACTGTAGCATCATTTTGAGGTTAGTCGCCACTCTCACTACATTACTGTTGCATCATCTTGCGGTTTTTAGCAACTCTCACTACATCACTGCAGCATCATTTCTTAGGTTTTTAGCAACTCTCACTACATCACTGTAGCATCATTTTTAGGTGAGTTGCAACTCTCAATACATTACTGTAATCATCATTTTGAGGTTTTTAGCAACTCTCACCACATCACTGGAGCATCATTTCTTAGGTTAGTAGCAACTCTCATTACATCACTGTCAGCATCATTTTGAGATTAGTAGCAACTCTCACTACATCACTGTAGCATCAGTTTGAGGTTTTTAGCAACTGTCACAACATTACTGATAGCATCATTTTGAGATTTTTAGCAACTCTCACTACATCACTATCAGCATCATTTTGAGGTTGGTAGCAACTCTCACTACATCACTGTAGCATTATTTTGAGTTAACAGAAACTCACACTACATTACTGTCAGTATCATTTTTAGGTTTTTAGCAACTCTCACTAAATGACTTTAGCATCATTTTGAGGTTCGTAGCAGCTCTCATGACATCACTTTGGCATCATTTTGAGATTAGTTGCAACTCTCACTACATTACTGTAGCTTTATTTTGAGTTAAGCAGAAACTGTCACTACACTCCTGTCAGTATCATTTTTAGGGTTTTAGCAAGTCTCACTTCATTACTTACAGCATCATTTTGAGATTTTTAGCAACTCTCACTACATCACTGTAGCATCATTCATAGATTTTAAGCAACTCTCACTACATAACTGTAGCATCATTTTGAGGATAGTAGCAACTCTCACTACATCACTGTAGCATCATTTGGAGGATAGTAGCAACTCTCACTACATCACTGTAGCATCATTTGGAGGATAGTAGCAACTCTCACTAAATGACTGTCAGCATCATTTTAAGGTTTCAAGCAACTCTTACTGCATCACTGGAGCATGATTTTGAGGTTCGTAGCAACTCTCACTACATCACTGTCAGCATCATTTTGAGATTAGTAGCAACTCTCACTACATCACTGTAGCATCAGTTTGAGGTTTTTAGCAACTGTCACAACATTACTGATAGCATCATTTTGAGATTTTTAGCAACTCTCACTACATCACTATCAGCATCATTTTGAGGTTGGTAGCAACTCTCACTACATCACTGTAGCATTATTTTGAGTTAACAGAAACTCACACTACATTACTGTCAGTATCATTTTTAGGTTTTTAGCAACTCTCACTAAATGACTTTAGCATCATTTTGAGGTTCGTAGCAGCTCTCATGACATCACTTTGGCATCATTTTGAGATTAGTTGCAACTCTCACTACATTACTGTAGCTTTATTTTGAGTTAAGCAGAAACTGTCACTACACTCCTGTCAGTATCATTTTTAGGGTTTTAGCAAGTCTCACTTCATTACTTACAGCATCATTTTGAGATTTTTAGCAACTCTCACTACATCACTGTAGCATCATTCATAGATTTTAAGCAACTCTCACTACATAACTGTAGCATCATTTTGAGGATAGTAGCAACTCTCACTACATCACTGTAGCATCATTTGGAGGATAGTAGCAACTCTCACTACATCACTGTAGCATCATTTGGAGGATAGTAGCAACTCTCACTAAATGACTGTCAGCATCATTTTAAGGTTTCAAGCAACTCTTACTGCATCACTGGAGCATGATTTTGAGGTTCGTAGCAACTCTCACTACATCACTGTAGCATCATTTTGAGGTTTTTAGCAACTCTCACCACATCACTGTAGCATCATTTTGAGGTTCATAGCAACTCTCACCACATCACTGTAGCATCATTTTGAGGTTTTCCGCAACTCTCACTACATCACTGTAGCATCATTTTGAGGTTCGTAGCAACTCTCACTACATTACTGACAGCATCATTTTGAGGTTTTAAGCAACTCTCACTACATTACTGTAGCATCATTTTGAGGTTTTTAGCAACTCTCACCACATCACTGAAGAATCATTTTGAGATTTTTAGCAACTCTTACTACATCACTGTAGCATCATTTTGAGGAAAGTAGCAACTCTCACTTCATGACTGTCAGCATCATTTTGAGGTTTTAAGCAACTCTCACTACATCACTGTAGCATCAGTTTGAGGTTTTAAGCAACTCTCACTAAATCACTGTAGCATCATTTCTTAGGTTTGTAGCAATTCTTTTTACATCACTGGAGCATCATTTCTTAGATTAGTAGCAACTCTCACTACATTACTGGAGCATCATATTGAGGTTCGTAGTGTCACGTCCCCATGTTCACGGGCATGGGGGCGTTGCATTATTTTTGACTTCCTTCCCTTCTCAGGTTCGAGCTTCATGGGGCGGAGCTGCTGACTAATTGGGAGCACCTGGGCCCGGCGTCTCCCAGCTATAAAGCAGGCGATCAACCTGGCCGGTTGTCTCTCGCTCACTCCTCCTGGCCCACGTCGGAGCGATGGTTGTGTTTCTTGAGTTATGTCTTGTTTAGTTCTCTGCATCCATCACACCGCACACATACACCCCCTGTACACTCATGCACACACTCGCACTCACCACTGACACTACTGATAACCACACTCCACTGTACGTTATGGTTTGCCTTGTGTTGATTTTGCGTTACTAATAATAAATTATTAGTTGTGTGTCACGTTTAGTCTGCGTCTCCCTCCTTCGATGTCACGATTTCTGAGCCGGGTCGTGACAGAAGCAAATCTCACCACA
The DNA here is from genome assembly GCF_037954235.1 of Aulostomus chinensis. Lineage (NCBI taxonomy): Eukaryota > Metazoa > Chordata > Actinopteri > Syngnathiformes > Aulostomidae > Aulostomus > Aulostomus chinensis. Next base: position 13,637,995 of record NC_141320.1, on the reverse strand, counting down.
TCACTGTCGCATTATTTTGAGATTTTAAGCAACTCTCACTACATCACTGTAGCATCATTTGGAGGATAGTAGCAACTCTCACTACATCACTGTAGCATCATTTGGAGGATAGTAGCAACTCTCACTACATGACTGTCAGCATCATTTTAAGGTTTTAAGCAACTCTCAGTACATCACTGGAGCATCATTTTGAGGTTCATCGAAACTCTCACTACATCACTGTCAGCATCATTTTGAGGATAGTAGCAACTCTCACCACATCACTTTCGCATCATTTATTAGGTTAGAAGCAACTCTCATGACATCACTTTCACATCTTTTTGAAATTAGTAGATACTCTCATTACATCACTGTCAGCATCATTTTGAGTTCATTATTATCATTGAGGTTATTTGAATCTTTCACTGCATTACTGTTAGCATTATTTTGATTTCATTAGCAATTCTTACGACATCTCTGTCGCATTATTTTGAGGTTATTAGCAACTCTTCCTACATCCCTGTAGCATTGTTTTTGAGGTCGTTAGCAACTCTTCCTACATCACTGTAGCATTTTTTGAGGTTATTCACAAATCTTACGACATCACTCTCAGCATCATTTTGAGATCATTAGTAACTTTAATTACATCACTGTAGCATCGTTTTGAGGTTCGTAGCAAATATTACTACAAGACTGTCAGCATCACTTTGAGGTTATTCGAAACTTTCACTACATTACTGTCAGCATCACTTTGAGTTTGTGAGCAATCCTTAGAACATCACTGTAGCATCATTTTGAGTTCATTAGGAATTCTTACGACATTATTGTAATCATCATATTGAGGTTTTTCGCAACTCTCACAACATTACCATCAGCATCATTCTTTAATTCATTAACAATTCTTCCTACATCACTGTAGCATCATTTTGAGTTCATTAGCAATCTTTACGACCTCACTGTAGCATCATTTTGAGGTTCGTAGCAACTATTACTACAATAATGTCAGTATTATTTTGAGTTTATTAGCAATTCTTACGACATCACTTTCGCATTATTTTGAGTTTTTTAGCAACTCTTACTACATCACTTTCGCATTATTTTGAGTTTTTTAGCAACTCTTACTACATCACCGTCAGCATCATTTTGAGTTCATTAGCAATTCTTACGACATCACTGTCGCATCATTTTGAGGTTATTAGCAACTATTACTACATTACTGTCAGCATCACTGAGTTTATTAGCATCTATCACCACGTGACTGTTAGCATCGTTTTGAGTTCAATAGCAATTCTTACGACATCACTGTCATCATCATTTTTAGGTTACTCGCAGCTCTAACCACATGACTGTCAGCATCACTTTGAGGTTATTCGAAACTTTCACTACATTACTGTTAGTATCATTTTGAGTTTATTAGCAACTATTACTACATTACTGTCAGCATCACTGAGTTTATTAACATCTATCACCACGTGACTGTTAGCATCGTTTTGAGTTCAATAGCAATTCTTACGACATCACTGTCATCATCATTTTTAGGTTACTCGCAGCTCTAACCACATGACTGTCAGCATCACTTTGAGGTTATTCGAAACTTTCACTACATTACTGTTAGTATCATTTTGAGTTTATTAGCAATTCTTACAACATCACAGTAGCATTATTTTGAGTTTCGTAGCAACTCTTACTACATGACTGTCAGCATCACTTTGAGGTTGTTAAAAACACTGACTACATTACTTTAAGCACCAGTGAGTTTATTAGCAACTATCACTACATTACTGTTAGCATCATCTTGAGTTCATGAGCAATTCTGACGACATCACTTTCAGCATCATTTTGAGGTTATTACCAATTCTTCTGACATCACTGTCGCATTATTTTGAGGTTGTTAGCAACTCTTACTACATTACTGTTGCATTATTTTAAGCAACTCTTTCTAACTGACTGTCAGCATCACTTTGAGGTTGTTCGAAACACTTACTACATTACTTTAAGCATCAATGAGTTAATTAGCAACTATCACTACATTACTGTTAGCATCATTTTGAGTTCATTAGCAATTCTTCCGACATCACTGTCGCAATATTTTGAGGTTCGTAGCAACTTTTACTACATTACTGTCAGCATCACTTTTAGGTTATTCAAAACTTTCACTCCATTACTGTTAGCATCATTTTGAGTTCATTAGCAATTCTGACTACATCACTGTCGCATCATTTTGAGATCATTAGCAATTCTTCCGACATCACTATCGCATTATTTTGAGGTTCGTAGCAACTCTTTCTACTTTACTGTTGCATTATTTTGACGTTATTAGCAGCTCTTACTACATTACTGTCAGAATCATTTTGAGGTTATGAGCAGCTCTCACTAGATTACTGTCAGCATCATTTTGAGTTCATTAGCAATTCTTACTACATTACTGTTGCATTATTTTGAGGTTAGTAGCAACTCTTACTACATGACTGTCAGCATCACTTTGAGGTTGTTCGAAACACTTACTACATTACTGTAAGCATCACTGAGTTTATTAGCAACTATCACTACATTACTGTTAGCATCATTTTGAGTTTATTAGCAATTCTTACGACATCACTGTATTATCAATTTGAGGTTAGTTTCAACTTTTCCAAAATTACCGTCAGCATCATTTTGAGTTCATTAGCAATTCTTCCGACATCACTGTCGCATTATTTTGAGATTATTAGCAATTCTTCCGACATCATTGTCGCATTATTTTGAAGTTCATAGAAACTCTTACTACATGACTGTCAGCATTACTTTGAGGTTATTCGAAACTTTCACAACATTACTTTTAGCATCATTTTGAGTTCATTAGCAATTCTAATGCGGCTCGAGGCCACGCTGGTTCACCGAGCGACAAGGTGAGCCTTGAAAACGGCATCGGCCGAGTTTCCCGGGCTTTGGATACCCTGGTGAATTCCCCAAATGTGGGAATCTCAACTGCATAATTTCTGACAGTGGGGGACTACGTCCGCGCTATCCCCTGTGATCGTGTGAAAAAAGGAAAGAAAGAAAGAAAGGCCGACCACGGCGGCAACAACAACAACGATGACCGCCTGTCCCGGCCAGTTGGCGGTCTCCTCTTGTGCTGGCCAGCCTGAGGAGACCGCGGAGGACGTAGCCTCAATGAGCTCCCAGTGTCTCTCACACCTTCCAGCCCTAAATGAAGAGGGCAGGGTTTCTGCCACATTTAGTTGAGGGTCATGGTATCTGACAAGCCCTGGGCTCAGGACAATACATCCACGGCTCGTCTTCGCAGTAAGTGGAATGATACCAGAGAATTCATGCGTGGGAGGAGATCAACTTGGAAAACCCCGACTCCAGGATGAGTCGCTGGCTTGTGGCTTTGAACACCGCTTTGTTTTACTTTGAGTCGCCCCACTAGCATAGCAGGGTGAAGGCACCGATTGCCTTTGCTTTGGATAGCAGTGGGGACAACCAGTGTGCCAGATGTAGTGTTTATGGCACTGCATTTTGTGTCGCCACCCAAAATGTTGTAGTTCCTGCCCACAGCCGCGGCCGGGATTGGCTGTACCGGGGGTGCTGGCTCTCACGTCGGGTGGCTGACAGGCATCGCTTCTCGGCCTTTTGGCTAAGATCAAGTGTAGTATCTGTTCTTATCAGTTTAATATCTGGTACGTTCCCTATCCGGGAACCGTATATTAAATTGCTTTTTGGAACAGGGAGATGGAACGGGAGCTTGCTCCGTCCTTTCCACGCATCAACCTGGTATTGCAGTGTTTCCAGGAGTGGTGCAATGCCCCGCATTTCTCGTCGGAAATAAAACAAGCCTCCGCCAGGCACTCGCTCACCTGCTCCACCCAAAGCCGGACCAGGGTTCTCCTCCTGCACTGCAGCTTTTCCTCAGCCTGCGGCCGCAATGGCCTTCCAGGAACAGTGCGGGCCCCTCCCCTTTTGTCAGGAGCAAATCCCGTGCTCTTCAGGCCAACTCTCGAGTGCTGCACATGCGGCCGGGGCTGGATTTCCGCCCGCGCTGCCGCTGGGCGTCAAGTTGTGGCTCCGTTTGCACTCCAGATAAGGATGGAGGTCCGCTGACGGCACTGCTCTCGGAGCCTTTCCCAAAAGGCTTTGGAATGCACTCTGAAAGACCTGAACCTTCAATGTGCCTGTTTTGCCCAGAGATGGGTTGTGAACTTGATGTTGAAATGTGAAACCCCAGCTTGCTGCCTTCAGTCTTTCGGAATTGGGCCGCTTGCGTTGACAGCTCTCATGGTCGCGACGCTCCATCCAAGGGTGAAAGCGGACGGAGATTGTTTTTTTTACTGCGGGGCACGATGCGTGCGGTTAGGCCACGCTGGTGCCCCCAGCGAGAAGGTGAGCCTTGAAAACGGCATCGGTCGACCTTCCCGGGCTTGGGATATCCGACATCCGGCATTGTTGTGAGAAACAAAGGGGGCTGCGCACGTGGCAGATTGGCACAAGGTAGGAAAGATCAGGCGCTGTGTCGGCCTCCCTGCCTGTCAGTCAGAAGGCTGTGTCCCTGGAGCTCATGTCTGTTCCTAAGCTCAGCGAGTCATACTTACCTGGCAGGGGAGATACCATGATCAGCAAGGTGGTTCTCCCCGGGTGAGGCTCAGCCATCGCACTGGGGCTGTGCTGACCCTGGTGAATTCCCCAAATGTGGGAATCTCAACTGCATAATTTCTGACAGTGGGGGACTACGTCCGCGCTATCCCCTGTGATCGTGTGAAAAAAGGAAAGAAAGAAAGAAAGAAAGGCCGACCACGGCGGCGGCAACAACAACGGTGACCGCCTGTCCCGGCCAGCTGGTGGTCTCCTCTTGTGCTGGCCAGCCTGAGGAGACCGCGGAGGACGTAGCCTCGATGAGCTCCCAGTGTCTCTCACACCTTCCAGCCCTAAATGAAGAGGGCAGGGTTTCTGCCACATTTAGTTGAGGGTCATGGTATCTGACAAGCCCTGGGCTCAGGACAATACATCCACGGCTCGTCTTCGCAGTAAGTGGAAGGATACCAGAGAGAATTCATGCGTGGGAGGAGATCAACTTGGAAAACCCCGACTCTCAATTCTGACGACATCACTGTCGCATCATTTTGAGATCATTAGCAATTCTTCTTACATCACTGTCGCATTATTTTTATTTTCATAGCAACTCTTACTACATTACTGTGTCATTATTTTAAGGTTTTTAGCAACTCTTCATAAATTACTGTCAGCATCATTCTTGAATTCATTAGCAATTCTTCCGGCATCACTGTAGCATCATTTTGAGATCATTAGCAATTCTTACTACATCACTGTCACATCATGTTGATATCATTAGCGATTCTTACGACATCACCGTAGTATTATTTTGAGGTTAGTAGCAACTCTTACTACATGACTGTCAGCTTCACTTTGAGGTTGTTCAAAACACTTACTACGTTACTGTAAGCATAACTGAGTTTATTAGCAACTTTCACTACATTACTGTTAGCATCATTTTGAGTTCATTAACAATTCTTCCGACATCACTGTAGCATTATTTTGAGGTTATTAGCAACTCTTACTACATTACTCTCAGCATCATTTTTAGGTTACTCGCAACTCTAACCAGGTGACTGTCAGCATCACTTTGAGGTTATTCGAAACTTTCACTACATCACTGTCGCATCATTTTGAGATCATTAGCAGTTCTTCCGACATCACTGTCGCATTATTTTGAGGTTCGTAGCAACTCTTACTACATGACTGTCAGCATCACTTTGAGGTAGTTCGAAACACTTACGACATTACTGTAAGCATCACTGAGTTTATTAGCAACTATCGCTACATTACTGTTGGCATTATTTTGAGTTCATTAGCAATTCTTACTACATGACCGTCACATCATTTTGATATCATTAGCAATTCTTACAACATCACTGTAGCATCATTTTGAGATCATTAGCACCTCTTACTAGATTTCCATCAGCATCATTTTGAGTTTATTAGCAATTCTTCCGACATCGCTGTCGCATTATTTTGAGTTTTGTAGCAACTCTTACTATATGACTGTCAGCATCACTTTGAGGCCATTCGAAACTTTCATTCCATTACAGTTAGCATCATTTTGAGTTCATTAGCAATTCTTGCTACATCACTGTCGCATCATTTTGAGACCATTTGCAATTCTTCCAACATCACTGTCGCATTATTTTTAGGTTCGTAGCAACTCTGACTACATGACTGTCAGCATCACTTTGAGGTAGTTCGAAACACTTACTACATTACTGTTAGCATCATTTTGAGTTTATTAGCAATTCTTTTGACAACAGTGTAGCATCATTTTAACGTTAGTTTCAACTCTTCCTACATTACCGTCAGCATCATTTTTAGTTTTTTAGCATCTCTTACGACATCACTGTAGCATCATTTTGAGTTCATTAGCAACTCTTCCGACATCACTGTCGCATTATTTTGAGTTTAGTAGCAACTCTTACTACATGACTCTCAGCATCATTTTGAGGGAGTTTGAAACTCTTACTACATTATTGTAAGTATCACTGAGTTTATTAGCAACTATCACTACGTTACTGTTAGCATCATTTTGAGTTCATTAGAAATTCTTCTGAAATCACTGTCGCATTATTTTGAGGTTATTAGCAACTCTTAATACATTACTGTCCGCATCACTTTGAGGTTATTCGAAACTTTCACTACATTACTGTTCGCATCATTTTGAATTTATTAGCAGCTCTTACTAGATTACCGTCGCATCATTTTGAGATCATGAGCAATTCTTCCGACATCACAGTCGCATTATTTTGTGGTTTTTAGCAACTCTTACTACATGACTGTAAGCATCACTGAGTTTATTAGCAACTATCACTACATTACTGTTTGCATCGTTTTGAGTTTATTAGCAATTCTTACGACATCACTGTCGCATCATTTTGAGATCATTAGCAATTCTTCTGAAATCACTGTCGCATTACTTTGAGGTTCGAAGCAACTCTTACTACATTACTGTCAGCATCACTTAGTTTATTAGCAACTATCACTACATTACTGTTAGCATCATTTTGAGTTCATTAGCAATGTGGGGCTTTGATTGGGAATTGTAAGAAAAATCACTGAATGAACAACACAAACACAGACTGTGTCTGAAATTCCACACCTGCACCTGAAACCAGTGTGGAATCAATTGTATCCACTGTCAATCCTGATTCTGGAGAAATTTCTTTGTGTGTTTTGATGGACGCGAGCCAAGCAGAAATTTCCCACAATGCAATAGGGCGGCGTTTGGTCAGTGTTGAGCAGGCGTCAGTCTGACAATGATGTCATATTATTGTGTCATCACTTGACCAGACCCAAAAGTAGGCTCAGGTATCAGTTTCTTCTCAATGCTAATGTCTGCTAGCTTAGTCTGCTACTTTGATGGCTCTGCCTGCTCAAAGGTCCAGACCCCTGGATGTGGTGGTTCCTACCTGAACGTAGATTCTGTCAGCTCATGTTGTTAAATCAACTCACCAGGAACACCAGTAGATTTCAATGGACTGACAATGAGTCTCATTGAATGGGTGTCTCGTCCAATGAGAAACAATCAGTCTCAGGTTGAAGCTCATCAATGAGGTCTTGTGGATCAGTGGCTTGCATGAATGAATGAGTTGGAAGACTTCTTGGAAATTAAAGAGGATTTAATACAATTAAGAAAACACTTAAGACAGAGTGATAATTCCAGCAGAGTAATTAAGGCCCATATTGAGTAGCAGGTATGAATTAGCCTGGATTTATCTGAGCTTCAAGTAGACGGCTAAGAGGCAGGTGGAAAGGTGTGTAGGATGAACGATGGTGACCTCCAACCAAATGAAGAGGACTGAGTGGAGGCTGACCAGCTCTACGGAGTCAGGCGGAGTTTGGCAGCGAGACAGGAGTCCAGGCCTGAATCGGTGAAAACCAACGTAACCGGCTTACGTTCTCAGCTGGATTCTCCCATCGATGTACGACGCCTCTCCAACGAACTGGTGGGAGGACGGCCTCCAAAGCCTCCACCTCGTCGACCGTGGCTCCCGCTGAGATTCGCTCGATGAAGAAGGGAAGCGCGTTGATTGGCTACCCTCTGGTCTCAGGCTGCTGGCTGCCTGGACTAAGCTGCTCTTCTCCAACACAAAGGTGGCTTCTCTCTCTTCAAGGCTCACAGGAGGTCAAGAGTGTAGCGACCGTGAGCCGAGATCGATGATGAATTACAAAAATAGAAAATCAAAAAATAAATTAGAGGAATAGAAAAGAAAAGGGGGGGGGGGGCGGACCAGCTGCTCTAGGAGCTCACACACAAAGGGCAGAAACAAGAAGCACTGAAGAGAGCGCCAGCAGTGGATGGTGCCACCACTGTTACAGTAAACTGGTCCGCCTCAGAGCAGTGACCTTTGACCTGTGAGGGGTTGTTGGCCAATCAGCACACTTTGCTGTCTTCAGTCCTTCTCAGATATCAACAAATGAAGCTGGTTGAACAGACAGCAATCATCATCACTCAGAGACATCACCTGGAGAGGAAGACTGCTCCGAGTTCTGACAATGACAGTGAAGGCAAGGCAAGGCAAGGCAATTTTATTTGTATAGCCCGTTTTCACAAACAGTTTGTCTCAAAGGGCTTCACATGGCATCATAACAACATCCTCTGCCCTTAGACCCTCACATCGACTGAGGAAAAACTCCATAGAAAACCCTTTTAACAGGGAAAAATCTGAGAAACCTCAGGGTGAGCAACAGAGGAGGGATCCCTCACCCAGGACGGACAGACGTGCAGTAGATGTTGTTACGGACAAGAAAACAGTTTACAATACAAAATGTGGGAAACACGGAAATGTTAATAACAGCTGAAGAAGGAAGCTTCTGGTAGGGGAGGCAGGGAGAGCAAGCCAGCTTGATGGGGGACTGGATGGCAGACTTGTTCATGGAAGGGGAGCGCAGGCCGGTGTAACAGTAGGGAATAAGGGGGGGGGGGGCGATGCAGGCGGCGGTTGGGGCTCCGGTGGATCTGTGGAAACACAGAGAGACTGCGAGACACCAAGGCCAAACTACAAAGTGCAACAAGTAAAATGTGCAGGGAGGAGAGGAGGAGAGAGGGGGAGAGGAGAGGAGAGGAGGGAAGGGCTCAATGTAACCTGATGTGTCCCCCAGCAGTCTAAGCCTATAGCAGCATAGCTATCAATGGTTCAGAGCTACCTGAACCAGTCCTAACTGAAGGCTCTGTCATAGAGGAAGGTCTTAAGCCTGGACTTAAACGTAGTTAAAGTGTCTGCCTCTCTGACCCATGGAGAGAGCTGGTTCCACAGTAAAGGAGCCCGGTAACTAAAAGCTCTACCTCCCAGTCTGTTTGTATTGATACTGGGAGTCACTAAAAGACCTGCATTCTGGGAGCAGAGTGCTCTGGTCGGACAGTAGGGACTAATGAGCTCTTTCAAATAGGATGGAGCTTTATCATTGAGAGCCTTATAAGTTAGCAGAAGGACTTTGAAGTCGATTCTAGATCCTACAGGAAGCCAGTGGAGAGAAGCTAAAGTGGGAGAGATGTGTTCTCTCTTCTTAACTCCCGTCAAAACCCTCGCTGCAGCGTTCTGGACCAGCTGGAGACTCTTTAGAGAGTATTTAGGACATCCTGACAAGAGAGAGTTGCAGTAGTCCAGCCGAGAAGTGATAAATGCATGCACCAGTTTTTCAGCATCACTCTGGGAAAGGATATTCCTAATCTTAGCGATACTTCGAAGATGGAAGAAGGCGGTCCTAGTCACATGCTTTATGTGGGAGCTGAAGGAAAGGTCCTGGTCAAAAATGACCCCAAGGTTCCTTGCAGTTGTACTCGAAGTTAGGGTGATGCCATCTAGAGTAGAGATCCGATTCAAGAGTGTGTCCCTGTGGTGTTTAGGTCCAAAAATGATTACCTCAGTTTTATCTGAATTGAGCATTAAGAAGTTAGAAGACATCCAGGATTTAATGTCTTTCAGGCAGTCTTGCAGATGAGTAAACTGGCTTGTGTCGTCTGGCTCCATCGACAAGTAAAGTTGTGTGTCATCTGCATAACAGTGGAAGTTGATCGAGTGCTTCCGGATTATGTCACCTAATGGGAGCATGTAAAGAGTGAAGAGAATCGGTCCTAAAACTGAACCCTGTGGTACACCATATGTAACTCTGCTATACTCCGAATGGTCATTATTAACATTAACAAACTGAAACCTGTCATATAAGTAGGACTTAAACCATTTTAGGGCAGTTCCTTTAATCCCAATGTCATGGTCTAGTCTCTGTAGCAGGATGCTGTGGTCGATGGTGTCAAATGCAGCACTGAGGTCCAAAAGGACAAGCACAGAGACAAGACCTCTGTCTGAAGCTATAAGAAGATCATTCGAGACTCTGACCAGTGCTGTTTCAGTGCTATGGTGTTCCCTGAATCCAGACTGGAAGGCTTCAAAGAGCTCGTTGCTGTGCAGATGTTCATGTAACTGCTCCAGGACAACCTTCTCAAGGATCTTGGAGATGTAGGGGAGGTTGGATATTGGCCTATAGTTGGCTAACACATCTGGGTCAAGAGAAGGTTTTTTAAGTAAAGGGTTGATGACAGCCACCTTAAAGGCCTGTGGCACATAACCTGTGACTAAGGAAAGATTAATTTGATTTAATATAGAAGTGTTGACTAGAGGGAAGGCATCCTTAAGGAGGCTTGTCGGGATGGGATCCAGCAGACAAGTGGCTGACTTGGAGGAACCGACTGCAGAAGTTAATTCTGACAGGTCAATGGGGGCGAAGCTGTCCAAGTATGCACCAAGTCTGGGAGGTGCTTCTATGGGGACTGTAGTCTGTCCTCCATTACTGGCAATCTTCGTTCTAATATTCACAATCTTTTCAGTAAAGAAAGAAAGGAAGTCGTTACTGCTGAGAGTTGGGGGGATGCATGGCTCAACAGCACTATGGTTCTTGGTGAGCCTGCCCACGGTGCTGAAGAGGAACCTGGGGTTGTTCTTATTCTTTTCTATCAGGGACGAGTAGTAAGCGCTTCTGGCATTACGGAGTTCTTTTTTATATATTAATAAACTCTCCTTCCAGGCTTGGTGGACTTCCTCGTGCTGGCTGGAATGTGTCTTCCTTTCCAGTTGTCTGGTCTTCTGTTTTAAGGCACGCAGCTCTGGGCTGTACCAGGGAACTATTCTTTTCTGGTTGATAACCTTCTTCTTCAGGGGAGCTACGGCATCAAGTGTCCCAAGGAGTGCTGCTGCAGTGCTGTCCACAAGATAGTCTACCTGCGAGGGGGTGAAATCAGCATAACTGCCCAATATATTATTACAAGATGTGGCAGCAAGCTCTGCTGGAATAAGCTCCTTAAATCTAGAAACAGCAGTGTCAGATAGACATCTACTGAAGCGGGACTTTTTCCCAGGTAGAATATAATTTGTTAAAGTGAATTCAAATGTAATTAAGGAGTGATCAGACAAGACGGGGTTCTGAGGAAGAACTGTGATTCGGTCAGCTTCTATTCCATAAGTGAGTACTAAATCAAGGATGTGATTAAAAGTGTGAGTGGGTTTGTTTACCCTCTGACAGAAGCCAACAGAATCAAGAAGCGACTTAAACGCAGTGGCCAGAGAATCATCATTGACGTCCACATGGATGTTAAAGTCACCCACTATAATGACTTTGTCTGAGTTCAATGCCAAGTTAGACAGAAAGTCAGGGAATTCTTCTAAGAACTCAGAATAAGGTGCAGGAGGACGGTACACCACAGCAAGTAAGAGTGGTTTCTCTGCTTTCCAGTCTGGGTGGGAAAAGCTGACAATAAGGCTCTCAAATGAGTTAAATGAACTGTTAGGTCGAGGGTTAAGCACCAAATTTGACTGATAGATTGCAGCTACTCCTCCTCCTCTGCCAGTGGTGCGAGGTACATGGTAGTTAATGTAACCAGGAGGGGAAGATTCATTTAAACTAACATACTCATCTTGCTGCACCCAGGTTTCAGTGAGTGCTAATACACCAATCTGATAATTAGTAATTAAATCGTTCACTAGGAGAGACTTGGATGCAAGAGATCGAATATTAAGCAAACCACATTTAATAGTTTTACTGGGTTGGTTTGCTGGAGCAGTGGTTTTAATTTTAACTAAGTTGCTATAAGTTACTCCTCCAGATTTGGGTGCAGGCTTATAAAGCCTCGGGGCAGACACAGTTTCTATAGGCTGGGTGGGTGACAACACGAAGGAACCAGCAGAGGGGCGTGTTAAACTGCAGCTCTGCCTGCTGGTCTGAACTCTGGTTGCTTGTCAGGGATTAGTATTGCTAATAAATTGGCCTATGTTCCTAGATAAGAGAGATGCACCATCCAAAGTGGGATGGACGCCATCTCTCCGAATCAGACCAGGCTTTCCCCAGAAGGAGCTCCAATTGTCTATGTAAGCCACGTTGTTATCTAAGCTGTTATGAAGAGGCAAGGAGAGCTGGACAACCACAGACAGTGAAACATTCGGAACATCATGTTGATACACGTGTGTGTGTGTGTGTGTGTGTGTGTGTGTGTGTGTGTGTCAGAATCGGAATCAGAATTTTTTATTTTCGTTGTGGGGGGGGGGGTACAGTGACAATAGTTAGAGCGCTCTTCCAGAGCCACCGTGCACCACAGAATGCAGATACAAAGAAAAGATAGAAAAGATAAAAGCAAGATAAAAGACACTGTTAGAACAGAAAGATCCATCAACCCACCAACCAGAGGTGTGTCTGGTACAGATGTGGAATTATTGGCTCACACAATGTTGAGGACACTGGAAGAAGACAAACAAAAAAGGCTGGTGTGATCCAGACCTTCATCAAAAATGGTCCTGGAGAACTGTTCAATGTGTCAGGACTTCTGTCCATTGTCTTCTGCTTATCCTGTTCAGGGTCATGAGGGGGTGGAGCCTATCCCAGCAGCTTTTGGGCGACAGGCCGTGTTCACCCTGGACAGGTCACCAGTCCATCACAGGGCCAACACATCCACAGACAAACATTCCAAGCCAGACTCAGGAGGATCTCTCCACCCTACAGACTGTAAAGGAACCATCAAAGATGGCAGTTGGAGTTCTGTGGATCTGTGCTGGATTCCTCATCCTCACGGACCAGAAGTCTGTCTGAAATACTGCACTGATTGATGATCTTTTCATGAATCTGGAAAAGCTTCTAAAATGAAAGGAAAACAATCCTATCTTCTTCATGCCTCAAGCCAAATCAAACCAAGAGTTCTTTTATCATATTTTTTTAACCGGACGTCTGCTTTGACTGGTTGGTTGTTGAAAGAGAGCAGGACAGGACAGACAGCAGAAGACAAATATAGAGAAGGAAAGACAAAAGACAGAGAGAAAGGAGGGAGAGAATGACAAAAAGATGGGAACAAGATGAGGGTGAAAGACAAGCAGAGAGAAAGACAGAGGGACAGGGGGATGAAAGACAGACACACAACCAACAACAGCAGCAGCAATAATAGTAAACTAGCTGCCAATGATAACGTCTCCTGGTCGCTGAAGCAATCAACTTCATAATCGGAGGATTGAAGAGCCAGGAAATAAAATATTAGCACAATACTGATGTGAATGTTCGTGCAATACTGAGAACACTGATATGTAGACGACTAGTAGGGGCGGCACGGTGGTGCAAGAAGACAAACAAAAAAGGCTGGTGTGATCCAGACATCCATCAAAAATGGTCCTGGAGAACTGTTCAATGTGTCAGGACTTCAGAAGCTCCAATCCTCTCTAAGGTCCAGTGAGAGTGGAAGAGATTATAAATGAGAGAAGCAGGGCCCTCACTCAGAACTGAACCAGCTCAGTTGGGAGAGCCTTAGACTGAAGATCTAAAGGTCCCTGGTCCGATCCCAGGTTTCAGCAGAGGAGCAGCATTGACTTTACTTTCCAGTGGAGGAACTGCAGACATGAAGGAAACTAACATCTTGTCCTGTGCATTCTTGTGACATTCAGGACATTTTTGGAGCCTCTTGTTGGATTTTGCCACAGAGAATCAGAGCCAATCAAAAGCATGGTGGACTTCAACATGGAGGACTGAACAAGTCAAGAAAGCATCAGTTTGACCTTCACAGGTGTTTCTGTTCCTGTCTCAATGCTGTAGAAAGAGCCTGAGGAGCTCAGACGGTAGAGCATCAGACTTTTAATCTGAGGGTCCAGGGTTCAAGTCCCTGTTCAGGTGCTGTGGAGGTTCCAGTGTTTAACAACATGGTACTGGATGAAGTTTAGTGTTGAACAAACTGTCATCATCAAAAGTAGAAGTGTTCTTGTCTTGCCACTGTGAGACAGTCGCTAGAAAACTGACCAACAATAATTTCATGTGGCATGCAATTAACAAAACACCCACATTGATGGTCGAGGGGGGGGCTGGAGCCTATCCCAGCATCTACAGGCCAGAGGCGGGGTTCACCCTGGACAGGTCACCAGTCCATCACAGGGTCAGCACACAGAGACGAACAACCATTTATACCTACGGTCAATTTAGAGTGTCCAATCAGCCTCGTCCCCAATTACATGTCTTTGGACGGTGGGAAGGAGCCGGAGTACCAGAGAGAACCCACGCATTCATGGGGAGAACATGCAGGCTCTACACAGAAAGATTCCCCACCCGAGCCTGGACTCAAACCAGAACCTTCTTGCTGTGAGGCCACAGTGCTCACCACTGCACCATCATGCAGCCATGCTCTCTTCTACTTTCCTCAATAGTGTTTCTTTCATGTCCTCCTGAGATCAAAGACAGAATTCTAGCTACTGTCAAAGCCCTGATGACATCATCAGGAATTCTGACTTTGATCTGGAGACTCTTGCTTTAATCTGAATTTGATCTGACTAATGTTTTAGTTTAGGTTGCATGATACCGTCCACCTCATTTCTCCTGATGGACTGGTGACCTGTCCAGGGTGAACCCTGCCTCTTGAACAACGTCACCTGGGATCGCCCCCCCCCCCCCGTGACCCTTAAAGGATAAGAACAGAAAGTGGATGGAGGGATGGACTCAACACTGAAATCAGCTGATCTGATCCACATTCTAATGTTTCCTGTCCCTCTTTCGGAGTCAGTCAGAATAGTAGTGTATATAATAATGTATATCCAACCTTGTAGTATCTTTCCAAGGCTTTTAGTATTTCTTCTTGTTTCTACTTGTAGTTTTAGTGTCTGGATCTTTTCTTTTGATGTCCTGCTGTCTGCTCTTTGCTTTTGGAGCTTCCTTCAACAACTCCCAGGCCTCCTGGGTACTGTAGGAAACATGGTCAAGTTCTTCTGACTTCTCCAGGAACGTCCTGCTCTCATTGGTATGTCTTCATTTTGACTCCTCCCACTGCCACAATGACCAGCCTTTATACTCTTGGTGACTGGGGCCCTGGTTGCTGCAGGCCTCAACACCAGCCTGTGGTTGTGAGCAGGGCAGAACAGAACTGACAGTATCTCCCATGCAGGACCTGGGTCAGCGCCTGGTGCCAGCTGGGGCACCGCTTTAACCTGGACCCCTAGAGGATCTTCTCCAGGAACTGGCCTTTTTGGTTCCATCAAGGCCTGAGAGGATGGTGAAGAGTGATCCTCCACCAGGCAGCACAGTCAGCAGCAGCCATTTTGTTCCACTAGAATCAAGTATGATAGTGACAGACTGGTGAGTACTTGCTAACTAACACTTCCTGTTTTTCCTGCTATTCTTCCATGAATGTGCTCATGTTGGCTGGTCCCCAACCACAGTTTCAAAGCCATGAGGACATCTTTCATCAACAATCAGACTTATTTTTTCTCTATTTGGACAAATAAGGTTTCAACTGACATGGCTGGCCAACGTCCTGGAGTTCATTCAGCCTGGAGAACCAGGTGCTGGTTCCTTCTTTTACCAGGCAGGAACGGGCAGCAGATCCAAGATCAGTAGGTGAAGATGTCTGCTTTGACTGGTAGGAGGAAAGAGAGCAGGAGAGCTGGTCAGAGACAAAGACAGATCATGAAGAAGGAGTGCTGTATTCTGCTAGCACATGCTAGTCACAGTCAGAGATCAGGAGTCTCAGCAGGGAAAGATTCATCTCTTATTTCAGAGGACAATTGGACGTTCACTGGAAGACTGTGAATGTTTGGGGGTCAGAGGAGAAAAGAGGACAAGTGCACCTGTTGTGTGTGATGGGGCACCAGCATGGAGAAAGTTGTCAAACATTTTGAGTGAAAAAGCATGAATCTTCAAGTAAAGAATTAAAATGATTTAGTTAACAATGAGGTCTCTGTCATAAAACAAAAGGAACAACTGACTCCCTCACCATTTCCACCCTCTTCAACAGATCCACATTTCAAAACAACCAGGTTTATTTTGTTCCCTTTTAGCAGAGGATGGTTTTGATCCATCCACCTCTGGGTTCTGGGCCCAGCACGCTTCCTCTGTAAATCCATATTTTGGGTTCTGGCTTGTTCTGCTTTTCATTTTGTGTTTGTATTAAAGTTCTGTTGCTTAAAAAAAGAGTTTTTTGCCTTTTTAAAAACACACACACACACACACTACAGCCAAGCATATAGAATGATACAGTCTGAGGTGGTTTTGACTGGTCGGCACCAATGTGCACTGTTTGGCACTGAAGTCACGTGACTGAAGTCATCCAGTCATGTGACTGAAGTCATCCATTCATGTCAGTGATGTCACTCTGCAGGACTGTCACTGCCGTCTCATTCTAGAAAAGAATCCAGACTCCACCTGTGGCTCCATGATAACTGATGGACCTCTGGTTGGAGGCTGGACGATGATGTTTGGTCTGGGGGGGTTAAGATGGTGGGGCTGTTTCAGTTCTAGTGCTGAAGGCTTTCACCATGACAGTCAGACTCTCCTCTGTCCTTCATGGTCCCTCAAATGTGCAGTGTGGACCTCACACACTGAATTTAGCCTGAAAACTCTTCATGAACAGCAGGAGACTCAGAGTCTCTGTGGCGCTCGGCTGTTAACAGAGAGGCTGGTGGTTGGAGCCCCCCAGGGACCAGGACCAGGCTCTACTGGTGCTGAGGACTCTGTTGATCAGCTGCTGAGTTGCTACTTGATGTCAACATTGGTCTGTTTCATCCTGAGTAGTTTGATCCTAGCAGAGTCGCTGCATCGATGATCTGAATGTGGACGGACAGATTGACCCTCCACAGAGGACGCCTGTCACAGATCTCTGGATGAGACACTTTGAGGTAAAGCCAGGTTCTGACAGTCCCACTCACATGTTTCAATCACATGTTCAGAGATGGGTTTGTTGTTCCTGAATCCATTTCTTATTTTCTGATCACCTTGTGGATTGTTCATCATTCTCCTCATCACCATACTTTAGGTTGCAGTACGAACACCTGAGTTAGTCTGGGGTTGCAGGAATCATACAGCATCCAAATAATAGCAGGCTGAAACATTTATTTAAAAGAGTTTAACATGGTTACACACACACACATACACACACACACACACACACACACACACACACACACACACACACACACGTGTATCAACATGATGTTCCGAATGTTTCACTGTCTGTGGTTGTCCAGCTCTCCTTGCCTCTTCACTGTCATTGTCAGAACTCGGAGCAGTCTTCCTCTCCAGGTGATGTCTCTGAGTGATGATGATTGCTGTCTGTTCAACCAGCTTCATTTGTTGATATCTGAGAAGGACTGAAGACAGCAAAGTGTGCTGATTGGCCAACAACCCCTCACAGGTCAAAGGTCACTGCTCTGAGGCGGACCAGTTTACTGTAACAGTGGTGGCACCATCCACTGCTAGCGCTCTCTTCAGTGCTTCTTGTTTCTGCCCTTTGTGTGTGAGCTCCTAGAGCAGCTGGTCCGCCCCCCCCCTTTTCTTTTCTATTCCTCTAATTTATTTTTTGATTTTCTATTTTTGTAATTCATCATCGATCTCGGCTCACGGTCGCTACACTCTTGACCTCCTGTGAGCCTTGAAGAGAGAGAAGCCACCTTTGTGTCGGAGAAGAGCAGCTTAGTCCAGGCAGCCAGCAGCCTGAGACCAGAGGGTAGCCAATCAACGCGCTTCCCTTCTTCATCGAGCGAATCTCAGCGGGAGCCACGGTCGACGAGGTGGAGGCTTTGGAGGCCGTCCTCCCACCAGTTCGTTGGAGAGGCGTCGTACATCGATGGGAGAATCCAGCTGAGAACGTAAGCCGGTTACGTTGGTTTTCACCGATTCAGGCCTGGACTCCTGTCTCGCTGCCAAACTCCGCCTGACTCCGTAGAGCTGGTCAGCCTCCACTCAGTCCTCTTCATTTGGTTGGAGGTCACCATCGTTCATCCTACACACCTTTCCACCTGCCTCTTAGCCGTCTACTTGAAGCTCAGATAAATCCAGGCTAATTCATACCTGCTACTCAATATGGGCCTTAATTACTCTGCTGGAATTATCACTCTGTCTTAAGGGTTTTCTTAATTGTATTAAATCCTCTTTAATTTCCAAGAAGTCTTCCAACTCATTCATTCATGCAAGCCACTGATCCACAAGACCTCATTGATGAGCTTCAACCTGAGACTGATTGTTTCTCATTGGACGAGACACCCATTCAATGAGACTCATTGTCAGTCCATTGAAATCTACTGGTGTTCCTAGTGAGTTGATTTAACAACATGAGCTGACAGACTCTACATTCAGGTAGGAACCACCACATCCAGGGGTCTGGACCTTTGAGCAGGCAGAGCCATCAAAGTAGCAGACTAAGCTAGCAGACATTAGCATTGAGAAGAAACTGATACCTGAGCCTACTTTTGGGTCTGGTCAAGTGATGACACAATAATATGACATCATTGTCAGACTGACGCCTGCTCAACACTGACCAAACGCCGCCCTATTGCATTGTGGGAAATTTCTGCTTGGCTCGCGTCCATCAAAACACACAAAGAAATTTCTCCAGAATCAGGATTGACAGTGGATACAATTGATTCCACACTGGTTTCGGGTGCAGGTGTGGAATTTCAGACACAGTCTGTGTTTGTGTTGTTCATTCAGTGATTTTTCTTACAATTCCCAATCAAAGCCCCACATTGCTAATGAACTCAAAATGATGCTAACAGTAATGTAGTGATAGTTGCTAATAAACTAAGTGATGCTGACAGTAATGTAGTAAGAGTTGCTTCGAACCTCAAAGTAATGCGACAGTGATTTCAGAAGAATTGCTAATGATCTCAAAATGATGCGACAGTGATGTCGTAAGAATTGCTAATAAACTCAAAACGATGCAAACAGTAATGTAGTGATAGTTGCTAATAAACTCAGTGATGCTTACAGTCATGTAGTAAGAGTTGCTACGAACCTAAAAATAATGCAAGAATAATGTAGTAAGAGTTGCTAAAAACCACAATATAATGCGACTGTGATGTCGGATGAATTGCTCATGATCTCAAAATGATGCGACGGTAATCTAGTAAGAGCTGCTAATAAATTCAAAATGATGCTAACAGTAATGTAGTGAAAGTTTCGAATAACCTCAAAGTGATGCTGACAGTCATGTAGTGAAAGTTTCGAATAACCTCAAAGTGATGCGGACAGTAATGTATTAAGAGTTGCCAATAACCTCAAAATAATGCGACAGTGATTTCAGAAGAATTTCTAATGAACTCAAAATGATGCTTACAGTAACGTAGTGATAGTTGCTAATAAACTCAGTGATACTTACAATAATGTAGTAAGAGTTTCAAACTCCCTCAAAATGATGCTGACAGTCATGTAGTAAGAGTTGCTACTAAACTCAAAATAATGCGACAGTGATGTCGGAAGAGTTGCTAATGAACTCAAAATGATGCTACAGTGATGTAGTAAGAGATGCTAAAAAACTAAAAATGATGCTGACGGTAATGTAGGAAGAGTTGAAACTAACGTTAAAATGATGCTACACTGTTGTCATAAGAATTGCTAATAAACTCAAAATGATGCTAACAGTAATGTAGTAAGTGTTTCGAACTACCTCAAAGTGATGCTGACAGTCATGTAGTCAGAGTTGCTACGAACCTAAAAATAATGCGACAGTGATGTTGGAAGAATTGCAAATGGTCTCAAAATGATGCGACAGTGATGTAGCAAGAATTGCTAATGAACTCAAAATGATGCTAACTGTAATGGAATGAAAGTTTCGAATGGCCTCAAAGTGATGCTGACAGTCATATAGTAAGAGTTGCTACAAAACTCAAAATAATGCGACAGCGATGTCGGAAGAATTGCTAATAAACTCAAAATGATGCTGATGGAAATCTAGTAAGAGCTGCTAATGATCTCAAAATGATGCTACAGTGATGTTGTAAGAATTGCTAATGATATCAAAATGATGTGACGGTCATGTAGTAAGAATTGCTAATGAACTCAAAATAATGCCAACAGTAATGTAGCGATAGTTGCTAATAAACTCAGTGATGCTTACAGTAATGTCGTAAGTGTTTCAAACTACCTCAAAGTGATGCTGACAGTCATGTAGTAAGAGTTGCTACGAACCTCAAAATAATGCGACAGTGATGTCGGAAGAACTGCTAATGATCTCAAAATGATGCAACAGTGATGTAGTGAAAGTTTCGAATAACCTCAAAGTGATGCTGACAGTCACCTGGTTAGAGTTGCGAGTAACCTAAAAATGATGCTGAGAGTAATGTAGTAAGAGTTGCTAATAACCTCAAAATAATGCTACAGTGATGTTGTAAGAATTGCTAATGATATCAAAATGATGTGACGGTCATGTAGTAAGAATTGCTAATGAACTCAAAATAATGCCAACAGTAATGTAGCGATAGTTGCTAATAAACTCAGTGATGCTTACAGTAATGTCGTAAGTGTTTCGAACTACCTCAAAGTGATGCTGACAGTCATGTAGTAAGAGTTGCTACGAACCTCAAAATAATGCGACAGTGATGTCGGAAGAACTGCTAATGATCTCAAAATGATGCAACAGTGATGTAGTGAAAGTTTCGAATAACCTCAAAGTGATGCTGACAGTCACCTGGTTAGAGTTGCGAGTAACCTAAAAATGATGCTGAGAGTAATGTAGTAAGAGTTGCTAATAACCTCAAAATAATGCTACAGTGATGTCGGAAGAATTGTTAATGAACTCAAAATGATGCTAACAGTAATGTAGTGAAAGTTGCTAATAAACTCAGTTATGCTTACAGTAACGTAGTAAGTGTTTTGAACAACCTCAAAGTGAAGCTGACAGTCATGTAGTAAGAGTTGCTACTAACCTCAAAATAATACTACGGTGATGTCGTAAGAATCGCTAATGATATCAACATGATGTGACAGTGATGTAGTAAGAATTGCTAATGATCTCAAAATGATGCTACAGTGATGCCGGAAGAATTGCTAATGAATTCAAGAATGATGCTGACAGTAATTTATGAAGAGTTGCTAAAAACCTTAAAATAATGACACAGTAATGTAGTAAGAGTTGCTATGAAAATAAAAATAATGCGACAGTGATGTAAGAAGAATTGCTAATGATCTCAAAATGATGCGACAGTGATGTCGTCAGAATTGAGAGTCGGGGTTTTCCAAGTTGATCTCCTCCCACGCATGAATTCTCTCTGGTATCCTTCCACTTACTGCGAAGACGAGCCGTGGATGTATTGTCCTGAGCCCAGGGCTTGTCAGATACCATGACCCTCAACTAAATGTGGCAGAAACCCTGCCCTCTTCATTTAGGGCTGGAAGGTGTGAGAGACACTGGGAGCTCATCGAGGCTACGTCCTCCGCGGTCTCCTCAGGCTGGCCAGCACAAGAGGAGACCGCCAACTGGCCGGGACAGGCGGTCACCGTTGTTGCCGCCGTGGTCGGCCTTTCTTTCTTTCTTTCCTTTTTTCACACGATCACAGGGGAGAGCGCGGACGCAGTCCCCCACTGTCAGAAATTATGCAGTTGAGACTCACACATTTGGGGAATTCACCAGGGTATCCAAAGCCCGGGAAGCTCGGCCGATGCCGTTTTCAAGGCTCACCTTGTCGCTCGGTGAACCAGCGTGGCCTCGAGCCGCATTAGAATTGCTAATGAACTCAAAATGATGCTAAAAGTCATGTTGTGAAAGTTTCGAATAACCTCAAAGTAATGCTGACAGTCATGTAGTAAGAGTTTCTATGAACTTCAAAATAATGCGACAATGATGTCGGAAGAATTGCTAATAATCTCAAAATAATGCGACAGTGATCTTGGAAGAAATGCTAATGAACTCAAAATGATGCTGGCGGTAATTTTGGAAAAGTTGAAACTAACCTCAAATTGATAATACAGTGATGTCGTAAGAATTGCTAATAAACTCAAAATGATGCTAACAGTAATGTAGTGATAGTTGCTAATAAACTCAGTGATGCTTACAGTAATGTAGTAAGAGTTTCAAACAACCTCAAAGTGATGCTGACAGTCATGTAGTAAGAGTTGCTAATGAACTCAAAATGATGCTGACAGTAATCTAGTGAGAGCTGCTAATAACCTCAAAATGATTCTGACAGTAATGTAGTGAGAGCTGCTAATAACGTCAAAATAATGCAACAGTAAAGTAGAAAGAGTTGCTACGAACCTCAAAATAATGCGATAGTGATGTCGGAAGAATTGCTAATGATCTCAAAATGATGCGACAGTGATGTAGTAAGAATTGCTAATGAACTCAAAATGATGCTAACAGTAATGGAGTGAAAGTTTTGAATAACCTAAAAGTGATGCTGACAGTAATGTAGTAAAAGTTGCTACGAACCTCAAAATATTGCGACAGTGATGTCGGAAGAATTGCTAATGAACTCAAAATGATGTTAACAGTAATGTAGTGATAGTTGCTAATTAACTCAGTGATGCTTAAAGTAATGTAGTCAGTGTTTCGAACAACCTCAAAGTGATGCTGACAGTCAGTTAGAAAGAGTTGCTTAAAATAATGCAACAGTAATGTAGTAAGAGTTGCTAACAACCTCAAAATAATGCGACAGTGATGTCAGAAGAATTGGTAATAACCTCAAAATGATGCTGAAAGTGATGTCGGAAGAATTGCTAATGAACTTAAAATGATGCTAACTGTAATGTAGTGATAGTTGCTAATCAACTCAGTGATGCTTACAGCAATGTAGTAAGTGTTTCGAATAACCTCAAAGTGATGCTGACAGTCATGTAGTAAGAGTTGCTACGAAACTCAAAATAATGCTACTGTGATGTCGTAAGAATTGCTAATAAACTCAAAATGATACTAACAGTAATGTAGTGAAAGTTTCGAATAACCTCAAAGTGATGCTGACAGTCATGTGGTTAGAGCTGCGAGTAACCTAAAAATGATGATGACAGTGATGTCGTAAGAATTGCTATTGAACTCAAAACGATGCTAACAGTCACGTGGTGATAGATGCTAATAAACTCAGTGATGCTGACAGTAATGTAGTAATAGTTGCTAATAACCTCAAAATGATGCGACAGTGATGTCGTAAGAATTGCTAATGAACTCAAAATGATGCGATAGTGATGTTGTAAGAATTGCTAATGAACTCAAAATGATGCGACAGTGATGTCAGAAGAATTGCAAATGAACTCAAAATGATGCTGACGGTAATCTAGTAAGAGTTGCTAAAAAACTCAAAATAATGCGAAAGTGATGTCGTAAGAATTGCTAATAAACTCAAAATAATACTGACATTATTGTAGTAATAGTTGCTACGAACCTCAAAATGATGCTACCGTGATGTTCTAAGGATTGCTAACAAACTGAAAGTGATGCTGACAGTAATGTAGTGAAAGTTTCGAATAACCTCAAAGTGATGCTGACAGTCTTGTAGTAATATTTGCTACGAACCTCAAAACGATGCTACAGTGATGTAATTAAAGTTACTAATGATCTCAAAATGATGCTGAGAGTGATGTCGTAAGATTTGCGAATAACCTCAAAAAATGCTACAGTGATGTAGGAAGAGTTGCTAACGACCTCAAAAACAATGCTACAGGGATGTAGGAAGAGTTGCTAATAACCTCAAAATAATGCGACAGAGATGTCGTAAGAATTGCTAATGAAATCAAAATAATGCTAACAGTAATGCAGTGAAAGATTCGAATAACCTCAATGATAATAATGAACTCAAAATGATGCTGACAGTGATGTAATGAGAGTATCTACTAATTTCAAAAAGATGCGAAAGTGATGTCATGAGAGTTGCTTCTAACCTAATAAATGATGCGAAAGTGATGTGGTGAGAGTTGCTACCATCCTCAAAATGATGCTACAGTGATGTAGTGAGAGTTTCGATGAACCTCAAAATGATGCTCCAGTGATGTACTGAGAGTTGCTGAAAACCTTAAAATGATGCTGACAGTCATGTAGTGAGAGTTGCTACTATCCTCCAAATGATGCCACAGTGATGTAGTGAGAGTTTCGATGAACCTCAAAATGATGCTCCAGTGATGTACTGAGAGTTGCTTAAAATCTCAAAATAATGCGACAGTGATGTGGTGAGAGTTGCTTCTGTCACGACCCGGCTCAGAAATCGTGACATCAAAGGAGGGAGACGCAGACTAAACGTGACACACAACTAATAATTTATTATTAGTAACGCAAAATCAACACAAGGCAAACCATAACGTACAGTGGAGTGTGGTTATCAGTAGTGTCAGTGGTGAGTGCGAGTGTGTGCATGAGTGTACAGGGGGTGTATGTGTGCGGTGTGATGGATGCAGAGAACTAAACAAGACATAACTCAAGAAACACAACCATCGCTCCGACGTGGGCCAGGAGGAGTGAGCGAGAGACAACCGGCCAGGTTGATCGCCTGCTTTATAGCTGGGAGACGCCGGGCCCAGGTGCTCCCAATTAGTCAGCAGCTCCGCCCCATGAAGCTCGAACCTGAGAAGGGAAGGAAGTCAAAAATAATGCAACGCCCCCATGCCCGTGACCATGGGGACGTGACACTACGAACCTCAATATGATGCTCCAGTAATGTAGTGAGAGTTGCTACTAATCTAAGAAATGATGCTCCAGTGATGTAAAAAGAATTGCTACAAACCTAAGAAATGATGCAACAGTGATTTAGTGAGAGTTGCTTAAAACCTCAAAATGATGCTACAGTGATGTAGTGAGAGTTGCTACGAAGCTCAAAATGATGCTACAGTGATGTCGTAAGAGTTGCTAAAAATCTCAAAATGATGCTTCAGTGATGTTGTGAGAGTTGCTAAAAACCTCAAAATGATGCTCCAGTGATGTAGTGAGAGTTGCTTCAAACCTTAAAATGATGCTGACAGTCATGAAGTGAGAGTTGCTACTTTCCTCAAAATGATGCTACAGTGGTGTAGTAAGAGTTGCTAAAAATCTCAAAATGATTCTTCAGTGATGTGGTGAGAGTTGCTAAAAACCTCAAAATGATGCTACAGTAATGTAGTGAGAGTTGCTTAAAACCTCAAAATGATGCTACAGTAATGTAGTGAGAATTGCTAAAAACCTCAAAATGATGCTGTCAGTAATGTAGTGAGAGTTGCTACGAACCTCAAAATGATGCTACAGTGATGTGGTGAGAGTTGCGAAAAACCTCAAAATGATGCTACAGTAATGTAGTGAGAGTTGCTACGAACCTCAAAATGATGCTGTCAGTAATGTAGTGAGAGTTGCTACGAACCTCAAAATGATGCTACAGTGATGTGGTGAGAGTTGCGAAAAACCTCAAAATGATGCGACAGTAATGTAGTGAGAGTTGCTACGAACCTCAAAATGATGCTAACAGTAATGTAGTGAGAGTTGCTACGAACCTCAAAATGATGCTACAGTGATGTGGTGAGAGTTGCGAAAAACCTCAAAATGATGCTACAGTAATGTAGTGAGAGTTGCTAAAAACCTCAAAATGATGCTACAGTGATGTAGTGAGAGTTGCTACTAACCTCAAAATCATGCTCCAGTGATGCAGTAAGAGTTGCTTGAAACCTTAAAATGATGCTGACAGTCATTTAGTGAGAGTTGCTACTATCCTCCAAATGATGCTACAGTGATGTAGTGAGAGTTGCTACTATCCTCCAAATGATGCTACAGTGATGTAGTGAGAGTTGCTACTATCCTCAAAATGATGCTACAGTTATGTAGTGAGAGTTGCTTAAAATCTATGAATGATGCTACAGTGATGTGGTGAGAGTTGCTAAAAATCTCAAAATGATGCTTCAGTGATGTAGTGAGAGTTGCTACTTATCTCAAAATAATGCTACAGTGATGTAGTGAGAGTTGCTAAAACCCTAAAAATGATACTGACAGTCGTGTAGTGACAGTTTCTGCTTAACTCAAAATAAAGCTACAGTAATGTAGTGAGAGTTGCTACAAACCTCAAAATGATGCCAAAGTGATGTCATGAGAGCTGCTACGAACCTCAAAATGATGCTAAAGTCATTTAGTGAGAGTTGCTAAAAACCTAAAAATGATACTGACAGTAATGTAGTGTGAGTTTCTGTTAACTCAAAATAATGCTACAGTGATGTAGTGAGAGTTGCTACCAACCTCAAAATGATGCTGATAGTGATGTAGTGAGAGTTGCTAAAAATCTCAAAATGATGCTATCAGTAATGTTGTGACAGTTGCTAAAAACCTCAAACTGATGCTACAGTGATGTAGTGAGAGTTGCTACTAATCTCAAAATGATGCTGACACTCATGAAGTGGGAGTTTCAAAAATCCTCAAACTGATGCTACAGTGATGTAGTGAGAGTTGCTACTAATCTCAAAATGATGCTGACAGTGATGTAATGAGAGTTGCTACTAACCTAAGAAATGATGCTCCAGTGATGTGGTGAGAGTTGCTAAAAACCTCAAAATGATGATTACAGTAATGTATTGAGAGTTGCAACTCACCTAAAAATGATGCTACAGTGATGTAGTGAGAGTTGCTAAAAACCTAAGAAATGATGCTGCAGTGATGTGGTGAGAGTTGCTAAAAACCGCAAGATGATGCAACAGTAATGTCGTGAGAGTTGCTACGATGCTCAAATGATGCTACAGTGATGTAATAAGAATTGCCACTAACCAAACAAATGATGCTACAGTGATGTAGTGAGAGTTGCGAAAAACCTCAAAATGATGCCACAATAATGTAGTGAGAGTTGCGACTAACCTCAAAATGATGCTGATAGTGATGTCATGAGAGTTGCTACGAACCTCAAAATGATGCTGAAGTGATGTAATGAGACTTGCTACTAACCTAAGAAAGGATGCTACAGTGATGTGGTGAGAGTTCTACGAACCTCAAAATGATGCTGACAGTAATGTAGTGAGAATTGCTACGAACCTTTAAATGATTCGACAGTGGTGTAGTAAGAGTTACTACTATCCTCAAAATGATGCTTCAGTGATGTAGTAAGAGTTGCTACTACCCTAAGAAATGATGCTCCAGTGATGTGGTGAGAGTTGCTAAAAACCTCAAAATGATGCTGACAGTAATGTAGTGAGAGTTTCTGCTAAACTCAAAATAAGGCTACAGTGATGTAGTGAGAGTTTCAACTATTCTCAAAATGATTCTTCAGTGATGTAGTGAGAGTTGCTACTAACCTCAAAATGATGTTACACTGATGTGGTGAGAGTTCTATGAACCTCAAAATGATGCTCAAGTGATGTAATGACAGTTGCTACTAATTTAAAAATGATGCTAAAGTGATGTAATGAGAGTTGCTCCGAACCTAAGAAATGATGCGACAGTGATGTAGTGAGAGTTACTAGGAAGCTCAAATTGATGCTGACAGTAATGTAGTGAGAGTTGCTTAAAACCTAAAAATTGATGCTAAAGTAAAGGAGTGAGAGTTGCTACGAACCTCAAAATGATGCAGTGATGACGTAAGAGTTGACACTATCCTCAAATTGATGCTTACAGTAATGTAGTGAGAGTTTCTTCTTAACTGAAAATAAAGCTACAGTAATGTAGTGAGAGTTTCTTCTTAACTGAAAATAAAGCTACAGTGATGTAGTGAGAGTTTCTTCTTAACTGAAAATAAAGCTACAGTGATGTAGTGAGAGTTTCTTCTCACATAAGAAATGATAATCAAGTGATGTAATGAGAGATGCTACGAACCTAAGAAATGATGCTACAGTGTTGTAGTGAGAGTTGCAACTAATGTCAAAATGATGCTAAAGTGATGTAATGAGAGTTGCTAATAACCTCAAAATGATGCTACAGTGATGTAGTAAGAGTTGCTCATGACATCAAAATGATGCTACAGTGATGTGGTGAGAGTTGATAGTAATTTCAAAATCATGCCAAAGTGATGTAATGAGAGTGGCTACTTACTTAAGAAATGATGCTACAGTGATGTGGTGAGAGTTGCTACGAACCTAAAAAATGATGCTACAGTCATGTAGTGAGAGTTGCTAAAAACCTCAAAATGATGCTGACAGTGATGTAATGAGAGTTGCTACTAACCTAAGAAATGATGCCACAGTGATGGGGTGAGAGTTGCTCCTAATCTCAAAATGATGCTAAAGTGATGCAGTAAGAGTTGCTTAAAACCTTAAAATGATGCTGACAGTCATGTAGTGAGAGTTGCTTAAAATCTCAAAATGATGCGACAGTGATGTGGTGAGAGTTGCTACTATCCTTCAAATGATGCTACAATGATGTAGTGAGAGTTGCTTAAAATCTCAAAATGATGTGACAGTGATGTGGTAATAGTTTCAAAAAACTCAAAATGATGCTCCAGTGATGTAGTCAGAGTTGCTACGAACCTCAAAATGATGCTGACAGTCATGAAGTGAGATTTGCTACTATCCTCAAAATGATGCTACAGTGATGTGGTGAGAATTGCTAAAAATCTCATAATGATGCGAAAGTGATGTGATGAGAGTTGCTCAAAACCTCAAATGATGCTGTCAGTAATGTAGTGAGAGTTGCTACGAACCTCAAAATGATGCTCCAGTGATGTAGTGAGAGTTGCTACGAACCTCAAAATGATGCTACAGTAATGTAGTAGGAGTTACTAAAAATCTAAAAATGATGCTGAAGTGATGGGGGGAGAGTTGCTAAAATCCTCAAAATGATGCTACAGGATGTAGTGAGAGTTGCCACGAACCTCAAAATGATGCTACAGTAATGTAGTGAGAGTTTCTTAAAATCTCAAAATGATGCGACAGTGATGTGGTAAGAGTTGCGAAAGACCTCAAAATGATGCTGACAGTAATGTGGTGAGAGTTGCTAAAAATCTCAAAATGATGCTAAAGTGATATAGTGAGAGTTGCTACGAAACTCAAAATGATGCTCCAGTGATGTGGTGAGAGTTGCTACTATCCTCCAAATGATGCTACAGTGATGTAGTGAGAGTTGCTTAAAATCTCAAATGATGCAACAGTGATGTAGAGAGAGTTGCTACGATCCTCAAAATGATGCTACAGTAATGTATTAGGTTGCTAAAACCTCAAAATGATGCTACAGTGATGTAGTGAGAGTTGCTACGAACGTCAAAATGATGCTCCAGTGATGTGGTAAGAGTTGCTAAAAATCTCAAAATGATGCTAAAGTGATGTGGTGAGAGTTGCTAAAATCCTCAAAATGATGCTACAGTGATGTAGTGAGAGTTGCCACGAACCTCAAAATGATGCACCAGTAATGTAGTGAGAGTTGCTCCGAACCTAAGAAATGATGCGACAGTAATGTGGTAAGAGTTGCTAAAAATCTCAAAATGATGCTAAAGTGATGTGGTGAGAGTTGAAAAAAAAAATCAAAATGATGCTGTCAGTAATGTAGTGAGAGTTGCTACGACCCTCAAAATGATGCTACAGTGATGTAGTGAGAGTTGCTAAAAACCTCAAAATGATGCTACAGTGATACAGTGAGAGTTGCTACTCATCGAAGAAATGATGCTAAAGTGATGTAGTGAGAGTTGCTTCAAATCTCAAAATGATGCTACAGTGATGTGGTGAGAGTTTCTTAAAATCTTAAAATGATGCGACAGTGATATGGTGAGAGTTGCTACTATCCTCCAAATGATGCCACAGTGATGCTGTGAGAGTTGCTTAAAATCTCAAAATGATGCGACAGTGATGTGGTGAGAGTTGCTACTATCCTTCAAATGATGCTACAATGATGTAGTGAGAGTTGCTTAAAATCTCAAAATGATGTGACAGTGATGTGGTAATAGTTTCAAAAAACTCAAAATGATGCTCCAGTGATGTAGTCAGAGTTGCTACGAACCTCAAAATGATGCTGACAGTCATGAAGTGAGATTTGCTACTATCCTCAAAATGATGCAACAGTGATGTGGTGAGAATTGCTAAAAATCTCATAATGATGCGAAAGTGATGTGATGAGAGTTGCTCAAAACCTCAAATGATGCTGTCAGTAATGTAGTGAGAGTTGCTACGAACCTCAAAATGATGCTCCAGTGATGTAGTGAGAGTTGCTACGAACCTCAAAATGATGCTACAGTAATGTAGTAGGAGTTACTAAAAATCTAAAAATGATGCTGAAGTGATGGGGGGAGAGTTGCTAAAATCCTCAAAATGATGCTACAGGATGTAGTGAGAGTTGCCACGAACCTCAAAATGATGCTACAGTAGTGTAGTGAGAGTTGCTACGAAGCTCAAAATGATGCAACAGTAATGTGGTGAGAGTTGCTTAAAACCTCAAAATGATGCTACAGTAATGTGGTGAGAGTTGCTTAAAACCTCAAAATGATGCTACAGTGATGTAGTGAGAGTTGCTACGGACCTGAAAATGATGCTCCAGTGATGCAGTAAGAGTTGCTTAAAACCTCAAAATGATTCTACAGTGATGTGGTGAGAGTTTCTTAAAATCTCAAAAGGATGCGACAGTGATGTGGTAAGAGTTGCGAAAGACCTCAAAATGATGCTGACAGTAATGTGGTGAGAGTTGCTAAAAATCTCAAAATGATGCTAAAGTGATATAGTGAGAGTTGCTACGAACCTCAAAATGATGCTCCAGTGATGTGGTGAGAGTTGCTACTATCCTCCAAATGATGCTACAGTGATGTAGTGAGAGTTGCTTAAAATCTCAAATGATGCAACAGTGATGTAGAGAGAGTTGCTACGATCCTCAAAATGATGCTACAGTAATGTATTAGGTTGCTAAAACCTCAAAATGATGCTACAGTGATGTAGTGAGAGTTGCTACGAACGTCAAAATGATGCTCCAGTGATGTGGTAAGAGTTGCTAAAAATCTCAAAATGATGCTAAAGTGATGTGGTGAGAGTTGCTAAAATCCTCAAAATGATGCTACAGTGATGTAGTGAGAGTTGCCACGAACCTCAAAATGATGCACCAGTAATGTAGTGAGAGTTGCTCCGAACCTAAGAAATGATGCGACAGTAATGTGGTAAGAGTTGCTAAAAATCTCAAAATGATGCTAAAGTGATGTGGTGAGAGTTGAAAAAAAAAATCAAAATGATGCTGTCAGTAATGTAGTGAGAGTTGCTACGACCCTCAAAATGATGCTACAGTGATGTAGTGAGAGTTGCTAAAAACCTCAAAATGATGCTACAGTGATACAGTGAGAGTTACTACTCATCGAAGAAATGATGCTAAAGTGATGTAGTGAGAGTTGCTTCAAATCTCAAAATGATGCTACAGTGATGTGGTGAGAGTTTCTTAAAATCTTAAAATGATACGACAGTGATATGGTGAGAGTTGCTACTATCCTCCAAATGATGCGACAGTGATGTTGTGAGAGTTGCTTAAGATCTCAAAATGATGCGACAGTGATGTGGTGAGAGTTGCTACGAACCTCAAAATGATGCTCCAGTGATGTGGTGAGAGTTGCTTCTATCCTCCAAATGATGCTACAGTGATGTAGTGAGAGTTGCTTAAAATCTCAAATACTGCTACAGTGATGTAGTGAGAGTTGCTACGGACCTCAAAATGATGCTCCAGTGATGCAGTAAGAGTTGCTTAAAACCTCAAAATGATGCTGACAGTAATGTAGTGAGAGTTGTTAAGAACCTCAAAATGATGCTACAGTGATGTGGTAAGAGTTGCTACGAACCTCAAAATGATTCTACAGTGATGTAGAGAGAGTTGCTATGATCCTCAAAATGATGCTACAGTAATGTATTAGGTTGCTAAAAACCTCAAAATGATGCTACAGTGATGTAGTGAGAGTTGCTACGATCCTCAAAATGATGCTACAGTAATGTATTCGGTTGACTAAAAACCTCAAAATGATGCTCCAGTGATGCAGTAAGAGTTGCTTAAAACCTTTAAAAATGATGCTGACAGTCATGTAGTGACAGTTGCTACTATCCTCCAAATGATGCTACAGTGATGTCGTGACAGTTGCTAAAAATCTCAAAATGATGTGACAGTGATGTGGTAATAGTTTCAAAAAACTCAAAATGATGCTCCAGTGATGTAGTAAGAGTTGCTACGAACCTCAAAATGATGCTGACAGTCATGAAGTGAGATTTGCTACTATCCTCAAAATGATGCGACAGTGATGTAGGAAGAGTTGCTAAAAACCTCAAAATGATGCTGCAGTGATGTAGTGAGAGTTGCTACTAATCTAAGAAATGATGCTAAAGTGATGTGTTGAGAGTTGCTTCAAATCTCAAAATGATCCTCCAGTGATGCAGTAAGAGTTGCTTAAAACCTTAAAATGATGCCACAGTGATGTGGTGAGAGTTGCTACTAACCTAAAAAATGATGCTACAGTCATGTAGTGAGAGTTGCTAAAAACCTCAAAATGATGCTGACAGTGATGTAATGAGAGTTGCTACTAACCTAAGAAATGATGCCACAGTGATGGGGTGAGAGTTGCTCCTAATCTCAAAATGATGCTAAAGTGATGCAGTAAGAGTTGCTGAAAACCTTAAAATGATGCTGACAGTCATGTAGTGAGAGTTGCTTAAAATCTCAAAATGATGCGACAGTGATGTGGTGAGAGTTGCTACTATCCTTCAAATGATGCTACAATGATGTAGTGAGAGTTGCTTAAAATCTCAAAATGATGTGACAGTGATGTGGTAATAGTTTCAAAAAACTCAAAATGATGCTCCAGTGATGTAGTCAGAGTTGCTACGAACCTCAAAATGATGCTGACAGTCATGAAGTGAGATTTGCTACTATCCTCAAAATGATGCTACAGTGATGTGGTGAGAATTGCTAAAAATCTCATAATGATGCGAAAGTGATGTGATGAGAGTTGCTCAAAACCTCAAATGATGCTGTCAGTAATGTAGTGAGAGTTGCTACGAACCTCAAAATGATGCTCCAGTGATGTAGTGAGAGTTGCTACGAACCTCAAAATGATGCTACAGTAATGTAGTAGGAGTTACTAAAAATCT
Organism: Aulostomus chinensis; assembly: GCF_037954235.1. Classification (NCBI taxonomy): domain Eukaryota; kingdom Metazoa; phylum Chordata; class Actinopteri; order Syngnathiformes; family Aulostomidae; genus Aulostomus; species Aulostomus chinensis. Next base: position 13,604,800 of record NC_141320.1, on the reverse strand, counting down.
AAAAATGATGCTGAAGTGATGGGGGGAGAGTTGCTAAAATCCTCAAAATGATGCTACAGGATGTAGTGAGAGTTGCCACGAACCTCAAAATGATGCTACAGTAATGTAGTGAGAGTTGCTACGAAGCTCAAAATGATGCAACAGTAATGTGGTGAGAGTTGCTTAAAACCTCAAAATGATGCTACAGTAATGTGGTGAGAGTTGCTTAAAACCTCAAAATGATGCTACAGTGATGTAGTGAGAGTTGCTACGGACCTGAAAATGATGCTCCAGTGATGCAGTAAGAGTTGCTTAAAACCTCAAAATGATTCTACAGTGATGTGGTGAGAGTTTCTTAAAATCTCAAAATGATGCGACAGTGATGTGGTAAGAGTTGCGAAAGACCTCAAAATGATGCTGACAGTAATGTGGTGAGAGTTGCTAAAAATCTCAAAATGATGCTAAAGTGATGTGGTGAGAGTTGCTACTATCCTCCAAATGATGCTACAGTAATGTATTAGGTTGCTAAAACCTCAAAATGATGCTACAGTGATGTAGTGAGAGTTGCTACGAACGTCAAAATGATGCTCCAGTGATGTGGTAAGAGTTGCTAAAAATCTCAAAATGATGCTAAAGTGATGTGGTGAGAGTTGCTAAAATCCTCAAAATGATGCTACAGTGATGTAGTGAGAGTTGCCACGAACCTCAAAATGATGCACCAGTAATGTAGTGAGAGTTGCTCCGAACCTAAGAAATGATGCGACAGTAATGTGGTAAGAGTTGCTAAAAATCTCAAAATGATGCTAAAGTGATGTGGTGAGAGTTGAAAAAAAAAATCAAAATGATGCTGTCAGTAATGTAGTGAGAGTTGCTACGACCCTCAAAATGATGCTACAGTGATGTAGTGAGAGTTGCTAAAAACCTCAAAATGATGCTACAGTGATACAGTGAGAGTTGCTACTCATCGAAGAAATGATGCTAAACTGATGTAGTGAGAGTTGCTTTAAATCTCAAAATGATGCTACAGTGATGTGGTGAGAGTTTCTTAAAATCTTAAAATGATACGACAGTGATATGGTGAGAGTTGCTACTATCCTCCAAATGATGCGACAGTGATGTTGTGAGAGTTGCTTAAGATCTCAAAATGATGCGACAGTGATGTGGTGAGAGTTGCTACGAACCTCAAAATGATGCTCCAGTGATGTGGTGAGAGTTGCTTCTATCCTCCAAATGATGCTACAGTGATGTAGTGAGAGTTGCTTAAAATCTCAAATACTGCTACAGTGATGTAGTGAGAGTTGCTACGGACCTCAAAATGATGCTCCAGTGATGCAGTAAGAGTTGCTTAAAACCTCAAAATGATGCTGACAGTAATGTAGTGAGAGTTGTTAAGAACCTCAAAATGATGCTACAGTGATGTGGTAAGAGTTGCTACGAACCTCAAAATGATTCTACAGTGACGTAGAGAGAGTTGCTATGATCCTCAAAATGATGCTACAGTAATGTATTAGGTTGCTAAAAACCTCAAAATGATGCTACAGTGATGTAGTGAGAGTTGCTACGATCCTCAAAATGATGCTACAGTAATGTATTCGGTTGACTAAAAACCTCAAAATGATGCTCCAGTGATGCAGTAAGAGTTGCTTAAAACCTTTAAAAATGATGCTGACACTCATGTAGTGACAGTTGCTACTATCCTCCAAATGATGCTACAGTGATGTCGTGACAGTTGCTAAAAATCTCAAAATGATGTGACAGTGATGTGGTAATAGTTTCAAAAAACTCAAAATGATGCTCCAGTGATGTAGTAAGAGTTGCTACGAACCTCAAAATGATGCTGACAGTCATGAAGTGAGATTTGCTACTATCCTCAAAATGATGCGACAGTGATGTAGGAAGAGTTGCTAAAAACCTCAAAATGATGCTGCAGTGATGTAGTGAGAGTTGCTACTAATCTAAGAAATGATGCTAAAGTGATGTGTTGAGAGTTGCTTCAAATCTCAAAATGATCCTCCAGTGATGCAGTAAGAGTTGCTTAAAACCTTAAAATGATGCCACAGTGATGTGGTGAGAGTTGCTACTAACCTAAAAAATGATGCTACAGTCATGTAGTGAGAGTTGCTAAAAACCTCAAAATGATGCTGACAGTGATGTAATGAGAGTTGCTACTAACCTAAGAAATGATGCCACAGTGATGGGGTGAGAGTTGCTACTAATCTCAAAATGATGCTAAAGTGATGTAATGAGAGTTGCTACTAACCTAAGAAATGATGCTACAGTGATGTGGTGAGAGTTGCTACAAACCTAAGAAATGATGCCACTGTGATGTAGTGATAGTTGCTACTAATCTCAAAATGATGCTAAAGTGATGTTGTGAGAGTTGCTATGTACCTAAGAAATGATGCTACAGTGATGTGGTGAGAATTGTTACCGACCTCAAAATGATGCTAGAGTGATGTGGTGAGAGTTGCTACTAATCTCAAAATGATGCTAAAGTAATGTTGTGAAAGTTGCTATGTACCTAAGAAATGATGCTACAGTGATGTGGTGAGAGTTGTTACCGACCTCAAAATGATGCAAGAGTGATGTCGTGAGAGTTGCTACTAACCTAAAAATGATGCTTACAGTGATGTCGTGAGAGTTGCTACTATCCTCAAAATGATGCTGAAAGTGATGAAGTGAGAGTTGCTACAAACCTCAAAATGATGGTGACAGTCATGTAGTGAGAGTTGCTACGAACCTCAAAATGATGCTACAGTAATGTGGTGAGAGTTGCTTAAAACCTCAAAATGATGCGACAGTGATGTAGTGAGAGTTGCTACGGACCTGAAAATGATGCTCCAGTGATGCAGTAAGAGTTGCTTAAAACCTCAAAATGATGCTACAGTGATGTGGTGAGAGTTTCTTAAAATCTCAAAATGATGCGACAGTGATGTGGTAAGAGTTGCGAAAGACCTCAAAATGATGCTGACAGTAATGTGGTGAGAGTTGCTAAAAATCTCAAAATGATGCTAAAGTGATATAGTGAGAGTTGCTACGAACCTCAAAATGATGCTCCAGTGATGTGGTGAGAGTTGCTACTATCCTCCAAATGATGCTACAGTGATGTAGTGAGAGTTGCTTAAAATCTCAAATGATGCAACAGTGATGTAGTGAGAGTTGCTACGATCCTCAAAATGATGCTACAGTAATGTATTAGGTTGCTAAAACCTCAAAATGATGCTACAGTGATGTAGTGAGAGTTGCTACGAACGTCAAAATGATGCTCCAGTGATGTAGTAAGAGTTGCTTAAAACCTTAAAATGATGCTGACAGTCATGTAGTGAGAGTTGCTACTATCCTCAAAATGATGCTAAAGTGATGTGATGAGAGTTGCTAAAAATCTCAAAATGATGCTGTAAGTAATGAAGTGAGACTTGCTACGAACCTCAATAATGCTACAGTAATGTTGTAAGTGTTGCTAAAAATCTCAAAATGATGCTAAAGTGATGTGGTGAGAGTTGCTAAAATCCTCAAAATGATGCTACAGTGATGTAGTGAGAGTTGCCACGAACCTCAAAATGATGCACCAGTAATGTAGTGAGAGTTGCTCCAAACCTCAAAATGATGAGACAGTAATGTGGAAAGAGTTGCTAAAAATCTCAAAATGATGCTAAAGTGATGTGGTGAGAGTTGAAAAAAAAAATCAAAATGATGCTGTCAGTAATGTAGTGAGAGTTGCTACGACCCTCAAAATGATGCTACAGTGATGTAGTGAGAGTTGCTAAAAACCTCAAAATGATGCTACAGTGATACAGTGAGAGTTGCTACTCATCGAAGAAATGATGCTAAAGTGATGTAGTGAGAGTTGCTTCATATCTCAAAATGATGCTACAGTGATGTGGTGAGAGTTTCTTAAAATCTTAAAATGATGCGACACTGATATGGTGAGAGTTTCTACTATCCTCCAAATGATGCTACAGTGATGTAGTGAGAGTTGCTTAAAATCTCAAATGATGCTACAGTGATGTAGTGAGAGTTGCTAGGGACCTCAAAATGATGCTCCAGTGATGCAGTAAGAGTTGCTTAAAACCTCAAAATGATGCTGACAGTCATGTAGTGAGAGTTGTTAAGAACCTCAAAATGATGCTACAGTGATGTGGTGACAGTTGATAGTAATTTCAAAATCATGCCAAAGTGATGTAATGAGAGTTGCTACTTGCTTAAGAAATGATGCTACAGTGATGTGGTGAGAGTTGCTACGAACCTCAAAATGATGCTAAAGTAATGTGGTGAGAGTTGCTACGAACCTCAAAATGATTCTACAGTGATGTAGTGAGAGTTGCTACGATCCTCAAAATGATGCTACAGTAATGTATTAGGTTGCTAAAAACCTCAAAATGATGCTACAGTGATGTAGTGAGAGTTGCTACGATCCTCAAAATGATGCTACAGTAATGTATTCGGTTGACTAAAAACCTCAAAATGATGCTCCAGTGATGCAGTAAGAGTTGCTTAAAACCTTTAAAAATGATGCTGACAGTCATGTAGTGAGAGTTGCTACTATCCTCCAAATGATGCTACAGTGATGTCGTGAGAGTTGCTAAAAATCTCAAAATGATGTGACAAGGATGTGGTAATAGTTTCAAAAAACTCAAAATGATGCTCCAGTGATGTAGTAAGAGTTGCTACGAACCTCAAAATGATGCTGACAGTCATGAAGTGAGATTTGCTACTATCCTCAAAATGATGCTACAGTGATGTAGGAAGAGATGCTAAAAACCTCAAAATGATGCTGCAGTGATGTAGTGAGAGTTGCTACTAATCTAAGAAATGATGCTAAAGTGATGTGGTGAGAGTTGCTACTAACCTCAAAATGATGGTGACAGTCATGTAGTGAGACTTGCTGCTAACCTTAAAATGATGCTGACAGTGATGTCGTGAGAGTTGCTAAAAACCTAAGAAATGATGCCACTGTGATGTAGTGATAGTTGCTACTAATCTCAAAATGATGCTAAAGTGATGTTGTGACAGTTGCTATGTACCTAAGAAATGATGCTACAGTGATGTGGTGAGAGTTGTTACCGACCTCAAAATGATGCTAGAGTGATGTGGTGAGAGTTGCTACGAATCTCAAAATTATGCTAAAGTGATGTTGTGAAAGTTGCTATGTACCTAAGAAATGATGCTACAGTGATGTGGTGAGAGTTGTTACCGACCTCAAAATGATGCTAGAGTGATGTCGTGAGAGTTGCTACTAACCTAAAAATGATGCTTACAGTGATGTCGTGAGAGTTGCTACTATCCTCAAAATGATGCTGAAAGTGATGAAGTGAGAGTTGCTACAAACCTCAAAATGATGGTGACAGTCATGTAGTGAGAGTTGCTACGAACCTCAAAATGATGCTACAGTAATGTGGTGAGAGTTGCTTAAAACCTCAAAATGATGCTCCAGTGATGCAGTAAGAGTTGCTTAAAACCTCAAAATGATGCTACAGTGATGTGGTGAGAGTTTCTTAAAATCTCAAAATGATGCGACAGTGATGTGGTAAGAGTTGCGAAAGACCTCAAAATGATGCTCCAGTGATGTAGTAAGAGTTGCTACGAACCTCAAAATGATGCTGACAGTCATGAAGTGAGATTTGCTACTATCCTCAAAATGATGCTACAGTGATGTAGGAAGAGTTGCTAAAAACCTCAAAATGATGCTGCAGTGATGTAGTGAGAGTTGCTACTAATCTAAGAAATGATGGTAAAGTGATGTGGTGAGAGTTGCTTCAAATCTCAAAATGATGCTCCAGTGATGCAGTCAGAGTTGCTTAAAACCTTAAAATGATGCCACAGTGATGTGGTGAGAGTTGCTATTAACCTAAAAAATGATGCTACAGTCATGTAGTGAGAGTTGCTAAAAACCTCAAAATGATGCTGACAGTGATGTAATGAGAGTTGCTCCTAACCTAAGAAATGATGCCACAGTGATGGGGTGAGAGTTGCTACTAATCTCAAAATGATGCTAAAGTGATGTAATGAGAGTTGCTACTAACCTAAGAAATGATGCTACAGTGATGTGGTGAGAGTTGCTACAAACCTAAGAAATGATGCCACTGTGATGTAGTGATAGTTGCTACTAATCTCAAAATGATGCTAAAGTGATGTTGTGAGAGTTGCTATGTACCTAAGAAATGATGCTACAGTGATGTGGTGAGAATTGTTACCGACCTCAAAATGATGCTAGAGTGATGTGGTGAGAGTTGCTACTAATCTCAAAATGATGCTAAAGTAATGTTGTGAAAGTTGCTATGTACCTAAGAAATGATGCTACAGTGATGTGGTGAGAGTTGTTACCGACCTCAAAATGATGCAAGAGTGATGTCGTGAGAGTTGCTACTAACCTAAAAATGATGCTTTCAGTGATGTCGTGAGAGTTGCTACTATCCTCAAAATGATGCTGAAAGTGATGAAGTGAGAGTTGCTACAAACCTCAAAATGATGGTGACAGTCATGTAGTGAGAGTTGCTACGAACCTCAAAATGATGCTACAGTAATGTGGTGAGAGTTGCTTAAAACCTCAAAATGATGCGACAGTGATGTAGTGAGAGTTGCTACGGACCTGAAAATGATGCTCCAGTGATGCAGTAAGAGTTGCTTAAAACCTCAAAATGATGCTACAGTGATGTGGTGAGAGTTTCTTAAAATCTCAAAATGATGCGACAGTGATGTGGTAAGAGTTGCGAAAGACCTCAAAATGATGCTGACAGTAATGTGGTGAGAGTTGCTAAAAATCTCAAAATGATGCTAAAGTGATATAGTGAGAGTTGCTACGAACCTCAAAATGATGCTCCAGTGATGTGGTGAGAGTTGCTACTATCCTCCAAATGATGCTACAGTGATGTAGTGAGAGTTGCTTAAAATCTCAAATGATGCAACAGTGATGTAGTGAGAGTTGCTACGATCCTCAAAATGATGCTACAGTAATGTATTAGGTTGCTAAAACCTCAAAATGATGCTACAGTGATGTAGTGAGAGTTGCTACGAACGTCAAAATGATGCTCCAGTGATGTAGTAAGAGTTGCTTAAAACCTTAAAATGATGCTGACAGTCATGTAGTGAGAGTTGCTACTATCCTCAAAATGATGCTAAAGTGATGTGATGAGAGTTGCTAAAAATCTCAAAATGATGCTGTAAGTAATGAAGTGAGACTTGCTACGAACCTCAATAATGCTACAGTAATGTTGTAAGTGTTGCTAAAAATCTCAAAATGATGCTAAAGTGATGTGGTGAGAGTTGCTAAAATCCTCAAAATGATGCTACAGTGATGTAGTGAGAGTTGCCACGAACCTCAAAATGATGCACCAGTAATGTAGTGAGAGTTGCTCCAAACCTCAAAATGATGAGACAGTAATGTGGAAAGAGTTGCTAAAAATCTCAAAATGATGCTAAAGTGATGTGGTGAGAGTTGAAAAAAAAAATCAAAATGATGCTGTCAGTAATGTAGTGAGAGTTGCTACGACCCTCAAAATGATGCTACAGTGATGTAGTGAGAGTTGCTAAAAACCTCAAAATGATGCTACAGTGATACAGTGAGAGTTGCTACTCATCGAAGAAATGATGCTAAAGTGATGTAGTGAGAGTTGCTTCATATCTCAAAATGATGCTACAGTGATGTGGTGAGAGTTTCTTAAAATCTTAAAATGATGCGACACTGATATGGTGAGAGTTTCTACTATCCTCCAAATGATGCTACAGTGATGTAGTGAGAGTTGCTTAAAATCTCAAATGATGCTACAGTGATGTAGTGAGAGTTGCTAGGGACCTCAAAATGATGCTCCAGTGATGCAGTAAGAGTTGCTTAAAACCTCAAAATGATGCTGACAGTCATGTAGTGAGAGTTGTTAAGAACCTCAAAATGATGCTACAGTGATGTGGTGACAGTTGATAGTAATTTCAAAATCATGCCAAAGTGATGTAATGAGAGTTGCTACTTGCTTAAGAAATGATGCTACAGTGATGTGGTGAGAGTTGCTACGAACCTCAAAATGATGCTAAAGTAATGTGGTGAGAGTTGCTACGAACCTCAAAATGATTCTACAGTGATGTAGTGAGAGTTGCTACGATCCTCAAAATGATGCTACAGTAATGTATTAGGTTGCTAAAAACCTCAAAATGATGCTACAGTGATGTAGTGAGAGTTGCTACGATCCTCAAAATGATGCTACAGTAATGTATTCGGTTGACTAAAAACCTCAAAATGATGCTCCAGTGATGCAGTAAGAGTTGCTTAAAACCTTTAAAAATGATGCTGACAGTCATGTAGTGAGAGTTGCTACTATCCTCCAAATGATGCTACAGTGATGTCGTGAGAGTTGCTAAAAATCTCAAAATGATGTGACAAGGATGTGGTAATAGTTTCAAAAAACTCAAAATGATGCTCCAGTGATGTAGTAAGAGTTGCTACGAACCTCAAAATGATGCTGACAGTCATGAAGTGAGATTTGCTACTATCCTCAAAATGATGCTACAGTGATGTAGGAAGAGTTGCTAAAAACCTCAAAATGATGCTGCAGTGATGTAGAGAGAGTTGCTACTAATCTAAGAAATGATGGTAAAGTGATGTGGTGAGAGTTGCTTCAAATCTCAAAATGATGCTCCAGTGATGCAGTCAGAGTTGCTTAAAACCTTAAAATGATGCCACAGTGATGTGGTGAGAGTTGCTATTAACCTAAAAAATGATGCTACAGTCATGTAGTGAGAGTTGCTAAAAACCTCAAAATGATGCTGACAGTGATGTAATGAGAGTTGCTCCTAACCTAAGAAATGATGCCACAGTGATGGGGTGAGAGTTGCTACTAATCTCAAAATGATGCTAAAGTGATGTAATGAGAGTTGCTACTAACCTAAGAAATGATGCTACAGTGATGTGGTGAGAGTTGCTACTAACCTCAAAATGATGGTGACAGTCATGTAGTGAGACTTGCTGCTAACCTTAAAATGATGCTGACAGTCATGTAGTGAGAGTTTCTTCGAACCTCAAAATGATGCTACAGTGATGTAATGAGAGTTGCTACAAACCTAAGAATTGATGCCACAGTGATGTAGTGATAGTTGCTAAAAACCTAAAAATGAGGCTCCAGTAATGTCGTGAGAGTTGCTACTAATCTCAAAATGATGCTGAATGTGATGTCGTGAGAGTTTCTACGAACCTCAAAATGATGCTACAGTGATGTAATGAGAGTTGCTACAAACCTAAGAAATGATGCCACTGTGATGTAGTGAGAGTTGCTACTAATCTCAAAATGATGCTAAAGTGATGTTGTGAAAGTTGCTATGTACCTAAGAAATGATGCTACAGTGATGTGGTGAGAGTTGTTACCGACCTCAAAATGATGCTAGAGTGATGTGGTGAGAGTTGCTACTAATCTCAAAATGATGCTAAAGTGATGTTGTGAAAGTTGCTATGTATCTAAGAAATGATGCTACAGTGATGTGGTGAGAGTTGTTACCGACCTCAAAATGATGCTAGAGTGATGTCGTGAGAGTTGCTACTAACCTAAAAATGATGCTTACAGTGATGTCGTGAGAGTTGCTTAAAACCTCAAAATGATGCTACAGTGATGTAGTGAGAGTTGCTACGGACCTGAAAATGATGCTCCAGTGATGCAGTAAGAGTTGCTTAAAACCTCAAAATGATGCTACAGTGATGTGGTGAGAGTTTCTTAAAATCTCAAAATGATGCGACAGTGATGTGGTAAGAGTTGCGAAAGACCTCAAAATGATGCTGACAGTAATGTGGTGAGAGTTGCTAAAAATCTCAAAATGATGCTAAAGTGATATAGTGAGAGTTGCTACGAACCTCAAAATGATGCTCCAGTGATGTGGTGAGAGTTGCTACTATCCTCCAAATGATGCGACAGTAATGTGGTAAGAGTTGCTAAAAATCTCAAAATGATGCTAAAGTGATGTGGTGAGAGTTGAAAAAAAAAATCAAAATGATGCTGTCAGTAATGTAGTGAGAGTTGCTACGACCCTCAAAATGATGCTACAGTGATGAAGTGAGAGTTGCTCCAAACCTAAAAAATGATGGTGACCGTCATGTAGTGAGAGTTGCTAAAAACCTCAAAAGGATTCTGACAGTAATGTAGTATCCTTGCTAAAAACCTGAAAATGATGCTGACAGTGATGTAATGAGAGTTGCTATGAACCTAAGAAATGATGCTACAGTGATGTGGTGAGAGTTACTACGAACCTCAAAATGATGCTACAGTGATGTGGTGAGAGTTGCTACTATCCTCCAAATGATGCTGACAGTCATGTGAGCTTCATCAAGACCCAGGCCACTATTTGTGGTCATGCATCATTGTAGCTGACCAATGGTCCAACTTCATCAGTCAGTCAGTCAGAGACATTAGCATTTGTCGGCCTGGCCTGCTGCCAAAGACTAACACTGCTTTAGTTGATTTACCTGTGCAGCCATGTCACGCTCCTCTCGGCCACCTCCACGGTCAGACGTCAGGTTAAACCAGCCAATGGCGGAAGAATCACTCTCAGAATCTGAAGCGCTCGTAGCTGCAGGGTTTTTCCACACAGCTTCTGTTGAGAGACAAAGTCCATCACTTGATTAACTCTCACCAACAGAAATGTGCAGTTTTCCACTCAGGACAGCTGCTGCATGCTGCTGTTTGTAAAAAGAAGGTCCAATGGATCCGTTCAGTTCTACATTATTCAGCAGAGAGATGTCACCATTGAATAATGACCATATTTCCTAAAATTATAGCTCAACCACAGAGGGACCAGGCTACTAGAATGACCTCTGTTTACTAGAAGTGCTTCTCCTATGGTGGTGAACTCCTCAGCTGTCAGTGGAGTCAAATCTGTCTTAGAGAGGCCAGAGGTTCCCACACTGGTTCCCTCTCATCATGCAGCCCTGACAGCTGTGTGTGCTGTTCCAGCGTGTTGGCACCTCACTGATGAGTTTCAGGGTTGGCCCTCCCATCTGTTGCTGCACCTGAGCCAGCTTCTCCTTGGCTGTAGTGCTGATCTGAAGGATGTGACAGTGTTCCTGGCTTTGTGTCTGATGATGGAAGTGGGGATCTGATCACAGGATTTTCTGACTCCTAGATTCAGACGATGTGCAGTGCAGACTGAGTGGTGAATTTGGAGCTGTCTAGTGGATGCTGTCATGTTTGGTGCTGCGTCGCTCACAAGACACTTGACTTTGTTGGTGATGGCCCAGTCCTCCATCAGGCCTCTTTGGACTGGGGCCAAACTGTCAGCAGGGTGACTTTGTGGAAAGTCTTGCACTCCCAACACATTCATTCTCACGAATGCAGTGACAGGTCAGAGCCAAGGGAACCTCCATGTCCACAGATGTCCACATGGCAGCTGGACTTCCTTTTTCACTCCTTCCCGTTCCTCCTGGTACTTTTTGGCCACCGTTTGTTTGATGGTCTGAAAATGACACCCAGAGTAAATCAATACATTGAAATTAGAGAAGAAATAAACTGGAGATATCAACGACTGCTTTAGATCATTTCCACACAAACCTTTCTGGTTGGCAAACATATGAGGCTCAAGGACCTGAACCAGTTCCCTGAACCCTTCCCTCTCAACAGTGCTGAGGGGCTGGCAGTCCTTCAGGATGAAATTCAGCAGAGCCTCATCCAGCATCTGCTTCCTGGAAGCTGGATGGTTAAAGATGAAGGAGAGAAGAAATGAATAGGAATTAATGATCAATGAAGCAACTGTGAGTCTGTTGGAGAGTGGCTGTATACCTGAGTTCATCCTGGTGGATCTGGGACTTCATTCTCATGCCTGGCCCCATCATGCCTCAGCACTGAAGAGGTGCTTTTGTTGAGATGAGACGCTTCTGTCCAACAAATGAGACATTCAACCTGCAGAAAAGAACATGAGTACTCAGCTAAAAGTTCCTTTCTTCATGGTGACTGGTGTTTCTTAGTCTTAGACCACCAGGTTTCCAATGAGGTGTATCGGATACGTTGTTGTGTGCCGCTGAAATCCGTCCAATTCCGGCGTTGTTTCCTCATGAAATATGTTTGCCTTAAAGCTCATTAAAGTGTTGAACCACAATATCGTTCACCATAACTTAGTCAACTTCAAGATAACCTACCTCTACATTCCAGTCCCGGCTGCTCCTGTTCTGCTGCAGTCCAGAAAACAACAACCCGATACAATTGGCGCTCCTTCCCACAGCTCCGGCCCGGATCCGCATGGTTCCGCTGACTGACTGTGAGACCGCTCCCTCCAGAGTGGCACAGCCCGATGGGGGTCCTTATCTGGCACGGGGGCGTAAAACAGGTGCGACTGGAAAACCTGGTTTATTCTGCGTCGAGGGAACGCGTTGCTCTGCAATTCGCCGCCAAGCCGCTAGGGGGTGTGGCTTTGTCTTTATTGTTTACGGGGCTCTTGTCGGATTCCTTGGTTTTCTTCCGGTCACAGACAACAATTGTTGGCCATTTGTCAGTCTTTGTAGTGCCACCAATAATCCTTTATTCGTCTTGGTCCATTTTTTCTTGAAGCTTTCACCACAGAAACTTTGAAAATGGCGGTGTTGTTGTGCTGCGACTGAACCGGAAATGACGTTCTGAGCAAACCAATCACAGTCCTCGACGTTGACGTCACCACGCGTTGACGCGACACGGAGGCAGGATTTTGTTGGGGTTTGCTTCGACGCGACGCAGAAGCATAAATCAGGCTTTCGTGGTTTAGAATCTCACGCCAAGCCGGAGAACCAGGTCTTGAATCAGTCACGTGGTCACTGCCGGTCGGCGAGGCTTTGGACGTCACTAAATACGTCATCGATAACCGTTTTTCAAAACGAAATCCTGGATCACTCCACTCATCACTACCGCTGCTACCAGGTTAGCGAGTCTGGAGTGACACAGAGAAAAGAGCTTGGACTCTGCTCGTTTTGAAGAAGAAGAAGAAGAAAAGAAGCGGAAGGCCTCGGTCTTTGTCTCCTGAAGGCTGAGTGGCGCCGGTAGAACCTCAACATGTGCGCCGCGCAGCTGCTGCGGGTGTCGGTCCAGGAGCGGATCCTCGCCGCCGCTGAAGACTTCCTGCTGCAGCTGGGAGAAGGAGACTCAGCGGCTGGAGTCCCGGTGCTGAGAGCGCTGCTCACCGAGCGGCTGGCGGCAGCCGCGGAGCAGATCGTGGCTCTGCTGGAGGAAACCGTGGCGGAGTACGAGCGGGAGAACCGCCGGCAGAGGTTGCTGCTCGATGCCGTGCTGAAGCCCCGAGTCAGGCTGGACAGAGCAGGTGAGTCCCCCCACACTGACCAGGAGAACCGAGAGACCGCAGTCCTGCCAGCAAGTGTCTCCGGTCTGGTTGTGTCCGTAATCCGGGTCATTGTCCTCAGACCGTCTGAGCAGGAGTGGAACAACGTAGAAGTGTTTCGTAGTTGACGGCTATTCGGTGTTGGTGGAGCCTTAAAACCTCACCTGGCTCGGGACACGCTGGGCGCCATCTTGGCTGCTTCCTGACCAACAAGTAGATGGCGCCGTTTGGTTTCCAGGCTGCGTCCTTCCCGCCGTAGTTCTACTGCTTTTTGTATTTGTTTGAAAGAAAAAAACAAAACTAAGAAACATGGAGAAACATCTCATAGGTTACACGTTACAAATTTTGTCCCAGCCAGAGTTTTCCTCAATTACTGGAAAGGAAAGGGACATTTCCTGATTATTTTTAATAAACTAATCTTCGACCTTGGCTGACTGCATGTTGCTGTGTTTGGGTGGGCTGACATGTTTAGCATCAGTACAGGTTCCCTCTGGTTCTAGGGACTGAACTCTCATTCTCCTACAGGGTCTCATTCTAGAAATGAACATTCTGACGAGCAGATGTGATCATGAATGGACAAAACCATTCAGCAGAGGGGACCTATGACCTTTGACCTGGGTGACCCAACGTTGATCCAAGCATCTGAAGCCAGCGTTTCTGTTCCCAGTTTGCTGACTGGTCGTCAGTAGCAGGATGTCTCTTTTCATTGAGTTGATTTCTGTTTCTGTCTGTTGCTCCGCTGTTTCAGAGTCAAATGAAGAGATTTCTGATGTTGCTGTTTGTGTCCTGCAGATGTGGAGCAGCTCCTGGTGATTAAAGAAGAGGTTCCCCCTGAGCTGCAGGACCCAGAGCCCCCCCACATTAAAGAGGAGTGGGAGGAGCTCTGGACCAGTGAGGAGGGAGGGCAGCTTCAAGGGCAGGAGGAGGCTGATATCACCACGTTCCCCTTCACTCTGGTTCCTGTGAAGAATGAAGGGAACGAAGAGAAACCTCAGTTCCCACATCTTCATCAGAGTCTAACTGAGGAGAACTTGAAAGAAGAGTCTCTGAGCAGCAGCCCAGTTCATCCTCTGAAAACAGAAGCTGATGGAGAAGAGTGTGGAGGACCAGAACCAGAACCAGCCAGCAAGGTAGATCCAGATCCACTTGTACAACCCCAGACTGAAGACCAGATGTCAGACTCTTCTGAAGCTGAGACTGAAGTCAGTGAGGATGATTGGGTCAGACCTGATAACACGGCCACTTCTGAGCACAAGGAACCCTTTGGCTCAAGGAGGAATATGCTTCAGAAATTGAGCCCAGGACAGGAAGCGAGTCATTGCAGCTCAAAAGAACAAAAACTAAAGACTGGAAGAGAATCAGAGATCATCAGGAACGTGACCTTTGGTCCTTCTGAATCTGAGACAGAAGTCAGTGAGGATGAGCGTCCCTTTAGGTGCTCAAAGTGCAGTAAAGGTTTTAGTTCCAGAAGGAATTTGGATGTACACATGAAAACACACACTGGAGAAAAACCATACCCGTGCTCAGTTTGCGGCACAGGGTTTTCAGAAAATGGATATCTAAAAAGACACATGAAGAGAACACATACTGGAGAGAAACCATTCCCATGCTCAGTTTGTGGCACCACATTTGCAGAAAAGGCAAGTGTGAAAAGACACATGAAGAGAACACATACTGGAGAGAAACCATTCCCATGCTCAGTTTGCAGCACAAGATTTTCAGAAAGGGGTTGTCTGAAAAGACACATTAGGAGAGCCCATACTGGAGAGAAACCATTCCCCTGCTCAGTTTGCGGCACAAGATTTTCAGAAAGGGGTTGTCTGAATAGACATATGAGAAGACATACTGGAGAGAAACCATTCGGCTGCTCAGTGTGTGGCAAAACATTCTCAGAACAGGGACATCTGAAAAGGCACCTGAACGTGCACACTGGGGAGAAACCATTTCCCTGTGCACTTTGTGGCAAAAGATTCTCACAAAAGGGAAATCTGGGAAAGCACATGAAAACGCACACTGGGGAGAAACCATTCCCCTGTGCATTTTGTTGCAAAAGATTTTCAGAAAAAGGATGTCTGAAAAGACACATGAGGAGAACACACACTTGAGAGACATTTGTCTTGCTGAATTAGTTGCAAAAACTTCCTAGATGAGGAAAACATGAAACAACACAACAGAAAAATGTCCTTTGTCCATTCTGTGTTGGTGTGACTCAAACTGAGTAGATAATGCAATTTATCATGGTCGTTCAGACCCAACTTGGAGGTTCTGGTTTTAGAAAGTGTTTTTCAGATAATGCAGCAGGAAATGAACTCAGTTAACCTGACATAATGGAGCCATCATTGGATATGACGGTGAGAGGGCTGATCTTATTTTCTCTGAGGTCACCATGGAAAGATCCACCTGGTACCACTTACTGATCTTTGTATTGACGTATTGATCACTGATCAAACACTGAATTATCTTTGAGTGTCTTCAGACTATCTTACATGAGTGTATGTTATTGTTACGATGGTTTCTCTTCCTGGTTCCTGTCAATACATGTGCAGCTGTCAAGTCTTTAATCACTTGTTGGTGCAGCCTGATAATAAAGAATTACAAAAGTCCAGCCTAGATGGAACTCATACATGGAGTTTTAGACAACTGCTGGCCTTCATCCAGCTTTATTGATAAATATAATTGAGTATCATCTGTGTAACAATGGAAATTTATGGACTGTTTCCCAATAATATGACCTAAAGGAAGCATACATAAAGTGAAGAGTATTGGCCCCAGCACTGAACCTTGAGGAACACCGTGTTTAACTTTGGTTTGTATAGAAGATTTATCATTAACGTCTACAAACTGAAATCAACCTGATGAATACGATTGAAACCACTTTAATGTTCCCTGAATGCACAGTTTAATCGTAATAATGGTACACTTCAGAATTAACGACAGCACATATACATTTGTTGTGTATGTACGCTGAACTTGAACAGTCCGTTGTCCCAATGGAGGCAAGTGAGAGTGAGGCCTGCAGCCAGACTACAAGGTCGGCGCTGCCACCCCAAGGGAGGTGGAGAGGGCAGAGGCAGGGGTCAGGAACACACGGGGGAGGGGAGGATAGTACCCGCCATTTATGTCACCAAGGCAGAAGGAGTTCTCCTGGAGGATAAACAATGGGGCAGCCGATAAGGAAGCTGTGGGTTTGGGCGGAGGAGCACACATTCCAATCTGTCTTCTCTTTCAGTCCAATCCAAATTGTAAAGTTAAATTTCTGGTCTTCAACATCACTCTCCTCTTTGCAGAGCGGCCAACTGCTCCGAGATGGTTTCCATCTTGGGTTTCAGTTCAAGAGTCTGTTGTTGCCCCGCTCTGCCAACCTCAGTCATTGCGTTGTCAATGACTGAGGTTGTGTGAGCTGCACATCACATCAAGTGTTGATGCCCACACGAGGGTGTCTTTTTAAAAAGAGGAATATTACGCCTCCATTTCACACAGACAAGACGGCAAATTTGGCACATTTTCTGTCTAAAAAGGGCTGGAGAGAGATGGAGGTGAGGGAGGAGAGGAGACAGAGAGGTGGGGAAGAGAAGAGAGAGAGACCAGACATTATGTTTGCTGCTCCATTTTGATTGTTGCTCTCCAGCTTCAGCTCAATAAAAACCTCTTCATCACATCAGTCCCATGTGGAGCTGCGTTGTTCCAACAACACTGAGCTCTCAGCTCATAGCAGTTCTACAATAAAGGTTCCAACACAACGTTCCATTGATCCATGAACAAAGCAGGCAGTGAGACCATGATGATGTCACATCTGTCCACTGTCCAGATGTCAGAGCTGAAAATGATAGGATGCCATGTTCCCTTCAACAACAGTCCAGCAGAAAGCCACCATGAAGACCTGAGGAGAAACAAGGCAGCTCACCACAGTCAGGAACTCCCAGTCACCTCAACAAGGTTTCTGTCCACTCACATTCAACCAGACCAGCAGATCACCTGCATCCCCACTGCCTCACCACCAGAGGGCAGTAGAACATCAACCATAGAGGCTCCCACTGAGGAATGAACACCACCACCAGCAGACAGCTCTCCCTCCCTGACAGCATTTAAAGGAGATGAATGATGGATCATCAAACTCCACCATTCACTGTGACTCAGGGCCGCTCCCTCTGCTCTGACTCTCTTTGATTGTTTGTCTTTGTTTTATTCAATCAAGTTGTTCCTCCTCTCTCTCTTCTTGCTGCTCTACCCCCCCCCCCCATGTGATGTCTACTACCTCCTCCTCCTTGATGACACTCATTGTGAGGTCTCTTCATCAGCCCTCCTCTGCTTTCTGAGCCACAAACAGTTTTTCTGAGTTGCTAAAACCCTGAACTCCATCTTGAACCCAGACTCTCAGCAGCCTGACCACATTTACTGAACTGGTCCCTCTTTGGTGAAACCATCACCACGTTTCTGAAGGCTCTGAATGTCCTGATGCTGATGTCATTCTGCTTCCTCTGACACAGGCAGCTTTGGTCCGTTCTGTCACTGTGACATCAAAGACTAAATTCTGAGATCAAGAAGAACATTTACAAAACATGAACAAAACTTGATGACAGAATTCTTTGTCCTCCTCCATCACCACGATGCCATCGATGGTCCGTTACTGTTGCAGTGCAGTAACATCATGAGTTGTGTCAAACCATCTCTGTCAGTTCTGCGAGTGTCTGGAGTGACGTCTCCAAGGACAATTGCTGCCAGGACTACAGAGGAAACATCAACATCTGTTTGCATCTGGCTTCAACTGTACTTTTCCTCTAGGTTCAACTTTGCTAGGTTACAGTGACTTGTGTACAGAGTAGTGACTTGATCAGCTGGTGGTGATGATGTAGCTTTAGGATGCTAACACAGTTGTTACTCAGGGCACCGCTGGTTGTAATTTAGAGTCCAATGAGAAACGCTCAGTCTCAGGTTCCAGCTTGTCAGTGAGTTCTTTGAGGGTCAGAGACTTACATACAAATATAAAAACCAGTTGAAACACTTCCTGGAATTTTAAGAGGATTGAATACAAACAAGGAAGCGTGTAAGACAGAGTAATAATACCAGTAAAGCAATGAAGGCACATGGAGGATCAGACATGAATCATAAGATTTATCTGAGACTCAAGTGGACGGCAAAGGTAGCAGGTGAGAAGGTGTTCAGGATGAAGGGTCAGTGACCTCCAAACAAAGAAGACTCCTGAATGGAGGTTGAGCAGAGTCTGGGGAGTCAGGTGGAGCTGGCAGTGAGACAGGAGTTGAGGCCTGAACAGATGCAGCACTGGTCTTTGTTACTGTGACAGCATGACAACCAACAGGACCTGCTCACGTTCTCAGCTGGATTGTTCTCATCAATGTGCGGAACCTCTCCAACGACCTGGTGGGGGGACGGCCTACCAAGCCTCCACCTCAACGACCGTGGCTCCCACTGGGATTCGCGATGCTCTTCTCAGGCACAAGGGGGCTTCTCTCCGCTGGTCAGGATGGAGATTCAAGGCTCACGGGAGGTCAACAGTATTGTGACCGTGAAAAGGGGGAGAGGAGAAGTTCTGTTTAAAGTTAAAGAACAAAGAAACAAAAAAGTAAGCAGAAGAGAAAGAAAAGAGGAGAGACGGACCAGCAGCTGGAGGAGCTCACGGAAAAATAAGAAGCGCTGAAGAGCCTGAACCCAACCCAACTGTAACGGATGGTGTCGTGACTATCATAATAAACTGGTCCGCCGTGGGGGTGACCTTTGACCTGTGTGGGGCTGCTGGCCAATCAGCACCCTTTGCCGTCCTCAGTACTTCTCAGATATTCCTGTATTAAACAGGTCAACAGAGGGCAGTCATGCATCCCTCAGATCCTCCAGAGCAGGGGTTTTCAGTTAAAATTCTCCTGGGTCCAGTTTTCAAACCTCTTCAAGCTTGGGTCTGGAGGCCTAGCACAGTTTTTCATGACTGCTGATTTCAGTGATGGGCCCACGCCTGCATGTTAGCCAGCAGTCGAGCTGTGCTTTATGATCCAGGGGCATCTTTAGCCAATGGAGGTAGACTTTAAGGCTGTTGTATCAGTGTCTGTTTGGTCAACAATGAACTTTCAGATCGAATGAAGTCGCCGACATTTCAATAATAGTCGTTTTTATTGTCTGCTTTTTTCAACATTAACCTTAAACCTATTGTCCAGCAGGGGGCAACATAAAGAGAAGAGTGTATATGACTATGTGAGTGTGTGTGTGTGTGTGTGTGTGTGTATGTGTGTGTGTGTGTGTGTGTGTGTGTGTGTGTGTGTGTGTGTTTTGAAGACGACTTCTTGTCTCCATTTTTGTTGTCACTCTTCTCTTAATTTTCAGTTTCACTCATTAAAATGAAGCAGCTTTGACGTGTGTACTTCTCTTGTGCATCAACAACTTTGGTCTTTAAGCTGACAAACACACCACACGCCACTCACTCTATAGATTAAATCTGCTGATAACACAAAACACGTGACCCTGTGACCCTGCATGACGTTTTGCTCCAACTTTCCAGAACTAATAGGAGGAACAGCATGGATCGTTCTGAGCAAGAACTCTGACATCACCATCGTCATGAACAAGAAGGCAGTAGGACTCAACTTCAACAAATCTGAAATGTCCCCTTAAGCTCCTGCTACGTTGAACTGATGCCTAAACCTTCAGTTTCCATTCATCACTCAGAACCTCTCACAACCCCAGAAGAACAAGCAAAGGTTTGGAGCAGTAAAGCCTTCAATAATGACATCATCATGTTTGAGGGTTTTCTTCCCTCAAACTGTTTCTACCAACACGACAGAATCCTGGAAATATTTCAGGTGTTGACCTCCCAGCAGCCTGAAGGTCAACCTGCATTATCTGTTATGTTGCTGAGCAGAGGAGGGAGCTCAATGGTAGAGCGCTAGCTTAGCATGTGAGAGGTGGTGGGATCGGTGCCCTCGTTCTCCAGAAGACTTCAGCTTGTTCTGTTGTTGAGCTCTGATGAAACCACTGACTTTGAACCACACACAAAGTGAAGGAGTGACTTAAGATTGATGGCACCTGAGGAACTTCTAGGTTTCCTAAAATCAACTGGAAATTCATTCACCAGTTAAACAGTGACTCTACCAGAGGGGGTGTAGCTCAGTGGTAGAGCGCATGCTGAGCATGTGTGAGGCCCTGGGTTCAATCCCTGGCATCTCCAGCTGGTCCTTTGTAGCCTTCATCTTGTCAGCTAAAGTGATCCTTAAATGTGACAACAGTCGATTCACTATCAGAAGACATCTTCTCCATGTTCAAGGTGGGCGAACTTTCCACAAATGTTCAAAATTACTTTTGAAAATGAAAACATAGATCAAACCTGCCCTGTCAATCACCCACAATGGGCGGATCGTCCCACTCCCTATCAGGTTCCCCACTCCGCGACCCAGGAGGCTCCCTCTCCCTATCAGGACTAGAAATCCATTGGGGTCTCCCTGCTCAGGTAGGAGTCCTGCCCACAACGTTAAGCTGTTGATGTTCAAGAGGAGACAACATCTGATCTTTGTTAGATCCACCAGTCAAAGGGTTTCTTTATGGGCTGTAGCAGCTGAGAATGAGGAATTAATAACCATCTTAGTGAGGACATTTTGAAACATGATGACATTTTATTGACTTGTAGCACTGCAAAAATCATCTCCCCTCCAAAAACCCTCTTCTCCAACTCTGTACTCAAGTTGTCTCCTCATCAGGCACCACAGGATCCAGGACGTTCAGTCAAAAAATCATTAGTGATTTTAAAAATGGCCATCAGACACAAAATAAGACTTCAAACAGGTTTACAACTTTATTTGATGTTGACACATTTTGTCCATTTTGCCTCCACACTGTCCTTCATCCCATCATTTAACATCAGGACTGCTCCCAGATCAGCTCCATGACCTCATCCCTGCACCAGAGCACCGCCCAAGTTCATCAAGGACAGCCAACATGAGCAGGTCTAGATTCACCTCCATCTTTGGAGGCTGTTGAATTTCCTCCTGAGGACCGTCAGGCTGTTTCCTTACTTTGCTGTGACCCAACAGCAGACAGCAACAAGGACTATGGTGCACTTGGTAAAACCACCATCTGGAGTCTGGAGCAAGATGCTGATGTGATCCTTTGATGAGTTTAGAATCAGTCAGAGATCAAAGACTGAAGCAGGAGATCAATGCTCAGAACCCAGAGATCAAACACAGAATTCCGACATCACACATAGAATTCAGACATCAAACACAGAATTCAGAGATCAAAGACAGAATTCAACGATCAATCAATGTGAGGAACCAGCGTCTCATGTGAAGATGCTTCTGAACTCATGAAGTGAAATCCTACCACATAGAGATGAGTGAGTCCAACTGGACCTGAACAGGAGAGAAATAAAGGAGTTATTGTTATGTAATTGTTATTTATTTCCAGGCCAGGTGAGGGTTGGATTTTATTGGTTCATGTTGAAGTGAACTGACAGTGGGACTGAGGACCTGGGCTGAAGTCCAGCTCACTGCTGGTTTAATAAAACCACCTGATTGTTTTTCCTATCAGCTCTGATCTGATGGAAGAAACAAAAAGCCAAACTTCATTCGTCCGTGTCCAAACTCCAAGTCTGTTGATGTGCAGCACTCCAGTTATTTGTTTCTTTCCAGACAGAAGCAGGTTGGTGGAGGAATAAAACCTCAACAGTGAACAAACAGCAATGAGAGAAGTGAATCCTGCACTCAGAGAAGTTGTATCTGCACTCGCCAACCAGGAAACGCGTCTATCTTCTGTGTGACTGAGGCAGCTGCTGAGAGCTGCGTTTCTCAGCTGTGTGGGGGCGGGACTCTGTGTGTGATTGACAGGTCAACTGTCTGCCAGACAATGTTGTGGGGCACAAACACAAAATGCGAGGTGCCATTTCCATTCTGGGTCAATCAGCTCTGGGACCGTTTTGTCTTTTGAATGCGGGTAGCAGCTTGTAAAAATGCCCCGGCTCAACCACCAGACCTCTGTGTACACTGTCAAGAAAAAAAACTAGAAAAAAAACAGTAAAAAGTCAGTCAGCAGAGTTTCCAGACGAATACCGTCAAATTACAGTAATGAACTGTTCCACAAAATTACATGGAATAAACTGTAAAAATACACAGCAGGTTTCACAGGCCGGACTCATTAAATTACAGTCCATTTAGTGTTGATAAATGTGCATTCAACTGCAGGAAAACAGGCCCATCACGTAAAAACACATGAAGAACAAGGACCTTTCAGGTTCTTCTCTAAGTTCAGGGCTCTTACTGGTTCATTTATGAAACAAACCAGTCTATGAGCAGGAATTTCCCATTAAAAAGTTCATTTGACAGTGGAAAAGCAAGCATAGTCCATCAAAATAGCCAAGTTTAAGGTCAATCGCTGTCAATTGAAGCTATTTAGTTGTTACTTTATGAAACTGAGCCAACTTTCTACAGTGATTTCCTGTTAGATTCTGATTTCTCCAAGTATAAAAACTACAACAATGTATAAACACAGAATCTGTACTTTGAACAATAGAGAATTTCTACATATTTACAGTATCAGTCCATCACTTTAGAGGATTGGAATGTAAAATAATCATTGGACAATGGAAATCATTTATCCTTGAACAAAACAACTTCAGTGCAGAGTTGATAACTGCACTTCAAACTTTGAACTGGTGTCCACATCAATGTGGAATTTGAGGAGGCCACAGCCACCAAATTTCCCAGAGTTCTTGACTATTTGCAGTCTCTTCCCTTGGAGAAGTCAAGTGGAACTACAAGACAAGGAGCAGAAGTCCAAGCTGCTGGTGGACCACGTGGTGCTGTGTTGATGCTACTTTCCCACTCAAAGGGGATCGTGCAGGAATGTTCCACACGGTTGACCAAACTTCCATTGCAGAAGAGATTCAGGCAGTTCCACCCACGCCATGCATCCTTGTATGCTGTAAGTGTGAGGCAATACAATACAGTATGTTTCAGTGACATACATTGAGACAGAAGACCTGGTTTATTGGGTGATGTTTATTGACATGCCAATTGGATTGTGGTGCCAATATGGCTGACTTGGTCGGTGTAAATCTTATCATCAATAAACAAAGTACACACAAATGTTCATATTACTTTTCTAGACTTTAGTCCCCAAAGGAATTTCAGGCACCTGAAAGTGACTTTCATAAATCTGTGTGTGTGTGTACAGTACATGTCCCCAAAATGGACAATAAAATTATTGGTCCCCAATCTCAAGGATAAAATGATGCTCCAGTGATGTAGTGAGAGTTGCTACAAAACTCAAAATGATGCTGTCAATAATACAGTAAGACTTGCGACTAAGATCAAAATGATGCTAAAGTGATGAAATGAGAGTTTCTTCTCAACTAAGAAATGATGCTCCAGTGATGTAGTGAGAGTTGCTAAAGACCTCAAAATGATGCTACAGTGATGTAATGAGAGTTGCTACGATCCTAAAAATGATGCTGTCAGTGATGTAGTGAGAGTTGCGACTAACCTCAAAATGATGCTAAAGTGATGTAATGAGAGTTGCTACTAATCTCATATTGATGCTACATTGATGTAGTGATAGTTGCTAAAAATCTCAAAATAAGACTACAGTGATGTGGTTAGAGTTGCTAAAAACCTAAGAAATGATGCTACAGTGATGTGGTGAGAGTTGCTACTAATCTCGAAATTATGCTAAAGTGATGTGGTGAGAGTTGCTACTAATCTCAAAATGATGCGACAGTGATGTAGTGAGAGTTGCTACGTACCTCAAAATGATGCGACAGTGATGTGGTGAGAGTTGCTACTATCCTCAAAATGATGCTACAGTGATGGAGTGAGAGTTGCTACGGACCTAAGAAATGATACAACAGTAATGTGGTGAGAGTTGCTACGAACCTCAAAATGATGCTGACTATGATGTAATTACAGTTGCTACTAACCTCAAAATGATGCTTAGAGTGATGTAATGACAGTTGCTAAAAACCTAAGAAATGATGCTGACAGTGATGTAGTGAGAGTTGCGACTAACCTCAAAATGATGCTTATAGTGATGTCGTGAGAGTTGCTAAAAACCTCAAAATGATGCTCCAGTGATGTGGTGAGTTGCTAAAAACCTCAAAATGATGCTCCAGTGATGTAGTGAGTTGCTTAAAACCTCAAAATGATGATACAGTGATGGAGTGAGAGTTGCTAAAAATCTAAAAATGATGCTGACAGTAATGTAGCGAGAGTTGCGACTAACCTCAAAATGATGCTTATAGTGATGTCGTGAGAGTTGCTATTAAACTAAAAATGATGCTAAAGTGATGTAATGAGGGTTGCTTAAAACCTCAAAATGATGCTACAGTGATGTAGTGAGAGTTGCTAGAAACCTGTAAATGATGCTACAGTGATGTTGTGAGAGTTGCTACTAATCTCAAAATGATGCTTCAGTGCTGTCATGAGAGTTGCTACATATTTCAAAATGATGCTAAAGTGATGTAATGACAGTTGCTAAAAACCAAAGAAATTATGCTACAGTGATGTAGTGAGAGTTGCTACTATGCTAAAAATGATGCTGACAGTGATGTAGTGAGAGTTGCTACGAACCTCAAAATGATGCTCCAGTGATGTAGTGAGAGTTGCTTAAAATCTCAAAATGATGCGACAGTGATGTGGTGAGAGTTTCTTTACAAACTCAAAATGATGCGACAGTGATGTGGTGAGAGTTGCTACTATCCTCAAAATGATGCTACAGTGATGGAGTGAGAGTTGCTTAAAATCTCAAAATGATGCGACAGTGATGTAGTGAGAGTTGCTACGGACCTGAAAATGATGCTCCAGTGATGTAGTGAGAGTTGCTAAAAACCTCAAAATGATGCTGACAGTAATGTAGTGAGAGTTGTGAAGAACCTCAAAATGATGCTACAGTGATGTAGTAAGAGTTGCTAAAAACATCAAAATGATGCTGACAGTAATGTAGTGAGAGTTGCTACGAATCACAAAATGATGCTGCAGTGATGTAATGAGAGTTGCTACTAATCTAAGAAATGATGCTCCAGTGATGTAATAAGAATTGCTACAAACGTAAGAAATGATGCTACAGTTTTGTAGTGAGAGTTTCTACGAACCTCAAAATGATGCTACAGTAATAGAGTAGGAGTTGCTAAAAATGTCAAAATGATGCTAAAGTGATGTGGTGAGAGTTGATAAAATCCTAAAAAAAATTATGTGACACTAATGTGGTGAGTTGCTACGAACCTCAAAATGATGCTACAGTGATGTAGTGAGAGTTGCTACGATCGTCAAAATGATGCTACAGTGATGAAGTGAGAGTTGCTACGAACCTAAAAATGATGCTGACAGTCATGAAGTGAGATTTGCTACTATCCTAAAAATGATGCTACAGTGATGTAGGAAGAGTTGCTAAAAATCTCAAAATGATGCTTCAAGTGATGTGGTGAGAGTTGCTAAAAACCTCAAAATGATGCGAAAGTGATGAATTGAGAGTTGCTACGAACCTAAAAATGATGCTGACAGTCATGAAGTGAGATTTGCTACTATCCTCAAAATGATGCTACAGTAATGTAGTAAAAGTTGCTAAAAATCTCAAAATGATGCTGACAGTAATGTAGTTAGAGTTGTTACGAACCTCAAAATGATGCTCCAGTAATGTATTAAGTTGCTAAAAACCTAAAAATGATGCTAGAGTGATGTAGTAAGAGTTGCAAAAAACCTCAAAATGATGCTCCAGTGATGTAGTGAGAGTTGCTACGAACCTCAAAATGATGCTACAGTAATGAAGTAGGAGTTGCTAAAAATCTAAAAATGATGCTGTAAGTAATGTAGTGAGAGTTGCTACGAACCTCAATAATGCTACAGTAATGTTGTAAGTGTTGCTAAAAATCTCAAAATGATGCTAAAGTGATGTGGTGAGAGTTGCTAAAATCTTCAAAATGATGCTACATTGATGTAGTGAGAGTTGCCACGAACCTCAAAATGATGTGACAGAAATGTGGTGAGAGTGACTAAGAACCTCAAAATGATGCTACAGTAATGTAGTGAGAGTTGCTACGATCCTCAAAATGATGCTACAGTTATGTAGTGAGAGTTGCTATGAACCTCAAAATGATGCTACAGTAATGTAGTAAGAGTTGCTAAAAATCTCAAAATGATGCTAAAGTGATGTGGTGAGAGTTTCTACTAATCTAAGAAATGATGCTAAAGTGATGTAGTAAGAGTTGCTAAAAATCTCAAAATGATGCTATAGTGATGTGGTGAGACTTGCTAAAAACCTCAAAATGATGCTACAGTAATGTATTAAGTTGCTAAAAACCTCAAAATGATGCTACAGTGATGTGGTGAGAGTTTCTTAAAATCTTAAAAAGATGCGACAGTGATGTGGTGAGAGTTGCTACTATCCTCCAAATGATGCTACAGTGAAGTAGTGAAAGTTGCTAAAAACCTCAAAATGCTGCTACAGTGATGTCAGAAGAGTTGCTAAAAATCTCAAAATGATGGTAAAGTGATGTGGCGAGAGTTGCTAAAATCCTCACAATGATGCTGTCAGTAATGTAGTGAGAGTTGCAACGAACCTAACAATGATGCTCCAGTGATGTAGTGAGAGTTGCTAAAAACCTCAAAATGATGCTCCAGTAATGTAGTGAGAGTTGCTAAAAATCTCAAAATGATGCTAAAGTGATGTGATGAGAGTTGCTAAAAATCTCAAAATGATGCTGTCAGTCATGTAGTGAGAGTTGCTACGAACCTCAAAATGATGCTCCAGTGATGTAGTGAGAGTTGCTACGAACCTCAAAATGATGCTAAAGTAATGTGATGAGAGTTGCTAAAAATCTAAAAATGATGCAGTAAGTAATGTAGTGAGACTTGCTACGAACCTCAATAATGCTACAGTAATGTTGTAAGTGTTGCTAAAAATCTCAAAATGTTGCTACAGTGATGTTGTGAGAGTTGCTTAAAATCTCCAAATGATGCTACAGTCATGTAGTGAGAGTTGCTACGGACCTCAAAATGATGCTCCAGTGATGCAGTCAGAGTTGCTTAAAACCTCAAAATGATGCTGACAGTAATGTAGTGAGAGTTGTTAAGAACCTCAAAATGATGCTACAGTTATGTAGTGAAAGTTGCTACGAACGTCAAAATGATGCTACAGTAATGTAGTAAGAGTTGCTAAAAATCTCAAAATGATGCTCAAGTGATGTGGTGAAAGTTGCAAAAAAATTAAAAATGATGCTGTCAGTAATGTAGTGAGAGTTGCTACAACCTCAAAATGATGCTGCAGTAATGTAGTGAGAGTTGCTCCTATCCTCCAAATGATGCTAAAGTGATGCAGTAAGAGTTGCTAAAAATCTCAAAATGATTCTCCAGTGATATCGTGAGAGTTGCTACGAACCTCAAAATGAAGCTCCAGTGATGCAGTAAGAGTTGCTTAAAACCTTTAAAAATGATGCTACAGTGATGTAGTGAGAGTTGCTACTATCCTCCAAATG
Organism: Aulostomus chinensis; assembly: GCF_037954235.1. Lineage (NCBI taxonomy): Eukaryota > Metazoa > Chordata > Actinopteri > Syngnathiformes > Aulostomidae > Aulostomus > Aulostomus chinensis. The sequence continues at coordinate 13,577,094 of NC_141320.1, read as the reverse complement.
ATGCTACAGTGATGTAGTGAGAGTTGCTTAAAATCTCAAAATGATGTGACAGTGATGTGGTAATAGTTGCTACAAACCTCAAAATGATGCTGACAGTAATGAAGTGAGATTTGCTACTATCCTAAAAATGATGCTACAGTGATGGAGGAAGAGTTGCTAAAAATCTCAAAACGATGCTGTCAGTGATGTGGTGAGAGTTGCTAAAAACCTCAAAATGATGCAAAAGTGATGAATTGAGAGTTGCTACGAACCTAAAAATGATGCTCCAGTAATGAAGTGAGAGTTGCTACGAACCTATAAATGATGCTAGAGTGATGTGGTAAGAGTTGCGTTAAACCTCAAAATGATTTCCACAGTAATGTAGTGAGAGTTGCTTTAAACCTCAAAATGATTCCACAGTCATGTAGTGAGAGTTGCTTAAAACGTTAAAATGATGCTGACAGTTATGAAGTGAGAGTTGCTACTAACCTCAAAATGATGCTCTTGTGATGGATTTAGAGTTGCTAGAAACCTAAAAAATGATGTTACAGTAATATTGTAAGAGTTTCTACGAACCTCAAAATGATGCTACAGTAATGTATTAAGTTGCTAAAAACCTCAAAATGATGCTAAAGTGATGTGGTGAGAGTTGCTTAAAATCTCAAAATGATGCTACAGTGATGTGGTGAGAGTTTCTTAAAATCTTAAAATGATGCTCCAGTAATGTAGTGAGAGTTGCTCAAAACCTCAAAATGATGCTCCAGTAATGTAGTGAGAGTTGCTATGAACCTCAAAATGATGCCCCAGTGATGTTGTGAGAGTTGCTAGGAACCTCAAAATGATGCTACAGTAATGTCGTGAGAGTTGCTACGAAGCTCGAAATGATGCGACAGTAATGTGGCGTGAGTTGCTAGGAACCTAAAAAATGATGCTACAGTAATGTAGTGAGAGTTGCTAAAAACCTCAAAATGATGCTACAGTGATGTAGTGAGAGTTGCTACGAACCTCAAAATGATGCTACAGTTATGTAGTGAGAGTTGCTACGAACCTCAATAATGCTACAGTAATGTTGTAAGTGTTGCTAAAAATCTCAAAATGATGCTAAAGTGATGTGGTGAGAGTTAGTAAAATCTTCAAAATGATGCTACATTGATGTAGTGAGAGTTGCCACGAACCTCAAAATGATGTGACAGAAATGTGGTGAGAGTGACTAAGAACCTCAAAATGATGCTACAGTAATGTAGTGAGAGTTGCTACGATCCTCAAAATGATGCTACAGTTATGTAGTGAGAGTTGCTATGAACCTCAAAATGATGCTACAGTAATGTAGTAAGAGTTGCTAAAAATCTCAAAATGATGCTAAAGTGATGTGGTGAGAGTTTCTACTAATCTAAGAAATGATGCTAAAGTGATGTAGTAAGAGTTGCTAAAAATCTCAAAATGATGCTATAGTGATGTGGTGAGACTTGCTAAAAACCTCAAAATGATGCTACAGTAATGTATTAAGTTGCTAAAAACCTCAAAATGATGCTACAGTGATGTGGTGAGAGTTTCTTAAAATCTTAAAAAGATGCGACAGTGATGTGGTGAGAGTTGCTACTATCCTCCAAATGATGCTACAGTGAAGTAGTGAAAGTTGCTAAAAACCTCAAAATGCTGCTAGAGTGATGTCAGAAGAGTTGCTAAAAATCTCAAAATGATGGTAAAGTGATGTGGCGAGAGTTGCTAAAATCCTCACAATGATGCTGTCAGTAATGTAGTGAGAGTTGCAACGAACTTAAAAATGATGCTCCAGTAATGTATTAAGTTGCTAAAAACCTCAAAATGATGCTACAGTGATGTAGTGAGAGTTGCTACGAACCTCAAAATGATGCTACAGTTATGTAGTGAGAGTTGCTACGATCCTCAAAATGATGCTACAGTTATGTAGTGAGAGTTGCTACGAACCTCAAAATGAAGCTCCAGTGATGCAGTAAGAGTTGCTTAAAACCTTTAAAAATGATGCCACAGTGATGTAGTGAGAGTTGCTACTATCCTCCAAATGATGCTACAGTGATGTAGTGAGAGTTGCTTAAAATCTCAAAATGATGTGACAGTGATGTGGTAATAGTTGCTACGAACCTCAAAATGATGCTGACAGTCATGAAGTGAGATTTGCTACTATCCTAAAAATGATGCTACAGTGATGGAGGAAGAGTTGCTAAAAATCTCAAAATGATGCTGTCAGTGATGTGGTGAGAGTTGCTAAAAACCTCAAAATGATGCAAAAGTGATGAATTGAGAGTTGCTACGAACCTAAAAATGATGCTCCAGTAATGAAGTGAGAGTTGCTACGAACCTATAAATGATGCTAGAGTGATGTGGTAAGAGTTGCTTTAAACCTCAAAATGATTCCACAGTCATGTAGTGAGAGTTGCTTAAAACGTTAAAATGATGCTGACAGTTATGAAGTGAGAGTTGCTACTAACCTCAAAATGATGCTCTTGTGATGGATTTAGAGTTGCTAGAAACCTAAAAAATGATGTTAGAGTAGTATTGTAAGAGTTTCTACGAACCTCAAAATGATGCTACAGTAATGTATTAAGTTGCTAAAAACCTCAAAATGATGCTAAAGTGATGTGGTGAGAGTTGCTTAAAATCTCAAAATGATTCTACAGTGATGTGGTGAGAGTTTCTTAAAATCTTAAAATGATGCTACAGTAATGTAGTGAGAGTTGCTCAAAACCTAAAAAATGATGCTCCAGTAATGTAGAGAGAGTTGCTATGAACCTCAAAATGATGCCCCAGTGATGTTGTGAGAGTTGCTAGGAACCTCAAAATGATGCTACAGTAATGTCGTGAGAGTTGCTACGAAGCTCGAAATGATGCGACAGTAATGTGGCGTGAGTTGCTAGGAACCTCAAAATGATGCTACAGTAATGTAGTGAGAGTTGCTACGATCCTAAAAATGATGCTCCAGTAATGTATTAAGTTGCTAAAAACCTCAAAATGATGCTAAGGTGATGTAGTGAGAGTTGCTAAAAACCTCAAAATGATGCTACAGTGATGTAGTGAGAGTTGCTTCGAACCTCAAAATGATGCTACAGTTATGTAGTGAGAGTTGCTACGAACCTCAATAATGCTACAGTAATGTTGTAAGTGTTGCTAAAAATCTCAAAATGTTGCTAAAGTGATGTGGTGAGAGTTGCCACAAACCTCAAAATGATGCTACAGTAATGTGGTGAGAGTTTCTGTGATCCTAAAAATGATGCTCCAGTAATGTATTAAGTTGCTAAAAACCTCAAAATGATGCTACAGTGATGTAGTGAGAGTTGCTACGAACCTCAAAATGATGCTACAGTTATGTAGTGAGAGTTGCTACGAACGTCAAAACGATGCTACAGTAATGTAGTAAGAGTTGCTAAAAATCTCAAAATGATGCTCAAGTGATGTGGTGAAAGTTGCAAAAAAATTAAAAATGACGCTGTCAGTAATGTAGTGAGAGTTGCTACAACCTCAAAATGATGCTGCAGTAATGTAGTGAGAGTTGCTCCTATCCTCCAAATGATGCTAAAGTGATGCAGTAAGAGTTGCTAAAAATCTCAAAATGATTCTCCAGTGATATCGTGAGAGTTGCTACGAACCTCAAAATGAAGCTCCAGTGATGCAGTAAGAGTTGCTTAAAACCTTTAAAAATGATGCTACAGTGATGTAGTGAGAGTTGCTACTATCCTCCAAATGATGCTACAGTGATGTAGTGAGAGTTGCTTAAAATCTCAAAATGATGTGACAGTGATGTGGTAATAGTTGCTACAAACCTCAAAATGATGCTGACAGTAATGAAGTGAGATTTGCTACTATCCTAAAAATGATGCTACAGTGATGGAGGAAGAGTTGCTAAAAATCTCAAAACGATGCTGTCAGTGATGTGGTGAGAGTTGCTAAAAACCTCAAAATGATGCAAAAGTGATGAATTGAGAGTTGCTACGAACCTAAAAATGATGCTCCAGTAATGAAGTGAGAGTTGCTACGAACCTATAAATGATGCTAGAGTGATGTGGTAAGAGTTGCGTTAAACCTCAAAATGATTTCCACAGTAATGTAGTGAGAGTTGCTTTAAACCTCAAAATGATTCCACAGTCATGTAGTGAGAGTTGCTTAAAACGTTAAAATGATGCTGACAGTTATGAAGTGAGAGTTGCTACTAACCTCAAAATGATGCTCTTGTGATGGATTTAGAGTTGCTAGAAACCTAAAAAATGATGTTACAGTAATATTGTAAGAGTTTCTACGAACCTCAAAATGATGCTACAGTAATGTATTAAGTTGCTAAAAACCTCAAAATGATGCTAAAGTGATGTGGTGAGAGTTGCTTAAAATCTCAAAATGATGCTACAGTGATGTGGTGAGAGTTTCTTAAAATCTTAAAATGATGCTCCAGTAATGTAGTGAGAGTTGCTCAAAACCTCAAAATGATGCTCCAGTAATGTAGTGAGAGTTGCTATGAACCTCAAAATGATGCCCCAGTGATGTTGTGAGAGTTGCTAGGAACCTCAAAATGATGCTACAGTAATGTCGTGAGAGTTGCTACGAAGCTCGAAATGATGCGACAGTAATGTGGCGTGAGTTGCTAGGAACCTAAAAAATGATGCTACAGTAATGTAGTGAGAGTTGCTAAAAACCTCAAAATGATGCTACAGTGATGTAGTGAGAGTTGCTACGAACCTCAAAATGATGCTACAGTTATGTAGTGAGAGTTGCTACGAACCTCAATAATGCTACAGTAATGTTGTAAGTGTTGCTAAAAATCTCAAAATGATGCTAAAGTGATGTGGTGAGAGTTAGTAAAATCTTCAAAATGATGCTACATTGATGTAGTGAGAGTTGCCACGAACCTCAAAATGATGTGACAGAAATGTGGTGAGAGTGACTAAGAACCTCAAAATGATGCTACAGTAATGTAGTGAGAGTTGCTACGATCCTCAAAATGATGCTACAGTTATGTAGTGAGAGTTGCTATGAACCTCAAAATGATGCTACAGTAATGTAGTAAGAGTTGCTAAAAATCTCAAAATGATGCTAAAGTGATGTGGTGAGAGTTTCTACTAATCTAAGAAATGATGCTAAAGTGATGTAGTAAGAGTTGCTAAAAATCTCAAAATGATGCTATAGTGATGTGGTGAGACTTGCTAAAAACCTCAAAATGATGCTACAGTAATGTATTAAGTTGCTAAAAACCTCAAAATGATGCTACAGTGATGTGGTGAGAGTTTCTTAAAATCTTAAAAAGATGCGACAGTGATGTGGTGAGAGTTGCTACTATCCTCCAAATGATGCTACAGTGAAGTAGTGAAAGTTGCTAAAAACCTCAAAATGCTGCTAGAGTGATGTCAGAAGAGTTGCTAAAAATCTCAAAATGATGGTAAAGTGATGTGGCGAGAGTTGCTAAAATCCTCACAATGATGCTGTCAGTAATGTAGTGAGAGTTGCAACGAACCTAAAAATGATGCTCCAGTAATGTATTAAGTTGCTAAAAACCTCAAAATGATGCTACAGTGATGTAGTGAGAGTTGCTACGAACCTCAAAATGATGCTACAGTTATGTAGTGAGAGTTGCTACGATCCTCAAAATGATGCTACAGTTATGTAGTGAGAGTTGCTACGAACCTCAAAATGAAGCTCCAGTGATGCAGTAAGAGTTGCTTAAAACCTTTAAAAATGATGCCACAGTGATGTAGTGAGAGTTGCTACTATCCTCCAAATGATGCTACAGTGATGTAGTGAGAGTTGCTTAAAATCTCAAAATGATGTGACAGTGATGTGGTAATAGTTGCTACGAACCTCAAAATGATGCTGACAGTCATGAAGTGAGATTTGCTACTATCCTAAAAATGATGCTACAGTGATGGAGGAAGAGTTGCTAAAAATCTCAAAATGATGCTGTCAGTGATGTGGTGAGAGTTGCTAAAAACCTCAAAATGATGCAAAAGTGATGAATTGAGAGTTGCTACGAACCTAAAAATGATGCTCCAGTAATGAAGTGAGAGTTTCTACGAACCTATAAATGATGCTAGAGTGATGTGGTAAGAGTTGCTTTAAACCTCAAAATGATTCCACAGTCATGTAGTGAGAGTTGCTTAAAACGTTAAAATGATGCTGACAGTTATGAAGTGAGAGTTGCTACTAACCTCAAAATGATGCTCTTGTGATGGATTTAGAGTTGCTAGAAACCTAAAAAATGATGTTAGAGTAGTATTGTAAGAGTTTCTACGAACCTCAAAATGATGCTACAGTAATGTATTAAGTTGCTAAAAACCTCAAAATGATGCTAAAGTGATGTGGTGAGAGTTGCTTAAAATCTCAAAATGATGCTACAGTGATGTGGTGAGAGTTTCTTAAAATCTTAAAATGATGCTACAGTAATGTAGTGAGAGTTGCTCAAAACCTAAAAAATGATGCTCCAGTAATGTAGTGAGAGTTGCTATGAACCTCAAAATGATGCCCCAGTGATGTTGTGAGAGTTGCTAGGAACCTCAAAATGATGCTACAGTAATGTCGTGAGAGTTGCTACGAAGCTCGAAATGATGCGACAGTAATGTGGCGTGAGTTGCTAGGAACCTCAAAATGATGCTACAGTAATGTAGTGAGAGTTGCTACGATCCTAAAAATGATGCTCCAGTAATGTATTAAGTTGCTAAAAACCTCAAAATGATGCTAAGGTGATGTAGTGAGAGTTGCTAAAAACCTCAAAATGATGCTACAGTGATGTAGTGAGAGTTGCTTCGAACCTCAAAATGATGCTACAGTTATGTAGTGAGAGTTGCTACGAACCTCAATAATGCTACAGTAATGTTGTAAGTGTTGCTAAAAATCTCAAAATGATGCTAAAGTGATGTGGTGAGAGTTGCTAAAATCTTCAAAATGATGCTACATTGATGTAGTGAGAGTTGCCACGAACCTCAAAATGATGTGACAGAAATGTGGTGAGAGTGACTAAGAACCTCAAAATGATGCTACAGTAATGTAGTGAGAGTTGCTACGATCCTCAAAATGATGCTACAGTTATGTAGTGAGAGTTGCTATGAACCTCAAAATGATGCTAAAGTAATGTAGTAAGAGTTGCTAAAAATCTCAAAATGATGCTAAAGTGATGTGGTGAGAGTTTCTACTAATCTAAGAAATGATGCTAAAGTGATGTAGTAAGAGTTGCTAAAAATCTCAAAATGATGCTATAGTGATGTGGTGAGACTTGCTAAAAACCTCAAAATGATGCTACAGTCATGTATTAAGTTGCTAAAAACCTCAAAATGATGCTAAAGTGATGTGGTGAGAGTTGCTTAAAATCTCAAAATGATGCTACAGTGATGTGGTGAGAGTTTCTTAAAATCTTAAAATGATGCTACAGTAATGTAGTGAGAGTTGCTCAAAACCTAAAAAATGATGCTCCAGTAATGTAGTGAGAGTTGCTATGAACCTCAAAATGATGCCCCAGTGATGTTGTGAGAGTTGCTAGGAACCTCAAAATGATGCTACAGTAATGTCGTGAGAGTTGCTACGAAGCTCGAAATGATGCGACAGTAATGTGGCGTGAGTTGCTAGGAACCTCAAAATGATGCTACAGTAATGTAGTGAGAGTTGCTACGATCCTAAAAATGATGCTCCAGTAATGTATTAAGTTGCTAAAAACCTCAAAATGATGCTAAGGTGATGTAGTGAGAGTTGCTAAAAACCTCAAAATGATGCTACAGTGATGTAGTGAGAGTTGCTTCGAACCTCAAAATGATGCTACAGTTATGTAGTGAGAGTTGCTACGAACCTCAATAATGCTACAGTAATGTTGTAAGTGTTGCTAAAAATCTCAAAATGATGCTAAAGTGATGTGGTGAGAGTTGCTAAAATCTTCAAAATGATGCTACATTGATGTAGTGAGAGTTGCCACGAACCTCAAAATGATGTGACAGAAATGTGGTGAGAGTGACTAAGAACCTCAAAATGATGCTACAGTAATGTAGTGAGAGTTGCTACGATCCTCAAAATGATGCTACAGTTATGTAGTGAGAGTTGCTATGAACCTCAAAATGATGCTAAAGTAATGTAGTAAGAGTTGCTAAAAATCTCAAAATGATGCTAAAGTGATGTGGTGAGAGTTTCTACTAATCTAAGAAATGATGCTAAAGTGATATAGTAAGAGTTGCTAAAAATCTCAAAATGATGCTATAGTGATGTGGTGAGACTTGCTAAAAACCTCAAAATGATGCTACAGTCATGTATTAAGTTGCTAAAAACCTCAAAATGATGCTACAGTGATGTGGTGAGAGTTTCTTAAAATCTTAAAAAGATGCGACAGTGATGTGGTGAGAGTTGCTACTATCCTCCAAATGATGCTACAGTGAAGTAGTGAAAGTTGCTAAAAAACTCAAAATGCTGCTACAGTGATGTCAGAAGAGTTGCTAAAAATCTCAAAATGATGGTAAAGTGATGTGGCGAGAGTTGCAAAAATCCTCACAATGATGCTGTCAGTAATGTAGTGAGAGTTGCAACGAACCTAAAAATGATGCTCCAGTGATGTAGTGAGAGTTGCTACTAATCTAAGAAATGATGCTCCAGTGATGTAGGGAGAGTTGCTAAAAACCTCAAAATGATGCTCCAGTGATGTAGTGAGAGTTGCTAAAAATCTCAAAATGATGCTTCAGTGATGTGGTGAGAGTTGCTAAAAATCTCAAAATGATGCTAAAGTGATGTGATGAGAGTTGCTAAAAATCTCAAAATGATGCTGTAAGTCATGTAGTGAGAGTTGCTACGAACCTCAAAATGATGCTCCAGTGATGTAGTGAGAGTTGCTACGAACCTCAAAATGATGCTAAAGTAATGTGATGAGAGTTGCTAAAAATCTAAAAATGATGCTGTCAGTAATGTAGTGAGACTTGCTACGAACCTCAATAATGCTACAGTAATGTTGTAAGTGTTGCTAAAAATCTCAAAATGTTGCTAAAGTGATGTGGTGAGAGTTGCCACAAACCTCAAAATGATGCTACAGTAATGTGGTGAGAGTTTCTGTGATCCTAAAAATGATGCTCCAGTAATGTATTAAGTTGCTAAAAACCTCAAAATGATGCTACAGTGATGTAGTGAGAGTTGCTACGAACCTCAAAATGATGCTACAGTTATGTAGTGAGAGTTGCTACGAACCTCAAAATGATGCTACAGTAATGTAGTAAGAGTTGCTAAAAATCTCAAAATGATGCTCAAGTGATGTGGTGAAAGTTGCAAAAAAATTAAAAATGATGCTGTCAGTAATGTAGTGAGAGTTGCTAAAAATCTCAAAATGATGCTAAAGTGATGTATTTAGTGTTGGTAAAAACCTCAAAATGATGCTCCAGTGATGTAGTGAGAGTTGCTACTATCCTCCAAATGATGCTAAAGTGATGTAGTAAGAGTAGCTAAAAATCTCAAAATGATGCTCCAGTGATATCGTGAGAGTTGCTACGAACCTCAAAATGAAGCTCCAGTGATGCAGTAAGAGTTGCTTAAAACCTTAAAATGATGCTGACATTCATGTAGTGAGAGTTGCTAAAAATCTAAAAATGATGCTGTAAGTAATGTACTGAGACTTGCTACGAACCTCAATAATGCTACAGTAATGTTGTAAGTGTTGCTAAAAATCTCCAAATGATGCTACAGTAATGTAGTGAGAGTTGCTACGAACATCAAAATGATGCGACAGTAATGTGGTGAGAGTTGCTAAGAACCTCAAAATTATGCTACAGTAATGTAGTAAGAGTTGCTACGATCCTAAAAATGATGCTCAAGTAATGTATTAAGTTGCTAAAACCTCAAAATGATGCTACAGTGATGTAGTGAGAGTTGCTACGATCCTAAAAATTATGCTCCAGTAATGTATTAAGTTGCTAAAAACCTCAAAATGATGCTACAGTGATGTAGTGAGAGTTGCTACGAAACTCAAAATGATGCTACAGTCATGTATTAAGTTGCGAAAAACCTCAAAATGATGCTGCAGTGATGTAGTGAGAATTGCTACTAATCGAAGAAATGATGCCAAAGTGATTTAGTGAGAGTTGCTTCAAATCTCAAAATGATGCTACAGTGATGTGGTGAGAGTTTCTTAAAATCTTAAAATGATGCGACAGTGATGTGGTGAGAGTTGCTACTATCCTCCAAATGATGCTACAGTGATGTAGTGAGAGTTGCTTAAAATCTCAAAATGATGCGACAGTGATGTGGTGAGAGTTGCTAAAAACCTCAAAATGATAGTGTCAGTAATTTAGTAAGAGTTGGTAAAAATCTCAAAATGATGCTGAAGTGATATAGTGAGAGTTGCTACGAACCTCAAAATGATGCTACAGTAATGTAGTAGGAGTTGCTAAAAATCTAAAAATGATGCTGTAAGTAATGTAGTGAGACTTGCTACGAACCTCAATAATGCTACAGTAATGTTGTAAGTGTTGCTAAAAATCTCAAAATGATGCTACAATGATGTAGTGAGAGTTGCCACGAACCTCAAAATGATGCTACAGTAATGTAGTGAGAGTTGCTATGATCCTAAAAATGATGCTACAGTCATGTAGTAAGAGTTGCTAAAAATCTAAAAATGATGCTAAAGTGATGTGTTGAGAGTTAAAAAAAAAAAAAAGTCAAAATGATGCTGTCAGTAATGTAGTGAGAGTTACTACGAACCTCAAAATGATGCTACAGTCATGTAGTGAGAGTTGCTACGAACCTCAAAATGATGCTACAGTGATGTAGTAAGTGTTGGTAAAAACCTCAAAATGATGCTCCAGTGATATAGTGAGAGTTGCTACTCATCTAAGAAATGATGCTAAAGTGATGTAGTGAGAGTTGCTTCAAATTTCAAAATGATGCGACAGTGATGTGGTGAGAGTTGCTACTATCCTCCAAATGATGCTACAGTGATGTTGTGAGAGTTGCTTAAAATCTCCAAATGATGCTACAGTCATGTAGTGAGAGTTGCTACGGACCTCAAAATGATGCTCCAGTGATGCAGTCAGAGTTGCTTAAAACCTCAAAATGATGCTGAAAGTAATGTAGTGAGAGTTGTTAAGAACCTCAAAATGATGCGACAGTGATGTAGTGAGAGTTGCTACGAACCTCAAAATGATGCTACAGTGATGTTGTGAGAGTTGCTTAAAATCTAAAAATGATGCAACAGTGATGTGGTGAGAGTTTCTCAAAAAACTCAAAATGATGCAACAGTGATGTGGTGAGAGTTTCTCAAAAAACTCAAAATGATGCGACAGTGATGTGGTGAGAGTTGCGACTATCCTCCAAATGATGCTACAGTGATGTAGTGAGAGTTGCTACGGACCTCAAAATGATGCTACAGTGATGTAGTGAGAGTTGCTACGATCCTCAAAATGATGCTACAGTAATGTATTAGGTTGCTAAAAACCTCAAAATGATGCTACAGTGATGTAGTGAGAGTTGCTACGATCCTGAAAATGATGCTACAGTAAAGTATTTGGTTGCTAAAAACCTCAAAATGATGCTACAGTGATGTAGTGAGAGTTGCTACTAACCTCAAAATGATGCTCTTGTGATGTATTTAGAGTTGCTAGAAACCTCAAAATGATGCTACAGTAATGTATTAAGTTGCTAAAAACCTCAAAATGATGCTACAGTGATGTGGTGAGAGTTGCTACTATCCTCCAAATGATGCTATAGTAATGTAGTGAGAGTTGCTAAAAACCTCAAAATGCTGCGACAGTGATGTCGGAAGAGTTGCTAAAAATCTCAAAATGATGCGAAAGTGATGTGGTGAGAGTTGCTTAAAATCTCACAATGTTGCTAAAGTGATGTGATGAGAGTTGCTCAAAACCTCAAAATGATGCTGTCTGTAATGTAGTGAGAGTTGCTACGAACCTCAAAATGATGCTCCAGTGATGTCGTGAGAGTTGCTACGAACCTCAAAATGATGCTACAGTAATGTAGTAGGAGTTGCTAAAAATCTAAAAATGATGCTGAAGTGATGTGGTGAGAGTTGCTAAAATCCTCAAAATGATGCTACAGGATGTAGTGAGAGTTGCCACGAACCTCAAAATGATGCTACAGTAATGTAGTAAGAGTTGCTATTAAACTAAAATGATGCTAACAGTAAAGTAGTGATAGTTGCTAATAAACTCAGTGATGCTTACAGTAATGTAGTAAGAGTTGCTATTAAACTCAAAATGATGCTAACAGTAATGTAGTGATAGTTGCAAATAAACTCAGTGATGCTTACAGTAATGTAGTAAGTTTTTCGAACAACCTCAAAATAATGCAACAGTAGTGTAGTAAGAGTTGCTACGAACCTCAAAATAATGCGACAGTGATGTCGGAAGAATTGCTAATGATCTCAAAATGATGCGACAGTGATGGAGTAAGAATAGCTAATGAACTCAAAATGATGCTAACAGTAATGTAGTGAAAGTTTCAATAACCTCAAAGTGATGCTGACAGTCATGTAGTAAGAATTGCTAATGAACTCAAAATGATGCTAACAGTAACGTAGTGATAGTTGCTAATAAACTCAGTGATGCTTACAGTAATTTAGTAAGTGTTTCGAACAACTTTAAAAGTGATGCTGACAGTCATGTAGTAAGAGTTGCTACGAACCTAAAAATAAAGCGACAATGATGTCAAAGAATTGCTAATGATCTCAAAATGATGCTAACAGTAATGGAGTGATAGTTGCTAATAAACTCAAAGTGATGCTGACAGTAATGTAGTAAGAGTTGCTACGAACCTTAAAATAATTCAACAATAATGTAGTAAGAGTTGCTACGAACCTCAAAATATTGCGACAGTGATGTCGGAAGAATTGCTAATGATCTCAAAATGATGCGACAGTGATGTAGTAAGAATTGCTAATGAACTCAAAATGATGCTAACAGTAATGGAGTGAACAATTCGAATAACCTCAAAGTGATGCTTACAGTCATGTAGTAAGTGTTGCTACGACCCTCAAAATAATGCGACAGTAATGTAGTAAAAGTTGCTACGAACCTCAAAATATTGCGACAGTGATGTCGGAAGAATTGCTAATGAACTCAAAATGATGCTAACAGTAATGTAGTGATAGTTGATAATCAACTCAGTGATGCTTACAGTAATGTAGTAAGAGTTTCGAATAACCTCAAAGTGATGCTGACAGTCATGTAGTAAGAGTTGCTACGAACCTCAAAATAATGCGACAGTGATGTCGGAAGAATTGCTAAAGATCTCAAAATGATGCGAAAGTGATGTCGAAAGAATTGCTAAAAAACTCAAAATGATGCTAACAGTAATGTAGTGAAAGTTGCGAGTAACCTAAAAATGAGGCTGACAGTAATGTATTAAGAGTTGCTAATAACCTCAAAATGATGCGACAGTGATGTCGGAAGAATTGCTAATGAACTCAAAACGATGCTAAAAGTAATGGAGTGAAAGTTTCAAATAACCTCAAAGTGATGATCACAGTCAAGTAGTAAGAGTTGCTACGAACCTCAAAATAATGCGACAGTGATGTCGGAAGAATTGCTAATGATCTCAAAATGATGCGACAGTGATGTAGTAAGAATTGCTAATGAACTCAAAATGATGTTAACAGCAATGGAGTGAAAGTTTCAAATAACCTCAAAGTGATGCTGACAGTCATGTAGTAAGAGTTGCTACGAACCTTAAAATAATGCAACAGTAATGCAGAGAAAGTTGCTACGAACCTCAAAATAATGCGACAGTGATGTCGGAAGAATTGCTATTAAACTCAAAATGATGCTAACAGTAATGTCATGAATGTTTCAAATAACCTCAAAGTGATGGTGACAGTCATGTAGTTAGAGTTGCTCCGACCCTCAAAATAATGCGACTGTGATGTCGGAAGAATTGCTAATGATGTCAAAATGATGCGACAGTGATGGAGTAAGAATTGCTAATGAACTCAAAAAGATGATAACAGTAATGTAGTGAAAGTTTCAATAAACTCAAAGTGATGCTGACAGTCATATGGGTAGAGTTGCGGGTAACCTAAAAATGATGCTGACAGTAATGTAGTAAGAGTTGCTAAAAACCTCAAAATAATGCTACAGTGATGTCGGAAGAATTGCTAATCATCTAAAAATGATGTGACAGTGATGGAGTAAAAATTGCTAATGAACTCAAAATGATGCTAACAGTAATGGAGTGAAAGTTTCAAAAAACCTCAAAGTATTGCTGACAGTCATGTGGTTAGAGTTGCTACGAACCTTTAAATAATGCAACAGTAATGCAATGAAAGTTGCTACGAACCTCAAAATAATGCGACAATGATGTCAAAGAATTGCTAATGATCTCAAAAATATGTGACAGTGATGTCAGAAGAATTGCTAATGAACTCAAAATGATGCTAACAGTAATGGAGTGAACAATTCGAATAACCTCAAAGTGATGCTTCCAGTCATGTAGTAAGTGTTGCTACGACCCTCAAAATAATGCGACAGTAATGTAGTAAAAGTTGCTACGAACCTCAAAATATTGCGACAGTGATGTCGGAAGAATTGCTAATGAACTCAAAATGATGCTAACAGTAATGTAGTGATAGTTTATAATCAACTCAGTGATGCTTACAGTAATGCAGTAAGAGTTTCGAATAACCTCAAAGTGATGCTGACAGTCATGTACTAAGAGTTGCTACGAACGTCAAAATAATGCGACAGTAATGTCGTAAAAGTTGCTACGAACCTCAAAATATTGCGACAGTGATGTCGGAAGAATTGCTCATGAACTTAAAATGATGCTTACAGTAATGTAGTGGTAGTTGCTAATCAAGTCAGTGATGCTTACAGTAATGTAGTAAGTGTTTCGAACAACCTCAAAGTGATTGTGACAGTCATGTAGTAAGAGTTGCTACGAACTTCAAAATAATGCGACAGTGATGTCGGAAGAATTGCTAATGAACTCAAAATGATGCTAACAGTAATGTAGTGAAAGTTTCAATAACCTCAAAGTGATGCTGACAGTCATGTGGTTAGTGTTGCAAGTAACCTAAAAATGATGCTGACAGTAATCTAGTAAGAGTTGCTAATAACCTCAAGATGATGCTAACAGTAACGTAGTGGTAGTTGCTAATAAACTCAGTGATGCTGACAGTAATGTAGTAAGAGTTGCTACTAACCTCAAAATGATGCGACAGTGATGTCGGAAGAATTGCTCATGAACTCAAAACGATGCTAAAAGTAATGGAGTGAAAGTTTCAAATAACCTCAAAGTGATGATCACAGTCAAGTAGTAAGAGTTGCTACGAACCTCAAAATAATGCGACAGTGATGTCGGAAGAATTGCTAATGATCGCAAAATGATGCGACAGTGATGTAGTGAGAAGTGCTAATGAACTCAAAATGATGCTAACAGTAATGTAGTGAAAGTTTTAAATAACCTCAAAGTGATGCTGACAGTCATGTAGTAAGAGTTGCTACGAACCTTAAAATAATGCAACAGTAATGCAGAGAAAGTTGCTACGAACCTCAAAATAATGCGACAGTGATGTAGTAAGAATTGCTATTAAACTCAAAATGATGCTTACGGTAATGTCGTGAAGGTTTCAAATAACCTCAAAGTGATGCTGACAGTCATGTAGTAAGAGTTGCTCCGACCCTCAAAATAATGCGACAGTGATGTCGGAAGAATTGCTAATGATGTCAAAATGATGCGACAGTGATGGAGTAAGAATTGCTAATGAACTCAAAATGATGCTAACAGTAATGTAGTGAAAGTTTCAATAAACTCAAAGTGATGCTGACAGTCATATGGTTAGAGTTGCGGATAACCTAAAAATGATGCTGACAGTAATGTAGTAAGAGTTGCTAAAAACCACAAAATAATGCTACAGTGATGTCGGAAGAATTGCTAATGAACTCAAAATGATGGTAACAGTAATGGAGTGAAAGTTTCAAAAAACCTCAAAGTGATGCTGACAGTCATGTAGTAAGAGTTGCTACGAACCTTAAAATAATGCAACAGTAATGCAGAGAAAGTTGCTACGAACCTCAAAATAATGCGACAGTGATGTC
Organism: Aulostomus chinensis; assembly: GCF_037954235.1. Lineage (NCBI taxonomy): Eukaryota > Metazoa > Chordata > Actinopteri > Syngnathiformes > Aulostomidae > Aulostomus > Aulostomus chinensis. Next base: position 13,561,096 of record NC_141320.1, on the reverse strand, counting down.
GGAAGAATTGCTATTAAACTCAAAATGATGCTAACAGTAATGTCATGAATGTTTCAAATAACCTCAAAGTGATGGTGACAGTCATGTAGTTAGAGTTGCTCCGACCCTCAAAATAATGCGACTGTGATGTCGGAAGAATTGCTAATGATGTCAAAATGATGCGACAGTGATGGAGTAAGAATTGCTAATGAACTCAAAAAGATGATAACAGTAATGTAGTGAAAGTTTCAATAAACTCAAAGTGATGCTGACAGTCATATGGGTAGAGTTGCGGATAACCTAAAAATGATGCTGACAGTAATGTAGTAAGAGTTGCTAAAAACCTCAAAATAATGCTACAGTGATGTCGGAAGAATTGCTAATCATCTAAAAATGATGTGACAGTGATGGAGTAAAAATTGCTAATGAACTCAAAATGATGCTAACAGTAATGGAGTGAAAGTTTCAAAAAACCTCAAAGTATTGCTGACAGTCATGTGGTTAGAGTTGCTACGAACCTTTAAATAATGCAACAGTAATGCAATGAAAGTTGCTACGAACCTCAAAATAATGCGACAATGATGTCAAAGAATTGCTAATGATCTCAAAAATATGTGACAGTGATGTCAGAAGAATTGCTAATGAACTCAAAATGATGCTAACAGTAATGGAGTGAACAATTCGAATAACCTCAAAGTGATGCTTCCAGTCATGTAGTAAGTGTTGCTACGACCCTCAAAATAATGCGACAGTAATGTAGTAAAAGTTGCTACGAACCTCAAAATATTGCGACAGTGATGTCGGAAGAATTGCTAATGAACTCAAAATGATGCTAACAGTAATGTAGTGATAGTTTATAATCAACTCAGTGATGCTTACAGTAATGCAGTAAGAGTTTCGAATAACCTCAAAGTGATGCTGACAGTCATGTACTAAGAGTTGCTACGAACGTCAAAATAATGCGACAGTAATGTCGTAAAAGTTGCTACGAACCTCAAAATATTGCGACAGTGATGTCGGAAGAATTGCTCATGAACTTAAAATGATGCTTACAGTAATGTAGTGGTAGTTGCTAATCAAGTCAGTGATGCTTACAGTAATGTAGTAAGTGTTTCGAACAACCTCAAAGTGATTGTGACAGTCATGTAGTAAGAGTTGCTACGAACTTCAAAATAATGCGACAGTGATGTCGGAAGAATTGCTAATGAACTCAAAATGATGCTAACAGTAATGTAGTGAAAGTTTCAATAACCTCAAAGTGATGCTGACAGTCATGTGGTTAGTGTTGCAAGTAACCTAAAAATGATGCTGACAGTAATCTAGTAAGAGTTGCTAATAACCTCAAGATGATGCTAACAGTAACGTAGTGGTAGTTGCTAATAAACTCAGTGATGCTGACAGTAATGTAGTAAGAGTTGCTACTAACCTCAAAATGATGCGACAGTGATGTCGGAAGAATTGCTCATGAACTCAAAACGATGCTAAAAGTAATGGAGTGAAAGTTTCAAATAACCTCAAAGTGATGATCACAGTCAAGTAGTAAGAGTTGCTACGAACCTCAAAATAATGCTACAGTGATGTCGGAAGAATTGCTAATCATCTAAAAATGATGTGACAGTGATGGAGTAAAAATTGCTAATGAACTCAAAATGATGCTAACAGTAATGGAGTGAAAGTTTCAAAAAACCTCAAAGTATTGCTGACAGTCATGTGGTTAGAGTTGCTACGAACCTTTAAATAATGCAACAGTAATGCAATGAAAGTTGCTACGAACCTCAAAATAATGCGACAATGATGTCAAAGAATTGCTAATGATCTCAAAAATATGTGACAGTGATGTCAGAAGAATTGCTAATGAACTCAAAATGATGCTAACAGTAATGGAGTGAACAATTCGAATAACCTCAAAGTGATGCTTCCAGTCATGTAGTAAGTGTTGCTACGACCCTCAAAATAATGCGACAGTAATGTAGTAAAAGTTGCTACGAACCTCAAAATATTGCGACAGTGATGTCGGAAGAATTGCTAATGAACTCAAAATGATGCTAACAGTAATGTAGTGATAGTTTATAATCAACTCAGTGATGCTTACAGTAATGCAGTAAGAGTTTCGAATAACCTCAAAGTGATGCTGACAGTCATGTACTAAGAGTTGCTACGAACGTCAAAATAATGCGACAGTAATGTCGTAAAAGTTGCTACGAACCTCAAAATATTGCGACAGTGATGTCGGAAGAATTGCTCATGAACTTAAAATGATGCTTACAGTAATGTAGTGGTAGTTGCTAATCAAGTCAGTGATGCTTACAGTAATGTAGTAAGTGTTTCGAACAACCTCAAAGTGATTGTGACAGTCATGTAGTAAGAGTTGCTACGAACTTCAAAATAATGCGACAGTGATGTCGGAAGAATTGCTAATGAACTCAAAATGATGCTAACAGTAATGTAGTGAAAGTTTCAATAACCTCAAAGTGATGCTGACAGTCATGTGGTTAGTGTTGCAAGTAACCTAAAAATGATGCTGACAGTAATCTAGTAAGAGTTGCTAATAACCTCAAGATGATGCTAACAGTAACGTAGTGGTAGTTGCTAATAAACTCAGTGATGCTGACAGTAATGTAGTAAGAGTTGCTACTAACCTCAAAATGATGCGACAGTGATGTCGGAAGAATTGCTCATGAACTCAAAACGATGCTAAAAGTAATGGAGTGAAAGTTTCAAATAACCTCAAAGTGATGATCACAGTCAAGTAGTAAGAGTTGCTACGAACCTCAAAATAATGCGACAGTGATGTCGGAAGAATTGCTAATGATCTCAAAATGATGCGACAGTGATGTAGTGAGAAGTGCTAATGAACTCAAAATGATGCTAACAGTAATGTAGTGAAAGTTTTAAATAACCTCAAAGTGATGCTGACAGTCATGTAGTAAGAGTTGCTACGAACCTTAAAATAATGCAACAGTAATGCAGAGAAAGTTGCTACGAACCTCAAAATAATGCGACAGTGATGTAGTAAGAATTGCTATTAAACTCAAAATGATGCTTACGGTAATGTCGTGAAGGTTTCAAATAACCTCAAAGTGATGCTGACAGTCATGTAGTAAGAGTTGCTCCGACCCTCAAAATAATGCGACAGTGATGTCGGAAGAATTGCTAATGATGTCAAAATGATGCGACAGTGATGGAGTAAGAATTGCTAATGAACTCAAAATGATGCTAACAGTAATGTAGTGAAAGTTTCAATAAACTCAAAGTGATGCTGACAGTCATATGGTTAGAGTTGCGGATAACCTAAAAATGATGCTGACAGTAATGTAGTAAGAGTTGCTAAAAACCACAAAATAATGCTACAGTGATGTCGGAAGAATTGCTAATGAACTCAAAATGATGGTAACAGTAATGGAGTGAAAGTTTCAAAAAACCTCAAAGTGATGCTGACAGTCATGTAGTAAGAGTTGCTACGAACCTTAAAATAATGCAACAGTAATGCAGAGAAAGTTGCTACGAACCTCAAAATAATGCGACAGTGATGTCGGAAGAATTGCTATTAAACTCAAAATGATGCTAACAGTAATGTCATGAATGTTTCAAATAACCTCAAAGTGATGGTGACAGTCATGTAGTTAGAGTTGCTCCGACCCTCAAAATAATGCGACTGTGATGTCGGAAGAATTGCTAATGATGTCAAAATGATGCGACAGTGATGGAGTAAGAATTGCTAATGAACTCAAAAAGATGATAACAGTAATGTAGTGAAAGTTTCAATAAACTCAAAGTGATGCTGACAGTCATATGGGTAGAGTTGCGGATAACCTAAAAATGATGCTGACAGTAATGTAGTAAGAGTTGCTAAAAACCTCAAAATAATGCTACAGTGATGTCGGAAGAATTGCTAATCATCTAAAAATGATGTGACAGTGATGGAGTAAAAATTGCTAATGAACTCAAAATGATGCTAACAGTAATGGAGTGAAAGTTTCAAAAAACCTCAAAGTATTGCTGACAGTCATGTGGTTAGAGTTGCTACGAACCTTTAAATAATGCAACAGTAATGCAATGAAAGTTGCTACGAACCTCAAAATAATGCGACAATGATGTCAAAGAATTGCTAATGATCTCAAAAATATGTGACAGTGATGTCAGAAGAATTGCTAATGAACTCAAAATGATGCTAACAGTAATGGAGTGAACAATTCGAATAACCTCAAAGTGATGCTTCCAGTCATGTAGTAAGTGTTGCTACGACCCTCAAAATAATGCGACAGTAATGTAGTAAAAGTTGCTACGAACCTCAAAATATTGCGACAGTGATGTCGGAAGAATTGCTAATGAACTCAAAATGATGCTAACAGTAATGTAGTGATAGTTTATAATCAACTCAGTGATGCTTACAGTAATGCAGTAAGAGTTTCGAATAACCTCAAAGTGATGCTGACAGTCATGTACTAAGAGTTGCTACGAACGTCAAAATAATGCGACAGTAATGTCGTAAAAGTTGCTACGAACCTCAAAATATTGCGACAGTGATGTCGGAAGAATTGCTCATGAACTTAAAATGATGCTTACAGTAATGTAGTGGTAGTTGCTAATCAAGTCAGTGATGCTTACAGTAATGTAGTAAGTGTTTCGAACAACCTCAAAGTGATTGTGACAGTCATGTAGTAAGAGTTGCTACGAACTTCAAAATAATGCGACAGTGATGTCGGAAGAATTGCTAATGAACTCAAAATGATGCTAACAGTAATGTAGTGAAAGTTTCAATAACCTCAAAGTGATGCTGACAGTCATGTGGTTAGTGTTGCAAGTAACCTAAAAATGATGCTGACAGTAATCTAGTAAGAGTTGCTAATAACCTCAAGATGATGCTAACAGTAACGTAGTGGTAGTTGCTAATAAACTCAGTGATGCTGACAGTAATGTAGTAAGAGTTGCTACTAACCTCAAAATGATGCGACAGTGATGTCGGAAGAATTGCTCATGAACTCAAAACGATGCTAAAAGTAATGGAGTGAAAGTTTCAAATAACCTCAAAGTGATGATCACAGTCAAGTAGTAAGAGTTGCTACGAACCTCAAAATAATGCGACAGTGATGTCGGAAGAATTGCTAATGATCGCAAAATGATGCGACAGTGATGTAGTGAGAAGTGCTAATGAACTCAAAATGATGCTAACAGTAATGTAGTGAAAGTTTTAAATAACCTCAAAGTGATGCTGACAGTCATGTAGTAAGAGTTGCTACGAACCTTAAAATAATGCAACAGTAATGCAGAGAAAGTTGCTACGAACCTCAAAATAATGCGACAGTGATGTAGTAAGAATTGCTATTAAACTCAAAATGATGCTTACGGTAATGTCGTGAAGGTTTCAAATAACCTCAAAGTGATGCTGACAGTCATGTAGTAAGAGTTGCTCCGACCCTCAAAATAATGCGACAGTGATGTCGGAAGAATTGCTAATGATGTCAAAATGATGCGACAGTGATGGAGTAAGAATTGCTAATGAACTCAAAATGATGCTAACAGTAATGTAGTGAAAGTTTCAATAAACTCAAAGTGATGCTGACAGTCATATGGTTAGAGTTGCGGATAACCTAAAAATGATGCTGACAGTAATGTAGTAAGAGTTGCTAAAAACCACAAAATAATGCTACAGTGATGTCGGAAGAATTGCTAATGAACTCAAAATGATGGTAACAGTAATGGAGTGAAAGTTTCAAAAAACCTCAAAGTGATGCTGACAGTCATGTAGTAAGTGTTGCTACGAACCTCAAAATATTGCAACAGTGATGTCGTAAGAATTGCTAATGATCTCAAAATGATGCGACAGTGATGTCGTAAGAATTGCTAATGAACTTAAAATGATGCTAACCGTAATGTAGTGATAGTTGCTAATCAAGTCAGTGATGCTTACAGTAATGTAGTTAGTGTTTCGAACAACCTCAAAGTGATGCTGACAGTCATGTCCTAAGAGTTGCTACGAACCTAAAAAATATTGTGACAGTGATGTCAGAAGAATTGCTAATGATCTCAAAATGTTGCGACAGTGATGTAGTAAGAATTGCAAATGAACTCAAAATGATGCTAACAGTATTGCAGTGAAACTTTCAAATAACCTCAAAGTGATGCTTACAGTCATGTAGTAAGTGTTGCTACGAACCTCAAAATAATGCGACAGTAATGTAGTAAAAGTTGCTACGAACCTCAAAATATTCCGACAATGATGTCGGAAGAATTACTTATGAACTCAAGATGATGCTAACAGTAATGGAGTGAAACTTTCGAATAACCTCAAGGTGATGCTGACAGTCATGTAGTAAGAGTTGCTACGAACCTCAAAATAATGCGACAGTAATGTAGTAAAAGTTTCAACGAACCTCAAAACATGCGACAGTGATGTCGGAAGAATTGCTAATGAACTAAAAATGATGCTAACAGTAATTTAGTGATAGTTGCTAATCAACTCAGTCATGCTTACAGTAATGTAGTAAGTGTTTCGAATAACCTCAAAGTGATGCTGACAGTCATGTACTAAGAGTTGCTACGAACCTCAAAATAATCTGACAGTGATGTCAGAAGAATTGCTAATGATCTCAAAATGTTGCGACAGTGATGTAGTAAGAATTGCTAATGAACTCAAAATGATGCTAACAGTATTGCAGTGAAACTTTCAAATAACCTCAAAGTGATGCTTACAGTCATGTAGCAAGTGTTGCTACGAACCTCAAAATAATGCGACAGTAATGTAGTAAAAGTTGCTAAGAACCTCAAAATATTCCGACAGTGATGTCGGAAGAATTGCGAATGAACTCAAAGTGATGCTGACAGTCATGTAGAAAGAGTTGCTATGAACCTCAAAATAATGTGACAATAATGTAGTAAAAGTTGCTACGAACCTCAAAATATTCCGACAGTGATGTCGGAAGAATTGCTAATGAACTCAAGATGATGCTAACAGTAATGGAGTGAAACTTTCGAATAACCTCAAAGTGATGCTGACAGTCATGTAGTAAGAGTTGCTACAAACCTCAAAATAATGCGACAGTAATGTAGTAAAAGTTTCTACGAACCTCAAAATATTCCGACAGTGATGTCGGAAGAATTGCTAATAAACTCAAAGTGATGCTGACAGTCATGTAGTAAGAGTTGCTACGAACCTCAAAATAATGCGACAGTAATGTAGTAAAAGTTGCTACGAACCTCAAAATATTGCGAAGGTGATGTCGGAAGAATTGCTAATGAACTCAAAATGATGCTAACAGTAATGGAGTGAAACTTTCGAATAACCTCAAAGTGATGCTGACAGTCATGTAGTAAGAGTTGCTACGAACCTGAAAATAATGCGACAGTAATGTAGTAAAAGTTGCTACGAACCTCAAAATATTGCGACAGTAATGTTGGAAGAATTGCTAATGAACTCAAAATGATGCTAACAGTAATTTAGTGATAGTTGCTAATCAACTCAGTCATGCTTACAGTAATGTAGTAAGTGTTTCGAATAACCTCAAAGTGATGCTGACAGTCATGTCCTAAGAGTTGCTACGAACCTAAAAAATATTGTGACAGTGATGTCAGAAGAATTGCTAATGATCTCAAAATGTTGCGACAGTGATGTAGTAAGAATTGCAAATGAACTCAAAATGATGCTAACAGTATTGCAGTGAAACTTTCAAATAACCTCAAAGTGATGCTTACAGTCATGTAGTAAGTGTTGCTACGAACCTCAAAATAATGCGACAGTAATGTAGTAAAAGTTGCTACGAACCTCAAAATATTCCGACAGTGATGTCGGAAGAATTGCGAATGAACTCAAAGTGATGCTGACAGTCATGTAGTAAGAGGTGCTACGAACCTCAAAATAATGCGACAGTAATGAAGTAAAAGTTGCTACGAACCTCAAAATATTGCGACAGTGATGTCGGAAGAATTGCTAATGAACTCAAGATGATGCTAACAGTAATGGAGTGAAACTTTCGAATAACCTCAAAGTGATGCTGACAGTCATGTAGAAAGAGTTGCTACGAACCTCAAAATCATGCGACAGTAATGTAGTAAAAATTTCTACGAACCTCAAAATATTGCGACAGTGATGTCGGAAGAAGTGCTAATGAACTCAAGATGATGCTAACAGTCATGTAGTGATAGTTGCTAAGAAAGTCAGTGATGCTTACAGTAATGTAGTAAGAGTTTCGAACAACCTCAAAGTGATGCTGACAGTTATTTAGTAAGAGTTGCAAATGAACTCAATTAAATGCTGCAGTGATGTCGTGAGAATTGCTCATGAACTCAAAATGATGCTAACAGTAATGTAGTGATAGTTGCTAATAAACTCAAAGTGATGCTGACAGTAATGTAGTAAGAGTTGCTACGAACCTCAAAATAATGTGACAGTGATGTCAGAAGAATTGCTAATGATCTCAAAATGATGCGACAGTGATTTAGTAAGAATTGCTAATGAACTCAAAATGATGCTAACAGTAATGTAGTGAAACTTTCGAATAACCTCAAAGTGATGCTTACAGTCATGTAGTAAGTGTTGCTACGAACCTCAAAATAATGCGACAGTAATGTCGTAAAAGTTGCTACGAACCTCAAAATATTGCGACAGTGATGTCAGAAGAATTGCTAATGAACTCAAAATGATTCTAACAGTAATGTAGTGATAGTTGCTAATCAACTCAGTCATGCTTACAGTAATGAAGTTAGTGTTTTGAATAACCTCAAAGTGATGCTGACAGTCATGTAGTAAGAGTTGCTACGAACCTCAAAATAATGCGAAAGTAATGTAGTAAAAGTTGCTACGAACCTAAAAATATTGCGACAGTGATGTCGGAAGAATTGCTAATGAACTCAAGATGATGCTAACAGTCATGTAGTGATAGTTGCTAAGAAACTCAGTGATGCTTACAGTCATGTAGTAAGAGTTTCGAACAACCTCAAAGTGATGCTGACAGTCATTTAGTAAGAGTTGCTAATGAACTCAATTCAATGCTACAGTGATGTCGTGAGAATTGCTCATGAACTCAAAATGATGCTGACAGTAATGTCGTGATAGTTGCTACAAACCTTAAAATAATGCGACAGTAATGTAGTAAAAGTTGCTCCGAACCTCAAAATATTCCGTCAGTGATGTCGGAAGAATTGCTAATGAACCCAAGATGATGCTAACAGTAATGGAGTGAAACTTTCGAATAACCTCAAAGTGATGCTGACAGTCATGTAGTAAGAGTTGCTACGAACCTCAAAATAATGCGACAGTAATGTAGTAAAAGTTTCTACGAACCTCAAAACATGCGACAGTGATGTCGGAAGAATTGCTAATGAACTCAAAATGATGCTAACAGTAATTTAGTGATAGTTGCTCATCAACTCAGTCATGCTTACAGTAATGTAGTAAGTGTTTCGAATAACCTCAAAGTGATGCTGACAGTCATGTACTAAGAGTTGCTACGAACCTCAAAATAATGTGACAGTGATGTCAGAAGAATTGCTAATGATCTCAAAATGTTGCGACAGTGATGTAGTAAGAATTGCTAAAGAACTCAAAATGATGCTAACAGTATTGCAGTGAAACTTTCAAATAACCTCAAAGTGATGCTTACAGTCATGTAGTAAGAGTTGCTACGAACCTCAAAATAATGCGACAGTAATGTAGTAAAAGTTTCTACGAACCTCAAAATATTCCGACAGTGATGTCGGAAGAATTGCTAATAAACTCAAAGTGATGCTGACAGTCATGTAGTAAGAGTTGCTACGAACCTCAAAATAATGCGACAGTAATGTAGTAAAAGTTGCTACGAACCTCAAAATATTGCGACAGTGATGTCGGAAGAATTACTAATGAACTCAAGATGATGCTAACAGTAATGGAGTGAAACTTTCGAATAACCTCAAAGTGATGCTGACATTCATGTAGTAAGAGTTGCTACGAACCAGAAAATAATGCGACAGTAATGTAGTAAAAGTTTCTACGAACCTCAAAATATTGCGACAGTGATGTCGGAAGAAGTGCTAATGAACTCAAGATGATGCTAACAGTCATGTAGTGATAGTTGCTAAGAAACTCAGTGATGCTTACAGTAATGTATTAAGAGTTTCGAACAACCTCAAAGTGATGCTGACAGTTATTTAGTAAGAGTTGCTAATGAACTCAATTAAATGCTACAGTGATGTCGTGAGAATTGCTCATGAACTCAAAATGATGCTAACAGTAATGTAGTGATAGTTGCTAATAAACTCAAAGTGATGCTGACAGTAATGTAGTAAGAGTTGCTACGAACCTTAAAATAATGCAACAATAATGTAGTAAGAGTTGCTACGAACCTCAAAATAATGTGACAGTGATGTCAGAAGAATTGCTAATGATCTCAAAATGATGCGACAGTGATTTAGTAAGAATTGCTAATGAACTCAAAATGATGCTAAGAGTAATGGAGTGAACGTTTCGAATAACCTCAAAGGGATGCTGACAGTCATGTACTAAGAGTTGCTACGAACCTCAAAATAATGCGACAGTAATGTAGTAAAAGTTGCTACGAACCTCAAAATAATGCGACAGTCATGTGGTAAGAGTTGCTAGGAACCTCAAAATAATGTGACAGTAATGTAGTAAAAGTTGCTACGAACCTCAAAATAATGCGACAGTAATGTAGTAAAAGTTGCTTCGAACCTCAAAATATTGCGACAGTGATGTCGGAAGAATTGCTAATGAACTCAAGATGATGCTAACAGTAATGTAGTGATAGTTGCTAAGAAACTCAGTGATGCTTAGAGTAATGTAGTCAGAGTTTCGAACAACCTCAAAGTGATGCTGACAGTCATTTAGTAAGAGTTGCTAATGAACTCAGTTCAGTGCTACAGTGATTTCGTGAGAATTGCTCAAAAACTCAAAATGATGCTAACAGTAATGTAGTGATAGTTGCTAATGAACTAAAAAGTGATGGTGACAGGAATGTAGTAAGAGTTGCTAGGAGCCTTAAAATAATGCAACAATAATGTAGTAAGAGTTGCTACGAACCTCAAAACAATGTGACAGTGATGTCGGAAGAATTGCTAATGATGTCAAAATGATGCGACAGTGATGTAGTAAGAATTGCTAATGAACTCAAAATGATGATAACAGTAATGTAGTGATAGTTGCTGATCAAGTCAGTGATGCTTACAGTAATGTAGTTAGTGTTTCGAACAACCTCAAAGTGATGGTGACAGTCATGTAGTAAGAGTTGCTACGAACCTCAAAACAGTGCGACAGTGATGTCAGAAGAATTGCTAAAGATCTTAAAATGATGTGACAGTGATGGAGTGAACGTTTCGAATAACCTCAAAGTGATGCTGACAGTCTTGTACTAAGAGTTGCTACGAACCTCAAAATAATGCGACAGTGATGTCGGAAGAATTGCTAATGAACTCAAGATGATGCTAACAGTAATGTAGTGATAGTTGCTAAGAAACTCAGTGATGCTTACAGTAATGTAGTAAGAGTTTCGAACAACCTCAAAGTGATGCTGACAGTCATTTAGTAAGACTTGCTAATGAACTCAGTTCAGTGCTACAGTGATTTCGTGAGAATTGCTCAAAAACTCAAAATGATGCTAACAGTAATGTAGTGATAGTTGCTAATAAACTCAAAGTGATGGTGACAGTAATGTAGTAAGAGTTGCTTGGAACCTTAAAATAATGCAACATTAATGTAGTAAGAGTTGCTACGAACCTCAAAACAATGTGACAGTGATGTCGGAAGAATTGCTAATGATGTCAAAATGATGCGACAGTGATGTAGAAAGAATTCCTAATGAACTCAAAATGATGATAACAGTAATGGAGTGAAAGTTGCTAATCAACTCAGTGATGCTTACAGTAATGTAGTAAGTGTTTCGAATAACCTCAAAGTGATGCTTACAGTCATGTAGTAAGTGTTGCTAAAAACCTCAAAATAATGCGAAAGTAATGTAGTAAAAGTTGCTACGAACCTCAAAATATTGCGACAGTGATGTCGGAAGAATTGCTAATGAACTCAAAATGAAACTAACAGTAATGTAGTGATAGTTGCAAAGAAACTCAGTGATGCTTACAGTAATGTAGTAAGACTTTCGAACAACCTCAAAGTGATGCTGACAGTCATTTAGTAAGAGTTGCTAATGAACTCAGTTCAATGCGAAAGTGATTTCGTGAGAATTGCTCAACAACTCAAAATGATGCTAACAGTAATGTAGTGATAGTTGCTAATAAACTCAAAGTGATGCTGACAGTAATGTAGTAAGAGTTGCTAGGAACCTTAAAATAATGCAACAATAATGTAGTAAGAGTTGCTACAGACCTCAAAATAATGCGACAGTGATGTCGGAAGAATTGCTAATGATGTCAAAATGATGCGACAGTGATGTAGTAAAAGTTGCTACGAACCTCGAAATATTGCGACAGTGATGTCGGAAGAATTGCTAATGAACCCAAGATGATGCTAACAGTAATGTAGTGATAGTTGCTAAGAAACTCAGTGATGCTTAAAGTAATGTAGTAAGAGTTTCGAACAACCTCAAAGTGATGCTGACAGTAATTTAGTAAGAGTTGCTAATGAACTCAATTTAATGCTACAGTGATGTCGTGAGAATTGCTCAACAACTCAAAATGATGCTAACAGTAATGTAGTGATAGTTGCTAATAAACTCAAAGTGATGCTGACAGTGATGTAGTAAGAGTTGCTACGAACCTTAAAATAATGCAACAATAATGTAGTAAGACTTGCTACGAACCTTAAAATATTGTGACAGTGATGTCAGAATAATTGCTAATGATCTCAAAATGATGCGACAGTGATGGAGTAAGAATTGCGAATGAACTCAAAATGATGCTAACAGTAATGGAGTGAAAGTTTCGAATAACCTCAAAGTGATGCTGACAGTCATGTAGTAAGTGTTGCTACGAACCTCAAAATAATGCGACAGTAATGTAGTAAAAGTTGCTACGAACCTCAAAATATTGCGACAGTGATGTCAGAAGAATTGCAAATGATCTAAAAATGATGCGACAGTGATGTAGTAAGAATTGCGAATGAACTCAAAATGATGCTAACAGTAATGGAGTGAAACTTTCGAAAAACCTCAAAGTGATGCTGACAGTCATGTAGTAAGTGTTGCTACGAACCTCAAAATAATGCGACAGTAATGTAGTAAAAGTTGCTACGAACCTCAAAATATTGCGACAGTGATGTCAGAAGAATTGCAAATGATCTAAAAATGATGCGACAGTGATGTAGTAAGAATTGCTAATGAACTCAAAATGATGCTAACAGTAATGGAGTAAAAGATTCGAATAACCTCAAAGTGATGCTGACAGTCATGTAGGAAGTGTTTCGAATAACCTCAAAGTGATGCTGACAGTCATGTACTAAGAGTTGCTACGAACCTCAAAATAATGCGACAGTAATGTAGTAAAAGTTGCTACGAACCTCAAAATATTGCGACAGTGATGTCGGAAGAATCGCTAATGATCTCAAGATGATGCTAACAGTAATGTAGTGAAAGTTGCAAAGAAACTCAGTGATGCTGACAGTAATGTAGTAAGAGTTTCGAACAACCTCAAAGTGATGCTGACAGTCATTTAGTAAGAGTTGCTAATGAACTCAATTTAATGCTACAGTGATGTCGTGAGAATTGCTCAACAACTCAAAATGATGCTAACAGTAATGTAGTGATAGTTGCTAATAAACTCAAAGTGATGCTGACAGTGATGTAGTAAGAGTTGCTACGAACCTTAAAATAATGCAACAATAATGTAGTAAGACTTGCTACGAACCTCAAAATATTGTGACAGTGATGTCAGAATAATTGCTAATGATGTCAAAATGATGCGACAGTGATGGAGTAAGAATTGCGAATGAACTCAAAATGATGCTAACAGTAATGGAGTGAAACTTTCGAATAACCTCAAAGTGATGCTGACAGTCATGTAGTAAGTGTTGCTACGAACCTCAAAATAATGCGACAGTAATGTAGTAAAAGTTGCTACGAACCTCAAAATATTGCGACGGTGATGTCGGAAGAACTGCTAATGAACTCAAAATGATGCTGACTGTAATGTAGTGATAGTTGCTAAGAAACTCAGTGATGCTTACAGTAATGTAGTAAGAGTTTCGAACAACCTCAAAGTGATGCTGACAGTCATTTAGTAAGACTTGCTAATGAACTCAGTTCAGTGCTACAGTGATTTCGTGAGAATTGCTCAAAAACTCAAAATGATGCTAACAGTAATGTAGTGATAGTTGCTAATAAACTCAAAGTGATGGTGACAGTAATGTAGTAAGAGTTGCTAGGAACCTTAAAATAATGCAACATTAATGTAGTAAGAGTTGCTACGAACCTCAAAACAATGTGACAGTGATGTCGGAAGAATTGCTAATGATGTCAAAATGATGCGACAGTGATGTCGAAAGAATTCCTAATGAACTCAAAATGATGATAACAGTAATGGAGTGAAAGTTGCTAATCAACTCAGTGATGCTTACAGTAATGTAGTAAGAGTTGCTAAAAACCTCAAAATAATGCGAAAGTAATGTAGTAAAAGTTGCTACGAACCTCAAAATATTGCGACAGTGATGTCGGAAGAATTGCTAATGAACTCAAAATGAAACTAACAGTAATGTAGTGATAGTTGCAAAGAAACTCAGTGATGCTTACAGTAATGTAGTAAGAGTTTCGAACAACCTCAAAGTGATGCTGACAGTCATTTAGTAAGAGTTGCTAATGAACTCAGTTCAATGCGAAAGTGATTTCGTGAGAATTGCTCAACAACTCAAAATGATGCTAACAGTAATGTAGTGATAGTTGCTAATAAACTCAAAGTGATGCTGACAGTAATGTAGTAAGAGTTGCTAGGAACCTTAAAATAATGCAACAATAATGTAGTAAGAGTTGCTACAGACCTCAAAATAATGCGACAGTGATGTCGGAAGAATAGCTAATGATGTCAAAATGATGCGACAGTGATGTAGTAAAAGTTGCTACGAACCTCGAAATATTGCGACAGTGATGTCGGAAGAATTGCTAATGAACCCAAGATGATGCTAACAGTAATGTAGTGATAGTTGCTAAGAAACTCAGTGATGCTTAAAGTAATGTAGTAAGAGTTTCGAACAACCTCAAAGTGATGCTGACAGTAATTTAGTAAGAGTTGCTAATGAACTCAATTTAATGCTACAGTGATGTCGTGAGAATTGCTCAACAACTCAAAATGATGCTAACAGTAATGTAGTGATAGTTGCTAATAAACTCAAAGTGATGCTGACAGTGATGTAGTAAGAGTTGCTACGAACCTTAAAATAATGCAACAATAATGTAGTAAGACTTGCTACGAACCTCAAAATATTGTGACAGTGATGTCAGAATAATTGCTAATGATCTCAAAATGATGCGACAGTGATGGAGTAAGAATTGCGAATGAACTCAAAATGATGCTAACAGTAATGGAGTGAAACTTTCGAATAACCTCAAAGTGATGCTGACAGTCATGTAGTAAGTGTTGCTACGAACCTCAAAATAATGCGACAGTGATGTCATAAGAATTGCTAAAGATCTCAAAATGATGCGACAGTGATGTCAGAAGAATTGGTAATGATCTCAAAATGATGCTAACAGTAATGGAGTGAACGTTTCGAATAACCTCAAAGTGATGCTGAAAATCATGTACTAAGAGTTGCTACGAACCTCAAAATGATGCGACAGTAATGTAGTAAAAGTTAATACGAACCTCAAAATATTGCGACAGTGATGTCGGAAGAACTGCGAATGAACTCAAAATGATGCTAACAGTAATGTAGTGATAGTTGCTAATCAACTCAGTGATGCTTACAGTAATGTAGTAAGTGTTTCGAATAACCTCAAAGTGATGCTGACAGTCATGTAGCAAGAGTTGCTACGAACCTCAAAATAATGTGACAGTGATGTCAGAAGAATTGCTAATGATCTCAAAATGATGCGACAGTGATGTAGTAAGAATTGCGAGTGAACTCAAAATGATGCTAACAGTAATGGAGTGAAAGTTTCGAATAACCTCAAAGACATGCTGACAGTCATGTAGTAAGAGTTGCTACGAACCTCAAAATAATGCGACAGTAATGTAGTAAAAGTTGCTACGAACCTCAAAATAATGCGACAGTGATGTCGGAAGAATTGCTAAAGATCTCAAAATGATGCGACAGTGATTTAGAAAGAAGTGCTCATGAACTCAAAATGATGCTAACAGCAATGGAGTGAACGTTTCGAATAACCTCAAAGTGATGCTGACAGTCTTGTACAAAGAGTTGCTACGAACCTCAAAATAATGCGACAGTGATGTCGGAAGAATTGCTAATGATCTCAAAATGATGCGACAGTGATGTAGTAAGAATTGCTAGTGAACTCAAAATGATGATAACAGTAATGGAGTGAAACTTTCGAATAACCTCAAAGTGATGCTGACAGTCATGGAGTAAGTGTTGCAACAAACCTCAAAATAATGTGAAAGTAATGTAGTAAAAGTTGCTACGAAACTCAAAATACTGCGACAGTGATGTCGGAAGAATCGCTAATGAACTCAAGATGATGCTAACAGTAATGTAGTGAAAGTTGCTATGAAACTCAGTGATGCTTACAGTAATGTAGTAAGAGTTTCGAACAACCTCAAAGTGATGCTGATTTCATTTAGTAAGAGTTGCTAATGAACTCAATTCAATGCTACAGTGATGTCGTGAGAATTGCTCATAAACTAAAATAATGCGAACAGTAATGTAGTGATAGTTGCTAATAAACTCAAAGTGATGCAGACAGTAATGTAGTAAGAGTTGCTACGAACCTTAAAATAATGCAACAATAATGTAATAAGAGTTGCTAATGAACTCAATTCAATGCTACAATGATGTCGTGAGAATTGCTCATGAACTAAAAATGATGCGAACAGTAATGTAGTGATAGTTGCGAATAACCTCAAAGTGATGCTGACAGTCATGTAGTAAGTGTTGCTACGAACCTCAAAATATTGCGACAGTGATGTCGGAAGCATTTCGAATAAACTCAAAATGATGCTAACAGTAATGTAGTGAAAGTTGCTAATAAACTCAAAGTGATGCTGACAGTCATGTAGTAAGTGTTTCGAATAACCTAAAATGATGCTAACAGTAATGGAGTAAAAGTTTCGAATAACCTCAAAGTGATGCTGACAGTCATGTACTAAGAGTTGCTACGAACCTCAAAATAATGTGACAGTAATGTAGTAAAAGTTGCTACGAACCTCAAAATATTGCGACAGTGATGTCGGAAGAATTGCTAATGAACTCAAAATGATGCTAACAGTAATGTAGTGATAGTTGCTAATCAACTCAGTGGTGCTTACAGTAATGTAGTAAGTGTTTCGAAAAACCTCAAAGTGATGCTGACAGTCATGTAATAAGAGTTGCTACGAACCTCAAAATAATGCGACAGTGATGTAGTAAGAATCGCTAATGAACTCAAAATGATGATAACAGTATTGGAGTGAAACTTTCGAATAACCTAAAGGTGATGCTGACAGTCATGTAGTTAGAGTTGCTACGAACCTTAAAATAATGCAAAAATAATGTAGTAAGAGTTGCTACGAACCTCAAAATATATCGACAGTGATGTCGGAAGAATTGCTAATGAACTCAAAATGATGCTAACAGTAATGTAGTGATAGTTGCTAATCAACTCAGTGATGCTTACAGTAATGTAGGAAGTGTTTCGAATAACCTCAAAGTGATGCTGACAGTCACGTACTAAGAGTTGTTACGAACCTCAAAATAATGCGACAGTGATGTCAGAAGAATTGCTAAAGATCTAAAAATGATGCGACAGTGATGTAGTAAGAGTTGCTAATGAACTCAATTTAATGCTACAGTGATGTCGTGAGAATTGCTCAACAACTCAAAATGATGCTAACAGTAATGTAGTGATAGTTGCTAATAAACTCAAAGTGATGCTGACAGTAATGTAGTAAGAGTTCCTAGGAACCTTAAAATAATGCAACAATAATGTAGTAAGAGTTGCTACGAACCTCAAAATATTGCGACAGTGATGTCGGAAGAATTGCTCATGAACTCAAGATGATGCTAAAAGTAATGTAGTGATAATTGCTAATCAACTCAGTGATGCTTGCAGTAATGTAGTAAGTGTTTCGAATAACCTCAAAGTGATGCTGACAGTCATGTAGTAAGAGTTGCTAATGAACTCAATTCAATTGCTACAGTGATGTCGTGAGAATTGCTCATGAACTCAAATTGATGCTAACAGTAATGTAGTGACAGTTGCTAATAAACTCAAAGTGATGCTGACAGTAATGTCATAAGAGTTGCTACGAACCTTAAAAAAATGCAACAATAATGTAGTACGAGTTGCTACGAACCTCAAAATAATGTGACAGTGATGTCAGAAGAATTGCTAATGATCTCAAAATGATGCGACAGTGATTTAGTAAGAATTACTAATGAACTCAAAATGATGCTAACAGTAATGGAGTGAACGTTTTGAATAACCTCAAAGTGATGCTGACAGTCATGTACTAAGAGTTGCTACGGACCTCAAAATAATGCGACAGTAATGTAGTAAAAGTTGCTACGAACCTCAAAATATTGCGACAGTGATGTCAGAAGAATTGCTAATGAACTCAAGATGATGCTAACAGTTATGGAGTGAAACTTTCGAATAACCTCAAAGTGATGCTGACCGTCATGTAGTAAGAGTTGCTACGAACCTCAAAATAATGCGAAAGTAATGTAGTAAAAGTTGCTACGAACCTCAAAATATTGCGACAGTGATGACGGAATAATTGCTAATGAACTCAAAATGATGCTAACAGTAATGTAGTAAGTGTTTCGAATAACCTCTAAGTGATGCTGACAGTCATGTACTAAGAGTTGCTACGAACCTCAAAATAATGCGACAGTAATGTAGTAAAAGTTGCGACGAACCTCAAAATATTGCGACAGTGATGTCGGAAGAATTGCTAATGAACTCAAAATGATGCTAAAAGTAATGTAGTGATAGTTGCTAATCAACTCAGTCATGCTTACAGCAATGAAGTAAGAGTTGCTACGAACCTCAAAATAATGCGACAGTGACGTAAGAAGAATTGCTAATGAACTTAAAATGATGCTAATAGTAATGTAGTGATAGTTGCTCATCATTTCAGTGATGCTAACAGTAATGGAGTGAAAGTTTCGAATAACCTCAAAGTGATGCTGACAGTAATGTACTAAGAGTTGCTACGAACCTCAAAATAATGCGACAGTGATGTCAGAAGAATTGCTAAAGATCTAAAAATGATGCGACAGTGATTTAGTAAGAATTGCTAATGAACTCAAAATGATGCTAACAGTAATGGAGTGAAACTTTCGAAAAACCTCAAAGTGATGCTGACAGTCATGTAGAAAGTGTTGCTACAAACCTCAAAATAATGCGAAAGTAATGCAGTAAAAGTTGCTACGAACCTCAAAATATTGCGACAGTGATGTCAAAAGAATTGCGAATGAACTCAAGATGATGTTAACAGTAATGTAGTGATAGTTGCTAAGAAACTCAGTGATGCTTACAGTAATGTAGTAAGAGTTTCGAACAACCTCAAAGTGATGCTGACAGTCATTTAGTAAGAGTTGCTAATGAACTCAATTCAGTGCTACAGTGATGTCGTGAGAATTGCTCATAAACTAAAAATGATGCTAACAGTAATGTAGTGATAGTTGCTAATAAACTCAAAGTGATGCTGACAGTTATGTAGTAAGAGTTGCTAGGAACCTTAAAATAATGCAACAATAATGTAGTAAGAGTTGCTACGAACCTCAAAATAATGTGACAGTGATGTCAGAAGAATTGCTAATGAACTCAAGATGATGCTAACAGTAATGGAGTGAAACTTTCGAATAACCTCAAAGTGATGCTGACAGCCATGTAGGAAGAGTTGCTACGACCCTTAAAATAATGCAACAATAATGTAGTAAGAGTTGCTACGAACCTCAAAATAATGCGACAGTGATGTCAGAAGAATTGCTAATGATCTCAAAATGATGCGACAGTGATTTAGTAAGAATTGCTAATGAAATCAAAATGATGCGAACAGTAATGGAGTGAACGTTTCGAATAACCTCAAAGTGATGCTGACAGTCATGTACTAAGAGTTGCTACGAACCTAAAAATAATGCGACAGTAATGTAGTAAAAGTTGCTACGAACCTCAAAATATTGCGACTGTGATGTCGGAAGAATTGCTAATGAACTCAAGATTATGCGACAGTGATTTAGTAAGAATTGCTAATGAACTTAAAATGATGCTAACAGTAATGTAGTGATAGTTGCTAATCAAGTCAGTGATGCTTACAGTAATGTAGTAAGTGTTTCGAATAACCTCAAAGTGATGCTGACAGTCATGTAGTAAGAGTTGCTACGAACCTCAATATAATGCGACAGTGATGTCAGAAGAATTGCTAATGATCTCAAAATGATGCGACAGTGATTTAGAAAGAATTGCTAATGAACTCAAAATGATGCTAAAAGTAATGGAGTGAAAGTTTAGAATAACCTCAAAGTGATGCTGACAGTCATGTAGTCAGAGTTGCTACTAACCTCAAAATAATGCAAACGTAATGTTGTAAGATTTGCTAATGAACTCAAAATAATGCTACAGTGATGTCCAAAGACTTGATAATGATATCAAAATTATGCGACAGTGATGTAGTAAGAATTGCTCATGAACTCAAAATGATAGTAACAGTAATGTAGTGAAAGTTGCCAATAAACTCAAAGTGATGCTGACAGTCATGTAGTAAGAGTTGCTACGAACCTCCAAATAATGCGACAGTGATGTCAGAAGAATTGCTAATGATCTAAAAATGATGCGACAGTGATGTCGTAAGAATTGCGAATAAACTAAAAATGATGCTAACGGTAATGTAGGAAGAGTTGAAACTAACCTCAAAATGATGCTCCAGTGATGTCGTAAGAATTGCTAATGATCCCAAAATGATATGACAGTGATGTCGTAAGAATTGCTAATGAACTCAAAATGATGCTAACAGTAATGTAGTGATAGTTGCTAATCAACTCTGTGATGCTTACAGTAATGTAGGAAGAGTTGCTACGAACCTCAAAATAATGCGACAGTCATTTCGTGTTTCGAACAACCTCAAAGTGATGCTGACAGTCATGTAGTAAGAGTTGCTACTAACCTCAAAATAATGCAACAGTAATGTAGAAAGAGTTGCTCCGAAGCTCCGAATAATGCGACAGTGATGTCGGAAGAATTGCTAATGATCTCAAAATGATGTGACAGTGATGTAGTAAGAATTGCTAATGAACTCAAAATGATGCTAACAGTAATGGAGTGAAAGTTTCGAATAACCTCAGTGATGCTGACAGTCATGTAGGAAGAGTTGCTACGAACCTCAAAATAATGCGACAGTCATTTCGTAAGAATTGCTAATAAACTCTAAATGATGCTGACGGTAATGGAGGAAGAGTTGAAACTAACCTCAAAATGATGCTACAGTGATGTCGTAAGAATTGCTATTAAATTCAAAATGATGCTAACAGTAATGTAGCGATAGTTCCTAATAAACTCAGTGATGCTTACAGTAATGTAGTAAGTGTTTTGAACAACCTCAAAGTGATGCTGACAGTCATGTGGTCAGAGTTGCGAGTAACCTAAAAATGATGCTGACAGTAATGTAGTAAGAGTTGCTACGAACCTCAAAATAATGCTACAGTGATGTCGTAAGAATTGCTAATCATCTAAAAATGATGCGACAGTGATGTCGTAAGAATTGCTAAGGAATTCAAAATGATGGTAACAGTAATGTAGTGAAAGTTGCCAATGAACTCAAAGTGATGCTGACAGTAATGTAGTAAGAGTTGCTACGAACCTTAAAATAATGCAACAGTAATGTAGTAAGAGTTGCTACGAACCTCAAAACAATGTGACAGTGATGTCGGAAGAATTGCTAATGATGTCAAAATGATGCGACAGTGATGTAGAAAGAATTCCTAATGAACTCAAAATGATGATAACAGTAATGGAGTGAAAGTTGCTAATCAACTCAGTGATGCTTACAGTAATGTAGTAAGTGTTTCGAATAACCTCAAAGTGATGCTTACAGTCATGTAGTAAGTGTTGCTAAAAACCTCAAAATAATGCGAAAGTAATGTAGTAAAAGTTGCTACGAACCTCAAAATATTGCGACAGTGATGTCGGAAGAATTGCTAATGAACTCAAAATGAAACTAACAGTAATGTAGTGATAGTTGCAAAGAAACTCAGTGATGCTTACAGTAATGTAGTAAGAGTTTCGAACAACCTCAAAGTGATGCTGACAGTCATTTAGTAAGAGTTGCTAATGAACTCAGTTCAATGCGAAAGTGATGTCGTGAGAATTGCTCAACAACTCAAAATGATGCTAACAGTAATGTAGTGATAGTTGCTAATAAACTCAAAGTGATGCTGACAGTCATGTAGTAAGAGTTGCTAGGAACCTTAAAATAATGCAACAATAATGTAGTAAGAGTTGCTACAGACCTCAAAATAATGCGACAGTGATGTCGGAAGAATTGCTAATGATGTCAAAATGATGCAACAGTGATGTAGTAAAAGTTGCTACGAACCTCGAAATATTGCGACAGTGATGTCGGAAGAATTGCTAATGAACCCAAGATGATGCTAACAGTAATGTAGTGATAGTTGCTAAGAAACTCAGTGATGCTTAAAGTAATGTAGTAAGAGTTTCGAACAACCTCAAAGTGATGCTGACAGTAATTTAGTAAGAGTTGCTAATGAACTCAATTTAATGCTACAGTGATGTCGTGAGAATTGCTCAACAACTCAAAATGATGCTAACAGTAATGTAGTGATAGTTGCTAATAAACTCAAAGTGATGCTGACAGTGATGTAGTAAGAGTTGCTACGAACCTTAAAATAATGCAACAATAATGTAGTAAGACTTGCTACGAACCTCAAAATATTGTGACAGTGATGTCAGAATAATTGCTAATGATCTCAAAATGATGCGACAGTGATGGAGTAAGAATTGCGAATGAACTCAAAATGATGCTAACAGTAATGGAGTGAAACTTTCGAATAACCTCAAAGTGATGCTGACAGTCATGAAGTAAGTGTTGCTACGAACCTCAAAATAATGCGACAGTAATGTAGTAAAAGTTGCTACGAACCTCAAAATATTGCGACAGTGATGTCAGAAGAATTGCAAATGATCTAAAAATGATGCGACAGTGATGTAGTAAGAATTGCGAATGAACTCAAAATGATGCTAACAGTAATGGAGTGAAACTTTCGAATAACCTCAAAGTGATGCTGACAGTCATGTCGTAAGTGTTGCTTCGAACCTCAAAATAATGCGACAGTAATGTAGTAAAAGTTGCTACGAACCTCAAAATATTGCGACAGTGATGTCAGAAGAATTGCAAATGATCTAAAAATGATGCGACAGTGATGTAGTAAGAATTGCTAATGAACTCAAAATGATGCTAACAGTAATGGAGTAAAAGATTCGAATAACCTCAAAGTGATGCTGACAGTCATGTAGGAAGTGTTTCGAATAACCTCAAAGTGATGCTGACAGTCATGTACTAAGAGTTGCTACGAACCTCAAAATAATGCGACAGTAATGTAGTAAAAGTTGCTACGAACCTCAAAATATTGCGACAGTGATGTCGGAAGAATTGCTAATGAACTCAAAATGATGCTAACAGTAATGTAGTGATAGTTGCTAATCAACTCAGTGGTGCTTACAGTAATGTAGTTAGTGTTTCGAATAACCTCAAAGTGATGCTGACAGTCATGTAGTAAAAGTTGCTAGGAACCTCAAAATAATGCGACAGTAATGTAGTAAGAATTGCGAATGAACTCAAAATGATGATAACAGTAATGGAGTGAAACTTTCTTATAACATCAAAATGATGCCAACAGTAATGTAGTGATAGTTGCTAATAAACTCAAAGGGATGCTGACAGTAATGTACTAAGAGTTGCTACGAACCTCAAAATAATGCGACAGTAATGTAGTAAAAGTTGCTTCGAACCTCAAAATATTGCGACAGTGATGTCGGAAGAATCGCTAATGATCTCAAGATGATGCTAACAGTAATGTAGTGAAAGTTGCAAAGAAACTCAGTGATGCTGACAGTAATGTAGTAAGAGTTTCGAACAACCTCAAAGTGATGCTGACAGTCATTTAGTAAGAGTTGCTAATGAACTCAATTTAATGCTACAGTGATGTCGTGAGAATTGCTCAACAACTCAAAATGATGCTAACAGTAATGTAGTGATAGTTGCTAATAAACTCAAAGTGATGCTGACAGTGATGTAGTAAGAGTTGCTACGAACCTTAAAATAATGCAACAATAATGTAGTAAGACTTGCTACGAACCTCAAAATATTGTGACAGTGATGTCAGAATTATTGCTAATGATCTCAAAATGATGCGACAGTGATGGAGTAAGAATTGCGAATGAACTCAAAATGATGCTAACAGTAATGGAGTGAAACTTTCGAATAACCTCAAAGTGATGCTGACAGTCATGTAGTAAGTGTTGCTACGAACCTCAAAATAATGCGACAGTAATGTAGTAAAAGTTGCTACGAACCTCAAAATATTGCGACGGTGATGTCGGAAGAACTGCTAATGAACTCAAAATGATGCTGACTGTAATGTAGTGATAGTTGCTAAGAAACTCAGTGATGCTTACAGTAATGTAGTAAGAGTTTCGAACAACCTCAAAGTGATGCTGACAGTCATTTAGTAAGACTTGCTAATGAACTCAGTTCAGTGCTACAGTGATTTCGTGAGAATTGCTCAAAAACTCAAAATGATGCTAACAGTAATGTAGTGATAGTTGCTAATAAACTCAAAGTGATGCTGACAGTGATGTAGTAAGAGTTGCTACGAACCTCAAAACAATGTGACAGTGATGTCGGAAGAATTGCTAATGATGTCAAAATGATGCGACAGTGATGTAGAAAGAATTCCTAATGAACTCAAAATGATGATAACAGTAATGGAGTGAAAGTTGCTAATCAACTCAGTGATGCTTACAGTAATGTAGTAAGTGTTTCGAATAACCTCAAAGTGATGCTTACAGTCATGTAGTAAGTGTTGCTAAAAACCTCAAAATAATGCGAAAGTAATGTAGTAAAAGTTGCTACGAACCTCAAAATATTGCGACAGTGATGTCGGAAGAATTGCTAATGAACTCAAAATGAAACTAACAGTAATGTAGTGATAGTTGCAAAGAAACTCAGTGATGCTTACAGTAATGTAGTAAGAGTTTCGAACAACCTCAAAGTGATGCTGACAGTCATTTAGTAAGAGTTGCTAATGAACTCAGTTCAATGCGAAAGTGATTTCGTGAGAATTGCTCAACAACTCAAAATGATGCTAACAGTAATGTAGTGATAGTTGCTAATAAACTCAAAGTGATGCTGACAGTAATGTAGTAAGAGTTGCTAGGAACCTTAAAATAATGCAACAATAATGTAGTAAGAGTTGCTACAGACCTCAAAATAATGCGACAGTGATGTCGGAAGAATTGCTAATGATGTCAAAATGATGCGACAGTGATGTAGTAAAAGTTGCTACGAACCTCGAAATATTGCGACAGTGATGTCGGAAGAATTCCTAATGAACCCAAGATGATGCTAACAGTAATGTAGTGATAGTTGCTAAGAAACTCAGTGATGCTTAAAGTAATGTAGTAAGAGTTTCGAACAACCTCAAAGTGATGCTGACAGTAATTTAGTAAGAGTTGCTAATGAACTCAATTTAATGCTACAGTGATGTCGTGAGAATTGCTCAACAACTCAAAATGATGCTAACAGTAATGTAGTGATAGTTGCTAATAAACTCAAAGTGATGCTGACAGTGATGTAGTAAGAGTTGCTACGAACCTTAAAATAATAAAACAATAATGTAGTAAGACTTGCTACGAACCTCAAAATATTGTGACAGTGATGTCAGAATAATTGCTAATGATCTCAAAATGATGCGACAGTGATGGAGTAAGAATTGCGAATGAACTCAAAATGATGCTAACAGTAATGGAGTGAAACTTTCGAATAACCTCAAAGTGATGCTGACAGTCATGTAGTAAGTGTTGCTACGAACCTCAAAATAATGCGACAGTGATGTCATAAGAATTGCTAAAGATCTCAAAATGATGCGACAGTGATGTCAGAAGAATTGGTAATGATCTCAAAATGATGCTAACAGTAATGGAGTGAACGTTTCGAATAACCTCAAAGTGATGCTGAAAATCATGTACTAAGAGTTGCTACGAACCTCAAAATGATGCGACAGTAATGTAGTAAAAGTTAATACGAACCTCAAAATATTGCGACAGTGATGTCGGAAGAACTGCGAATGAACTCAAAATGATGCTAACAGTAATGTAGTGATAGTTGCTAATCAACTCAGTGATGCTTACAGTAATGTAGTAAGTGTTTCGAATAACCTCAAAGTGATGCTGACAGTCATGTAGCAAGAGTTGCTACGAACCTCAAAATAATGTGACAGTGATGTCAGAAGAATTGCTAATGATCTCAAAATGATGCGACAGTGATGTAGTAAGAATTGCGAGTGAACTCAAAATGATGCTAACAGTAATGGAGTGAAAGTTTCGAATAACCTCAAAGACATGCTGACAGTCATGTAGTAAGAGTTGCTACGAACCTCAAAATAATGCGACAGTAATGTAGTAAAAGTTGCTACGAACCTCAAAATAATGCGACAGTGATGTCGGAAGAATTGCTAAAGATCTCAAAATGATGCGACAGTGATTTAGAAAGAAGTGCTCATGAACTCAAAATGATGCTAACAGCAATGGAGTGAACGTTTCGAATAACCTCAAAGTGATGCTGACAGTCTTGTACAAAGAGTTGCTACGAACCTCAAAATAATGCGACAGTGATGTCGGAAGAATTGCTAATGATCTCAAAATGATGCGACAGTGATGTAGTAAGAATTGCTAGTGAACTCAAAATGATGATAACAGTAATGGAGTGAAACTTTCGAATAACCTCAAAGTGATGCTGACAGTCATGGAGTAAGTGTTGCAACAAACCTCAAAATAATGTGAAAGTAATGTAGTAAAAGTTGCTACGAAACTCAAAATACTGCGACAGTGATGTCGGAAGAATCGCTAATGAACTCAAGATGATGCTAACAGTAATGTAGTGAAAGTTGCTATGAAACTCAGTGATGCTTACAGTAATGTAGTAAGAGTTTCGAACAACCTCAAAGTGATGCTGATTTCATTTAGTAAGAGTTGCTAATGAACTCAATTCAATGCTACAGTGATGTCGTGAGAATTGCTCATAAACTAAAATAATGCGAACAGTAATGTAGTGATAGTTGCTAATAAACTCAAAGTGATGCAGACAGTAATGTAGTAAGAGTTGCTACGAACCTTAAAATAATGCAACAATAATGTAATAAGAGTTGCTAATGAACTCAATTCAATGCTACAATGATGTCGTGAGAATTGCTCATGAACTAAAAATGATGCGAACAGTAATGTAGTGATAGTTGCGAATAACCTCAAAGTGATGCTGACAGTCATGTAGTAAGTGTTGCTACGAACCTCAAAATATTGCGACAGTGATGTCGGAAGCATTTCGAATAAACTCAAAATGATGCTAACAGTAATGTAGTGAAAGTTGCTAATAAACTCAAAGTGATGCTGACAGTCATGTAGTAAGTGTTTCGAATAACCTAAAATGATGCTAACAGTAATGGAGTAAAAGTTTCGAATAACCTCAAAGTGATGCTGACAGTCATGTACTAAGAGTTGCTACGAACCTCAAAATAATGTGACAGTAATGTAGTAAAAGTTGCTACGAACCTCAAAATATTGCGACAGTGATGTCGGAAGAATTGCTAATGAACTCAAAATGATGCTAACAGTAATGTAGTGATAGTTGCTAATCAACTCAGTGGTGCTTACAGTAATGTAGTAAGTGTTTCGAAAAACCTCAAAGTGATGCTGACAGTCATGTAATAAGAGTTGCTACGAACCTCAAAATAATGCGACAGTGATGTAGTAAGAATCGCTAATGAACTCAAAATGATGATAACAGTATTGGAGTGAAACTTTCGAATAACCTAAAGGTGATGCTGACAGTCATGTAGTTAGAGTTGCTACGAACCTTAAAATAATGCAAAAATAATGTAGTAAGAGTTGCTACGAACCTCAAAATATATCGACAGTGATGTCGGAAGAATTGCTAATGAACTCAAAATGATGCTAACAGTAATGTAGTGATAGTTGCTAATCAACTCAGTGATGCTTACAGTAATGTAGGAAGTGTTTCGAATAACCTCAAAGTGATGCTGACAGTCACGTACTAAGAGTTGTTACGAACCTCAAAATAATGCGACAGTGATGTCAGAAGAATTGCTAAAGATCTAAAAATGATGCGACAGTGATGTAGTAAGAGTTGCTAATGAACTCAATTTAATGCTACAGTGATGTCGTGAGAATTGCTCAACAACTCAAAATGATGCTAACAGTAATGTAGTGATAGTTGCTAATAAACTCAAAGTGATGCTGACAGTAATGTAGTAAGAGTTCCTAGGAACCTTAAAATAATGCAACAATAATGTAGTAAGAGTTGCTACGAACCTCAAAATATTGCGACAGTGATGTCGGAAGAATTGCTCATGAACTCAAGATGATGCTAAAAGTAATGTAGTGATAATTGCTAATCAACTCAGTGATGCTTGCAGTAATGTAGTAAGTGTTTCGAATAACCTCAAAGTGATGCTGACAGTCATGTAGTAAGAGTTGCTAATGAACTCAATTCAATTGCTACAGTGATGTCGTGAGAATTGCTCATGAACTCAAATTGATGCTAACAGTAATGTAGTGACAGTTGCTAATAAACTCAAAGTGATGCTGACAGTAATGTCATAAGAGTTGCTACGAACCTTAAAAAAATGCAACAATAATGTAGTACGAGTTGCTACGAACCTCAAAATAATGTGACAGTGATGTCAGAAGAATTGCTAATGATCTCAAAATGATGCGACAGTGATTTAGTAAGAATTACTAATGAACTCAAAATGATGCTAACAGTAATGGAGTGAACGTTTTGAATAACCTCAAAGTGATGCTGACAGTCATGTACTAAGAGTTGCTACGGACCTCAAAATAATGCGACAGTAATGTAGTAAAAGTTGCTACGAACCTCAAAATATTGCGACAGTGATGTCAGAAGAATTGCTAATGAACTCAAGATGATGCTAACAGTTATGGAGTGAAACTTTCGAATAACCTCAAAGTGATGCTGACCGTCATGTAGTAAGAGTTGCTACGAACCTCAAAATAATGCGAAAGTAATGTAGTAAAAGTTGCTACGAACCTCAAAATATTGCGACAGTGATGACGGAATAATTGCTAATGAACTCAAAATGATGCTAACAGTAATGTAGTAAGTGTTTCGAATAACCTCTAAGTGATGCTGACAGTCATGTACTAAGAGTTGCTACGAACCTCAAAATAATGCGACAGTAATGTAGTAAAAGTTGCGACGAACCTCAAAATATTGCGACAGTGATGTCGGAAGAATTGCTAATGAACTCAAAATGATGCTAAAAGTAATGTAGTGATAGTTGCTAATCAACTCAGTCATGCTTACAGCAATGAAGTAAGAGTTGCTACGAACCTCAAAATAATGCGACAGTGACGTAAGAAGAATTGCTAATGAACTTAAAATGATGCTAATAGTAATGTAGTGATAGTTGCTCATCATTTCAGTGATGCTAACAGTAATGGAGTGAAAGTTTCGAATAACCTCAAAGTGATGCTGACAGTAATGTACTAAGAGTTGCTACGAACCTCAAAATAATGCGACAGTGATGTCAGAAGAATTGCTAAAGATCTAAAAATGATGCGACAGTGATTTAGTAAGAATTGCTAATGAACTCAAAATGATGCTAACAGTAATGGAGTGAAACTTTCGAAAAACCTCAAAGTGATGCTGACAGTCATGTAGAAAGTGTTGCTACAAACCTCAAAATAATGCGAAAGTAATGCAGTAAAAGTTGCTACGAACCTCAAAATATTGCGACAGTGATGTCAAAAGAATTGCGAATGAACTCAAGATGATGTTAACAGTAATGTAGTGATAGTTGCTAAGAAACTCAGTGATGCTTACAGTAATGTAGTAAGAGTTTCGAACAACCTCAAAGTGATGCTGACAGTCATTTAGTAAGAGTTGCTAATGAACTCAATTCAGTGCTACAGTGATGTCGTGAGAATTGCTCATAAACTAAAAATGATGCTAACAGTAATGTAGTGATAGTTGCTAATAAACTCAAAGTGATGCTGACAGTTATGTAGTAAGAGTTGCTAGGAACCTTAAAATAATGCAACAATAATGTAGTAAGAGTTGCTACGAACCTCAAAATAATGTGACAGTGATGTCAGAAGAATTGCTAATGAACTCAAGATGATGCTAACAGTAATGGAGTGAAACTTTCGAATAACCTCAAAGTGATGCTGACAGCCATGTAGGAAGAGTTGCTACGACCCTTAAAATAATGCAACAATAATGTAGTAAGAGTTGCTACGAACCTCAAAATAATGCGACAGTGATGTCAGAAGAATTGCTAATGATCTCAAAATGATGCGACAGTGATTTAGTAAGAATTGCTAATGAAATCAAAATGATGCGAACAGTAATGGAGTGAACGTTTCGAATAACCTCAAAGTGATGCTGACAGTCATGTACTAAGAGTTGCTACGAACCTAAAAATAATGCGACAGTAATGTAGTAAAAGTTGCTACGAACCTCAAAATATTGCGACTGTGATGTCGGAAGAATTGCTAATGAACTCAAGATTATGCGACAGTGATTTAGTAAGAATTGCTAATGAACTTAAAATGATGCTAACAGTAATGTAGTGATAGTTGCTAATCAAGTCAGTGATGCTTACAGTAATGTAGTAAGTGTTTCGAATAACCTCAAAGTGATGCTGACAGTCATGTAGTAAGAGTTGCTACGAACCTCAATATAATGCGACAGTGATGTCAGAAGAATTGCTAATGATCTCAAAATGATGCGACAGTGATTTAGAAAGAATTGCTAATGAACTCAAAATGATGCTAAAAGTAATGGAGTGAAAGTTTAGAATAACCTCAAAGTGATGCTGACAGTCATGTAGTCAGAGTTGCTACTAACCTCAAAATAATGCAAACGTAATGTTGTAAGATTTGCTAATGAACTCAAAATAATGCTACAGTGATGTCCAAAGACTTGATAATGATATCAAAATTATGCGACAGTGATGTAGTAAGAATTGCTCATGAACTCAAAATGATAGTAACAGTAATGTAGTGAAAGTTGCCAATAAACTCAAAGTGATGCTGACAGTCATGTAGTAAGAGTTGCTACGAACCTCCAAATAATGCGACAGTGATGTCAGAAGAATTGCTAATGATCTAAAAATGATGCGACAGTGATGTCGTAAGAATTGCGAATAAACTAAAAATGATGCTAACGGTAATGTAGGAAGAGTTGAAACTAACCTCAAAATGATGCTCCAGTGATGTCGTAAGAATTGCTAATGATCCCAAAATGATATGACAGTGATGTCGTAAGAATTGCTAATGAACTCAAAATGATGCTAACAGTAATGTAGTGATAGTTGCTAATCAACTCTGTGATGCTTACAGTAATGTAGGAAGAGTTGCTACGAACCTCAAAATAATGCGACAGTCATTTCGTGTTTCGAACAACCTCAAAGTGATGCTGACAGTCATGTAGTAAGAGTTGCTACT
Source organism: Aulostomus chinensis (assembly GCF_037954235.1). Lineage (NCBI taxonomy): Eukaryota > Metazoa > Chordata > Actinopteri > Syngnathiformes > Aulostomidae > Aulostomus > Aulostomus chinensis. The sequence goes on along the minus strand of NC_141320.1, from coordinate 13,529,303 downwards.
AACCTCAAAATAATGCAACAGTAATGTAGAAAGAGTTGCTCCGAAGCTCCGAATAATGCGACAGTGATGTCGGAAGAATTGCTAATGATCTCAAAATGATGTGACAGTGATGTAGTAAGAATTGCTAATGAACTCAAAATGATGCTAACAGTAATGGAGTGAAAGTTTCGAATAACCTCAGTGATGCTGACAGTCATGTAGGAAGAGTTGCTACGAACCTCAAAATAATGCGACAGTCATTTCGTAAGAATTGCTAATAAACTCTAAATGATGCTGACGGTAATGGAGGAAGAGTTGAAACTAACCTCAAAATGATGCTACAGTGATGTCGTAAGAATTGCTATTAAATTCAAAATGATGCTAACAGTAATGTAGCGATAGTTCCTAATAAACTCAGTGATGCTTACAGTAATGTAGTAAGTGTTTTGAACAACCTCAAAGTGATGCTGACAGTCATGTGGTCAGAGTTGCGAGTAACCTAAAAATGATGCTGACAGTAATGTAGTAAGAGTTGCTACGAACCTCAAAATAATGCTACAGTGATGTCGTAAGAATTGCTAATCATCTAAAAATGATGCGACAGTGATGTCGTAAGAATTGCTAAGGAATTCAAAATGATGGTAACAGTAATGTAGTGAAAGTTGCCAATGAACTCAAAGTGATGCTGACAGTAATGTAGTAAGAGTTGCTACGAACCTTAAAATAATGCAACAGTAATGTAGTAAGAGTTGCTACGAACCTCAAAACAATGTGACAGTGATGTCGGAAGAATTGCTAATGATGTCAAAATGATGCGACAGTGATGTAGAAAGAATTCCTAATGAACTCAAAATGATGATAACAGTAATGGAGTGAAAGTTGCTAATCAACTCAGTGATGCTTACAGTAATGTAGTAAGTGTTTCGAATAACCTCAAAGTGATGCTTACAGTCATGTAGTAAGTGTTGCTAAAAACCTCAAAATAATGCGAAAGTAATGTAGTAAAAGTTGCTACGAACCTCAAAATATTGCGACAGTGATGTCGGAAGAATTGCTAATGAACTCAAAATGAAACTAACAGTAATGTAGTGATAGTTGCAAAGAAACTCAGTGATGCTTACAGTAATGTAGTAAGAGTTTCGAACAACCTCAAAGTGATGCTGACAGTCATTTAGTAAGAGTTGCTAATGAACTCAGTTCAATGCGAAAGTGATGTCGTGAGAATTGCTCAACAACTCAAAATGATGCTAACAGTAATGTAGTGATAGTTGCTAATAAACTCAAAGTGATGCTGACAGTCATGTAGTAAGAGTTGCTAGGAACCTTAAAATAATGCAACAATAATGTAGTAAGAGTTGCTACAGACCTCAAAATAATGCGACAGTGATGTCGGAAGAATTGCTAATGATGTCAAAATGATGCAACAGTGATGTAGTAAAAGTTGCTACGAACCTCGAAATATTGCGACAGTGATGTCGGAAGAATTGCTAATGAACCCAAGATGATGCTAACAGTAATGTAGTGATAGTTGCTAAGAAACTCAGTGATGCTTAAAGTAATGTAGTAAGAGTTTCGAACAACCTCAAAGTGATGCTGACAGTAATTTAGTAAGAGTTGCTAATGAACTCAATTTAATGCTACAGTGATGTCGTGAGAATTGCTCAACAACTCAAAATGATGCTAACAGTAATGTAGTGATAGTTGCTAATAAACTCAAAGTGATGCTGACAGTGATGTAGTAAGAGTTGCTACGAACCTTAAAATAATGCAACAATAATGTAGTAAGACTTGCTACGAACCTCAAAATATTGTGACAGTGATGTCAGAATAATTGCTAATGATCTCAAAATGATGCGACAGTGATGGAGTAAGAATTGCGAATGAACTCAAAATGATGCTAACAGTAATGGAGTGAAACTTTCGAATAACCTCAAAGTGATGCTGACAGTCATGAAGTAAGTGTTGCTACGAACCTCAAAATAATGCGACAGTAATGTAGTAAAAGTTGCTACGAACCTCAAAATATTGCGACAGTGATGTCAGAAGAATTGCAAATGATCTAAAAATGATGCGACAGTGATGTAGTAAGAATTGCGAATGAACTCAAAATGATGCTAACAGTAATGGAGTGAAACTTTCGAATAACCTCAAAGTGATGCTGACAGTCATGTCGTAAGTGTTGCTTCGAACCTCAAAATAATGCGACAGTAATGTAGTAAAAGTTGCTACGAACCTCAAAATATTGCGACAGTGATGTCAGAAGAATTGCAAATGATCTAAAAATGATGCGACAGTGATGTAGTAAGAATTGCTAATGAACTCAAAATGATGCTAACAGTAATGGAGTAAAAGATTCGAATAACCTCAAAGTGATGCTGACAGTCATGTAGGAAGTGTTTCGAATAACCTCAAAGTGATGCTGACAGTCATGTACTAAGAGTTGCTACGAACCTCAAAATAATGCGACAGTAATGTAGTAAAAGTTGCTACGAACCTCAAAATATTGCGACAGTGATGTCGGAAGAATTGCTAATGAACTCAAAATGATGCTAACAGTAATGTAGTGATAGTTGCTAATCAACTCAGTGGTGCTTACAGTAATGTAGTTAGTGTTTCGAATAACCTCAAAGTGATGCTGACAGTCATGTAGTAAAAGTTGCTAGGAACCTCAAAATAATGCGACAGTAATGTAGTAAGAATTGCGAATGAACTCAAAATGATGATAACAGTAATGGAGTGAAACTTTCTTATAACATCAAAATGATGCCAACAGTAATGTAGTGATAGTTGCTAATAAACTCAAAGGGATGCTGACAGTAATGTACTAAGAGTTGCTACGAACCTCAAAATAATGCGACAGTAATGTAGTAAAAGTTGCTTCGAACCTCAAAATATTGCGACAGTGATGTCGGAAGAATCGCTAATGATCTCAAGATGATGCTAACAGTAATGTAGTGAAAGTTGCAAAGAAACTCAGTGATGCTGACAGTAATGTAGTAAGAGTTTCGAACAACCTCAAAGTGATGCTGACAGTCATTTAGTAAGAGTTGCTAATGAACTCAATTTAATGCTACAGTGATGTCGTGAGAATTGCTCAACAACTCAAAATGATGCTAACAGTAATGTAGTGATAGTTGCTAATAAACTCAAAGTGATGCTGACAGTGATGTAGTAAGAGTTGCTACGAACCTTAAAATAATGCAACAATAATGTAGTAAGACTTGCTACGAACCTCAAAATATTGTGACAGTGATGTCAGAATTATTGCTAATGATCTCAAAATGATGCGACAGTGATGGAGTAAGAATTGCGAATGAACTCAAAATGATGCTAACAGTAATGGAGTGAAACTTTCGAATAACCTCAAAGTGATGCTGACAGTCATGTAGTAAGTGTTGCTACGAACCTCAAAATAATGCGACAGTAATGTAGTAAAAGTTGCTACGAACCTCAAAATATTGCGACGGTGATGTCGGAAGAACTGCTAATGAACTCAAAATGATGCTGACTGTAATGTAGTGATAGTTGCTAAGAAACTCAGTGATGCTTACAGTAATGTAGTAAGAGTTTCGAACAACCTCAAAGTGATGCTGACAGTCATTTAGTAAGACTTGCTAATGAACTCAGTTCAGTGCTACAGTGATTTCGTGAGAATTGCTCAAAAACTCAAAATGATGCTAACAGTAATGTAGTGATAGTTGCTAATAAACTCAAAGTGATGCTGACAGTGATGTAGTAAGAGTTGCTACGAACCTCAAAACAATGTGACAGTGATGTCGGAAGAATTGCTAATGATGTCAAAATGATGCGACAGTGATGTAGAAAGAATTCCTAATGAACTCAAAATGATGATAACAGTAATGGAGTGAAAGTTGCTAATCAACTCAGTGATGCTTACAGTAATGTAGTAAGTGTTTCGAATAACCTCAAAGTGATGCTTACAGTCATGTAGTAAGTGTTGCTAAAAACCTCAAAATAATGCGAAAGTAATGTAGTAAAAGTTGCTACGAACCTCAAAATATTGCGACAGTGATGTCGGAAGAATTGCTAATGAACTCAAAATGAAACTAACAGTAATGTAGTGATAGTTGCAAAGAAACTCAGTGATGCTTACAGTAATGTAGTAAGAGTTTCGAACAACCTCAAAGTGATGCTGACAGTCATTTAGTAAGAGTTGCTAATGAACTCAGTTCAATGCGAAAGTGATTTCGTGAGAATTGCTCAACAACTCAAAATGATGCTAACAGTAATGTAGTGATAGTTGCTAATAAACTCAAAGTGATGCTGACAGTAATGTAGTAAGAGTTGCTAGGAACCTTAAAATAATGCAACAATAATGTAGTAAGAGTTGCTACAGACCTCAAAATAATGCGACAGTGATGTCGGAAGAATTGCTAATGATGTCAAAATGATGCGACAGTGATGTAGTAAAAGTTGCTACGAACCTCGAAATATTGCGACAGTGATGTCGGAAGAATTCCTAATGAACCCAAGATGATGCTAACAGTAATGTAGTGATAGTTGCTAAGAAACTCAGTGATGCTTAAAGTAATGTAGTAAGAGTTTCGAACAACCTCAAAGTGATGCTGACAGTAATTTAGTAAGAGTTGCTAATGAACTCAATTTAATGCTACAGTGATGTCGTGAGAATTGCTCAACAACTCAAAATGATGCTAACAGTAATGTAGTGATAGTTGCTAATAAACTCAAAGTGATGCTGACAGTGATGTAGTAAGAGTTGCTACGAACCTTAAAATAATAAAACAATAATGTAGTAAGACTTGCTACGAACCTCAAAATATTGTGACAGTGATGTCAGAATAATTGCTAATGATCTCAAAATGATGCGACAGTGATGGAGTAAGAATTGCGAATGAACTCAAAATGATGCTAACAGTAATGGAGTGAAACTTTCGAATAACCTCAAAGTGATGCTGACAGTCATGTAGTAAGTGTTGCTACGAACCTCAAAATAATGCGACAGTGATGTCATAAGAATTGCTAAAGATCTCAAAATGATGCGACAGTGATGTCAGAAGAATTGGTAATGATCTCAAAATGATGCTAACAGTAATGGAGTGAACGTTTCGAATAACCTCAAAGTGATGCTGAAAATCATGTACTAAGAGTTGCTACGAACCTCAAAATGATGCGACAGTAATGTAGTAAAAGTTAATACGAACCTCAAAATATTGCGACAGTGATGTCGGAAGAACTGCGAATGAACTCAAAATGATGCTAACAGTAATGTAGTGATAGTTGCTAATCAACTCAGTGATGCTTACAGTAATGTAGTAAGTGTTTCGAATAACCTCAAAGTGATGCTGACAGTCATGTAGCAAGAGTTGCTACGAACCTCAAAATAATGTGACAGTGATGTCAGAAGAATTGCTAATGATCTCAAAATGATGCGACAGTGATGTAGTAAGAATTGCGAGTGAACTCAAAATGATGCTAACAGTAATGGAGTGAAAGTTTCGAATAACCTCAAAGACATGCTGACAGTCATGTAGTAAGAGTTGCTACGAACCTCAAAATAATGCGACAGTAATGTAGTAAAAGTTGCTACGAACCTCAAAATAATGCGACAGTGATGTCGGAAGAATTGCTAAAGATCTCAAAATGATGCGACAGTGATTTAGAAAGAAGTGCTCATGAACTCAAAATGATGCTAACAGCAATGGAGTGAACGTTTCGAATAACCTCAAAGTGATGCTGACAGTCTTGTACAAAGAGTTGCTACGAACCTCAAAATAATGCGACAGTGATGTCGGAAGAATTGCTAATGATCTCAAAATGATGCGACAGTGATGTAGTAAGAATTGCTAGTGAACTCAAAATGATGATAACAGTAATGGAGTGAAACTTTCGAATAACCTCAAAGTGATGCTGACAGTCATGGAGTAAGTGTTGCAACAAACCTCAAAATAATGTGAAAGTAATGTAGTAAAAGTTGCTACGAACCTCAAAATATTGCGACAGTGATGTCGGAAGAATCGCTAATGAACTCAAGATGATGCTAACAGTAATGTAGTGAAAGTTGCTATGAAACTCAGTGATGCTTACAGTAATGTAGTAAGAGTTTCGAACAACCTCAAAGTGATGCTGATTTCATTTAGTAAGAGTTGCTAATGAACTCAATTCAATGCTACAGTGATGTCGTGAGAATTGCTCATAAACTAAAATAATGCGAACAGTAATGTAGTGATAGTTGCTAATAAACTCAAAATGATGCAGACAGTAATGTAGTAAGAGTTGCTACGAACCTTAAAATAATGCAACAATAATGTAATAAGAGTTGCTAATGAACTCAATTCAATGCTACAATGATGTCGTGAGAATTGCTCATGAACTAAAAATGATGCGAACAGTAATGTAGTGATAGTTGCTAATAACCTCAAAGTGATGCTGACAGTCATGTAGTAAGTGTTGCTACGAACCTCAAAATATTGCGACAGTGATGTCGGAAGCATTTCGAATAAACTCAAAATGATGCTAACAGTAATGTAGTGAAAGTTGCTAATAAACTCAAAGTGATACTGACAGTCATGTAGTAAGTGTTTCGAATAACCTAAAATGATGCTAACAGTAATGGAGTAAAAGTTTCGAATAACCTCAAAGTGATGCTGACAGTCATGTACTAAGAGTTGCTACGAACCTCAAAATAATGTGACAGTAATGTAGTAAAAGTTGCTACGAACCTCAAAATATTGCGACAGTGATGTCGGAAGAATTGCTAATGAACTCAAAATGATGCTAACAGTAATGTAGTGATAGTTGCTAATCAACTCAGTGGTGCTTACAGTAATGTAGTAAGTGTTTCGAAAAACCTCAAAGTGATGCTGACAGTCATGTAATAAGAGTTGCTACGAACCTCAAAATAATGCGACAGTGATGTAGTAAGAATCGCTAATGAACTCAAAATGATGATAACAGTATTGGAGTGAAACTTTCGAATAACCTAAAGGTGATGCTGACAGTCATGTAGTAAGAGTTGCTACGAACCTTAAAATAATGCAAAAATAATGTAGTAAGAGTTGCTACGAACCTCAAAATATATCGACAGTGATGTCGGAAGAATTGCTAATGAACTCAAAATGATGCTAACAGTAATGTAGTGATAGTTGCTAATCAACTCAGTGATGCTTACAGTAATGTAGGAAGTGTTTCGAATAACCTCAAAGTGATGCTGACAGTCACGTACTAAGAGTTGTTACGAACCTCAAAATAATGCGACAGTGATGTCAGAAGAATTGCTAAAGATCTAAAAATGATGCGACAGTGATGTAGTAAGAGTTGCTAATGAACTCAATTTAATGCTACAGTGATGTCGTGAGAATTGCTCAACAACTCAAAATGATGCTAACAGTAATGTAGTGATAGTTGCTAATAAACTCAAAGTGATGCTGACAGTAATGTAGTAAGAGTTCCTAGGAACCTTAAAATAATGCAACAATAATGTAGTAAGAGTTGCTACGAACCTCAAAATATTGCGACAGTGATGTCGGAAGAATTGCTCATGAACTCAAGATGATGCTAAAAGTAATGTAGTGATAATTGCTAATCAACTCAGTGATGCTTGCAGTAATGTAGTAAGTGTTTCGAATAACCTCAAAGTGATGCGGACAGTCATGTAGTAAGAGTTGCTAATGAACTCAATTCAATTGCTACAGTGATGTCGTGAGAATTGCTCATGAACTCAAATTGATGCTAACAGTAATGTAGTGACAGTTGCTAATAAACTCAAAGTGATGCTGACAGTAATGTCATAAGAGTTGCTACGAACCTTAAAAAAATGCAACAATAATGTAGTAAGAGTTGCTACGAACCTCAAAATAATGTGACAGTGATGTCAGAAGAATTGCTAATGATCTCAAAATGATGCGACAGTGATTTAGTAAGAATTACTAATGAACTCAAAATGATGCTAACAGTAATGGAGTGAACGTTTTGAATAACCTCAAAGTGATGCTGACAGTCATGTACTAAGAGTTGCTACGGACCTCAAAATAATGCGACAGTAATGTAGTAAAAGTTGCTACGAACCTCAAAATATTGCGACAGTGATGTCAGAAGAATTGCTAATGAACTCAAGATGATGCTAACAGTTATGGAGTGAAACTTTCGAATAACCTCAAAGTGATGCTGACCGTCATGTAGTAAGAGTTGCTACGAACCTCAAAATAATGCGAAAGTAATGTAGTAAAAGTTGCTACGAACCTCAAAATATTGCGACAGTGATGACGGAATAATTGCTAATGAACTCAAAATGATGCTAACAGTAATGTAGTAAGTGTTTCGAATAACCTCTAAGTGATGCTGACAGTCATGTACTAAGAGTTGCTACGAACCTCAAAATAATGCGACAGTAATGTAGTAAAAGTTGCGACGAACCTCAAAATATTGCGACAGTGATGTCGGAAGAATTGCTAATGAACTCAAAATGATGCTAAAAGTAATGTAGTGATAGTTGCTAATCAACTCAGTCATGCTTACAGCAATGAAGTAAGAGTTGCTACGAACCTCAAAATAATGCGACAGTGACGTAAGAAGAATTGCTAATGAACTTAAAATGATGCTAATAGTAATGTAGTGATAGTTGCTCATCATTTCAGTGATGCTAACAGTAATGGAGTGAAAGTTTCGAATAACCTCAAAGTGATGCTGACAGTAATGTACTAAGAGTTGCTACGAACCTCAAAATAATGCGACAGTGATGTCAGAAGAATTGCTAAAGATCTAAAAATGATGCGACAGTGATTTAGTAAGAATTGCTAATGAACTCAAAATGATGCTAACAGTAATGGAGTGAAACTTTCGAAAAACCTCAAAGTGATGCTGACAGTCATGTAGAAAGTGTTGCTACAAACCTCAAAATAATGCGAAAGTAATGCAGTAAAAGTTGCTACGAACCTCAAAATATTGCGACAGTGATGTCAAAAGAATTGCGAATGAACTCAAGATGATGCTAACAGTAATGTAGTGATAGTTGCTAAGAAACTCAGTGATGCTTACAGTAATGTAGTAAGAGTTTCGAACAACCTCAAAGTGATGCTGACAGTCATTTAGTAAGAGTTGCTAATGAACTCAATTCAGTGCTACAGTGATGTCGTGAGAATTGCTCATAAACTAAAAATGATGCTAACTGTAATGTAGTGATAGTTGCTAATAAACTCAAAGTGATGCTGACAGTTATGTAGTAAGAGTTGCTAGGAACCTTAAAATAATGCAACAATAATGTAGTAAGAGTTGCTACGAACCTCAAAATAATGTGACAGTGATGTCAGAAGAATTGCTAATGAACTCAAGATGATGCTAACAGTAATGGAGTGAAACTTTCGAATAACCTCAAAGTGATGCTGACAGCCATGTAGGAAGAGTTGCTACGACCCTTAAAATAATGCAACAATAATGTAGTAAGAGTTGCTACGAACCTCAAAATAATGCGACAGTGATGTCAGAAGAATTGCTAATGATCTCAAAATGATGCGACAGTGATTTAGTAAGAATTGCTAATGAAATCAAAATGATGCGAACAGTAATGGAGTGAACGTTTCGAATAACCTCAAAGTGATGCTGACAGTCATGTACTAAGAGTTGCTACGAACCTAAAAATAATGCGACAGTAATGTAGTAAAAGTTGCTACGAACCTCAAAATATTGCGACTGTGATGTCGGAAGAATTGCTAATGAACTCAAGATTATGCGACAGTGATTTAGTAAGAATTGCTAATGAACTTAAAATGATGCTAACAGTAATGTAGTGACAGTTGCTAATCAAGTCAGTGATGCTTACAGTAATGTAGTAAGTGTTTCGAATAACCTCAAAGTGATGCTGACAGTCATGTAGTAAGAGTTGCTACGAACCTCAATATAATGCGACAGTGATGTCAGAAGAATTGCTAATGATCTCAAAATGATGCGACAGTGATTTAGTAAGAATTGCTAATGAACTCAAAATGATGCTAAAAGTAATGGAGTGAAAGTTTAGAATAACCTCAAAGTGATGCTGACAGTCATGTAGTCAGAGTTGCTACTAACCTCAAAATAATGCAAACGTAATGTAGTAAGATTTGCTAATGAACTCAAAATAATGCTACAGTGATGTCCAAAGACTTGATAATGATATCAAAATTATGCGACAGTGATGTAGTAAGAATTGCTCATGAACTCAAAATGATAGTAACAGTAATGTAGTGAAAGTTGCCAATAAACTCAAAGTGATGCTGACAGTCATGTAGTAAGAGTTGCTACGAACCTCCAAATAATGCGACAGTGATGTCAGAAGAATTGCTAATGATCTAAAAATGATGCGACAGTGATGTCGTAAGAATTGCGAATAAACTAAAAATGATGCTAACGGTAATGTAGGAAGAGTTGAAACTAACCTCAAAATGATGCTCCAGTGATGTCGTAAGAATTGCTAATGATCCCAAAATGATATGACAGTGATGTCGTAAGAATTGCTAATGAACTCAAAATGATGCTAACAGTAATGTAGTGATAGTTGCTAATCAACTCTGTGATGCTTACAGTAATGTAGGAAGAGTTGCTACGAACCTCAAAATAATGCGACAGTCATTTCGTGTTTCGAACAACCTCAAAGTGATGCTGACAGTCATGTAGTAAGAGTTGCTACTAACCTCAAAATAATGCAACAGTAATGTAGAAAGAGTTGCTCCGAAGCTCCGAATAATGCGACAGTGATGTCGGAAGAATTGCTAATGATGTCAAAATGATGTGACAGTGATGTAGTAAGAATTGCTAATGAACTCAAAATGATGCTAACAGTAATGGAGTGAAAGTTTCGAATAACCTCAGTGATGCTGACAGTCATGTAGGAAGAGTTGCCACGAACCTCAAAATAATGCGACAGTCATTTCGTAAGAATTGCTAATAAACTCTAAATGATGCTGACGGTAATGGAGGAAGAGTTGAAACTAACCTCAAAATGATGCTACAGTGATGTCGTAAGAATTGCTATTAAATTCAAAATGATGCTAACAGTAATGTAGCGATAGTTCCTAATAAACTCAGTGATGCTTACAGTAATGTAGTAAGTGTTTTGAACAACCTCAAAGTGATGCTGTAAGTCATGTGGTCAGAGTTGCGAGTAACCTAAAAATGATGCTGACAGTAATGTAGTAAGAGTTGCAACGAACCTCAAAATAATGCTACAGTGATGTCGTAAGAATTGCTAATCATCTAAAAATGATGCGACAGTGATGTCGTAAGAATTGCTAAGGAACTCAAAATGATGGTAACAGTAATGTAGTGAAAGTTGCCAATGAACTCAAAGTGATGCTGACAGTAATGTAGTAAGAGTTGCTACGAACCTTAAAATAATGCAACAGTAATGTAGTAAGAGTTGCTACGAACCTCAAAATAATGCGACAGTGATTTTTGGAAGAGTTGCTAATGATCTCAAAATGATGCGACAGTGATGTAGTAAGAATTGCTAATGAACTCAAAATGATGCTAACAGTATGGAAGTGAAAGTTTCGAATAACCTCAACGTGATGCTGACAGTAATGTAGTAGGAGTTGCTATGAACCTAAAAATAATGCAACAGTAATGTAGTAAGAGTTTCTATGAACCTCAAAATAAAGCGAGAGTGATTTCAGAAGACTCGGTAATGATGTCAACATGATGCGACAGTGATGTCGTAAGAATTGCTAATGAACTCAAAATGATGCGACAGTGACGTATTAAGAATTGTAATGAACTCAAAATGATGCTAACTGTAATGTAGTGAAAGTTTCGAATAACCTCAAAGTGATGCTGACAGTCATGTAGGAAGAGTTGCTACGAACCTTAAAATAATGCAACACTAATGTAGTAAGTGTTACTATGAACTTCAAAATAATGTGACAGTGATGTAGTAAGAATTGCTTATGATATGAAATGATGGGACAGTGATGTAGTAAGAATTGCAAATGAACTCAAAATGATGCTAACAGTAATGGAGTGAAAGTTTCGAACAACCTCAAAGTGATGCTGACAGTCATGTTGTAAGACTTGCAAAAAAACTCAAAATGATGCGACAGTGATGGAGTAAGAATTGCTAATGAACTCAAAATAATGCTAACAGTAATGTAGTGAAAGTTGCCAATAAACTCAAAATGTGCTGACAGTCATGTACGAAGAGTTGCTACAAACCTTAAAATAATGCAACAGTAATGTAGTAAGAGTTACTACGAACTTCAAAATGATGTGACAGTGATGTAGTAAGAATTGCTTATGATCTGAAATGATGGGACAGTGATGTAGTAAGAATTGCTAATGAACTCGAAACGATGCTAACAGTAATGTAGTGAAAGTTGCGAGGAACCTAAAAATGATGCTGACAGTGATGTCGGAAGAATTGCTAATGAACTCAAAATGATGCTAACAGTAATGTAGTGAAAGTTTATAATAACCACAAGTGATGCTGACAGTCATTTAGTTAGAGTTGCTACAAACCTCAAAATAATGCGAAAGTGATGTCGGAAGAATTGCTCATGATCTCAAAATGATGCGACAGTGATGTAGTAAGAATTGCTGATGAACTCAAAATGATGCTGACAGTATGGTAGTGAAAGTTTCGAATAACCTCAAAGTGATGCTGACAGTCATGTTATAAGAGTTGCTACGAACCTCAAAATAATGCGACAGTAATGTAGTAAAAGTTGCTACGAACCTCAAAATAATGCAACAGTGATGTCGGAAGAATTGCAAATGATCTCAAAATGATGCGACAGTGATGTACTAAGAATTGCTAATAACCTCAAATAATGCTAGTGATGTTGAAGAATTGCTAATGAACTCATTAATGAACTCAAAATGATGCTAACAGTAATGTAGGGAAAGTTGCGAGTAACCTAAAAATTATGCTGACAGTAATGTAGTAAGAGTTGCTAATAACCTCAAAATAATGCTACAGTGATGTCGTAAGAATTGCTAATGAAATAAAAATGATGCGACAGTGATGTCGTAAGAATTGCTGATGATCCCAAAAAAATGTGACAGTGATGTCGGAAGAATTGCTAATGATCTCAAAATGATGCGACAGTGATGTACTAAGAATTGCTAATAACCTAGAACTTAATAAGCTGCCATCAACCTTGATGACCAACTCCTTCACTGTGTGGTTCAGAGTCCCTGGTTTGATTTGTTTCAGGACTTCAGAAGCTCCAATCCTCTCTAAGTTCTAGTGAGAGTGGAAGAGATTATAAATGAGAGAAGCAGGGCCCTCACTCAGAACTGAACCAGCTCAGTTGGGAGAGCGTTAGACTGAAGATCTAAAGGTCCCTGGTCTGATCCCAGGTTTCAGCAGAGGAGCAGCATTGACTTTACTTTCCAGTGGAGGAACTGCAGACATGAAGGAAACTAACATCTTGTCCTGTGCATTCTTGTGACATTCAGGACATTTTTGGAGCCTCTTGTTGGATTTTGCCACAGAGAATCAGAGCCAATCAAAAGCATGGTGGACTTCAACATGGAGGACTGAACAAGTCAAGAAAGCATCAGTTTGACCTTCACAGGTGTTTCTGTTCCTGTCTCAATGCTGTAGAAAGAGCCTGAGGAGCTCAGACGGTAGAGCATCAGACTTTTAATCTGAGGGTCCAGGGTTCAAGTCCCTGTTCAGGTGCTGTGGAGGTTCCAGTGTTTGACAACATGGTACTGGATGAAGTTTAGTGTTGAACAAACTGTCAACATTAAAAGTAGAAGTGTTCTTGTCTTGCCACTGTGAGACAGTCGCTAGAAAACTGACCAACAATAATTTCATGTGGCATGCAATTAACAAAAGACCTACATTGATGGTCGAGGGGAGGCTGGAGCCTATCCCAGCATCTACGGGCCAGAGGCGGGGTTCACCCTGGACAGGTCACCAGTCCATCACAGGGTCAGCATACAGAGACGAACAACCATTCACACTCACATTCATACCTACGGTCAATTTAGAGTGTCCAATCAGCCTCGTCCCCAATTACATGTCTTTGGACAGTGGGAAGGAGCCGGAGTACCAGAGAGAACCCATGCATTCATGGGGAGAACATGCAGGCTCTACACAGAAAGATTCCCCACCCGAGCCTGGACTCAAACCCAGAACCTTCTTGCTGTGAGGCCACAGTGCTCACCACTGCACCATCATGCTGTCATGCTCTCTTCTACTTTCCTCAATTGTCTTTCTTTCATGTCCTCCTGAGATCAAAGACAGAATTCTAGCTACTGTCAAAGCCCTGATGACATCATCAGGAATTCTGACTTTGATCTGGAGACTCTTGCTTTAATCTGAATTTGACCTGACTAATGTTTTAGTTTAGGTTGCATGATACCGACCACCTCATTTCTCCTGATGGACTGGTGACCTGCCCAGGGTGAACCCTGCCTCTTGAACAACGTCACCTGGGATCGCCCCCCCCCCCCCCCCCATGACCCCATACCCCCTTCCCTCATGTGACTCTTTCATGCGGGCCTCTCTACTTGGGCTACATCCACCAAACTTTACACACATAGTGTGATGCCCCAGAGTAGCATGTGCTGGGAATTTCAGCCATCTAGGTGCTAAGGGGCCCAAGCACGGTCCCGGGGCATCCACTAACCCTAAGGGGCTCCTCAAAGTCTGGCCCCTCTTCCCTGGTTTCATTTGAGCTGAAGCCACCAAAAGTCACACCAATGGTTGATGTCAGTGAGAGGACTGATTCTGACATTTTCAGCCATCCAGAAGTTACAGAGCTGAAACACAAGACCCCAAAGCCCCTTCCATGTTTGTTGCCAGAGATATCGTAGTAATGACTGTGCACCTCCTTTATGAAGAAAAACAAAACAACTACTGCTTTGGGGCTTGTGTTTAGGGGTATTATATTATTAGTATTATATTATATTATGTGTGTAAAGTTTGGTGGATGTAGCCGGATGGGCCGGTGTGAGCAGGCATTTCAAAATATATATTTCTGGTAAAAACGCAGAAACAGCGGTTAGTTTGTTTTTGTGTTAAAATGAGAAACAGACCCATCCAGTTGTAGTGCCACCACTCAGCGGCCGCCTTGCAGTCAGAAGCCATGAAGAATTTTGCCCAGTAAGAGGAAGGAGAAAGGAGGAGCCGAAAAAGAGACACTCCCGAGAAGAAAAGCAGCCGAATTTCCAAAACTCTACGTGTTCTTTCCAGGGCTGGACTGGGAAGAAGAGACGTCAGGTGTTGGAACGTGTAGTGGAAGAAGAAGGTCTCTGTGAGTAGTGAAAGAGTATCACTCTTTTAACATGGTTACTGTCTTCCATGTAGAATACTGCACTTTATTTTAATTTTTGAAACTTCAAAATGTGCGCATACATCCTCTGGTATGGCGTGTGCTTACACATATCGTGTAAATAACCATGGAGGGCTGCCAGGGATGAAAAATGCCAGGGCCATTTTTTGGTCCCAGTCCAGCCCTGCTTCTTAACCTGCTCACGGTGTCCTGTCAGCTGTCTTCCCTCAAGGTGGTGGCCAGTCTTGCTCTGGAGCAGTTTCAAAAATAGGCCTCAGCACACTGCCTCTGTGCCATGCCTCTCTCATGCTCCTCTACTCTTTGGTGCACATGCCTCCAGTCTGTCAGGCCTCTAATGAAGACACTTGGATCACTGGGCTTGCTAAAAGCAGGGCAAACAAAACAAAACAAAGCATGACGTTGACCACAATAAGTCAGCCATTTCCACGTCGTGCCGTCCGTTCTAACGAAGAGCCTCTGGACGACAGGGTTCATGGAATCTTGTTGAGGATGAAACTTTAAAAAATCAGTCCTCTGTGTGGAAGAAGGGAGACTAAAATAGTCTCCAACTGACTGATCTGACTCCTCCACTTCCATTGCAACAGCATGGCTTGACTAAGAGAAAGAGAGAGAGCTGAGAGATTTCATTGGACGAGCCCAATGTCCTTCAAGAAAATCAACCAATGGGCCGCGTTTCGCGTATCCGATACCGTTACGGTCGATTAAAAACTATACACTTTTGAAAAAAAAATTATGACAGTTATGGGCCGGCCCAAAGATGTGCATCGGCCAGATGGCCAGTCCAGCCCTGGGTTCACCCTTGATGGGTCACCAGTCCATCCCAGGACCAACACACACAGACAGACAACCATTCACACTCACAGTCATTTAGAGTGTTCAGGTAACCACTACCCTCTTGATGTCTTTGGACTGTGGGAGGAAGCTGGAGTACCAGAGAGAACCCACACAGAGACAGGGAGAACCTGCAGGAGGGGTGGAGATCGATGAGTCCTGGAGACGTTCAATAATGTCCACAACTTTGGCACCAGGAAGACAGCAGGTGATGGCACCTGGGAGTTCAACAGACCTGATGATTGAACCACCAATCACAAGGATTTCAGCCTCCATTGTAACCAGAGAGTTTAGATGAGAGAGAACCTGCTGTCAGCCTCACCAGTCAGGGCAGTGGCAGAGGCAGCAGAGTTGAATGAAGCAGGACCACCTGGCAGGTCTCAGCTGGAGGTGATGACATCACTGGCCTCAGTCCTCACCAGTGCTCTGCCTAGCAACAGGGACAATGGGGAGAAACCAGTAGAAGCACTCTGAGAGTTGGAGACAGCAGGAGAGAGACCATGACAGTGTCACCCATGGGAAACTGTTGGATCCACTCAGGACAAGCTGGACAGACACAGATCAAAGACAGAATTGATGATGATGTCATCAGGGGGCTTTGATAGTGTCTTTATTTGTACCCAGAATTCTGTCTTTGATGTCAGGAGGACATGAAAGAAACCCAATAGAGGAAAGTAGAGGAGAACATTCAGCTTCATTAGAAACACTTGAACTGTTGAACAGTAGAATTTGTTAGAAACAGTTTACAACACTGAGTGACAGGATTGAAGAGGGAAGGTTTTTGTATTTTCAGTTTAATTCTAACTTTAAACTGGGCATGAACATTTTTAGTCGTTCATATTCTAACATACAGAGGAAGTCATGACATTCCCTTTTTTTTAACCTGTCCTGTTCAGGAAATGGAAATGGAAATTTAGCTGCTATGTTGAATCAGAAAAACCTTTTGAAGTCTACTTTTGCTTCAGTCAGAAAGTGGACTGTTGTTAACTCTCACAATGGTTGGTGATTGTGGAGGAAGACAAAATCCTTATGAACCTCTTTTTAACAGACACACATTTCTAAAGATGCAGGTTCATTTTATTTTTCTTCTTCTAGCAGAGGATGGTTTTGATCCATCAACCTCTGGGTTACGGGCCCAGCACGCTTCCTCTGAGCCACTCTGCTCTACCATTGATGGTGCCAGGAGGCCTAAAAACACACAAAACACCAATTCAATCCAGGACCGTGTAGCCTGAACTGAAACTCCATCACACGGTGGCTCTGCTGGGGCTCCCACAGGTGAGTGAGGCTGAGCTCCAGTCTGCTCTGAGGAGGCAGCAGACATCTGCACCACTCAGAGGTTTGGTTGGTGTCTTTGACAAAGTCCCAACAAACTAAAATCCTGTTGAAGCAGGAAGTTCTAGTTGAACTCTCATCCACGTCACATGACCAAGAAAACCTCCTCTTTCATTCAGACCAGAACAGACAAACATAGAAACATTGACACGACAGGTGGGCACCGTCAACTTAAAGCACGTTAAAATGGCAAAATATTAGGCCATGCATGCGTTTATGATGCAAAATATTTGATACTTTATTGATAATAAGGATTCCAAGAAACTTTTGGAAACCAGGCCGACCTGTGCCGTGTGCTAGCCTATGGAAACAAACAGACCCAGAATCAGATATAGAGGTTCAGGTTCTGGATGGTTCTGGTTGGTTCCTGCAGTAATTGAAGCAGTTAAAGGCATATATATCCAAGTGTGTGTGTGTGTGTGTGTGTGTGTGTGTGTGTGTGTGTCAAAAACTGACCCACTTTTTTTGCCAACATGAGCCCACAGTGGTGGTGTCTCTAAAGAGGTGGAGCTCTGTCCTTCACCTGCTAGGTTCCAGCAGGCAGCTCAGGTCTAGTTTTCTTCACTGAGCCTCCATGATGAGTTTCCTCTGAGAAGTTCTTGTCCAAGGTCCCAGCTGGTAAAACCATTGTCACCAGTGATACTGGGACCCTGCAGTCCAGTGGTCTTTTCAGGACCACACTGGACCTGCCGTCTTTGTTTGTTGTGTTGTTGTGCAATGTGAGAGAATGTGACAGACCATTTTATACCAAAGAAAGGCTGCGTGTGTGTGTGTGTGTGTAACCATGTAAAACTCTTTTAAATAAATGTTTCAGCCTGCTATTATTTGGATGCTGTATGATTCCTGCAACCCCAGACTAACTCAGGTGTTCGTACTGCAACCTAAAGTATGGTGATGAGGAGAATGATGAACAATCCACAAGGTGATCAGAAAATAAGAAATGGATTCAGGAACAACAAACCCATCTCTGAACATGTGATTGAAACATGTGAGTGGGACTGGCAGAACCTGGCTTTACCTCAAAGTGTCTCATCCAGAGATCTGTGACAGGCGTCTGCTGTGGAGGGTCAATCTGTCCGTCCACATTCAGA
Source organism: Aulostomus chinensis (assembly GCF_037954235.1). Classification (NCBI taxonomy): domain Eukaryota; kingdom Metazoa; phylum Chordata; class Actinopteri; order Syngnathiformes; family Aulostomidae; genus Aulostomus; species Aulostomus chinensis. The sequence goes on along the minus strand of NC_141320.1, from coordinate 13,510,816 downwards.
TCATCGATGCAGCGACTCTGCTAGGATCAAACTACTCAGGATGAAACAGACCAATGTTGACATCAAGTAGCAACTCAGCAGCTGATCAACAGAGTCCTCAGCACCAGTAGAGCCTGGTCCTGGTCCCTGGGGGGCTCCAACCACCAGCCTCTCTGTTAACAGCCAAGCGCCACAGAGACTCTGAGTCTCCTGCTGTTCATGAAGAGTTTTCAGGCTAAATTCAGTGTGTGAGGTCCACACTGCACATTTGAGGGACCATGAAGGACAGAGGAGAGTCTGACTGTCATGGTGAAAGCCTTCAGCACTAGAACTGAAACAGCCCCACCATCTTAACCCCCCCAGACCAAACATCATCGTCCAGCCTCCAACCAGAGGTCCATCAGTTATCATGGAGCCACAGGTGGAGTCTGGATTCTTTTCTAGAATGAGACAGCAGTGACAGTCCTGCAGAGTGACATCACTGACATGACTGGATGACTTCAGTCACATGACTGGATGACTTCAGTCACGTGACTTCAGTGCCAAACAGTGCACACTGGTGCCTACCAGTCAAAACCACCTCAGACTGTATCATTCTATATGCTTGGCTGTAGTGTGTGTGTGTGTGTGTGTGTGTGTGTGTTTTTAAAAAAGGCAAAAAAGTCTTTTTTTCAGCAACAGAACTTTAATACAAACACAAAATGAAAAGCAGAACAAGCCAGAACCCAAAATATGGATTTACAGAGGAAGCGTGCTGGGCCCAGAACCCAGAGGTGGATGGATCAAAACCATCCTCTGCTAAAAGAAGGGAACAAAATAAACCTGGTTGTTTTGAAATGTGAATCTGTTGAAGAAGGTGGAAATGGTGAGGGAGTCAGTTGTTCCTTTTGTTTTATGACAGAGACCTCATTGTTAACTAAATCATTTTAATTCTTTACTTGAAGATTCACGCTTTTTCGCTCAAAATGTTGGACAACTTCCTCCATGTTGGTGCCCCATCACACACAACAGGTGCACTTGTCCTCTTTTCTCCTCTGACCCTCAAACATTCACAGTCTTCCAGTGAACGTCCAATTGTCCTCTGAAAGAAGAGATGAATCTTTCCCTGCTGAGACTCCTGATCTCTGACTGTCACTAGCATGTGCTAGCAGAATACAGCACTCCTTCTTCATGATCTGTCTTTGTCTCTGACCAGCTCTCCTGCTCTCTTTCCTCCTACCAGTCAAAGCAGACATCTTCACCTACTGATCCTGGATCTGCTGCCCGTTCCTGCCTGGTAAAAGAAGGAACCAGCACCTGGTTCTCCAGGCTGAATGAACTCCAGGACGTTGGCCAGCCGTGTCAGTTGAAACCTTTTTTGTCCAAATAGAGAAAAAATAAGTCTGATTGTTGATGAAAGATGTCATCATGGCTTTGAAACTGTGGTTGGGGACCAGCCAACATGAGCACATTCATGGAAGAATAGCAGTAAAAACAGGAAGTGTCAGTTAGCAAGTACTCACCAGTCTGTCACTATCATACTTGATTCTAGTGGAACAAAATGGCTGCTGCTGACTGTGCTGCCTGGTGGAGGATCACTCCTCACCATCCTCTCAGGCCTTGATGGAACCAAAAAGGCCAGTTCCTGGAGAAGATCTTCTAGGGGTCCAGGTTAAAGCGGTGCCCCAGCTGGCACCAGGCGCTGACCCAGGTCCTGCATGGGAGATACTGTCAGTTCTGTTCTGCCCTGCTCTCAACCACAGGCTGGTGTTGAGGCCTGCAGCAACCAGGGCCCCAGTCACCAAGAGTATAAAGGCTGGTCATTGTGGCAGTGGGCGGAGTCAAAATGAAGACAGACCAATGTGAGCAGGACGTTCCTGGAGAAGTCAGAAGAACTTGACCATGTTTCCTACAGTACCCAGGAGGCCTGGTAGTTGTTGAAGGAAGCTCCAAAAGCAAAGAGCAGACAGCAGGATATCAAAAGAAAAGATCCAGACACTAAAACTACAAGTAGAAACAAGAAGAAATACTAAAAGCCTTGGAAAGATACTACAAGGTTGGATATACATTATTATATACACTACTATTCTCACTGACTCCTAAAGAGGGACAGGAAACATTAGAATGTGGATCAGATCAGCTGATTTCACTGTTGAGTCCATCCCTCCATCCACTTTCTATGCTTGTCCTTTAAGGGTCATGGGGGGGGAGGGGGGGGGGCGATCCCAGGTGACATTGTTCAAGAGGCAGGGTTCACCCTGGACAGGTCACCAGTCCATCAGGAGAAATGAGGTGGTCGGTATCATGCAACCTAAACTAAAACATTCGTCAGATCAAATTCAGATTAAAGCAAGAGTCTCCAGATCAAAGTCAGAATTCCTGATGATGTCATCAGGCCTTTGACAGTATCTAGAATTCTGTCTTTGATCTCAGGAGGACATGAAAGAAACACAACTGAGGAAAGTAGAGGAGAACATTCAGCTTCATTACAAACACTTGAACTGTTGAACAGTAGAATTTGTTTGAAACAGTTTACAACACTGAGTGACAGGTTTGAAGAGGGAAGGTTTTCTGCTTTAAAATTAATTCTAACCTAAAAGTCAAGTCAAGTCACCAAATCACAACAGAAGTTATTTCATGACACAGTTTTGTCAGAGTTCAATAAAAGGAAATTAAGGGTCATCCAAGTTTTTATCTCCTTTAGACAGGCCTCCAGTTTAGTCAGCTCATTTATTTCATGTGGATGCATTGATAAGTACAGCTGTGTGTCGTCAGCATAGCAGTGAAAATTAATTGAGTGTTTCTTAATAATGTGACCGAGAGGAAGCAGATAAAGGGTGAAGAGGATTGGTCCAAGCACAGAGCCTTGAGGAACACAATAAGTGACTGCAGTGGTTTCCGAGGGTTTATCATTAGTCAGTACAAACTGAGATCGACCTAGTAAATAGGACCTGAACCAGTTAAGTGCAGTTCCTTCAATGCCAATGACAGGTTCCAGTCGCCGTAGAAGGATATGGTGATCAATGGTATCAAAAGCTGCACTAAGATCAAATCAGACCAGCACAGAGACCAGTCCCTCATCTGATGCTAGTAGGAGGTCATTGGTAACTCTGACGAGTGCAGTTTCTGTGCTATGATGAATCCTGAACCCTGACTGGAAATCCTCTAATAGGCTGTTGCTATGGAGAAGTCACAGAGCTGTTTAGCAACTGCTTTCTACAGAATTTTGGAGAGAAAAGGAAGATTTGATGTTGGTCTGAAGTTGGCCAAAACTTCTGGATCCAGGGTTGCTTTTTGAGGAGGGGTCTAATTACTGCCACTTTAAAGGACTGTGGGACGTAACCAGATACCAGACACATTGATCATATCTAAGAGGGAGGTGCTAACGAGGGGTAGAGAGTCCTTAAGTAGCTTGGTTGGGATGGGGTCTAGAAGACAGGTGGATGGTTTAGAGGAGGAAATGACTGAACTGAACTCATAAAGGCTAACGGTAGAAAAACTGTCCAAGTGTACGTCTGGTCCTCCAGCAGCCTCTAAGGCTTCTGAGGCTATAGGTGCCATGTTGTCAGCTGATGGCAGGAGGAGGTGAATTTTCTCTCTAATAAGGACAATTTTGTCATTAAAGAAGTCCATGAAAGAAGAGGAACCTGGGTTGTTCTTGTGTTCCTCTATTAGTGCTGAGTAGTTGGCTGCTCTCGGTATACGAAGGGCTTTCTTGTAACTTTTAAGGCTGTCTTGCCAGACTAAATGAGACTCCTCCAGTTGGGGCAGCGCCATATTCTCTTGAACTTCTGAGTTTTTTGTTGAAGCTGTCTGGTTTCTGAATTGTACCAAGGTGCTTGTTTCCTTGGATTTATAGATTTAGTTTTTAGTGGGGCAAATGAGTCCAGAGTTGATCCTAAGGTGCCTGTTGCACTATCGATGAAACTATCAATTTGGGAGGGACTAAGGTGGACAACAGTGTCCTCTGTAACAATGGGACACGACACTGATTAAGCGCCACTGGAATCGCTTCCTTAAATCCAGGTGTGGCCTGATCAGACAAACATCTGGAAACCACAGTTTTCCTGAGTGGAGTGTAGTTGATTAGTCCAAATTCCAAAGTGATTGATTGGCTGTCTGATAAAAGCGTTCTGTGGAAACACAACTAGATGTTCAGCTTCAGTTCCACATGTTAGGAGGAGGTGGAGGTGTGGTTGTGACAGTGAGGGCGTTCATGGACAGACTGATGGACACCAGTTGAGTCTAGAAGAGAGAGAAATGCAGCACCAGACTGTTGACACTCTTCTGAGACCTGCTTCCTTTCTTCAAGCGTCATCAAGACGTCCCAGCCTCAGATTTTCTGATTGGAGACAATGATGACCACAAGTACAAGGAATAAAAGAGAAGACAAAACAAACGCAAAATACATCCAAATCCATTGATTGACTGATTGATTGCTGCAGTTCTAATGTGGAGTTTCAAACTTAGAGAACAGCTGCCGTAAAACACAGAAGAGGAAGAAGGATTTTTATCCATAACTGAGATAAAAATTGAAAAGTTCAAAATAACATGAAAAATGGCAAATAATGTGTTGTTGTTTGTTGCCTTCAATCATTGCAGGAACAACATGAGATGGAAAAACAAGTCTTTAATCTATTTAAAGTAGAAAGATGTCTGTAGACAACATCCACTCCAAATAGTCGAACACAAGGGTGGTGATCAAGTAGAGCCTCTACATGGAAACAAAAGCACTGACGACTTTAAAAGAGGACAGAAAGTTTATTAAAAGACAAGTTTATAAGGACAGTTAAAGGTGTGTAGACGGCTGTTTACACTTTAATTCAGCTGTAGAAGAAGAAGACCTTCACTGTGAAAACTCATCCTGTGTTACAGTCGCCCCTCCAGGACGGTCAGGGACCAACTTCAGTCCTGGTCCTGATCCACCGGAAATCCAACCAATCCCTCACATAGGAACCATGTATTTGTTAAAGCAGCGCTCGCTGTGTCTGTGTAGGAGCCGGTACTGAGCGTATACTGCATGTGTACTACTACTAAAGGTACTTCACCGGAGGCTCCAGCTGATGTCCCATATTTCTCCATCAGCTGGATGACATCACTGATATCAGAGACTCCGCCCACTCATTTATTTTCACACATCTCAAAGACAATTCAGTGTTTGATCAGGGATCAATACATCATTATAAAGATCAGTACTTGGTGCCAAGTGGATCTTTGATGGTGACCTCAGAGAAATCAGATCAGCCCTCACACCCTCCTATCCAATGGTGGCTCCATGATTTCAGCTTCATCCTGTCTCTTTCCTGCTGTGTTTTCTCCTCTCTTTGTCTCTGTTCCTGCTGTCACACTGGATATTTCCTGTGTGAAGGGGACCAACAATGTGGTGGTGGACGCGTTGTCCAGAGTTCCTTCAGTGTGGAAATTGACAGTGAACTGTTTTCCTCTCTCTGGTTCTCCTCTTGTCTTTTCCTAGCCTCCTACATCATTGCTTTCTGGGTGCACCGGTCAATGCGGTATCTTGCAACAAGAAATGCTGGACCACCGGAGCAGCCACTGGTTCACCTCCTGATAGGTTTACCTCATCTGTACAGAACAATGGGTGATGTACATGGTTTGAGGGGGTTTGGTTAATCATCATTTTGGCTTTTTATTTAAACAAATACATTTAAGGTACTTTGGTGACCCCTTTCTTGTGTGTGTGTGTGTGTGGGGGGGGTATAAAGGTCCCGTGGCTGGTGCCTTTCATGCTGTTTCTGGTGTTGCAGCAGGTATCTGGAAGGTGGGGGGCTGTTCGTTCCTCCTAGTTGAAGCTCCTGGGCCCGGTGCTCTCTACATACAGAACCCGCCTTGCTGGCCAGGAGCCTCTCTTCCTCCTCATCCATTGTCACTTTGATTTTCAGCAGACAACATCTCTTCCTTCCACCTCCCTTACACACATGCACACATGAACCCACACCACTGACTCTACTGACACACATCACATTGTTGTCTGAGTTCAGTTTTGGTTTATCGTTGTTCTTTTCACTAAATAAATTCATTATTTGGCCTTCAACCTGCGTCCCCCACTCTTGTCATGCTTCAAAGCCACTTCTTGCAAAGGTGGTTTCTTCCCAGTGTGCGTTCTCATGTGTCTTTTCAGATCTCCCTTAACTGAGAATCTTTTACCACAAACTGAGCAGGGATATGGTTTCTCCCCAGTGTGCGTTCTCATGTGTCTTTTCAGATTCCCCTTTTCTGAAAATCTTGTGCTACAAACTGAGCACGGGAATGGTTTCTCCCCAGTGTGTGTTCTCATGTGTCTATTCAGATATCCCTTTTCTGAAAACCTTCCGCCACAAACTGAGCAGGGAAACGGTTTCTCCCCAGTGTGCGTTCTCATGTGTGTTTTCAGATCTCCCTTAACTGAGAATCTTTTGCCACAAACTGAGCAGGGATGTGGTTTCTCCCCAGTGTGCATTCTCATGTGTGATTCTAAATGTGCCTTAATTGAGAATCTTGTGCCACAAACTGAGCATGGGAATGGTTTCTCCCCAGTATGCATTCTCATGTGTCTTTTCAGATGCCCCTTTTCTGAAAATCTTGTGCCACAAACTGAGCACGGGAATGGTTTCTCCCCAGTGTGTGTTCTCATGTGTCTATGCAGATATCCCTTTTCTGAAAACCTTCCACCACAAACTGAGCAGGGGAACGGTTTCTCCCCAGTGTGTGTTCTCATGTGTGTTTTCAAATGTTCCCTGACAGAGAATCTTTTTCCACAAACTGAGCATGAGAATGGTTTCTCCCCAGTGTGTGTTCTCATGTGTATATCCAAACCACCTCTGTAATTAAAACCTTTACTGCATGTTGAGCACCTAAAGGGACGCTCATCCTCACTGACGTCTGTCTCAGATTCAGAAGGACCAAAGGTCACGTCCCTAATGATCTCTGATCCTCTTTCAGTCTTTACTTTTTGCTCTTTTGAGCTGCAATGACTCACTTCCTGTCCTGGGCTCAGTTTCTGAAGCAAATTCCTCCTTGAGCCAAAGGGTTCCTTGTGCTCAGAGGTAGTCGTGTTATCAGGTCTGACCCAATCATCCTCACTGACTTCAGTCTCAGCTTCAGAAGAGTCTGACATCTGGTCTTCAGTCTGGGGTTGTACAAGTGGATCTGGATCTACCTTGCTGGCTGGTTCTGGTTCTGGTCCTCCACACTCTTCTCCAACAGCTTCTGTTTTCAGATGATGAATTGGGCTGCTGGTCAGAGACTCTTCTTTCAAGTTCTCCTCAGTTAGACTCTGATGAAGCTGTGGGAACTGAGGTTTCTCTTCGTTCCCTTCACTCTTCACAGGGACCAGAGTGAAGGGGAACGTGGTGATATCAGCCTCCTCCTGCCCTTGAAGCTGCCCTCCCTCCTCACTGGTCCAGAGCTCCTCCCACTCCTCTTTAATGTGGGGGGGCTCTGGGTCCTGCAGCTCAGGGGGAACCTCTTCTTTAATCACCAGCAGCTGCTCCACATCTGCAGGACACAAACAGCAACATCAGAAATCTCTTCATTTGACTCTGAAACAGCGGAGCAACAGACAGAAACAGAAATCAACTCAATGAACAGAGACGTCCTGCTACTGACGACCAGTCAGCAAACTGGGAACAGAAACGCTGGCTTCAGATGCTTGGATCAACGTTGTGTCACCCAGGTCAAAGGTCAAAGGTCCCCTCTGCTGAATGGTTTTGTCCATTCATGATCACATCTGCTCGTCAGAATGTTCATTTCTAGAATGAGACCCTGTAGGAGAATGAGAGTTCAGTCCCTAGAACCAGAGGGAACCTGTACCGATGCTAAACATGGGCTGATATAATTTCCAGTCTACAGGATCATCTTTTAACAAGGTAGCACCGTAGCAGCCTACAGAAGAACGACACAAGGACACCAACATGCACAGCATGCTGGGCCAGCCTGTCACACACGACTCAGTTAGCAGGAGTTAGCAACACAGTGTGAATGTCCCCTCAGCTTGGTCTTGTCTTGGTTCAGTTCAATGGTAACATGCTTCTGATGCCTGTCAATGGGAGTGTTCTTAACATTGACCATTGACAGTGACTCACACCTCAGGTTCCAGCCCTGGAATGACGATTCCTGAGATCTACTGATGCGTCAGGTCTCTGTTTCTTTCACTTCATGATCCTCATGGCGCCATCAAAAAATAACACAACACAAAAAACACCGACACAGGAAATACTTAGCTCTCTGGCACACATAACGTCTGGGCCAATATTAATATTAATATTTATATATAAAAAAGAATAAATGGCACACAAACAAGCAACCGGCGGCGCTCCCATGCCCCGGGTGCCTCCCTGAATATTAACTACATTCTAGTCATCCACACCATCACATCTACACTCCCACGCACAACACACACCCTGCACCCATGTTGGGATGGGGGGGCAGCTGGGGCAGGGAGTGAGTCCATTGCTGCCCCTTTTGCTAACTGCACCAGCGCGGGCATGGGCTGGGCCTGTGGCCTGGGGGGTGGGGTTCCTGGGGCTCCCTGTGTTCAGGGGGTTTCTGGGTGCCCTGGTGGTTTGGTCCTGACCTGCCTGCTATCCTGGACTGGGGGTGTGATGTTCTGGTCCCCCACATCAGCTACAGTCAGCTACCCACTGCATTCAAGACAAACCGTAGCACACACACACACACACACACACACACACACACACACACACACACACACACACACACACACACACACACACACCTGGTCTCAAAATACACGCCTCTCTGGCTACAAAGAAAGGTCAGTGAGAGTTTTTCTTGACTGATAACTTCTGTTGTTCTGTGTTGTAGAACTGTAATACTCTGAGAAGAAATACCTGCTGGCTCTACTCTCTCTCTCTCTCTCTCTCTCTCTCTGGTCTATTTTTATAGTTTGTCTCTTGGTGACCAGTAGAATTTCCGATCGAACTCTCGATAAATCTCTGTTGTTATTGTTGTTACGGGTTTTGTTTGTTTGTTTTTCTCCAATTGTTGCCCCCCCCTTGTCCTCCCTGTCCTGTCCCTGCTCTCTCTTCCTGTCCTGTCCCTGCTCTCTCTTCCTGTCCTGTCCCTGCTCTCTCTTCCTGTCCTCTCCTGAGCCTCAGTCCGGTAGCTTCATCAATGAACCAACACCATTCCTAATAAAGTTCAACACAGAAGGTGATAGGAGGAGTTTATCAGGTTCCTCCTTAGCAGAGTAGAACTGCTTCAGTCCAACAAAGCACCAGGAACATGGATGCTGCTGCTGAACAGGACAGGTTAAAAACTACAAAAGAAGGCTGGACAACAATCCACAGAAAAACTAGTTTACCCTTTGATTTTGACCTTTGAATTTTTACATTTTACCTTTCAGACGTTCACACACAACCCGGAAATGGCTTTTTACACCTAAAATCCCCTAAAATGCTCTCTGAGGGCCTCTGCAGCTCCACTTCCTGGACTGAATTCGGGGCCCAGCAGGTCCCTGGGGGACTCACCTGCTCTGTCCAGCCTGACTCGGGGCTTCAGCACGGCATCGAGCAGCAACCTCTGCCGGCGGTTCTCCCGCTCGTACTCCGCCACGGTTTCCTCCAGCAGAGCCACGATCTGCTCCGCGGCCGCCGCCAGCCGCTCGGTGAGCAGCGCTCTCAGCACCGGTACTCCAGCCGCTGAGTCTCCTTCTCCCAGCTGCAGCAGGAAGTCTTCAGCGGCGGCGAGGATCCGCTCCTGGACCGACACCCGCAGCAGCTGCGCGGCGCACATGTTGAGGTTCTACCGGCGCCACTCAGCCTTCAGGAGACAAAGACCGAGGCCGGGGGTTCACGGACTTCTCCTTCTTTCCTTGTTGTTTGAAACGTCCCGCGTCTTCGTCTCGTTCTGTGAAGCGCGTATTGATGACGTATTGATGACGTTCGAAGCCTCGCCAGCCGGCAGTGACCACGTGACTGATTCGGACCTGCTTCTCCGGCTTGGCCTGAGATTCTAAATGTAAAGCAGTGAAACGCAGTGGTTTCCTCCCTCCTCGTCCAAAAGCGTTCGCTATTTGATCAAAGGAAGGAGAAACAAGTGACTCGATGTTGTGGAGGCTGAACTCAGAGTTGAGAGAACTTTCATTCTGATCTGAGAGCAGCAACAAAGCCACTGAGAAAAACTGAACCACTGTCAGAGTCGGCACAGCATCAGCAGTCAGGCTGTGTTCACACTGGGAGAAACCATCGGACAGAAACCTCCCTCAGTCACACTGAAGGAACCTGAACTGACTGCTGCAGCTGGGACACACACACACACACACTCACACACACACACACACACACACACACACACACACACACACACACACACACACAGCAGGAAACATGAACAGAGAGAGACATAAAAGCACGGGATGCCTCCTCCTCCTCCTTCCAGAGATCAACTGATCTCCAGATTGACTTCAGTTCTTTGATCAGAATTCTTCTTCCTCCTTGATAGATTTATTGATACTTTGTCATAGACGGTCCATTCCTATTGGAGGATGTTAAAGAGCAGAAGAACCAGGTTCCCATGTATGGAACTAGAATATTTATATACTGTATTGCAGTCATTTCCAATATCCATCCATCCATTGTCTTCCTCTTATTCCTATTATTAAGGGTCATGGGGGGTGGAGCCTATCCCAGCGTCTACAGGTGAGAGGCAGGGTTCACCCTGGACAGGTCACCAGTCCATCACAGGACCAACACATATAGACAGACAACCATTCACTCTCACAGTCACACCTACGGTCAATTTAGAGTATCAATCAGCCTCGTCCCCTCTTGATGTCTTTGGATTGTGGAGGAAGCTGGAGTACCAGAGAGAACCCACACAGGAACAGGGAGAACATGGAGACTCACACAGAAAGATCTTGTGCTCCAGCCAGGACTGGAACCCTGAACCTTCTTACTGTGAGGTATTTTTATCTCACAAGTGGAAAAATGGAGAACGTTCATGTCATTACATGTCGTTCTCCATTGGGTCACTAGGGGGCAGCACCTACCTGCATCACCAATATGAGCCGTCCGTCTGTCAGGGGGTAGAATTCAGTCACCACCAATGACATCAGAGTTAGAGTTTAGACATCAAAGACAGACATTAAAGCCTCTCTGATAAAACAAAAATATACTGCAATATTTTTTTTCCAAAGTGAGACCCTGTTTATTCTCTAGTTTAATCTGCTGCAATAATAATGAGCATCTTTGTCAGTCTACTGATGAATGTCAGATATCTTTGATGACCAAACCTGGACGTTTGTCTCAGTTTGACTGGAAGTCTCATTCATTCATTTCTCCTCCATGATTTCCTGCAATGATTTCCTGGTTCTGCTCCATTCAGGTTCAGAGAGCTGAGATTAAAATCACTCAGGAATAAAAGAGGAGACACCAACAAGTCAGCATGGAAGAGGAGCAGCTTTTCAAACTGGTCACCCTGGCTGCTGGTCTGGGCCTCCCTTTGCCTCGGTGCTCCTTGAACCAGTGAAGGTCCTGGTCCAGTCTTCTCCACTGAGTCCTTGTCAACAGGGAGCACCTCCCCACCAGAGAGGTGCAGGGCAAAGGAAAGGAAAACTCCAACCAGAATGAAGGCTGCACTAAAAACTGCCCTCCATTTCTTGAGGGGAACGTTGGGTCTTCCTCAGACAAATGGCAGTCAGCAGTGGCTCAACATCTGAACTGAGCCCAGACCTGGTCAGCTGATCATTCACCAGCTCAGCCCCTCCCACTCATGACGAAGACCTTGAAAACCCCAACATCACCTCCTCCACCTCAGTCTGGCGTGTGTGGATGGAGGGCTGTGACGTCAGCAGCGATGACATCACTGACACAAACACACTGATCTCTGACTGGTTTGGTCTGAGTGGGATTCAGTGACATCACACGACCTGCACCAGATGAAGGGGCGGGGCATCCAGGAGCTGTGACATCACTGGTGACTCTTGTTGGGCCGCCTTCTTGGCCAAAGTGGAGGAGAACAGGACCCAAATACAGACGGGGGAGAGGAGCGTTCAACAAAAGGAGGCTTGATTGATGAAAAGACAAAGAACAACAAAGGAACTCAAAGCACCAACAGAGGAGAAAAGACAAAGTAGCAAACAAAAGCCAAACTTCCACTGGAAACTTGGAGGAGCTGGAACAGGAGGGAGAGAACATGAGGCTGAGAACCCTGGAGAATGAGAGGTGGACAAATCCACCAGCACAGCATCAGGAGAGCAAAGAAACCAGAAGGAGCTTTGAGAAGCTGCTGACATGCAGCCAGGGAGCGTCTGCCTGAGATGGGAGGAGCTGCTCATCCACCCAGATGGAGAAGCAGCCATCTTGCTCTTCTGACGCCGACCGGCAGAAGGAACAGACGAGGTGAGGGGCCTCACGTTGTCATGGCAACATGGAAACATTCCACTCTATCAGTGGTGCCTCCATCAGACGCACTTTGTCTTTGTGAAAATCAAAGTGAAAGGAAATAATAAAATAAAACAATGAAGGCTGCATGAACTGAGTGACACACTTGAGGATGACATCAGCGAAATGTGTGATGTCACACTGCTGAGTCGTGAGGTCACCACCAGAGAACAAATGAGTGATGAGATGCTGATTATTGACTCTCTACTTTAAATGATCTCACTCTCTTCCAGCTTGAAGAAGTTGGAGGATGAATGAAGTCAAGAACTGGAAAAATGTAGAACGTTCATGTCATTACATGTTGTTCTCCATTGGGTCACTAGGGGGCAGCACCTACCTGCAACTCCTGGGAGCCCTCAGTCGCTCCTCATTTTCAGGCTCCAACTACAATGAAGCTTCAACTCTTCTGAATCCTCTCCACCTGTCAGATCTGTTTGAAACTTCCAGGTTTGATCAACATCCCAGTCTGAACACATCTACAGGTCAGTAGTGACCACAGCGCCACCTACTGGCAGCAGGAAATGACAGATTTGACACTGAGATGTCCTCATGTAGCCTGTTCATGGTGTCCTGCTCAGATGTGGTCAGACCCACCCTGAGAGTTTGGGGAGAACCCTTGAAGCCTGGGACTTCAGGTCCAACGCTGAGACCACGGTGTGATGGAGAGTTCTGATGATTCATCAGCACAATCAGACTCTGATAACTCCTCCCTCCCTGGTTGATCTGAGTCAAAGTTCCCATGTCTGATCAACTTCCTGTCCTGATGACATCACTACTGCAGGTGAACAGTTAGCATTGCTCTGTTTGATGAAGCTGCGTTCAGGGAATGAGGAAGTTTCCCTTTGTGTCACTGCTTCTCTACTAATCTGATCTCTGATCAGTTCACCAAGAAGAGTCTGGGGTCAGGGGCTTGATGAGTAGAGCTGTTTAGTCAGGAGGAGGCTGCTCTGATTGGTTCCTGACACTGAAACAAGGCCTCCATATATTCATGATGACATCACCAATAGGAGCCTTCAGTCTGTCAGGGGGTAGAATTCAGTCAGCACCAATGACATCACAGTCAGAGTTCAGACATCAAAGTATATTGGAAAATATACTGCAGTATAATAAATATTAGATTTCCATGTATGGGAACCTCACTCTCAAAAGTAAAAAGTATTCTTTGTGCCGGTCCAGGCCAAGATGGTGGTGTATGTGAGCTGAAGGAGGAGGGTGGGTTCTGTTCCTGTGTGTGGAACTCATCAGATCCAGGATCCAGGATCCAGCTGGACTTCAGCTTTCATCAAATATCAGGAGATTTGGACTCATTTAGAAATGTGTGGTGCCACCAGAGAGTCCTGAGTCCTGTGGAAGACAACAAGCTGTTGTTGGTGAACCTGCTGAAGATAAAATGTGTGTGTGTGTGTGTGTGTGTGTGTGTGTGTGTGTGTGTGTGTGCATGTACACTGTAATAAATGATTTTTGAGAGTAGTAATTATAATCCATGAAAATCGTCTAAAATTTACTTGATTATTCTAGTCAGCAAGAAAATAAATAAAAATAGGGTAAACTATCCCCAACTGCTAACAGCATTAAGTGTTACATCGAAAAATTTAATAAAATATACCCAGAAGCCATCAGTCCTATGCAGCAAATTGCGCATGTGCCAGACTGCGACTGGATTTGAACCTGATTCTAACCGAAGGCTGCAGATCGTCGGAGTACCGTTACTGGACTGAAGGTAAATTAAGACGACTCTTTTACATTTTGCTCTTTATATAATCACAAATGTAAATGTTGATTTATGAAATGATAGATACTTCACGAGTTGTGGTCTCCTGCTTGATTCTGAATACTTGAACCAAATGTTTCAATCAGTGATAGGTGGCAGCTCTTTATTCAGTAATGTTATGTTAAATTATGTTAAATTTATTCAGTAATGTTATGCTTACGTGCACAGTCCAGCTTGTTTGTGAATCATAACATGTAGTGAAGTTGTTTTATTGCCCAGTTATGTCGTCTCCGCTGCATTATGATACAATATTCGCTCTTTTAACTCCTTAATAATGGACCATTAGTGGCTTTGCGCGCAATTCGCGCGCGGGAGTTCACATACCTCGGTGGTGGTAGCATGCGTACATGTACGTTATAACTCTACATTGTTTACATATCGTATTTAGGGATGTGAACGACTTGTTATTTTGCGAGTCGATTTTTCAGACATAGTTGGAGCAATTTTTGGTAGGTTGCCCCTTGATTCTTCCCGTTAGCAGGTGGCGCTATATGCTATCGCTAAGTTAGCAAAGTTGCTAGCAATAGCATATAGCGCCACCAGCTAACGGGCAGAATCAAGCGGCAACCTACCAAAAATTGCAATTCATTAAATGCCGACTATACCAGGGATCCAAAACAGAGCAAAACCGAGAGAATTCCCTGTGAGCACCATGTTAAATCCCCTCAACTTCACAGAATAATTCAACCCATTTAAAGCCTGTTTAAGCTTTTGCCTCCTGACAACTGTGTGTGGTTTTTTTGTTTTTTTTTAGTCGTCTGGACATTAGCGTCGATTAGCATGCTAACTCCATAGCCGGTACTGTCCTCATAGACTGCATAAAGAGTGACTGGAACCGACTGAACTCGTGTTCGCATTTCAAAATAAAATCGTGAGGGCACTTCCGTTAGCGTCGCTTTTCTCACCAATGCATTCATTAGTAATCAATATAACGTAAAATATTTTAATTACTTGTCAATAGTATATCTTTTTTTTTGTTACTAAACTTTTTAAAAAAATTTCGTTAAGTGCTTTTGTTTTATGTTGGCATGAGTGTGGATATTTTATTTTGAATGAACTGTATGCCGAATGGAGGCTGCCTGAGAGCGGAGGCTGCCTGAGAGGAGCGACCTCACAGTGGAGGTGTGCAGACTAACAGTACAGTGTTCTCATTAATGATTGCCGTCTATACAATCTAAGATTATACACTGTACTGTTAGTCTGCACACCTCCTCTGTGAGGTCGCTCCTCCCACAGGCTCCTCTCAGGCAGCCTCCGCTCAGGATATAGTTCATTCAAAATAAAATACCCACATTCATGTTCAACTTAAAACAAAAGCACAGAAAGACACTTGGGTACATGGAGAGCAAGATCAGTGAACACCGTTATAGGTTTCAAGAAGTGTTCCCAGAGGAGACATTGAAACCAAAACACCACTTCCTTGAACATTATCCATGGCTTACGACTGTTTTTGGGCCACTTGTGAATTTCTGGACAATGCGGTTTTGAAGCCAAACATCGATTTTTCAAAAGGATTGTGAGGCAGACTGTGTCTTTTAGAAACATTGTCATGACACTGGCAAAAAAACACCAGTCAATGATTGCATATCATACACCTGATTGCAACAATCAGAGGTCAACACTGTCGGTGTCCCGGATGACTCAAGTGGCAGTCGATGTTCTAAATGACAGCATTAAGGAGTCATTTGCAAGGGAGTTCCCCAGGGCAGAGGTTGTAAACATGACAAGCAAGGTAACCATTTTAGGCACAGACTACAACGTTGGAATGCTGCTGCCCTTTGGATCGACAGGAGGCTTGCCTGACTTTGGAGAAATACTGCAAATAATAATTGTGCATGAAACCCCAGTCTTGGGCCTGAAATTGCTGAGTGGATGGTGAACACATGAGGAGCTTTAAGGTGGAGCCAACAGGAGAGAGAAAAATCCTCCAGCATTCAAAACTCAAGGATACATACCCCCTGGCTGCATACAGTACAGCAGATGGTCGGATGGTGAGCCTTAAACACTTCATTGGCACATTTGAGGAAGTAGACTTGGGTTGAGTAATTGTCATATCAATTGTGTGCACACTTTGCCAGTTGAAAGAAAACAAGAACTTGGTGTCTTAAAACAAAATACATGAGTTTAAAGGGCTGTCCACACTAACAAATATAAGAATAAAACTACTCTCAATCCTGTACTCACCACATGGTACTAAACTAGGGTGTGTAAAGTCTGGAAATGTTCAAATGAAAATGAAATGAACCTGTGCAAGTAAACATATCTATCAACTGTCTAAATTTCTTTAGGTTATCTGTCAATACAGCTGAGGACAACACTTCCCAACAACAATGGCGGTCCGGTTACGAGTCCTAATAGAAGAACAAAACATACAGAAGCTGATGCTTCCGGCAGGAATGCCTCATACAGTGGAAGACCTTGTTTCAGTTGTTGGTAAAACTTTCCAGTTACATGGGGAATTTGGACTATTATATGAAGACGAAGACTTTGGGAACCATTTTTTTACTCTTACCTCAACTGCGGATCTGCACCACAAGGCCACTGTGAAAGTGGTAAGAAAAGAACCACTGATCACCCTTGACCTACACCCACTACCACTGGATGAATCAGGACTGTCCTCAACAGTGAGCTCACTGGACACCACTCATGAGAGTAAAAGTGAATTTGACACCCATCCGGGAGATCCTGATCCATCCTCTCAAGTGTCTGTGCATCGTCCAGCTCAAAGACACCATCATTCTCCCTGGTTCATGCCGCTCTGCTCCATGGCCAGTGCCATTTAAAATTCCACAGTTTTCCCGTGATGTTGAGCTTATCCTTGCAGATGCAAACAAGTCTTATCAAGACACTGGAATACACTTCCGAGATGCAAGTGTGAAATCAGCAATAATGCATGACCTTTCAAAAGTAATTTTCTCTGTCACTGCATACCCCACAAATGAGCAAACAACCTCAGTGTCTGAAGCCCTTGTTCAGAAGTTTCCATGCCTTCAGGAGCCGGGATCGTTTGCTGGGTTATACGGCTGGCAGCAGCGCATCAAGTACCAAATGCACAATTACCGTGCCAAGCTAGAGTCACCAAAATATGCCTATCCTGAAGTAGAAGTCAACACATTAAGGAGGAAGCATCCAGACGGTAAAGGTCCCGCTAAAAATGTGAAAAAGCCAAAGAAAGCCGAGGTAAATGATCTCCCTCCGCATCCTGCTGGAGAAGATGAAGACCCGTTGGAGAATGAGAGACTTGAATTGATCAGTGAAATAAAAAAGAAGAATAATGCAAAGACAATCGCAGAAAAAATGTCCAAAACCTTTTCAAGTCGAAGAGTCGAAGTGGTGACCCTCAGCCCATCCATCAGTGTCTTCAAAGAAAGGTGGCCCGCATTATTCAGTGAGGCTCAGGTGAGAATGTTTGATCATCTTTCTCTCCACCAAGAAACATTCATTTGTTTACTTTAACTTTGATGTCTGGTGTCTGCCATTGAACGTTTCGTACACTGTTCATTGACTCGTTCACCACATCAAAGAAGAGTTCCGTCGTATAACGACAATGTCCTTGGAGGGGACATTCATGCTTAAACTTGATGGGTACACACCCCGTCTTCTGCAGCTGATGCGTGCAAAAGGAGGAGCTACTGGTTCCAAGATGCGTCCTCTGCTGGACTCTATAAATGAGGTATGTTTGCTTTGAGGAATGAGCAAGATGTGATTGAAGTGAAATAGAAGTGAGATCATTTGAAACATTTGCATTGTCATCCATGAAGTGAAAGCTCTAACCAAGAGTTCATCATAAAATCGGTGAAGTGTCAAATACTGTGTGTGAAAAAGTGCCTTCAGTGTAAGGGCATGTAAATGTGTATTTAATAAATGGATCTCCTCACAGTCTCAGAGCATTTACCAGAAGAGGGATGGAGTTCTCCGCTGCCTCATCAGTCATCTTGGGGACAGGCAAGAAGAGCTCTTCCAAGACTGCCAGGTATGTTGGGAAGTGACTGATGGCTGACTGGCCTCCTTTACCTGCTTTCCCTCCTCCCCTACCTCCTCTCCTCTGTTATCTTTTCTCCTCTCATCTCTCCCCTCCTCTCTCCTCTTCTCTCATCTCTGCTCTGCTCTCTCCTCTTCTCTCATCTCTGCTCTCCTCTCTCCTCTTCTCCCATCTCTGCTCTCTCCTCTTCTCTCATCTCTGCTCTCCTCTTCTCTCATCTCCTCTCATCTCTGCTCTCCTCTTCTCTCCTCTCTCCTCTTCTCTCATCTCTGCTCTCCTCTCTCCTCTTCTCCCATCTCTCCCCTCCTCTCCTCTTCTCTCGTCTCTCCTCTCTCCTCTTCTCTCATCTCTGCTCTCCTCTCTCCTCTTCTCCCATCTCTCCTCTGCTCTCTCCTCTTCTCCCATCTCTGCTCTCCTCTCTCCTCCCATCTCTCCTCTTCTCTCATCTCTGCTCTCCTCTCTCCTCTTCTCCCATCTCTCCCCTCCTCTCTCCTCTTCTCCCATCTCTCCTCTCTCCTCTTCTCTCATCTCTCCTCTCTCCTCTTCTCTCATCTCTGCTCTCCTCTCTCCTCTTCTCCCATCTCTCCTCTGCTCTCTCCTCTTCTCCCATCTCTGCTCTCCTCTCTCCTCTCCTCCCATCTCTCCTCTTCTCTCATCTCTGCTCTGCTCTCTCCTCTTCTCTCATCTCTCCTCTTCTCCCATCTCTCCCCTCCTCTCTCCTCTTCTCTCATCTCTCCTCTTCTCTCATCTCTGCTCTCCTCTCTCCTCTTCTCTCATCTCTGCTCTCCTCTCTCCTCTTCGCCCATCTCTGCTCTCCTCTCTCCTCTTCTCCCATCTCTCCTCTCCTCTCTCTTCTCTCATCTCTCCTCTTCTCTCATCTCTGCTCTCCTCTTCTCTCATCTCTGCTCTCTCCTCTCTCCTCTTCTCCCATCTCTGCTCTCCTCTCTCCTCTTCTCCCATCTCTGCTCTCCTCTCTCTTCTCTCATCTCTGCTCTCCTCTCTCCTCTTCTCCCATCTCTCCTCTCTCCTCTTCTCTCATCTCTGCTCTCTCCTCTTCTCCCATCTCTCCTCTCTCCTCTTCTCCCATCTCTCCTCTCTCCTCTTCTCCCATCTCTCCTCTCTCCTCTTCTCCCATCTCTCCTCTCTCCTCTTCTCCCATCTCTCCTCTCTCCTCTTCTCCCATCTCTCCTCTCTCCTCCCATATATATACACCCTTAAATTAAAAAATCACATGCTTTTTCTTATTCCTTTTTAACATGGAGGACTCATGTGAGGACCACAGAACAAACGATGAAGGTGATCCTGGTCCATAATGTCATGGCTGAGGAGGATCCCGCAGAAGTGTCAGTTGTGATTGAGGGCAACCAAGTTCTGGCTGGGTGTGGAAACCCAACCAACGCCTGCATGCTGTTGATGGGCTTGATCTGTGCCCTGAACCTTGAGTATCCCAAAACACTCCAAAATACCTTCCAAGTATTCCAGAAACTCTTCTTGGAGCTTGATGGAGCAAAGCTGTTCAAGAAGGTCCACACCCTCAAAACCAAGCTAATGGAATGAACTATTTACATCAGGGGTCCCCATCATGTGCCATGGGGGGCTGAGAGAATGGAGCTTTTTTGGTTTCTTTTTCAAGCAATCCCCCCCCCCCAAAAAAAATCAAGCCATCAAAAACAAAAAAAATTGCAAACAGATACAATATTTAAAAAAAGACTCCAACAGATTTGCCTTTTTTCTTTTCCTTGTTTTCTTTTCTTTCTTTTTTCTAATTAGTTCTCTTGGTCTCTGGTCGATGGTGTCGCGAGTGGTTGGAATGAAAACCTGCACACTCGGCCCTCCATGGGACATGATTGGGGACTCCTGCTTTAACACTCTAAAAGCAGCTTCTCCATCGTTGAACCACTCTTCCTCTCAGCAGATTTCTATTCCCTCTCTCTTCTCGTCTCTTTACTCTCTCCGTTACAGTGAGGTGACGGTGGGCTTCGTTTGTTCAGCTGGAAAACATGAGCTGTTCCTTTAGTTAAAGAAGCATCAATCACACGGCCGCTTCCATGCACCAGTTTCTACCTTAAAGACTGATCATCTGCTGATGTTTGATGCTTTATAGTTCTCCACTATGTTGTCTGTTGCATCTGAGAGAAATGCCCGCTATGACATAGTTTCCTTCACATTTATGACTGAAAATGGTCGACTGTAAAATGTATTTAGGAGCATGTTTGAAGATAAAGACCAGGATGAAGTGAAGTCACAGCAGCCTCTGAACCAGTGTTTGTCACCGTTCATGATTTCAGTTCGATGATTTCAAGAATAAAGCCGATAGCTTCTGAATGTTCACAGTCTATTTTATGTCATCTCCTGTCCTTCCACATCAGTGCTCTGTGATGCAGGACCACACACCTTTTGGAAATATGGACAAAGGCTCCCTTTATGTTGTGTCTGCTTTTAAACTTTTTGTTCATTAAAAACATTGACATTTTCACCTGTTTGTCTGAAGCAAGTTTTTTGAGGTCAATCTTACCTTCCTTGAATAATTAATGTTTATTTACTCATAATAATCAATTTTGAATAATAATTATTAAGTAACTAGTGTAGTAGTACTAACAATCAAGAGTAAATACTACCCAATTTCATTGAGTAATTAGTAGTTGAATGTACAGCGGAATGTGAGGTGAACTTTACTCAATTTATTTTAGTATGTCATAGCTTTTTATTTGAGGTACTTTATACCTAAAATATGTCATTAAATCTACCTAAATAAAGAGTGCAAATGTACCTCAGATTTATTGGGTAAATACTATAGGTGGTTTTTTACAGTGTACATAGGTTCATGTCTGTGTAGGTCCATGTGTGTATCGTTCAGCATGAGTGTCTATAAACTGATCTTTTGATTGAAAGGAAGGGTGATTTTGTTGAGAATGTGATCATTCAAAGTACACAGTGAAATGCTTTAATATATAAGAGCAGCAAATAAAATGGATTTTAAAAAATTAAAAATCTCTCTCTCTCTCACACCGTTGGTCAAGGCAGACACAAAGATCATGAGAATCTGGATCTTGTGTTTGGCTTCAGTGAAACCAAACCAGATGAACCAACAAGTGTTCATTCTGGTGGTTTTTCAAACTTTCCAAAGCTGCTTTTATTTTGGCTGTTGAAACTTAGGAACGGTGAGTTCTCTCTTCTTCTTATCTTTAGTTCTGAAACCGTCTGTTGTCACGGTCCAGCAGCGATGCCTCTAGGTTGCTATGGTTACTGAGCTCAGAGAGAAATGAGCGACCGAAGACGAGTTTCCTCCAAAAGTCTCCTCAGCAGAGTCGTGTGAGGACGAGCAGCAGAAGTCTCAGCCTCCTGTCCCCTTTTAGAGCTGATCAGTCTCTCTCTGCAGGGTCCAGTCGTCCCTCCCTGCTGCTGCTGCTGGTTTTTCTTGAAGTTCATTGAAAATCCAAGCAGAAGCACAGTTGATGTGAGTGACATCATCAGAGAGAAGCTGCTAATCTGATGAAGGACCACAATCAGGATGAAGAATTGGTGATGAAGATCACAACGTCATCAGCAGAAAATCTGAATCCTAGTTCTTCTAGTTCTAGTTCTTCTCATCAAGCCTGTGTGTGTGTGTGTGTGTGTGTGTGTGTGTGTGTGTGTGTGTGTGTGTGTGTCAGCAGCTCCCAGCTGCAGCAGTCAGTTCAGTTTCACTTCAGTGTGGCTGAGGGAGGTTTTTGTACGATGGTTTTTCACAGTGTGAACACCCACTGACTGTTGATGCTGTGAAGACTCTGACAGTGATAAACGGCTGCATCTTCAGCCTGAACTCCACTGATGGTCAGAGTGAAGCCAGAGTTTGATCCACTGCCTGAAAAACGAGCTGGAATCCCTGATGCTCTCGAGGTGGCCCGGTAAATGAGAAGTTTAGGAGGTTCTCCTTCTCTCTGCTGGTACCAGGATAAATAGTGGCCATAACTGTTAGAGTGCACATCCTGACTGGTTGAACATGGGAGGGAGACGGAGGCTCCTGGAGCAGATCTCACTGCTGCAGGCTGAGTCACGGTGACCTGACCTCTGGACTCTGAGGAGACACACACACAACCATCAAGCAGCTTCATCTCAGAGGACCCATGTTGATGGAGGACAGCAGCTGGACCCTCTGGACTTTACCTGTCAAGCAGCAGCAGAGGAGCGTCCAGACGAGGGCGGAGGTCAACGCCATGTTTCTGATGAGCAGATTTCTGTGGCTTCTGTTGTGGTGACGGACAGCTGTCAGTCATCCAGGGTTCAAGTCTCAGGACTATAAAGTGTCCCGGAGCACTGGAGCATGGTGCTGCTGATGCAAAGTGTCTCTCTATGGAAATGTTCAGAGGGACTCAGCAGAGACGTGGACGCTCTGATGCTGCTGCTGCATCCGTCAATCAATCAATCACCTGATCAGAGTATTGATCAGGATGTGTCAGAGCTCCTTTTTAGCTGCTCTGACCTTCATGTGATGAGTACGGAGCCCTGGAGAGGCCAGAGAGACAGAAAACACATGTTGGAGCCAGATGTTGCTCCCACAATGGGATTCATTTGATTTTTTAATGATGAACCTCGTTCATTTGTGGTCATCAAATAGAACCGGTTCCAAGTTCTGCATCAGAGGGAACAGGTTCTTTCTCCTGGCCATGGATTGATGAACTGAGGGAACTTGTTCAAGTCGGTCTTTGGCCGCTCTGGGGCTCCGTAGCTTCCGTGACTTCTCTTCATTTTCAGGTCTAATCTCTTGATTCATGACCATCTAGACTATGGAAGCAGACTTGTTGACCTGCTGCTGTGCTGGCAGGGTTCAAAGCAGCTCAGACGTTTGACTGCTGGCTTCTGACTCAAGTGGGTGTGTGTTTCCCAGTCAGAGAGTCGTGTCTCTACAGTCAGAGGTTTTTGTACGGCGCCTCAATGAGTTTGTGTCACTGTGGTGGACGTTCGGTGGAGGAACCAGACTGGATGTTGGACGTAAGTTTCTGCTCAAACTCTGAGGAAAATGTTGTCCAGTTTGGTTGGAAATTCCATCTGGGAACATTTGCAGCAGAGTTTTTGTGTGTTTTTAACAGTTTGTGTGTTGATGTGTTGAGTTCTCCTGCTTTAACATGGAGAACAACTCCAAGAAGGTTTCTGTCCAAATTCCTGTCAGACTGAAATTGAACTCCTTGAAGTGTAGAAATGATCCAATGGGTTTCCCTTCAGTTTGAACTGTTTGATGAGTGAGGACTGAAGTCCACATCAAGAAGAACGGACGCTTCAATTTGAAAATGGCCCAGTTTTACATGGTGAATGGAACAGATTTCATTTCATTTCAATGTAATTTTCTAATTTGCCGTTTGCTTGTCACTCATTTGCAGTGTTTGATGAGTGCAGGTTGAAAATCCCCTGTAGAATCATTGGTGCTGGTTGCTTCACTCTGCTTGGAGACTGTCAGCCTCAGTGAGGTGAACCCCTCTGTTCAAGGACTCAATCTGCTACAAGTCCATTCTACCAGCAGCTGAATCAGGGAGATTGGAATGTGTGGGGTTTCTTTGTTCTTCATCTTCATGACTGAACAGAGAAGCTTCAGTTGATGGCAGTTTTCAAAGTGGAGCTGCTGCCAAAGGGGCTTTCCTCCATTGTCAGGGTCCTGCTTCTATTTGGGCGGTGAGGACTCTTTCTGAGCCGCTTCTTGAAGGGAAGTGAAACAATGTGTGAGTGAGTGACTGCTGGAGCAGAGAAACATCTGACAGAAACTCCTTCAAGAGGAAATCTGCTCTCACAGTCCTGGTGTCCAAGCAGCAGGGTTTGATTGACAGCTGCCCCGTCCTCTAATCTGAGCGGTGTCTTCTAGGTGATGTCCCTCCCTCCCTGACGGTGCTGCCCCCCTCCAGCCAGG
The DNA here is from genome assembly GCF_037954235.1 of Aulostomus chinensis. Classification (NCBI taxonomy): domain Eukaryota; kingdom Metazoa; phylum Chordata; class Actinopteri; order Syngnathiformes; family Aulostomidae; genus Aulostomus; species Aulostomus chinensis. Next base: position 13,486,826 of record NC_141320.1, on the reverse strand, counting down.
AGCTGCAGCAGGGGAGGGTCACGCTGGTGTGTCTGGCCAACAAGGGCTTCCCTTCAGACTGGAGTCTGGCCTGGAAGGTGGACGGCAGCAGCAGCAGCGGCGGCGGGGAGGAGAGCAGGAGCCCCGGGGTGCTGGAGAAGGACGGCCTCTACAGCTGGAGCAGCACCCTGAAGCTCCCTGCAGACCAGTGGAGGAAGGTGTGCTCGGTGAGCTGTGAGGCCACCCAGGGCTCCCAGACTCCAGTGTCAGAGGTGCTGAGGAGAGACCAGTGTTCCCAGTCCTGACCTGACTCACTGGGACTCTGAACTCTGCAACAGTTTTCCTCTGTAAGCGTTGCCATCAGAATGTTTGCTGCTCCATTTTGATTGTTGCTCTCCAGCTTCAGCTCAATAAAAACCTCTTCATCACATCAGTCCCATGTGGAGCTGCGTTGTTCCAACAACACTGAGCTCTCAGCTCATAGCAGTTCTACAATAAAGGTTCCAACACAACGTTCCATTGATCCATGAACAAAGCAGGCAGTGAGACCATGATGATGTCACATCTGTCCACTGTCCAGATGTCAGAGCTGAAAATGATAGGATGCCATGTTCCCTTCAACAACAGTCCAGCAGAAAGCCACCATGAAGACCTGAGGAGAAGCAAGGCAGCTCACCACAGTCAGGAACTCCCAGTCACCTCAACAAGGTTTCTGTCCACTCACGTTCAACCAGACCAGCAGATCACCTGCGTCCCCACTGCCTCACCACCAGAGGGCAGTAGAATATCAAATCTAGAGGTTTGGTCCATTGTGTCACGATGACATCAAAGACGAAATTCTGAAATCAAAGAGTAAAAAAATTCTGGGTTCAAAGAATTCTGAAGTCAAGTTTTGCAAGTCGACCATGAACATGAACCTCCAAGTCTGAAGTTTAAACTGGTAGCTGTGGTTTGACTGGTTTGTTGTTTAAGTTACCAGGTTTGTAAATACTTTCCCATTCAGGGCCTTGAATTTCAGGGGAATCCTTCGACAAAGTCATGTCCAAATAAGAGCATTTCTGGTTCCTTGAAGCTGCCTTCGATGCTCAGCCACAGGTAAATCCCTTCTCCTAGTAACAGGACAAAGTAAACATTGTCCCCATGGTAACAGCCTCTCCTCACTGGTCACTACACAGTAGGAACATTCCTAAAACATGGCTGCAGCTGATTTATGCTCATTGTTCACGGGGAAAGGAAAGTTTGTTTGAAGGTGAAAAGAACATTTAGATTATTTTTGATGGTAAAACCAGATTTTACCAGGAGTTTCTCCATTAAAACAGAAATGTTTGAGTTTCAGCTGATTGGACTTCCTCAACAACATTGGATTCCATTCTTCTTTCACTCACAAACCAAAAGCTTGAGACCAAATGAGGGCTGGACTGTAAACTGACTGGTCTCTGGCTCGCGCTAAGGAAGTTAGCATGTTTGTGTTCACCACCCCTTCCTAATAAGATGTTTGGAGTGTGCAGTCAACGCTGGTCTGATCTGTTCAGATTAGCCACACCCTCATTGGGTCTCAGTAAAGTGAGACAGGAAGGTTCCACTTCTAATGGAACATTTGAACGTTTGGAAGGAAGCAAGAGAGCAAACTGGCTTGCAGTGTGGTTCTGGTTCCAGTGACGTGTTCCTGGTCCTCCACCATCAATCCTCTCTAGTTCAGCTCCAACCCACCACAGAGCTCCAGGCTCCTGGAAGACTTCTCTACTTTCCTCTGAACCTCCAGCTGAAACCCAGTTTGCAGTGCTGTTTGTTCCATGCAACTTACTTGACACAAACATCAGCAACACTGCACTGTCATGTCAAAGGTTGGTTTCTATTTAATCACTGAGCAAACGGAGAGCAAACCAAACCCTCCAGGACGCTGCCTCCCAAAAACAATTCCCTGTGAATCATTCCATGACCTGGAAAACCACATCTGTCATGAACAGACTGGAATGTCCTGTGAGCAAAGAGTTCTGTGGAGGAAGAACCAGACGAGGCTTCCAAGACAGACGACGGAACACAAACATGCAGTCCACCCAGGCAACATGGACTCTGAGCAGTTGGTGCAGGGCTGCCACGTTTCATTCACTAGCAAACATTCTATGATACCCAGCAGACTACAAACTACTGGGGTGTCACCACTGACTCTACTTTAAACAACTGGACTCACATCCAGTTTGAAGGTTTCTGACTTGGATCAACTTCATATTTTTATGTAACGGCCTCAAGAAATGGAAAAATGTAGAATGTTCATGTCATTACATGTCATTCTCCATAGGGTCACTAGGGGGCAGCACCTACCTGCATCACCAATATGAGCCTTCAGTCTGTCAGGTGGTAGAATTCAGTCAGGGAGCGTCTGCTTGTTGCTTGTTCATTTGTGTTTGTGTCCGTGGTGAAGCCAGAATCAGGCTAGATTTTAGTTCTGATTCACCAGTGAACAATGTGGAAGAGTTTTTGGCTCAGTGGGGCTCACAGACGCTCTGAGAACCTCAGTGTTCTGTGGGTTCTCACTGCGGCTGTTGAAGATGGGTTCTTGTGTCATGTTGACCTCCATCTTTTCCTGTTGCAATATAAAGATGGTTTCAACTCAAAATTCTCTCCACGCTCTGTGAAATCAACTTGTCCTGACAAACAGTTTTGTTTGGTGTAGTTTAGTCCAGTCAGGGACGCCTGCTAGCAGGAGGACCAGGAAAATCTGGATCTTGTGTTTGGCTTCAGTGAAACCAAACCAGATGAACCAACAAGTGTTCATTCTGGTGGTTTTCAAACTTTCCAAAGCTGCTTTTATTTTGGCTGTTGAAACTTAGGAACGGTGAGTTCTCTCTTCTTTTTATCTTTAGTTCTGAAACCGTCTGTTGTCACGGTCCAGCAGCGATGCCTCTCGGTTGCTATGGTTACTGAGCTCAGAGAGAAATGAGAGACCGAAGACGAGTTTCCTCCAAGTCTCCTCAGCAGAGTCGTGTGAGGACAAGCAGCAGAAGTCTCAGCCTCCTGTCCCCTTTTAGAGCTGATCAGTCTCTCTCTGCAGGGTCCAGTCGTCCCTCCCTGCTGCTGCTGCTGGTTTTTCTTGAAGTTCATTGAAAGTCCAAGCAGAAGCAAAGTTGATGTGAGTGACATCATCAGAGAGAAGCTGCTAATCTGATGAAGGACCACAATCAGGATGAAGAATTGGTGATGAAGATCACAACATCATCAGCAGAAAATCTGAATCCTAGTTCTTCTAGTTCTAGTTCTTCTCATCAAGCCTGTGTGTGTGTGTGTGTGTGTGTGTGTGTGTGTGTGAGTGTGTGTGTCAGCAGCTCCCAGCTGCAGCAGTCAGTTCAGTTTCACTTCAGTGTGACTGAGGGAGGTTTTTGTACGATGGTTTTTCACAGTGTGAACACCCCCTGACTGTTGATGTAGTGATAACTCTGACAGTGATAAACGGCTGCATCTTCAGCCTGAACTCCACTGATGGTCAGAGTGAAGCCAGAGTTTGATCCACTGCCTGAAAAACGAGCTGGAATCCCTGATGTTCTCGAGGTGGCCCAGTAAATGAGAAGTTTAGGAGGTTCTCCTTCTCTCTGCTGGTACCAGGATAAATGGTTCCCACTATAAACATCCTGACTGGTTGAACATGGGAGGGAGACGGAGGCTCCTGGAGCAGATCTCACTGCTGCAGGCTGAGTCACAGTGACCTCTGTTGTGCGCTGAAGAGCGAATTGGTCAAAAATAATGATATAATTATCGATTATTAAATAAATTACGAATTAATATTAAATATTAATTATTCGGGGCGCCACCCTGATGAGTTCAGGGAAACTAAAATGCGACCAAACTTGTAACAGTTACCAGTCTCTAACAGAGTTTATCTACTAACAGTCAATATTCTGTAACATGAACGACCAAGGGACAGCTCTGATGTTGGAGGATGAGATCAAAGCACTGCTATTGCTGAGACACGTGACCACAAGTTGGTACACAAAAGACACTACGACTTCTCTCTTATAATAAAAATATATTTATTAACAGTGCATCCATCAATCAGCAACACGTTGATACAACGGTTATCTAACCAAAAGACACAAGTGATAATGTGTGTGTGTGTGTGTGTGTGTGTGTGTGTGTGTGTGTGTGTGTGTGTAAACATGTGTGTGAGGGAGTAAGGAAGGGGAGGGGGGGAGTCTGGTTGCCTAGCAACCACATCGCGTCGCAGCAAGGCGAACAGCTAGGCTAGTTAGCTGAGGCTAGCTAGCCGCTAGTTAGCACCGTGGAGGTAGAACTTATGGAATGTTAATAACTCAGCGTAGCGCTTAGCAAGAGAGAGAGAGAGAGAGAGAGAGAGAGAGAGAGAGAGAGGACAAAGGTGAACCCAAAAATGTGTGTGTTAACACACTTGTGCAGTATTAATAACTGGTAACACCTTCTTGAGAGGTCACAGTTATTAATAACTAACATCAATAAATAATGTATAATGCTATGTAATTTCTGCTAATTACAGGACTTCGTCACATAAACAGAGCATTCATAGACATCATACAACACACTAAGCTATTTCTCTGCCCAGAAAATGCCTCGTTAAGGGAATCCTTACTTGACCCGGTGGAGCGGTAAGGGATTCGATTTCCATGTTCCGGAGCGCGGTTCAGCTCAACTCGGAGGGCAGCAGAGCGGCGGTGGGGCAGCCTGCAGGGTCTGCTGGAGTTACTGGTGGGAAGGATGAAGAAGCTGGGATGAGCTTTCTTTCACCAGGGACCAGTTCACGTGGATTGCGTGGCTCGACGGTGGCTTCTCTGGACGAGTGAACAGGAGGGAGAGAGGTGTCCTTCTGGAGACTCTGTCATCACTGCACTGCCCACTTGAGGTCCAAGTGGAGAACCGGAGAGGTTGAAGACCACTGGAGAGGTTGAACCTTCTGAAGACGCTGAAAACCACCAAAGAGAAGAAAACCACCGAAGAAAAAGAATCTTCTCCGCACTGAATTTTTTATGTGTGAGACAGATGATGTCACTTCCCGTGGGATGGTACTGGCTCTCAGCCAATAGCATTTTGACAGGCAACTTCCGGTCAGACTGACTCACAGGTTCTTGGAGGGTGGGGGCCGTGGCCAGAATCATCAACCCTTTTTACAACCCTTTGTTCAAGAACATGTGGCCACTTGAATTCAGGCTTTGAAAAGGGGTGTTAGGCCTCACAGGCCGAAAGCCTTTCTTCAGCTGGACTAACTGCCACATCTCTGAATTAATCTCTTGGTCTGGTTGAGTTGGGAAAAGAGTTGCTTAAAACCTCAAAATGATGCTACAGTGATGTAGTGAGAGTTGCTACGAACCTCAAAATGATGCTGACAGTGATGTAGTGAGAGTTGCTACGAATCTCAAAATTATGCGAAAGTGCTGTAATGAGAGTTGCTACTAACCTACGAAATGATGCTACAGTAATGTAGTGAGTTGCTACGAACCTAAGAAATGATGCTACAGTAATGTAGTGAGAGTTGCTACTAATCTCAAAATCATGCTAAAGTGATGTAATGAGAGTTGCTACATACCTAAGAAATGATGCTACAGTGATGTGGTGAGAGTTGCTACGATCCTCAAAATGATGCAACAGTGATGTGGTGAGACTTGATAGTAATTTCGAAATCACGCTAAAGTGATGTCATGATAGTTGCTACATACCTAAGAAATGATGCTACAGTGATGTGGTGAGAGTTGCTACTTACCTAAGAAATGATGCAACAGTGATGTGGTGAGAGTTGCTACGAACCTCAAAATAATGCTGCAGTGATGTAATGAGAGTTGCTACGAACCTCAAAATGATGCTGCAGTGATGTAATGAGAGTTGCTACGAACCGCAAAATGATGCTACAGTGATGTAATGAGAGTTGCTAGGAATCTCAAAATGATGCTCCAGTAATGTCGTGAGAGTTGCGACCATCCTCAAAATGATGCGACAGTGATGTAATGAGAGTTGCTGAAAATGTCCAAATGATGCTCGAGTGATGTAATGAGAGTTGCTACAAACCGAAGAAATGATGCTACAGTGATGTGGTGAGAGTTGATAGTAATTTCAAAATCATGCAAAGGTGATGTAATGAGAGTTGCTACTTACATAAGAAATGATGCTACACTGATGTGGTGAGAGTTGCTACTAACCTAAGAAATTATGCTGACAGTGTTGTGGTGAGAGTTGATAGTAATTTCAAAATCATGCAAAAGTGATGTCATGAGAGTTGCTACAAACCTAAGAAATGATGCTACAGTGATGTAATGAGAGTTGCTACAAATGTCCAAATGATGCTAGAGTGATGGAATGAGAGTTGCTACAAACCGAAGAAATGATGCTGCAGTGATGTGGTGAGAGTTGCTACAAACCTCAAAATGATGCGACAGTTATGCAATGAGAGTTGCTACTTTCCTAAGAAATGATGCTACAGTGATGTGGTGAGAGTTGCCACGAACCTCAAAATGATGCTACAGTGATGTAATGAGAGTTGCTACGAATCTCAAAATGATGCGACAGTGATGTCGCGAGAGTTGCGAATATCCTCAAAATGATGCTACAGTGATGTAGTGAGAGTTGCTACGATCCTAAAAATGATGTGACAGTGATGTGGTGAGAGCTGGTACGATACTCAAAATGAGGTGGCAGTTATGTAGTGAGAGTTGATACAAATCTCAAAATGATGCTGACAGTGATGTGGTGAGAGGTGATAGTAATTTCAAAATAACGCTAAAGTGATGTAATGAGAGTTGCTACTTACCTAAGAATTGATGCTACAGTGATGTAGTGAGAGTTGCTACGAACCTCAAAATGATGCTACAGTGATGTGGTGAGAGTTGCGACTATCCTCAAAATGATGCGACAGTGATGTAGTGAGAGTTGCTACGATCCTCAAAATGATGCGACAGTAATGTCGTGAGAGTTGCGACTATCCTCAATATGATGCGACAATGATGTAGGGAGAGTTGATACTAATCTCAAAATGATGCTGACAGTGATGTGGTGAGAGTTGCTACAATCCTCAAAATGATGCTACAGTGATGTTATGACAGTTGCTACTAACCTAAGAAATTATGCTGACAGTGTTGTGGTGAGAGTTGATAGTAATTTCAAAATCATGCTAAAGTGATGTCATGAGAGTTTCTACAAACCTAAGAAATGATGCTACAGTGATGGAATGAGAGTTGCTACCAATGTCCAAATGATGCTAGAGTGATGGAATGAGAGTTGCTAAAAACCTAAGAAGTGGTGCTACAGTGATGTGGTGAGAGTTGATAGTAATTTCAAAATAATGCTAAAGCGGTGTAATGAGAGTTGCTCCTTCCCGAAGAAATGATGCTACAGTGATGTAGTGAGAGTTGCTACAAACCGCAAAATGATGCGACAGTGATGTAATGAGGGTTGCTGTTTACCTAAGAAATGATGCTACAGTGATGTGGTGAGACTTGCTACGAATCTCAAAATGATGCTACAGTGATGTCGTGAGAGTTGCTACTAACCTAAAAATGATGCTTACAGTGATGTCGTGAGAGTTGCTACTATCCTCAAAATGATGCTGAAAGTGATGAAGTGAGAGTTGCTACAAACCTCAAAATGATGGTGACAGTCATGTAGTGAGAGTTGATACTAATCTCAAAATGATGCTTACAGTGATGTGGTGAGAGTTGATAGTAATTTCAAAATCACGCTAAAGTGATGTAATGAGAGTTGCTACTTACCTAAGAAATGATGCTACAGTGATGTGGTGAGAGTTGCGACTATCCTCAAAATGATGCGAAAGTGATGTAGTGAGAGTTGCTACGATCCTCAAAATGATGCTAAAGTGATGTAATGAGAGTTGCGACAAACCTAAGAAGTGATGCGACAGTGATGTGGTGAGAGTTGATACTAAATTCAAAATAATGCTACAGTGGTTTAGTTAGAGTTGCTACGAACCGCAAAATGATGCTACAGTGATGTAATGAGAGTTGCTACGAATCTCAAAATGATGCTACAGTGATGTCATGAGAGTTGCTATCTACCTAAGAAATGATGCTACAGTGATGTGGTGAGAGTTGATACGAACCTCAAAATGATGCTACAGTGATGTAATGAGAGTTGCTAGGAATCTCAAAATGATGCTCCAGTAATGTTCGCGACAGTTGCGACTATCCTCAAAATGATGCGACAGTGATGTAATGAGAGTTGCTAAAAATGTCCAAATGATGCTACAGTGATGTGGTGAGAGTTCATAGTAATTTAAAAATCATGCTAAAGTGATGTAATGAGAGTTGCTACTTACCTAAGAAATGATGCCACAGTGATGTGGTGAGAGTTGCTACGAACCTCAAAATGATGCTACAGTGATGTAATGAGAGTTGCTAATATTCTCAAAATGATGCGACAGTGATGTCGTGAGAGTTGATACGAATCTCAAAATGATGCTGACAGTGATGTGGTGAGAGTTGATAGTAATTTCAAAATCATGCTAAAGTGATGTAATGAGAGTTGCTACTTACCTAAGAATTAATGCCACAGTGATGTGGTGAGAGTTGCTACGAACCTCAAAATGATGCTACAGTGATGTAATGAGAGTTGCTAATATTCTCAAAATGATGCGACAGTGATGTCGTGAGAGTTGATATGAATCTCAAAATGATGCGACAGTGATGTGGTGAGAGTTGCTACTTACCTAATAAATGATGCTACAGTGACGTGGTGAGAGTTGCTACGAACCTCAACATGATGCTAAAGTGATGTAATGAGAGTTGCGACAAACCTAAGAAGTGATGCTACAGTGATGTGGTGAGAGTTGCTACTGTCCTCAAAATGAGGTGACAGTGATGTCGTGAGAGTTGATACTAATCTCAAAATGATGCTTACAGTGATGTGGTGAGAGTTGATAGTAATTTCAAAATCACGCTAAAGTGATGTAATGAGAGTTGCAACTTACCTAAGAAATGATGCTACAGTGATGTAGTGAGAGTTGGTACTAATCTCAAAATGATGCTACAGTGATGTTATGACAGTTGCTACTAACCTAAGAAATTATGCTGACAGTGTTGTCGGGAGAGTTGATAGTAATTTCAAAATCATGCTAAAGTGATGTCATGAGAGTTGCTACTTACCTAAGAAATGATGCCACAGTGATGTGTTGAGAGTAGCTACGAACCTCAAAATGATGCTACAGTGATGTAATGAGAGTTGCTAATATTCTCAAAATGATGCGACAGTGATGTCGTGAGAGTTGATACGAATCTCAAAATGATGCTGACAGTGATGTGGTGAGAGTTGATAGTAATTTCAAAATCACGCTAAAGTGATGTAAGAGTTGTACTTACCTAAGAAATGATGCTACAGTGATGTGGTGAGAGTTGCGACTATCCTCAAAATGATGCGAAAGTGATGTGGTGAGAGTTGCTACGATCCTCAAAATGATGCTACAGTGATGTCATGAGAGTTGCTATCTACCTAAGAAATGATGCTACAGTGATGTGGTGAGAGTTGATACGAACCTCAAAATGATGCTACAGTGATGTAATGAGAGTTGCTAGGAATCTCAAAATGATGCTCCAGTAATGTTCGCGACAGTTGCGACTATCCTCAAAATGATGCGACAGTGATGTAATGAGAGTTGCTAAAAATGTCCAAATGATGCTACAGTGATGTGGTGAGAGTTCATAGTAATTTAAAAATCATGCTAAAGTGATGTAATGAGAGTTGCTACTTACCTAAGAAATGATGCCACAGTGATGTGGTGAGAGTTGCTACGAACCTCAAAATGATGCTACAGTGATGTAATGAGAGTTGCTAGGAATCTCAAAATGATGCTCCAGTAATGTCGTGAGAGTTGCGACTATCCTCAAAAAGATGCGACAGTGATGTAATGACAGTTGCTACAAATGTCCAAATGATGCAACAGAGATGGGATGAGAGTTGCTACTTACCTAAGAAATGATGCTACAGTGATGTGGTGAGAGTTGCTACGAATCTCAAAATGATGCTACAGTGATGTAATGAGAGTTGCTACGAATCTCAAAATGATGCGACAGTGATGTCGCGAGAGTTGCGAATATCCTCAAAATGATGCGACAGTGATGTAGTGAGAGTTGCTACGATCCTCAAAATGATGTGACAGTGATGTGGTGAGAGCTGGTACGATCCTCAAAATGAGGTGGCAGTTATGTAGTGAGAGTTGATACTAATCTCAAAATGATGCTGACAGTGATGTGGTGAGAGTTGATAGTAATTTCAAAATCACGCTAAAGTGATGTAATGAGAGTTGCTACTTACCTAAGAAATGATGCTACAGTGATGTGGGGAGAGTTGCGACTATCCTCAAAATTATGCGACAGTGATGTAGTGAGAGTTGCTACGATCCTCAAAATGATGCTAAAGTGATGTAATGAGAGTTGCTAAAAACCTAAGAAGTGGTGCTACAGTGATGTGGTGAGAGTTGATAGTAATTTCAAAATAATGCTAAAGCGGTGTAATGAGAGTTGCTACTTCCCTAAGAAATGATGCTACAGTGATGTAGTGAGAGTTGCTACAAACCGTAAAATGATGCTACAGTGATGTAATGAGGGTTGCTGTTTACCTAAGAAATGATGCTCCAGTGATGTGGTGAGAGTTGCTACAAACCTCAAAATGATGCTACAGTGATGTAATGAGATTTGCTACAAACCTAAGAAATGATGCTACAGTGATGTGGTGAGAGTTGAAAGTAATTTCAAAATCAATCTAAAGTGATGTAATGAGAGTTGCTACTTACCTCAGAAATGAAGCTACAGTGATGTAGTGAGAGTTGCTACGAATCTCAAAATGATGCTACAGTAATGTCGTGAGAGTTGCGACTATCCTCAATATGATGCGACAATGATGTATGGAGAGTTGCTACGAACCTCAAAATGATGCTACAGTGATGTAGGGAGAGTTGATGCTAATCTCAAAATGATGCTGACAGTGATGTGGTGACAGTTGGTACAATCCTCAAAATGATGCTACAGTGAAGTTATGACAGTTGCTACTAACCTAAGAAATTATGCTGACAGTGTTGTGGTGAGAGTATATCGTAATTTCAAAATCATGCTAAAGTGATGTCATGAGAGTTGCTTAAAACCGAAGAAATGATGCTACAGTGATGTAGGCAGAGTTGCTACGATGCTCAAATTGATGCTTCCAGTAATGTAGTGAGAGTTGCTACAAATCCCAAAATGATGCTACAGTGATGTAATGAGAGTTGCTACGAATCTCAAAATGATGCTACAGTGATGTCATGAGAGTTGCTATCTACCTAAGAAATGATGCTACAGTGATGTGGTGAGAGTTGATACGAACCTCAAAATGATGCTACAGTGATGTAATGAGAGTTGCTAGGAATCTCAAAATGATGCTCCAGTAATGTTCGTGACGTTGCGACTATCCTCAAAATGATGCGACAGTGATGTAATGAGAGTTGCTAAAAATGTCCAAATGATGCTACAGTGATGTGGTGAGAGTTCATAGTAATTTAAAAATCATGCTAAAGTGATGTAATGAGAGTTGCTACTTACCTAAGAAATGATGCCACAGTGATGTTGTGAGAGTTGCTACGAACCTCAAAATGATGCTACAGTGATGTAATGAGAGTTGCTACGATGCTCAAATTGATGCTTCCAGTAATGTAGTTAGAGTTGCTACAAACCTCAAAATGATGCTACAGTGATGAAATGAGAGTTGCTAATATCCTCAAAATGATGCGACAGTGATGTCGTGAGAGTTGATACGAACCTCAAAATGATGCTGACAGTGATGTGGTGAGAGTTGATAGTAATTTCAAAATAATGCTAAAGTGATGTAATGAGAGTTGCTACATACCTAAGAAATGATGCGACAGTGATGTGGTGAGAGTTGCTACTTACCTAATAAATGATGCTACAGTGACGTGGTGAGAGTTGCTACGAACCTCAACATGATGCTAAAGTGATGTAATGAGAGTTGCGACAAACCTAAGAAGTGATGCTACAGTGATGTGGTGAGAGTTGCTACTATCCTCAAAATGAGGTGACAGTGATGTCGTGAGAGTTGATACTAATCTCAAAATCATGCTAAAGTGATGTCATGAGAGTTGCTACAAACCTCAAAATGATGCTACAGTGATGTCATGGGAGGTGCTACTAACCTAAGAAATGATGCTACAGTGATGAAATGAGAGTTGCTACAAATGTCAAAATGATGCGACAGTGATGTAGTGAGAGTTGCTCAGATCCTCAAAGTGATGCTACAGTGATGTGGTGAGAGTTGCTACTATCCTCAAAATGAGGTGACAGTGATGTTGTGAGAGTTGCTAGGAATCTCAAAATGATGCTCCAGTAATGTCGTGAGAGTTGCGACTATCATCAAAAAGATGCGACAGTGATGTAATGACAGTTGCAATTACCTAAGAAATGATGCTACAGTGATATAATGAGGGTTGCTATTTACCTAAGAAATGATGCTACAGTGATGTGGTGAGAGTTGCTACGAACCTCAAAATGATGCTACAGTGATGTAATGAGAGTTGCTAGGAATCTCAAAATGATGCTCCAGTAATGTCGTGAGAGTTGCGACTATCATCAAAAAGATGCTACAGTGATGTAATGACAGTTGCTACAAATGTCCAAATGATGCAACAGAGATGGGATGAGAGTTGCTACAAACCGAAGAAATGATGCTACAGTGATGTAGTGAGAGTTGCTACGATCCTCAAAATGATGCTAAAGTGATGTAATGAGAGTTGCTAAAAACCTAAGAAGTGGTGCTACAGTGATGTGGTGAGAGTTGATAGTAATTTCAAAATAATGCTAAAGCGGTGTAATGAGAGTTGCTACTTCCCTAAGAAATCACGCTTAAGTGATGTAATGAGAGTTGCTACTTACCTAAGAAATGATGCTACAGTGATGTGGTGAGAGTTGTGACTATCCTCAAAATGATGCGACAGTGATGTAGTGAGAGTTGCTACGATCCTCAAAATGATGCTAAAGTGATGTAATGAGAGTTGCTAAAAACCTAAGAAGTGGTGCTACAGTGATGTGGTGAGAGTTGATAGTAATTTAAAAATAATGCTAAAGCGGTGTAATGAGAGTTGCTACTTACCTAAGAAATGATGCTACAGTGATGTGGTGAGAGTTGCGACTATCCTCAAAATGATGCGACAGTGATGTAGTGAGAGTTGCTACGATCCTCAAAATGATGCTAAAGTGATGTAATGAGAGTTGCTAAAAACCTAAGAAGTGGTGCTACAGTGATGTGGTGAGAGTTGATAGTAATTTCAAAATCACGCTAAAGTGATGTAATGAGAGTTGCTACTTACCTAAGAAATGATGCTAAAGTGATGTCATGAGAGTTGCGACTATCCTCAAAATGATGCGACAGTGATGTAGTGAGAGTTGCTACGATCCTCAAAATGATGCTAAAGTGATGTAATGAGAGTTGCTAAAAACCTAAGAAATGATGCAACAGTGATGTGGTGAGAGTTGCTACATACCTAATAAATGATGCTACAGTGACGTGGTGAGAGTTGGTACTAATCTCAAAATGATGCTGACAGTGATGTGGTGAGAGTTGCTAGAATCCTCAAAATGATGCTACAGTGATGTTATGACAGTTGCTACTAACCTAAGAAATTATGCTGACAGTGTTGTCGAGAGAGTTGATAGTAATTTCAAAATCATGCTAAAGTGATGTCATGAGAGTTGCTACAAACCTCAAAATGATGCTACAGTGATGTCATGGGAGGTGCTACTAACCTAAGAAATGATGCTACAGTGATGAAATGAGAGTTGCTACAAATGTCAAAATGATGCGACAGTGATGTAGTGAGAGTTGCTCAGATCCTCAAAGTGATGCTACAGTGATGTGGTGAGAGTTGCTACTATCCTCAAAATGAGGTGACAGTGATGTTGTGAGAGTTGCTAGGAATCTCAAAATGATGCTCCAGTAATGTCGTGAGAGTTGCGACTATCATCAAAAAGATGCGACAGTGATGTAATGACAGTTGCAATTACCTAAGAAATGATGCTACAGTGATATAATGAGGGTTGCTATTTACCTAAGAAATGATGCTACAGTGATGTGGTGAGAGTTGCTACGAACCTCAAAATGATGCTACAGTGATGTAATGAGAGTTGCTAGGAATCTCAAAATGATGCTACAGTAATGTCGTGAGAGTTGCGACTATCATCAAAAAGATGCTACAGTGATGTAATGACAGTTGCTACAAATGTCCAAATGATGCAACAGAGATGGGATGAGAGTTGCTACAAACCGAAGAAATGATGCTACAGTGATGTGGTGAGAGTTGATAGTAATTTCAAAATCATGCAAAGGTGATGTAATGAGAGTTGCTACTTACCTAAGAAATGATGCTACAGTGATGTGGTGAGAGTTGCTACGAACCTCAAAATGATGCTACAGTGATGTAATGAGAGTTGCTACGAATCTCAAAATGATGCGACAGTGATGTAATGAGAGTTGCTACGAATCTCAAAATGATGCGACAGTGATGTCGCGAGAGTTGCGAATATCCTCAAAATGATGCGACAGTGATGTAGTGAGAGTTGCTACGATCCTCAAAATGATGTGACAGTGATGTGGTGAGAGCTGGTACGATCCTCAAAATGAGGTGGCAGTTATGTAGTGAGAGTTGCTACGATCCTCAAAATGATGCTAAAGTGATGTAATGAGAGTTGCTAAAAACCTAAGAAGTGGTGCTACAGTGATGTAGTGAGAGTTGATAGTAATTTCAAAATAATGCTAAAGCGGTGTAATGAGAGTTGCTACTTCCCTAAGAAATGATGCTACAGTGATGTAGTGAGGGTTGCTGTTTACCTAAGAAATGATGCTCCAGTGATGTGGTGAGAGTTGCTACGAACCTCAAAATGATGCTACAGTGATGTAATGAGATTTGCTACAAACCTAAGAAATGATGCTACAGTGATGTGGTGAGAGTTGAAAGTAATTTCAAAATCAAGCTAAAGTGATGTAATGAGAGTTGCTACTTACCTAAGAAATGAAGCTACAGTGGTGTAGTGAGAGTTGCTACGAATCTCAAAATGATGCTACAGTAATGTCGTGAGAGTTACGACTATCCTCAATATGATGCGACAATGATGTATGGAGAGTTGCTACGAACCTCAAAATGATGCTACAGTGATGTAGGGAGAGTTGATGCTAATCTCAAAATGATGCTGACAGTGATGTGGTGAGAGTTGGTACAATCCTCAAAATGATGCTACAGTGATGTCATGAGAGTTGCTATCTACCTAAGAAATTATGCTGACAGTGTTGTGGTGAGAGTATATAGTAATTTCAAAATCATGCTAAAGTGATGTCATGAGAGTTGCTAAAAACCGAAGAAATTATGCTACAGTGATGTAGGCAGAGTTGCTACGATGCTCAAATTGATGCTTCCAGTAATGTAGTGAGAGTTGCTACAAACCCCAAAATGATGCTACAGTGATGTAATGAGAGTTGCTACGAATCTCAAAAAGATGCTACAGTGATGTCATGAGAGTTGCTATCTACCTAAGAAATGATGCTACAGTGATGTGGTGAGAGTTGATACGAACCTCAAAATGATGCTACAGTGATGTAATGAGAGTTGCTAGGAATCTCAAAATGATGCTCCAGTAATGTTCGCGACAGTTGCGACTATCCTCAAAATGATGCGACAGTGATGTAATGAGAGTTGCTAAAAATGTCCAAATGATGCTACAGTGATGTGGTGAGAGTTCATAGTAATTTAAAAATCATGCTAAAGTGATGTAATGAGAGTTGCTACTTACCTAAGAAATGATGCCACAGTGATGTGGTGAGAGTTGCTACGAACCTCAAAATGATGCTACAGTGATGTAATGAGAGTTGCTAGGAATCTCAAAATGATGCTCCAGTAATGTCGTGAGAGTTGCGACTATCCTCAAAAAGATGCGACAGTGATGTAATGAGAGTTGCTACAAATGTCCAAATGATGCAACAGAGATGGGATGAGAGTTGCTACTTACCTAAGAAATGATGCTACAGTGATGTGGTGAGAGTTGCTACGAATCTCAAAATGATGCTACAGTGATGTAATGAGAGTTGCTACGAATCTCAAAATGATGCGACAGTGATGTCGCGAGAGTTGCGAATATCCTCAAAATGATGCGACAGTGATGTAGTGAGAGTTGCTACGATCCTCAAAATGATGTGACAGTGATGTGGTGAGAGCTGGTACGATCCTCAAAATGAGGTGGCAGTTATGTAGTGAGAGTTGATACTAATCTCAAAATGATGCTGACAGTGATGTGGTGAGAGTTGATAGTAATTTCAAAATCACGCTAAAGTGATGTAATGAGAGTTGCTACTTACCTAAGAAATGATGCTACAGTGATGTGGGGAGAGTTGCGACTATCCTCAAAATTATGCGACAGTGATGTAGTGAGAGTTGCTACGATCCTCAAAATGATGCTAAAGTGATGTAATGAGAGTTGCTAAAAACCTAAGAAGTGGTGCTACAGTGATGTGGTGAGAGTTGATAGTAATTTCAAAATAATGCTAAAGCGGTGTAATGAGAGTTGCTACTTCCCTAAGAAATGATGCTACAGTGATGTAGTGAGAGTTGCTACAAACCGTAAAATGATGCTACAGTGATGTAATGAGGGTTGCTGTTTACCTAAGAAATGATGCTCCAGTGATGTGGTGAGAGTTGCTACAAACCTCAAAATGATGCTACAGTGATGTAATGAGATTTGCTACAAACCTAAGAAATGATGCTACAGTGATGTGGTGAGAGTTGAAAGTAATTTCAAAATCAAGCTAAAGTGATGTAATGAGAGTTGCTACTTACCTCAGAAATGAAGCTACAGTGATGTAGTGAGAGTTGCTACGAATCTCAAAATGATGCTACAGTAATGTCGTGAGAGTTGCGACTATCCTCAATATGATGCGACAATGATGTATGGAGAGTTGCTACGAACCTCAAAATGATGCTACAGTGATGTAGGGAGAGTTGATGCTAATCTCAAAATGATGCTGACAGTGATGTGGTGACAGTTGGTACAATCCTCAAAATGATGCTACAGTGAAGTTATGACAGTTGCTACTAACCTAAGAAATTATGCTGACAGTGTTGTGGTGAGAGTATATCGTAATTTCAAAATCATGCTAAAGTGATGTCATGAGAGTTGCTTAAAACCGAAGAAATGATGCTACAGTGATGTAGGCAGAGTTGCTACGATGCTCAAATTGATGCTTCCAGTAATGTAGTGAGAGTTGCTACAAATCCCAAAATGATGCTACAGTGATGTAATGAGAGTTGCTACGAATCTCAAAATGATGCTACAGTGATGTCATGAGAGTTGCTATCTACCTAAGAAATGATGCTACAGTGATGTGGTGAGAGTTGATACGAACCTCAAAATGATGCTACAGTGATGTAATGAGAGTTGCTAGGAATCTCAAAATGATGCTCCAGTAATGTTCGTGACGTTGCGACTATCCTCAAAATGATGCGACAGTGATGTAATGAGAGTTGCTAAAAATGTCCAAATGATGCTACAGTGATGTGGTGAGAGTTCATAGTAATTTAAAAATCATGCTAAAGTGATGTAATGAGAGTTGCTACTTACCTAAGAAATGATGCCACAGTGATGTTGTGAGAGTTGCTACGAACCTCAAAATGATGCTACAGTGATGTAATGAGAGTTGCTACGATGCTCAAATTGATGCTTCCAGTAATGTAGTTAGAGTTGCTACAAACCTCAAAATGATGCTACAGTGATGAAATGAGAGTTGCTAATATCCTCAAAATGATGCGACAGTGATGTCGTGAGAGTTGATACGAACCTCAAAATGATGCTGACAGTGATGTGGTGAGAGTTGATAGTAATTTCAAAATAATGCTAAAGTGATGTAATGAGAGTTGCTACATACCTAAGAAATGATGCGACAGTGATGTGGTGAGAGTTGCTACTTACCTAATAAATGATGCTACAGTGACGTGGTGAGAGTTGCTACGAACCTCAACATGATGCTAAAGTGATGTAATGAGAGTTGCGACAAACCTAAGAAGTGATGCTACAGTGATGTGGTGAGAGTTGCTACTATCCTCAAAATGAGGTGACAGTGATGTCGTGAGAGTTGATACTAATCTCAAAATCATGCTAAAGTGATGTCATGAGAGTTGCTACAAACCTCAAAATGATGCTACAGTGATGTCATGGGAGGTGCTACTAACCTAAGAAATGATGCTACAGTGATGAAATGAGAGTTGCTACAAATGTCAAAATGATGCGACAGTGATGTAGTGAGAGTTGCTCAGATCCTCAAAGTGATGCTACAGTGATGTGGTGAGAGTTGCTACTATCCTCAAAATGAGGTGACAGTGATGTTGTGAGAGTTGCTAGGAATCTCAAAATGATGCTCCAGTAATGTCGTGAGAGTTGCGACTATCATCAAAAAGATGCGACAGTGATGTAATGACAGTTGCAATTACCTAAGAAATGATGCTACAGTGATATAATGAGGGTTGCTATTTACCTAAGAAATGATGCTACAGTGATGTGGTGAGAGTTGCTACGAACCTCAAAATGATGCTACAGTGATGTAATGAGAGTTGCTAGGAATCTCAAAATGATGCTCCAGTAATGTCGTGAGAGTTGCGACTATCATCAAAAAGATGCTACAGTGATGTAATGACAGTTGCTACAAATGTCCAAATGATGCAACAGAGATGGGATGAGAGTTGCTACAAACCGAAGAAATGATGCTACAGTGATGTAGTGAGAGTTGCTACGATCCTCAAAATGATGCTAAAGTGATGTAATGAGAGTTGCTAAAAACCTAAGAAGTGGTGCTACAGTGATGTGGTGAGAGTTGATAGTAATTTCAAAATAATGCTAAAGCGGTGTAATGAGAGTTGCTACTTCCCTAAGAAATCACGCTAAAGTGATGTAATGAGAGTTGCTACTTACCTAAGAAATGATGCTACAGTGATGTGGTGAGAGTTGTGACTATCCTCAAAATGATGCGACAGTGATGTAGTGAGAGTTGCTACGATCCTCAAAATGATGCTAAAGTGATGTAATGAGAGTTGCTAAAAACCTAAGAAGTGGTGCTACAGTGATGTGGTGAGAGTTGATAGTAATTTAAAAATAATGCTAAAGCGGTGTAATGAGAGTTGCTACTTACCTAAGAAATGATGCTACAGTGATGTGGTGAGAGTTGCGACTATCCTCAAAATGATGCGACAGTGATGTAGTGAGAGTTGCTACGATCCTCAAAATGATGCTAAAGTGATGTAATGAGAGTTGCTAAAAACCTAAGAAGTGGTGCTACAGTGATGTGGTGAGAGTTGATAGTAATTTCAAAATCACGCTAAAGTGATGTAATGAGAGTTGCTACTTACCTAAGAAATGATGCTACAGTGATGTGGTGAGAGTTGCGACTATCCTCAAAATGATGCGACAGTGATGTAGTGAGAGTTGCTACGATCCTCAAAATGATGCTAAAGTGATGTAATGAGAGTTGCTAAAAACCTAAGAAATGATGCAACAGTGATGTGGTGAGAGTTGCTACATACCTAATAAATGATGCTACAGTGACGTGGTGAGAGTTGGTACTAATCTCAAAATGATGCTGACAGTGATGTGGTGAGAGTTGCTAGAATCTTCAAAATGATGCTACAGTGATGTTATGACAGTTGCTACTAACCTAAGAAATTATGCTGACAGTGTTGTCGAGAGAGTTGATAGTAATTTCAAAATCATGCTAAAGTGATGTCATGAGAGTTGCTACAAACCTCAAAATGATGCTACAGTGATGTCATGGGAGGTGCTACTAACCTAAGAAATGATGCTACAGTGATGAAATGAGAGTTGCTACAAATGTCAAAATGATGCGACAGTGATGTAGTGAGAGTTGCTCAGATCCTCAAAGTGATGCTACAGTGATGTGGTGAGAGTTGCTACTATCCTCAAAATGAGGTGACAGTGATGTTGTGAGAGTTGCTAGGAATCTCAAAATGATGCTCCAGTAATGTCGTGAGAGTTGCGACTATCATCAAAAAGATGCGACAGTGATGTAATGACAGTTGCAATTACCTAAGAAATGATGCTACAGTGATATAATGAGGGTTGCTATTTACCTAAGAAATGATGCTACAGTGATGTGGTGAGAGTTGCTACGAACCTCAAAATGATGCTACAGTGATGTAATGAGAGTTGCTAGGAATCTCAAAATGATGCTACAGTAATGTCGTGAGAGTTGCGACTATCATCAAAAAGATGCTACAGTGATGTAATGACAGTTGCTACAAATGTCCAAATGATGCAACAGAGATGGGATGAGAGTTGCTACAAACCGAAGAAATGATGCTACAGTGATGTGGTGAGAGTTGATAGTAATTTCAAAATCATGCAAAGGTGATGTAATGAGAGTTGCTACTTACCTAAGAAATGATGCTACAGTGATGTGGTGAGAGTTGCTACGAACCTCAAAATGATGCTACAGTGATGTAATGAGAGTTGCTACGAATCTCAAAATGATGCGACAGTGATGTAATGAGAGTTGCTACGAATCTCAAAATGATGCGACAGTGATGTCGCGAGAGTTGCGAATATCCTCAAAATGATGCGACAGTGATGTAGTGAGAGTTGCTACGATCCTCAAAATGATGTGACAGTGATGTGGTGAGAGCTGGTACGATCCTCAAAATGAGGTGGCAGTTATGTAGTGAGAGTTGCTACGATCCTCAAAATGATGCTAAAGTGATGTAATGAGAGTTGCTAAAAACCTAAGAAGTGGTGCTACAGTGATGTAGTGAGAGTTGATAGTAATTTCAAAATAATGCTAAAGCGGTGTAATGAGAGTTGCTACTTCCCTAAGAAATGATGCTACAGTGATGTAGTGAGGGTTGCTGTTTACCTAAGAAATGATGCTCCAGTGATGTGGTGAGAGTTGCTACGAACCTCAAAATGATGCTACAGTGATGTAATGAGATTTGCTACAAACCTAAGAAATGATGCTACAGTGATGTGGTGAGAGTTGAAAGTAATTTCAAAATCAAGCTAAAGTGATGTAATGAGAGTTGCTACTTACCTAAGAAATGAAGCTACAGTGGTGTAGTGAGAGTTGCTACGAATCTCAAAATGATGCTACAGTAATGTCGTGAGAGTTACGACTATCCTCAATATGATGCGACAATGATGTATGGAGAGTTGCTACGAACCTCAAAATGATGCTACAGTGATGTAGGGAGAGTTGATGCTAATCTCAAAATGATGCTGACAGTGATGTGGTGAGAGTTGGTACAATCCTCAAAATGATGCTACAGTGATGTCATGAGAGTTGCTATCTACCTAAGAAATTATGCTGACAGTGTTGTGGTGAGAGTATATAGTAATTTCAAAATCATGCTAAAGTGATGTCATGAGAGTTGCTAAAAACCGAAGAAATTATGCTACAGTGATGTAGGCAGAGTTGCTACGATGCTCAAATTGATGCTTCCAGTAATGTAGTGAGAGTTGCTACAAACCCCAAAATGATGCTACAGTGATGTAATGAGAGTTGCTACGAATCTCAAAAAGATGCTACAGTGATGTCATGAGAGTTGCTATCTACCTAAGAAATGATGCTACAGTGATGTGGTGAGAGTTGATACGAACCTCAAAATGATGCTACAGTGATGTAATGAGAGTTGCTAGGAATCTCAAAATGATGCTCCAGTAATGTTCGTGACAGTTGCGACTATCCTCAAAATGATGCGACAGTGATGTAATGAGAGTTGCTAAAAATGTCCAAATGATGCTAGAGTGATGTGGTGAGAGTTCATAGTAATTTAAAAATCATGCTAAAGTGATGTATTGAGAGTTGCTACTTACCTAAGAAATGATGCCACAGTGATGTGGTGAGAGTTGCTACGAACCTCAACATGATGCGACAGTGATGTGGTGAGAGTTGCTACTATCCTCAAAATGAGGTGACAGTGATGTCGTGAGAGTTGATACTAATCTCAAAATGATGCTTACAGTGATGTGGTGAGAGTTGATAGTAATTTCAAAATCACGCTAAAGTGATGTAATGAGAGTTGCTACTTTCCTAAGAAATGATGCTACAGTGATGTGGTGAGAGTTGCGACTATCCTCAAAATGATGCGACAGTGATGTAGTGAGAGTTGCAACGATCCTCAAAATGATGCTAAAGTGATGTAATGAGAGTTGCTAAAAACCTAAGAAGTGGTGCTACAGTGATGTGGTGAGAGTTGATAGTAATTTAAAAATAATGCTAAAGCGGTGTAATGAGAGTTGCTACTTCCCTAAGAAATAATGCAACAGTGATGTGGTGAGAGTTGCTACACACCTAATAAATGATGCTACAGTGATGTGGTGAGAGTTGATACTAAATTCAAAATAATGCTACAGTGGTGTAGTGAGAGTTGCTATTACCTAAGAAATGATGCTACAGTGATGTGGTGAGAGTTGCTACGAACCTCAAAATGATGCTACAGTGATGTAATGAGAGTTGCTAGGAATCTCAAAATGATGCTACAGTAATGTCGTGAGAGTTGCGACGATCCTCAAAATGATGCGTCAGTGATGTAATGAGAGTTGCTACAAATGTCCAAATGATGCTACAGAGATGGAATGAGAGTTGCTACAAACCGAAGAAATGATGCTACAGTGATGTGGTGAGAGTTGATAGTAATTTAAAAATAATGCTAAAGCGGTGTAATGAGAGCTGCTACTTCCCTAAGAAATGATGCAACAGTGATGTGGTGAGAGTTGCTACATACCTAATAAATGATGCTACAGTGACGTGGTGAGAGTTGGTACTAATCTCAAAATGATGCTGACAGTGATGTGGTGAGAGTTGCTAGAATCCTAAAAATGATGCTACAGTGATGTTATGACAGTTGCTACTAACCTAAGAAATTATGCTGACAGTGCTGTCGAGAGAGTTGATAGTAATTTCAAAATCATGCTAAAGTGATGTCATGAGAGTTGCTACAAACCTCAAAATGATGCTACAGTGATGTCATGGGAGTTGCTACTAACCTAAGAAATGATGCTACAGTGATGTGGTGAGAGCTGGTACGATCCTCAAAATGAGGTGGCAGTTATGTCGTGAGAGTTGATACTAATCTCAAAATGATGCTTTCAGTGATGTGGTGAGAGTTCATAGTAATTTCAAAATAACGCTAAAGTGATGTAATGAGAGTTGCTACTTACCTAAGAAATGATGCTACAGTGATGTGGTGAGAGTTGCTATTTACCTAATAAATGATGCTACAGTGACGTGGTGAGAGTTGCTACGAACCTCAAAATGATGCTAAAGTGATGTAATGAGAGTTGCGACAAACCTAAGAAGTGATGCTACAGTGATGTGGTGAGAGTTGCTACTATCCTCAAAATGAGGTGACAGTGATGTCGTGAGAGTTGATACTAATCTCAAAATGATGCTTACAGTGATGTGGTGAGAGTTGATAGTAATTTCAAAATCACGCTAAAGTGATGTAATGAGAGTTGCTACTTACCTTAGAAATGATGCTACAGTGATGTAGTGAGAGTTGCAACTATCCTCAAAATGAGGTGACAGTGATGTCGTGAGAGTTGATACTAATCTCAAAATGATGCTTACAGTGATGTGGTGAGAGTTGGTACGAACCTCAAAATGATGCTACAGTGATGTAATGAGAGTTGCTAGGAATCTCAAAATGATGCTCCAGTAATGTTCGTGACGTTGCGACTATCCTCAAAATGATGCGACAGTGATGTAATGAGAGTTGCTAATAATGTCCAAATGATGCTACAGTGATGTGGTGAGAGTTGATAGTAATTTCAAAATCACGCTAAAGTGATGTAATGAGAGTTGCTACTTACCTAAGAAATGATGCTACAGTGATGTGGTGAGAGTTGCGACTATCCTCAAAATGATGCGACAGTGATGTAGTGAGAGTTGCTACGATCCTCAAAATGATGCTAAAGTGATGTAATGAGAGTTGCTAAAAACCTAAGAAGTGGTGCTACAGTGATGTGGTTAGAGTTGATAGTAATTTAAAAATAATGCTAAAGCGGTGTAATGAGAGTTGCTACTTCCCTAAGAAATGATGCAACAGTGATGTGGTGAGAGTTGCTACATACCTAATAAATGATGCTACAGTGACGTGTTGAGAGTTGGTACTAATCTCAAAATGATGCTGACAGTGATGTGGTGAGAGTTGCTAGAATCCTAAAAATGATGCTACAGTGATGTTATGACAGTTGCTACTAACCTAAGAAATTATGCTGACAGTGCTGTCGAGAGAGTTGATAGTAATTTCAAAATCATGCTAAAGTGATGTCATGAGAGTTGCTACAAACCTCAAAATGATGCTACAGTGATGTCATGGGAGTTGCTACTAACCTAAGAAATGATGCTACAGTGATGTGGTGAGAGCTGGTACGATCCTCAAAATGAGGTGGCAGTTATGTCGTGAGAGTTGATACTAATCTCAAAATGATGCTTTCAGTGATGTGGTGAGAGTTCATAGTAATTTCAAAATAACGCTAAAGTGATGTAATGAGAGTTGCTACTTACCTAAGAAATGATGCTACAGTGATGTGGTGAGAGTTGCTACTTACCTAATAAATGATGCTACAGTGACGTGGTGAGAGTTGCTACGAACCTCAAAATGATGCTAAAGTGATGTAATGAGAGTTGCGACAAACCTAAGAAGTGATGCTACAGTGATGTGGTGAGAGTTGCTACTATCCTCAAAATGAGGTGACAGTGATGTCGTGAGAGTTGATACTAATCTCAAAATGATGCTTACAGTGATGTGGTGAGAGTTGATAGTAATTTCAAAATCACGCTAAAGTGATGTAATGAGAGTTGCTACTTACCTTAGAAATGATGCTACAGTGATGTAGTGAGAGTTGCAACTATCCTCAAAATGAGGTGACAGTGATGTCGTGAGAGTTGATACTAATCTCAAAATGATGCTTACAGTGATGTGGTGAGAGTTGGTACGAACCTCAAAATGATGCTACAGTGATGTAATGAGAGTTGCTAGGAATCTCAAAATGATGCTCCAGTAATGTTCGTGACGTTGCGACTATCCTCAAAATGATGCGACAGTGATGTAATGAGAGTTGCTAATAATGTCCAAATGATGCTACAGTGATGTGGTGAGAGTTGATAGTAATTTCAAAATCACGCTAAAGTGATGTAATGAGAGTTGCTACTTACCTAAGAAATGATGCTACAGTGATGTGGTGAGAGTTGCGACTATCCTCAAAATGATGCGACAGTGATGTAGTGAGAGTTGCTACGATCCTCAAAATGATGCTAAAGTGATGTAATGAGAGTTGCTAAAAACCTAAGAAGTGGTGCTACAGTGATGTGGTTAGAGTTGATAGTAATTTAAAAATAATGCTAAAGCGGTGTAATGAGAGTTGCTACTTCCCTAAGAAATGATGCAACAGTGATGTGGTGAGAGTTGCTACATACCTAATAAATGATGCTACAGTGACGTGGTGAGAGTTGGTACTAATCTCAAAATGATGCTGACAGTGATGTGGTGAGAGTTGCTAGAATCCTAAAAATGATGCTACAGTGATGTTATGACAGTTGCTACTAACCTAAGATATTATGCTGACAGTGCTGTCGAGAGAGTTGATAGTAATTTCAAAATCATGCTAAAGTGATGTCATGAGAGTTGCTACAAACCTCAAAATGATGCTACAGTGATGTCATGGGAGTTGCTACTAACCTAAGAAATGATGCTACAGTGATGAAATGAGAGTTGCTACAAAAGTCAAAATGATGCGACAGTGATGTCGTGAGATTTGCTACGATCCTCAAAATGATGCTACAGTGATGTGGTGAAAGTTGCTACTATCCTCAAAATGAGGTGACAGTGATGTCGTGAAAGTTGATACGAATCTCAAAATGATGCTGACAGTGATGTGGTGAGAGTTGATAGTAATTTCAAAATCACGCTAAAGTGATGTAATTGGAGTTGCTACTTACCTAAGAAATGATGCTACAGTGATGTGGTGAGAGTTGCGACTATCCTCAAAATGATGCGAAAGTGATGTAGTGAGAGTTGCTACGATCCTCAAAATGATGCTAAAGTGATGTAATGAGAGTTGCGACAAACCTAAGAAGTGATGCTACAGTGATGTGGTGAGAGTTGATACTAAATTCAAAATAATGCTAGAGTGGTGTAGTTAGAGTTGCTACGAACCGCAAAATGATGCTAAAGTGATGTAATGAGAGTTGCTAAAAACCTAAGAAGTGGTGCTACAGTGATGTGGTGAGAGTTGATAGTAATTTCAAAATCATGCAAAGGTGATGTAATGAGAGTTGCTACTTCCCTAAGAAATGATGCTACAGTGATGTGGTGAGAGTTGCTACGAACCTCAAAATGATGCTACAGTGATGTAATGAGAGTTGCTACGAATCTCAAAATGATGCGACAGTGATGTAATGAGAGTTGCTACGAATCTCAAAATGATGCGACAGTGATGTCGCGAGAGTTGCGAATATCCTCAAAATGATGCGACAGTGATGTAGTGAGAGTTGCTACGATCCTCAAAATGAGGTGGCAGTTATGTAGTGAGAGTTGATACTAATCTCAAAATGATGCTTACAGTGATGTGGTGAGAGTTGATAGTAATTTCAAAATCACGTTAAAGTGATGTAATGAGAGTTACTACTTACCTAAGAAATGATGCTACAGTGATGTGGTGAGAGTTGCGACTATCCTCAAAATGATGCGACAGTGATGTAGTGAGAGTTGCTACGATCCTCAAAATGATGCTAAAGTGATGTAATGAGAGTTGCTAAAAACCTAAGAAGTGGTGCTACAGTGATGTGGTGAGAGTTGATAGTAATTTCAAAATAATGCTAAAGCGGTGTAATGAGAGTTGCTACTTCCCTAAGAAATGATGCTACAGTGATGTAGTGAGAGTTGCTACGAACCTCAAAATGATGCTACAGTGATGTAATGAGATTTGCTACAAACCTAAGAAATGATGCTACAGTGATGTGGTGAGAGTTAAAAGTAATTTCAAAATCAAGCTAAAGTGATGTAATGAGAGTTGCTACTTACCTAAGAAATGAAGCTACAGTGATGTAGTGAGAGTTGCTACGAATCTCAAAATGATGCTACAGTAATGTCGTGAGAGTTGCGACTATCGTCAATATGATGCGACAATGATGTATGGAGAGTTGCTACGAACCTCAAAATGATGCTACAGTGATGTAGGGAGAGTTGCTAGGAATCTCAAAATGATGCTACAGTGATGTCATGAGAGTTGCTATCTACCTAAGAAATTATGCTGACAGTGTTGTGGTGAGAGTATATAGTAATTTCAAAATCATGCTAAAGTGATGTCATGAGAGTTGCTTAAAACCAAAGAAATGATGCTACAGTGATGTAGGCAGAGTTGCTAAGATGCTCAAATTGATGCTTCCAGTAATGTAGTGAGAGTTGCTACAAACCCCAAAATGATGCTACAGTGATGTAATGAGAGTTGCTACGAATCTCAAAATGATGCTACAGTGATGTCATGAGAGTTGCTATCTACCTAAGAAATGATGCTACAGTGATGTGGTGAGAGTTGATACGAACCTCAAAATAATGCTACAGTGATGTAATGAGAGTTGCTAAAAACCTAAGAAGTGGTGCTACAGTGATGTGGTGAGAGTTGATAGTAATTTCAAAATCATGCAAAGGTGATGAAATGAGAGTTGCTACTTCCCTAAGAAATGATGCTACAGTGATGTGGTGAGGGTTGCTACGAACCTCAAAATGATGCTACAGTGATGTAATGAGAGTTGCTACGAATCTCAAAATGATGCGACAGTGATGTAATGAGAGTTGCTACGAATCTCAAAATGATGCGACAGTGATGTCGCGAGAGTTGCGAATATCCTCAAAATGATGCGACAGTGATGTAGTGAGAGTTGCTACGATCCTCAAAATGAGGTGGCAGTTATGTAGTGAGAGTTGATACTAATCTCAAAATGATGCTTACAGTGATGTGGTGAAAGTTGATAGTAATTTCAAAATCACGTTAAAGTGATGTAATGAGAGTTGCTACTTACCTAAGAAATGATGCTACAGTTATGTGGTGAGAGTTGCGACTATCCTCAAAATGATGCGACAGTGATGTAGTGAGAGTTGCTACGATCCTCAAAATGATGCTAAAGTGATGTAATGAGAGTTGCTAAAAACCTAAGAAGTGGTGCTACAGTGATGTGGTGAGAGTTGATAGTAATTTCAAAATAATGCTAAAGCGGTGTAATGAGAGTTGCTACTTCCCTAAGAAATGATGCTACAGTGATGTAGTGAGAGTTGCTACGAACCTCAAAATGATGCTACAGTGATGTAATGAGATTTGCTACAAACCTAAGAAATGATGCTACAGTGATGTGGTGAGAGTTAAAAGTAATTTCAAAATCAAGCTAAAGTGATGTAATGAGAGTTGCTACTTCCCTGAGAAATGAAGCTACAGTGATGTGGTGAGAGTTGCTACGAATCTCAAAATGATGCTACAGTAATGTCGTGAGAGTTGCGACTATCGTCAATATGATGCGACAATGATGTATGGAGAGTTGCTACGAACCTCAAAATGATGCTACAGTGATGTAGGGAGAGTTGCTAGGGATCTCAAAATGATGCTACAGTGATGTCATGAGAGTTGCTATCTACCTAAGAAATTATGCTGACAGTGTTGTGGTGAGAGTATATAGTAATTTCAAAATCATGCTAAAGTGATGTCATGAGAGTTGCTTAAAACCAAAGAAATGATGCTACAGTGATGTAGGCAGAGTTGCTACGATGCTCAAATTGATGCTTCCAGTAATGTAGTGAGAGTTGCTACAAACCCCAAAATGATGCTACAGTGATGTAATGAGAGTTGCTACGAATCTCAAAATGATGCTACAGTGATGTCATGAGAGTTGCTATCTACCTAAGAAATGATGCTACAGTGATGTGGTGAGAGTTGATACGAACCTCAAAATAATGCTACAGTGATGTAATGAGAGTTGCGAGGAATCTCAAAATGATGCTCCAGTAATGTTCGTGACAGTTGCGACTATCCTCAAAATGATGCGACAGTGATGGAATGAGAGTTGCTACAAATGTCCAAATGATGCTACAGTGATGTGGTGAGAGTTCATAGTAATTTAAAAATCATGCTAAAGTGATGTAATGAGAGTTGCTACGAACCTCAAAATGATGCTACAGTGATGTAATGAGAGTTGCTACGATGCTCAAATTGATGCTAAAGTGATGTAATGAGAGTTGCTACGATGCTCAAATTGATGCTTCCAGTAATGTAGTTAGAGTTGCTACAAACCTCAAAATGATGCTACAGTGATGAAATGAGAGTTGCTAATATCCTCAAAATGATGCGACAGTGATGTCGTGAGAGTTGATACGAATCTCAAAATGATGCTGACAGTGATGTGGTGAGAGTTGATAGTAATTTCAAAATAGTGCTAAAGTGATGTAATGAGAGTTGCTAAATACCTAAGAAATGATGCGACAGTGATGTGGTGAGAGTTGCTACTTACCTAATAAATGATGCTACAGTGACGTGGTGACAGTTGCTACGAACCTCAAAATGATGCTAAAGTGATGTAATGAGAGTTGCGACAAACCTAAGAAGTGATGCTACAGTGATGTGGTGAGAGTTGCTACTATCCTCAAAATGAGGTGACAGTGATGTCGTGAGAGTTGATACTAATCTCAAAATGATGCTTACAGTGATGTGGTGAGAGTTGATAGTAATTTCAAAATCACGCTAAAGTGATGTAATGAGAGTTGCTACTTACCTAAGAAATGATGCTACAGTGTTGTGGTGAGAGTTGCGACTATCCTCAAAATGATGCGACAGTGATGTAGTGAGAGTCGCAACGATCCTCAAAATGATGCTAACAGTAATGGAGTGAACGTTTCGAATAACCTCAAAGTGATGCCGACAGTCATGTAGTAAGAGTTTCTACGAACCTCACAATAATGTGACAGTGATGTCGGAAGAATTGCTAATGAACTCAAAATGATGCTAACAGTAATGGAGTGAAAGTTTCGAATAACCTCAAAGTGATGCTGACAGTCATGTAATAAGTGTTGCAACGAACCTCAAAATAATGCGACAGTAATGTCGTAAAAGTTACTACGAACCTCAAAATATTGGGACAGTGATGTAGTAAGAATTTCTAAAGATCTCAAAATGATGCGACAGTGATTTAGTAAGAAATGCTAATACACTTAAAATGATGCTAACAGTAATGGAGTGAACGTTTCGAACAACCTCAAAGTGATGCTGACAGTAATGTAGGAAGAGTTGCTACGAACCTCAAAATAATGCAACAGTGATGTCGGAAGAATTGCTAATGATCTCAAAATGATGCGACAGTGATGTAGTAAGAATTGCTAATGAACTCAAAATGATGCTAACAGTGATGGAGTGAAAGTTTCGAATAACCTCAAAGTGATGCTGACAGTCATGTAGGAAGAGTTGCAACGAACCTCAAAATAATGCGACAGTAATGTAGTAAAAGTTGATACGAACCTCAAAATATTTCGACAGTGATGTCGGAGGAATTTCTAATGAACTCAAGATGATGCTAACAGTAATGTAGTGATAGTTGCTAATCAAGTCAGTGATGCTTACAGTAATGTAGTAAGTGTTTCGAACAACCTCAAAGTGATGCTGACAGTCATGTAGTAAGAGTTGCTACGAACTTAAAAAATAATGCGATAGTGATGTCAGAAGACTTGCTAATGATCTCAAAATGATGCTACAGTGATTTAGTAAGAATTGCTAATGATCTCAAAATGATGCTACAGTGATTTAGTAAGAATTGCTAATGAACTCAAAATGATGCTAACATTAATGGAGTGAAAGTTTCAAATAACCTCAAAGTGATGCTGACAGACATGTAGTAAGAGTTAATACGAACCTCAAAATATTGCGACAGTGATGTCGGAAGAATTGCTAATGATCTCAAAATGATGCGACAGTGATGTCGTGAGAATTGCTAATGAACTCAAGATGATGCTAACAGTAATGTAGCGATAGTTGCTAAAAAACTCAGTGATGCTGACAGTTATGTAGTAAGAGTTTCGAAGAACCTCAAAGTGATGCTGACAGTCATGTAGTAAGTGTTTCGAACAATCGAAGCGAAGTAAAATCTGGTCAACTGGACATAAGTTTATTTTAAAGACGTTTCACCTCTCATCCGAGAGGCTTCTTCAGTTCTAGTGAAGAGTGTAGAAACTCCAGCTTCTAGACCTATGTGGGAGTGGTCAGTGCTATTGTGGTGAAAACGACCCTCCCGAGACTCACCTGGCCTCCCCAAACGACAGTCGTTGTGAGGTGTCAGGGAGTTTCAGGGGTGGTCGTTAGGGAGTTTCAACGACCACTCAGATGCTAATGGGCTGTGCTGGCATCAGCCGTTCCACATGGGTCTTTCAGCTGAGCTCTTTGGGGAAGTTTGTTTCGAACAACTTCAAAGTGATGCTGACAGTCATGTAGTAAGAGTTGCTAATGAACTCAATTTAATGCTACTGTGATGTCGTAAGAATTGCTAAAGATCTCAAAATGATGCGACAGTGATGGAGTAAGAATTGCTAATGAACTCAAAATGATGCTAAAAGTAATGGAGTGAAAGTTTCGAATAACCTCAAAGTAATTCTGACAGTCATGTAGTAAGAGTTGCTACGAACCTAAAAATA
Organism: Aulostomus chinensis; assembly: GCF_037954235.1. Classification (NCBI taxonomy): domain Eukaryota; kingdom Metazoa; phylum Chordata; class Actinopteri; order Syngnathiformes; family Aulostomidae; genus Aulostomus; species Aulostomus chinensis. Next base: position 13,455,136 of record NC_141320.1, on the reverse strand, counting down.
ATGCGACAGTAATGTAGTAAAAGTTGCTACGAACCTGAAAATATTGCGACAGTGATGTCGGAAGAATTGCTAATGTACTCAAAATGATGTTAACAGTAATGTAGTGATAGTTGCTAATCAACTCAGTGATGCTTACAGTAATGTAGTAAGTGTTTCGAATAACCTCAAAGTGATGCTGACAGTCATGTCGTAACAGTTGCTACGAACCTCAAAATAATGCGACAGTGATGTCGGAAGAATTGCGAATGATCTCAAAATGATGCTAACAGTAATGGAGTGAAAGTTTCGAATAACTTCAAAGTGATGCTGACAGTCATGTAGGAAGTGTTGCTACGAACCTCAAAATATTGCGACAGTGATGTCGGAAGAATTGCTAATGAACTCAAAATGATGCTAACAGTAATGTAGTGATAGTTGCTAATTAACTCAGTGATGCTTACAGTCATGTAGTAAGTGTTTCGAACTACCTCAAAGTGATGCTGTCAGTCATGTAGTAAAAGTTGCTTCTAAAATCAAAATGATGCTAACAGTAATGTTGTGATAGTTGCATATCAACTCAGTGATGCTGACAGTGATGTAGTAAGAGTTTCGAACAACCTCAAAGTGATGCTGACAGTCTTGTACTAAGAGTTGCTACGAACCTTAAAATATTGCGACAGTGATGTCGGAAGAATTGCTAATGAACTCAAGATGATGCTAAAAGTTATGTAGTGATAGTTGCTAATCAACTCAGTGATGCTTGCAGTAATGTAGTAAGTGTTTCGAATAACCTCAAAGTGATGCTGACAGTCATGTAGAAACAGTTGCTACGAACCTCAAAATAATGCGACAGTGATGTCGGAAGAATTGCTAATGATCTCAAAATGATGCGAAAGTGATGTAGTTAGAATCGCTAATGAACTCAAAATGATGCTAACAGTAATGGAGTGAAACTTTCGAATAACCTCAAAGTGAGGCTGAAAGTCATGTCGTAAGTGTTGCTACAAACCTCAAAATAATGCGACAGTCATGTATTTAAGTTGCTACGAACCTCAAAATATTACGACAGTGATGTCGGAAGAATTGCTAATGAACTCAAGATGATGCTAACAGTAATGTTGCGATAGTTGCTAAGAAACTCAAAGTGATGCTGACAGTAATGTAGTAAGAGTTTCGAATAACCTCAAAGTGATGCTGACAGTCATGTAGCAAGAGTTGGTACAAACCTCAAAATAATGCGACAGTGATGTCGGAAGAATTGCGAATGATCTCAAAATGATGCGACAGTGATGTAGTAAGAATCGCTAATGAACTCAAAATGACGCTATCAGTAATGTAGTGATAGTTGCTAATCAACTCAGTGATGTTTACAGCAATGTAGTAAGTGTTTCGAATAACCTCAAAGTGATGCTGACAGTCATGTAGAAACAGTTGCTATGAACCTCAAAATAATGCGGCAGTAATGTAGTGATAGTTGCTAATTAACTCAGTGATGCTTACAGTAATGTAGTAAGTGTTTCGAACAACCTAAAAGTGATGCTGTCAGTCATGTAGTAACAGTTGCTTCTAACCTCAAAATTATGCTAACAGTAATGTAGTGATAGTTGCTAAGAAACTCAGTGATGCTTACAGTAATGTAGTAAGAGTTTCGAACAACCTCAAAATGATGCTAACAGTAATGTAGTGATAGTTGCTAATAAACTCAGTGATGCTTTCAGTTATGTAGTAAGTGTTTCAAACAACCTCAAAGTGATGCTGAAAGTCATGTAGTAAGAGTTGCTACTAACCTCAATTTAATGCTACAGTGATGTCTATGAATTGCTAATAAACTCAAAATGACGTTAACACTAATGTAGTGATAGTTGCTCATAAATTCAAAATGATGCGAAAAGTAATGTAGTGATAGTTGCTAATGAACTCAAAGTGATGCTGACAGTAATGTAGTAAGAGTTGCTTCGAACCTCAAAGTAATGCGACAGTGATGTCAAAAGAATTGTTAATGATCTCAAACTGATGCGACAGTGATGTAGTAAGAATTGCCAATGAACTCAAAATAATGCTAACAGTAATGGAGTGAAAGTTTTGAATAACCTCAAAGTGATGCTGACAGTCATGTAGTAAGTGTTGCTACGAACCTCAAAATATTGCAAAAGTGATGTCGGAAGAATTGCTAATGAACTTAAAATGATGCTAACAGTAATGCAGTGATAGTTGCTAAGAAACTCAGTGATGCTTACAGTAATGTAGTAAGAGTTTCGAACATCCTCAAAGTCATGCTGACAGTCATTTAGTAAGAGTTGCTAATGAACTCAATTTAATGCTACAGTGATGTCGTGAGAATTGCTCAACAACGCAAAATGATGCTAACAGTAATGTAGTGATAGTTGCTAATAAACTCAAAGTGATGCTGACAGTAATGTAGTAAGAGATGCTACGAACCTTCAAATATTGCGACAGTGATGTCGGAAGAATTGCTAATAATCTCAAACTGATGCGACAGTGATGTAGTAAGAATTGCTAATGAACTCAAAATGATGCTAACAGTAATGGAGTGAAACTTTGAATAACCTCAAAGTGATGCTGACAGTCATGTACTACGAGTTGCTACGAACCTTAAAATAATGCCACAGTAATGTAGTGAAAGTTGCTACGACCCTCAAAATAATGCGACAGTGATGTCAGAAGAATTGGTAATGATCTCAAAATGATGCTAACAGTAATGTAGTGATAGTTGCTAATCAACTCAGTGATGCTTGCAGTAATGTAGTAAGTGTTTCGAATAACCTCAAAGTGATGCTGACAGTCATGTAGCAAGAGTTGCTACGAACCTCAAAATAATGCGACAGTGATGTCAGAAGAATTGCTAATGATCTCAAAATGATGCTACAGTGATTTAGTAAGAATTGCTAATGAACTCAAAATGATGCTAACATTAATGGAGTGAAAGTTTCGAATAACCTCAAAGTGATGCTGACAGTCATGTAGTAAGAGTTGCTACGAACCTAAAAAATAATGCGACAGTAATGTAGTAAAAGTTGCTACGAACCTCAAAATGATGCGACAGTGATGTAGTAAGAATCGCTAATGAACTCAAAATGACGCTATCAGTAATGTAGTGATAGTTGCTAATCAACTCAGTGATGTTTACAGCAATGTAGTAAGTGTTTCGAATAACCTCAAAGTGATGCTGACAGTCATGTAGAAACAGTTGCTACGAACCTCAAAATAATGCGGCAGTAATGTAGTGATAGTTGCTAATTAACTCAGTGATGCTTACAGTAATGTAGTAAGTGTTTCGAACAACCTAAAAGTGATGCTGTCAGTCATGTAGTAACAGTTGCTTCTAACCTCAAAATTATGCTAACAGTAATGTAGTGATAGTTGCTAAGAAACTCAGTGATGCTTACAGTAATGTAGTAAGAGTTTCGAACAACCTCAAAATGATGCTAACAGTAATGTAGTGATAGTTGCTAATAAACTCAGTGATGCTTTCAGTTATGTAGTAAGTGTTTCAAACAACCTCAAAGTGATGCTGAAAGTCATGTAGTAAGAGTTGCTACTAACCTCAATTTAATGCTACAGTGATGTCTATGAATTGCTAATAAACTCAAAATGACGTTAACACTAATGTAGTGATAGTTGCTCATAAATTCAAAATGATGCGAAAAGTAATGTAGTGATAGTTGCTAATGAACTCAAAGTGATGCTGACAGTAATGTAGTAAGAGTTGCTTCGAACCTCAAAGTAATGCGACAGTGATGTCAAAAGAATTGTTAATGATCTCAAACTGATGCGACAGTGATGTAGTAAGAATTGCCAATGAACTCAAAATAATGCTAACAGTAATGGAGTGAAAGTTTTGAATAACCTCAAAGTGATGCTGACAGTCATGTAGTAAGTGTTGCTACGAACCTCAAAATATTGCAAAAGTGATGTCGGAAGAATTGCTAATGAACTTAAAATGATGCTAACAGTAATGCAGTGATAGTTGCTAAGAAACTCAGTGATGCTTACAGTAATGTAGTAAGAGTTTCGAACATCCTCAAAGTCATGCTGACAGTCATTTAGTAAGAGTTGCTAATGAACTCAATTTAATGCTACAGTGATGTCGTGAGAATTGCTCAACAACGCAAAATGATGCTAACAGTAATGTAGTGATAGTTGCTAATAAACTCAAAGTGATGCTGACAGTAATGTAGTAAGAGATGCTACGAACCTTCAAATATTGCGACAGTGATGTCGGAAGAATTGCTAATAATCTCAAACTGATGCGACAGTGATGTAGTAAGAATTGCTAATGAACTCAAAATGATGCTAACAGTAATGGAGTGAAACTTTGAATAACCTCAAAGTGATGCTGACAGTCATGTACTACGAGTTGCTACGAACCTTAAAATAATGCCACAGTAATGTAGTAAAAGTTGCTACGACCCTCAAAATAATGCGACAGTGATGTCAGAAGAATTGGTAATGATCTCAAAATGATGCTAACAGTAATGTAGTGATAGTTGCTAATCAACTCAGTGATGCTTGCAGTAATGTAGTAAGTGTTTCGAATAACCTCAAAGTGATGCTGACAGTCATGTAGCAAGAGTTGCTACGAACCTCAAAATAATGCGACAGTGATGTCAGAAGAATTGCTAATGATCTCAAAATGATGCTACAGTGATTTAGTAAGAATTGCTAATGAACTCAAAATGATGCTAACATTAATGGAGTGAAAGTTTCGAATAACCTCAAAGTGATGCTGACAGTCATGTAGTAAGAGTTGCTACGAACCTAAAAAATAATGCGACAGTAATGTAGTAAAAGTTGCTACGAACCTCAAAATATTGCGACAGTGATGTCGGAAGAATTTCTCATGAACTCAAGATGATGCTAACAGTAATGTAGTGATAGTTGCTAATCAACTCAGTGATGCTTGCAGTAATGTACTAAGTGTTTCGAAATACCTCAAAGTGATGCTGACAGTCATGTAGTAAGAGTTGCTTCGAACCTCAAAATAATGCGACAGTAATGTCAGAAGAATTGCTAAAGATCTCAAAATGATGCGACAGTGATTTAGTAAGAATTGCTAATAAACTCAAAATGATGCAAACATTAATGGAGTGAAAGTTTCGAATAACCTCAAAGTGATGCTGACAGTCATGTAGTAAGAGTTAATACGAACCTCAAAATATTGCGACAGTGATGTCGGAAGAATTGCTAATGATATCAAAATGATGCGACAGTGATGTCGTAAGAACTGCTAATGAACTCAAAATGATGCTAACAGTAATGGAGTGAACGTTTCGAACAACCTCAATGTGATGCTGACAGTCATGTAGTAAGAGTTGCGACAAACCTCAAAATAATGCGACGGTTATGTCAGAAGAATTGCTAAAGATCTCAAAATGATGCGACAGTGATTTAGTAAGAATTGCTAATGAATTCAAAATGATGCTAACAGTAATGGAGTGAACGTTTCGAATAAACTCAAAGTGATGCTGACAGTCATGTAGTAAGAGTTTCTACGAACCTCAAAATAATGCGACAGTGATGTCGGAAGAATTGCGAATGATCTCAAAATGATGCGACAGTGATGTCAGAAGAATTGCTAAAGATCTCAAAATGATGCGACAGTGATTAAGTAAGAATTGCCAATGAACTCAAGATGATGCTAACAGTAATGTAGTGATAGTTGCTAATAAACTCAGTGATGCTTACAGTAATGTAGCAAGAGTTTCGAACAACCTCAAAGTAATGCTGACAGTAATGTAGTAAGAGTTGCTACGAACCTCAAAAAAATGCGACAGTGATGTCAGAAGAATTGCTAATGATCTCAAAATGATGCTACAGTGATTAAGTAAGAATTGCTAATGAACTCAAAATGATGCTAACATTAATGGAGTGAAAGTTTCGAATAACCTCAAATTGATGCTGACAGTCATGTAGTAAGAGTTAATACGAACCTCAAAATATTGCGAGTCATGTAGTAAGAATTGCTAATGAACTCAAGATGATGCTAACAGTAATGTAGTGATAGTTGCAAATAAACTCAGTGATGCTTACAGTAATGTAGTAAGAGTTTCGAACAACCTCAAAGTGATGCTGACAGTCATGTAGTAAAAGTTGCTAATAAACTCAGTGATGCTTACAGTAATGGAGTAAGTGTTTCGATCAACTTCAAAGTGATGCTGAAAGTTATGTAGTAAGAGTTGCGAATGAACTCAATTTAATGCTACTGTGATGTCGTAAGACTTACGAATGAACTCAAAATGATGCTAACAGTTATGGAGTGAAAGTTTTGAATAACCTCAAAGTGATGCTGACAGTAGTGTTGTAAGAGTTGCTACGTAACTCAAAATAATGCGACAGTTATGTCAGAAGAATTGCTAAAGATCTCAAAATGATGCGACAGTGATTTAGTACGAATTGAAAATGATCTCAAAATGATGCGACAGTGATGTAGTCAGAATTGCTAATGAACTCAAAATGATGCTAACAGTAATGGAGTGAAAGTTTCGAATAACCTCAAAGTGATGCTGACAGTCATGTGGTTTGAGTTGCGAGTAAATAAAAAATTATGCTGACAGTGATGTCATAAGAATTGCCATTGAACTCAAAACGATGCTAACAGTAATGTAGTGATAGTTGCTAATCAACTCAGTGATGCTTACAGTAATGTAGTACGAGTTTCGAACAACCTCAAAGTGATGCTGACAGTCATGTAGTAAGAGTTGCTACAAACCTCAAAATAATGCGATAGTGATGTCAGAAGAATTGCTAATGATCTCAAAATGATGCTACAGTGATTTAGTAAGAATTGCTAATGAACTCAAAATGATGCTAACATTAATGGAGTGAAAGTTTCGAATAACCTCAAAGTGATGCTGACAGTCATGTAGTAAGAGTTGCTACGAACCTAAAAAATAATGCGACAGTAATGTAGTAAAAGTTGCTACGAACCTCAAAATAATGTGACAGTAATGTCAGAAGAATTGCTAAAGATCTCAAAATGATGCGACAGTGATTTAGTAAGAATTGCTAATAAACTCAAAATGATGCAAACATTAATGGAGTGAAAGTTTCGAATAACCTCAAAGTGATGCTGACAGTCATGTAGTAAGAGTTAATACGAACCTCAAAATATTGCGACAGTGATGTCGGAAGAATTGCTAATGATATCAAAATGATGCGACAGTGATGTCGTAAGAATTGCTAATGAACTCAAAATGATGCTAACATTAATGGAGTGAAAGTTTCGAATAACCTCAAAGCGATGCTGACAGTCATGTAGTAAGAGTTGCTACGAACCTAAAAAATAATGCGACAGTGATGTCAGAAGAATTGCTAATGATCTCAAAATGATGCGACAGTGATGTCAGAAGAATTGCTAAAGATCTCAAAATGATGCGACAGTGATTAAGTAAGAATTGCTAATGAACTCTAGATGATGCTAACAGTAATGTAGTGATAGTTGCGAATAAACTCAGTGATGCTTACAGTAATGTAGCAAGAGTTTCGAACAACCTCTAAGTGATGCTGACAATAATGTAGTAAGAGTTGCTACGAACCTCAAAAAAATGCGACAGTGATGTCAGAAGAATTGCTAATGATCTCAAAATGATGCTACAGTGATTAAGTAAGAATTGCTAATGAACTCAAAATGATGCTAACATTAATGGAGTGAAAGTTTCGAATAACCTCAAATTGATGCTGACAGTCATGTAGTAAGAGTTAATACGAACCTCAAAATATTGCGACAGTCATGTAGTAAGAATTGCTAATGAACTCAAGATGATGCTAACAGTAATGTAGTGATAGTTGCTAATAAACTCATTGATGCTTACAGTAATGTAGTAAGAGTTTCGAACAACCTCAAAGTGATGCTGACAGTCATGTAGTAAAAGTTGCTAATAAACTCAGTGATGCTTACAGTAATGTAGTAAGTGTTTCGAACAACTTCAAAGTGATGCTGACAGTCATGTAGTAAGAGTTGCTAATGAACTCAATTTAATGCTACTGTGATGTCGTAAGAATTGCTAATGAACTCAAAATGATGCTAACAGTTATGGAGTGAAAGTTTTGAATAACCTCAAAGTGATGCTGACAGTAGTGTAGTAAGAGTTGCTACGTACCTCAAAATAATGCGACAGTTATGTCAGAAGAATTGCTAAAGACCTCAAAATGATGCGACAGTGATTTAGTAAGAATTGCGAATGAACTCAAAATGATGCTAACAGTAATGGAGTGAACGTTTCCAATAAACTCAAAGTGATGCTGACAGTCATGTAGTAAGAGTTTCAACGAACCTCAAAATAATGCGACAGTGATGTCGGAAGAATTGCTAATGATCTGAAAATGATGCGACAGTGATGTAGTAAGAATTGCTAATGAACTCAAAATGATGCTAAAAGTAATGGAGTGAAAGTTTCGAATAACCTCAAAGTGATGCTGACAGTCATGTGGTTTGAGTTGCGAGTAAATAAAAAATGATGCTGACAGTGATGTCGTAAGAATTGCTATTGAACTCAAAACGATGCTAACAGTAATGTATTGATAGTTGCGAATCAACTCAGTGATGCTTACAGTAATGTAGTAAGAGTTTCGAACAACCTCAAAGTGATGCTGACAGTCATGTAGTAAGAGTTGCTACAAACCTCAAAATAATGCGACAGTGATGTCAGAAGAATTGCTAATGATCTCAAAATGATGCGACAGTGATTTAGTAAGAATTGCTAATGAACTCAAAATGATGCTAACATTAATGGAGTGAAAGTTTCGAATAACCTCAAAGTGATGCTGACAGTCATGTGGTTTGAGTTGCGAATAAACTCAGTGATGCTTACAGTAATGTAGTAAGTGTTTCGAACAACTTCAAAGTGATGCTGACAGTCATGTAGTAAGAGTTGCTAATGAACTCAATTTAATGCTACTGTGATGTCGTAAGAATTGCTAATGAACTCAAAATGATGCGACAGTGATGTAGTAAGAACTGCTAATGAACTCAAAATGATGCTAACAGTAATGGAGTGAACGTTTCGAACAACCTCAATGTGATGCTGACAGTCATGTAGTAAGAGTTGCTACAAACCTCAAAATAATGCGACGGTTATGTCAGAAGAATTGCTAAAGATCTCAAAATGATGCGACAGTGATTTAGTAAGAATTGCTAATGAATTCAAAATGATGCTAACAGTAATGGAGTGAACGTTTCGAATAAACTCAAAGTGATGCTGACAGTCATGTAGTAAGAGTTTCTACGAACCTCAAAATAATGCGACAGTGATGTCGGAAGAATTGCGAATGATCTCAAAATGATGCGACAGTGATGTCAGAAGAATTGCTAAAGATCTCAAAATGATGCGACAGTGATTAAGTAAGAATTGCTAATGAACTCAAGATGATGCTAACAGTAATGTAGTGATAGTTGCTAATAAACTCAGTGATGCTTACAGTAATGTAGCAAGAGTTTCGAACAACCTCAAAGTGATGCTGACAGTAATGTAGTAAGAGTTTTTACGAACCTCAAAAAAATGCGACAGTGATGTCAGAAGAATTGCTAATGATCTCAAAATGATGCTACAGTGATTAAGTAAGAATTGCTAATGAACTCAAAATGATGCTAACATTAATGGAGTGAAAGTTTCGAATAACCTCAAATTGATGCTGACAGTCATGTAGTAAGAGTTAATACGAACCTCAAAATATTGCGACAGTGATGTCGGAAGAATTGCTAATGATATCAAAATGATGCGACAGTGATGTCGTAAGAATTGCTAATGAACTCAAAATGATGCTAACATTAATGGAGTGAAAGTTTCGAATAACCTCAAAGCGATGCTGACAGTCATGTAGTAAGAGTTGCTACGAACCTAAAAAATAATGCGACAGTGATGTCAGAAGAATTGCTAATGATCTCAAAATGATGCGACAGTGATGTCAGAAGAATTGCTAAAGATCTCAAAATGATGCGACAGTGATTAAGTAAGAATTGCTAATGAACTCTAGATGATGCTAACAGTAATGTAGTGATAGTTGCGAATAAACTCAGTGATGCTTACAGTAATGTAGCAAGAGTTTCGAACAACCTCTAAGTGATGCTGACAATAATGTAGTAAGAGTTGCTACGAACCTTAAAAAAATGCGACAGTGATGTCAGAAGAATTGCTAATGATCTCAAAATGATGCTACAGTGATTAAGTAAGAATTGCTAATGAACTCAAAATGATGCTAACATTAATGGAGTGAAAGTTTCGAATAACCTCAAATTGATGCTGACAGTCATGTAGTAAGAGTTAATACGAACCTCAAAATATTGCGACAGTCATGTAGTAAGAATTGCTAATGAACTCAAGACGATGCTAACAGTAATGTAGTGATAGTTGCTAATAAACTCATTGATGCTTACAGTAATGTAGTAAGAGTTTCGAACAACCTCAAAGTGATGCTGACAGTCATGTAGTAAAAGTTGCTAATAAACTCAGTGATGCTTACAGTAATGTAGTAAGTGTTTCGAACAACTTCAAAGTGATGCTGACAGTCATGTAGTAAGAGTTGCTAATGAACTCAATTTAATGCTACTGTGATGTCGTAAGAATTGCTAATGAACTCAAAATGATGCTAACAGTTATGGAGTGAAAGTTTTGAATAACCTCAAAGTGATGCTGACAGTAGTGTAGTAAGAGTTGCTACGTACCTCAAAATAATGCGACAGTTATGTCAGAAGAATTGCTAAAGACCTCAAAATGATGCGACAGTGATTTAGTAAGAATTGCGAATGAACTCAAAATGATGCTAACAGTAATGGAGTGAACGTTTCCAATAAACTCAAAGTGATGCTGACAGTCATGTAGTAAGAGTTTCAACGAACCTCAAAATAATGCGACAGTGATGTCGGAAGAATTGCTAATGATCTGAAAATGATGCGACAGTGATGTAGTAAGAATTGCTAATGAACTCAAAATGATGCTAAAAGTAATGGAGTGAAAGTTTCGAATAACCTCAAAGTGATGCTGACAGTCATGTGGTTTGAGTTGCGAGTAAATAAAAAATGATGCTGACAGTGATGTCGTAAGAATTGCTATTGAACTCAAAACGATGCTAACAGTAATGTATTGATAGTTGCGAATCAACTCAGTGATGCTTACATTAATGTAGTAAGAGTTTCGAACAACCTCAAAGTGATGCTGACAGTCATGTAGTAAGAGTTGCTACAAACCTCAAAATAATGCGACAGTGATGTCAGAAGAATTGCTAATGATCTCAAAATGATGCGACAGTGATTTAGTAAGAATTGCTAATGAACTCAAAATGATGCTAACATTAATGGAGTGAAAGTTTCGAATAACCTCAAAGTGATGCTGACAGTCATGTGGTTTGAGTTGCGAATAAACTCAGTGATGCTTACAGTAATGTAGTAAGTGTTTCGAACAACTTCAAAGTGATGCTGACAGTCATGTAGTAAGAGTTGCTAATGAACTCAATTTAATGCTACTGTGATGTCGTAAGAATTGCTAATGAACTCAAAATGATGCGACAGTGATGTAGTAAGAACTGCTAATGAACTCAAAATGATGCTAACAGTAATGGAGTGAACGTTTCGAACAACCTCAATGTGATGCTGACAGTCATGTAGTAAGAGTTGCTACAAACCTCAAAATAATGCGACGGTTATGTCAGAAGAATTGCTAAAGATCTCAAAATGATGCGACAGTGATTTAGTAAGAATTGCTAATGAATTCAAAATGATGCTAACAGTAATGGAGTGAACGTTTCGAATAAACTCAAAGTGATGCTGACAGTCATGTAGTAAGAGTTTCTACGAACCTCAAAATAATGCGACAGTGATGTCGGAAGAATTGCGAATGATCTCAAAATGATGCGACAGTGATGTCAGAAGAATTGCTAAAGATCTCAAAATGATGCGACAGTGATTAAGTAAGAATTGCTAATGAACTCAAGATGATGCTAACAGTAATGTAGTGATAGTTGCTAATAAACTCAGTGATGCTTACAGTAATGTAGCAAGAGTTTCGAACAACCTCAAAGTGATGCTGACAGTAATGTAGTAAGAGTTGTTACGAACCTCAAAAAAATGCGACAGTGATGTCAGAAGAATTGCTAATGATCTCAAAATGATGCTACAGTGATTAAGTAAGAATTGCTAATGAACTCAAAATGATGCTAACATTAATGGAGTGAAAGTTTCGAATAACCTCAAATTGATGCTGACAGTCATGTAGTAAGAGTTAATACGAACCTCAAAATATTGCGAGTCATGTAGTAAGAATTGCTAATGAACTCAAGATGATGCTAACAGTAATGTAGTGATAGTTGCAAATAAACTCAGTGATGCTTACAGTAATGTAGTAAGTGTTTCGATCAACTTCAAAGTGATGCTGACAGTTATGTAGTAAGAGTTGCGAATGAACTCAATTTAATGCGACTGTGATGTCGTAAGAATTACGAATGAACTCAAAATGATGCTAACAGTTATGGAGTGAAAGTTTTGAATAACCTCAAAGTGATGCTGACAGTAGTGTTGTAAGAGTTGCTACGTAACTCAAAATAATGCGACAGTTATGTCAGAAGAATTGCTAAAGATCTCAAAATGATGCGACAGTGATTTAGTACGAATTGCAAATGAACTCAAAATGATGCTAACAGTAATGGAGTGAACGTTTCGAATAAACTCAAAGTGATGCTGACAGTCATGTAGGAAGAGTTTCTACGAACCTCAAAATAATGCGACAGTGATGTCGGAAGAATTGCTAATGATCTGAAAATGATGCGACAGTGATGTAGTAAGAATTGCTAATGAACTCAAAATGATGCTAACAGTAATGGAGTGAAAGTTTCGAATAACCTCAAAGTGATGCTGACAGTCATGTAGTTTGAGTTGCGAGTAAATAAAAAATGATGCTGACAGTGATGTCGGAAGAATTGCTATTAAACTCAAAATGATGCTAACAGTAATGTATTGATAGTTGCTAATCAACTCAGTGATGCTTACAGTAATGTAGTAAGAGTTTCGAACAACCTCAAAGTGATGCTGACAGTCATGTAGTAAGAGTTGCTACAAACCTCAAAATAATGCGACAGTGATGTCAGAAGAATCGCTAATGATCTCAAAATGATGCGACAGTGATTTAGTAAGAATTGCTAATGAACTCAAAATGATGCTAACATTAATGGAGTGAAAGTTTCGAATAACCTCAAAGTGATGCTGACAGTCATGTGGTTTGAGTTGCGAATAAACTCAGTGATGCTTACAGTAATGTAGTAAGTGTTTCGAACAACTTCAAAGTGATGCTGACAGTCATGTAGTAAGAGTTGCGAATGAACTCAATTTAATGCAACTGTGATGTCGTAAGAATTGCTAATGAACTCAAAATGATGCGACAGTGATGTAGTAAGAACTGCTAATGAACTCAAAATGATGCTAACAGTAATGGAGTGAACGTTTCGAACAACCTCAATGTGATGCTGACAGTCATGTAGTAAGAGTTCCTACAAACCTCAAAATAATGCGACGGTTATGTCAGAAGAATTGCTAAAGATCTCAAATTGATGCGACAGTGATTTAGTAAGAATTGCTAATGAATTCAAAATGATGCTAACAGTAATGGAGTGAACGTTTCGAATAAACTCAAAGTGATGCTGACAGTCATGTAGTAAGAGTTTCTACGAACCTCAAAATAATGCGACAGTGATGTCGGAAGAATTGCGAATGATCTCAAAATGATGCGACAGTGATGTCAGAAGAATTGCTAAAGATCTCAAAATGATACGACAGTGATTTAGTAAGAATTGCTAATGAACTCAAAATGATGCTAACATTAATGGAGTAAAAGTTTCGAATAACCTCAAAGTGATGTTGACAGTCATGTTGTAAGAGTTAATACGAACCTCAAAATATTGCGACACTGATGTCGGAAAAATGGCTAATGATCTCAAAATGATGCGACAGTGATGTCGTACGAATTGCTAATGAACTCAAGATGATGCTAACAGTAATGTAGTGATAGTTGCTAATAAACTCAGTGATGCTTACAGTAATGTAGTAAGAGTTTCGAATAACCTCAAAGTGATGCTGACAGTCATGTAGTAAAAGTTGCTAATAAACTCAGTGATGCTTAGAGTAATGTAGTAAGAGTTGGTAATGAACACAATTTAATGCTACTGTGATGTCGTAAGAATTGCTAATGAACTCAAAATGATGCTAACAGTAATGGAGTGAAAGTTTCGAATAACCTCAAAGTGATGCTGACAGTCATTTGTTAAGAGTTGCTACGAACCTCAAAATAATGCGACAGTTATGTCAGAAGAATTTCTAAAGATCTCAAAATGATGCGACAGTGATTTAATAAGAATTGCTAATGAACTCAAAATGATGCAAACAGTAATGGAGTGAACGTTTCGAATAAACTCAAACTGATTCTGACAGTCATGTAGTAAGAGTTTCTACGAACCTCAAAATAATGCGACAGTGATGTCGCAAGAATTGCTAATGATCTCAAAATGATGCGACAGTGATGTAGTCAGAATTGCTAATGAACTCAAAATGATGCTAACAGTAATGGAGTGAAAGTTTCGAATAACCTCAAAGTGATGCTGACAGTCATGTGGTAAGATTTGCTCAAACTCAATGATGCGAACAGTAATGTAGTGATAGTTGCTAATAAACTCAGTGATGCTTACAGTAATGTAGTAAGTGTTTCGAACAACCTCAAAGTGATGCTGACAGTCATGTAGTAAGAGTTGCTACTAACCTCAATTTAATGCAACAGTGATGTCGTTAGAATTGCTAATGAACTCAAAATGATGCTAACAGTAATGTCGTGATAGTTGCTCATAAACTCACAGTGATGCTGACAGTAATTTAGTAAGAGTTGTTATAAACCTTTAAATAATGCAACAGTAATGTAGTAAGAATTGCTACGAACCTGAAAATATTGCAACAGTGATGTCAGAAGAATTGCTAATGAACTCAAAATGATGCTAACAGTAATGTAGTGATAATTTTTAATCAACTCAGTGATGCTTACAGTAATGTAGTAAGTGTTTCGAACAACCTCAAAGTGATGCTGACAGTCATGTAGTAAGAGTTGCTACGAACCTCAAAATAATGCGACAGTGATGTCAGAAGAATTGCTAAAGATCTCAAAATGATACGACAGTGATTTAGTAAGAATTGCTCATAAACTCAAAATGATGCTAACAGTAATGTAGTGATAGTTGCTAAAAAACTCAAAGTGATGCTGACAGTAATGTAGTAAGAGTTGCTACGAACCTCAAAATAATGTGACAGTGATGTCAGAAGAATTGCTAATGATCTCAATATGATGCGACAGTGATGGAGTGAACGTTTCGAATAACCTCAAAGTGATGCTAACAGTCATGTACTAAGAGTTGCTCCGAACCTCAAAATAATGCGACAGTAATGTCAGAAGAATTGCTAATGATCTCAAAATGATGCGACAGTGATGTAGTAAGAATTGCTAATGAACTCAAAATGATGCTAACAGTAATGGAGTGATAGTTGGTAAGTAACTCAGTGATGCTTACAGTAATGTAATAAGTGTTTCGAACAACCTCAAAGTGATGCTGACAGTAATGTAGTAAGAGTTGCTACGAATATCAAAATAATGCGACAGTGATGTCAGAAGAATTGCTAATGATCTCAAAACGATGCGACAGTGATGTCGGAAGAATTGCTAATGAACTCAAAATGATGCTAACTGTAATGTAGTGATAGTTGCTAATAAAGTCAGTGATGCTTACAGTAATGTAGTAAGTGTTTTGAATAACCTCAAAGTGATGGTGACAGTCATGCAGTAAGAGTTGCTACGAACCTCAAAATAATGCGACAGTTATGTTGGAAGAATTGCTAAAGATCTCAAAATGATGCGACAGTGATTAGGAAAGAATTGCTCATGAACTCAAAATGATGCTAACAGTAATGGAGTGAAAGTTGCTAATAACCTCAAAGTGATGCTGACAGTAATATAGTAAGAGTTCCTACGAACCTCAATATAATGCGACAGTGATGTCGGAAGAATTGCTAATGAACTTTAAATGATGCTAACAGTAATGTAGTGATAGTTGCTATTCAACTCAGTGATGCTTACAGTAATGTAGTAAGTGTTTCGAATAACCTCAAAGTGATGGTGACAGTCATGTAATAAGAGTTGCTACGAACCTCAAAATAATGCGACAGTGACGTCGGAAGAATTGCTCATACACTCAAAATGATGCCAACAGTAATGGAGTGAACGTTTCGAACAACCTCAAAGTGATGCTGACAGTCATTTAGTAAGAGTTGCTAATGAACTCAATTCAATGCTACAGTGATGTCGTGAGAATTGCTCATAAACTCAAAATGATGCTAACAGTAATGGAGTGAAAGTTGCTAATAAACTCAAAGTGATGCTGACAGTAATGTAGTAAGAGTTGCTACAAACCTTAAAATAATGCAACAGTAAAGTAGGAAGAGTTGCTTTGAACCTCAAAATAATGCGACAGTGATGTCATAAGAATGGCTAATGAACTCAAAATGATGCGAACAGTAATGTAGTGATAGTTGCTAATAAACTCAGTGATGCTTCCAGTAATGTAGTAAGAGTTTCGAACAATCTCAAAGTGATGCTTACCGTAATGTAGTAAGAGTTTCGAAGAACCTCAAAGTGATGCTGACAGTCATGTAGTAAGTGTTTTGAACAACTTCAAAGTGATCCTGACAGTCATGTAGTAAGTAAGAGTTGCTACAAACCTTAAAATAATGCAACAGTAAAGTAGGAAGAGTTGCTACTAACCTCAATTTAATGCTACAGTGATGTCTTAAGAATTGCTAATTAACTCAAAATGATGCTAACAGTAATGTAGTAAGAGTTGCTATGAACCTTTAAATAATGCACTGGTAATGTAGTAAGTGATGTAGTGAGAGTTGCTACGAACCGCAAAATGATGCTACAGTGATGTAATGAGGGTCTCTATTTACCTAAGAAATGATGCGACAGTGATGTGGTGAGAGTTGCTACTAACCTAAGAAATGATGCGACAGTGATGTAGTGAGAGTTGCTACTAACCTAAGAAATGATGCGACAGTGATGTAGTGAGAGTTGCGACTAATCTCAAAATGATGGTACAGTGATGTAGTGAGAGTTGCTACGATGCTCAAAATGATGCTTACAGTAATGTTGTGAGAGTTGCTTAAAACCTCAAAATAATGCTACAGTCATGTCATGAGAGTTGCTTCTAACCGAAGAAATGATGCTACAGTGATATAGGCAGAGTTGGTACGATGCTCAAACTGATGCTTCCAGTCATGTAGTGAGAGTTGCTGCAAACCTCAAAATGATGCTACAGTGATGTCATGGGAGATGCTACTAACCTAAGAAATGATGCTACAGTGATGTAGTGAGAGTTGCTACGAACCGCAAAATGATGCTACAGTGATGTAATGAGGGTTGCTATTTACCTAAGAAATGATGCTACAGTGATGTGGTGAGAGTTGCTACTAACCTAAGAAATGATGCGACAGTGATGTAGTGAGAGTTGCTACTAACCTAAGAAATGATGCGACAGTGATGTAGTGAGAGTTGCGACTAATCTCAAAATGATGGTACAGTGATGTAGTGAGAGTTGCTACGATGCTCAAAATGATGCTTACAGTAATGTTGTGAGAGTTGCTTAAAACCTCAAAATAATGCTACAGTCATGTCGTGAGAGTTGCGACTATCCTCAAAATGATGTTAAGTGATGTAATGAGAGTTGCGACAAACCTAAGAAGTGATGCTACAGTGATGTGGTGAGAGTTGATACTAATTTCAAAATAATGCTAAAGTGGTGTAGTGAGAGTTGCTACGAACCGCAAAATGATGTTACAGTGATGAAATGAGAGTTGCTACTTACTTAAGAAATGATGCGACAGTGATGTGGTGAGAGTTGCTACGAACCTCAAAATGATGGTACAGTGATGTAATGACAGTTGCTAGGAGTCTCAAAATGATGCTCCAGTAATGTCGTGAGAGTTGTGACTATCCTCAAAATGATGCGACAGTGATGTAATGAGAGTTGCTACAAATGTCCAAATGATGCTTAAGTGATGTAATGAGAGTGGCTACAAACCTAAGAAATGATGCTACAGTGATGTAATGAGAGTTGCTACAAATGACCAAATGATGCTAGAGTGATGTAATGAGAGTTGCTACTTACCTAAGAAATGATGCTACAGTGATGTGGTGAGAGTTGCTACTAATCTCAAAATGATGCTACAGTTATGTCGTGAGAGTTGAGACTATCCTCAAAATGATGCGACAATGATGTAGTGAGAGTTGCTACAATCCTCAAAATGATTCTACAGTGATGTGATGACAGTTGCTACTAACCTAAGAAATTATGCTGACAGTGTTGTGGTGAGAGTTGATAGTAATTTCAAAATCATGCTAAAGCGATGTCATAAGAGTTGCTTCTAACCAAACAAATGATGCAACAGTGATGTGGTGAAAGTTGCTACGAACCTAAAACTGATACTTCCAGTAATGTCGTGAGAGTTGCTACAAACCTCAAAATGATGCTGCAGTGATGTCATGGGAGTTGCTACTAACCTAAGAAATGATGCTACAGTTATATAACAAGAGTTGCTACAAATGTCAAAATGATGCAACAGTGATGTAGTGAGAGTTGATAGTAATTTCAAAATCACGCTAAAGTGATGTCGTGAGAGTTGCTACGATCCTCAAAATGATGGTACAGTGATGTAATGACAGTTGCTAGGAATCTCAAAATGATGCTCCAGTAATGTCGTGAGAGTTGCGACTATCCTCAAAATGATGCGACAGTGATGTAATGAGAGTTGCTACAAATGTCCAAATGATGCTTAAGTGATGTAATGAGAGTGGCTACAAACCTAAAAAATGATGCTACAGTGATGTGGTGAGAGTTGCTACGATCCTCAAAATGATGCTACAGTGATGTTATGACAGTTGCTACTAACCTAAGAAATTATACTGACAGTGTTGTGGTGAGAGTTGATAGTAATTTCAAAATAAAGCGAAAGTGGTGTAATGACAGTTGATACTTCCCTAAGAAATGATGCTACAATGATGTAGTGAGGTTTGCTACGAACCGCAAAATGATGCTACAGTGATGCAATGAGAGTTGCTACAAATCTCAAAATGATGCTAGAGTGATGTCATGAGATTTGCTACAAACCTAAGAAATGATGCTACAGTAATGTCGTGAGAGTTGCGACTATCCTCAAAATGATGCGACAATGATGTATTGAGAGTTGCTACGATCCTCAAAATGATGCTACAGTGATGTAGTGAGGTTTGCTACGAACCGCAAAATGATGCTACAGTGATGTAATGAGAGTTGCTACGAATCTCAAAATGATGCTAGAGTGATGTAACGAGATTTGCTACAAACCTAAGAAATGATGCTACAGTAATGTCGTGAGAGTTGCGACTATCCTCAAAATGATGCGACAATGATGTGGTGAGAGTTGCTACGATCCTCAAAATGATGCTACAGTGATGTTATGACAGTTGCTACTAACCTAAGAAATTATACTGACAGTGTTGTGGTGAGAGTTGATAGTAATTTCAAAATCATGCTAAAGTGATGTCATGAGAGTTGCTTCTAACCGAAGAAATGATGCTACAGTGATATAGGCAGAGTTGGTACGATGCTCAAACTGATGCTTCCAGTCATGTAGTGAGAGTTGCTACAAACCTCAAAATGATGCTACAGTGATGTCATGGGAGATGCTACTAACCTAAGAAATGATGCTACAGTGATGTAGTGAGAGTTGCTACGAACCGCAAAATGATGCTACAGTGATGTAATGAGGGTTGCTATTTACCTAAGAAATGATACTACAGTGATGTGGTGAGAGTTGCTACTAATCTCAAAATGATGCTACAGTTATGTCGTGAGAGTTGCGACTATCCTCAAAATGATGCGACAATGATGTAGTGAGAGTTGCTACAATCCTCAAAATGATTCTACAGTGATGTGATGACAGTTGCTACTAACCTAAGAAATTATGCTGACAGTGTTGTGGTGAGAGTTGATCGTAATTTCAAAATCATGCTAAAGCGATGTCATAAGAGTTGCTTCTAACCAAACAAATGATGCAACAGTGATGTGGTGAAAGTTGCTACGAACCTAAAACTGATACTTCCAGTAATGTCGTGAGAGTTGCTACAAACCTCAAAATGATGCTGCAGTGATGTCATGGGAGTTGCTACTAACCTAAGAAATGATGCTACAGTTATATAACAAGAGTTGCTACAAATGTCAAAATGATGCAACAGTGATGTAGTGAGAGTTGATAGTAATTTCAAAATCACGCTAAAGTGATGTCGTGAGAGTTGCTACGATCCTCAAAATGATGGTACAGTGATGTAATGACAGTTGCTAGGAATCTCAAAATGATGCTCCAGTAATGTTGTGAGAGTTGCGACTATCCTCAAAATGATGCTACAGTGATGTAATGAGAGTTGCTACAAATGTCCAAATGATGCTTAAGTGATGTAATGAGAGTGGCTACAAACCTAAGAAATGATGCTACAGTGATGTGGTGAGAGTTGCTACGATCCTCAAAATGATGCTACAGTGATG
Organism: Aulostomus chinensis; assembly: GCF_037954235.1. NCBI lineage: Eukaryota > Metazoa > Chordata > Actinopteri > Syngnathiformes > Aulostomidae > Aulostomus > Aulostomus chinensis. Next base: position 13,434,544 of record NC_141320.1, on the reverse strand, counting down.
TTATGACAGTTGCTACTAACCTAAGAAATTATACTGACAGTGTTGTGGTGAGAGTTGATAGTAATTTCAAAATAAAGCGAAAGTGGTGTAATGACAGTTGATACTTCCCTAAGAAATGATGCTACAATGATGTAGTGAGGTTTGCTACGAACCGCAAAATGATGCTACAGTGATGCAATGAGAGTTGCTACGAATCTCAAAATGATGCTAGAGTGATGTCATGAGATTTGCTACAAACCTAAGAAATGATGCTACAGTAATGTCGTGAGAGTTGCGACTATCCTCAAAATGATGCGACAATGATGTATTGAGAGTTGCTACGATCCTCAAAATGATGCTACAGTGATGTAGTGAGGTTTGCTACAAACCGCAAAATGATGCTACAGTGATGTAATGAGAGTTGCTACGAATCTCAAAATGATGCTAGAGTGATGTAACGAGATTTGCTACAAACCTAAGAAATGATGCTACAGTAATGTCGTGAGAGTTGCGACTATCCTCAAAATGATGCGACAATGATGTGGTGAGAGTTGCTACGATCCTCAAAATGATGCTACAGTGATGTTATGACAGTTGCTACTAACCTAAGAAATTATACTGACAGTGTTGTGGTGAGAGTTGATAGTAATTTCAAAATAAAGCGAAAGTGGTGTAATGACAGTTGATACTTCCCTAAGAAATGATGCTACAATGATGTAGTGAGGTTTGCTACGAACCGCAAAATGATGCTACAGTGATGCAATGAGAGTTGCTACGAATCTCAAAATGATGCTAGAGTGATGTCATGAGATTTGCTACAAACCTAAGAAATGATGCTACAGTAATGTCGTGAGAGTTGCGACTATCCTCAAAATGATGCGACAATGATGTATTGAGAGTTGCTACGATCCTCAAAATGATGCTACAGTGATGTAGTGAGGTTTGCTACGAACCGCAAAATGATGCTACAGTGATGTAATGAGAGTTGCTACGAATCTCAAAATGATGCTAGAGTGATGTAACGAGATTTGCTACAAACCTAAGAAATGATGCTACAGTAATGTCGTGAGAGTTGCGACTATCCTCAAAATGATGCGACAATGATGTGGTGAGAGTTGCTACGATCCTCAAAATGATGCTACAGTGATGTTATGACAGTTGCTACTAACCTAAGAAATTATACTGACAGTGTTGTGGTGAGAGTTGATAGTAATTTCAAAATCATGCTAAAGTGATGTCATGAGAGTTGCTTCTAACCGAAGAAATGATGCTACAGTGATATAGGCAGAGTTGGTACGATGCTCAAACTGATGCTTCCAGTCATGTAGTGAGAGTTGCTACAAACCTCAAAATGATGCTACAGTGATGTCATGGGAGATGCTACTAACCTAAGAAATGATGCTACAGTGATGTAGTGAGAGTTGCTACGAACCGCAAAATGATGCTACAGTGATGTAATGAGGGTTGCTATTTACCTAAGAAATGATGCTACAGTGATGTGGTGAGAGTTGCTACGAACCTCAAAATGATGGTACAGTGATGTAATGACAGTTGCTAGGAATCTCAAAATGATGCTCCAGTAATGTCGTGAGAGTTGCGACTATCCTCAAAATGATGCGACAGTGATGTAATGGGAGTTGCTACAAATGTCCAAATGATGCTTAAGTGATGTAATGAGAGTGGCTACAAACCTAAGAAATTATGCTACAGTGATGTGGTGAGAGTTGATAGTAATTTCAAAATCATGCTAAAGTGATGTAATGAGAGTTGCTACTTACCGAAGAAATGATGCTACACTGATGTGGTGAGACTTGCTACGAATCTCAAAATGATGCTACAGTAATGTCGTGAGAGTTGCTACTGTCCTAAAAATGATGCGACAGTGATGCGATAATTGCGATGAAGCTCATAATGAAACTACAGTGATGTATTAAGAGTTGCGACAAACCTCAAAATGATGTTGAAAATGATGTAATGAGAGTTGCTAAAAACCTCAAAATGATGCGACAGTGATGTAATGAGAGTTGCTACTAACCTAAGAAATGATGCTACAGTGATGTGGTGAGAGTTGCTAGGAATCTCAAAATGATGCAGGGTGACTTTGTGGAAAGTCTTGCACTCCCAACACATTCATTCTTACGAATGCAGTGACAGGTCAGAGCCAAGGGAGCCTCCATGTCCACAGATGTCCACATGGCAGCTGGACTTCCTTTTTCACTCCTTCCCGTTCCTCCTGGTACTTTTTGGCCACCGTTTGTTTGATGGTCTGAAAATGACACCCAGAGTAAATCAATACATTGAAATTAGAGATGAAATAAACTGGAGATATCAAGGACTGCTTTAGATCATTTCCACACAAACCTTTCTGGTTGGCAAACATATGAGGCTCAAGGACCTGAACCAGTTCCCTGAACCCTTCCCTCTCAACAGTGCTGAGGGGCTGGCAGTCCTTCAGGATGAAATTCAGCAGAGCCTCATCCAGCATCTGCTTCCTGGAAGCTGGATGGTTAAAGATGAAGGAGAGAAGAAATGAAGAAGAATTAATGATCAATGAAGCAACTGTGAGTCAGTTGGAGAGTGGCTGTATACCTGAGTTCATCCTGGTGGATCTGGGACTTCATTCTCATGCCTGGCCCCATCATGCCTCAGCACTGAAGAGGTGCTTTTGTTGAGATGAGACGCTTCTGTCCAACAAATGCCACATTCAACCTGCAGAAAATAACATGAGTACTCAGCTAAAAGTTCCTTTCTTCATGGTGACTGGTGTTTCTTAGTCTTAGACCACCAGGTTTCCAATGAGGTGTATCGGATACGTTGTTGTGTGCCGCTGAAATCCGTCCAATTCCGGCGTTGTTTCCTCATGAAATATGTTTGCCTTAAAGCTCATTAAAGTGTTGAACCACAATATCGTTCACCATAACTGAGTCAACTTCAAGATAACCTACTTCTACATTCCAGTCCCGGCTGCTCCTGTTCTGCTGCAGTCCAGAAAACAACAACCCGATACAATTGGCGCTCCTTCCCACAGCTCCGGCCCGGATCCGCATGGTTCCGCTGACTGACTGTGAGACGCGCTCCCTCCAGAGTGGCACAGCCCGATGGGGGTCCTTATCTGGCACGGGGGCGTAAAACAGGTGCGACTGCAAAGCCTGGTTTATTCTGCGTCGAGGGAACGCGTTGCTCTGCAATACACCGCCAAGCCGCTAGGGGGTGTGGCTTTGTCTTTGTATTGTTTACGGGGCTCTTGTCGGATTCCTTGGTTTTCTTCCGGTCACAGACAACAATTGTTGGCCATTTGTCAGTCTTTGTAGTGCCGCGAAGAGGCATTGTAGAGGTGGTCGTACTTGAGCACCTCCTCGATAATCCTTTCTTCAGCTTGGTCCATTTTTTCTTGGAGCCTTCACCACAGAACCTTTGAAAATGGCGGTGTTGCTGTGCCGCGACTGAACCGGAAATAACGTTCTGAGCGGACCAATCACAGGACTCGACGTTGACGTCACCACGCGTCGACGCTATGCGTAGGCAGGATTTTTTGGAGGCGCGTTTCAGGCTACGGCGGAGGTATGAATACTACGCGACTCAGAAGCATAAATCAGGCTTAAATCAGGCTTTATAGTCCAACAGGAAGTTAGCATGTCAGGGATGAGACACCCTTTTCGTCCAACAGGAAGTTAGCATGTCAGGGATGAGACACCCTGATAGTCCAAAAGGAAGTTAGCATGTCAGGGATGAGACACGCTTATCGTCCAACAGGAAGTTAGCATGTCAGGGATGAGACACGCTTATCGTCCAACAGGAAGTTAGCATGTCAGGGATGAGACACGCTTATCGTCCAACAGGAAGTTAGCATGTCAGGGATGAGACACCCTGATAGTCCAACAGGAAGTTAGCATCTCCATGGTTCCCTTGACCAGAAGCCAGTGGGATCGTTCCATTCTGACATCTTGATTGACATTTGTCCTTCTCTGAGCTAAATAGCTGGCAATCATTTGAAAAAAACCTTGATTTACTTTTTGTATTTTGATCTTCAGCTCATTTGCATACTTTTGTTAAAATTCTCCCCTTTTTGTCTTTTTTTTCTGCTGTTTTGAGCACAAAGTCCACCTGGTGCCTAAAGACCAGTTCAGCATGGACTACGTTGAACCTTCAGTCCGCTGCATCAGCACCCATGGATGGTTCCCCCCTGACAGGAGGATTCTGGTGAGGAACATTAGTGGGACAGCACTCTTGTTAGAACGGTTCTGATCCACCTTCCCTCCCCCTGTAGCTCCTCCTGTGTCCCCTCAGCGCTCTTGTTAGAACGGTTCTGATCCACCTTCCCTCCCCCTGTAGCTCCTCCTGTGTCCCCTCAGGTTTCCAAACTCCCTCCCACTGGCTGGTGCTGAAGGAGGGCCAGAGCTCCTCCTACAGGAGCCCATCCTGGCCTCCCCCGCTGCAGCTCCTCCACTGACCTCCCACCAGAAAGATGAGCCCCCTGGTTCAGAGGTGACAGACCACCTCTGGGAGCAGACAACAGAGACCACATCAGGCTGGACTCCGTGCAGGTACGGAGGCTGACGGCTGCTGAGTGAGTGAGTTTACGACGCTCCCACCACTGCTGCTGGATTGATTTAACACATCTGGAATATTTAGATTTATTCTGGGTCAACATCTGCATCTGTTGAAGTCCTCAGTCTCCATGCAGGTGGTGTTGTTCCAGATAAAAGGTCTCAATAACAGCATCACTCCAGGTGAAACCATTCCAAAGAAGGCTAAGTGGAGCTGGCATATCAGCCCCCAATGGAAGCCTGCTGCTGCTGCCAAGCTCTCCATGTCATCATGGAAAAGTTGATTGTTCAACTCAATGTTTTTCCCATTGGGAGGAGATTTGTTGTTCCAACATGAAGTCTTTTCTTGTGATGAGTTTGTGTGTTGTAGTAGCATGAAGATATCTTGTTATCATGATCAACTCATCTGGCCTGGTGGAAGAACGCTGCTGTGTTTGGATTCAGACGAGTCAAATCTGAACCAGGGACTTGTAGTTTTATCCTCGGTCTCCGGACTCATAAAATGGAGACCGGCCCAGTTTGACACTTTTGAACTCCTCCATGATGTTCAAATCTCATGACTGAGATTCGTGATTGGAAACATCGGCGGTTCAGGAAAGAAAACATGTACCATTGAACATCGCTCTCATCCTTCTACTCAGAACGCTGCGGTGGACTCCACCGTGTCCAGGCTTTGGGCAGATACGTCTTCATCCTCCACCACCACCAGCCGCTCCACCCCACCCACCCTGTGCAGGTCTACATTACCAGGGTCGGATCTGGCAGGGTGGAGGATCTTTGATTCATCTTAGCTTTCCTGCTCCGGCTGTTTGAGAAACATTCAAATGGAGATGGTTGTTTGTGTCTTCCAGGCCACGCCAACGCCTCCTTCTGTCCCCACGCTTACGGCTGCCGAAACGTGCCGGTGTCTGAAAACCAGATCATTGTGGATGTGCCAGACCACCAGGTCCTCCTCACCTGCAGGTTCCTGCAGGCAGAGCCCTGTGGTGGTAGGTTTCCTGCTCCTCTGCTGGACTGATACCCTCTCCCTTTCCCGACACGTATCTGCTGTTTCTACTCTGTGCCTCCTTCTCCTCTGTCAGGCCTGGACTTCTTCCTTCTGTCTCTCCAGGATCACGTCCTGGTGGTGCCTGAGAGCAGCTCCAGCTCCAGCTCCCTGAACCAAGAACCACTGGAGAAATCTGACCACTTCATCAGCAACTGTGGCCTCAACAGCTTTCATGTCAAGTCAGTGTCTCTCAGCCTGAGTTGGTCCATGTTCTGTATCCCTGAATGTTCTAGAGGAACTAAACTGGGCCTGACTGGGACGCTTCTGTCTGCTCAGATTTGGGTTGTGAATGCATTCAGATGTCATTTACAAGCATTGGAACTAAAGACCTGAGCCTCAAGAATATTTAGTTCTTGATTTACTTTCTCTTGCAGGGTTTCATTTTGTGCTAATTTTCTTTTGAAGATCTTTGTTTTTTTGTTGTCCTTCCATTTAGCAAGTTTGGCTAAGAACCGTTTCCCCACTAAACTAATTTTCCTAAAATGTCTCGCTAACGTTTCCTTTTTCTCTGTCGTCCCTCCTGTCCTTGGTCTCCATTCTGTCTCAGCTCAGCTGTGTCTCTTGGGCTCTATTCAACAACGGCGCCCTGCCTTGTGCCTGCCATGAGGTTGGAGCTGAGAGTGACACCTGCGAGCCATTTGGTGGTCGGTGCCGCTGCAGGCCCCACGTGATTGGCCGAGACTGCTCCATGTGGGCCGTGGGTTGCTGGGGATTCCCCACTGCAGACGTGAGTGTCAGATTGGATGAATGATGAGTAATAAGGGCTTTTAATGATGAGTGAGAGGACGGACCAAAGCAACCTGTCCGACCATGAGAGGACAGTTTGTTGTTCTAGTTTCAACTCTTTCCACATTACCGCCAGCATCACTTTGAGTTTATTAGCAATTATTATTATTATAATAATAATTATTATTATTATTCGAAACTCTTACTACATTACTGTAAGCATCACTGAGTTTCTTAGCAACTATCACTACATTACTGTTAGCATCATCTTGAGTTCATTAGCAATTCTTCCGACATCACTGATGCAATATTTTGAGGTTCGTAGCAACTTTTACTGCATTACTGTCGCATTATTTTGATGTTCGTAGCAACTCTTAGGACATGACTGTCAGCATCACTTTGAGGTTATTTGAAACGTTCACTCCATTACTGTTAGCATCATTTTGAGATCATTACCAATTCTTCTGACATCACTGTCGCATCATTTTGAGGTTCGTAGCAACTCTTACTAAATGACTTTCAGCATCACTTTGAGGTTATTCGAAACACTTACTACATTACTGTAATCATCACTGACTTGATTAGCAACTATCACTACATTACTATTAGCATCATTTTGGGATCATTAGCAATTCTTACGAAATAACTATCGCATTATTTTAAGGTTCGTAGCAACTCTTACTACATTACTGTCAGCATCACTGAGTTCATTAGCAACTATCACTACATTACTGTTAGCATAATTTTGAGTTTATTAGCAATTCTTCCTACATCACTGTAGCATTATTTTGAGGTTTTTAGTAGCTCTTACTAAATTACTGTCATCATTTTGAGGTTATTAGCAGCTCTTACTAGATTACTGTTAGCATCATTTTGAGGTTATTCGAAAATGTCACTCCGTTACTGTTAGCATCATTTTGAGTTCATTCGCAATTCTTACTACATCACTGTCACATCATTTTGAGATCAATAGCAATTCTTCCAACATCACTGTTGCATTATTTTGAGGTTATTAGCAACTCTTACTACATGACTCTCAGCATCATTTTTAGGTTACTCGCAACTTTCACTACATTACTGTAAGCATCATTTTGAGTTCATTAGCAATTATTACTACATCACTGTCATATCATTTTAGATCATTACCAATTCTTCTGACATCACTATAGCATTATTTTGAGGTTCGTAGCAACTCTTACTACATGACTGTCAGCATCACTTTGAGGTTGTTCGAAACACTTACTACATCACTGTCGCATCATTTTGAGATCATTAGCAATTCTTCTGACATCACTGTCAAATTATTTTGAGGTTCGTAGCAACTCTTACTACATTATTGTTGCATTATTTTAAGGTTCGTAGCAACTCTTACTACATTACTGTCAGCATCACTTTGAGTTTATTAGCAACTTTCACTACATTACTGTTAGCATCATTTTGAGTTTATTAGCATTTCTTATGACATCACTGTAGCATGAAATTGACTTCATTAGCAACTCTTACTACATGACTGTCAGCATCACTTTGAAGTTGTTCGAAACACTTACTACATGACTGTCAGCATCACTTTGAGGTTGTTCGAAACTCTTACTACATTACTGTAAGCATCACTGAGTTCATTAGCAACTATCACTACATTATTGTTAGCATCATCTTGAGATCATTACCAATTCTTCTGACATCACTGTCGCATTATTTTGAGGTTCGAAGCAACTCTTACTGCTTTACTGTTGCATTTTTTAAGGTTCGTAGGAACCCTTACTACATGACTGTCAGAATCACTTTGAGGTTGTTCGAAACACTTACTATATTACGATCAGCATCACTTTGAGTTAATTAGCAACTATCACTACATTACTGTTAGCATCATTTTGAGGTTAGAAGCAACTCTTACGACATGACTGTAAGCATCACTGAGTTGATTAGCAACTATCACTACATTACTGTTAGCATCATTTTGAGGTTAGAAGCAACACTTACTACATGTCTGTAAGCATCACTGAGTTGATTAGCAACTATCACTACATTACTATTAGCATCATTTTGAGTTCATTAGCAATTCTTCCGACATCACTGTCGCAATATTTTGAGGTTCGTAGCAACTTTTACTACATTACTGTCGCATTATTTTGATGTTCGTAGCAACTCTTAGTACATGACTGTCAGCATCACTTTGAGGTTATTCGAAACGTTCACTCCATTACTGTTAGCATCATTTTGAGATCATTACCAATTCTTCTGACATCACTGTTGAATCGTTTTGAGGTTCGTAGCAACTCTTACTACATGACTGCTAGCATCACTTTGAGGTTGTTCGAAACACTTACTACATTACTGTAAGTATCACTGACTTGATTAGCAACTATCACTACATTACTGTTAGCATCATTTTAAGTTCATTAGCAATTCTTCCGACATCACTGTCGCAATATTTTGAGGTTCGTAGCAACTTTAACTACATTCCCGTGCAATATTTTGAGGTTCGTAGCAACTCTTACTAAATTACTGTCAGCATCACTTTGAGTTTATTAGCAACTATCACTCCATTACTGTTAGCATCATTTTGATTTCAATAGCAATTCTTACTAAATCACTGTCGCATCATTTTGAGATCATTAGCATTTCTTCTGACATCACTGTCACATTATTTTAAGGTTCGTAGCAACTCTTACAACATGACTGTCAGTATCACTTTGAGTTTAGTAGCAACTATCACTACATTACTTTTAGCATCATTTTGAGGTTAGAAGCAACTCTTACTACATGACTGTCAGCGTCACTTTGAGGTTGCTCGAAACACTTACTACATTACTGTAAGCATCACTGAGTTGATTAGCAACTATCACTACATTACTTTTAGCATAATTTTGGGTTTATGAGCAACTATCACTACATTACTGTTAGCATCATTTTGAGGTTAGAAGCAACTGTCACTACATGACTGACAGCATCACTTTTAGGTTGTTGGAAACACTTACTACATTACAATAAGCATCACTGAGTTAATTAGCAACTATCACTACATCACTGTTAGCATCATTTTGAGTTCATTAGCAATTCTTACGACATCACTGTCGCAATATTTTGAGGTTCATAGCAACACTTACTACATGACTGTCAGCATCACTTTGAGGTTATTTCGAAACTTTCACTCCATTACTGTTAGCATCATTTTGAGTTCATTAGCAATTATTACTACATCACTGTCTCATCATTTTGAGATCATTAGCAATTCTTACTACATCACTGTCGCATTATTTTAAGGTTCGTAGCAACTGTTACAACATGACTGTCAGCATCACTTTGAGATTATTCGAAACACTTACTACATTACTGTAAGCATCACTGAGTTGATTAGCAACTATCACTCCATTACTGTTAGCATCATTTTGAGTTCACTAGCAATTCTTACTACATCACTGTTGCATCATTTTGAGATCATTAGCAATTCTTCTGACATCACTGTCACATTATTTTGAGGTTCGTAGCAACTCTTGATACATGACTGTCAGCATCACTGAGTTGATTTGCTACTATCACTACATTATTGTTAGCATCGTTTTGAGTTCATTAGCAGTTCTTCCGACATCACTGTTGCAATATTTTGAGGTTCGTAGCAACTTTTACTACATTACTGTCGCATTATTTTGAGGTTCGTAGCAACTATTAGTACATGACTATCAGCATCACTTTGACGTTATTCGAAACGTTCACTCCATTACTTTTAGCATCATTTTGAGATCATTAGCAATTCTTCTAACATCACTGTCGCATCATTTTGAGATCTTTAGCAATTCTTCTGACATCACTGTTGCATTATTTTGAGGTTCGTAGCAACTCTTACTACATGACTGTCAGCATCACTTTGAGGTTGTTCGAAACACTTACTACATGACTGTAAGCATCATTGAGTTTATTAGCAACTATCACTACATTACTGTTAGCATCATTTTGAGTTCATTAGCAATTCTTCCGAAATCATTATCGCAATATTTTGAGGTTCGTAGCAACTTTTAGTACATTACTGTCGCTTTATTTTTAGGTTCGTAGCAACACTTACTACATGACTGTCAGCATCACTTTGAGGTTATTCGAAAGTTTCACTCCATTACTGTTAGCATCATTTTGAGTTCATTAACAATTCTTCCGACATCACTATCGCAATATTTTGAGGTTCGTAGCAACTCTTACTACATTATTGTTGCATTATTTTAAGGTTCATAGCAACTATTAGTACATTACTGTTAGCATCATCTTGAGTTTATTAGCAACTATCACTGCATTACTGTTAGCATCATTTTGAGTTGTTGAGCAATTCTCACGACATCACTGTAGCATTAAATTGAGTTCGTTTGCAACTCTTACTACATTACTGTAAGCATCACTTTGAAGTTTTTCGAAACTCTTACTACATTACTGTAAGCATCACTTTGAGGTTATTCGAAAGTTTCACTCCATTACTGTTAGCATCATCTTGAGTTCATTAGCAATTCTTCCGACATCACTGTCGCAATATTTTGAGGTTCGTAGTAACTCTTAGTACAAGACTGTCAGCATCACTTTGAGGTTGTTCGAAACACTTACTACATCACTGTCAGCATCACTGAGTTGATTAGCAACTATCACTACATAACTGTTAGCATCATTTTGAGGTTAGAAGCAACTGTTATTACATGACTGACAGCATCACTTTTAGGTTGTTGGAAACACTTACTACATTACTGTAAGCATCACTGAGTTAATTAGCAACTATCACTACATTACTGTTAGCATCATTTTGAGTTCATTAGCAATTCTAACTACATCACTGTCGCATCATTTTGAGATCATTAGCAATTCTTCCGACATCACTGTCACATTATTTTGAGGTTCGTTGCAACTCTTGCTACATGACTGTCAGCATCACTTTGAGGTTATTCGAAACACTTATTACATTACTGCAAGCATCACTGAGTTGATGAGCAACTTTCACTACATTACTGTTAGCATCATTTTAAGTTCATTAGCAATTCTTCCGACATCACTGTCGCATTATTTTGAGGTTCGTAGCAACTCTTACTACATGACTGTCAGCATCACTTTGAGGTTATTCGAAACACTTACTACATGACTGTCAGCATCACTTCGAGGTTATTCGAAACTTTCACTCCATTACTGTTAGCATCATTTTGAGTTCTTTAGCAATTCTGACTAAATCACTGTCGCATCATTTTTAGATCATTTGCAATTCTTCTGACATCACTGTCACATTATTTTGAGGTTCGTAGCAACTCTTACTACATTATTGTTGCATTATTTTAAGGTTCGTAGCAACTCTTACTACATGACTGTTAGCATCACTTTGAGTTTATTAGCAACTATCACTACATTACTGTTAGCATCATTTTGAGTTTATTAGAAATGCTTCCGACATCACTGTCGCAATATTTTGAGTTTCGTAGCAACTCTTACTACATTACTGTCAGCATCACTTTGAGTTCATTAGCAACTATCACTACATTACTTTTAGCATCATTTTGAGGTTAGGAGCAACTCTTACTACATGACTGTCAGCGTCACTTTGAGGTTGTTCGAAACACTTACTACATTACTGTAAGCAACACTGAGTTGATTAGCAACTATCACTACATTACTTTTAGCATAATTTTGGGTTTATTAGCAACTATCACTACATTACTGTTAGCGTCATTTTGAGTTTATTAGCAATTCATAGACATCACTGTAGCATTAAATTGAGGTTAGTAGCAACACTTACTACATGACTGTCAGCATCACTTTGAGGTTGTTTGAAACACTTACTCCATTACTTGAAGCATCACTGAGTTTATTAGCAACTATCACTACATTACTGTTAGCATCATTTTGAGTTCATTAGCAATTCTTCCGACATGACTGTCGAAATATTTTGAGGTTCGTAGCAACTTTTACTACATTACTGTCGCAATCTTTTGAGGTTCGTCGCAACTCTTACTACATGACTGTCAGCATCACTTTGAGGTTATTCGAAAGTTTCACTCCATTACTGTTAGCATCATTTTGAGTTCATTAGCAATTCTTCCGACATCACTGTCGCAATATTTTGAGGTTCGTAGCAACTTTTACTACATTACTGTCGCATTATTTTGAGGTCCGTAGCAACTCTTAGTACATGACTGTCAGCATCACTTTGAGGTTATTCGAAAGTTACACTCCATTACTGTTAGCATCATCTTGAGTTCATTAGCAATTCTTCCGACATCACTGTCGCAATATTTTGAGGTTCGTAGCAACTTTTACTACATTACTGTCGCATTATTTTGAGGTCCCTAGCAACTCTTACTACATTACTGTCAGCATCACTTTGAGTTCATTAGCAACTATCACTACATTACTTTTAGCATCATTTTGAGGTTAGAAGCAACTCTGACTACATGACTGTCACCATCACTTTGAGGTTGTTCGAAACACTTACTACATTACTGTAAGCATCACTGAGTTGATTAGCAACTATCACTACATTACTTTTAGCATAATTTTGGGTTTATTAGCAACTATCACTACATTACTGTAAGCATCATCTTGAGTTCATTAGCAATTCTTCCGACATCACTGTCGCAATATTTTGAGGTTCGTAGCAACTTTTACTACATTACTGTCGCATTATTTTGAGGTTCGTAGCAACACTTACTACATGACTGTCAGCATCACTTTGAGGTTATTCGAAACACTTACTACATTACTGTAAGCATCACTGAGTTGATTAGCAACTATCACTACATTACTTTTAGCATAATTTTGGGTTTATTAGCAACTATCACTACATTACTGTAAGCATCATCTTGAGTTCATTAGCAATTCTTCCGACATCACTGTCGCAATATTTTGAGGTTCGTAGCAAATTTTACTACATTACTGTCGCATTATTTTGAGGTTCGTAGCAACACTTACTACATGACTGTCAGCATCACTTTGAGGTTATTCGAAAGTTTCACTCCATTACTGTTAGCATCATTTTGAGTTGTTGAGCAATTCTCACGACATCACTGTAGCATTAAATTGAGTTCATTAGCAACTCTTACTAAATGACTGTCAGCATCACTTTGAGGTTGTTCGAAACACTTACTACATTACTATAAGCATCACTGACTTGATTAGCAACTATCACTCCATTACTGTTAGCATCATTTTGAGTTCATTAGCAATTCTTACTACATCACTGTCACATCATTTTGAGATCATTAGCAATTCTTCCGACATCACTGTCGCAATATTTTGAGGTTTGTAGCAACTCTTACTACATGACTGTCAGCATCACTTTGAGGTTATTTGAAACGTTCACTCCATTACTGTTAGCATCATTTTGAGATCATTAGCAATTCTTCTAACATCACTGTCGCATCATTTTGAGATCTTTAGCAATTCTTCTGACATCACTGTCGCATTATTTTGAGGTTCGTAGCAACTCTTACTACATGACTGTCAGCATCACTTTGAGGTTGTTCGAAACACTTACTACATTACTATAAGAATCACTGACTTGATTAGCAACTATCACTACATTACTATTAGCATTATTTTGAGTTCATTACCAATTCTTCCTACAACACTGTTGCATCATTTTGAGTTCATTAGCAATTCTTCCGACATCACTGTCGCAATATTTTGAGGTTCGTAGCAACTCTTACTACATTATTGTTGCATTATTTTAAGGTTCGTAGTAACTCTTACTACATTACTGTCAGCATCACTTTGAGTTTTTTACCAACTATCACTACATTACTGTTAGCATCATTTTGAGTTGTTGAGCAATTCTCACGACATCACTGTAGCATTAAATTGAGTTCATTAGCAACTCTTACTAAATGACTGTCAGCATCACTTTGAGGTTGTTCGAAACTCTTACTACATTACTGAAAGCATCACTGAGTTTCTTAGCAACTATCACTACATTACTGTTAGCATCATTTTGAGTTTATTAGCAATTCTTCCGACATGACTGTCGAAATATTTTGAGGTTCGTAGCAACTTTTACTACATTACTGTCGCATTATTTTGAGGTTCGTAGCAACAATTACTACATGACTGTCAGCATCACTTTGAGGTTATTCGAAAGTTTCACTCCATTACTGTTAGTATCATCTTGAGTTCATTAGCAATTCTTCCGACATCACTGTCGCAATATTTTGAGGTTCGTAGCAACTTTTACTACATTACTGTCGCATTTTTTTTAGGTTCGTAGCAACTCTTTGTACATGACTGTCAGCATCACTTTGAGGTTGTTCGAAACACTTACTACATTACTATAAGCATCACTGACTTGATTAGCAACTATCACTACATTACTATTAGCATCATTTTGAGTTCATTACCAATTCTTCCTACAACACTGTTGCATCATTTTGAGTTCATTAGCAATTCTTCCGACATCACTGTCGCAATATTTTGAGGTTCGTAGCAACTCTTACTACATTATTGTTGCATTATTTTAAGGTTCGTAGTAACTCTTACTACATTACTGTCAGCATCACTTTGAGTTTTTTAGCAACTATCACTACATAACTGTTAGCATCATTTTGAGTTGTTGAGCAATTCTCACGACATCACTGTAGCATGAAATTGAGTTCATTAGCAACTCTTACTAAATGACTGTCAGCATCACTTTGAGGTTGTTCGAAACACTTACTACATTACTGGAAGCATCACTGACTTGATTAGCAACTATCACTACATTACTGTTAGAATCATTTTAAGTGCATTAGCAATTCTTACTACATTACTGTCGCATTATTTTGAGGTTCGTAGCAACATTTACTACATTACTGTCACATTATTTTGAGGTTCGTAGCAACTCTTAGTACATGACTGTCAGCATCACTTTGAGGTTATTCGAAACACTTACTACATTACTGTAAGCATCACTGAGTTGATTAGCAACTATCACGACATTACTGTTAGCATCATTTTGAGTTCATTAGCAATTCTTCCGACATCACTGTCGCAATATTTTAAGGTTCGTAGCAACTTTGACTACATTACTGTTGCATTATTTTGAGGTTTTTTAGCAACACTTACTACATGACTGTCAGCATCACTTTGAGGTTATTCGAAAGTTTCACTCCATTACTGTTAGCATCATCTTGAGTTCATTAGCAATTCTTACTCCATCACTGTCGCAATATTTTGAGGTTCGTAGCAACTCTTAGTACATGACTGTCAGCATCACTTTGAGGTTATTCGAAACATTCACTCCATTACTGTTAGCATCATTTTGAGTTCATTAGCAATTCTTATGACATCACTGTAGCATCATTTTGAGATCATTAGCAATTCTTCCGACATTACTTTCGCATTATTTTGCGTTCATTCGCAATTCCTACGACATCACTGTAGCATTATTTTGAGGTTAGTAGCAACTCTTACAACACGAATGTCAGCATCACTTTGAGGTTGTTCGAAACTTTTACTACATTACTGTAAGCCTCACTGAGTTTATTAGCAACTATCACTACATTACTTTTAGCATCATTTTGAGTTCATTACCAATTCTTCCTACAACACTGTTGCATCATTTTGAGTTCATTAGCAATTCTTCCGACATCACTGTCGCAATATTTTGAGGTTCGTAGCAACTCTTACTACATTATTGTTGCATTATTTTAAGGTTCGTAGTAACTCTTACTACATTACTGTCAGCATCACTTTGAGTTTTTTAGCAACTATCACTACATAACTGTTAGCATCATTTTGAGTTGTTGAGCAATTCTCACGACATCACTGTAGCATGAAATTGAGTTCATTAGCAACTCTTACTAAATGACTGTCAGCATCACTTTGAGGTTGTTCGAAACACTTACTACATTACTGGAAGCATCACTGACTTGATTAGCAACTATCACTACATTACTGTTAGAATCATTTTAAGTGCATTAGCAATTCTTACTACATTACTGTCGCATTATTTTGAGGTTCGTAGCAACATTTACTACATTACTGTCACATTATTTTGAGGTTCGTAGCAACTCTTAGTACATGACTGTCAGCATCACTTTGAGGTTATTCGAAACACTTACTACATTACTGTAAGCATCACTGAGTTGATTAGCAACTATCACGAAATTACTGTTAGCATCATTTTGAGTTCATTAGCAATTCTTCCGACATCACTGTCGCAATATTTTAAGGTTCGTAGCAACTTTGACTACATTACTGTTGCATTATTTTGAGGTTTTTTAGCAACACTTACTACATGACTGTCAGCATCACTTTGAGGTTATTCGAAAGTTTCACTCCATTACTGTTAGCATCATCTTGAGTTCATTAGCAATTCTTACTCCATCACTGTCGCAATATTTTGAGGTTCGTAGCAACTCTTAGTACATGACTGTCAGCATCACTTTGAGGTTATTCGAAACATTCACTCCATTACTGTTAGCATCATTTTGAGTTCATTAGCAATTCTTATGACATCACTGTAGCATCATTTTGAGATCATTAGCAATTCTTCCGACATTACTTTCGCATTATTTTGCGTTCATTCGCAATTCCTACGACATCACTGTAGCATTATTTTGAGGTTAGTAGCAACTCTTACAACACGAATGTCAGCATCACTTTGAGGTTGTTCGAAACTTTTACTACATTACTGTAAGCCTCACTGAGTTTATTAGCAACTATCACTACATTACTTTTAGCATCATTTTGTGTTCATTCGTAATTCTTACGACATCACTCTCACATCATTTTGAGATCATTAGCAATTCTTCCGACATCACAGTCACATTATTTTGTGATTCGTAGCAACTCTTGCTACACGACTGTCAGCATCACTTTGAGTTTATTAGCAACTATCACTACATTACTGTTAGCATCATTTTGAGTTCATTAGCAATTCTTCCGACATCACTGTAACATTATTTTGTGGTTAGTAGCAACTCTTACTACACGACTGTCAGCATCACTTTGAGTTTATTAGCAACTATCACTACATTACTGTTAGCATAATTTTGAGTTCATTAGCAATTCTTATGACATCACTTTCGCATCATTTTGAGATCATTAGGAATTCTTCCGACATCACTGTCGCATCATTTTGAGATCATTAGCAATTTTTACAACATCATTGTAGCATTATTTTGAGGTTATTAGCAACTCTTCCTCCATTACTGTTAGCATCATTTTGAGTTCATTAGCAATTCTTCCGACATCACTGTAGCATTATTTTGAGGTTTTGAGGTTCCTTTGTTTGTAACCGATCTGCTGACCAGCGAGACGCCACCACGCACGGCTGTCAGCTCTGTAAAGGAGGGAGAGGAAGTGGAAAGGACGGAGAAGGGTCGGACCAGGTCTACTGCTAGGTGACCACTCACTATCGTCGGCCACACTGCCCCTCACGGTGGGGAGTGTAGCGCCATCCTGCCACAGTACATTTGTTTAATTCTTTTGCTCTTGCACTTTAATTAAAATGGACTTGACTTGAGAATGTTTTGTTTCAAAATATAGATGAATTCCCAGATTTATAGCTAGCATGAGTATGAAGTTGCACTTGCACCCGGTGGGAAAATGTCCTCTGCATTTGACTCTAACTATGTAGGAGCAGTGGTAGCAGTGTCAGCCTGGGGACTTGGTCAAGATCAATGACAGGAGTAGCAGACAGGTAATATCCATAGCACGCATGTTGTTTTAGAGGAGTAAGGGTACACTGTTGGTCTCTCACCTGATGTGCTGTCATCAGCACAAATGATCTGTTCCTAAACATCAAAATCTACCATCCCCCCGATTGTTTTTTACAACTGGAGTACTGGTTAACACTTTAGAAAGCCTTCATTCAGAGCTGTGAAGAACCTTGAACCTGATATCCCAGACAAAGTGGGCCACTAACTGGCCAGATGAAGCTATGCTAGGCTGCTGTATTCTGAAGAGCTAAAGTAGCAGCTTCTGAGAGGGATGCTAACCTGGATGTGTTCATCTCCTACTTTAATATCAGCCCCCAACTTGGAGCTCTGACAGCCTCCAGCTTTTTGTTCCTGTTTCTGCTTCAGTCAACAGGGAACTCCAACCTGCAGTCGAATCTTCAACAACAATGGAATAGAAAAGTGAGGAAGAAAAACTAGAATAAACTTACAAAGCTGAGAAATGTTCATGAAGAAGAAAGGCACACGTTATGATTGAGGCCAGAAACTAAAACTCCACACCAAATGTACTTTGACTTGTAGGATAATGAACTTGAATGTGTTGAAACAGCAGATCAATGAATCCACTACCACACAACAAGATGATGACCCCCTACCACAAGATGGCGTCACAGATCCTGACGCTCTGAGCAGGAAACACAGAGCAAAACATTACAACAAAGCTCCTGTTGTTCCCTCCAGGAAAAACTGTGGCTCTGATGAGAAGAAGGATCCCAGCGTCCTCTGAGGATCCATGGCCACACCATTGGGTAGAAGGACGATGGGGTCGGCACCAGGAGGAACCCTGGTGTCTCCGATGCAGGGAAGATGGAGCAGTGAAGAGGCCACATTGTGGTGTCCTAAAGAGGACATTTGGTGGAGCCTGAGACAGCAAACATCACGCCCCCTTCATCAGAAGAACCACAGCACCAGAAGAAAGAATCCTGGCAGTGACGACAGGGAGGATCAGGGTGACCTCCTCACCTCCACCTTTGAACCTTCAAGTGAACTTTAAAAAGCTTTAGAGTGGAGAAGGATTTTAAAACATTTTATTGTTTTTTTCCTTTCATTCTCATTTGTGCGATTGTCTGATTTATTAGAAATAAACACTGTCTGCTGGGTTTACATTGACTGTGATTCTCTTTTTGCATGCAAGTTGAAAGTTCTGCCAATAAAAACACAAGTATTTGAAGACCAAAGGAAGGACCCCCAAAGTCAGGACCCTGAGATCAAAGTGAACGCTCTGATCTCAGAGGTCTGGGATATTTCCCATCCCATGGCCCTTCAAATAAGAGCCCTGTGTCACTGTCTCAAAGTTTTCAACCGTATTTGTTTGTTAAATTAAAACCAGACGACCACTGTGGTCCTTTTTACATGGTAAGTAAAGCATAGATGCCCTGGTGGACCTGTTGGCACCCTGGACTTTGAATCCAGTGACCTGAGTCCAAGTCTCCGTTCCAGCAGGTTTCCTGCAGCCTTCAGCAGAGCTGCCATGTTTCTCTGTAGAGAACTAAGTGATGCTCTCAGCAGGTTGAGGGCACCACCAACAAGTGAGGGATGAACCTCTGACTTCCTTCTTGTCAAACAGGAAACTCCTAATACCTCATTTGAGTAAAGTACTATTCAAGTCATATTCCTGACATCCAAGTAGTAGTGAAGTGGAGGAAGAAGGGAGGAGATCTCCAACAGGATCCTTCTTTCCTCTGTCCTCCTTGATCTCATGGATCACCACAGTCAAGGGGAGACCCAAGCTCCCGGATGGATCTGGCACTCAGGAACTGCTGAGTTTTCCAGTGGACTTTGTTCCATCCATGGTTCAGGAGCAGGACTCCTCCTGGTTAACCTGGTGTCTTTCCACCCAACTGTGGGTTCTTGGAGAATTTTTCATGTCATGTCAAGAAATCAGGCTGGTGGGTTTTTCAATGAGAGAAATTCTGGTAACTTAATTAAGTGGCATGTTTGTTGAAGCAGTAATTAACTGATAAATTAAGGAAGGCCTGGCCAGTCTTTGCTCCCAGGTCATACGATGGAGTTAGAAAGTCCTGAATAAATCTGGAGTTCCTTGATTTCCTTGTGGTTCATGATCCTTTTGCCAATGTAGTCTGGAACAAGAGCAAGATGAACCTCCAAATAGCAACAGGTTGATTGCAGGTGATGTCAAGTGGTATTTTGAGGAACCACCTCCTTGTGTTTGGTTCCATGATGGAAGGGTGAGAACTCTGGATCCAGTGATCCCAGTTCAAGTCTTGGTGGGACCTTCCTGTCTGGAAGGTGTCCCATGTAACAAACTGATCAAGAGATGCAATGTGGTTCTAATGTTCTGGTTCATTTCTTGTCCTTTAGAAAAATGAAAATCATTTCTTCCTACCATGAACTCAGACTGTGTGTTTAATGTTAACAATTTAAAAAATTCTACTTTGTCAGTGAATTAATTCAGTCTGCAACTGTCAGCTTCTGTCAGGATGGCCGAGCGGTCTAAGGCGCTGCGTTCAGGTTGCAGCCTCTCCTGGAGGCGTGGGTTCGAATCCCACTTCTGACAAAGGACATTTTCTCCACATTCCTATGCATCCACAATGGTACATTCCAAACCCAGTTGAAGCTGCTCTCCACTGATGGGAGTGAGTGGTTGAACTGGCAGCAGAGGAGGCAAAGGAGCTTCCCTGTGACGGTCCAACATCGCCTGGTTTCCTCCAACATGGAGCAGCCACCAAACTCTAACTTCAATGTTGGATCAAAGTCTGCTGAAGAAATGTGTTTTCTTTCAATTCACATTTTGTCCATTAACTTCATAATCAGAGACTCCATCTCATCACATGACTAAAGTCTGGGTTCTGTATTGGTGGTAAAATATCCTTCCATGCCCCTCACTAGTTTGCACACAGAAAAGCATATTTTACTGGTTTCAGATCTCTTAGCTTGTTCTCTCTCTTAAACCTGCTGAGGCAGCTTTCATTGTGTGATTCATTTTAAAATATAAATATGGAACAGAACCATTGGAATCAGATGTCAGGACATTTGAAGGAATGTCAATCTCCTGTTGAAATGTTGCAGTGTGCAGCTGAGGCTCTCTGGCAGTGGCACCAGGAGCCCCAATGGCAGAACCTGGACCCTCCTGGAGGAGAACCACAGGTGAGGGCCTTCTTGGCTCCAGATTGATGGAAATCAAGTGTCTGAGGCTGTTAGCAGCCATGAAGTTGATCTGGTTGGCACTGGTATTTGTTCTTGCTGCAGCTCAGGAGTGATTCAGGAGAAGAGTTTCAGAACAGCCCAGGTTGGGGACTGGAATTTTAAAATTTCCCCTGGAACCAAACAACCTTGGAGGGTAAAAGCTCCAATCATAGCCACTCAGATGCAGCAGCAGAAGAAGCTGTCATCCACCCTGACAGTCAGAGCATCAAGTCAAGAAAACATCACCATCTTGTAGTTCCAAACCTCCACCTGTCAGATTCAGCTACTTCTGATTGTGGGACTTTAAATTTGAACACAATGGAATTTGGACAAGGAGTTTTCCTTCCAGTCCAAACATCATCGTCCAGCCTCCAACCAGAGGTCCCTCAGTTATCATGGAGCCACAGGTGGAGTCTGGATTCTTTTCTGGAATGAGACGGCAATGACAGTCCTGCCAAATGACATCACTGACATGACTGGATGACTTCAGTCACGTGACTGGATGACTTCAGTCACGTGACTGGATGACTTCAGTCACGTGACTGGATGACTTCAGTCACGTGACTGGATGACTTCAGTCACGTGACTGGATGACTTCAGTCACGTGACTGGATGACAGTGTAGATGCCAATGTAGAGGTTGGGGAAATCGTCTCTGAGAATCCAGCTTGAAGCCACAGCCTCCTTGTTTTCCAAAAACCCAAACAGCGACCATCAGTCTCCCTCCAATCCTGTACTTTGGTAAACAACAAAAACAGAGTAAAAGTCTCTGGCAACATATTTGTTTCCTGTCGGGTTTCTTCATGTATGTGTGGTGTACTTGCTCTCCCAGAGGACTGCCATCTTTGTTCTGTGGGCTGACATGTTTTAGTGTCAGCACAGGTCTTAGCGCTGAGACTGAACTCTCATTCTCCTCCAAGTATTATTTCCACCTCACACTCCTGCATGTATTCAAGTGAACAGGGAACACAAATTTATGCTCAACTTCTCCTGTGTATTCATCCACAGTCACTAAACAACAACCAAACCAAACAAAAGAGGTTTGCTAGCGTGGGGATCAGCTGTAGTTCACCATCTTATCCAGGTCACATGACTCAGGAGTAGCGTGGCCGTCTGGCAACCAAAGGGTGGCTGGTTTGATCCTCACTTTCTCCAGTGACCATGTCAAAGTGTCCTTGAGTGAGAGACTGAACCCCTAAATACTTCTGATGAGTAGGTTGGCTCCTTGCATGGCAGCCTTCAGCATCAGTGTGTGAGTGTGTGTGAATGAGAGGACATTGTTCAGCTCCTTGAGTGCTGCTGAGGTAGAAAGGCTCTGTACAAACTGAGTCTTTTTACCATTTCTTTCCTGCTTCTAGCAGCGCTGTTGTCACTTCCTGTGACCGTGGGGAGAAAGGGGTCCCCCTTCAGAATAAGTTTTATATCATGATGTTACTTCCTGTTCAACATGCCTTTAGCAAACCAACTCAGAGAACAGCTCAGTGAGGTAGTGTGGCCGAGCGGTCTAAGGTGCTGGATTTAGGCTCCAGTCCTATGAGGAGGCGTGGGTTCAAATCCCACCACTGCCATCATGTCACTGGAGAGGTGTGGCAGGTCTCTCACAGTCTCTCCTCTCTCTTTCACTGATATCTTCAAACCTGTGACCAAAAGAAGAACCCTCCTCTGAGTCCACAGACCTGAGCATCGCTGCTCTGACTACCAGGTTACCTCCTGGTTATCAGGGTGAAGTCATGGTGAGGTAGTCAGTTGTTCCTTTGTTTTTTGACAGAGGCTTCATTGTGAATTAAATAATTTTAATTCTTTACTTGAAGTTTCACGCTGTTTCGATTGAAAAAGGCCAGTTCCTGGAGAAGATCTTCCAGGGGTCCAGGTTAAAGCGGTGCCCCAGCTGGCACCAGGCGCTGACCCAGGTCCTGCATTGGAGATACTTTCAGTTCTGTTCTGCCCTGCTCACAACCACAGGCTGGTGTTGAGGCCTGCAGCAACCAGGGCCCCAGTCACCAAGAGTATAAAGGCTGGTCATTGTGGCAGTGGGAGGAGTCAAAATGAAGACAGACCAATGTGAGCAGGACGCTCCTGGAGAAGTCAGAAGAACTTGACCATGTTTCCTACAGTACCCAGGAGGCCTGGTAGTTGTTGAAGGAAGCTCCAAAAGCAAAGAGCAGACAGCAGGACATCAAAAGAAAAGATCCAGACACTAAAACTACAAGTAGAAACAAGAAGAAATACTAAAAGCTTTGGAAAGATACTACAAGGTTGGATATACATTATTACATACACTACTATTCTCATTGACTCCTAAAGAGGGACAGGAAGCATTAGAATGTGGATCAGATCAGCTGATTTCAATGTTGAGTCCATCCCTCCATCCACTTTCTGTTCTTATCCTTTAAGGGTCACGGGGGGGGGGGGGGGCGATCCCAAGTGACATTGGGCAAGAGGCAGGGTCAGCAGATCTCCAGTCTCTGAGGAGGCGTGGGTTCAGAGTTCACCCTGGACAGGTCAGAATTCCTGATGATGTCATCAGGGCTTTGACAGTAGCTAGAATTCTGTCTTTGATCTCAGGAGGACATGAAAGAAACCCAATTGAGGAAAGTAGAGGAGAACATTCAGCTTCATTAGAAACACTTGAACTGTTGAACAGTAGAATTTGTTTGAAACAGTTTACAACACTGAGTGACAGGATTGAAGAGGGAAGAGTTTTCTACTTTAAATTTAATTCTAACTTCAAAGTCAAGTCAAGTCAATTTTATTTATTTTGTGCCAAATCCCAACAGAAGTTATCTCATGACACTTTACAAGTTTATCTAATGAGACAGGTACCCTGGAAGGTATCACCTTGGCCCCCAGCACCACCCTAAGGAACCTAGGAGTTCTCTTTGATCAGGATCTGTCCTTTAATGCCCACATGAAGCAAATTTCTGGGCTTCTCTCTCCTCCTCTCTGTCCTCCTATATTTGTCATACATAAATCATACTCATAACCCTGCCTGGCCTCTTTTCATGGCACCAAACCAGCAGGTGGCCGCCCTGACCAGAGGTCTGCTGACACTTCAGTCCACATCAACACCTGTCAAGTGTCTCATGTGGCTGGATTTTCTGATTTAATCTGCCATGTGAACGTTGAACCATGGATGAAACTGAAGCAGCAAACACTGCAAAGGAACAAAAGACAATACTGAAGATGTACAAGTACACTGAAGTGCCTGTACTTTACTTGAGGAAGAAGGTTGAATCGATGCCTGCACTGTAAAAAAAACGGTAAAAAGTCTGGCAGCAGAGTTTCCAGACGGTACCGTCAAATTACAGTAATGAACTGTTCCTCAAAATTACATGGAAGAAACTGTAGAAATACACAGCAGCTTTCACAGTCCCAACTGATGAAATTACAGTCCATTTAGTGTTGATAAATGTGCATTCAACTGCAGGAAAACAGGCCCATCATGGAAAAACACATGAAGAACAAGGACCTTTCAGGTTCTTCTCTAAGTTCAGGGCACTTACTGGTTCATTTATGAAACAAACTGACATAAAAAAACATACTGACTACTAATCTCCACCTTCATTTCTGAAATGTTGAGATGCTCCAGAACTCAAACACATCACAAGTTGCTTTGAAAGCAAATCTTTTCCCATTCCCAGTGTTGAGCTGCCATTTAAGGGTTTCCATGAGCGATCAGTCGCATTAAAGTACAAGTGTAGGATTTTTAGCAGGTACCATGAATTTCTAACACAGAGAGAACCAGGTCATAACTTCCACCAGAGATTCATCAGGATTTGTTGTTTATTCTGCAGTATAATTTCATTTTAGTAACTCATAGGGGTGCCACGATACACTAATTTCACGGTACGGTACGATACACGATATGGAGGTCACGATAACAATACGATACAATATTAAAGAAATGTTTTTTTAAGCTAATTTTTTGGAATATATTTTATTTAAAAGATACAAAATATTAAACAAAAGTGCTTTTGCCATATTTTTCAATTTAGTTACACTTTATGTAACAGGCAAGCCTGACCAACCATTATGAATAAACTTGACACAAGTAGCTCACAAACTTAACTAAAAGCATGCATCATCAGTTTCTTCTTTCCTTAAAAGTAAAATTATTTTGCTACAAACTCAGCTGAAGAGTGTGTCTTCCAGAAATTGAACAAGTACAACAAAAAATAAATTAACTGTTACTATGAAACGTCCAAAACTCAAAATGCCAACATATCAATTAGCAATAGGCTGATCAATGATCAATGATCACTTATTGTCAGTAGGCTTTGTTAAAGCTCATCACAGAGCTAAGGGTATCAAGCCACATGCCCCAGCCTCGTCAGGAGGGAGGACCACATTCTTCTTGAGGAATACTAGCATGTCCACATTTTCTGGCAGCAGTTGGGATCTTTGGGCAGTAACGATGTCCCCTGCAGTAGAAAATACACGTTCACTTGGAACTGAGGTAGCAGGGATGGAAAGATAAGCTTTCGCAAGACGAGACAGCAAAGGACACTGAAAACAGTTCTCTTTCCACCACTTCAAGGGGCAACTGGTGAGTGGGATGGATGCCTCTCTTCTGTACATGCCAGTCTCTCTCTCTACTCCCTCTCTGAACAGTTCTTCTGGCACAGCAGAAAATGAGTCCCCAAGTAGATCTTCAAGTGCTGTCTTCTTGGAAGCAGGCTCTTCCAGTTGCAGCCCAGCCCCCTGTCCTTCATCTGGCGGATCTTCACCGGCTGCTCCCCTGGCATTAGTCTCCTCATCTGTGGTCTAAGAGTAGAAAGACTGGCATCAGTGCATGATCCTTCCTTTAGACAAGCAACAAAGCCCCTCTCCTCAACACACATTTACTCTGAAACTGTCTCGAAACACACACACACACACACACACACACACACACACACACACACACACACACACACACACACACACACACACACACGATTAACCAACAAAGGAATTGTGGAGGATGAAAAGAAGAAAGACATGGGCCTACCAGATTTACTGTTTCCTGGATCCTGAGGAAGACAGCCTCACGCTGGTCGTGGTTTAGCTGAGGTAGACCTCGAAACCTGGGGTCCAGCGCTGTGCACTCCAGCAGACGGTCATACACATCCCCCCTGTATCTTTCTGAGATATTGTTGAGGATTTCTCTCTTTGTTTCAGCTATGGCAGGGGAATCATCTGGGTGTGGCGCCATGCTCTGTTAGAAAAACAATAAATAACAATTTGCTTTAGTTGTAGCACTTACAATATGAACACAAAGCATTGAAACAGACAAAGCAAAAATAAGAACAGGGAAAACAGGTAAAGAACAATATAAAAAGCAGTGGTAGTATTCATTTAAATTAGGCCTACCTGTTCGATCATGCTTTTGAGTGGCACAATAAGAGACACGGTGGGAGCCTTCTCGTCACACATGACCACAGTAGCAGTTTTGAGGGGTTTGAGGAGTTTCACCAGGTCTTCAGCAAGTGAGAAGTCTCTTCTGTCCAGGGTATTGACGTCCCGGGCGTTGCGTTTGATCTCAGGGCTGGTGAGAGTTGCTCCGATGGCGGCTTGCTGCTCCAGATATCTTTCCAATATGTCCAGGCTGGAGTTCCACCGAGTTGGTACATCCGTGATCAGCTTGCGCGATGGCAGCTGTAACTGCTTCTGTTTGGACTCCAACACGGCCTCAGCAGGGGGACTCTTGTGGAAAAAAGTACTCACGCGCCTCACTCTCCCGAGTAAACGGCTGATGGGCCCAACACGAAGGCCAGCCTGAGATGCCAGATTGGCGCTATGTGCAAAGCACTTGATGTGGAGCTCGAAGCCTGCCTCGCGCACAGCCACATCCATATTGCGAGCGTTGTCAGTGACGATTGCGATCACATGGTTTGCCCTCTGAAGTTCCCATTCAGCAAGGGCTTTACACAGGACGTCTGCAATGTTGACGCCGATCAGTAAATACGTACGTTTATTATTTAAATCTCTCAAGGAAAAAGTAACAAAGTGCTTCACAAAGAAATTTTCACAAAACAAGAATAATCTGCATTAACCAGCAGTACTGCATCAGACCTACCTGTGTGGGACTCGGAGATGGGACGCGTTTGGAGCACATTTTCCATTTCCCAGTCGTTGATACCGTGTGCTGTGATTGTGATGTAGCTCTTTGTGCTTCTTGAAGTCCAGCCGTCCGTTGTAATCGCGATGCTTTTTGTCTCTTGAAGGGACTGTTTGACTCTGGCCTTCGTCTCTTCATAGATTTTAGGGACTACTTTAGTGCTAAAATGCGTACGTGATGGGACAGTGTATTTCAGGTCCATCCTCCTGAGTAAACGCCTGACCGACGGATCTTCCACAATAGAAAATGGTCTCTTACCATATGCGATCATGTAGCCAATATCCCGTGTAATTGCCATCGCTCTTGGACTTGATGGTGGAAGTTGAGGGGCAAATCTGGTTGTCAGCGTCGTCTGGCCTTTGGGGAGTGATGCTCTGTTTGCAGTAGCAGGCGCTAATTTAATTTCTCTGTGGTGGCGCTGCATATGACTGCATGTTGGACGTGTTAGAAAGGGTGTACGGCAAATCGTCTTGCAAAGTTTGCAGATCGTTCCTGTTTTGTCTGCAACTCGTTCTCCATTTTTCTTCTCAACTGGGAAACCGAAATGGTGCCATACAAGGGATTTAAAAGAAATGGGGACATCTTCGATTTCAATGTTGTCTGAATTAGTGTCCATCTTCCATGTGCTCGCTCTGAAATGTCAACAAATTAACAGGAAGGGAGGGGTGACTGACGCGGGTCAGAGTGCAGACCACTACATAGTTCAGAGCGCCATCTTGTGTTGAAAATAAATGACTACAGTCAAGAAGAGAAGAATGGCTTTTTCAGAGATTGAAATGTGCCCTTGATTGTATGACTAGAAAAATTACCTATCAGTTATCGCAAAACAGTTTTACAGCTCTAGCACGACCTATCGTGGCACTCCTAGTAGAGAACATCCACTCCAAATAGTCAAACACAAGGGTGGTGATCAAGTAGAGCCTCTACATGGAAACAAAAGCACTGACGACTTTAAAAGAGGACAGAAAGTTTATTAAAAGACAAGTTTATAAGGACAGTTAAAGGTGTGTAGACGGCTGTTTACACTTTAATTCAGCTGTAGAAGAAGAAGACCTTCACTGTGAAAACTCATCCTGTGTTACAGCCGCCCCTCCAGGATGGTCAGGGACCAACTTCAGTCCTGGTCCTGATCCACCGGAAATCCAACCAATTCCTCCCATAGGAACCATGTATTTGTTTGAGTGGTGCCCAGCAGCACAGCACCCTGCCTGAGCGTAGTAGGAAGTGTAGGAGCCGGTACTGAGCGTATACTGCATGTGTACTACTACTAAAGGTACTTCACCGGAGGCTCCAGCTGATGTCCCATATGTCTCCATCAGCTGGATGACATCACTGATATCAGAGACTCCGCCCACTCATTTATTTTCACACATCTCAAAGACAATTCAGTGTTTGATCAGGGATCAATACATCAATATAAAGATCAGTACTTGGTGCCAAGTGGATCTTTGATGGTGACCTCAGAGAAATCAGATCAGCCCTCACACCCTCCTGTCCAATGGTGGCTCCATGATTTCAGCTTCATCCTGTCTCTTTCCTGCTGTGTTTTCTCCTCTCTTTGTCTCTGTTCCTGCAGTCACACTGGATAGTTCCTGTGTGAAGGGGACCAACAAAGTGGTGGTGGACGCGTTGTCTAGAGTTCCTTCAGTGTGGAAATTGACAGTGAACTGTTTTCCTCTCTCTGGTTCTCCTCTTGTCTTTTCCTAGCCTCCTACATCATTGCTTTCTGGGTGCACCGGTCAATGCGGTACCTTGGGACAAGAGATGCTGGACCACCGGAGGAGCCACTGGTTCACCTCCTGATAGGTTTACCTCATCTGTACAGAACAATGGGTGATGTATATGGTTTGAGGGGGTTTGGTTCATTATCATTTTGGCTTTTAAAAAAAATGCATTTCAGGTACTTTCAGGTGCCGTGACTTGCTTCCGGACCTCTTTCTTGAGGGTGTGTGTGTGTGTGTGTGTGTGTGGGGGGGGGGGGGGGGGGGTATAAAGGTCCCGTGGCTGGTGCCTTTCATGCTGTTCCTTGTGTTGCAGCAGGTATCTGGAGGGTGGGGGGCCATTCGTTCCTCCTAGTTGAAGCTCCTGGGCCCGGTGCTCTCTACATACAGAACCCGCCTTGCTGGCCGGGAGCCTCTCTTCCTCCTCATCCATTGTCTCTTTTATTTTCAGCAGACAACATCTCTTCTTTCCACCTCCCTTACACACATGCACACATGAACCCACACCACCAACTGGACTGATGTTCACATCACATTGTTGTCTGAGTTCAATTTTGGTTCATCGTTGTGTTTTTTCATGAAATAAATTCATTTTTTGGCCGTCAACCTGCGTCTCCCACTCTTGTCACGCTTCAAAGCCACGTCTTGCAAAGGTGGTTTCTTCCCAGTGTGCGTTCTCATGTGTCTTTTCAGATGTCCCTTTTCTGAGAATCTTTTACCACAAACTGAGCAGGGGAATGGTTTCTCCCCAGTATGAGTTCTCCTGTGTGTTTTCAGATCTCCCTGAACTGAGAATCTTTTGCCACAAAGTGAGCAGGGATATGGTTTCTCCCCAGTGTGAGTTCTCATGTGTCTTTTCAGGTGCCCCTTTTCTGAAAATCTTGTGCCACAAACGGAGCAGGGGAATGGTTTCTCCCCAGTGTGTGTTCTCATGTGTCTATTCAGATATCCCTTTTCTGAAATCTTCTGCCACAAACTGAGCAGGGAAATGGTTTCTCCCCAGTGTGTGTTCTCATGTGTGTTTTCAGATCTCCCTTAACTGAGAATCTTTTGCAACAAACTGAACAGGGATATGGTTTCTCCCCAGTGTGTGTTCTCATGTGTCTTTTCAGATGCCCCCTTTCTGAAAATCTTGTGCCACAAACTGAGCAGGGATATGGTTTCTCCCCTGTGTGCATTCTCATGTGTGATTCTAGATGTTCCTTAACTGAGAATCTTGTGCCACAAACTGAGCATGGGAATGGCTTCTCCCCAGTGTGCGTTCTCATGTGTCTTTTCAGATGCCCCTTTTCTGAAAATCTTGTGCCACAAACTGAGCAGGAGAATGGTTTCTCCCCTGTGTGTGTTCTCATGTGTCTTTTCAGATATCCCTTTTCTGAAAACCTTCCTCCACAAACTGAGCAGGGGAACGGTTTCTCCCCACTGTGTGTTCTCATGTGTGTACCTAAACCACTTCTATATCTAAAACCTTTACTGCACTTTGAGCACCTAAATGGACGCTCATCCTCACTGACTTCTGTCTCAGATTCAGAAGGACCAAAGTTCACGTTCCTGATGATCTCTGATTCTCTTTCAGTCTTTACTTTTTGCTCTTTTGAGCTGCAATGAGTAACTTCCTGTCCTGGGCTCAGTTTCTGAAGCAAATTCCTCCTTGAGCCAAAGGGTTCCTTGTGCTCAGAGGTGGCCGTGTTATCAGGTCTGACCCAATCATCCTCACTGACTTCAGTCTCAGCTTCAGAAGAGTCTGACATCTGGTCTTCAGTCTGGGGCTGTACAAGTGGATCTGGATCTACCTTGCTGGCTGGTTCTGGTTGTGGTTCTGGTCCTCCACACTCTTCTCCATCAGCTTCTGTTTTCAGAGGATGAACTGGGCTGCTGCTCAGAGACTCTTCTTTCAAGTTCTCCTCAGTTAGACTCTGGTGAAGCTGTGGGAACTGAGGTTTCTCTTCGTCTCCTTCACTCTTCACAGGGACCAGAGTGAAGGGGAACGTGGTGATATCAGCCTCCTCCTGTCCTTGAAGCTGCCCTCCCTCCTCACTGGTCCAGAGCTCCTCCCACTCCTCTTTAATGTGGGGGGCTCTGGGTCCTGCAGCTCAGGGGGAACCTCTTCTTTAATCACCAGCAGCTGCTCCACATCTGCAGGACACAAACAGCAACATCAGAAATCTCTTCATTTGACTCTGAAACAGCGGAGCAACAGACAGAAACAGAAATCAACTCAATGAAAAGAGACGTCCTGCTCCTGACGACCAATCAGCAAACTGGGAACAGAAACGCTGGCTTCAGATGCTTGGATCAACGTTGTGTCACCCAGGTCAAAGGTCAAAGGTCCCCTCTGCTGAATGGTTTTGTCCATTCATGATCACATCTGCTAGTTGATTCATCAGTTAATGTCTGACATTTCTTGCACATTTGTCAGGCTCATCCATTTCAGATCCAGCAAACCTAAATATTTTACAAAGATAAAACACAAGGAAACACAAAATGCAGTTTTTGGTGCCAATGTCATTTAATAAGGTAAAAAACATCTGAGCCTCCAAAGGCCCATGTGAATAAGTGATTGCCCCCCTGACCCTAACAGCTGGTTGAACCAACTTTTGCAGCAATAACTGCAGTCAAGCGTTAGCAATAAGAGGCGATGAGTCTTTCACATCGCTGTGGTGGGATTTTGGCCCACTCTTCTGTGCTAAATTGTTTAAGATCAATCAGATTGGATGGTTTTCGGGCATGAACAGCCTTTTTAAGGTCCTGCTACAGCATCTCAATAGGGTTCAGGTCAGGACTTTGACGAGGCCACACCAAAACCCTCATTTTGTTCTTTTTTAGTCTTTCAGATGTGGACTTGCTGGTGTGCTTCAGATGGTTGTCTTGCTGCAGAACCCAGGTACGCTTCAGCTGGAGGTCTTGAACTGATGGCCCAACATTCTTTGCCAGGATTTCTTGATAGCGAGCAGAATTCATGGTTGTTCCACAGCTGAGTCAATGCCTATGATATCATTTTACTCTTAATTTGGTGAACTTTCTAAACCTCTAATACTGTAATATTGTAGCAGTAACAGTGTGATGGCCTGAAGTGGAAACTCTTCTCATTGCTCTATACTGTTGATGAATGGTTGATGGTCTTCAAAGTTCCTGTTCATGTTGGAGCACTGGAGGTCTGAACCACTGAGACACTCAAAGAGCTGCATGAGTGACGTCACTTCAAGCTGGCAGAACGACTCCAGCCAGGGTCCTGCTGAGTGTTGTGATGCTCCGTGTTTAGCTGTCAAGCTAGCAGCTCTGGACTCACTGATCTGGACTGAAACTGCATTGAAGTGAAACAACAGAGCTTCACTGGTGTCTGCAGGAGGTTTGCCTTTGGATTTTGTCCCCTAAATCGACTGTAACATTGGTTCATTCTGACGGGACTCATTTGGATATCATGTGACTTGCTGCAGGAGACAGAGAGACTGCTGACACGTGTGTGTGTGTGTGTGTGTGTGTGTGTGTGTGTGCGCTGACTGTTTTGATGTTGAGGTGTTAATTGTCATGTTGTATGCATTTCTTTGGAGGTTTTAAATTAAATCAGTAACAACAGGAAATAAACCAATTGTTTCAGGTCGACTTTGTTTCCTGAGTTCCTAAAACTTCCCTTTATGTTGGTAACAATGCAGCAGGAGCCTGGTTCACATTCTGGTCCACAAGTTAGCAGCAGTTGGTGATCCAGTGTGAACGTCATTCAGGCGAGGTGTTGTTGTGGTTCAGTTCAATGGTAACACGCTGCTACTGATTGTTAAGGCAGGGCTTCTTAACAGGACCCAGGAATGAGGGGCCCAGCAGGTCCGGGGGACTCACCTGCTCTGTCCAGCCTGACTCGGGGCTTCAGCACGGCATCGAGCAGCAACCTCTGCCGGCGGTTCTCCCGCTCGTACTCCGCCACGGTTTCCTCCAGCAGAGCCACGATCTGCTCCGCGGCCGCCGCCAGCCGCTCGGTGAGCAGCGCTCTCAGCACCGGGACTCCAGCCGCTGAGTCTCCTTCTCCCAGCTGCAGCAGGAAGTCTTCAGCGGCGGCGAGGATCCACTCCTGGACCGACACCCGCAGTAGCTGCGCGGCGCACATGTTGAGGTTCTACCGGCGCCACTCAGCCTTCAGGAGACAAAGACCGAGGCCGGGGGTTCACGGACTTCTCCTTCTTTCCTTGTTGTGTTCAAAGCTTCCCACGTCTTCTTGTCATTTTGTGAAGCGCGTATCGATGACATATGTGGTGACGTCCAAAGCCTCTTCAGCCGGCAGTGACCACGTGACTGATTCAGGACCTGCTTCTCCGGCTTGGCGTGAGATTCTAAATGTAAAGCAGTGAAACGCTGTGGTTTCCTCCCTCTGGTTCGCGCGTCTGTTGGAGCTCCACGGCAGGAGAAATCGCTTCAAGAAACCCAACAGACTTGATTTGAAAACGTTGGTAAAACTTTTTTTTAATAAAAAATTGTAAAAACCAAGCGTCCTCATTCCCATCACTTTCACTGAGACTTTCACATCATGGTCCCATTGTTCAAAGACATGGAACGATCCAGTATGAACACAAAGACTTCAATGATCTCATTGTGTTCACGGGTCATCAAATCAGTGTCAGTTCAGTCTGTCAAGCCTGCAGGGAAGTTTACAGTCCAGCAGGTGTCAGTATTCAGTGACAGTAACACAGTGTCATGGCGTCCACAGGCTTCATGACGCCTCATCCACCCTTCACTCCTGTCTCGTCCTTGTGTACTCACTCCAGCCCGTTGATGCACAGTTCCTGCCACAGCCTCTACCTTGTTAATGCAACCGTGCCTGTCTTGTGTTCTTCGGCCTCTGAGAGTTTTTGAAAGTTTTATCCGATAGTCTAGATTTAGTGGATACGTTTGCAGCCGTTTGGTTTCTCTGCTCGGAGTACAAGAACATCAACGTCCCTTGCCGTGAACCCTGCTTCTGTCCTGTGTCTGAGCCTGGTCCTGTCAATCACAATGATCCAATTTTTGGAACTGACCATATCTTTCTTTCAAAAACAAAAGAAATCAAGAGAGCGATTCCTCAGTGATGGCATGAAAAGATCTTCCTCACAAACGTGGACGATACAAAGCTCTCTTCCTCTTCATCTCCAATTATTTGACCAAATTTGGCCGTCAAACTGGAGAGAAAACTCAGCCCTTTTGATCTCTGGCAGCTTTCCATTTACAAATAACACGTGTCCACGTGACAAAGTGTGTGAGCAGGAAGGAAGGGAGGAGGGGGGCTGAGAAAATAACAGCAGATCCCTGGATGGAGACCCCGTGCTCTTCTCTCCACCTCTCTTCCTCCCTGCTCTCTCCACCCCTCTTGAACAACACTGCAGGTGAACAGTTAGCATTGCTCTGTTTGATGGAGCTGCGTTCAGGAATGAGGAAGTTTCCCTTTGTGTCACTGCTTCTCTACTAATCTGATCTCTGATCAGTTCACCAAGAAGAGTCTGGGGTCAGGGGCTTGATGAGTAGAGCTGTTTAGTCAGGAGGAGGCTGCTCTGATTGGTTCCTGACACTGAAACAAGGCCAAAGCTCAAGTACACAGGCTCACATATTGAAGTATTCTCAGTCTTCCCACTTCAAGTATTTTCTCACTTCAAGTATTTTCTACTCTGCACACCAAGTTACCTCTTATGTTAAGTTACTAGCTGAGAGTTATGCAGGACACTTGGATGGAAACATAACCTTTTTCTCTAATCAGCACAACAATGTGGGCGTGGAGTGAATCAACACCATAACAGTAACAAGGAATGAATGCAGCAGCCATCTTGGAATCACCAGGTTTACAAGGCTTCCACTCGGTGAGAGCAACCCCTCAATGGAGGAGAAGAAGCCGGACCATCAAGAAGACCTGAAAGAAGACAGCAGAGGCAGGAAGAGGAACCAGAGACACACAAACAGACACAACACTGCCACCTTCTGATCTGATGACATCAGAGTTGAATGTGTGGACTGATTTGGAGGCCAAGCCTCACAATAAAAGCAGCATTTTCATGGAAATGTGTTCCATCCAGGGCTTCACAATAAAAGCATTTGAAATGTTGAGTCATTTTAACAGGTGTTTGTGTGTCAGCTGTCCTATGAGTCACAGCAGGTTGACAGTTTGGGGAGAAACTCTTGAAGACTGGGACTTCAGGGGCCCGTTTCACAAAGCAGGTTCATCAAACCCTGAGTTTCATCCTGATCTCTGAGTTGATCTTCCCTGAGATAGAAAACTCTGAGTTTTCGGTTTCAGAACAGCGGATTTGAATCAGTTTGATCAACTCTGAGTAGGTCCACCTGGGGTAAAGCGCGATCACAACAACTCTAAAAAGCCAGCATAAATAGAGCCCCGATCCACCGAGTCACCATGGCGACGGAGAAGAGGAGAGCTTCGTTTTTCACGTCAGTGCAGTTGGAAATCTTGATGCGATCATGTGAAGAGTTCCAACACGCGTTAAAAAGAAGTGCAACACCGCTGCAGCTGCAAAAGAGAGAGAGATGGCGTGGAGGAACTTTGCTGCTCGGGTCAATGTGTGAGTTTAAATGTAGTCCTTAGCAATCATGATTATAACAGAGGAAGCTGCTTACATGGTAGTGCATTAATTTACATCATTTAGATGCAATACTGCGGGGGAGAAACACACTTGGCAGCAACTTAAAATGAAGCATTAAACATGATTCAAACAGGTCAGACCACCTCAGGGGTACCCCAGGTTCTGCATTGTAAAGTAAATATTAAGTGGCTGTTTGACTGTACAATAGTTGTTTGATCACCAACACAATGATGGTTTCATACACAAATGTCTTCATCAATATCATGTCCTGTTAAATAAGTCAGCCTATTTAAACTAACACAGACTTCTGCTCAGCCAACAGAAAGAAGGCAGACGCCCGTAAAACGGGTGGTGGTCCAGCACCACCGCCTCTAACAGAGGCACAGGAGCCAGAGTTTAGGAAGGCCAGTGGCTGAGGGAGTTCATCCTTAGAACCCAACTCCCAAGACACCAGTTTCGTCATAAAATGTAATATGGCTCGATATATATATATATATATATATATATATATATATATATATATATATATGTATGTATGTATGTATATATATGTATTTATATATGTATGTATATATATGTATGTATGTATATATATGTATGTATATATATATATATATGTATATTTATATATATATATGTATATCTATATATCTATC
The DNA here is from genome assembly GCF_037954235.1 of Aulostomus chinensis. Classification (NCBI taxonomy): domain Eukaryota; kingdom Metazoa; phylum Chordata; class Actinopteri; order Syngnathiformes; family Aulostomidae; genus Aulostomus; species Aulostomus chinensis. Next base: position 13,398,401 of record NC_141320.1, on the reverse strand, counting down.
TATCTATCTATATATATATATATATGTATATATATATATATATATATATATATGTATATTTATATGTATATATATATGCACCCATGACTTTATTTCCCAACAGACTCTGCTGGTGCCATTTGCCTTGTGCCACAACAGACACAGTCACTGTCAGTAAATTCTTCAAAGATTTTCTCAATGTTATTTCAAGTCACTGAAACATCTCTCCTCCAGGACGAAGAGGATGGACAAACGCTGTCTGCTGCCTTTACAGTGGGGGACCCAGAAAGGTCTGTAGAAGTCACATCTTGATACATTCCTGATTCTTCCTCCATTCATATTTCTTACCATTCTGGTGGAATATAGAGACATCAGCCTACACTGAAGTATGAAGACAGTCTTGTCCTCTTTAACAGAGCATGGCTGGGCAGGAGGGTCCCTCGACCTCCAGTGCACACACTGACACAGTGAGATGTTCAGTCAACAGATTCATGTCCAACTGTCTAATCCTCATGTTCTCAGTTACCAGTAAAGGAACTTTACAGAGTCCACCTGCTGAGAAAAATGTAAAAAAGTGACAAAGAAATGCAGTCCTTGGACCGCCAGATTAGGAAAGCAGATCTGGAAACAGAACGACTGGAGCCCAAGTTAGAGGGGGGTGCATGGCTCCAGGTGAATATGTTAACTAGTGGAACGTGAACTGAACGAGCTTTTTGATTGCTAGGAAATAAAGAAGACCAAATGAAATGTGTATTGTTCCTTTATTGGACTGTGGTGGGGAGGATGATTGCTAATTAAATGCCAAAGTGATTCTGATATATGGTGTCTCTGACGGCTCTGCTGTCCTGGATAGCTGGCAGGTGGATGGGGTCGTCATCAGGCTCTTCCATTTGTAGGGCAGGGTGTTGCTCTCCTCTCATAGTGGCAATGTTATGAAGAACACATGCCACAAGAATATCACAGGCCCTCTCAGGGGACACCCTGAGGTGACGTAGGCACTGGAAACGGGCTTTTAGCAGGCCTATGGTCATCTCCACCCGGGCTCTGGTCCTGCAGTGAGCCCAGTTGAAGTTCTGTTGGGGGCCTGGTTCAGGGTGCGGGTAAGGGGTCAGCAGCCTGCGTTGGCATGGGGAACCCCTGTCACCCAGCAGAAGGCCATCAAACTCTCCTGTAATGTATAGTGGATACCTGAGAGTGGATTAAAGGAGGGAGACAATTGACTTCTATTGTGCAAATGTTTAGGCTGTACTTACCACGTTGCAGTCTGTTGCTCAGGTCAGACACAAAACATCTTGAGTCAGGGACAGACCCAGGCCACTATCATCCTCAGAATGTTGTGGCAGTCCAGCTGTCATGACGACAAAGATGGATTTGGACTGTGACCCAACGACTCAGGTCCTGACACCAGCAGACCCCTCACCACCTGCAGCCTTTTTCCAGCTCCACCAAACCCACCATTCACTGCCTCCTCATCATCTGGGCATCAAAAGCAGCTCAGACCTGCTGCAGCTCAGAGACCTCAGCCATTTTTAGGATGTCTCCATGATTCTCCTTCACAGGATTTTCATTCAGAAACAAGAGAACTGTCAAAGACCACAACAGTTTTCAGCTTGCTGCTAAACAGTACTTCAACTACCATTCCACTGTGTAATGGCAGTGACTGATGTGTACTATATGCAGTATTAATCAAGTACAGCCCTGACTGATACTTTATCTCCAGTGCTAGGAAGGATAAGAATGTTGAAATGGACCCAGCAGGAAGAGAATCTCAAGTCATGGCAACTTTACTGAGCAGCACTCAGTTAAGTTCAGGAAACACCAGACATTTGTACCACCTGTCAATGAAGTAGTCAGTAAAATAAATACTACACTGAACAGTAGTGGAGGGAGAGCAGAGCTGGAAATAAGACCTTACTGGAGGGAATGAATCTAGAAATGTTAGAGTTCTTTCAGTTGAAGAAATCAGATTTGGGAGGGAAGTTCTGGACGTTTTCATCCATTTTTATTTCATCCAGATAAACAAATCATGTTTTCTACTTGGGCAGAATACGCTAACGTTGCTAACTAGCTAATATTATTTTCTAACTTCAGGCCTAAATTTGGGATTGACTGTTAAAATTGTTCACCTCACCTTTGTAACACCAGGTTTTGTATTGATGATGTCATTCTATTTGTCTCTGGTTCTTTCCATTCATAAATCAAACCTGAATGTTAGCTAGCCTGCTCTTACTGTGTTCCATCAGCTGCAGGTTTGACCACAGGTAGCTTAGCAAACTGCTAACTAATGAATGTTTAGTCCAACAAAGAATGGAGGTTGATAGTCATTCATCCAAAGTCTTTGGTTTCAGATGGAGCCTCAACTGAGACTCCTAGTTCAGAGGATGGGTTTGTTTGCTGTCAGGTTGCCACCTTTCTGGAGGAAGACAGGAGACAAGACAGGACATATTCTTTCACCAGGGGGTCAAAGCAGACATCAGTTCCCACTGATCCTGGATCTGGTCTACATTCCTGCCTGTTAAAAGAAGGTTTTAGTCACTACTGTTGCAGGATGTGCTTGCTGATGGAGAATTGTTGGGTGTTAACTGATGGAAGGACTGAGGTGCTGGACCTGCTCTACTTGTACAGTGTCATGAGATCACTTTTGTTGTGATTTGGCACTAAAAAAATAAAATTGATTTGACTGAAATGGAAACTGTTGGGGGGGGGGGTCGCCTCCATAGGTTATGTGTTTGATCTCTGAATTCTGTGTTTGATCTCTGAATTCTGTGTTTGATCTCTGAATTCAGTCTTTGATCTCGGGGTTCTGAGCATTGATCTCCTGCTTCAGTCTTTGATCTCTGATCTTGGAGCTGATCTGGGAGCAGTCCTGATGTTAAATGCTGTGATGAAGGACAGTGTGGAGGTGAAATGGATGAAACATGTCAACATAAAATTAAATTTGAAACTTATTCCAAGCTTTATTTTGTGTTTGATGGCCATTTTTAAAGTCACTCATGATTTGCTTTGACTCCTGGATCCTGTGGTGCCTGATGAGGAGACAACTGGAGCACAAAGTAGGGGAAGAGGTCTGATATGGACCATCAACAGTTGAACGTTGTTGGCAGGACTCGAACCTACACAGGGAGACCCCAATGGATTTCAAGTCCATCGCCTTCACCACTCGGCCACAACAACCACATTCACACACATTTGTAGGAGACTGAAATTCACCAAATTATCTTTATTCTTAACTTTATTGTTATCATTTTGATGTTCTAGAGGAGACAACATCTGATCTTTGTTAGAGCCACCAGTCAAAGGTTTTCTTTCAAGGCTGCAGCAGCTGAGAATGAGGAATTAATAACCATCTTAGTGAGGACATTTTGAAACAATGACAGAAAAGATGACATTTTGCCAGCTCTGCTGCTCCAGCCAGTGTTGGACGGTGACTTGGGAATCTTTATTGTTGAATATCAGACTCCACTGGTGAGTGGATGCTGTATAAATTCCATCCATAAATGGAGGTGGATCCTAAAAGGGCTCGTTGACTCAGGAGGATCTCTCCACCCTACAGACTGAGAAGGAACCATCAAAGATGGCAGTTGGAGTTCTGTGGATCTGTGCTGGATTCCTCGTCCTCACGGACCAGAAGTCTGTCTGAAATACTGCACTGATTGATGATCTTTTCATGAATCTGAAAATGCTTCGAAATTTAAGAGGAAAACAAATCTATCTTTTACAATAATTTTCATCATGGGAACGCACGTTTGCTGCGGCTGGTTTTTAAACGAGAGCAGGAAAGGACAGACAGCAGAAGGCAAATAAATAGAAGAAAAGACAAAAGAGAGAGAGAGAGAGAGAAAGAATGAGAGGGAGGGAGGGCTCTAGTGGGGCTACTTCCTCTTCCTCTGCTCCAGTTGGTTCCGCCCTGTCTGCTGGTGTCTCCACTGCTGTCACAGAGCGGCTGATTGTCACACCAAGAGACCGCAAGTGTCTCATGTTCAGTGTCTGGCACGGGACTTTGCAAAAGTAGGTAGTTATAGTTACTAGTTACTTCTGCCAAAATGTAACTGAGCTAGTACCTGAGTTACTCCACTCTGAAAGTAACTACTCACCAGGGAAAGTAACTACTGCAAGAAGACAGACATGTCCTCCCTCAAGCCTCAAACAGACCATTGGTCCTGTTTGGTGTTCCAAGTCACACGTCTGGCCTTCTGTTTGAGGGGAGGAAGGTGTGGGGAACCCAACCCCTGGTTTACTGGGAGATTCATCACAGCCGACTTGGCACACACTTTGTTTGTCTCTGACCAAAAGACACAACAGGACCTCAGAGGACCGTACGACTCTTCTTTTCTTTTCACCAGGAGAGAAGTCTTTGTTTTTTGGAAAATGGCCGATTGCAACGGTAAGCAATTTCTTTATGTATTGTTGTCTTTAACTGATGCGATGATAAATTACTAGAGTGCTTTTCAACATTTGAAACCTTTTTTTGTTGAGGAAAAGTCCGGTGAGCCTCTCTGTATGATCATATCATTAACAAATAAATATTTGATTGAGTAAACAACTAAAACTTCTAGCCCATGACCTTTGCTTTCAAAAACCCAGATTGACCACGTGCCTTCTGTTTTAGGGGAGGAGGGGTGAGGAACCCCAACCCTGCCTTTGAGCTGCTCTGGCTGTTTGACCTCTGTTCAATGGTGTTGTTATTTCTGCTTCTCTTTGACTGTATGGAACAAAACAAGCTGAGGGCCAGCGAGTGTATTCAGAGATGGAGGCCAGGCAGCTGGAATCTCCACCAGAGGAAGCTTCAGGGTGTGCAGGACCATACCTGGATCATGAAGACGGGTTCATGGATCGGGAACTTTCAGCCAAACTCATGGAGCGTCTAAGAACTGTTGTCTGACTGCTGCTCAATGCTGCCATGAACACACAGTGGACTGGTGACTGGTGATGAAGCATTCATGTGAGAGCAACCACACATGGGGAGGAAATACCTGATGACTATTTTGAAAGAGATCATGAAAACATACGATCCAGGCTTTGGAACAGAAACCTCATCTGCACAATTAGAAAGGACCTGTTCCTGAACCACAGGCTCATCAGTCCTGCTAAGATCACGGGCGCTGCTGAGACACTGTTGGAGACACTGTTGGAGACACTGGCGCAAGCAGGGGTGGCACCAAGAGCGACTGGTGACTGTTGGAAAGTACACAGGTAGGTGACCACTGCTGGAACATTCATGCTGAACAAGCAGGATCTCAAACATTGGTATTCTACTTAGGTGGCGCTACAGAGTTGGATGTACTATTTTGACTACTCTGACTTTGCCTACATGCAGGAATGCTGCCCAGGCCTGTGCACTGCTAATGGGACTGATGGGTGCCCTCAACCTTGCATGTCCCCCACGACTGTGCTACACTTCTGAAGTGTTTCAAAAACTTCTCTTGGATCTGGATGGACTTCAACTGTCCCCCAAAGTCCACGCATTAAAGGTGAAATTGTCTTGAATGAAGATTTGAAGTGACAAACTTCACAATGCCAAACCGATGAGGTCAAGTTTGAATGGACGATGTTGCAGTTGAACAAGATTTGAAAGCACTTTGATGAAGCGTTGCAGGAGTTCTTGTCACGCTCACTGACTGTTACACACTTACGCTCACACACTCTCACACACTCACTTTACAGATGTGCGGTACACACACGGTGAAGAGGTTTTTGCTAAGAACATTTTTGTTTTGTTTCTTTAAGAACATTTTTGTTTTGTTTTTTTAACAACATTTTGGTTAGTTTTTTCCTGAAAGTACTTGTAATACATTGATTCTTAAAAATAAATATGTATTTGTACTTTGACTACTCTAAATTGACCGTAGGTATGAATGTGAGTGTGAATGGTTGTTCGTCTCTCGATGTTGGCCCTGTGATGGACTGGCGACCTGTCCAGGGTGAACCCTGCCTCTCGCCCGTTGACGCTGGGATAGGTTCCAGCCCCCCCGCGACCCTTAATGTGTAGGAATAAGCGGAAGACAATGGATGGATGTATTTATTTGTACTGTATTTTAGTTGTGTGATCCTCTTCCTGAGCCTGTCTACCTGGACAGTGAGGACCAACAGGACATCCTTGGTGCCTTTCTGAAGGCAGTACTTCATAGAACACCAACACAACTGAGCTTGATGGATGAAGTGCAGTTCATCTTTGGTGTTCTAGTTCCTGAGTGAGGCCTCACCATGGATATACTTTACAGAGTTTGTCCTTGCAGCAGTCAGTGACTTAATAGAGTCTAACAAAGGGTTGAACCTGAATGAGACAGTCACCCTTCAACATGGGGCCATGGCAGAGTGAACCAAGAACACTACAATGGGGGTGAGAGTGGAGCCATGATGGACTCACAGTTCATCACCTCCACCATCATGTGGACCACCTGATCACCTCTCCCTCAACCTCTAAATAACACATTCCCTGACCGGGAATCGAATCCAGGCCGCAGCGGTGAGAGCACCGAATCCTAGCCACTAAACCATCAGGGACCACACTGAGCTCTCCAACAACAGAGACTATACACAATGACTCAAGAACACAGGACTCTGTGGTCTACGTTTGAGATGCAGAGGGTCCACCAAGACCACCAGACACCTCAGCCTCCTAAAGACAGTCCACCCCCAGGATCCTGCCCCCCTCTGCTCCAACTCAGCCCTCCATTCATAACGTGACTTTCGCTACGTCCGAACTGCCAAGTACCAACCTACGTCCTCCTGCTACGACCTAAACATGGCGGCACCACTCAGACACCCTAGAAGATTGGTGGGGAAGCACGACCTCTGCTGGCAGAGCACAGACACCGCAATTAGGTAGACAGCACCAACGAAAGCCCCACCTGCTGGCCTGACTGTGGTACTGCACTCCACTCTGAACGCACCCTTCACTCATTCTCTATTATTAAGCACATTAACGCACCTGTACAGGTGTGTTCACATTATATACATATTATATATTTATGCTTGGCCGTTTTTGATGAACTTGGGCGGTACTCTGGTGTAGGGATGAGGTCATGGAGCTGATCTGGGAGCAGTCCTGATGTTAAATGCTGTGATGAAGGACAGTGTGGAGGAAAAATGAGTCAAATTTAAATTGTCAACAGTTCAACGTTGTTGGCAGGACTCCAACCTGAGCAGGGAGACCCCAATGGATTTCTAGTCCATCGCCTTCACCACTCGGCCACAACGACCACATTCACACACTTTTGTAGGAGACTGAAATTAGACAATGAAAGTTCATGTCGGCACAGTCAAATATTTTTTGTCCTCTCTCAAAGACAAACTATTGTGTGTGTGTGTGTGTGTGTGTGTGTGTGTGTGTGTGTGTGTGTGTGCCAGTGTTGTGACTGAGCAGTGAAGAAGACGACCTTCTGACTCCATTTTCTTTGTTGCTCTTCTATCAGTTCCTCAGTTTCACTCATCAAGTGAAGCAGCTTTGACAGGTTTACTTCTCTGTGTGTTAACAACTTTGGTCTTTAAACTCCTGACAAACTCACCACGTCACACATTTGGTGAATTAAAGCAACAAATAATGACATCATGATGATTCAGGTTAGGGGGGCACGGCCTGGAGGCAGAGTGGCCGTCTAGCAGAGTTGCTGGTTCAGTTCTCACTTCAGCTGGTGACCATGTTGAAGTGTCCTTGAGCAAGACACTGAGCCCCTCATTGCCCCTGATGACCAGCATCCAAGACCAACAAGCTTCTGATTGGCTCTGATTCTCTGAGCCAAAATCCAACACAGGAAACAGAAACTCTTGAGGTTGTCTCACTTTTTTTTAAAGAAACTCAGCACAGGACAGTGATAGGAGGCTTGTTTCCTTGATGTGGGCTTCACCTCCACTGCTGTCCACATTTAAATGCTGGCTGATGCTGGTCCCCTGTTGAAACCTGGACCAGACCAGGGACCTTCAGACCTTCAGTCTAACGCTGTTCCAGCATTGGATGAAAGATACTGGTGCTCTCATCTTCTTCAACACTGACTTGTTCTACCAGGACAAGAGAATCTGAGCTTGGATGTCATTTAGCAGTCAAAGGCTTGTTAAACTGGTCAACATCAGCTGGTGTTCACTCTGATGATGTAGCGATGGTCTGGATTCTTCCTTCTGGAGCACCAAGCTGCTGGGAAGAAGCCTGATGATGTCAGAGTTGTGTTCAGTGGCTCCTGCTGGGTCCATTTCTGACAAATGGGCTCCAAAGAGTTCAGCTGTTTCAAAGGCTAAGAGAAAGCAGCACATCATGGTGGTCAGGAGACGAGGTGGCCGAGTGGTTAAGGTGATGGACTGCTGATCCATTGAGCTCTGCAGGCGTGGGTTCCAATCCCATCCTCGTCGTAGGAGACTTTGGTTTCTGCTCCTAGATTCTGGAACGACTCTGAAGTGTGAGGCTTTTCAAGAGGAGATCCTGCAGCACCAGAGAGCTGCAGTTCCAGGACCCCACAGCACCACCTACTGAATTGGATGATAAAATGCATTTATTGGACTTTTGTTTTTTGGTGACAGCGCCACCTATCGAATTAGATGATAGCAAATGACTCCTTTCTCACTGTAGTATTAAAGGTTTATTCCACCAAAATACTACCTCCTGTCCTTTAATTTCTGACAACTGTATAAAAGGTTTATTCCAATTCCTCCTAAATACTTTTTTTTTATGGTTTTAAAGGTTCATTTCACCAAAATACTGCTTTCTGTCCTTTAGTTTCTAACTACAGTATAAAAGGTTTATTCCAATTCCACCAAAGTACTTTCTAATTTATAGTTTTAAAGGTTCATTCCACCAAAATACTTTCTAATTTATAGTTTTAAAGGTTCGTTCCACCAAAATACTTTCTAATTTATAGTCTTAAAGGTTCGTTCCACCAAAATACTTTCTAATTTATAGTTTTAAAGGTTCATTCCACCAAAATACTTTCTAATTTATAGTTTTAAAGGTTTGTTCCACCAAAATACTTTCTAATTTATAGTTTTAAAGGTTCATTCCACCAAAATACTTTCTAATTTATAGTTTTAAAGGTTCATTCCACCAAAATACTTTCTAATTTATAGTTTTAAAGGTTCATTCCACCAAAATACTTTCTAATTTATAGTTTCAAAGGTTCGTTCCACCAAAATACTGCTTTCTGTCCAACTTCTCAGTTTTAAAGGTTCCTTCAGTTGAGGGCTCCTGGTTCTGTGTGAGGGGTTGAGGGTCGATATGGGATGATGAGGAAGATTTCATGTCACGATGGTCCTGCTAAAGTAACTGTGAGTCATGACATCAAACAATGTCATCAAATTACGCTTAAACTATTAAAATGGCAATAAAATCTACTGGAATCATTTTACCACAAACACTTTTATTGTGATTTTGTGAGCATCATTTTTCAAACATTATAACATAAACTTTAAAAAGGGTCCATTCACTAACACTCTTACTTGAAGGTAGTCACTGATATCAGTAAATAGCTGATAAAGATTTGTGCTCATGTTTTAATTCTCTACTCTGACCTGTGCTGAGACACTGGACCAGAGAGGAAGACCTGCTCAGCCTCCTGCATGGACCAGTTCTGCAGCTCAGTGATGACGACGAGGGATTCAGCATTGAGTTCATTTTAAACTTTTTGGAGGAAACAACTGTAAATTAACCAGCAGTTACTGGTGATGCTTCACAGTTTCCAAGCTCAAACGGCCTCCTGCTTGTTGGACTCACAATTTCCAAAAAATGTAGACATCAAAAGTCAAATCATGGTTTTGTTTGGTTTTGTGTTGTTTTGTTTTTTACTGGAGGAAAACTTCAAATTGTGATGATGTGTCTGACTTAGAAACTGAACCCCCAAAAATCAAAAAGTCTCCTTCTTCTGTGCCGTGATCTCTGAGCTGATCATGATTGATCTCATCAATAGGCTGAGGTGTCTGGTGGTCTTGGAGGACCCTCTGCATCTCAAGCTGAGACCACAGAGTCCTGTGTTCTTGAGTCATTGTCTGTAGTCTCTGTTGTTGGAGAGCTCAGTGTGGTCCCTGATGGTCTAGTGGCTAGGATTCGGCGCTCTCACCGCCGCGGCCCGGGTTCGATTCCCGGTCAGGGAATGAGATATTTAGAGGTTGAGGGAGAGGTGATCAGGTGGTCCACATGAAGGTGGAGGTGATGAACTGTGAATCCATCATGGCTCCACTCTCACCCCCATTGTAGTGTTCTTGGTTCACTCTGCCATGGCCCCATGTTGAAGGGTGACTGTCTCATTCAGGTCCAACCCTTTGTTAGACTCTATTAAGTCACTGACTGCTGCAAGGACAAACTCTGTAAAATATATCCATGGTGAGGCCTCCCTCAGGAACTAGAACACCAAAGATGAACTGCACTTCATCCGTCAAGCTCAGTTGTGTTGGTGATCTATGAAGTACTGCCTTCAGAAAGGCACCAAGGATGTCCTGTTGGTCCTCACTGTCCAGGTAGACAGGCTCAGGAAGAGGATCACACAACTAAAATACAGTACAAATAAATACATCCATCCATCCATTGTCTTCCGCTTATTCCTACACATTAAGGGTCGCGGGGGGGGGGTGGAGCCTATCCCAGCGTCAACGGGCGAGAGGCAAGGTTCACCCTGGACAGGTCGCCAGTCCATCGCAGGGCCAACATAGAGAGACGAACAACCATTCACACTCACATTCATACCTACGGTCAATTTAGAGTAGTCAAAGTACAAATACATATTTATTTTTAAGAATCAGTGTATTACAAGTACTTTCAGGAAAAAACTAACCAAAATGTTCTTAAAAAAACAAAACCAAAATGTTGTTAAAAAAAACAAAACAAAAATGTTCTTAAAGAAACAAAACAAAAATGTTCTTAGCAAAAACCTCTTCACCGTGTGTGTACCGCACATCTGTAAAGTGAGTGTGTGAGAGTGTGTGAGCGTAAGTGTGTAACAGTCAGTGAGCGTGACAAGAACTCCTGAAACGCTTCATCAAAGTGCTTTCAAATCTTGTTCAACTGCAACATCGTCCATTCAAACCTGACCTCATCGGTTTGGCATTGTGAAGTTTGTCACTTCAAATCTTCATTCAAGACAATTTCACCTTTAATGCGTGGACTTTGGGGGACAGTTGAAGTCCATCCAGATCCAAGAGAAGTTTTTGAAACACTTCAGAAGTGTAGCACAGTCGTGGGGGACATGCAAGGTTGAGGGCACCCATCAGTCCCATTAGCAGTGCACAGGCCTGGGCAGCATTCCTGCATGTTGGCAAAGTCAGAGTAGTCAAAAAAGTACATCCAACTCTGTAGCGCCACCTACGTAGAATACCAATGTTTGAGATCCTGCTTGTTCAGCATGAATGTTCCAGCAGTGGTCACCTACCTGTGTACTTTCCAACAGTCACCAGTCGCTCTTGGTGCCACCCCTGCTTGCACCAGTGTCTCCAACAGTGTCTCCAACAGTGTCTCAGCAGCGCCCGTGATCTTAGCAGGACTGATGAGCCTGTGGTTCAGGAACAGGTCCTTTCTAATTGTGCAGATGAGGTTTCTGTTCCAAAGCCTGGACCGTATGTTTTCATGATCTCTTTCAAAATAGTCATCAGGTATTTCCTCCCCACGTGTGGTTGCTCTCACATGAATGCTTCATCACCAGTCACCAGTCCACTGTGTGTTCATGGCAGCATTGAGCAGCAGTCAGACAACAGTTCTTAGATGCTCCATGAGTTTGGCTGAAAGTTCCCGATCCATGAACCCGTCTTCATGATCCAGGTATGGTCCTGCACACCCTGAAGCTTCCTCTGGTGGAGATTCCAGCTGCCTGGCCTCCATCTCTGAATACACTCGCTGGCCCTCAGCTTGTTTTGTTCCATACAGTCAAAGAGAAGCAGAAATAACAACACCATTGAACAGAGGTCAAACAGCCAGAGCAGCTCAAAGGCAGGGTTGGGGTTCCTCACCCCTCCTCCCCTAAAACAGAAGGCACGTGGTCAATCTGGGTGTTTGAAAGCAAAGGTCATGGGCTAGAAGTTTTAGTGGTTTACTCAATCAAATATTTATTTGTTAATGATATGATCATACAGAGAGGCTCACCGGACTTTTCCTCAACAAAAAAAGGTTTCAAATGTTGAAAAGCACACTAGTAATTTATCATCGCATCAGTTAAAGACAACAATACATAAAGAAATTGCTTACCGTTGCAATCGGCCATTTTCCAAAAAACAAAGACTTCTCTCCTGGTGAAAAGAAAAGAAGAGTCGTACGGTCCTCTGAGGTCCTGTTGTGTCTTTTGGTCAGAGACAAAGTGTGTGCCAAGTCGGCTGTGATGAATCTCCCAGTAAACCAGGGGTTGGGTTCCCCACACCTTCCTCCCCTCAAACAGAAGGCCAGACGTGTGACTTGGAACACCAAACAGGACCAATGGTCTGTGTGAGGCTTGAGGGAGGACATGTCTGTCTTCTTGCAGTAGTTACTTTCCCTGGTGAGTAGTTACTTTCAGAGTGGAGGAACTCAGGTACTATCTCAGTTACATTTTGGCAGAAGTAACTAGTAACTATAACTACCTACTTTTGCAAAGTCCCGTGCCAGACACTGAACATGAGACACTTGCGGTCTCTTGGTGTGACAATCAGCCGCTCTGTGACAGCAGTGGAGACACCAGCAGACAGGGCGGAACCAACTGGAGCAGAGGAGGAGGAAGTAGCCCCACAAGAGCCCTCCCTCCCTCTCATTCTTTCTCTCTCTCTCTCTCTTTTGTCTTTTCTTCTATTTATTTGCCTTCTGCTGTCTGTCCTTTCCTGCTCTCGTTTAAAAACCAACCACAGCAGACGTCCGTTCCCATGATGAAAATTAATATAAAAGATAGATTTGTTTTCCTCTTAAGTTTAGAAGCTTTTCCAGATTCATGAAAAGATCATCAATCAGTGTCGTATTTCAGACAGACTTCTGGTCCGTGAGGACGAGGAATCCAGGACAGATCCACAGAACTCCAACTGCCATCTTTGATGATTCCTTCTCAGTCTGTAGGGTGGAGAGATCCTCCTGAGTCAACGAGCCCTTTTAGGATCCACCTCCATTTATGGATGGAATTTATACAGCATCCACTCACCAGTGGAGTCTGATATTCAACAATAAAGATTCCCAAGTCACCGTCCAACACTGGCTGGAGCAGCAGAGCTGGCAAAATGTCATCTTTTCTGTCATTGTTTCAAAATGTCCTCACTAAGATGGTTATTAATTCCTCATTCTCAGCTGCTACAGCCTTTAAAGAAAACCTTTGACTGGTGGCTCTAACAAAGATCAGATGTTGTCTCCTCTAGAACATCAAAATGATGATAATAAAGATAAGAATAAAGATAATTTGGTGAATTTCAGTCTCCTACACATGTGCGTGAATGTGGTTGTTGTGGCCGAGTGGTTAAGGCGATGGACTTGAAATCCATTGGGGTCTCCCCGCGTAGGTTCGAGTCCTGCCAACAACGTTCAACTGTTGATGGTCCATATCAGACCTCTTCCCCTACTTTGTGCTCCAGTTGTCTCCTCATCAGGCACCACAGGATCCAGGAGTCAAAGCAAATCATTAGTGACTTTAAAAATGGCCATCAAACACAAAATAAAGCTTGAAATAAGTTTCAAATTTAATTTTATGTTGACATGTTTCATCCATTTCACCACCACACTGTCCTTCATCACAGCATTTAACATCAGGACTGCTCCCAGATCAGCTCCATGATCAGAGATCAAAGACTGAAGCAGGAGATCGATGCTCAGAACCCCAAGATCAAAGACTGAATTCAGAGATCAAACACAGAATTCAGAGATCAAACACAGAATTCAGAGATCAAAGAAATAACCTATGGAGGCTACCCCCCCCCCCAACAGTTTCCATTTCAGTCAAATCAATTTTATTTTTTTAGCGCCAAATCACAACCAAAGTGATCTCATGACACTCTACAAGAAGAGCAGGTCCAGCACCTCAGTCCTTCCATCAGTTAACACCCAACAATTCTCCATCAGCAAGCACATCCATCAACAGTAGTGACTAAAACCTTCTTTTAACAGGCAGGAATGTAGAGCAGGTCCAGAATCAGTGGGGACTGATGTCTGCTTTGACCCCCTGGTGAAAGAATATGTCCTGTCTTGTCTCCTGTCTTCCTCCAGAAAGGTGGCAACCTGATAGCAAACAAACCCATCCTCTGAACTAGGAGTCTCAGTTGAGGCTCCATCTGAAACCAAAGACTTTGGATGAATGACTATCAACCTCCATTCTTTGTTGGACTAAACATTCATTAGTTAGCAGTTAGCTAAGCTACCTGTGGTCAAACCTGCAGCTGATGGAACACAGTAAGAGCAGGCTAGCTAACATTCAGGTTTGATTTATGAATGGAAAGAACCAGAGACAAATAGAATGACATCATCAAGACAAAACCTGGTGCTTACAAAGGTGAGGTGAACAATTTTAACAGTCAATCCCAAATTTAGGCCTGAAGTTAGAAAATAATATTAGCTAGTTAGCAATGTTAGCGTATTCTGCCCAAGTAGAAGACATGATTTGTTTATCTGGATGAAATAAAAATGGATGAAAACGTCCAGAACATCCCTCCCAAATCTGATTTCTTCAACTGAAAGAACGCTAACATTTCTAGATTCATTCCCTCCAGTAAGGTCTCATTTCCAGCTCTGCTCTCCTCCACTACTGTTCAGTGTAGTATTTATTTTACTGACTACTTCATTGACAGGTGGTAAAACTGTCTGGTGTTTCCTGAACTTAACTGAGTGCTGCTCAGTAAAGTTGCCATGACTTGAGATTCTCTTCCTGCTGGGTCCACTTCAACATTCTTATCCTTCCTATCACTGGAGATAAAGTATCAGTCAGGGCTGTACTTGATTAGTACTGCATATAGTACACATCAGTCACTGCCATTACACAGTGGAATGGTAGTTGAAGTACTGTTTAGCAGCAAGCTGAAAACTGTTGTGGTCTTTGACAGTTCTCTTGTTTCTGAATGAAAATCCTGTGAAGGAGAATCATGGAGACATCCTAAAAATGGCTGAGGTCTCTGAGCTGCAGCAGGTCTGAGCTGCTTTTGATGCCCAGATGATGAGGAGGCAGTGAATGGTGGGTTTGGTGGAGCTGGAAAAAGGCTGCAGGTGGGGAGGGGTCTGCTGGTGTCAGGACCTGAGTCGTTGGGTCACAGTCCAAATCCATCTTTGTCATCATGACAGCTGGACTGCCACAACATTCTGAGGATGATAGTGGCCTGGGTCTGTCCCTGACTCAAGATGTTTTGTGTCTGACCTGAGCAACAGACTGCAACGTGGTAAGTACAGCCTCAAGATTTGCACAATAGAAGTCAATTGTCTCCCTCCTTTAATCCACTCTCAGGTATCCACTATACATTACAGGAGAGTTTGATGGCCTTCTGCTGGGTGACAGGGGTTCCCCATGCCAACACAGGCTGCTGACCCCTTACCCGCACCCTGAACCAGGCCCCCAACAGAACTTCAACTGGGCTCACTGCAGGACCAGAGGTGGAGATGACCACAGGCCTGCTAAAAGCCCGTTTCCAGTGCCTACGTCACCTCAGGGTGTCCCCTGAGAGGGCCTGTGATATTCTTGTGGCAGGTGTTCTTCATAACATTGCCACTATGAGAGGAGAGCAACACCCTGCCCTACAAATGGAAGAGCCTGATGACGACCCCATCCACCTGCCAGCTATCCAGGACAGCAGAGCCGTCAGAGACACCATATGTCAGAATCACTTTGGCATTTAATTAGCAATCATCCTCCCCACCACAGTCCAATAAAGGAACAATACACATTTCATTTGGTCTTCTTTATTTCCTAGCAATAAAAAAGCTCGTTCAGTTCACATTCCACTAGTTAACATTTTCACCTGGAGCCATGCACCCCCCTCTAACTTGGGCTCCAGTCGTTCTGTTTCCAGATCTGCTTTCCTAATCTGGCGGTCCAAGGACTGCATTTCTTTGTCACTTTTTTACATTTTTCTCAGCAGGTGGACTCTGTAAAGTTCCTTTACTGGTAACTGAGAACATGAGGATTAGACAGTTGGACATGAATCTGTTGACTGAACATCTCACTGTGTCAGTGTGTGCACTGGAGGTCGAGGGACCCTCCTGCCCAGCCATGCTCTGTTAAAGAGGACAAGACTGTCTTCATACTTCAGTGTAGGCTGATGTCTCTATATCCCACCAGAATGGTAAGAAATATGAATGGAGGAAGAATCAGGAATGTATCAAGATGTGACTTCTACAGGCCTTTCTGGGTCCCCCACTGTAAAGGCAGCAGACAGCGTTTGTCCATCCTCTTCGTCCTGGAGGAGAGATGTTTCAGTGACTTGAAATAACATTGAGAAAATCTTTGAAGAATTTACTGACAGTGACTGTGTCTGTTGTGACAAGGCAAATGGCACCAGCAGAATCTGTTGGGAAATAAAGTCATGGGTGCATATATATATACATATAAATATACATATATATATATATATATATATATATATATATATATATATATATATATATATAAAAAATACATATATAGATATATAGATAGATATATAGATATACATATATATATAAATATACATATATATATACATACATATATATATACATACATACATATATATACATACATATATAAATATATATATATATATAAATATACATATATAGATATATAGATAGATATATAGATATACATATATATAAATATACATATATATATACATACATATATATACATACATACATATATATACATACGTATATAAATACATATATATACATACATACATACATACATACATACATACATACATACATACATACATACATACATACATATATATATATATATATATATATATATATATATATATATATCGAGCCATATTACATTTTATGAAGGCACTGGTGTCTTGGGGGTTGGGTTCTAAGGATGAACTCCCTCAGCCACTGGCCTTCCTAAACTCTGGCTCCTGTGCCTCTGTTAGAGGTGGTGGTGCTGGACCACCACCCGTTTTACGGGCGTCTGCCTTCTTTCTGTTGGCTGAGCAGAAGTCTGTGTTTGTTTAAATAGGCTGACTTATTTAACAGGACATGATATTGATGAAGACATTTGTGTATGAAACCATCATTGTGTTGGTGATCAAACAACTATTGTACAGTCAAACAGCCACTTAATATTTACTTTACAATGCAGAACCTGGGGTACCCCTGAGGTGGTCTGACCTGTTTGAATCATGTTTTTATGCTTCATTTTCAGTTGCTGCCAAGTGTGTTTCTCCCCCGCAGTATTGCATCTAAATGATGTAAATTAATGCACTACCATGTAAGCAGCTTCCTCCGTAATAATCATGATTGCTAAGGACTACATTTAAACTCACGCATTGACCGAGCAGCAATGTTCCTCCACACCATCTCTCTCTCTTTTGCAGCTGCAGCGGTGTTGCACTTCTTTTTTTAACGCGTGTTGGAACTCTTCACATGATCGCATCAAGATTTCCAACTGCACTGACGTGAAAAACAAAGCTCTCCTCTTCTCCGTCGCCATGGTGACTCGGTGGATCGGGGCTCTATTTATGCTGGCTTTTTAGAGTTGTCGTGATCGCGCTTTACCCCAGGTGGACCTACTCAGAGTTGATCAAACTGATTCAAATCCGCTGTTCTGAAACCAAAAACTCAGAGTTTTCTATCTCAGGGTAGATCAACTCAGAGATCAGGATGAAACTCAGGGTTTGATGAACCTGCTTTGTGAAACGGGCCCCTCAAGTCCCAGTCTTCAAGAGTTTCTCCCCAAACTGTCAACCTGCTGTGACTCATAGGACAGCCGACACACAAACACCTGTTAAAATGACTCAACATTTCAAATGCTTTTATTGTGAAGCCCTGGATGGAACACATTCCCATGAAAATGCTTCTTTTATTGTGAGGCTTGGCCTCCAAATAGTCCACACATTCAACTCTGATGTCATCAGATCAGAAGGTGGCAGTGTTGTGTCTGTTTGTGTGTCTCTGGTTCCTCTTCCTGCCTCTGCTGTCTTCTTTCAGGTCTTCTTGATGGTCCGGCTTCTTCTCCTCCATCGAGGGGTTGCTCTCACCGAGTGGAAGCCTTGTAAACCTGGTGATTCCAAGATGGCTGCTGCGTTCATTCCTCGTTACTGTTATGGTGTTGATTCACTCCACGCCCACATTGTTGTGCTGATTAGAGAAAAAGGTTATGTTTCCATCCAAGTGTCCTGCACAACTCTCAGCAAGTAACTTAACATAAGAGGTAACTTGGTGTGCAGAGTAGAAAATACTTGAAGTGAGAAAATACTTGAAGTGGGAAGACTGAGAATACTTCAATATGTGAGCCTGTGTACTTGAGCTTTGGCCTTGTTTCAGTGTCAGGAACCAATCAGAGCAGCCTCCTCCTGACTAAACAGCTCTACTCATCAAGCCCCTGACCCCAGACTCTTCTTGGTGAACTGATCAGAGATCAGATTAGTAGAGAAGCAGTGACACAAAGGGAAACTTCCTCATTCCCTGAACGCAGCTTCATCAAACAGAGCAATGCTAACTGTTCACCTGCAGTGTTGTTCAAGAGGGGTGGAGAGAGCAGGGAGGAAGAGAGGTGGAGAGAAGAGCACGGGGTCTCCATCCAGGGATCTGCTGTTATTTTCTCAGCCCCCCTTCTCCCTTCCTTCCTGCTCACACACTTTGTCACGTGGACACGTGTTATTTGTAAATGGAAAGCTGCCAGAGTTCAACAGGGCTGAGTTTTCTCTCCAGTTTGACGGCCAAATTTGGTCAAATAATTGGAGATGAAGAGGAAGAGAGCTTTGTATCGTCCACGTTTGTGAGGAAGATCTTTTCATGCCACTCTTCATTTCTTTTGTTTTTGAAAGAAAGATATGGTCAGTTCCAAAAATTGGATCATTGTGATTGACAGGACCAGGCTCAGACACAGGACAGAAGCAGGGTTCACGGCAAGGGACGTTGATGTTCTTGTACTCCGAGCAGAGAAACCAAACGGCTGCAAACGTATCCACTAAATCTAGACTATCGGATAAAACTTTCAAAAACTCTCAGAGGCTGAAGAACACAAGACAGGCACGGCTGCATTAACAAGGTAGAGGCTGTGGCAGGAACTGTGGATCAACGGGCTGGAGTGAGCACACAAGGACGAGACAGGAGTGAAGGGTGGATGAGGCGTCATGAAGCCTGTGGACGCCATGACACTGTGTTACTGTCACTGAATACTGACACCTGCTGGACTGTAAACTTCCCTGCAGGCTTGACCGACTGAACTGACACTGATTTGATGACCCGTGAACACAATGAGATCATTGAAGTCTTTGCGTTCCTACTGGATCGTTCCATGTCTTTGAACAATGGGACCATGATGTGAAAGTCTCAGTGAAAGTGATGGGAATGAGGACGCTTTGTTTTTACAAATTTTTATTAAAAAAAGAAGTTTTTCCAACGTTTTCAAATCAAGTCTGTTGGGTTTCTTGAAGCGATTTCTCCTGCCGTGGAGCTCCAACAGACGCGCGAACCAGAGGGAGGAAAACACGGCGTTTCACTGCTTTACATTTAGAACCTCACGCCAAGCCGGAGAAGCAGGTCCTGAATCAGTCACGTGGTCACTGCCGGCTGAAGAGGCTTTGGACGTCACCACATACGTCATCAATACGCGCTTCACAAAACGACAAGAAGACGCGGGAAGCTTTGAACACAACAAGGAAAGAAGGAGAAGTCCGTGAACCCCCGGCCTCGGTCTTTGTCTCCTGAAGGCTGAGTGGCGCCGGTAGAACCTCAACATGTGCGCCGCGCAGCTGCTGCGGGTGTCGGTCCAGGAGCGGATCCTCGCCGCCGCTGAAGACTTCCTGCTGCAGCTGGGAGAAGGAGACTCAGCGGCTGGAGTCCCGGTGCTGAGAGCGCTGCTCACCGAGCGGCTGGCGGCGGCCGCGGAGCAGATCGTGGCTCTGCTGGAGGAAACCGTGGCGGAGTACGAGCGGGAGAACCGCCGGCAGAGGTTGCTGCTCGATGCCGTGCTGAAGCCCCGAGTCAGGCTGGACAGAGCAGGTGAGTCCCCCGGACCTGCTGGGCCCCTCATTCCTGGGTCCTGTTAAGAAGCCCTGCCTTAACAATCAGTAGCAGCGTGTTACCATTGAACTGAACCACAACAACACCTCGCCTGAATGACGTTCACACTGGATCACCAACTGCTGCTAACTTGTGGACCAGAATGTGAACCAGGCTCCTGCTGCATTGTTACCAACATAAAGGGAAGTTTTAGGAACTCAGGAAACAAAGTCGACCTGAAACAATTGGTTTATTTCCTGTTGTTACTGATTTAATTTAAAACCTCCAAAGAAATGCATACAACATGACAATTAACACCTCAACATCAAAACAGTCAGCGCACACACACACACACACACACACACACACGTGTCAGCAGTCTCTCTGTCTCCTGCAGCAAGTCACATGATATCCAAATGAGTCCCATCAGAATGAACCAATGTTACAGCAGCTTTAGGGGACAAAATCCAAAGGCAAACCTCCTGCAGACACCAGTGAAGCTCTGTTGTTTCATTTCAATGCAGTTTCAGTCCAGATCAGTGAGTCCAGAGCTGCTAGCTTGACAGCTAAACACGGAGCATCACAACACTCAGCAGGACCCTGGCTGGAGTCGTTCTGCCAGCTTGAAGTGACGTCACTCATGCAGCTCTTTGAGTGTCTCAGTGGTTCAGACCTCCAGTGCTCCAACATGAACAGGAACTTTGAAGACCATCAACCATTCATCAACAGTACAGAACAATGAGAAGAGTTTCCACTTCTAAATAAAAGGCCATCACACTGTTACTACTACAATATTACAGTATTAGAGGTTTAGAAAGTTCACCAAATTAAGAGTAAAATGATATCATAGGCATTGACTCAGCTGTGGAACAACCATGAATTCTGCTCGCTATCAAGAAATCCTGGCAAAGAATGTTGGGCCATCAGTTCAAGACCTCCAGCTGAAGCGTACCTGGGTTCTGTAGCAAGACAACGATCTGAAGCACACCAGCAAGTCCACATCTGAAAGACTAAAAAAGAACAAAATGAGGGTTTTGGTGTGGCCTCGTCAAAGTCCTGACCTGAACCCTATTGAGATGCTGTAGCAGGACCTTAAAAAGGCTGTTCATGCCCGAAAACCATCCAATCTGATTGATCTTAAACAATTTAGCACAGAAGAGTGGGCCAAAATCCCACCACAGCGATGTGAAAGACTCATCGCCTCTTATCGCTAACGCTTGACTGCAGTTATTGCTGCAAAAGGTGGTTCAACCAGCTGTTAGGGTCAGGGGGGCAATCACTTATTCACATGGGCCTTTGGAGGCTCAGATGTTTTTTACCTTATTAAATGACATTGGCACCAAAAACTGCATTTTGTGTTTCCTTGTGTTTTATCTTTGTAAAATATTTAGGTTTGCTGGATCTGAAATGGATGAGCCTGACAAATGTGCAAGAAATGTCAGACATTAACTGATGAATCAACTAGCAGATGTGATCATGAATGGACAAAACCATTCAGCAGAGGGGACCTATGACCTTTGACCTTGGTGACCCAACGTTGATCCAAGCATCTGAAGCCAGCGTTTCTGTTCCCAGTTTGCTGACTGGTCGTCAGTAGCAGGACGTCTCTTTTCATTGAGTTGATTTCTGTTTCTGTCTGTTGCTCCGCTGTTTCAGAGTCACATGAAGAGATTTCTGATGTTGCTGTTTGTGTCCTGCAGATGTGGAGCAGCTGCTGGTGATTAAAGAAGAGGTTCCCCCTGAGCTGCAGGACCCAGAGCCCCCCCACATTAAAGAGGAGTGGGAGGAGCTCTGGACCAGTGAGGAGGGAGGGCAGCTTCAAGGACAGGAGGAGGCTGATATCACCACGTTCCCCTTCACTCTGGTCCCTGTGAAGAGTGAAGGAGACGAAGAGAAACCTCAGTTCCCACAGCTTCACCAGAGTCTAACTGAGGAGAACTTGAAAGAAGAGTCTCTGAGCAGGAGCCCAATTCATCCTCTGAAAACAGAAGCTGATGGAGAAGAGTGTGGAGGACCAGAACCAGAACCAGCCAGCAAGGTAGATCCAGATACACTTGTACAACCCCAGACTGACGACCAGATGTCAGACTCTTCTGAAGCTGAGACTGAAGTCAGTGAGGATGATTGGGTCAGACCTGATAACACGGCCACCTCTGAGCACAAGGAACCCTTTGGCTCAAGGAGGAATTTGCTTCAGAAACTGAGCCCAGGACAGGAAGTTACTCATTGCAGCTCAAAAGAGCAAAAAGTAAAGACTGAAAGAGAATCAGAGATCATCAGGAACGTGAACTTTGGTCCTTCTGAATCTGAGACAGAAGTCAGGAAGGATGAGCGTCCCTTTAGGTGCTCAACATGCAGTAAAGGTTTTAGAAACAGAAGGAGTTTGGATAAACACATGAGAACACACACTGGGGAGAAACCGTTCCCATGCTCAGTTTGTGGAGGAAGGTTTTCAGAAAAGGGATATCTGAAAAGACACATGAGAACACACACAGGGGAGAAACCATTCCCCTGCTCAGTTTGTGGCACAAGATTTTCAGAAAAGGGGCATCTGAAAAGACACATGAGAACGCACACTGGGGAGAAACCATTCCCATGTTCAGTTTGTGGCACAAGATTCTCAGTTAAGGAACATCTAGAATCACACATGAGAATGCACACAGGGGAGAAACCATATCCCTGCTCAGTTTGTGGCACAAGATTTTCTGAAAGGGGGCATCTGAAAAGACACATGAGAACACACACTGGGGAGAAACCATATCCCTGTTCAGTTTGTTGCAAAAGATTCTCAGTTAAGGGAGATCTGAAAACACACATGAGAACACACACTGGGGAGAAACCATTTCCCTGCTCAGTTTGTGGCAGAAAGTTTTCAGAAAAGGGATATCTGAATAGACACATGAGAACACACACTGGGGAGAAACCATTCCCCTGCTCCGTTTGTGGCACACGATTTTCAGAAAAGGGGCACCTGAAAAGACACACGAGAACTCACACTGGGGAGAAACCATATCCCTGCTCACTTTGTGGCAAAAGATTCTCAGTTCAGGGAGATCTGAAAACACACAGGAGAACTCATACTGGGGAGAAACCATTCCCCTGCTCAGTTTGTGGTAAAAGATTCTCAGAAAAGGGACATCTGAAAAGACACATGAGAACGCACACTGGGAAGAAACCACCTTTGCAAGACGTGGCTTTGAAGCGTGACAAGAGTGGGAGACGCAGGTTGACGGCCAAAAAATGAATTTATTTCATGAAAAAACACAACGATGAACCAAAATTGAACTCAGACAACAATGTGATGTGAACATCAGTCCAGTTGGTGGTGTGGGTTCATGTGTGCATGTGTGTAAGGGAGGTGGAAAGAAGAGATGTTGTCTGCTGAAAGTCGAAGTCATAATGGATGAGGAGGAAGAGAGGCTCCCGGCCAGCAAGGCGGGTTCTGTATGTAGAGAGCACCGGGCCCAGGAGCTTCAACTAGGAGGAACGAACGGCCCCCCACCCTCCAGATACCTGCTGCAACACAAGGAACAGCATGAAAGGCACCAGCCACGGGACCTTTATATCCCCCCCCCCCCCCCCCCCCACACACACACACACCCTCAAGAAAGAGGTCCGGAAGCAAGTCACGGCACCTGAAAGTACCTGAAATGCATTTTTTTTAAAAGCCAAAATGATAATGAACCAAACCCCCTCAAACCATATACATCACCCATTGTTCTGTACAGATGAGGTAAACCTATCAGGAGGTGAACCAGTGGCTCCTCCGGTGGTCCAGCATCTCTTGTCCCAAGGTACCGCATTGACCGGTGCACCCAGAAAGCAATGATGTAGGAGGCTAGGAAAAGACAAGAGGAGAACCAGAGAGAGGAAAACAGTTCACTGTCAATTTCCACACTGAAGGAACTCTAGACAACGCGTCCACCACCACTTTGTTGGTCCCCTTCACACAGGAACTATCCAGTGTGACTGCAGGAACAGAGACAAAGAGAGGAGAAAACACAGCAGGAAAGAGACAGGATGAAGCTGAAATCATGGAGCCACCATTGGATAGGAGGGTGTGAGGGCTGATCTGATTTCTCTGAGGTCACCATCAAAGATCCACTTGGCACCAAGTACTGATCTTTATATTGATGTATTGATCCCTGATCAAACACTGAATTGTCTTTGAGATGTGTGAAAATAAATGAGTGGGCGGAGTCTCTGATATCAGTGATGTCATCCAGCTGATGGAGACATATGGGACATCAGCTGGAGCCTCCGGTGAAGTACCTTTAGTTGTAGTACACATGCAGTACACGCTCAGTACTGGCTCCTACACTTCCTACTACGCTCAGGCAGGGTGCTGTGCTGCTGGGCACCACTCAAACAAATACATGGTTCCTATGGGAGGAATTGGTTGGATTTCCGGTGGATCAGGACCAGGACTGAAGTTGGTCCCTGACCATCCTGGAGGGGCGGCTGTAACACAGGATGAGTTTTCACAGTGAAGGTCTTCTTCTTCTACAGCTGAATTAAAGTGTAAACAGCCGTCTACACACCTTTAACTGTCCTTATAAACTTGTCTTTTAATAAACTTTCTGTCCTCTTTTAAAGTCGTCAGTGCTTTTGTTTCCATGTGGAGGCTCTACTTGATCACCACCCTTGTGTTTGACTATTTGGAGTGGATGTTCTCTACTAGGAGTGCCACGATAGGTCGTGCTAGAGCTGTAAAACTGTTTTGCGATAACTGATAGGTCATTTTTCTAGTCATACAATCAAGGGCACATTTCAATCTCTGAAAAAGCCATTCTTCTCTTCTTGACTGTAGTCATTTATTTTCAACACAAGATGGCGCTCTGAACTATGTAGTGGTCTGCACTCTGACCCGCGTCAGTCACCCCTCCCTTCCTGTTAATTTGTTGACATTTCAGAGCGAGCACATGGAAGATGGACACTAATTCAGACAACATTGAAATCGAAGATGCCCCCATTTCTTTTAAATCCCTTGTATGGCACCATTTCGGTTTCCCAGTTGAGAAGAAAAATGGAGAACGAGTTGCAGACAAAACAGGAACGATCTGCAAACTTTGCAAGACGATTTGCCGTACACCCTTTCTAACACGTCCAACATGCAGTCATATGCAGCGCCACCACAGAGAAATTAAATTAGCGCCTGCTACTGCAAACAGAGCATCACTCCCCAAAGGCCAGACGACGCTGACAACCAGATTTGCCCCTCAACTTCCACCATCAAGTCCAAGAGCGATGGCAATTACACGGGATATTGGCTACATGATCGCATATGGTAAGAGACCATTTTCTATTGTGGAAGATCCGTCGGTCAGGCGTTTACTCAGGAGGATGGACCTGAAATACACTGTCCCATCACGTACGCATTTTAGCACTAAAGTAGTCCCTAAAATCTATGAAGAGAGGAAGGCCAGAGTCAAACAGTCCCTTCAAGAGACAGAAAGCATCGCGATTACAACGAACGGCTGGACTTCAAGAAGCACAAAGAGCTACATCACAATCACAGCACACGGTATCAACAACGACTGGGAAATGGAAAATGTGCTCCAAACGCGTCCCATCTCCGAGTCCCACACAGGTAGGTCTGATGCAGTACTGCTGGTTAATGCAGATTATTCTTGTTTTGTGAAAATTGCTTTGTGAAGCACTTTGTTACGTTTTCCTTGACAGGTGCTATTTAAATAGTAAACGTACGTATTTACTGATAGGCGTCAACATTGTAGACGGCCCGTGGAAAGCCCTTGCTGAATGGGAACTTCAGAGGGCAAACCATGTGATCGCAATCGTCACTGACAACGCTCGCAATATGGATGTGGCTGTGCGCGAGGCGGGCTTCGAGCTCCACATCAAGTGCTTTGCACATAGCGCCAATCTGGCATCTCAGGCTGGCCTTCGTGTTGGGCCCATCAGCCGTTTACTCGGGAGAGTGAGGCGCGTGAGTACTTTTTCCACAAGAGTCCCCCTGCTGAGGCCGCGTTGGAGTCCAAACAGAAGCAGTTACAGCTGCCATCGCGCAAGCTGATCACGGATGTACCAACTCAGTGGAACTCCAGCCTGGACATGTTGGAAAGATATCTGGAGCAGCAAGCCGCCATTGGAGCAACTCTCACCAGCCCTGAGATCAAACGCAACGCCCGGGACGTCAATACCCTGGACAGAAGAGACTTCTCACTTGCTGAAGACCTGGTGAAACTCCTCAAACCCCTCAAAACTGCTACTGTGGTCATGTGTGACGAGAAGACTCCCACCGTGTCTCTTATTGTGCCACTCAAAAGCATGATCGAACAGGTAGGCCTAATTTAAATGAATACTACCACTGCTTTTTATATTGTTCTTTACCTGTTTTCCCTGTTCTTATTTTTGCTTTGTCTGTTTCAATGCTTTGTGTTCATATTGTAAGTGCTACAACTAAAGCAAATTGTTATTTATTGTTTTTCTAACAGAGCATGGCGCCACACCCAGATGATTCCCCTGCCATAGCTGAAACAAAGAGAGAAATCCTCAACAATATCTCAGAAAGATACAGTGGGGATGTGTATGACCGTCTGCTGGAGTGCACAGCGCTGGACCCCAGGTTTCGGGGTCTACCTCAGCTAAACCATGACCAGCGTGAGGCTGTCTTCCTCAGGATCCAGGAAACAGTAAATCTGGTAGGCCCATGTCTTTCTTCTTTTCATCCTCCACAATTCCTTTGTTGGTTAATCGTGTGTGTGTGTGTGTGTGTGTGTGTGTGTGTGTGTGTGTGTGTGTGTGTGTGTTTCGAGACAGTTTCAGAGTAAATGTGTGTTGAGGAGGGGGGCTTTGTTGCTTGTCTAAAGGAAGGATCATGCACTGATGCCAGTCTTTCTACTCTTAGACCACAGATGAGGAGACTAATGCCAGGGGAGCAGCTGGTGAAGATCCGCCAGATGAAGGACAGGGGGCTGGGCTGCAACTGGAAGAGCCTGCTTCCAAGAAGACAGCACTTGAAGATCTACTTGGGGACTCATTTTCTGCTGTGCCAGAAGAACTGTTCAGAGAGGGAGTAGAGAGAGAGATTGGCATGTACAGAAGAGAGGCATCCATCCCACTCACCAGTTGCCCCTTGAAGTGGTGGAAAGAGAACTGTTTTCAGTGTCCTTTGCTGTCTCGTCTTGCGAAAGCTTATCTTTCCATCCCTGCTACCTCAGTTCCAAGTGAACGTGTATTTTCTACTGCAGGGGACATCGTTACTGCCCAAAGATCCCAACTGCTGCCAGAAAATGTGGACGTGCTAGTATTCCTCAAGAAGAATGTGGTCCTCCCTCCTGACGAGGCTGGGGCATGTGGCTTGATACCCTTAGCTCTGTGATGAGCTTTAACAAAGCCTACTGATAATAAGTGATCATTGATCATTGATCAGCCTACTGCTAATTGATATGTTGGCATTTTGAGTTTTGGACGTTTCATAGTAACAGTTAATTTATTTTTTGTTGTACTTGTTCAATTTCTGGAAGACACACTATTCAGCTGAGTTTGTAGCAAAATAATTTTACTTTTAAGGAAAGAAGAAACTGATGATGCATGCTTTTAGTTAAGTTTGTGAGCTACTTGTGTCAAGTTTATTCATAATGGTTGGCCAGGCTTGCCTGTTACATAAAGTGTAACTAAATTGAAAAATATGGCAAAAGCACTTTTGTTTAATATTTTGTATCTTTTAAATAAAATATATTCCAAAAAATTAGCTTAAAAAAACATTTCTTTAATATTGTATCGTATCGTTATCGTGACCTCCATATCGTGTTTCGTACCGTACCGTGAAATTAGTGTATCGTGGCACCCCTATGAGTTACTAAAATGAAATTATACTGCAGAATAAACAACAAATACTGATGAATCTCTGGTGGAAGTAATGACCTGGTTCTCTATGTGTTAGCATTCATGGTACCTGCTAAAAATCCTACACTCGTACTTTAATGCCACTGATCGCTCATGGAAACCCTTAGATGGCAGCTCAACACTGGGAATGGGAAAAGATTTGCTTTCAAAGCAACTTGTGATGTGTTTGAGTTCTGGAGCATCTCAACATTTCAGAAATGAAGGTGGAGATTAGTAGTCAGTATGAAGTACTTTGGGTATTTTTGCAGTAACTCAACATTTGAACATCTTTAAACCTTTATTTTGAAAAACGGGTTCATTCCTTTTTAAAATGTCTGATTGTGTTCCTATGAAGAAATGTATCTTTGAATGTAGCCTCTCATTAAAGGAACAGTTTGGTGTTTGGACAATGACGTGGTCTTTGTCACGATCGCTGTTAGCAGGAACTAGAATTTTGCTGGCTCCCTGCTCCGCCCGTCCAGTCCCACGGGAGGAGGAGGGCGTATGCATGGCCACATGACCGTCTCTGAAACCTCTGATGAATGTTGTTGTAGATGCAACGCTCAGTGGAACCACACTGATGCCTGGAGGTCAGCTCGGAAAAGACTTCAAAACAAAAGCAACCTTTTTGTTGTCAGTTATTTCTGGATTCTTCAGGTTCCTGTGGACCAAACAGCAGCTAAGAAGGTAGTGTTGGTGTCTCTGTTCCTCTCCAGAAGCACACAACTGTTGACAGAAAGCTTGGCTTTCCAAGAGAACACACTGACACTGGTGTGGTAGCCCTGAGTGTCGTGATTGAGAAAACCTTTGTCGTAGTTTTCAAAGACCTTCTGCCCTTGTAGGAGAGTTTTAGGCCTTCCTGGTGTTGCTGGACAGGCGGAGCAGGGACCGAGCAAAGCTGTGGTTTCTCATCATGGAGAAAGTCACTGACAACATGACGCTTGGGCCCAGAGTTCAAATACTGAGCCTTTCCTTCAAGTATTTCTACATCAGTTCCTTTTCTCCACATCAAAACCACTATTTTGACAGTCAAACACTTCATCGGACAGTTGTATAAAATAATGGCTGCATTCCTACTTTGCCAGGTTGCCTTGAATGTGGCGTCACTTCATGTTCTGACACTCTGCTGGTTTTTCCACTGTAAAGTGAACATTTTTAACAAGAAATATTTGTTCACAATTCACTGAAATGACTGTTCAATGCCACACATTTACAGACCTTTGTGTTTCATTGAAGGTTCATGTTTGAACACTGAATGTAGTAAAACCTGTACTTTAATGGGAAATCCCTGTAGATGAAATGGAACATTCCAGAACTTCACTTTAACACTACAATTACAGAGCTTCTGTTTGAATGGAGCTGTTGTTCATGGATTTTGATGTACGATGCTGAGTTTTCCAATGTCCAATGATGTTTTTACCATTCCAATCCTCTAAAGTGATGGACTGATACTGTCAATGTGCAGAAATTCTCTATTGTTCAAAGTACAGATTCTGTGTTTATCCATTGTTGTAGTTTTTATACTTGGAGAAACCAGAATCTAACAGGAAATCACTGTAGAAAGTTGGCTCAGTTTCATAAAGTAACAACTAAATAGCTTCAATTGACAGTGATTGACCTTAAACTTGGCTATTTTGATGCACTATGCTTGCTTTTCCACTGTCAAATGAACTTTTTTAACGGGAAATTCCTGCTCATAGACTGGTTTGTTTCATAAATGAACCAGTAAGAGCCCTGAACTTAGAGAAGAACCTGAAAGGTCCTTGTTCTTCATGTGTTTTTCCATGATGGGCCTGTTTTCCTGCAGTTGAATGCACATTTATCAACACTAAATGGACTGTAATTTCATCAGTTGGGACTGTGAAAGCTGCTGTGTATTTTACAGTTTCTTCCATGTAATTTTGAGGAACAGTTCATTACTGTAATTTTACGGTACCGTCTGGAATCTCTGCTGCCAGACTTTTTACCGTTTTTTTTTTTACAGTGCAGGCATCGATTCAACCTTCTTCCTCAAGTAAAGTACAGGCACTTCAGTGTACTTGTACATCTTCAGTATTGTCTTTTGTTCCTTTGCAGTGTTTGCTGCTTCAGTTTCATCCATGGTTCAACGTTCACATGGCAGATTAAATCAGAAAATCCAGCCACATGAGACACTTGACAGGTGTTGATGT
This sequence comes from Aulostomus chinensis, assembly GCF_037954235.1. Classification (NCBI taxonomy): domain Eukaryota; kingdom Metazoa; phylum Chordata; class Actinopteri; order Syngnathiformes; family Aulostomidae; genus Aulostomus; species Aulostomus chinensis. The sequence continues at coordinate 13,368,353 of NC_141320.1, read as the reverse complement.
GGACTGAAGTGTCAGCAGACCTCTGGTCAGGGCGGCCACCTGCTGGTTTGGTGCCATGAAAAGAGGCCAGGCAGGGTTATGAGTATGATTTATGTATGACAAATATAGGAGGACAGAGAGGAGGAGAGAGAAGCCCAGAAATTTGCTTCATGTGGGCATTAAAGGACAGATCCTGATCAAAGAGAACTCCTAGGTTCCTTAGGGTGGTGCTGGGGGCCAAGGTGATACCTTCCAGGGTACCTGTCTCATTAGATAAACTTGTAAAGTGTCATGAGATAACTTCTGTTGGGATTTGGCACAAAATAAATAAAATTGACCTGACTTGACTTTGAAGTTAGAATTAAATTTAAATTAGAAAACTCTTCCCTCTTCAATCCTGTCACTCAGTGTTGTAAACTGTTTCAAACAAATTCTACTGTTCAACAGTTCAAGTGTTTCTAATGAAGCTGAATGTTCTCCTCTACTTTCCTCAATTGGGTTTCTTTCATGTCCTCCTGAGATCAAAGACAGAATTCTAGCTACTGTCAAAGCCCTGATGACATCATCAGGAATTCTGACCTGTCCAGGGTGAACCCTGCCTCTTGAACAATGTCGCCTGGGATCGCCCCCCCCCCCCCTCCATGACCCTTAAAGGATAAGAACAGAAAGTGGATGGACGGATGGACTCAACACTGAAATCAGCTGATCTGATCCACATTCTAATGTTTCCTGTCCCTCTTTAGGAGTCAATGAGAATAGTAGTGTATATAATAATGTATATCCAACCTTGTAGTATCTTTCCAAAGCTTTTAGTATTTCTTCTTGTTTCTACTTGTAGTTTTAGTGTCTGGATCTTTTCTTTTGATGTCCTGCTGTCTGCTCTTTGCTTTTGGAGCTTCCTTCAACAACTACCAGGCCTCCTGGGTACTGTAGGAAACATGGTCAAGTTCTTCTGACTTCTCCAGGAACGTCCTGCTCACATTGGTCTGTCTTCATTTTGACTCCTCCCACTGCCACAATGACCAGCCTTTATACTCTTGGTGACTGGGGCCCTGGTTGCTGCAGGCCTCAACACCAGCCTGTGGTTGTGAGCAGGGCAGAACAGAACTGACAGTATCTCTCATGGAGGACCTGGGTCAGCGCCTGGTGCCAGCTGGGGCACCGCTTTAACTTGGACCCCTAGAAGATCTTCTCCAGGAACTGGCCTTTTTTAGTCGAAACAGCGTGAAACTTCAAGTAAAGAATTAAAATTATTTAATTCACAATGAAGCCTCTGTCAAAAAACAAAGGAACAACTGACTACCTCCCCATTGACTTCACCCTGATAACCAGGAGGTAACCTGGTAGTCAGAGCAGCAATGCTCAGGTCTGTGGACTCAGAGGAGGGTTCTTCATTTGGTCACAGGTTTGAAGATACCAGTGGAAGAGAGAGGAGAGGCAGTTAAAGACCTGCCACACCTCTCCAGTGACCTGGGACATGATGGCAGTGGTGGGATTTGAACCCACGCCTCCTCAGAGACTGGAACCTTAATCCAGCACCTTAGACCGCTCGGCCACACTACCTCACTGTGCTGTTCTCTGAGATGGTCTGCTAAAGGCATGTTGAAGAGGAAGTAATAATGATATCAAACTGATTCTGAAGGGGGACCCCTTTCCTCCCACGGTCACAGGAAGTGACAACAGCGCTGCTAGAAGCAGGAAAGAAATGGTAAAAGGACTCAGTTTGTACAGAGCCTTTCTACCTCAGCAGCACTCAAGGAGCTGAACAATGTCCTCTCATTCACACACACTCACACACTGATGCTGAAGGCTGCCATGCAAGGAGCCAACCTACTCATCAGAAGTATTTAGGGGTTCAGTATCTTACTCAAGGACACTTTGACATGGTCACTGGAGAAAGTGAGGATCAAACCAGCCACCCTTTGGTTGCCAGACGGCCACGCTAATCCTGAGTCATGTGACCTGGATAAGATGGTGAACTACAGCTGATCGCCATGCTAGCAAACCCCTTTTGTTTGGTTTGGTTGTTGTTTAGTGACTGTGGATGAATACACAGGAGAAGTTGAGCATAAATTTGTGTTCCCTGTTCACTTGAATATCTGCAGGAGTGTGAGGTGGAAATAATAGTTGGAGGAGAATGAGAGTTCAGTCTCAGCGCTATGACCTGTGCTGACACTAAAACATGTCAGCCCACAGAACAAAGATGGCAGTCCTCTGGGAAAGCAGGTACACCACACATACACGAAGAAACCCTACAGGAAACAAATATCTCCAGATGCAATGGAGGAGCAAGTAGCCCTGTTCCAAGATGGCCGCCCTGTAGGCACACTGCTGTAGCGAGCCTTAGCAGTCAATGCAGTATGAATAGATGTCTATGGATGGAATTCACTGCAAGAGCAGGCTAGCAAACATTTAATGAATGTAAAGAATCAGAAAGGCAATAACAATGACATCATCAATACAAAACCTTGTGTTACAAAGGTGAGGTGAACAATTTCAACAGTCAATCCCAAATTTAGGCCTGAAATTGGAAAATAATATTAGCGAGCTAGCTAACATGAGCTAGTTACTGTTAGCAAGCTGGCAAGATTTAGCACCATCAAACAGTTCAAACAAGGTCAACAGCTGTTATGATGATGGTCACATGATTGAAAAGATTAAAATCAACTCTCTGTATCAATGTGAGATAGAGTGACATAAATGAATAGAACATTACTCACTGACTGAAAACTGAAAAAGCACCAGACTTTGGTCAACTTTTTTATTGACTTTTTTTTCTTCTTCCAATCAACACTGCCCAGAGTTGATTTGAGGAAATCACACTCACACATTCGACTGTCATGGAGGGAGCGCCACTGATGAAGTTTGGTCAGACGGTGAAGACACACTTGACACCCAGAGAGGTGAGCAGGTTTTGGACCAAGTTGGAACTTGTCAAGTATTTGAGACAGAAAATGACAGAAAGCTGAGGCTGTGTCCTGGTTCTGCTTGTTTCAGATTCATTCCCTCCCAGTAAGGTCTTATTTCCAGCTCTGCTCTCCCTCCACTACTGTTCAGTGTAGTATTTATTTTACTGACTACTTCATTGACAGGTGGTAAAAATGTCTGGTGTTTCCTGAACTTAACTGAGTGCTGCTCAGTAAAGTTGCCATGACTTGAGATTCTCTTCCTGCTGGGTCCATTTCAACATTCTGATCCTTCCTAGCACTGGAGATAAAGTAGCAGTCAGGGCTGTACTTGATTAGTACTGCATATAGTACACATCAGTCACTGCCATTACACAGTGGAATGGTAGTTGAAGTACTGTTTAGCAGCAAGCTGAAAACTGTTGTGGTCTTTGACAGTTCTCTTGTTTCTGAATGAAAATCCTGTGAAGGAGAATCATGGAGACATCCTAAAAATGGCTGAGGTCTCTGAGCTGCAGCAGGTCTGAGCTGCTTTTGATGCCCAGATGATGAGGAGGCAGTGAATGGTGGGTTTGGTGGAGCTGGAAAAAGGCTGCAGGTGGTGAGGGGTCTGCTGGTGTCAGGACCTGAGTCGTTGGGTCACAGTCCAAATCCATCTTTGTCATCATGACAGCTGGACTCCCACAACATTCTGAGGATGATAAAATGCTGGTTTGGTTCTGTTTCTGATGAGAGGTTCAGAACTAAGACCTGAATCCAAGATGAGACCAGTGTTGAGAGGCCTCAAGTGCTCGTGTTTGAAGTTTAGCATTCAGTTTCTCTCTGAGCTTCAGGACCAACAATTAAGACCTCAGTTTTGTCCTGACTGAGCTGAGAAAGTTCTCTGCCTCCATGGCCGGATTTCTAAAGGTAAGAGGACATCACCTGGTACTGAGTCACCAGGAGACACTGAGATGTCCTGCTGAGTGACACCAGCAGAACTTTGGAGGTTCATACTGAGTCTCCTGATGACAAGTGGCAGTACAGAGATATTAAAGAGGGTCTGAGCTAAAACTGAACCTTGGGGAACTTCAACCTTTGATCTCAGAGTTCTGTGTTTGATCTTAGAGTTCTTTCTTTGATCTCACCTTGATTTCTCAATGATTTCTTTGTGGACTCCAATTGTCTTTGATCTCAGAGTTCTGTGTTTGATCTTAGAATTCTTTCTTTGATCTCTCCTTGATTTCTCAATGATTTCTTTGTGGACTCCAATTGTCTTTGATCTCTCAGTGAGACAAAGACATAGCAGCTCCAACCTCAGCCTCCAGGAGGCACTGATCCTCTAGTGGTCAGTCCTCTGTGTTGTGGCTGCAGCAACCCTGGTTTGAATCAGGGTCCCAGCAGCAACATTCCTACTGACTAGTGTTTGTTGTTCAACTGGACAGTTTGTCTGGTGAAGCTCTCTCAGACACTCCTTTCTTCATCCTCCCTTCAGGCTCAGCAGCATCAGAGTCAATGTGTCTGACTAGAATGATCTCCTGTTCTAAGATGGCGCTGTTCTTTTCTTCCTCAGTCTGATGAAGAGCTTGTGAGCAGCAAACGTCTCTCCCTCTGATGACTTCATGCTGTAGAACATGGAGGCCCTGGCCTGACGACCTCAGTCAGTAGAGCAGGAGACTCTTAATGTCAGGGTGGTGGTTCCAGCCCCATGTTTCCATTCATCTTTAAATCTCTTAGCTTGTTCTCTCTCTTCAACCAGCTGAGGCAGCTTGTGTGGATGTGTGTGCACAACTTGGTGAGTGTGTTCAGGGCTCAGTTTATGGAGTGAGTGTTTGAGTGTGTCCAGTAAAAATAACAGGGTCTTTGCCCCGGAGGTACCCCGTGGTAGAAGTGGGACAAAGTGAGAGTGCAGAGGGGAGAGTTGAGGCTTGAAGCGCCCCTCCCCCGCTGACATAAAGTGAGAGTGCAGAGGGGAGAGTCGAGGCTTGTAGGAATTTTTCAACAAGTCATCATTAATCAATCAGAAGGACCCACAGAGTATATGTATTTAGCTGTTCCAAATCCGGAGAGGACACCTTCCAGTTGGTTCAAAAGAATTTATTCAGATTAACAGGAAAGAATACAGAGCTCTGGAGATGGTCTTCCCCTATGCTGGAGTCAGCATACGCAGATGCGTCGTCCCTGGCGTTGGGGCAAGAAGTCCAACGATCTAACTATCTTCTCCAGTTTTATGTGTTACAGGGGAGGTGCTTATGTGATCGCTTCTGCGTGCAAGTGTGTATTTTTGATCTTCGTGTCTGTTGCAGGATCTTCTGTCTGACCCCATGCCAGTCCCTTCTGGTCCATCGTGGCCTTGTTGTTGCAGCTGTAAAGATTAAAACCTCTTTCCTTGATTTTCGGCCATGATGATCTTTCACGGCCTCATCCCACCATAGAAATTCTTGTGGAATCTGTTCTGACTTAATTAGCTTGAGGGAGTGATGCTAGCATGAGCTACACTCCTGCTATTCCCTGTTGTGACCTATTCACCTGTCCACTCTAAACAGTCTGGTCTGTGCTTCACTGCTGATAGTAAGTGTTTTTCTGTTGTCTTATATCTTGGAATGTCTATCTGTGTCATCTCCAGTATTTATAAGTTCCTCCCTAGAGTCACAATGGCACCAACTAATCCTGGTGCTTTGGAGATTTGTAGGACCCCTCTGTAAAACACCTTTTACTACTTCCAGATGTTCACGAGGTCAAATAAGGTGACTTGTAGCTAAGTCATCGATTCTGCCTGGGATGCATAAGCAGGAGATCCCGGTACCGCTACTAACACTAAAGAAATACATTGATGAACTAAATACAGAGTTGGAACCTTTCCTACCTCTTTGGGAACTGCCACAGAAACATCTTTGTTACAACTGCCTTGTGTGTCCAACACTCTATTTTAAGTGAATGTATGTATAAATTTAACTACAGTTTAAGCAAATATATACAGTATATAAATTTGTCTACAGGCTCGAAGCGCCCCTCCCCCGCTGACGTAAAGCGAGAGTGCAGAGGGGAGAGTTGAGGCTTGAAGCGCCCCTCCCCCGCTGACGTAAAGTGAGAGTGCAGAGGGGAGAGTTGAGGCTTGAAGCGCCCCTCCCCCGCTGACGTAAAGTGAGAGTGCAGAGGGGAGAGTCAAGGCTTGAAGCGCCCCTCCCCCGCTGACGTAAAGTGAGAGTGCAGAGGGGAGAGTCGAGGCTCGAAGCGCCCCTCCCCCGCTGACGTAAAGTGAGAGTGCAGAGGGGGGAGTCGAAGCTCGAAGCGCCCCTCCCCCTCTGACGTAAAGTGAGAGTGCAGAGGGGAGAGTCGAGGCTTGAAGCGCCCCTCCCCCGCTGACATAAAGTGAGAGTGCAGAGGGGAGAGTTGAGGCTTGAAGCGCCCCTCCCCCGCTGACATAAAGTGAGAGTGCAGAGGGGAGAGTCGAGGCTTGAAGCGCCCCTCCCCCGCTGCTCTCTCCCCCTGTGTCAGAGGGGAGAGCAGAGCAGGTTTTTAGAGTTTTTCATGTGAAAAAGTGTCCTAAACCCCAGATGTTGTCCAACAGTGGAATGTACCATCATCATTTTATAGGGATTTGTGTCAGGAATTCAGTGGTGTGTTTTTTGAAGGTGTGGGAGTTTTAGTTTGGATGTGACCAGCCTGTGTTTGACAGTCTGGACCAGGAGGGGAGGCAGGCTGGACCAGGAGGGGAAACAGTCTGGACCAGGAGGGGAGACAGCCTCCCCATGTGCTTCCATTGGAGCTGACAGTTCCCAGACAGCAACACTGCAGCAGATCTGCTCCAGACTGTGGATGAGATTTGGTGCAGACCCGTTTGCCAGATCTGCACCGGGGTCTTTATTCACAATGGCCCAATACCGGCAACAATATAGATTACTGATCTGGAACGGACTTGGGCCAGTTGTGACCCAGTACAGTTAAAAACTCAATGACATTTTGATTCGATTCGGCACAGAGCCATGTGAATTGTCTTCAAAAATATTTATTCTTCATTTCACATTTAAATCACACACTGGTCTCTTTGTCAGCACAAAATTCTTTTGGGCTTTTCAAAATAAAATCATTCAAAATTTGTTGCAAACTGTAGTCTTCAAAAATATTTAGGCTTATTCTTTTATTAACATTTGAATCACATACTGCTCTCCTTGTCAGCACAAATGAGGTTTGTATTTTTTTCAAAATAAAATCATTTTAATTTTCTATTCCAAAGTGCAGTTTTCAAAAACATTCAGGCATCTTGTTTGGTTCACATTTAAAACACACACTGCTCTCTTTGTCAGCACAACTTTTTATTTTGGCTTTTCAAAATAAAATAATACTAATTTTGTTACAAACTGCAATCTTCAAAAAATATACATTTTTTTTTTGGGACACATCATCATTGTCATAACAACCTTTGGCCTACAGTCAAAAAGATGTCCTGATCCATTCACGTGATCAGAAATCGGGGCCAACCATGTGATTTTTTGAATGATCAGAATCAGGTGAACTAGATCTGATGGGGGACCAGACGTCCTCTTTTACCCGGACATGTCTGTTGGAATCTCAAACTTTCAGCACCGTGCGCAGTCAGGAGTGGCACCTGAGGTCACAGACAGACAGAGCACCACAGCGGCCCAATCACAGCACTCCCGTACGCGTGATGATCTTTGGGGAGGGGGCTTGGGGGGGGGGGTTGCTGTTGAGACTCGGCAGGTACCCCTTCTCTGTCTGGAGCAGGGGGGGTTTCTTAGATTGATTCCTAATTGGCTGCTTCAGGAAGTCTTCCCTCAGTGAGCACCTCTTTATTCAATCTGATTCCTCTGTCTGTAGTAACAGGACATGAACCACAGTCCTTGAAGGGAGCTGTCATTAAACCACTGCTTCAGAAGCCTCCTCTAGACCCTGAGGTTCTAGCCAACTATGGACTGATAGCTAACCTCCCCTCCTCTCTAAAATCCTGGAGAAAGCAGCTGCTAATCAGCTGAGTGACTTCCTCCATAACAAGAGTTGATTTGAGGGTTTCAGTCTGGTTTTAGAGCCCAGCCCAGCACAGAGACAGCACTGTAGAAATGACTAACACCTTTAATTTCATCAGATGATGGCTTTGAGTCTGTTCTGGTCCTGTTAGACCTCAGTGCTGCCTGTGACACAGCTGACCATCAAATCCTGCTACACAGACCTGAACTCTAAGTTGGCATTCAGGGAACATTAAAGTGGTTTCAATCGTATTCATCAGGTTGATTTCAGTTTGTAGATGTTAAAGATAAATCTTCTATACAAACCAAAGTTAAACACGGTGTTCCTCAAGGTTCAGTGCTGGGGCCGATACTCTTCACTTTATATATGCTTCCTTTAGGTCATATAATTGGAAAACAGTCCATAAATTTCCACTGTTTCACAGATGATACTCAGTTATATTTATCAATAAAGCTGGATGAAGGCAAACAGTTGTCTAAACTACAAGTAGAGACCCATGGTCTAGTGATGTCACTGCTCTGGATGGCATCACTTCAGCCTCCAGCAGCACTGTTAAGAACCTAGGAGTTCTATTTGATCAGGATTTGTCCTTCAATTCCCACATTAAACAAATTTCAAAAGTGATTTTTTCATCTACACATCTCAAAAATGAGAAACATTCTGTCTCACAGTGACATGAAAAACTCCTCCATGCATTTGTTCCTTCTAGGCTGGACTATTGTAGTTCTTTATAATCAGGCTGCACTAACAAGTGGTTAAAGACTCTGCAGCTGCTCCAGAATGCAGCTGCTCATGTAATGACAGGAACTAGGAAGAGAGACCACATCACCCTGTGTTAGCTTCATTGCACTGGCTTCCAGTGAGATACAGAATAGAGTTTAAATCCTTCCCCTCACTTTAAAGCTCTAAAAGGAAAATTTAGGCACAAAAGCAAACTTAAGGTGTGTTCTTCTATTATAATTATGATTTTGAACGATTGCAGGGATTTGGTTTTATAGCATCCAAATGTAACCCTGTTTCAGTGCATACCACTAACTAGCTCCCAATGCAGGCTGTAGGGGCAGCAGATAAACAGACGAGTCATCACAATAACATCCACTCAAAATATTAAAACACTTCGTGGTGATACAAGTAGAGGCTCTACATGTAAACTAAAGAGAAGCACTGAGAACTTTAAAAGAGGACAGAAAGTTTATTAAAAGTCAAGTTTATGAGGACAGTTAAAGGTGTGTGAAAGGCTGTGATGAATCTTCCAGTTCTGAAGTTGGATTAATAACGTGATGACCACCACAGGGTTCTGGTCAGAGAACACAAACAGTCATCAGATGTGTTGAGTGGACTTTACTGAAGTGACTTTAGTGGCATAGCACAGAGTACAGAGTATCTGCAATAAATAATAGAAAAAATACTTCAAGTTAAAATAAGTATCTCCTTTTCTAACTAAACAGCAGTAAAACAATAATTTACTCCACATAAATACACACATATGTATAAATGTAAACACTGTAAATAAATGTATGCACTTGAATATTAGCTCTTGACAGTATGAACACATCTCCTCACAACACTTACCAAGTTAGCTGAATATGAACCCAACATCCACCGAGCACAAGCTAACAATTAGCTCCTTTTAATGCTAATTTCTGAAATAAACAGGAACTAAAACGATCATTTTCAGAGTGCAAACACACTTCTAACACTGCTGAACACAAAGTAAAAGGTTCTCAGTCTCATGACGTCAGTTTGCAACATTATAAAAGCAACTTACATCTTCAGTGACTCCTGCACTGCTGCTGACTGAAGGACAAAAGGATAACAAGAGGCAGGAAGTGCAGGCTACCTGAAGCCCTTACAAAATAAAATACTTTCAAAAAAAGCATCTTCAACTAAATTGTTTATTGTGAAGAATTCTAGACAGGCTATTTACACTTTAATTCAGCTGTAGAAGAAGAAGAAGACCTTCACTATGAAAATTCATCCTGTGTGTTCTGACTCTACTAACGACATCATGTTACTCGCTTAGTTTCAATTTTGATGTCCAGTTGTTTATTTTTCGTGAAATAAAATCATTATTTGGCCTTCAACCCACATCTCCCACTCTTGTCATGCTTCGGAACTACATCAAGCCAAGTGGTTTCTCCCCAGTGTGTGTTCTCATGTGTCTTTTCAGACATTTATTTTCTGAGAACCTTTTGTCACAAACTGAGCAGGGGAATGGTCTCTCCCCAGTGTGTGTTCTCATGTGTCTTTTCAGACATATCTTTTCTGAGAACCTTTTGTCACAAACTGAGCAGGGGAATGGTTTCTCCCCAGAGTGTGTTCTCATGTGTATTCTGAGATGTCCCTGAACTGAGAATTTTTTCCCACAAATTGAGCAGGGGAATGGTTTCTCACCCGTGTGTGTTCTCATGTGTGTTTTCAGATGTCCCTGAACTGAGAATCTTTTTCTACAAACTGAGCAGGGGAACGGTTTCTCCCCAGTGTGTGTTCTAATGTGTATAACCAAACTCCTTCTGTTACTAAAACCTTTACTGCATGTTGAGCACCTAAAGGGACGCTCATCCTCACTGACTTCTGTCTCAGATTTAGAAGGACCAGAGGTCACGTTCCTGATGATCTCTGATCCTCTTTCAGTCTTTACTTTTTGTTCTTTTGAGCTGCAATGAGTCACTTCCTGTCCTGGGCTCAATTTCTGAAGCAAATTCCTCCTTGAACCAAAGGGTTCCTTGTGCTCAGAGGTGACCGTGTTATCAGGTCTGACCCAATCATCCTCACTGACTTCAGGCTCAGCTTCAGAAGAGTCTGACATCTGGTCTTCAGTCTGGGGTTGTACAAGTGGATCTGGATCTACCTTGCTGGCTGGTTCTGGTTCTGGTCCTCCACTCTCTTCTCCATCAGCTTCTGTTTTCAGAGGATGAATTGGGCTGCTGCTCAGAGACTCTTCTTTCAAGTTCTCCTCAGTTAGACTCTGGTGAAGCTGTGGGAACTGAGGTTTCTCTTCGTCCCCTTCACTCTTCACAGGGACCAGAGTGAAGGGGAACGTGGTGATATCAGCCTCCTCCTGCCCTTGAAGCTGCCCTCCCTCTTCACTGGTCCAGAGCTCCTCCCTCTCCTCTTTAATGTGGGGGGGCTCTGGGTCCTGCAGCTCAGGGGGGACCTCTTCTTTAATCACCAGCAGCTGCTCCACATCTGCAGGACACAAACAGCAACATCAGAAATCTCTTCATTTGACTCTGAAACAGCGGAGCAACAGACAGAAACAGAAATCAACTCAATGAAAAGAGACGTCCTGCTACTGACGACCAGTCAGCAAACTGGGAACAGAAACGCTGGCTTCAGATGCTTGGATCAATGTTGGGTCACCCAGGTCAAAGGTCAAAGGTCCCCTCTGCTCAATGGTTTTGTCCATTCATGATCACATCTGCTAGTCAGAATGTTCATTTCTAGAATGAGAGGTCAGTCACTAGAACCAGAGGTGAGTGACGTCAAAAAGAAATGTGTCTTTCCTTTCCAGTAATTGAGGAAAACTCTGGCTGAGACAAAATTTGTAACGTGTAACCTATGAGGTGTTTCTCCATGTTTCTTAGTTTTGTTTTTACTTCCATACAAATACTCAAAAGTAGTAGAACTGGCAGTGACGCATCCTGGAAACCAAACAGCGCCATCTACTTGTTGGTCAGGAAGCAGCCAAGATGGCGCCCAGCGTGTCCCGAGCCAGGTGAGGTTTTAAGGCTCCAACAACACCGAATAGCCGTAGACTATTAAACACTTCTACGTTTTTCCACTCCGGCTCAGACGGTCTGAACACAATGACCCGGATTACGGACACAACCAGACCAGAGACACTTCCTAGCAGGAGTGCGGTTTCTCAGCTCTCCTGGTCAGTGTGGGGGGACTCACCTGCTCTGTCCAGCCTGACTCGGGGCTTCAGCACGGCATCGAGCAGCAACCTCTGCCGGCGGTTCTCCCGCTCGTACTCCGCCACGGTTTCCTCCAGCAGAGCCACGATCTGCTCCGCGGCCGCCGCCAGCCGTTCGGTGAGCAGCGCTCTCAGCACCGGGACTCCAGCCGCTGAGTCTCCTTCTCCCAGCTGCAGCAGGAAGTCTTCAGCGGCGGCGAGGATCCGCTCCTGGACCGACACCCGCAGTAGCTGCGCGGCGCACATGTTGAGGTTCTACCGGCGCCACTCAGCCTTCAGGAGACAAAGACCGAGGCCGGGGGTTCACGGACTTCTCCTTCTTTCCTTGTTGTGGTCAAAGCTTCCCACGTCTTCTTCTCCTTTTGTGAAGCGCGTATTGATGACGTATGTGGTGACGTCCGAAGCCTCGCCAGCCGGCAGTGACCACGTGACTGATTCAGGACCTGCTTCTCCGGCTTGGCGTGAGATTCTAAATGTAAAGCAGTGAAACGCCGTGGTTTCCTCCCTCCTCGTCCAAAAGCGTTCGCTATTTGATCAAAGGAAGGAGAAACAAGTGACTCGATGTTGTGGAGGCTGAACTCAGAGTTGAGAGAACTTTCATTCTGATCTGAGAGCAGCAACAAAGCCACTGAGAAAAACTGAACCACTGTCAGAGTCGGCACAGCATCAGCAGTCAGGCTGTGTTCACACTGGGAGAAACCATCGGACAGAAACCTCCCTCAGTCACACTGAAGGAACCTGAACTGACTGCTGCAGCTGGGACACACACACACACACACACACACAGCAGGAAACATGAACAGAGAGATAAAAGCACAGGATGCCTCCTCCTCCTTCCAGAGATCAACTGATCTCCAGATTGACTTCAGTTCTTTGATCAGAATTCTTCTTCCTCCTTGATAGATTTATTGATACTTTGTCATAGACGGTCCATTCCTATTGGAGGATGTTAAAGAACAGAAGAACCAGGTTCCCATGTATGGAACTAGAATATTTATATTCGGTATTGCAGTCGTTTCCAACATCCATCCATCCATTGTCTTCCTCTTATTCCTGATAAGGGTCATGGGGGTGGAGCCTATCGCAGAGTCTAGAGGTGAGAGGCAGGGTTCACCCTGGACAGGTCACCAGTCCATCACAGGACCAACACATAGAGACAGACAACCATTCACTCTCACAGTCACACCTACAGTCAATTTAGAGTATCAATCAGCCTCGTCCTCTCTTGATGTCTTTGGACTGTGGGAGGAAACTGGAGAACCAGAGAGAACCCACACAGGAACAGAGAGAACATGGAGACTCACACAGAAAGACCCTGTGCTCCAGCCGGGACTGGAACCCTGAACCTTCTTGCTGTGAGGTATTTTTATCTCACAAGTGGAAAAATGTAGAATCTTCATGTCATTACATGTCGTTCTCCATTGGGTCACTAGGGGGCAGCACCTACCTGCATCACCAATATGAGCCTTCAGTCTGTCAGGGGGTAGAATTCAGTCACCACCAATGACATCAGAGTCAGAGTTTAGACATCAAAGACAGACATTAAAGCCTCTCTGATAAAACAAAAATATCCTGCAATATTTTTTCCAAAGTGAGACCCTCTTTATTCTCTAGTTTAATCTGCTGCAATAATAATGAGCATCTTTGTCAGTCTACTGATGAATGTCAGATATCTTTGATGACCAAACCTGGACGTTTGTCTCAGTTTGACTGGAAGTCTCATTCATTCATTTCTCCTCCATGATTTCCTGCAATGATTTCCTGGTTCTGCTCCATTCAGGTTCAGAGAGCTGAGATTAAAATCACTCAGGAATAAAAGAGGAGACACCAACAAGTCAGCATGGAAGAGGAGCAGCTTTTCAAACTGGTCACCCTGGCTGCTGGTCTGGGCCTCCCTTTGCCTCGGTGCTCCTTGAACCAGTGAAGGTCCTGGTCCAGTCTTCTCCACTGAGTCCTCGTCAACAGGGAGCACCTCCCCACCAGAGAGGTGCAGGGCAAAGGAAAGGAAAACTCCAACCAGAATGAACGCTGCACTAAAAACTGCCCTCCATTTCTTGAGGGGAACGTTGGGTCTTCCTCAGGCAAATGGCAGTCAGCAGTGGCTCAACATCTGAACTGAGCCCAGACCTGGTCAGCTGATCATTCACCAGCTCAGCCCCTCCCACTCATGACGAAGACCTTGAAAACCCCAACATCACCTCCTCCGCCTCAGTCTGGCGTGTGTGGATGGAGGGCTGTGATGTCAGCAGCGATGACATCACTGACACAAACACACTGATCTCTGACTGGTTTGGTCTGAGTGGGATTCAGTGACATCACACAACCTGCACCAGATGAAGGGGCGGGGCATCCAGGAGCTGTGACATCACTGGTGACTCTTGTTGGGCTGCCTTCTTGGCCAAAGTGGAGGAGAACAGGACCCAAATACAGACGGGGGAGAGGAGCGTTCAACAAAAGGAGGCTTGAATGATGAAAAGACAAAGAACAACAAAGGAACTCAAAGCACCAACAGAGGAGAAAAGACAAAGTAGCAAACAAAAGCCAAACTTCCACTGGAAACTTGGAGGAGCTGGAACAGGAGGGAGAGAACATGAGGCTGAGAACCCTGGAGAATGAGAGGTGGACAAATCCACCAGCGCAGCATCAGGAGAGCAAAGAAACCAGAAGGAGCTTTGAGGAGCTGCTGACATGCAGCCAGGGAGCGTCTGCCTGAGATGGGAGGAGCTGCTCATCCACCCAGATGGAGAAGCAGCCATCTTGCTCTTCTGACGCCGACCGGCAGAAGGAACAGAGGAGGTGAGGGGCCTCACGTTGTCATGGCGACATGGAAACATTACACTCTATCAGCGGTGCCTCCATCAGATGCACTTTGTCTTTGTGAAGATCAAAGTGAAAGGAAATAATAAAATAAAACAATGAAGGCTGCATGAACTGAGTGACACACTTGAGGATGACATCAGCGAAATGTGTGATGTCACACTGCTGAGTCGTGAGGTCACCACCAGAGAACAAATGAGTGATGAGATGCTGATTATTGACTCTCTACTTTAAATGATCTCACTCTCTTCCAGCTTGAAGAAGTTTGAGGATGAATGAAGTCAAGAATTGAAAAAATGGAGAACGTTCATGTCATTACATGTTGTTCTCCACTGGGTCACTAGGGGGCAGCACCTACCTGCAACTCCTGTAGTAGTAGTGACCACAGCGCCACCTACTGGCAACAGGAAATGACAGATTTGACACTGAGATGTCCTCGTCACGGCGTGATGGAGAGTTCTGATGATTCATCAGCACAATCAGACTCTGAGAACTCCTCCCTCCCTGGTTGATCTGAGTCAAAGTTCCCATGTCTGATCAACTTCCTGTCCTGATGACATCACTACTGCAGGTGACCAGTTAGCATTGCTCTGTTTGATGAAGCTGCGTTCAGGGAATGAGGAAGTTTCCCTTTGTGTCACTGCTTCTCTACTAATCTGATCTCTGATCAGTTCACCAAGAAGAGTCTGGGGTCAGGGGCTTGATGAGTGGAGCTGTTTAGTCAGGAGGAGGCTGCTCTGATTGGTTCCTGACACAGAAACAAGACCCTCATATATTTATGATGACATCACCAATAGGAGCCTTCCCAGTCTGTCAGGGGGTAGAATTCAGTCAACACCAATGACATCAGAGTCAGAGTTTAGACATCAAAGTATATTGGAAAATATACTGCAGTATAATAAATATTAGATTTCCATGTATGGGAACCTCACTCTCAAAAGTAAAAAGTATTCTTTGTGCCGGTCCAGGCCAAGATGGTGGTGTATGTGAGCTGAAGGAGGAGGGTGGGTTCTGTTCCTGTGTGTGGAACTCATCAGATCTAGGATCCAGGATCCAGCTGGACTTCAGCTTTCATCAAATATCAGGAGATTTGGACTCATTTAGAAATGTGTGGTGCCACCAGAGAGTCCTGAGTCCTGTGGAAGACGACAAGCTGTTGTTGGTGAACCTGCTGAAGATAAAATGTGTGTGTGTGTGTGTGTGTGTGTGTGTGTGTGTGTGTGTGTGTGTGTGTGTGTGTGTGTGTGTGTGTGTGTACATACGTTCATGTCTGTGTAGGTCCATGTGTGTATCGTTCAGCATGAGTGTCTATAAACTGATCTTTTGATTGAAAGGAAGGGTGATTTTGTTGAGAATGTGATCATTCAAAGTACACAGTGAAATGCTTTAATATATAAGAGCAGCAAATAAAATGGATTTTAAAAAATTAAAAATCTCTCTCTCTCTCACACCATTGGTCAAGGCAGACACAAAGATCATGAGAATCTGGATCTTGTGTTTGGCTTCAGTGAAACCAAACCAGATGAACCAACAAGTGTTCATTCTGGTGGTTTTTCAAACTTTCCAAAGCTGCTTTTATTTTGGCTGTTGAAACTTAGGAACGGAGAGTTCTCTCTTCTTCTTATCTTTAGTTCTGAAACCGTCTGTTGTCACGGTCCAGCAGCGATGCCTCTCGGTTGCTATGGTTACTGAGCTCAGAGAGAAATGAGCGACCGAAGACGAGTTTCCTCCAAGTCTCCTCAGCAGAGTCGTGTGAGGACGAGCAGCAGAAGTCTCAGCCTCCTGTCCCTTTTAGAGCTGATCAGTCTCTCTCTGCAGGGTCCAGTCGTCCCTCCCTGCTGCTGCTGCTGGTTTTTCTTGAAGTTCATTGAAAATCCAAGCAGAAGCAAAGTTGATGTGAGTGACATCATCAGAGAGAAGCTGCTAATCTGATGAAGGACCACAATCAGGATGAAGAATTGGGGATGAAGATCACAACGTCATCAGCAGAAAATCGGAATCCTAGTTCTTCTAGTTCTAGTTCTTCTCATCAAGCCTGTGTGTGTGTGTGTGTGTGTGTGTGTGTGTGTGTGTGTGTGTGTGTGTGTGTGTGTGTGTGTGTGTGTGTGTGTGTGTGTGTGAGTGTCAGCAGCTCCCAGCTGCAGCAGTCAGTTCAGTTTCACTTCAGTGTGACTGAGGGAGGTTTTTGTACGATGGTTTTTCACAGTGTGAACACCCCCTGACTGTTGATGTAGTGAAGACTCTGACAGTGATAAACGGCTGCATCTTCAGCCTGAACTCCACTGATGGTCAGAGTGAAGCCAGAGTTTGATCCACTGCCTGAAAAACGAGCTGGAATCCCTGATGCTCTCGAGGTGGCCCAGTAAATGAGAAGTTTAGGAGGTTCTCCTTCTCTCTGCTGGTACCAGGATAAACGGTTCCCACTATAAACATCCTGACTGGTTGAACATGGGAGGGAGACGGAGGCTCCTGGAGCAGATCTCACTGCTGCAGGCTGAGTCACGGTGACCTGACCTCTGGACTCTGAGGAGACACACACACAACCATCAAGCAGCTTCATCTCAGAGGACCCATGTTGTCTATCTGTTCAACGACTCAATCTGCTACAAGTCCATTCTACCAGCAGCTGAATCAGGGAGATTGGAATGTGTGGGGTTTCTTTGTTCTTCATCTTCATGACTGAACAGAGAAGCTTTAGTTGATGGCAGTTGATGTGACGTTTTCCTCTGTAAACGTTGCCATCAGAATGTTTGCTGCTCCATTTTGATTGTTGCTCTCCAGCTTCAGCTCAATAAAAACCTCTTCATCACATCAGTCCCATGTGGAGCTGCGTTGTTCCAACAACACTGAGCTCTCAGCTCATAGCAGTTCTACAATAAAGGTTCCAACACAATGTTCCATTGATCCATGAACAAAGCAGGCAGTGAGACCATGATGATGTCACATCTGTCCACTGTCCACATGTCAGAGCTGAAAATGATAGGATGCCATGTTCCCTTCAACAACAGTCCAGCAGAAAGCCACCATGAAGACCTGAGGAGGAGCAAGGCAGCTCACCACAGTCAGGAACTCCCAGTCACCTCAACAAGGTTTCTGTCCACTCACGTTCAACCAGACCAGCAGATCACCTGCATCCCCACTGCCTCACCACCAGAGGGCAGTAGAATATCAAATCTAGAGGTTTGGTCCATTGTGTCACAATGACATCAAAGACAAAATTCTGAAATCAAAGAGTAAAAAAATTCTGGGTTCAAAGAATTCTGAAGTCAAGTTTTGGAAGTCGATCATGAACATGAACCTCCAAGTCTGAAGTTTAAACTGGTAACTGTGGTTTGACTGGTTTGTTGTTTAAGTTACCAGGTTTGTAACAACTTTCCCATTCAAGGCCTTGAATTTCAGGGGAATCCTTGAACCAAGTCATGTCCAAATAAGGGCATTTCTGGTTCCTTGAAGCTGCCTTCGATGCTCAGCCACAGGTAAATCCCTCCTCCTAGTAACAGGACAAAGTAAACATTGTCCCCATGGTAACAGCCTCTCCTCACTGGTCACTACACAGTACGAACATTCCTAAAACATGGCTGCCGCTGATTTATGCTCATTGTTCACGGGGAAAGGAAAGTTTGTTTGAAGGTGAAAAGAACATTTAGATTATTTTTGATGGTAAAACCAGATTTTACCAGGAGTTTCTCCATTAAAACAGAAATGTTTGAGTTTCAGCTGATTTGACTTCCTCAACAACATTGGATTCCATTCTTCTTTCACTCACAAACCAAAAGCTTGAGACCAAATGAGGGCTGGACTGTAAACTGACTGGTCTCTGGCTCGCGCTAAGGAAGTTAGCATGTTTGTGTTCACCACCCCTTCCTAATAAGATGTTTGGAGTGTGCAGTCAACGCTGGTCTGACCTGTTCAGATTAGCCACACCCTCATTGGGTCTCAGTAAAGTGAGACAGGAAGGTTCCACTTCTAATGGAACATTTGAACGTTTGGAAGGAAGCAAGAGAGCAAACTGGCTTGCAGTGTGGTTCTGGTTCCAGTGACGTGTTCCTGGTCCTCCACCATCAATCCTCTCTAGTTCAGCTCCAACCCACCACAGAGCTCATGGCTCCTGGAAGACTTCTCTACTTTCCTCTGAACCTCCAGCTGAAACCCAGTTTGCAGTGCTGTTTGTTCCATGCAACTTACTTGACACAAACATCAGCAACACTGCACTGTCATGTCAAAGGTTGGTTTCTATTTAATCACTGAGGAAACGGAGAGCAAACCAAACCCTCCAGGATGCTGCCTCCCAAAAACAATTCCCTATGAATCATTCCATGACCTGGAAAACCACATCTGTCATGAACAGACTGGAATGTCCTGTGAGCAAAGAGTTCTGTGGAGGAAGAACCAGACGAGGCTTCCAAGACAGACGACGGAACACAAACATGCAGTCCACCCATGCAACATGGACTCTGAGCAGTTGGTGCAGGGCTGCCACGTTTCATTCACTAGCAAACATTCTATGATACCCAGCAGACTACAAACTACTGGGGTGTCACCATTGACTCTACTTGAAACAACTGGACTCACATCCAGTTTGAAGGTTTCTGACTTGGATCAACTTCATATTTTTATGTAACGGCCTCAAGAAATGGAAAAATGTAGAACGTTCATGTCATTACATGTTGTTCTCCATTGGGTCACTAGGGGGCAGCACCTACCTGCAACTCCTGGGAGCCCTCAGTCTCACCTCATTTTCAGGCTCCAACTAAAATGAAGCTTCAACTCTTCTGAATCCTCTCCACCTGTCAGATCTGTTTGAAACTTCCAGGTTTGATCAACATCCCAGTCTGAACACATCTACAGGTCAGTAGTGACCACAGCACCACCTACTGGCAAGAGGAAATGACAGATTTGACACTGAGATGTCCTCATGTAGCCTGTTCATGGTGTCCTGCTCAGATGTGGTCAGACCCACCCTGAGAGTTTGGGGAGAACCCTTGAAGCCTGGGACTTCAGGTCAAACGCTGAGACCACGGCGTGATGGAGAGTTCTGATGATTCATCAGCACAATCAAACTCTGAGAACTCCTCCCTCCCTGGTTGATCTGAGTCAAAGTTCCCATGTCTGATCAACTTCCTGTCCTGATGACATCACTACTGCAGGTGACCAGTTAGCATTGCTCTGTTTGATGAAGCTGCGTTCAGGGAATGAGGAAGTTTCCCTTTGTGTCACTGCTTCTCTACTAATCTGATCTCTGATCAGTTCACCAAGAAGAGTCTGGGGTCAGGGGCTTGATGAGTAGAGCTGTTTAGTCAGGAGGAGGCTGCTCTGATTGGTTCCTGACACTGAAACAAGACCCTCATATATTTATGATGACATCACCAATAGGAGCCTTCCCAGTCTGTCAGGGGGTAGAATTCAGTCAGCACCAATGACATCAGAGTCAGAGTTTAGACATCAAAGTATATTGGAAAATATACTGCAGTATAATAAATATTAGATTTCCATGTATGGGAACCTCACTCTCAAAAGTAAAAAGTATTCTTTGTGCTGGTGCAGGCCAAGATGGTGGTGTATGTGAGCTGAAGGAGGAGGGTGGGTTCTGTTCCTGTGTGTGGAACTCATCAGATCCAGGATCCAGGATCCAGCTGGACTTCAGCTTTCATCAAATATCAGGAGATTTGGACTCATTTAGAAATGTGTGGTGCCACCAGAGAGTCCTGAGTCCTGTGGAAGACGACAAGCTGTTGTTGGTGAACCTGCTGAAGATAAAATGTGTGTGTGTGTGTGTGTGTGTGTGTGTGTGTGTGTGTGTGTGTGTGTGTGTGTGTGTGTGTGTGTACATACGTTCATGTCTGTGTAGGTCCATGTGTGTATCGTTCAGCATGAGTGTCTATAAACTGATCTTTTGACTGAAAGGAAGGGTGATTTTGTTGAGAATGTGATCATTCAAAGTACACAGTGAAATGCTTTAATATATAAGAGCAGCAAATAAAATGGATTTTAAAAAATTAAAAATCTCTCTCTCTCTCACACCATTGGTCAAGGCAGACACAAAGATCATGAGAATCTGGATCTTGTGTTTGGCTTCAGTGAAACCAAACCAGATGAACCAACAAGTGTTCATTCTGGTGGTTTTTCAAACTTTCCAAAGCTGCTTTTATTTTGGCTGTTGAAACTTAGGAACGGAGAGTTCTCTCTTCTTCTTATCTTTAGTTCTGAAACCGTCTGTTGTCACGGTCCAGCAGCGATGCCTCTCGGTTGCTATGGTTACTGAGCTCAGAGAGAAATGAGCGACCGAAGACGAGTTTCCTCCAAGTCTCCTCAGCAGAGTCGTGTGAGGACGAGCAGCAGAAGTCTCAGCCTCCTGTCCCTTTTAGAGCTGATCAGTCTCTCTCTGCAGGGTCCAGTCGTCCCTCCCTGCTGCTGCTGCTGGTTTTTCTTGAAGTTCATTGAAAATCCAAGCAGAAGCAAAGTTGATGTGAGTGACATCATCAGAGAGAAGCTGCTAATCTGATGAAGGACCACAATCAGGATGAAGAATTGGGGATGAAGATCACAACGTCATCAGCAGAAAATCGGAATCCTAGTTCTTCTAGTTCTAGTTCTTCTCATCAAGCCTGTGTGTGTGTGTGTGTGTGTGTGTGTGTGTGTGTGTGTGTGTGTGTGTGTGTGTGTGTGTGTGAGTGTCAGCAGCTCCCAGCTGCAGCAGTCAGTTCAGTTTCACTTCAGTGTGACTGAGGGAGGTTTTTGTACGATGGTTTTTCACAGTGTGAACACCCCCTGACTGTTGATGCTGTGAAGACTCTGACAGTGATAAACGGCTGCATCTTCAGCCTGAACTCCACTGATGGTCAGAGTGAAGCCAGAGTTTGATCCACTGCCTGAAAAACGAGCTGGAATCCCTGATGCTCTCGAGGTGGCCCAGTAAATGAGAAGTTTAGGAGGTTCTCCTTCTCTCTGCTGGTACCAGGATAAACGGTTCCCACTATAAACATCCTGACTGGTTGAACATGGGAGGGAGACGGAGGCTCCTGGAGCAGATCTCACTGCTGCAGGCTGAGTCACGGTGACCTGACCTCTGGACTCTGAGGAGACACACACACAACCATCAAGCAGCTTCATCTCAGAGGACCCATGTTGTCTATCTGTTCAACGACTCAATCTGCTACAAGTCCATTCTACCAGCAGCTGAATCAGGGAGATTGGAATGTGTGGGGTTTCTTTGTTCTTCATCTTCATGACTGAACAGAGAAGCTTTAGTTGATGGCAGTTGATGTGACGTTTTCCTCTGTAAACGTTGCCATCAGAATGTTTGCTGCTCCATTTTGATTGTTGCTCTCCAGCTTCAGCTCAATAAAAACCTCTTCATCACATCAGTCCCATGTGGAGCTGCGTTGTTCCAACAACACTGAGCTCTCAGCTCATAGCAGTTCTACAATAAAGGTTCCAACACAATGTTCCATTGATCCATGAACAAAGCAGGCAGTGAGACCATGATGATGTCACATCTGTCCACTGTCCACATGTCAGAGCTGAAAATGATAGGATGCCATGTTCCCTTCAACAACAGTCCAGCAGAAAGCCACCATGAAGACCTGAGGAGGAGCAAGGCAGCTCACCACAGTCAGGAACTCCCAGTCACCTCAACAAGGTTTCTGTCCACTCACGTTCAACCAGACCAGCAGATCACCTGCATCCCCACTGCCTCACCACCAGAGGGCAGTAGAATATCAAATCTAGAGGTTTGGTCCATTGTGTCACAATGACATCAAAGACAAAATTCTGAAATCAAAGAGTAAAAAAATTCTGGGTTCAAAGAATTCTGAAGTCAAGTTTTGGAAGTCGATCATGAACCTGAACCTCCAAGTCTGAAGTTTAAACTGGTAACTGTGGTTTGACTGGTTTGTTGTTTAAGTTACCAGGTTTGTAACAACTTTCCCATTCAAGACCTTGAATTTCAGGGGAATCCTTGAACCAAGTCATGTCCAAATAAGGGCATTTCTGGTTCCTTGAAGCTGCCTTCGATGCTCAGCCACAGGTAAATCCCTCCTCCTAGTAACAGGACAAAGTAAACATTGTCCCCATGGTAACAGCCTCTCCTCACTGGTCACTACACAGTACGAACATTCCTAAAACATGGCTGCCGCTGATTTATGCTCATTGTTCACGGGGAAAGGAAAGTTTGTTTGAAGGTGAAAAGAACATTTAGATTATTTTTGATGGTAAAACCAGATTTTACCAGGAGTTTCTCCATTAAAACAGAAATGTTTGAGTTTCAGCTGATTTGACTTCCTCAACAACATTGGATTCCATTCTTCTTTCACTCACAAACCAAAAGCTTGAGACCAAATGAGGGCTGGACTGTAAACTGACTGGTCTCTGGCTCGCGCTAAGGAAGTTAGCATGTTTGTGTTCACCACCCCTTCCTAATAAGATGTTTGGAGTGTGCAGTCAACGCTGGTCTGACCTGTTCAGATTAGCCACACCCTCATTGGGTCTCAGTAAAGTGAGACAGGAAGGTTCCACTTCTAATGGAACATTTGAACGTTTGGAAGGAAGCAAGAGAGCAAACTGGCTTGCAGTGTGTTTCTGGTTCCAGTGACGTGTTCCTGGTCCTCCACCATCAATCCTCTCTAGTTCAGCTCCAACCCACCACAGAGCTCCAGGCTCCTGGAAGACTTCTCTACTTTCCTCTGAACCTCCAGCTGAAACCCAGTTTGCAGTGCTGTTTGTTCCATGCAACTTACTTGACACAAACATCAGCAACACTGCACTGTCATGTCAAAGGTTGGTTTCTATTTAATCACTGAGGAAACGGAGAGCAAACCAAACCCTCCAGGACGCTGCCTCCCAAAAACAATTCCCTGTGAATCATTCCATGACCTGGAAAACCACATCTGTCATGAACAGACTGGAATGTCCTGTGAGCAAAGAGTTCTGTGGAGGAAGAACCAGACGAGGCTTCCAAGACAGACGACGGAACACAAACATGCAGTCCACCCATGCAACATGGACTCTGAGCAGTTGGTGCAGGGCTGCCACGTTTCATTCACTAGCAAACATTCTATGACACCCAGCAGACTACAAACTACTGGGGTGTCACCATTGACTCTACTTGAAACAACTGGACTCACATCCAGTTTGAAGGTTTCTGACTTGGATCAACTTCATATTTTTATGTAACGGCCTCAAGAAATGGAAAAATGTAGAACGTTCATGTCATTACATGTTGTTCTCCATTGGGTCACTAGGGGGCAGCACCTACCTGCAACTCCTGGGAGCCCTCAGTCTCACCTCATTTTCAGGCTCCAACTAAAATGAAGCTTCAACTCTTCTGAATCCTCTCCACCTGTCAGATCTGTTTGAAACTTCCAGGTTTGATCAACATCCCAGTCTGAACACATCTACAGGTCAGTAGTGACCACAGCACCACCTACTGGCAACAGGAAATGACAGATTTGACACTGAGATGTCCTCATGTAGCCTGTTCATGGTGTCCTGCTCAGATGTGGTCAGACCCACCCTGAGAGTTTGGGGAGAACCCTTGAAGCCTGGGACTTCAGGTCAAACGCTGAGACCACGGCGTGATGGAGAGTTCTGATGATTCATCAGCACAATCAGACTCTGAGAACTCCTCCCTCCCTGGTTGATCTGAGTCAAAGTTCCCATGTCTGATCAACTTCCTGTCCTGATGACATCACTACTGCAGGTGACCAGTTAGCATTGCTCTGTTTGATGAAGCTGCGTTCAGGGAATGAGGAAGTTTCCCTTTGTGTCACTGCTTCTCTACTAATCTGATCTCTGATCAGTTCACCAAGAAGAGTCTGGGGTCAGGGGCTTGATGAGTAGAGCTGTTTAGTCAGGAGGAGGCTGCTCTGATTGGTTCCTGACACTGAAACAAGACCTTCATATATTCATGATGACATCACCAATAGGAGCCTTCAGTCTGTCAGGGGGTAGAATTCAGTCAACACCAATGACATCAGAGTCAGAGTTTAGACATCAAAGTATATTGGAAAATATACTGCAGTATAATAAATATTAGATTTCCATGTATGGGAACCTCACTCTCAAAAGTAAAAAGTATTCTTTGTGCTGGTGCAGGCCAAGATGGTGGTGTATGTGAGCTGAAGGAGGAGGGTGGGTTCTGTTCCTGTGTGTGGAACTCATCAGATCCAGGATCCAGGATCCAGCTGGACTTCAGCTTTCATCAAATATCAGGAGATTTGGACTCATTTAGAAATGTGTGGTGCCACCAGAGAGTCCTGAGTCCTGTGGAAGACGACAAGCTGTTGTTGGTGAACCTGCTGAAGATAAAATGTGTGTGTGTGTGTGTGTGTGTGTGTGTGTGTGTGTGTGTGTGTGTGTGTGTGTGTACATACGTTCATGTCTGTGTAGGTCCATGTGTGTATCGTTCAGCATGAGTGTCTATAAACTGATCTTTTGATTGAAAGGAAGGGTGATTTTGTTGAGAATGTGATCATTCAAAGTACACAGTGAAATGCTTTAATATATAAGAGCAGCAAATAAAATGGATTTTAAAAAATTAAAAATCTCTCTCTCTCTCACACCATTGGTCAAGGCAGACACAAAGATCATGAGAATCTGGATCTTGTGTTTGGCTTCAGTGAAACCAAACCAGATGAACCAACAAGTGTTCATTCTGGTGGTTTTTCAAACTTTCCAAAGCTGCTTTTATTTTGGCTGTTGAAACTTAGGAACGGAGAGTTCTCTCTTCTTCTTATCTTTAGTTCTGAAACCGTCTGTTGTCACGGTCCAGCAGCGATGCCTCTCGGTTGCTATGGTTACTGAGCTCAGAGAGAAATGAGCGACCGAAGACGAGTTTCCTCCAAGTCTCCTCAGCAGAGTCGTGTGAGGACGAGCAGCAGAAGTCTCAGCCTCCTGTCCCTTTTAGAGCTGATCAGTCTCTCTCTGCAGGGTCCAGTCGTCCCTCCCTGCTGCTGCTGCTGGTTTTTCTTGAAGTTCATTGAAAATCCAAGCAGAAGCAAAGTTGATGTGAGTGACATCATCAGAGAGAAGCTGCTAATCTGATGAAGGACCACAATCAGGATGAAGAATTGGGGATGAAGATCACAACGTCATCAGCAGAAAATCGGAATCCTAGTTCTTCTAGTTCTAGTTCTTCTCATCAAGCCTGTGTGTGTGTGTGTGTGTGTGTGTGTGTGTGTGTGTGTGTGTGTGTGTGTGTGTGTGTGTGTGTGTGTGTGTGTGTGTGTGTGTGAGTGTCAGCAGCTCCCAGCTGCAGCAGTCAGTTCAGTTTCACTTCAGTGTGACTGAGGGAGGTTTTTGTACGATGGTTTTTCACAGTGTGAACACCCCCTGACTGTTGATGTAGTGAAGACTCTGACAGTGATAAACGGCTGCATCTTCAGCCTGAACTCCACTGATGGTCAGAGTGAAGCCAGAGTTTGATCCACTGCCTGAAAAACGAGCTGGAATCCCTGATGCTCTCGAGGTGGCCCAGTAAATGAGAAGTTTAGGAGGTTCTCCTTCTCTCTGCTGGTACCAGGATAAACGGTTCCCACTATAAACATCCTGACTGGTTGAACATGGGAGGGAGACGGAGGCTCCTGGAGCAGATCTCACTGCTGCAGGCTGAGTCACGGTGACCTGACCTCTGGACTCTGAGGAGACACACACACAACCATCAAGCAGCTTCATCTCAGAGGACCCATGTTGTCTATCTGTTCAACGACTCAATCTGCTACAAGTCCATTCTACCAGCAGCTGAATCAGGGAGATTGGAATGTGTGGGGTTTCTTTGTTCTTCATCTTCATGACTGAACAGAGAAGCTTTAGTTGATGGCAGTTGATGTGACGTTTTCCTCTGTAAACGTTGCCATCAGAATGTTTGCTGCTCCATTTTGATTGTTGCTCTCCAGCTTCAGCTCAATAAAAACCTCTTCATCACATCAGTCCCATGTGGAGCTGCGTTGTTCCAACAACACTGAGCTCTCAGCTCATAGCAGTTCTACAATAAAGGTTCCAACACAATGTTCCATTGATCCATGAACAAAGCAGGCAGTGAGACCATGATGATGTCACATCTGTCCACTGTCCAGATGTCAGAGCTGAAAATGATAGGATGCCATGTTCCCTTCAACAACAGTCCAGCAGAAAGCCACCATGAAGACCTGAGGAGAAGCAAGGCAGCTCACCACAGTCAGGAACTCCCAGTCACCTCAACAAGGTTTCTGTCCACTCACGTTCAACCAGACCAGCAGATCACCTGCATCCCCACTGCCTCACCACCAGAGGGCAGTAGAATATCAAATCTAGAGGTTTGGTCCATTGTGTCACGATGACATCAAAGACAAAATTCTGAAATCAAAGAGTAAAAAAATTCTGGGTTCAAAGAATTCTGAAGTCAAGTTTTGGAAGTCGATCATGAACATGAACCTCCAAGTCTGAAGTTTAAACTGGTAACTGTGGTTTGACTGGTTTGTTGTTTAAGTTACCAGGTTTGTAACAACTTTCCCATTCAAGGCCTTGAATTTCAGGGGAATCCTTGAACCAAGTCATGTCCAAATAAGGGCATTTCTGGTTCCTTGAAGCTGCCTTCGATGCTCAGCCACAGGTAAATCCCTCCTCCTAGTAACAGGACAAAGTAAACATTGTCCCCATGGTAACAGCCTCTCCTCACTGGTCACTACACAGTACGAACATTCCTAAAACATGGCTGCCGCTGATTTATGCTCATTGTTCACGGGGAAAGGAAAGTTTGTTTGAAGGTGAAAAGAACATTTAGATTATTTTTGATGGTAAAACCAGATTTTACCAGGAGTTTCTCCATTAAAACAGAAATGTTTGAGTTTCAGCTGATTTGACTTCCTCAACAACATTGGATTCCATTCTTCTTTCACTCACAAACCAAAAGCTTGAGACCAAATGAGGGCTGGACTGTAAACTGACTGGTCTCTGGCTCGCGCTAAGGAAGTTAGCATGTTTGTGTTCACCACCCCTTCCTAATAAGATGTTTGGAGTGTGCAGTCAACGCTGGTCTGATCTGTTCAGATTAGCCACACCCTCATTGGGTCTCAGTAAAGTGAGACAGGAAGGTTCCACTTCTAATGGAACATTTGAACGTTTGGAAGGAAGCAAGAGAGCAAACTGGCTTGCAGTGTGGTTCTGGTTCCAGTGACGTGTTCCTGGTCCTCCACCATCAATCCTCTCTAGTTCAGCTCCAACCCACCACAGAGCTCCAGGCTCCTGGAAGACTTCTCTACTTTCCTCTGAACCTCCAGCTGAAACCCAGTTTGCAGTGCTGTTTGTTCCATGCAACTTACTTGACACAAACATCAGCAACACTGCACTGTCATGTCAAAGGTTGGTTTCTATTTAATCACTGAGGAAACGGAGAGCAAACCAAACCCTCCAGGACGCTGCCTCCCAAAAACAATTCCCTGTGAATCATTCCATGACCTGGAAAACCACATCTGTCATGAACAGACTGGAATGTCCTGTGAGCAAAGAGTTCTGTGGAGGAAGAACCAGACGAGGCTTCCAAGACAGACGACGGAACACAAACATGCAGTCCACCCATGCAACATGGACTCTGAGCAGTTGGTGCAGGGCTGCCACGTTTCATTCACTAGCAAACATTCTATGACACCCAGCAGACTACAAACTACTGGGGTGTCACCATTGACTCTACTTGAAACAACTGGACTCACATCCAGTTTGAAGGTTTCTGACTTGGATCAACTTCATATTTTTATGTAACGGCCTCAAGAAATGGAAAAATGTAGAACGTTCATGTCATTACATGTTGTTCTCCATTGGGTCACTAGGGGGCAGCACCTACCTGCAACTCCTGGGAGCCCTCAGTCTCACCTCATTTTCAGGCTCCAACTAAAATGAAGCTTCAACTCTTCTGAATCCTCTCCACCTGTCAGATCTGTTTGAAACTTCCAGGTTTGATCAACATCCCAGTCTGAACACATCTACAGGTCAGTAGTGACCACAGCACCACCTACTGGCAACAGGAAATGACAGATTTGACACTGAGATGTCCTCATGTAGCCTGTTCATGGTGTCCTGCTCAGATGTGGTCAGACCCACCCTGAGAGTTTGGGGCGAACCCTTGAAGCCTGGGACTTCAGGTCAAACGCTGAGACCACGGCGTGATGGAGAGTTCTGATGATTCATCAGCACAATCAGACTCTGAGAACTCCTCCCTCCCTGGTTGATCTGAGTCAAAGTTCCCATGTCTGATCAACTTCCTGTCCTGATGACATCACTACTGCAGGTGACCAGTTAGCATTGCTCTGTTTGATGAAGCTGCGTTCAGGGAATGAGGAAGTTTCCCTTTGTGTCACTGCTTCTCTACTAATCTGATCTCTGATCAGTTCACCAAGAAGAGTCTGGGGTCAGGGGCTTGATGAGTGGAGCTGTTTAGTCAGGAGGAGGCTGCTCTGATTGGTTCCTGAGACTGAAACAAGACCTTCATATATTTATGATGACATCACCGATAGGAGCCTTCCCAGTCTGTCAGGGGGTAGAATTCAGTCAGCACCAATGACATCAGAGTCAGAGTTCAGACATCAAAGACAGACATTAAAGCCTCTCCTATAAAACAAGTAAATAGTGGAATATTTTGGAAATGACTGCAATACAGTATATAAATATTCTAGTTCCATACATGGGAACCTGGTTCTTCTGCTCTTTAACATCCTGCAATAGGAATGGACCGTCTATGACAAAGTATCAATAAATCTATCAAGGAGGAAGAAGAATTCTGATCAAAGAACTGAAGTCAATCTGGAGATCAGTTGATCTCTGGAAGGAGGAGGAGGAGGCATCCTGTGCTTTTATCTCTCTGTTCATGTTTCCTGCTGTGTGTGTGTGAGTGTGTGTGTGTGTGTGTGTGTGAGTGTGTGTGTGTGTGTGTGTGTGTGTGTGTGTGTGTGTGAGTGTGTGTGTGTGTGTGTGTGAGTGTGTCCCAGCTGCAGCAGTCAGTTCAGGTTCCTTCAGTGTGACTGAGGGAGGTTTCTGTCCGATGGTTTCTCCCAGTGTGAACACAGCCTGACTGCTGATGCTGTGCCGACTCTGACAGTGGTTCAGTTTTTCTCAGTGGCTTTGTTGCTGCTCTCACATCAGAATGAAAGTTCTCTCAACTCTGAGTTCAGCCTCCACAACATCGAGTCACTTGTTTCTCCTTCCTTTGATCAAATAGCGAACGCTTTTGGACGAGGAGGGAGGAAACCACGGCGTTTCACTGCTTTACATTTAGAATCTCACGCCAAGCCGGAGAAGCAGGTCCTGAATCAGTCACGTGGTCACTGCCGGCTGGCGAGGCTTCGGACGTCACCACATACGTAATCAATACGCGCTTCACAGAACGAGACGAAGACGCGGGACGTTTCAAACAACAAGGAAAGAAGGAGGAGTCCGTGAACCCCCGGCCTCGGTCTTTGTCTCCTGAAGGCTGAGTGGCGCCAGTAGAACCTCAACATGTGCGCCGCGCAGCTGCTGCGGGTGTCGGTCCAGGAGCGGATCCTCGCCGCCGCTGAAGACTTCCTGCTGCAGCTGGGAGAAGGAGACTCAGCGGCTGGAGTCCCGGTGCTGAGAGCGCTGCTCACCGAGCGGCTGGCGGCGGCCGCGGAGCAGATCGTGGCTCTGCTGGAGGAAACCGTGGCGGAGTACGAGCGGGAGAACCGCCGGCAGAGGTTGCTGCTCGATGCCGTGCTGAAGCTCCGAGTCAGGCTGGACAGAGCAGGTCAGTCCCCGCAGGGACCTGCTGGGCCCCTCATTCAGCCAGGAAGTGGAGCTGCAGAGGCCCTCAGAGAGCATTTTAGGGGATTTTAGGTGTAAAAAGCCATTTCCGGGTTGTGTGTGAACGTCTGAAAGGTAAAATGTAAAAATTCAAAGGTCAAAATCAAAGGGTAAACTAGTTTTTCTGTGGATTGTTGTCCAGACTTCTTTTGTAGTTTTTACCCTGTCCTGTTCAGCAGCAGCATCCATGTTCCTGGTGCCATGTTGGACTGAAGCAGTTCTACTCTGCTAAGGAGGAACCTGATAAACTCCTCCTATCACCTTCTGTGTTGAACTTTATTAGGAATGGTGTTGGTTCATTGATGAAGCTACCGGACTGAGACTCAGGAGAGGACAGGAAGAGAGAGCAGGGACAGGACAGGGAGGACAAGGGGGGGGCAACAATAGGAGAAAAACAAACAAACAAAAACAGTAGCAACAATAACAACAGAGATTTATCGAGGATTCGATCGGAAATTCTACTGGTCACCAAGAGACAAACTATAAAAATAGACCAGAGAGAGAGAGAGAGAGAGAGTAGAGCCAGCAGGTATTTATTCTCAGAGTATTACAGTTCTACAACACAGAACAACAGACGTTAGCGATGTCGAGAAAAAGCCCCCCCTCACATCTTACCAACCTGTCTTTGTAGCCAGAGAGGCGTGTATTTTGAGACCAGGTGTGTGTGTGCGCGTGTGTGTGTGTGCGTGCTACGGTTTGTCTTGGATGAGGTGGGTAGCTGACTGTAGCTGATGTGGGGGACCAGAACATCACACCCCCAGTCCAGGACAGCAGGCAGGTCAGGACCAAGCCACCAGGGCACCCAGAAACCCCCTGAACACAGGGAGCCCCAGGAAGCCCCCCCCCCCCACCCCCCAGGCCACAGGCCCAACCCATGCCAGGACCCGCAGGAAAGCATAGGAGCAGCAACCCCCACCCGGAGGCAGCCCACAGAGAGATGGGGCAGAGAGATGACCCTGGGCCCACCAGGCACACCCCCCCCCCCCCCCACAGCAGGAGCTGAGCCCAGGGGGATGGAGCCCCGCCAGCATCGAGGCCCACCCACACCCCACGCCAAGACGGGGCAAACCACAGCCCACTACAACGACCAGGCCCACCGCCCCCAGACAGAGCTACCCCCCAACCTCCTGACCCCAATACCCTCCACCCGTCCCCTGTTCTCCCCTTTCCCCCGGAGCAGGTCAAGCTTCAGGCTATAAGGCAACACCAGCCAGCAACCCCCCCCCCCCCAAAAAAAGGAAAAAAGGACCCCCCACTCACCCAAGAGGCCTATGGCCACCTTCCAGGGTGAGCCGAAGGCACCCACATCCGGGACCGCCACCCCCAGACAAAAAACAATCCTATCCTCATCTTCCTCCTACAGGGGCTGAGCACTCCATCGATGCAGACGCAGTCCAGGGCACCTCAGACCCTGTAAAACCGCCAGCAAGGGATCCACCACACAACAGCAAGGCCTGCGACCAACCCCAGCCCAACCACCATACTGGGAGGCACCCATCCCAAGAACACCAGTCAGGCCCCCAGGCCAGCAGTGCAGTTAGCAAAAGGGGCAGCAATGGACTCACTCCCCGCCCCAGCTGCCCCCCCATCCCAACATGGGCGCAGGGTGTGTGTTGTGCGTGGGAGTGTAGATGTGATGGTGTGGATGACTAGAATGTAGTTAAAATTCAGGGAGGCACCCGGGGCATGGGAGCGCCGCCGGTTGCTTGTTTGTGTGCCATTTATTCTTTTTTATATATAAATATTAATATTAATATTGGTCCAGACGTTATGTGTGCCAGAGAGCTAAGTATTTCCTGTGTAGGTGTTTTTTTGTTGTTATTTTTTGATGGCACCATGAGGATCATGAAGTGAAAGAAACAAAGACCTGACGCATCAGTGGATCTCAGGAATCGTCATTCCAGGGCTGGAACCTGAGGTGTGAGTCACTGTCAATGGTCAATGTGAAGAACACTCCCATTGACAGGCATCAGAAGCATGTTACCATTGAACTGAACCAAGACAAGACCAAGCTGAGGGGACATTCACACTGTGTTGCTAACTCCTGCTAACTGAGTCGTGTGTGACAGGCTGGCCCAGCATGCTGTGCATGTTGGTGTCCTTGTGTCGTTCTTCTGTAGGCTGCTACGGTGCTACCTTGTTAAAAGATGATCCTGTAGACTGGAAATTATATCAGCCCATTAAAAACAACCTTTTTTTCTCCACTGCCTGGTTGGCCTGGGCTGGACCGGCCATTAGGGAATCATTCCACTTCTCCCAGTGGCCAGCACCTCCCTGGCTGTGAGTGTAGGTGGGCTGACATGTTTAGCATCGGTACAGGTTACCTCTGGTTCTAGGGACTGAACTCTCATTCTCCTACAGGGTCTCATTCTAGAAATGAACATTCTGACTAGCAGATGTGATCATGAATGGACAAAACCATTCAGCAGAGGGGACCTATGACCTTTGACCTGGGTGACACAACGTTGATCCAAGCATCTGAAGCCAGCGTTTCTATTCCCAGTTTGCTGACTGGTCCTCAGTAGCAGGACGTCTCTTTTCATTGAGTTGATTTCTGTTTCTGTCTGTTGCTCCGCTGTTTCAGAGTCAAATGAAGAGATTTCTGATGTTGCTGTTTGTGTCCTGCAGATGTGGAGCAGCTGCTGGTGATTAAAGAAGAGGTTCCCCCTGAGCTGCAGGACCCAGAGCCCCCCCACATTAAAGAGGAGAGGGAGGAGCTCTGGACCAGTGAGGAGGGAGGGCAGCTTCAAGGACAGGAGGAGGCTGATATCACCACGTTCCCCTTCACTCTGTTCCCTGTGAAGAGTGAAGGGGACGAAGAGAAACCTCAGTTCCCACAGCTTCATCAGAGTCTAACTGAGGAGAACTTGAAAGAAGAGTCTCTGAGCAGCAGCCCAATTCATCCTCTGAAAACAGAAGCTGATGGAGAAGAGTGTGGAGGACCAGAACCAGAACCAGCCAGCAAGGTAGATCCAGATCCACTTGTACAACCCCAGACTGAAGACCAGATGTCAGACTCTTCTGAAGCTGAGACTGAAGTGAGTAAGGATGATTGGGTCAGACCTGATAACACGGCCACCTCTAAGCACAAGGAACCCTTTGGCTCAAGGAGGAATTTGCTTCAGAAACTGAGCCCAGGACAGGAAGTGACTCATTGCAGTTCAAAAGAACAAAAACTAAAGACTGAAAGAGAATCAGAGATCATCAGGAACGTGACCTTTGGTCCTTCTGAATCTCAGACAGAATTCAGTGAGGATGAGCGTCCCTTTAGGTGCTCAACATGCAGTAAAGGTTTTAGATGCAGGAGTGGTTTGGATACACACATGAGAACACACAATGGGGAGAAACCATTCCCATGCTCAGTTTGTGGCAAATGTTTTTCAGTAAAGGGAAGTCTGAAAACACACTTGAGAACACACACTGGGGACAAACCATTCACCTGCTCAGTTTGTGACACAAGATTCTCAAATAAGGCAAATCTAGAATCACACATGAGAAGACACACTGGGGAGAAACCATTCCCCTGCTCAGTTTGTGGCAAAAAATTCTCAGTTAAGGTTTGTCTGGAAAGACACATGAGAACGCACACTGGGGAGAAACCATTTCCTTGCTCAGTTTGCGGCAGAAGGTTTTCAGAAAAGGGAAGTCTGAAGAAACACATGAGAACACACACTGGGGAGAAACCATTCCCCTGCTCAGTTTGTGTCAAAAAATTCTCAGTTAAGGTTTGTCTGGAAAGACACATGAGAACGCACACTGGGGAGAAACCGTTTCCCTGCTCAGTTTGTGGCAGAAGGTTTTCAGAAAAGGGAAGTCTGAAAAGACACATGAGAACACACACTGGGGACAAACCATTCCCCTGCTCAGTTTGTGACACAAGATTGTCAAATAAGGCAAATCTAGAATCACACATGAGAAGACACACTGGGGAGAAACCATTCCCCTGCTCAGTTTGTGTCAAAAAATTCTCAGTTAAGGGAAGTCTTGAAAGACACATGAGAACCCATACTGGGGAGAAAACACTTTGCCATGCTGTGGCTGTGAAGCATGACAAAAGAGCGAGGTGCAGGTAGGGCTGAATGAACAGCCCCCCACCCTCCAGATACCTGCTTCAACACAACTGCTTTCTCCAG
Source organism: Aulostomus chinensis (assembly GCF_037954235.1). NCBI lineage: Eukaryota > Metazoa > Chordata > Actinopteri > Syngnathiformes > Aulostomidae > Aulostomus > Aulostomus chinensis. The sequence goes on along the minus strand of NC_141320.1, from coordinate 13,333,851 downwards.
GATTTTAGAGAGGAGGGGAGGTTAGCTATCAGTCCATAGTTGGCTAGAACCTCAGGGTCTAGAGGAGGCTTCTGAAGCTGTGGTTTAATGACAGCTACCTTCAAGGACTGTGGTTCATGTCCTGTTACTACAGACAGAGGAATCAGATTGAATAAAGAGGTGCTCACTGAGGGAAGACTTCCTTAGGCAGCCTAGTAGGAAACAATCTAAGAGACAGGATGAAGGTTTTGATGAGGCCATCATTGAATGAAGTTCTGGACTGTTAATTTGATAAAAGTGGTCTAAAGAAACATCTGGTTCAACAGCAGTTTCTGTGTTGACTGAGTTTACAGGTAAATTAGAATCTCTTGAGGACAGGAGCTGATTAATTTGATCCTTATAGTTCCTATGTTGTCATCAAAGAAGCTCCTAAAGTCGTCTCTGCTGAGAGCTGAAGGAGTCCAGGGTCTAAAGAGTCAGGACTCTGTCAGTTTAGCTCAGTGCTGGAAAGAAACCTGGACTGTTTTCTGTTCCTCTGTTAGTGATGAATAATAGGAGGCTCTTTCTGCCAGGCTAAATGTGATCCATCCTGCTGAGAGGAGCACCACATTCTTTCTGGTTGTTGTTCCTCTGGCTTTAGTTGCCAAGTGTTGAATTCTACCACAGAGCTGTTCTCTGTTGTTAATGTTCTTCTTTTTGAAGGACCGATGGAGTCGTTAGTGTGGTGGTGTTTATTGTACTGCTGTGTTGTGATGTCGAAGTCTACGTCAAGCATTGTGACAGCCGCCAGTCACGAGCCACAAGTCTCCAGTCTCCAGCATCTCCAATATCTTCAGTCTCAAGTCTCAAGCCTCCAGTTTCTGGTCTCAAGTCTCCAGTCTCCAGTCTCTCCAGTCTCTCATCTTAAGCCAAGTCTCCAGTCTCCAGTCTCCAGTCTCTTTAACAAACCTCTTTTGTGCACCCTCCTTCCCCTCCTCTTCATTTGGGTCTACTTCCCTTCACCCTGCCTCCTGACAAACAAAGGAAATGCGTCACCAAACAAAGGAAAAAGCAAGCTTCTGCAGCAGTGAGCCTGCAGTTTTATCTACCATGAGATCAACCTCCAAATGACTCAACTCAGAAACAGGCATCTCTGTTGTTGTCATCCATCCAGTTACTGAACAGTGAACTTAAAGTTAACAGAAGAATAGAAAGTTTATTAAAAGACAAGTTTATGAGGACAGTTAATAAAAAGGTTTAAAGAGAGTATTTTTATAGGGAAAATGCTGGAGTTCCTTGTCCTTTGCTTGGATTTGTTTGCTTTTTTATTGAGTTTGACTCGCTGGAAGAAGACTTGTTGATCCAGGAATGAAGCTGGATTCTTCTGTGCAGAGCATTCATTGAGTTGAAGTGTGGCTGTACATTCAATGATCAGTGTTAGGGTTTCCTCTCCTGTGTTCAGCTGTTGCTCATACACACACACACACACACACACACACACACACACACACACACACACTGCTGTGTCTGAACACTGAAGCTGAGGAGAGAGACTAATTTGCACCATCTTTTGGGGTTTCTATCTCTTTCCACACACAAATGCAGGCTGGCTCCTGAGTGGTTCATAGCTTTTATGAAGGCGTGTGCTTTGTTGCCATGGAGACCAGAGCTTCAACAGGTTGATGAGTTCTTGAAAGCAGAGTTGGAGTTTGTTTGTGGACTGAACAGTAAACTCCTTTCTTTTGTGGGACTTTTGAATAAAACATTGAAATGAAAATCACTCTCCTTATCGTTTTTGATGCTACAGTTTTTATGTTTCTGTAGACGTTTGGATTCAAGGATCTTGATTGTCAAACCACTCACATTTCCATGTTGGTGGTACGAAAATTGAACTCTGGTCCTGGGGTAGCAAGAGATAGCATAATAAAGAGTGGAGGACAGAAATAAGGATTTACAGACAGAAAAGATATCAAGTTGAGGGACACTGCACTTAGAGGATGAGGGACCAGTTGTTGCTCTGTGGATGGGAGAGGGTGGAGACTACAGAGCAGGGCTCCAGCTCAGCAGTCTGACAGCTGCAGGGAAGAAACTGTTCCTGAGCCTGGTGGTCCGGCTCTGGATGCTCCTCAACCACCTTCCAGAGGGGAGAGGACGCAGCAGACTGTGGGCGGGATGGGTGGAGTCCTCCATGATGCGGAGGGCCCTCACTTTGCATCGTGAGGTGTAGAGGTCCCAGATGGAGGGAGGACTGCTCCCCAGAGTTCTCTGTGCAGCCTTGACCCCCCTCTGCAGAGCCTATCTTTCAGCAGCCGTGTGGCTCCGTGCCACACGGTGATGCAGGTGCACAGGACGCTCTCCACCACACAGCGGTAGAAGTTCCTCAGGACGGAGCTCTCCAGTCCAGCTCTCCACAGCTCCCTGAGGAAGTAGAGACGCTGCTGGGCCTTCCAGACCAGATGGGAGGTGTTGGCACTCCAGGTGAGGTCACTGGATATGTGCACACCCAGGTACCTGGAGCTGGAGACCACTTCCACAGCTGTGCCACTGATGTGCAGGGGGGGAGGGTGCCTGACCCTCTGAAAGTCCACCTCCATCTCCTTGGTCTTCTGGACGCTGATGCAGAGGTTGTCTGCTCTGCTCCACTGCACCAGGTGTTCCACCTCCTCTCTGGATTCAGACTCATCCTTGTTGGTGATGCGTCCTACTAGAGGAGGACTCCAGTGGACTAAAGGGGACTAGAGTTGTTCTACATGTCGGACTTCATCATTGGATGGTTTCAGAGTCTGAAAAAGCACCGAAAAAACTACAGCAATGTACTGACATCGGTACTTTGTACTTTTGAATACTGAAGTATTTTTGAAAAAAAAGTTCCTGGTTACTTTAACTTGAGTAAAATTTTGGCCGAGCAACTTTTTGTTGTCGTTGAGTAAGATTTGACTCTGAGTATCAATACTTTGACTCAAGTACTGGAGTTGAGTACTTTTACCACCACTGTTTAAGGAGGACATCATGGCAACAAATATTCACCCTGATCCTTGTCTGAAAGGAGAACCCAGTTCATGGTCGACTTCCAAAACTTGACTTCAAAATACTTTGAATTCAGATGATTTTTTTTTACTTTTTGATCTCAGAATTTGGTCTTTGATGTTGCAGTGACAGAATGGACCAAACCTGCTTATCGCCTACAGGAAGACCAAGCAGTCAAGAACTAGTTAAAATATGAAGCTCTGATAACTCAGAAATGTAAAAACCTCATAGCACCACAATGTTTTGAGTCATGAGAGCACTTTTGAATTTTAAGTGAACAGCACTGAAGAACTTTAACTGAGGTTTATCAGTGTACTTCAATCTTTGAACTTGTCCCAATGCTAAAAGGACTGGAGAGTCAACAGGTTCAACTGTGAGCAGAGCTTTAAACAGACAGAAACAACAGTCATCAGGACAGAATGTGGTAGCACCAGCAGCAGTGGTGAGAGAGTCACATCAATCAAACACAACTGCTAAGTGTCAGCATGAACAAATCCATTCCCACAGGCAGTGGTGACAGCTGCACAGGATCAGTTTGATGGAAGGACCCACCTTGATTTCTGCTGCTGCTCAGCTCTGGTTTCTCTTTCTTAAACTCTCCACCACCTGTGGTCTCAGTGCTAGTTGTGCTTCAATCCCTCTGTGCTGTGCTACACTGAGGGGTGGTTCTCACTTCTTCTTCTCCCTCCCATCTTTAGCCTGTGGAGTCTCCACAACTGGAGGTTGATGACAGGCCACTTGGCAGCGTCTTGACGGCGAACTCCACTGATGCACAATGCCTCATCCTGACAGGTGACCCATCATCACGGAGGGCAGTGGCTGGTCAGCGGGCCCATGCCGTCTGAGGGAGACACTCAGGCTCGGAGTGGCCATCTGGAGGACCGGGAGTTTTCTTGAACGGCCGGTGCCCCCGGCGGCCGGATGGGCCGGTGTGAGCAGGCATTTAAAAATATATATTTCTGGTAAAAACGCAGATACAGCGGTTAGTTTGTTTTTGTGTTAAAATGAGAAACAGACCCATCTAGTTGTAGTGCCACCACTCAGCGGCCGCCTTGCAGTCAGAAGCCATGAAGACTGTTGCCCAGTAAGAGGAAGGAGAAAGGAGGAGCCGAAAAAGAGAGACTCCGCAAAAGAAAAGCAGCTGAGGCAACTGCAGCCAAATTTCCAAAACTCGACACGTTCTTCCCCAAGCATGTCCAACAAGAGGGGACAGGTAAATAGTAAACTTATCCTGTGTTAACTTAGCTAAGCTAACGTTAATGTTAGCTCAGGCTGTACTAGCAGCTATAACCGTGCAGCCTGACAAACTTTGGCTATCTGTGACTGTGTTTGGCTACTGGCTAGTCTAGCCAGTAGCTGTTAAGTGCTAACGCTAATGTTACGCCGCACTGTTATTGTATCGTTTTTTGGCAAACGTCAGCCACTCACTGACAGTCAAAAGTTGTCTCTTCTTAAAAGTTTGGCACTCATGTGAGAAACTTCTGTCTTAGCTTCACAGCAGATGGCTGCAGCCTCTCAGCAGACCAGCAGTGCCAGTGAAGATTACGAAGACCCAGTTCCACATCATCGTTGTCCAGTTCCACACATGTCCCTGGAAAACGATGATGTTATTAACACAGTTGCAGAGACCAGTGCACTGCTCAGGCTCTTGTTAATGGTTTGATGAAGGAAAAAAAAAAAAAGTGTACCAGGGTTGTAAAATGCTATTAGATAGCAAGCTCTGGTGAGTTTAGAGAGACCAGACCACTGCACTGCTCAGGTGTTTTTTTTTTTTTGTTCAATGTTTATTTATGTTGGTCCTCCCAACACTAGAGAAATATATCAGTGTGATTACTGTTTGCACTAAATGTGGTTAACTGTTAGAACTGTTATTGAGAGAAACATAACATGTTGGCTCTCGTGGTCATTCTGTATGTCCATGTTGTACACCATTGTGTACCACAGTGTTGGAATGGATACAGTATGTGAGTTTGAAGTTGCTGCTTTATAAATCTACATTGTGAAACAATGTATTTGCACTACATTGCATGTCAATACAAACCATATGTTGTGTGCTGAAGAGCGAACTGGTCAAAAATAATGAATAGATAATTATGGATATAATTATCGATTATTAAATAAATTACTAATTAATATTAAATATTATTTATTCGGGGCACCACCCTGATGAGTTCAGGGAAACTAAAAAACGACCAAACTTGTAACAGTTACCAGTCTCTAACAGAGTTTATCTACTAACAGTCAATATTCTGTAACATTAACGACCAAGGGACAGCTCTGATGTTGGAGGATGAGATCAGAGCACTGCTATTGATGAGACACGTGACCACAAGTTGGTACACAAAAGATACTACGACTCCTCTCTTATAATAAAAATATATTTATTAACACAGTGCATCCATCAATCAGCAACACGTTGGTATGACGGTTATCTAACCAAAAGAAACAAGTGATAATGTGTGCGTGTGTGTGTGTGTGTGTGTGTGTGTGTGTGTGTTTGTGTGTGCGTGCGTGCGTGCGTGCGTGCGTGCGTGTGTTTGTGTTTGTGTTTGTATGCAGATTTTTCCCTGGAACAACGGATTTTATTTGAAGCAAGAAAGCAAGAGCCTCCAGATCAAAGTCAGAATTGATGATGATGTCATCAGGGCTTTGATAGTGTATTTATTTGTACCTAGAATTCTGTCTTTGATCTCAGGAGGACATGAAAGGAACCTAATTGAGGAAAGTAGAGGAGAACATTCAGCTTCATGAGAAACACTTGAACTGTTCAACAGTAGAGTTTGTTAGAAACAGTTTACAACACTCAGAATTAAATTGAAGATACAAAAACGTTCCACACTTAAATCCTGTCTCTAACTTCAAACTGGGGATGAACATTTTTATAATCAATCTGTCTCTATGTGTTGGCCTTGCCATGGACTGGTGACCTGTCCAGGATAAACCCCGCCCCTCACCTGAAGGCTGCTGGGATAGGCTCCACCCCCACTAACCATTGCAGATCATCAATGACCAAAGCTACTAAGGAGGATTACAGAGTTTGGGAGTCAGTGACTAACAAAGGGTTAGACCTGAATGAGACAGTCACCCTTCAACATGGGGCCATGGCAGAGTGAACCAAGAACACTACAATGGGGGTGAGAGTGGAGCCATGATGGATTCACAGTTCATCACCTCCACCATCATGTGGACCACCTGATCACCTCTCCCTCAACCTATAAATAACTCGTTCCCTGACCGGGAATCGAATCCAGGCCGCGGCGGTGAGAGCGCCGAATCCTAGCCACTAGACCATCAGGGACCACACTGAGCTCTCCAACAACAGAGACTATAGACAATGACTCAAGTACACAGGACTCTGTGGTCTCAGCTTGAGATGCAGAGGGTCCACCAAGACCACCAGACACCTCAGCCCCCTAAAGAAAGTCCACCCCCAGGATCCTGCCCCCCTCTGCTCCAACTCAGCCCTCCATTCATAACGTGACTTTCGCTACGTCCGAACTGCCAAGTACCAACCTACGTCCTCCTGCTACAACCTGAACATGGCGGCACCACTCAGACACCCTAGAAGATTGGTGGGGAAGCACGACCTCTGCTGGCAGAGCACAGACACCGCAATTAGGTAGACAGCACCAACGAAAGCCCCACCTGCTGGCCTGACTGTGGTACTGCACTCCACTCTGAACGCACCCTTCACTCATTCTCTATTATTAAGCACGTTAACGCACCTGTACAGGTGTGTTCACATTATATACATATTATATATTTATGCTTGGCTGTTTTTGAAGAACTTGGGTGGGACTCTGGTGCAGGGATGAGGTCATGGAGCTGATCTGGGAGCAGTCCTGATGTTAAATGCTGTGATGAAGGACAGTGTGGAGGAAAAATGAGTCAAATTTAAATTGTCAACAGTTCAACGTTGTTGGCAGGACTCCAACCTGAGCAGGGAGACCCCAATGGATTTCTAGTCCATCGCCTTCACCACTCGGCCACAACGACCACATTCACACACTTTTGTAGGAGACTGAAATTAGACAATGAAAGTTCATGTCAGCACAGTCAAATATTTTTGTCCTCTCTCAAAGACAAACTATTTGTGTGTATGTGTGTGTGTGTGTGTGTGTGTGTGTGTGTGCCAGTGTTGTGACTGAGCAGTGAAGAAGACGACCTTCTGACTCCATTTTCTTTGTTGCTCTTCTATCAGTTCCTCAGTTTCACTCATCAAGTGAAGCAGCTTTGACAGGTTTACTTCTCTGTGTGTTCACAACTTTGGTCTTTAAACTCCTGACAAACTCACCACGTCACACATTTGGTGAATTAAAGCAACAAATAATGACATCATGATGATTCAGGTTAGGGGGGCACGGCCTGGAGGCAGAGTGGCCGTCTAGCAGAGTTGCTGGTTCAGTTCTCACTTCAGCTGGTGACCATGTTGAAGTGTCCTTGAGCAAGACACTGAGCCCCTCATTGCTCCTGATGACCAGCATCCAAGACCAACAAGCTTCTGATTGGCTCTGATTCTCTGAGCCAAAGTCCAACACAGGAAACAGAAACTCTTGAGGTTGTCTCACATTTTTTAAAGAATCTCAGCACAGGACAGTGATAGGAGGCTGGTTTCCTTGATGTGGGCTTCACCTCCACTGCTGTCCACATTTAAATGTTGGCTGATGCTGGTCCCCTGTTGAAACCTGGACCAGACCAGGGACCTTCAGACCTTCAGTCTAACGCTGTTCCAGCATTGGATGAAAGAGACTGATGCTCTCATCTTCTTCAACATTGACTTGTTCTACCAGGACAAGAGAATCTGAGCTTGGATGTCATTTAGCAGTCAAAGGCTTGTTAAACTGGTCAACATCAGCTGGTGTTCACTCTGATGATGTAGCGATGGTCTGGATTCTTCCTTCTGGAGCACCAAGCTGCTGGGAAGAAGCCTGATGATGTCAGAGTTGTGTTCAGTGGCTCCTGCTGGGTCCATTTCTGACAACTGGGCTCCAAAGAGTTCACTGTTTCAAAGGCTCAGAGAACGCAGCACATCATGGTGGTCAGGAGACGCGGTGGCCGAGTGGTTAAGGTGATGGACTGCTGATCCATTGAGCTCTGCAGGTGTGGGTTCCAATCCCATCCTTGTCGTAGGAGACTTTGGTTTCTGCTCCTAGATTCTGGAACAACTCTGAAGTGTGAGGCTTTTCAAGAGGAGATCCTGCAGCACCAGAGAGCTGCAGTTCCAGGGCCCCACAGCACCCCCTACTGAATTGGATGATAAAATGCAGTCCTGGACTTTAGGTTTTTGGTGACAGCGGCACCTATCGAATTAGATGATAGCAAAATACTACTTTCTAACTACAGTATTAAAGGTTTATTCCACCAAAATACTACTTCCTGTCCTTTAGTTTCTAACTACTGTATAAAAGGTTTATTCCAATCCCACCAAAATACTTTCTAATTTATAGTTTTAAAGGTTCATTCCACCAAAATACCTTCTAATTTATAGTTTTAAAGGTTCGTTCCACCAAAATACTTTCTAATTTATAGTTTTAAAGGTTCGTTCCACCAAATACTTTCTAATTTATAGTTTTAAAGGTTCATTCCACCAAAATACTGCTTTCTGTCCAACTTCTCAGTTTTAAAGTTTCCTTCAGTTGAGGGCACCTGGTTCTGTGTGAGGGGTTCAGGGTCGATATGGGATGATGAGGAAGATTTCATGTCACGATGGTCCTGCTAAAGTAACTGTGAGTCATGACATCAAACAATGTCATCAAAATATGCTTGAACTCTTAAAATGGCAATAAAATCTACTGGAATCATTTTACCACAAACACTTTTATTGTGATTTTGTGAGCATCATTTTTCAAACATTATAACATAAACTTTAAAAAGGGTCCATTCACTAACACTCTTACTTGAAGGTAGTCACTGATATCAGTAAACAGCTGATAAAGATTTGTGTTCATGTTTTAATTCTCTACTCTGACCTGTGCTGAGACACTGGACCAGAGAGGAAGACCTGCTCAGCCTCCTGCATGGACCAATTCTGCAGCTCAGTGATGACGACGAGGGATTCAGCATTGAGTTCATTTTTAAACTTTTTGGAGGAAACACCTGTAAATTAACCAGCAGTTACTGGTGATGCTTCACAGTTTCCAAGCTCAAACGGCCTCCTGCTTGTTGGACTCACAATTTCAAAAAAATGTAGACATCAAAAGTCAAATCATGTTTTTGTTTGGTTTTGTGTTGTTTTGTTTTTACTGGAGGAAAACTTCAAATTGTGATGATGTGTCTGACTTAGAAACTGAACCCCCAAAAATCAAAAAGTCTCCTTCTTCTGTGCCGTGATCTCTGAGCTGATCATGATTGATCTCATCAATAATCCTTGGCAGCTGACCAGTCTCACACACACAGCCCCCCCCCCCCCACACACACACACTGAGACATGCAGCAGCTCACAGTAACTGCCTCAGTCACACAGCAGATAGACTCCTTTCTATAACAAGATAAGCAGTAGAAAATGGATGGAAGTGATGATGAACTGATGAACAGGTGATTTGTCAAAAAGTCAACATCAGATTCATTTCCAGTCTGTGGAAGCAGTTTCATCTTGAGGTTCCAGGTAAGAACAGCCAGCTGTGGGCTGACACACATCTCTTCAGGAGCACTTCTATGCTCCAAACTTGCCAGGTTGAATTGTGTCTGTATTCTGAGGGCAGCAGGAGGACGGAGGAGTGAGGACACACACATTTGGAACTGAGAGCAGCTGTGTGTGGGATTTCCCCAGCAAAGATGAAAACCAGCTCCTTCATGCTGGCTATGAAGGCTCACAGTCACACTGAGCCAGCTACAAATACTTTGATATGCAACAGACTGGTTTCTCTTCTGGTAGTTTGTTATCGACTGTTGTCACATTTATGGATCAATTTAGCTGATAAGATGAAGGCTCCAAAGGACCAGCTGGAGATGCAGAGGATTGAACCCGGGGCCTCATACATGCAAAGCATGCGCTCTACCACTGAGCTACATCCCCTCTGTCAGAGTCACTGTTTAACTGATGCAGCAACACAAACACAGACACAACATTTTTATTCTTCATTTTAGGGAAAAAAGGAAGTCAGCCTGTGATCTCAAAGGCTCTGTGATCTCAGGAGTTTCACTGTGACTTCAGCCCTCACAACCTTAGACCACAGAGGCAAGTCAGGCTCCAGGAAGCTGAGGCTGCTCCGTTCTCAGTCCAGTCCAGAGTGAAGGTTTCCCTCTCAGAAGCTTTCCAATCCAGTCCAGATCCTCTCTGACTAGCAGGAGTCTTTGACCAGGAAATGAGAATTATATTGAACGTCTGCTCATCCTCAGAATGAAGTAAAAGTATTTGTGTTCCTAAAATAATCTCCAGATGCTAAGATCAATTATTAACATTGATTGACAGCTCTAAACTGACCCACCATCACTATACAGTTGCAACTGAAATATTTAGAAATATTTCAAGGAAGCAGCAGGCCCTCATCCGCCCCGGTCCACCCGACTGTGTCCCCTGAGACAGATGACAGCTCACTTCTGGCAGAGGCAGTTGGGTTGAGGACCGTTGCTGATGTCATCAACCGATGTCTCCATCACCAAAGGTGACAGACAGGATGGTCATGGACATAAAACAGAGGCCTAAGAATGAGAAAGAATGGTTGTCCTGACTGAAGTTTAGCTTGAGCTTTTTAATTTGTTACTAAAGGAAGTATTGGTACAAGTAAAGGCAGGCGAACTTTCCACAAATATTCAGAATTAACTTTGACAACCAAAACATGAACCAAGACGACAAAATAGTGAACATGAAAAAGGAACCAGTCCCACCTTCTTGTGTGTTCCTGCTGAAGTAAATGTTTATGAAGATTTGTTGTGTTCTTTTTCCAAAGGTCCAGCCAGCATTGCAGGTCTCAGGAGAAGGAACCACTTCAGCAGGATCTGTGGGACAAATCCCCCCACGGTGAGACCTGTCCAGCTCCCTGCAGCTCTGCAAGTGTTACCAACTCTTCATTCCAGCTGTTTGGTTGAATCCCATTTTTTCACCTTTGAACCTTTTGAACACTGATGAGGAGGTGAGGCTGGAGGCAAAACCACAACCTCACGTCAGCTCACAGGATGAACCAAAATGCCAGACACTTCCTGTCACTGCTCCAGCACCACCTGTCTCCCCTCCATGTCTTTACCATCTGTGCAGCTTCCTGCTGTCCCTGGACCCTCACAGGTGATCGCTCCACCTGGAGCCTCACAGATGGGTTCTAACCTCCCAATACCTGCAGCCCAGCCTCGACCCACTCAGACACAGTCACCCATTCAAGCTGGGCCTGGTACCACACTCCAGTACAGACAGAGAGAAAGAAGACACACGGGATCCTTTGAAGAAAATGCAGTAAAGACAGGAAGCCCCCATTACATTGTCAGTGTTTCAGTGACTGGCATTGTGAAGAGACTGAGACAAAGTCAGTTATGAATGGAGGGCTGAGTTGGAGCAGAGGGGGGCAGGATCCTGGGGGTGGACTGTCTTTAGGAGGCTGAGGTGTCTGGTGGTCTTGGTGGACCCTCTGCATCTCAAGCTGAGACCACAGAGTCCTGTGTTCTTGAGTCATTGTCTATAGTCTCTGTTGTTGGAGAGCGCAGTGTGGTCCCTGATGGTCTAGTGGCTAGGATTCCGCGCTCTCACCGCCGCGGCCCGGGTTCGATTCCCGGTCAGGGAATGAGTTATTTAGAGGTTGAGGGAGAGGTGATCAGGTGGTCCACATGATGGTGGAGGTGATGAACTGTGAGTCCATCATGGCTCCACTCTCACCCCCATTGTAGTGTTCTTGGTTCACTCTGCCATGGCCCCATGTTGAAGGGTGACTGTCTCATTCAGGTTCAACCCTTTGTTTGACTCTATTAAGTCACTGACTCCTGCAAGGACAAACTGTAATCCTCCTTAGTAGCTTTGGTTCCTTGCAGCACAGAAAGTCTGTTCACTGATGTAGGAACTGGAAAACTTAGAGCTCCGTTCCTTCGTTCCTTCCTACACTGAGCAGAACAAACACAGAACAGAGAGCAGTTCCTCCTACAGTTCTCAGAAAGTCTGAGGGCACCAAAGAAAGGAGGGAAATGCAATCAATGTTGAATTATTTTACATTTCTTATATTTGATCAAAGATAGAACTTAATAAGCGTCCATCAACCTGCAGGACAAACTCCTTCACTGTGTGTGGTTCAGAGTCCCTGGTTTGATTGCAGCTTTGACCTGAGCAGGTGTTCATCTTCATCTCAGTAACAGGGGACACTTTATCACAGCAGTGGACAAACATCAGCATTCATCACCCAGCAGCTCCTCTGATCAACAGACCAAGCTGAAGTATTCTGAGAAGGAGGGCATGGATCCCTCTACCTCTCACATGCTAAGCTAGCACTCTACCATTGGAGCTAAGTCCCCTTTTGAGCTTCCATTTGAGTTTTCTGTTCCCATCTCTATGGTAACGGTCAGTTTTGACCCACATCTTCAATCAGCTGTAAAATTCACTAAAAACAATTTTCTATCATCCAAGTTGTTTCCATCTCTTGGTTTCCTTGTTAGGCTTCCTTATCCATGGAAATATTGATTTGAATATTTTGTTGTGGGCCTCTGGACCTTTTTTTAGTCAGTAAACCCTCGATTTCAATTAAAAAAATGATAAAATGAACCTTTGGGTTTGGCATAAAAGTCTTTTTTTCAGCAACAGAACTTTAATATAAACACTAAATGAAAAGCAGAACAGGCCAGAACACAAACTCTGCTCTGCCGTCCTTCCTGGTTACTGGGCATGGACTGCTGGAAGGGGCATTTTCCTCAGAAAGGGACAAGACGTTCATCCACTCTCACCTCTGGCCCTGGGTTGAATGTTGGTGCAAGGAGCTGCACCCATCTTTCCCAGACATCCCCAATGGGGGCAAGCTTGTCAGTTCTTGCTCCGGTGTCTCTGTCGTCAAATCTGAGGACTCTTGATGTTCGTTGAAAGTTCTGAAGTGGCCTTGTGGCCCGGAAAATATTTCTGCCTGTCGATGCGTCCCAGAGACGATCAGTGGCCTCACTGCAGGATCTGAACACTCCAGGAAGAAGAAGAACACCAATAGAAGCATCCAGGTGTCCCTCATCAATGTCTTTCCACTTGTCACCATGGACTTTTTTTCCTTTGAGGTTTGTCACAGCAATGCTGACTCTTTTTAGTGACAGTGGCATGAACAGAACCATCAACCATAAACAGCTCCAAACATGTCTTGATGTCAGTGCCTCTCGTCACAGCAAACCTTGTGATTCCAGGGCTCATTTTGATGACATCAGCAGCAGCTGCCCTGCCATGTACATCAGGAGACACTGAGCTCCAGCCAATGTTCCCTCTAGTTTTTCATGTGTCTGGTTATCCTCACAAGCTCCCTGAGCTCACTGAGAACCACTGTGAGCACCGTCTGAGGTAGGACCTGCATGGAGGGCAGAGAGAGAGAAGAATCAGGGACAAGGATCTGTCGGTTTGCTGCTTTATGAAAATATTGTAAATGATTATTATTCTTCATAATATTGTTTTAGTAACCTGCTTAGGAGTTGTGAATGATGCAGAGTCCATGGGAAACAGCTAATGCTGTGGTACCCCCCCCCCCCCAAGTTACTGTACAAACCTCAGAAACCTTTTGCCATAATAAGACAAGATGTTGTTATAGAGATGTAAAGATAAACCTATAGAGATGTACATGTATATAGATGTAGTCAAGTCAAGTCAGTTTTATTTGTATTGAACCAAATCACAACAAAGTTCTCTCATGACTCTTTACTAGTAGAGCAGGTCCAGCACCAAACTCCTTCAATGAACCTCCACCCAACAGTTCTCCACCAGCAGCACATCCTTCAACAGTGGTGACAAAAACCTTCCTTTTAACAGGCAGGAACATCGAGCAGATCCAGGATCAGTGGGGACGGCCTTCTGCTTTGACCGGTTGGGGGGAAAGAGAGCAGGAGAGCGGGGCAGAGACAAAGACAGAGAATGGAGGAAGACAGATATACAGAAGGAAAGAGAGGGACAGAGATAAAGAGAGAGAGAAGGGAAGAGACTGATGGACAGACGATGAGCAGGTGGAGCTACGGGTGGCAGCTTGAGCCTCTTCAGGTCTGCAGCCTCCTCCAGCAGCACCGACATCTGGGATGAAGGGAGAGGGAGTTAGTGACACATCTGAGTATGATTTATAAATGACAAATAAAGGAGGACAGAGAGGAGTAGAGAGAAGCCCAGTGCACCATGGGAGATCCCCCAGCAGCCTAAGCCTATAGCAGCATATCTAAGGGCCACCCTAAGCAGCCCAACTATAAGCCTGATCAAAAAGGTTGCTCTTAAAGGTCGAGAGGGTGTCTGCATCCTGGACTGAAACTGGGAGACGGTTCCACTGGAGGGGAGCCTGATAGCTGAAGGCTCTGGCTCCCAGTCTACTTTTAGAACTCTAGGAACCACCAGTAACCCTGCATCCTGGGAGCGAAGGGTTCTAGCTGGATAATAGGGGACTAGGAGCTCTGTCAGGTAGGAAGGAGCCTGACTGTTGAAGACTTTGATGGTAGAAGGAGAATTTAGAATTCTATTCTGAATGTGATAGGGAGCCATGCAGAGAAGCCAGTCCAGGAGTACTGTCTACTAGTTCTAGTCAACACGTGGGCCGCAGCGTTCTGGACCAGCTGGAGAGTTTTCAGGACCTACTTCTTCTTTTGGTCACAGGTTTGAAGATACCTGTGGAAGTGAAAGGAAAGGCTGTGAGAGCCACACCTCTCCAGTGACCTGGGACATGATGGCAGTGGTGGGATTTGAACCCACGCCTCCTTAGAGACTGGAGCCTTAATCCAGCGCCTTAGACCGCTCGGCCACACTACCTCACTGTGCTGCTCTCTGAGTTGGTCTGCTAAAGGCATGTTGAAGAGGAAGTAACAATGATATCAAACTTATTCTGAAGGGGGACCCCTTTCCTCCACGGTCACAGGAAGTGAAAACAGCGCTGCTAGAAGCAGGAAAGAAATGGTAAAAGGACTCAGTTTGTACAGAGCCTTTCTACCTCAGCAGCCCTCAAGGAGCTGAACAATGTCCTCTCATTCACACACACTCACACACTGATGCTGAAGGCTGCCATGCAAGGAGCCAACCTACTCATCAGAAGTATTTAGGGGTTCAGTATCTTACTCAAGGACACTTTGACATGGTCACTGGAGAAAGTGAGGATCAAACCAGCCACCCTTTGGTTGCCAGACGGCCACGCTACTCCTGAGTCATGTGTGAGGTGGAAATAATACTTGGAGGAGAATGAGAGTTCAGTCTCAGCGCAAAGACCTGTGCTGACACTAAAACATGTCAGCCCACAGAACAAAGATGGCAGTCCTCTGGGAAAGCAGGTACACCACACATACATGAAGAAACCCTACAGGAAACAAATATGTTGCCAGAGACTTTTACTCTGTTTTTGTTGTTTACCAAAGTACAGGATTGGAGGGAGACTGATGGTTGCTGTTTGGGTTTTTGGAAAACAAGGAGGCTGTGGGTTCAAGCTGGATTCTCAGAGACTATTTCCCCAACCTCTACAATGGCATCTACACTGTCATCCAGTCACGTAACTGAAGTCATCCAGTCACGTGACTGAAGTCATCCAGTCGCGTGACTGAAGTCATCCAGTCGCGTGACTGAAGTCATCCAGTCGTGTGACTGATGTCACTTGGCAGGACTCTCATTGCCGTCTCATTCTAGAAAAGAATCCAGACTCCACCTGTGGCTCCATGATAACTGATGGACCTCTGGTTGGAGGCTGGACGATGATGTTTGGACTGGAAGGAAAACTCCTTGTCCAAATTCCATTGTGTTCAAGTTTAAAGTCCCACAATAAGAAGTAGCTGAATCTGACAGGTGGAGGTTTGGAACTACAAGATGGTGATGTTTTCTTGACTTGATGCTCTGACTGTCAGGGTGGATGACAGCTTCTTCTGCTGCTGCATCTGAGTGGCTATGATTGGAGGTTTTACCTCCCAAGGTTGTCTGGTTCCAGGGGAAATTCTAAAATTCCAGTCCCCAACCTGGGCTGTTCTGAAACTCTTCTCCTGAATCACTCCTGAGCTGCATCAAGAACAAATACCAGTGCCAACCAGATCAACTTCATGGCTGCTAACAGCCTCAGACACTTGATTTCCATCAATCTGGAGCCAAGAAGGCCCTCACCTGTGGTTCTCCTCCAGGAGGGTCCAGGTTCTGCCATTGTGGCTCCTGGTGCCACTGCCAGAGAGCCTCAGCTGCACACTGCAACATTTCAACAGGAGATTGACATTCCTTCAAATGTCCTGACATCTGATTCCAATGGTTCTGTTCCATATTTATATTTTAAATCAATCACACAATGAAAGCTGCCTCAGCTGGTTTAAGTGAGAGAACAAGCTAAGAGATCTGAAACCAGTAAAATATGCTTTTCTGTGTGCAAACTAGTGAGGGGCATGGAAGGATATTTTACCACCAATACAGAACCCAGACTTTAGTCATGTGATGAGATGGAGACTCTGATTATGAAGTTAATGGACAAAATGTGAATTGAAGGATGAACACAAATGGGTTTTTGAACCAAACACATTTCTTCAGCAGACTTTGATCCAACATTGAAGTTAGAGTTTGGTGGCTGCTCCATGTTGGAGGAAACCAGGCAATGTTGGACCATCACAGGGAAGCTCCTTTGCCTCCTCTGCTGCCAGTTTAACCACTCACTCCCATCAGTGGAGAGCAGCTTCAACTGGGTTTGGAATGTACCACTGTGGATGCATGGGAATGTGGAGAAAATGTCCTTTGTCAGAAGTGGGATTCGAACCCACGCCTCCAGGAGAGACTGCGACCTGAACGCTGCGCCTTAGACCGCTCGGCCATCCTGACAGACACTGACAGTTGCAGACTGAATTAATTCACTGACAAAGTAGAATTTTTTTCCACAGGAGCTACTGGCTCCTTAGTTGTTGCATTTATTGTTAACATTAAACACACAGTCTGTGTTCATGGCAGTAAGAAATGAACCAGAACATTAGAGCCACATTGCATCTCTTGATCAGTTTGTTACATGGGACACATTCCAGACAGGAAGGTCCCACCAAGACTTGAACTGGGATCACTGGATCCAGAGTCCAGAGGGCTCACCATTCCACCATGGAACCAAACACAAGGAGGAGGTTCCTCTAAATACCACTTGACATCACTTGCAATCAACCTGTTGCTATTTGGAGGTTCATCTTGCTCTTGTTCCAGACTACATTGGCAAAAGGATCATGAACCACAAGGAAATCATGGAACTCCAGATTGATTCAGGACTTTCTAACTCCATCGTATGACCTGGGAGCAAAGACTGGCCAGGCCTTTCTTAATTTATCAGTTAATTACTGCTTCAACAAACATGCCACTTAATTAAGTTACCAGAATTTCTCTCATTGAAAAACCCACCAGCCTGATTTCTTGACACGACATGAAAAATTCTCCAAGAACCCACAGTTGGGTGGAAAGATACCAGGTTAACCAGGAGGAGTCCTGTTCCTGAACCATGGATGGAACAAAGTCCACTGGAAAACTCAGCAGTTCCTGAGTGCCAGATCCATCCGGGAGCTTGGGTCTCCCCTTGACTGTGGTGATCCATGAGATCAAGGAGGACAGAGGAAAGAAGGATCCTGTTGGAGATCTCCTCCCTTCTTCCTCCACTTCACTACTACTTGGATGTCAGGAATATGAGGTACTTTACTCAAATGAGGTATTAGGAGTTTCCTGTTTGCCAAGAAGGAAGTCAGAGGTTCATACCTCACTTGTTGGTGGTGCCCTCAACCTGCTGAGAGCATCACTTAGTTCTCTACAGAGAAACATGGCAGCTCTGCTGAAGGCTGCAGGAAACCTGCTTGAACTGAGACTTGGACTCAGGTCACTGGATTCAAAGTCCAGGGTGCCAACAGGTCCACCAGGGCATCTGTGCTTTACTTACCGTGTAAAAAGGACCACAGTGGTCGTCTGGTTTTAATTTAACAAACAAATACGGTTGAAAACTTTGAGACAGAGACACAGGGCTCTTATTTGAAGGACCATGGGATGGGAAATATCCCAGACCTCTGAGATCAGAGCGTTCACTTTGATCTCAGGGTCGTGACTTTGGGGGTTCTTCCTTTGGTCTTCAAATACTTGTGTTTTTATTGGCAGAACTTTCAACTTGCATGCAAAAAGAGAATCACAGTCAATGGAAACCCAGCAGACAGTGTTTATTTCTAATAAATCAGACAATCGCACAAATGAGAATGAAAGGAAAAAACAATAAAATGTTTTAAAATCCTTCTCCACTCTAAAGCTTTTTGAAGTTCATTTGAAGGTTCAAAGGTGGAGGTGAGGAGGTCACCCTGATCCTCCCTGTCGTCACTGCCGGGATTCTTTCTTCTGGTGCTGTGGTTCTTCTGATGAAGGGGGCGTGATGTTTGCTGTCTCAGGCTCCACCAAATGTCCTCTTTAGGACGCCACAATGTGGCCTCTTCACTGCTCCATCTTCCCTGCATCGGAGACACCAGGGTTCCTCCTGGTGCCGACCCCATCGTCCTTCTACCCAATGGTGCGGCCATGGATCCTCAGAGGACGCTGGGATCCTTCTTCTCATCAGAGCCACAGTTTTTCCTGGAGGGAACAACAGGAGCTTTGTTGTAATGTTTTGCTCGGTGTTTCCTGCTCAGAGCGTCAGGATCTGTGACGCCATCTTGTGGTAGGGGGTCATCATCTTGTTGTGTGGTAGTGGATTCATTGATCTGCTGTTTCAACACATTCAAGTTCATTATCCTACAAGTCAAAGTACATTTGGTGTGGAGTTTTAGTTTCTGGCCTCAATCATAACGTGTGCCTTTCTTCTTCATGAACATTTCTCAGCTTTGTAAGTTTACCTCAAAACCTCAAAATAATGCTACAGTGATGTCGGAAGAATTGCTAATGAACTCAAAATGATGCGACAGTGATGTAGTGAAAGTTGCTAATAAACTCAAAGTGATGCTGACAGTCGTGTCGTAAGAGTTGCTACTAACCACAAAATAATGCTACAGTGATGTCGGAAGAATTGCTAATGAACTCAAAATAATGCTAACAGTGATGTAGTGATAGTTGCTTCAAACCTCAAAATGATGCGACAGTGATGGAGTAAGAATTGCTAATGATCTCAAAGTGATGCTAACAGTAATGTAGTAAGAGTTGCTACGAACCTTTAAATAATGCAACAGTAATGTAGTAAGAGTTGCTACGAACCTCAAAATAATGCGACAGTGATGTCGGAAGAATTGCTAATGATCTCAAAATGATGCGACAGTGATGTAGTAAGAATTGCTAATGAAGTCAAAATGACGCTAACAGTGATGTACTTAAAGTTGCTAATCAACTCAGTGATGCTTAAAGTAATGCAGTACGTGTTTCGAACAACCTCAAAGTGATGCTGACAGTCATGTAGGAAGAGTTGCTACGAACCTCAAATAATGCGACAGTGATGTCAGAAGAATTTCTAAAGATCTCAAAATGATGCGTAAGTGATTTAGTAAGAATTGCTAATGAACTCAAAATGATGCTAACAGTAATGGAGTGAAAGTTTCGAATAACCTCAAAGTGATGCTGACAGTCATGTAGTAAGTTTTGCTACGAACCTCAAAATATTGCGACAGTGATGTCGGAAGAATTGCTAATGATCTCAAAATGATGCTAACAGTAATGTAGTGATAGTTGCTAATAAACTCAGTGATGCTTACAGTAATGTAGTCAGTGTTTCGAACAACCTCAAAGTGATGCTGACACCCATGTAGTAAGTGTTTGGAACAACCTCAAAGTGATGCTGACAGTCATGTGGTAAGAGTTGCTACTAACCTCATAATGATGCTAACAGTCATGTCGTGATAGTTGCTAATGAACTCAAAGTGATGCTTACAGTAATGTAGTAAGTGTTTCGAACAACCTCAAAGTGATTCTGACAGTCATGTCGTAAGAGTTGCTTCGAACCTCAAAATAATGCGACAGTGATGTCAGAAGAATTGATAATGATCTCAAACTGATGGGACAGTGATGTCGTAAGAATTGCTAATGAACTCAAAATGATGCTAACAGTAACGTAGTGATAGTTGCTAATGAACTCAGTGATGCTTACAGTAATGTAGTAAGAGTTTCGAAGAACCTCAAAGTGATCCTGACAGTCATATCGTAAGAGTTTCGAACAACTTCAAAGTGATCCTGACAGTCATGTAGTAAGAGTTTCTTTCGTCGTCTTTCGTCGTCCTCCGCTTCATCCGGTGGGTCCGGGTCGCGAGGGCAGCAGTCTCAGCAAGGAAGTCAGACTGCCCTCTCCCCAGCCACTTCAACCAGCTCTTCCGGGAGGATCCCGAGGCGTTCCCAGGCCAGCCGAGAGATATCATCCCTCCACCGTGTCCTGGGTCGGCCTCCTCCCAGTTGGACATGCCTGGAAAACCTCCAGAGGGAGGCGCCCAGGAGGTATCCTCACCAGATGCCCGAACCACCTCAACTCGCTCCTCTAGACATGGAGGAGCAGCGGTTCTACTCTGAGTCCCTCCCGAATGACTGAGCTTCTCACCCTATCTCTAAGGGAGAGCCCAGCCACCCTGCGGAGGAAACTCATTTCGGCCGCTTGTATTCGCGATCTTGTTCTTTCGGTCATTACCCAAAGCTCATGACCATAGGTGAGGATTGGAACGTAGATTGACCGGTAAATCGAGAGCCTGGCCTTTTGGCTAAGCTCCCTCTTCACCACAACAGACTGGTTTAGCAACCGCAAGACTGCGGATGCCGCCCCAATCCGCCTGTCAATCTCCTGCTCCATCTTACCCTCACTCGTGAAGAAGACCCCGAGATACTTAAACTCCTCCACCTGAGGTAAGACCTCCCACCCTTTTCCGGCTGAGGACCATGGCCTCAGACTTGGAGGTGCTGATTCTCATCCCAGCTGCTTCACATTCGGCTGCAAACTGTCCCAGCAAGAGCTGGAGGTCGTGGCCCGATGGCGCTAAGCGGACTACGTCATCCGCAAACAGCAAAGACGACATCCTCCCGCCACCAAACTCAACCCCCTCCACCACCCGGCTGCGCCTAGAAATTCTGTCCATAAAAGTTATGAACAGAACCGGTGACAAAGGGCAGCGTTGGCGGAGTCCAACCCTCACCGGGAACAAGTCCGACTTACTACCGGCCACACGGACCAGACTCTCACTCCTCCGGTAGAATGGCCGAATGGCCCTTTGTAAAGGGCCATCCACCCCGTACTCCCGGAGTACCCCCCACAGTATGCTCCTGGGAACACGGTCATAAGCCTTCTCCAAGTCCACAAAGCACATGTGGACTGGTTGGGCAAACTCCCATGCCCCCTCCAGCACCCTTGCGAGGGTGAAGAGCTGATCCATGGTTCCACGGCCAGGACGAAAACCACACTGCTCCTCCTCAATCTGAGGTTCGACTATCGCCCTGACCCTCCTCTCCAGTACCCTGGCGTAGACCTTACCAGGGAGGCTGAGAAGTGTGATCCCCCGATAGTTGGAACACCCCTATGGTCCCCTGTCTTAAAGACGGGGACCACCACCCCGGTCTGCCACTCCAAAGGCACTTCCCCCGATGTCCACGCAATGTTGCAGAGACCTGTCAGCCAAGACAGCCCCACTACATCCAGAGCCTTGAGATACCCGGGGCGGATCTTATCTGCTCTGCCACCGCGGAGCTGTTTAACTGCCTCGGCGACTTCTGCCCCTGAGATTGGACGACCCCCCCCCCCCCCCCAAGCACTCCCCAGACTCTGTCTCCTCCACGGAGTACGTGCTGGTGGGATTGAGGAGTTCCTCAAAGTATTCCTTCCACCGCCCAATTATCTCCCCAGTTGACGTCAGCAGCCTCCCACCCCCACTGTAAACAGTGTGGGCAAGTTGCCGCCTTCCCCCCCCTGAGGCGACGGACGGTTTGCCAGAACCTTTTTGGAGCCGACCGATAGTCGTTCTCCATGGCCTCACTGAACTCTTCCCATGCCCGAGTTTTTGCTTTGGCGACCGCCACAGCTGCACACCGTTTGGCCTGCCGGTAGCGGTCAGCTGCCTCTGGAGACCCACAGGCCAGCCATGCCCTGTAAGCCTCCTTCTTCAGCCTGACGGCTCCCCTCACCTCTGGTGTCCACCAGCGTGTTCGAGGATTACCCCCGCGGCCGGCCCCAGCAGCCTTGCGGCCACAGCTCACAGCAGCCGCCTCGACAATGGCAGAGCGGAACATGGCCCATTCGGACTCAATGTCCCCCACTACCCCCATGATGTGATCAAAGCTCTGCCGGAGGTGGGAGTTAAAGATCGTTCTGACTGGTTCTTCTGCCAGGCGTTCCCAACAAACCCTCACTACTCGTTTGGGCCTGCCAGGTCTGCGCGGCATCTTCCCCTGCCATCTGATCCAACTCACCACCAGGTGGTGATCAGTTGACAGCTCAGCTCCTCTCTTCACCCGAGTGTCCAGAACATGCGGTCGCAGGTCAAATGATACGACTATAAAATCGATCATAGACCTGCGACCTAGGGTGTCCTGGTGCCATGTGCACCGGTGGGCATCCTTATGCTCGAACATGGTGTTCGTTATGGCCAAACTGCGACTTGCACAGAAGTTCAATAACTGAACACCACTCGGGTTCAGGTCGAGCCTGCCGTTCCTCCCAATCACACCTCTCCAGGTCATGCTGTCGTTGCCCACGTGAGCGTTGAAGTCTCCCAGTAGGACAATGGAGTCCCCAGCCGGGGCACCATCCAGTACCCTTCCCAAGGACTCCAAAAAGGGTGGGTACTCTGAACTAGTTTTCGGCGCATATGCGCAGACCACAGTCAGGACCCGTTCCCCGACCCGAAGGCGCAGGGAAGCAACCCTTTCGTCCACGGGGGTAAACCCCAACGTACAGGCAGAGAGTCGAGGGGCAACCAAAAAGCCCACCCCCGCCCTCCGCCTCTCACCCGGAGCAACTCCAGCAAAAGAGAAAGTCCAACCCCTCTCAAGGACTCGGGTTCCGGACCCAGAGCTATGTGTGGAGGTGAGGCCGACTATATCTAGCCGGTAACACTCAACCTCTTCCACCAGCTCCAGCTCCTTCTCCACCAGAGAGGTAACGTTCCATGTCCCAAAAGCCAGCTTCCATGTCTGTGGTTCAGACAGCCGAGACACCCGCCTGAAACTGCCACCCAAACCACATTGCACCGGACCCCTCCGGTTCCCCCGATGAGTGTTGAGTCCAAGGGAGGACGTGCCTGTGTCTCCTCTTCGGGCAGGGCCTGGCCGGGCCCCAAGGACCAAGGCCCGGACACCAGGCGCTCGCCTTCGAGCCCCCACCCTGGGCCTGGCTCCAGGGCGGGGCCCCAGTGCCCCTCCGGGCAGGGTACATGTAGCACTTGCTGGATTTTCCATGAAGGGTCTGTTGAACCGTTCTTTGTCTGGCCCTTCGCCTAGGACCAGTCTGCCTAGGTTGACCCTACCAGGGGAAAAATGCCCCCGACAGCATAACTCCTAGGGTCACTAGGGCACTCAAAATCCTCCACCACGGTAAGGTGACGGTTCCAGGAGGAGTAAGAGTTGCTACTAAACTCAATTTAATGCTACAGTGATGTCGTAAGAATTGCTAATAAACTCAAAATGATGCTAACAGTAATGGAGTGATAATTGCTAATAAACTTAAAGTGATGCTGACAGTAATGTAGTAAGAGTTGCTACGAACCTTTAAATAATGCAACAGTAATGTAGTAAGAGTTGCTACGAACCTCAAAATATTGCGAAAGTGATGTTGGAAGAATTGCTAATGAACTCAAAATGATGCGAACAGTAATGGAGTGAAAGTTTCGAATAACCTCAAGGTGATGCTGACAGTCATGTATTAAGTGTTGCTACGAACCTCAAAATAATGCGACAGTAATGTCGTAAAAGTTGCTACGAACCTCAAAATATTGCGAAAGTGATGTCGGAAGAATTGCTAATGAACTCAAAATGATGCTAACAGTAATGTAGTGATAGTTGCTAATAAACTCAGTGATGCTGACAGTAATGTAGTAAGAGTTTCGAACAACCTCAAAGTGATGCTGACAGTAATGTAGTAAGTGTTTCGAACAACCTCAAAGTGATGCTGACAGTCATGTAGTAAGAGTTGCTACGAACCTCAAAATATTGCGAAAGTGATGTTGGAGGAATTGCTAATGAACTCAAAATGATGCGAACAGTAATGGAGTGAAAGTTTCGAATAACCTCAAGGTGATGCTGACAGTCATGTATTAAGTGTTGCTACGAACCTCAAAATGATGCGACAGTGATGTCAGAAGAATTGGTAATGATCTCAAACTGATGGGACAGTGATGTCGTAAGAATTGCTAATGAACTCAACATGATGCTAACAGTAATGTAGTAAGTGTTTCGAAAAACCTCAAAGTGATGCTGACAGTCATGTACTAAGAGTTGCTACGAACCTCAAAATAATGCGACAGTGATGTCAGAAGAATTGCTAAAGATCTCAAAATGATGCGACAGTGATTTAGTAAGAATTGCTAATGAACTCAAAATGATGCTAAAAGTAATGTAGTGATAGTTGCTAATAAACTCAGTGATGCTTAGAGTAATGTAGTAAGTGTTTCGAACAACCTCAAAGTGATGCTGACAGTCATGTACTAAGTGTTGCTACGAACCTCAAAATAATGCGACAGTGATGTCAGAAGAATTGCTAAAGATCTCAAAATGATGCGACAGTGATGTCAGAAGAATTGGTAATGATCTCAAAATGATGCTAACAGTAATGGAGTGAATGTTTCGAATAACCTCAAAGTGATGCTGACAGTAATGTAGTAAGAGTTGCTACGAATCTTAAAATAATGCAACAATGATGTAGTAAGAGTTGCCACGAAACTCAATATAATGCGACAGTAATGTATTAAAGTTGCTACGAACCTCAAAATATTGCGACAGTGATGTCGGAAGAATTGCTAATGAACTTAAAATGATGCTAACAGTAATGTAGTAAGTGTTTCGAATAACCTCAAAGTGATGGTGACAGTCATGTAGTAAGAGTTGCTACGAACCTCAAAATAATGCGACGGTGATGTCAGAAGAACTGCTAAAGATCTCAAAATGATGCGACAGTGATTTTGTAAGAAGTGCTAATGAACTCAAAATGATGCTAACAGTAATGGAGTGAACGTTTCAAATAACCTCAAAGTGATGCTGACAGTCATGTACTAAGAGTTGCTACGAACCTCAAAATAATTCGACAGTGATGTCGGAAGAATTGCTAATGATCTGAAAATGATGCGACAGTGATGTAGTAAGAATTGCTAATGAACTCAAAATGATGCTAACAGTAATGGAGTGAAACTTTCGAATAACCTCAAAGTGATGCTGACAGTCATGTAGTAAGTGTTGCTACAAACCTCAAAATAATGCGAAAGTAATGTTGTAAAAGTTGCTATGAACCTCAAAATATTGCGACAGTGATGTGGTGAGAGTTGCTACGATCCTCAAAATGATGTTACACTGATGTGGTGAGAGTTCTACGAACCTCAAAATGATGCTCAAGTGATGTAATGACAGTTGCTACTAATTTAAAAATGATGCTAAAGTGATGTAATTAGAGTTGCTCCGAACCTAAGAAATGATGCGACAGTGATGTAGTGAGAGTTACTAGGATGCTCAAAATGATGCTGACAGTAATGTAGTGAGAGTTGCTTAAAACCTAAAAATTGATGCTAAAGTCATGGAGTGAGAGTTGCTACGAACCTCAAAATGATGCAGTGATGAAGTAAGAGTTGACACTATCCTCAAATTGATGCTTACAGTAATGTAGTGAGAGTTTCTTCTTAACTGAAAATAAAGCTACAGTAATGTAGTGAGAGTTTCTTCTTAACTGAAAATAAAGCTACAGTGATGTAGTGAGAGTTTCTTCTTAACTGAAAATAAAGCTACAGTGATGTAGTGAGAGTTTCTTCTCACATAAGAAATGATAATCAAGTGATGTAATGAGAGATGCTACGAACCTAAGAAATGATGCTACAGTGTTGTAGTGAGAGTTGCTAATAACCTCAAAATGATGCTACAGTGATGTAGTAAGAGTTGCTCATGACATCAAAATGATGCTACAGTGATGTGGTGAGAGTTGATAGTAATTTCAAAATCATGCCAAAGTGATGTAATGAGAGTGGCTACTTACTTAAGAAATGATGCTACAGTGATGTGGTGAGAGTTGCTACGAACCTCAAAATGATGCTACAGTAATGTGGTGAGAGTTGCTACGAACCTCAAAATGATTCTACAGTGATGTAGTGAGAGTTGCTACGATCCTCAAAATGATGCTACAGTAATGTATTAGGTTGCTAAAAACCTCAAAATGATGCTACAGTGATGGAGTGAGAGTTGCTACGATCCTCAAAATGATGCTACAGTAATGTATTAGGTTGACTAAAAATCTCAAAGTGATGCTCCAGTGATGCAGTAAGAGTTGCTTAAAACCTTAAAATGATGCCACAGTGATGTGGTGAGAGTTGCTACTAACCTAAAAAATGATGCTACAGTCATGTAGTGAGAGTTGCTAAAAACCTCAAAATGATGCTGACAGTGATGTAATGAGAGTTGCTACTAACCTAAGAAATGATGCCACAGTGATGGGGTGAGAGTTGCTACTAATCTCAAAATGATGCTAAAGTGATGCAGTAAGAGTTGCTTAAAACCTTAAAATGATGCTGACAGTCATGTAGTGAGAGTTGCTTAAAATCTCAAAATGATGCGACAGTGATGTGGTAATAGTTTCAAAAAACTCAAAATGATGCTCCAGTGATGTAGTCAGAGTTGCTACGAACCTCAAAATGATGCTGACAGTCATGAAGTGAGATTTGCTACTATCCTCAAAATGATGCTACAGTGATGTGGTGAGAATTGCTAAAAATCTCATAATGATGCGAAAGTGATGTGATGAGAGTTGCTCAAAACCTCAAATGATGCTGTCAGTAATGTAGTGAGAGTTGCTACGAACCTCAAAATGATGCTCCAGTGATGTAGTGAGAGTTGCTTCGAACCTCAAAATGATGCTACAGTAATGTAGTAGGAGTTACTAAAAATCTAAAAATGATGCTGAAGTGATGGGGGGAGAGTTGCTAAAATCCTCAAAATGATGCTACAGGATGTAGTGAGAGTTGCCACGAACCTCAAAATCATGCTACAGTAATGTAGTGAGAGTTGCTACGAAGCTCAAAATGATGCAACAGTAATGTGGTGAGAGTTGCTTAAAACCTCAAAATGATGCTACAGTGATGTAGTGAGAGTTGCTACGAACGTCAAAATGATGCTCCAGTGATGTGGTAAGAGTTGCTCAAAATCTCAAAATGATGCTGTAAGTAATGAAGTGAGACTTGCTACGAACCTCAAAATGATGCTACAGTAATGTTGTAAGTGTTGCTAAAAATCTCAAAATGATGCCAAAGTGATGTGATGAGAGTTGCTCAAAACCTCAAATGATGCTGTCAGTAATGTAGTGAGAGTTGCTACGAACCTCAAAATGATGCTCCAGTGATGTAGTGAGAGTTGCTTCGAACCTCAAAATGATGCTACAGTAATGTAGTAGGAGTTACTAAAAATCTAAAAATGATGCTGAAGTGATGGGGGGAGAGTTGCTAAAATCCTCAAAATGATGCTACAGTGATGTAGTGAGAGTTGCCACGAACCTCAAAATGATGCACCAGTAATGTAGTGAGAGTTGCTCCGAACCTAAAAATGATGCGACAGTAATGTGGTAAGAGTTGCTAAAAATCTCAAAATGATGCTAAAGTGATGTGGTGAGAGTTGAAAAAAAAAATCAAAATGATGCTGTCAGTAATGTAGTGAGAGTTGCTACGACCCTCAAAATGATGCGACAGTGATGTAGTGAGAGTTGCTAAAAACCTCAAAATGATGCTACAGTGATACAGTGAGAGTTGCTACTCATCGAAGAAATGATGCTAAAGTGATGTAGTGAGAGTTGCTTCAAATCTCAAAATGATGCTACAGTGATGTGGTGAGAGTTTCTTAAAATCTTAAAATGATGCGACAGTGATATGGTGAGAGTTGCTACTATCCTCCAAATGATGCTACAGTGATGTTGTGAGAGTTGCTTAAAATCTCAAAATGATGCTGACAGTAATGTGGTGAGAGTTGCTTCTATCCTCCAAATGATGCTACAGTGATGTAGTAAGAGTTGCTTAAAATCTCAAATGATGCTACAGTGATGTAGTGAGAGTTGCTACGGACCTCAAAATGATGCTCCAGTGATGCAGTAAGAGTTGCTTAAAACCTCAAAATGATGCTGACAGTAATGTAGTGAGAGTTGTTAAGAACCTCAAAATGATGCTACAGTGATGTGGTGAGAGTTGATAGTAATTTCAAAATCATGCCAAAGTGATGTAATGACAGTTGCTACGAACCTCAAAATGATGCTACAGTAATGTGGTGAGAGTTGCTACGAACCTCAAAATGATTCTACAGTGATGTAGTGAGAGTTGCTACGATCCTCAAAATGATGCTACAGTAATGTATTAGGTTGCTAAAAACCTCAAAATGATGCTACAGTGATGGAGTGAGAGTTGCTACGATCCTCAAAATGATGCTACAGTAATGTATTAGGTTGACTAAAAACCTCAAAGTGATGCTCCAGTGATGCAGTAAGAGTTGCTTAAAACCTTAAAATGATGCCACAGTGATGTGGTGAGAGTTGCTACTAACCTAAAAAATGATGCTACAGTCATGTAGTGAGAGTTGCTAAAAACCTCAAAATGATGCTGACAGTGATGTAATGAGAGTTGCTACTAACCTAAGAAATGATGCCACAGTGATGGGGTGAGAGTTGCTACTAATCTCAAAATGATGCTAAAGTGATGCAGTAAGAGTTGCTTAAAACCTTAAAATGATGCTGACAGTCATGTAGTGAGAGTTGCTTAAAATCTCAAAATGATGCGACAGTGATGTGGTGAGAGTTGCTACTATCCTTCAAATGATGCTACAATGATGTAGTGAGAGTTGCTTAAAATCTCAAAATGATGTGACAGTGATGTGGTAATATTTTCAAAAAACTCAAAATGATGCTCCAGTGATGTAGTCAGAGTTGCTACGAACCTCAAAATGATGCTGACAGTCATGAAGTGAGATTTGCTACTATCCTCAAAATGATGCTACAGTGATGTGGTGAGAATTGCTAAAAATCTCATAATGATGCGAAAGTGATGTGATGAGAGTTGCTCAAAACCTCAAATGATGCTGTTAGTAATGTAGTGAGAGTTGCTACGAACCTCAAAATTATGCTCCAGTGATGTAGTGAGAGTTGCTACGAACCTCAAAATGATGCTACAGTAATATAGTAGGAGTTACTAAAAATCTAAAAATGATGCTGAAGTGATGGGGGGAGAGTTGCTAAAATCCTCAAAATGATGCTACAGGATGTAGTGAGAGTTGCCACGAACCTCAAAATCATGGTACAGTAATGTAGTGAGAGTTGCTACGAAGCTCAAAATGATGCAACAGTAATGTGGTGAGAGTTGCTTAAAACCTCAAAATGATGCTACAGTGATGTAGTGAGAGTTGCTACGGACCTGAAAATGATGCCCCAGTGATGCAGTAAGAGTTGCTTAAAACCTCAAAATGATTCTACAGTGATGTGGTGAGAGTTTCTTAAAATCTCAAAATGATGCGACAGTGATGTGGTAAGAGTTGCGAAAGACCTCAAAATGATGCTGACAGTAATGTGGTGAGAGTTGCTAAAAATCTCAAAATGATGCTAAAGTGATATAGTGAGAGTTGCTACGAACCTCAAAATGATGCTCCAGTGATGTGGTGAGAGTTGCTACTATCCTCCAAATGATGCTACAGTGATGTAGTGAGAGTTGCTTAAAATCTCAAATGATGCAACAGTGATGTAGAGAGAGTTGCTACGATCCTCAAAATGATGCTACAGTAATGTATTAGGTTGCTAAAACCTCAAAATGATGCTACAGTGATGTAGTGAGAGTTGCTACGAACGTCAAAATGATGCTCCAGAGATGTGGTAAGAGTTGCTAAAAATCTCAAAATGATGCTGTAAGTAATGAAGTGAGACTTGCTCCGAACCTCAAAATGATGCTACAGTAATGTTGTAAGTGTTGCTAAAAATCTCAAAATGATGCTAAAGTGATGTGGTGAGAGTTGCTAAAATCCTCAAAATGATGCTACAGTGATGTAGAGAGAGTTGCCACGAACCTCAAAATGATGCACCAGTAATGTAGTGAGAGTTGCTCCGAACCTAAAAATGATGCGACAGTAATGTGGTAAGAGTTGCTAAAAATCTCAAAATGATGCTAAAGTGATGTGGTGAGAGTTGAAAAAAAAAATCAAAATGATGCTGTCAGTAATGTAGTGAGAGTTGCTACGACCCTCAAAATGATGCTACAGTGATGTAGTGAGAGTTGCTAAAAACCTCAAAATGATGCTACAGTGATACAGTGAGAGTTGCTACTCATCGAAGAAATGATGCTAAAGTGATGTAGTGAGAGTTGCTTCAAATCTCAAAATGATGCTACAGTGATGTGGTGAGAGTTTCTTAAAATCTTAAAATGATGCGACAGTGATATGGTGAGAGTTGCTACTATCCTCCAAATGATGCTACAGTGATGTTGTGAGAGTTGCTTAAAATCTCAAAATGATGCGACAGTGATGTGGTAAGAGTTGCTAAAGACCTCAAAATGATGCTGACAGTAATGTGGTGAGAGTTGCTTCTATCCTCCAAATGATGCTACAGTGATGTAGTAAGAGTTGCTTAAAATCTCAAATGATGCTACAGTGATGTAGTGAGAGTTGCTACGGACCTCAAAATGATGCTCCAGTGATGCATTAAGAGTTGCTTAAAACCTCAAAATGATGCTGACAGTAATGTAGTGAGAGTTGTTAAGAACCTCAAAATGATGCTACAGTGATGTGGTGAGAGTTGATAGTAATTTCAAAATCATGCCAAAGTGATGTAATGAGAGTTGCTACTTACTTAAGAAATGATGCTACAGTGATGTGGTGAGAGTTGCTACGAACCTCAAAATGATTCTACAGTGATGTAGAGAGAGTTGCTATGATCCTCAAAATGATGCTACAGTAATGTAGTGAGAGTTGCTACGATCCTCAAAATGATGCTACAGTAATGTATTCGGTTGACTAAAAACCTCAAAATGATGCTCCAGTGATGCAGTAAGAGTTGCTTAAAACCTTTAAAAATGATGCTGACAGTCATGTAGTGACAGTTGCTACTATCCTCCAAATGATGCTACAGTGATGTCGTGACAGTTGCTTAAAATCTCAAAATGATGTGACAGTGATGTGGTAATAGTTTCAAAAAACTCAAAATGATGCTCCAGTGATGTAGTAAGAGTTGCTACGAACCTCAAAATGATGCTGACAGTCATGAAGTGAGATTTGCTACTATCCTCAAAATGATGCTACAGTGATGTAGGAAGAGTTGCTAAAAACCTCAAAATGATGCTGCAGTGATGTAGTGAGAGTTGCTACTAATCTAAGAAATGATGCTAAAGTGATGTGTTGAGAGTTGCTTCAAATCTCAAAATGATCCTCCAGTGATGCAGTAAGAGTTGCTTAAAACCTTAAAATGATGCCACAGTGATGTGGTGAGAGTTGCTACTAACCTAAAAAATGATGCTACAGTGATGTAATGAGAGTTGCTACTAACCTAAGAAATGATGCCACAGTGATGGGGTGAGAGTTGCTACTAATCTCAAAATGATGCTAAAGTGATGTAATGAGAGTTGCTACTAACCTAAGAAATGATGCTACAGTGATGTGGTGAGAGTTGCTACTAACCTCAAAATGATGGTGACAGTCATGTAGTGAGACTTGCTGCTAACCTTAAAATGATACTGACAGTGATGTCGTGAGAGTTTCTTCGAAACTCAAAATGATGCTACAGTGATGTAATGAGAGTTGCTACAAACCTAAGAAATGATGCCACAGTGATGTAGTGATAGTTGCTAAAAACCTAAAAATGAGGCTCCAGTAATGTCGTGAGAGTTGCTACTATCCTCAAAATGATGCTAAAGTTACATGGTGAGAGTTGCTACTAATCTCAAAATGATGCTGAAAGTGATGTCGTGAGAGTTGCTACAAACCTAAGAAATGATGCCACTGTGATGTAGTGATAGTTGCTACTAATCTCAAAATGATGCTAAAGTGATGTTGTGAGAGTTGCTATGTACCTAAGAAATGATGCTACAGTGATGTGGTGAGAATTGTTACCGACCTCAAAATGATGCTAGAGTGATGTGGTGAGAGTTGCGACTAATCTAAAAATGATGCTTACAGTGATGTCGTGAGAGTTGCTATTATCCTCAAAATGATGCTGAAAGTGATGAAGTGATAGTTGCTGCGAACCTCAAAATATTGCGACAGTGATGTCGGAAGAATTGCTAATGAACTCAAAATGATGCAAAAAGTAATGTAGTGATAGTTGCTAATCAAGTCAG
The DNA here is from genome assembly GCF_037954235.1 of Aulostomus chinensis. Taxonomy (NCBI): domain Eukaryota; kingdom Metazoa; phylum Chordata; class Actinopteri; order Syngnathiformes; family Aulostomidae; genus Aulostomus; species Aulostomus chinensis. The sequence goes on along the minus strand of NC_141320.1, from coordinate 13,301,343 downwards.
TGATGCTTACAGTAATGTCGTAAGTGTTTCGAATAACCTCAAAGTGATGCTGACAGTTGTGTCGTAAGAGTTGCTACGAACCTCAATAAAATGCGACAGTGATGTCGGAAGAATTGCTAATGATCTCAAAATGATCAGAATGTGATGTCGTAAGAATTGCTAATGAACTCAAAATGATGCTACAGTGATGTCGTGAGAATTGCTCATAAACTCAAAATGATGCGAACAGTAATGTAGTGATAGTTGCTAAAAAACTCAAAGTGATGCTGACAGTAATGTACTAAGAGTTGCTACGAACCTCAAAATAATGCGACAGTGATGTCAGAAGAATTGCTAATGATCTCAAAATGATGCGACAGTGATGTTGTAAGAATTGCTAATGAACTCAAAATGATGCTAAAAGTAATGGAGTGAAAATTTCGAATAACCTCAAAGTGATGCTGACAGTCATGTAGTAAGAGTTGCTACGAACCTCAAAATAATGCGACAGTAATGTAGTAAAAGTTGCTACGAACGTCAAAATATTGCGACAGTAATGTAGTAAAAGTTGCTACGAACGTCAAAATATTGCGACAGTGATGTCGGAAGAATTGCTAATGAAATCAAGATGATGCTAACAGTAATGGAGTGAAAGTTTCGAATAACCTCAAAGTGATGCTGACAGTCATGTAGTAACAGATGCTACGAACCTCAAAATAATGCGACAGTAATGTAGTAAAAGTTGCTACGAACGTCAAAATATTGCGACAGTGATGTCGGAAGAATTGCTAATGAACTCAAGATGATGCTAACAGTAATGTAGTGATAGTTGCTAAGAAACTCGGTGATGCTCAAAGTAATGTAGTAAGTGTTTCGAACAACCTAAAAGTGATGCTGTCAGTCATTTAGTAAGAGTTGCTAATGAACTCAATTTAATGCTACAGTGATGTCGTGAGAATTGCTCAACAACTCAAAATAATGCTAACAGTAATGGAGTGAAACTTTCTAATAACCTCAAAGTGATGCTGACAGTCATGTAGTAAGTGTTGCTACGAACCTCAAAATAATGCGACAGTAATGTCGTAAAAGTTGCTACGAACCTCAAAATATTGCGACAGTGATGTCGGAAGAATTGCTAATGAACTCAAGATGATGCGAACAGTAATGTAGTGATAGTTGCTAAGAAACTCAGTGATGCTTACAGTAATGTAGTAAGAGTTTCGAACAACCTCAAAGTGATGCTGACAGTCATTTAGTAAGAGTTGCTACGAAACTCAAAATAATGCGACAGTAATGTAGTAAAAGTTGCTACGAACCTCAAAATATTGCGACAGTAATGTAGTAAAAGTTGCTACGAACCTCAAAATATTGCGACAGTGATGTCGGAAGAATTACAAATGAACTCAAAATGATGCTAACAGTAATGTAGTGATAGTTGCTAAAAAACTCAAAGTGATGCTGACAGTAATGTAGTAAGAGTTGCTACGAACCTCAAAATAATGTGACAGTGATGTCAGAAGAATTGCTAATGAACTCAAAATGATGCGACAGTGATGTAGTAAGAATTGCTAATGAACTCAAAATGATGCTAACAGTAATGGAGTGAAAATTTCGAATAACCTCAAAGTGATGCTGACAGTCATGTAGTAAGAGTTGCTACGAACCTCAAAATAATGCGACAGTAATGTTGTAAAAGTTGCTACGAACCTCAATATATTGCGACAGTGATGTCGGAAGAATTGCTAATGAACTCAAGATGATGCTAACAGTAATGTAGTGATAGTTGCTAAGAAACTCAGTGATGCTAAAAGTAATGTAGTCAGAGTTTCGAACAACCTCAAAGTGATGCTGACGGTCATTTAGTAAGAGTTGCTAATGAACTCAATTTAATGCGACAGTGATGTAGTAAGAATTGCTAATGAACTCAAAACGATGCTAACAGTAATGGAGTGAAAATTTCGAATAACCTCAAAGTGATGCTGACAGTCATGTTGTAAGAGTTGCTACGAACCTCAAAATAATGCGACAGTAATGTCGTAAAAGTTGCTACGAACCTCAAAATATTGCTACAGTGATGTCGTAAGAATTGCTAATGAACTCAAAATGATGCTACAGTGATGTCGTGAGAATTGCTCATAAACTCAAAATGATGCGAACAGTAATGTAGTGATAGTTGCTAAAAAACTCAAAGTGATGCTGACAGTAATGTACTGAGAGTTGCGACGAACCTCAAAATAATGCGACAGTGATGTCAGAAGAATTGCTAATGATCTCAAAATGATGCTTACAGTGATGTCGTGAGAGTTGCTATTATCCTCAAAATGATGCTGAAAGTGATGAAGTGATAGTTGCTGCAAACCTCAAAATATTGCGACAGTGATGTCGGAAGAATTGCTAATGAACTCAAAATGATGCAAAAAGTAATGTAGTGATAGTTGCTAATCAAGTCAGTGATGCTTACAGTAATGTAGTAAGTGTTTCGAATAACCTCAAAGTGATGCTGACAGTTGTGTCGTAAGAGTTGCTACGAACCTCAATAAAATGCGACAGTGATGTCGGAAGAATTGCTCATGATCTCAAAATGATCAGAAAGTGATGTCGTAAGAATTGCTAATGAACTCAAAATGATGCTACAGTGATGTCGTGAGAATTGCTCATAAACTCAAAATGATGCGAACAGTAATGTAGTGATAGTTGCTAAAAAACTCAAAGTGATGCTGACAGTAATGTACTAAGAGTTGCTACGAACCTCAAAATAATGCGACAGTGATGTCAGAAGAATTGCTAATGATCTCAAAATGATGCGACAGTGATGTTGTAAGAATTGCTAATGAACTCAAAATGATGCTAACAGTAATGGAGTGAAAATTTCGAATAACCTCAAAGTGATGCTGACAGTCATGTAGTAAGAGTTGCTACGAACCTCAAAATAATGCGACAGTAATGTAGTAAAAGTTGCTACGAACGTCAAAATATTGCGACAGTAATGTAGTAAAAGTTGCTACGAACGTCAAAATATTGCGACAGTGATGTCGGAAGAATTGCTAATGAAATCAAGATTATGCTAACAGTAATGGAGTGAAAGTTTCGAATAACCTCAAAGTGATGCTGACAGTCATGTAGTAACAGATAATACGAACCTCAAAATAATGCGACAGTAATGTAGTAAAAGTTGCTACGAACGTCAAAATATTGCGACAGTGATGTCGGAAGAATTGCTAATGAACTCAAGATGATGCTAACAGTAATGTAGTGATAGTTGCTAAGAAACTCGGTGATGCTCAAAGTAATGTAGTAAGTGTTTCGAACAACCTAAAAGTGATGCTGTCAGTCATTTAGTAAGAGTTGCTAATGAACTCAATTTAATGCTACAGTGATGTCGTGAGAATTGCTCAACAACTCAAAATAATGCTAACAGTAATGGAGTGAAACTTTCTAATAACCTCAAAGTGATGCTGACAGTCATTTAGTAAGAGTTGCTACGAAACTCAAAATAATGCGACAGTAATGTAGTAAAAGTTGCTACGAACCTCAAAATATTGCGACAGTAATGTAGTAAAAGTTGCTACGAACCTCAAAATATTGCGACAGTGATGTCGGAAGAATTACAAATGAACTCAAAATGATGCTAACAGTAATGTAGTGATAGTTGCTAAAAAACTCAAAGTGATGCTGACAGTAATGTAGTAAGAGTTGCTACGAACCTCAAAATAATGTGACAGTGATGTCAGAAGAATTGCTAATGAACTCAAAATGATGCGACAGTGATGTAGTAAGAATTGCTAATGAACTCAAAATGATGCTAACAGTAATGGAGTGAAAATTTCGAATAACCTCAAAGTGATGCTGACAGTCATGTAGTAAGAGTTGCTACGAACCTCAAAATAATGCGACAGTAATGTTGTAAAAGTTGCTACGAACCTCAATATATTGCGACAGTGATGTCGGAAGAATTGCTAATGAACTCAAGATGATGCTAACAGTAATGTAGTGATAGTTGCTAAGAAACTCAGTGATGCTAAAAGTAATGTAGTCAGAGTTTCGAACAACCTCAAAGTGATGCTGACGGTCATTTAGTAAGAGTTGCTAATGAACTCAATTTAATGCGACAGTGATGTAGTAAGAATTGCTAATGAACTCAAAACGATGCTAACAGTAATGGAGTGAAAATTTCGAATAACCTCAAAGTGATGCTGACAGTCATGTTGTAAGAGTTGCTACGAACCTCAAAATAATGCGACAGTAATGTCGTAAAAGTTGCTACGAACCTCAAAATATTGCTACAGTGATGTCGTAAGAATTGCTAATGAACTCAAAATGATGCTACAGTGATGTCGTGAGAATTGCTCATAAACTCAAAATGATGCGAACAGTAATGTAGTGATAGTTGCTAAAAAACTCAAAGTGATGCTGACAGTAATGTACTGAGAGTTGCTACGAACCTCAAAATAATGCGACAGTGATGTCAGAAGAATTGCTAATGATCTCAAAATGATGCGACAGTGATGTAGTAAGAATTGCTAATGAACTCAAAATGATGCTAACAGTAATGGAATGAAAATTTCGAATAACCTCAAAGTGATGCTGACAGTCATGTAGTAAGAGTTGCTACGAACCTCAAAATAATGCGACAGTAATGTAGTAAAAGTTGCTACGAACCTCAATATATTGCGACAGTGATGTCGGAAGAATTGCTAATGAACTCAAGATGATGCTAACAGTAATGGAGTGAAAGTTTCGAATAACCTCAAAGTGATGCTGACAGTCATGTAGTAAGAGATGCTACGAACCTCAAAATAATGCGACAGTAATGTAGTAAAAGTTGCTACGAACGTCAAAATATTGCGACAGTGATGTCGGAAGAATTGCTAATGAACTCAAGATGATGCTAACAGTAATGTAGTGATAGTTGCTAAGAAACTCAGTGATGCTTAAAGTAATGTAGTAAGTGTTTCAAACAACCTAAAAGTGATGCTGTCAGTCATTTAGTAAGAGTTGCTAATGAACTCAATTTAATGCTACAGTGATGTCGTGAGAATTGCTCAACAACTCAAAATAATGCTAACAGTAATGGAGTGAAACTTTCTAATAACCTCAAAGTGATGCTGACAGTCATGTAGTAAGTGTTGCTACGAACCTCAAAATAATGCGACAGTAATGTAGTAAAAGTTGCTACGAACCTCAAAATATTGCGACAGTGATGTTGGAAGAATTGCTCATGAACACAAGATGATGCGAACAGTTATGTAGTGATAGTTGCTAAGAAACTCAGTGATGCTTACAGTAATGTAGTAAGAGTTTCGAACAACCTCAAAGTGATGCTGACAGTCAATTAGTAAGAGTTGCTACGAAACTCAAAATAATGCGACAGTAATGTAGTAAAAGTTGCTACGAACCTCAAAATATTGCGACAGTGATGTCGGAAGAATTGCTAATGAACTCAAAATGATGCTAACAGTAATGTAGTGACAGTTGCTAAAAAACTCAAAGTGATGCTGACAGTAATGTAGTAAGAGTTGCTACGAACCTTAAAATAATGCAACAATAATGTAGTAAGAGTTGCTACGAACCTCAAAATAATGTGACAGGGATGTCAGAAGAATTGCTAATGATCTCAAAATGATGCGACAGTGATGTAGTAAGAATTGCTAATGAACTCAAAATGATGCGACAGTGATGTAGTAAGAATTTCTGATGAACTAAAGATGATGCTAACAGTAATTGAGTGAAAGTTTCGAATAACCTCAAAGTGATGCTGACAGTCATGTAGTAAGTGTTGCTACGAACCTCAAAATAATGCGACAGTTATGTAGTAAAAGTTGCTACGAACCACAAAATATTGCGACAGTGATGTCGGAAGACCTGCTAATGAACTAAAAAATGATGCGAACAGTAATGTAGTGATAGTTCCTAATCAAGTCAGTGATGCTTACAGTAATGTAGTAAGTGTTTCGAATAACCTCAAAGTGATGCTGACAGTAATGTCGTGATAGTTGCTAATGAACTCAAAGTGATGCTGACCGTCATGTAGGAAGAGTTGCTACGAACCTCAAAAATATGCGACAGTAATGTCGGAGGAATTGCTAAAGATCTCAAAATGATGCGACAGTGATGTAGTAAGAATTGCTCATGAACTCAAAATGATGCTAACAGTAATGGAGTGAACGTTTCGAATAAGCTCAAAGTGATGCTGACAGTCATGTACTAAGAGTTGCTACGAACCTCAAAATAATGCGACAGTAATGTAGTAAGAGTTGCTACGAACCTCAAAATAATGCGACAGTGATGTCAGAAGAATTGCTAATGATCTCAAAATGATGCTAACAGTAATGTAGTGAAAGTTTCGAATAACCTCAAAGTGATGCTGACAGTCATGTAGTCAGAGTTGCTACGAACCTCAAAATATTGCGACAGTGATGTCGGAAGAATTGCTAATGAACTCAAAATGATGCAGAAAGTAATGTAGTGATAGTTGCTAATCAAGTCAGTGATGCTTACAGTAATGTAGTAAGTGTTTCGAATAACCTCAAAGTGATGCTGACAGTTGTGTCGTAAGAGTTGCTACGAACCTCAAAATAATGCGACAGTGATGTCAGAAGAATTGCTAATGATCTCAAAATGATGCGACATTGATGTAGGAAGAATTGCTAATGAACTCAAAATGATGCTAACAGTAATGGAGTGAAAGTTTCGAATAACCTCAAAGTGATGCTGACAGTCATGTAGTAAGAGATGCTACGAACCTCAAAATAATGCGACAGTAATGTAGTAAAAGTTGCTACGAACGTCAAAATATTGCGACAGTGATGTCGGAAGAATTGCTATTCAACTCAAGATGATGCTAACAGTAATGTAGTGATAGTTGCTAAGAAACTCAGTGATGCTTAAAGTAATGTAGTAAGTGTTTCGAACAACCTAAAAGTGATGCTGTCAGTCATTTAGTAAGAGTTGCTAATGAACTCAATTTAATGCTACAGTGATGTCGTGAGAATTGCTCAACAACTCAAAATAATGCTAACAGTAATGGAGTGAAACTTTCTAATAACCTCAAAGTGATGCTGACAGTCATGTAGTAAGTGTTGCTCCGTACCTCAAAATAATGCGACAGTAATGTAGTAAAAGTTGCTACGAACCTCAAAATATTGCGACAGTGATGTCGGAAGAATTGCTAATGAACTCAAGATGATGCGAACAGTAATGTAGTGATAGTTGCTAAGAAACTCAGTGATGCTTACAGTAATGTAGTAAGAGTTTCGAACAACCTCAAAGTGGTGCTGACAGTCATTGAGTAAGAGTTGCTAATGAACTCAATTCAATGGTACAGTGATGTCGTGAGAATTGCTCATAAACTCAAAATGATGCTAACAGTAATGTAGTGATAGTTGCTAATAAACTCAAAGTGATGCTGACAGTAATGTAGTAAGAGTTGCTACGAACCTTAAAATAATGCAAAAATAATGTAGTAAGAGTTGCTACGAACCTCAAAATAATGTGACAGTGATGTCAGAAGAATTGCTAATGAACTCAAAATGATGCTAACAGTAATGTAGTGATAGTTGCAAAGAAACGCAGTGATGCTTACAGTTATGTAGTAAGAGTTACGAACAACCTCAAAGTTATGCTGACGGTCATTGAGTAAGAGTTGCTAATGAACTCAATTCAATGCTACAGTGATGTCGTGAGAATTGCTCATGACCTGAAAATGATGCTAACAGTAATGTAGTGATAGTTGCTAATAAACTCAAAGTGATGCTGACAGGAATGTAGTAAGAGTTGCTACGACCCTAAAAATAATGCGACAGTAATGTAGTAAAAGTTGCTACGAACCTCAAAATATTGCGACAGTGATGTAGTAAGAATTGCTAATGAACTCAAAATGATGCTAAGGGTAATGGAGTGAACGTTTTGAATAACCTCAAAGTAATGCTGACAGTCATGTACTAAGAGTTGCTACGAATCTAAAAATAATGCGACAGTAATGTAGTAAGAATTGCGAATGAACTCAAAATAATGCTAACAGTAATGGAGTGAAACTTTCGAATTACCTCAGAGTGATGCTGACAGTCATATACTAAACGTTGCTACGAACCTCAAAATATTGCGACAGTGATGTCGGAAGAATTGCTAATGAACTCAAAATGATGCTAACAGTAATGTAGTGATAGTTGCAAAGAAACTCAGTGATGCTCACAGTAATGTAGTAAGAGTTACGAACAACCTCAAAGTGATGCTGACGGTCATTGAGTAAGAGTTGCTAATGAACTCAATTCAATGCTACAGTGATGTCGTGAGAATTGCTCATGAACTGAAAATGATGCTAACAGTAATGTAGTGATAGTTGCTAATAAACTCAAAGTGATGCTGACAGGAATGTAGTAAGGGTTGCTACGAAACTTAAAATAATGCAACAATAATGTAGTAAGAGTTGCTACGAACCTTAAAATAATGCAACAATAATGTAGTAAGAGTTGCTACGAACCTCAAAATAATGTGACAGTGATGTCAGAAGAATTGCTAATGATCTCAAAATGATGCGACAGTGATTTAGTAAGAATTGCTAATGAACTAAAAATGATGCTAAAAGTAATGGAGTGAACGTTTCGAATAACCTCAAAGTAATGCTGACAGTCATGTACGAAGAGTTGCTACGAACCTAAAAATAATGCGACAGTAATGTAGTAAAAGTTGCTACGAACCTCAAAATATTGCGACAGTGATGGAGTAAGAATTGCTGATGAACTCAAGATGATTCTAACAGTAATGTAGTGATAGTTGCTAAAAAACTCAGTGATGCTTACAGTAATGTAGTAAGTGTTTCGAACAACCTCAAAGTGATGCTGACAGTCATGTAGTAGGAGTTGCTACGAACCTCAAAATAATGCGACAGTGATGTCGGACGAATTGCTAAAGATCTCAAAATGATGCGACAGTGATGTAGTAAGAATTGCTCATGAACTCAAGATGATGCTAAAAGTAATGGAGTGAAACTTTCGAATAACCTCAAAGTGATGCTGACAGTCATGTAGGAAGAGTTGCTACGAACCTCAAAATAATGCGCCAGTGATGTCGGAAGAATTGCTAAAGATCTCAAAATGATTCTGCCAGTAATGTAGTGGTAGTTGCTAATAAAGTCAGTGATGCTTACAGTAATGTAGTAAATGTTTCGAACACCCTCAAAGTGATGCTGACAATCATGTAGTAAGAGTTGCTACGAACCTCAAAATAATGCGACAGTGATGTCGGAAGAATTGCTAATGATCTCAAAATGATGCGACAGTGAAGTCGTAAGAATTGCTAATGAACTCAAAATGATGCGAATAGTAATGGAGTGAAACTTTCGAATAACCTCAAAGTGATGCTGACAGTCATGTAGTAAGTGTTGCTACAAACCTCAAAATAATGCGACAGTAATGTAGTAAAAGTTGCTACGAACCTCAAAATATTGCGACAGTGATGTCGGAAGAATTGCTAATGAACTCAAGATGATGCTAACAGTAAGGTAGTGATAGTTGCTAAGAAACTAAGTGATGCTTACAGTAATGTAGTAAGAGTTTCGAAAAACCTCAAAGTGATGCTGACAGTCATTTAGTAAGAGTTGCGAATGAACTCAATTCAATCCTACAGTGATGTAGTGAGAATTGCTCATAAACTCAAAATGATACTAACAGTAATGGAGTGAACGTTTCGAATAACCTCAAAGTGATGCTGACAGTCATTTAGTATGAGTTGCTACGAACCTCAAAATAATGCGACAGTAATGTCAGAAGAATTGCTAATGAACTCAAAATGATGCTAACAGTAATGGAGTGAAAGTTTCGAATACCCTCAAAGTGATAATGAAAGTCATGTGGTTTGAGTCGTGAGTACATTAAAAATGATGCTGACAGTGATATCGTAAGAATTGCTATATAACTCAAAACGATGCTAATAGTAATGTAGTGATAGTTGCTAATGAATTTAAAGTGATGCTGACAGTAATGTAGTAAGTGTTTCAAAAAACCTCAAAGTGATTCTGACAGTCATGTAGTAAGAGTTGCTACGAACCTCAAAATAATGCGACAGTGATGTCAGAAGAATTGCTAATGAACTCAAAATGATGCGACAGTGACGTAGTAATAATTGTAATGAAATCAAAATGATGCTAACAGTAATAGAGTGAAACTTTCGAATAACCTCAAAGTGATGCTGACAGTAATGTAGTAAGTGTTTCAAACAACCTCAAAGTGATTCTGACAGTCATGTAGTAAGAGTTGCTACGAACCTCAAAATAATGCAACAGTTATGTCCGAAGAATTGCTAATGAACTCAAAATGATGCTAACAGTAATTGAGTGAACGTTTCGAACAACCTCAAAGTGATGCTGACAGTCTTATAGTAAGAGTTGCTACGAACATCAAAATAATGCGACAGTGATGTCAGAAGAATTGCTAATGATCGCAAAATATTGCGACAGTGATGTAGTAAGAATTGCTAATGAACTCAAAATGATGCTAAGAGTAATGGAGTGAACGTTTCGAATAACCTCAAAGTAATGCTGACAGTCATGTACTAAGAGTTGCTACGAATCTAAAAATAATGCGACAGTAATGTAGTAAGAATTGCTAATGAACTCAAAATAATGCTAACAGTAATGGAGTGAACGTTTCGAATAACCTCAAAGTAATGCTGACAGTCATGTACTAAAAGTTGCTACGAACCTCAAAATATTGCGACAGTGATGTCGGAAGAATTGCTAATGAACTCAAAATGATGCAAACAGTAATGTAGTGATAGTTGCTAAGAAACTCAGTGATGCTTAAAGTAATGTAGTAAGTGTTTCGAATAACCTCAAAGTGATGCTGACAGTCATGTAGGAAGAGTTGCTACGAACCTCAAAATAATGCGACAGTGATGTCGGAAGAATTGCTAATGATCTCAAAATGATGCGAGAGTGATGTAATAAGAATTGCTAATGAACTCAAAATGATGCTAACAGTAATGAAGTGAAACTTTCGAATAACCTCAAAGTGATGCTGACAGTCATGTAGTAAGTGTTGCTTCAAACCTCAAAATAATGCGAAAGTAATGTAGTAAAAGTTGCTATGAACCTCAAAATATTGCGACAGTGACGTCGGAAGAATTGCTAATGAACTCAAGATGATGCTAACAGCAATGTAGTGATAGTTGCTAATAAACTCAGTGATGCTTACAGTCATGTAGTAAGTGCTTCAAAAACCTCAAAGTGACGCTAACAGTCATGTAGTAACAGTTGCTTCGAACCTCAAAATGATGGTAACAGTAATGTAGTGATAGTTGCGAATAAACTCAAAGTGATGCTGACAGTAATGTAGTAAGAGTTGCTACGAACCTTTAAATAATACAACAATAATGTAGTAAGAGTTGCTACTAACCTCAGGATAATGTGACAGTGATGTCGGAGGAATTGCTAATGATCTCAAAATGATGCGACAGTGATGTAGTAAGAATTGCTCATGAACTCAAAATGATGCTAACAGTAATGGAGTGAAAGTTTCGAATAACCTCAAAGTGATGCTGACAGTCATGTAGAAAGAGTTTCTACGAACCTCAAAATAATGCGACAGTAATGTAGTGAAAGTTGCTACGAACCTCAAAATATTGCGACAGTGATGTCGGAAGAATTGCTAATGAACTCAAAATGATGCTAACAGTAATGTAGTGATAGTTGCTTATGAACTCAAAGTGATGCTTACAGTAATGTAGTAAGTGTTTCGAACAACCTCAAAGTGATGCTGACAGTCATGTAGTAAGAGTTGCTACGGACCTAAAATAATGCGACAGTGATGTCAGAAGAATTGCTAAAGATCTCAAAATGATGCGACAGTGATTTAGTAAGAATTGCTAATGAACTCAAAATGATGCTAACAGTAATGGAGTGAACGTTTCGAATAACCTCAAAGTGATGCTGACAGTCATGTACTAAGAGTTGCTACGAACCTCAAAATAATGCAACAGTAATGTAGTAAAAGTTGCTACGAACCTCAAAATATTGCGACAGTGATGTGGGAAGAATTGCTAATGAACTCAAAATGATGCTAACAGTAATGTAGTGATAGTTGTTAATCAACTCATCAAAACCAGTCATGTGGTTTGAGTTGCGAGTAAATTAAAGTTGCGAGTAAATTAAAAATGATGCTGACAGTGATGTTGTAAAAAGTGATGCTGACAGTCATGTAGTAACAGTTGCTTCTAACCTCAAAATGATGCTAACAGTAATGTAGTGATAGTTGCTAATTAACTCAGTGATGCTTACAGTAATGTAGGAAGAGTTTCGAACAACTTCAAAGTGATGCTGACAATCGTGTAGTAAGTGTTGCTATGAACCTCAAAATATTGCTACAGTGATGTCAGAAGAATTGCTAATAAACTCAAAATGATGGAAACAGTAATGTAGTGATAGTTGCTACGAAACTTTAAATAATGCAACAATAATGTAGTAAGAGTTGCTACGAACCTTAGAAAATGCAACAGTAAAGTAGTAAGAATTGCTTCGAACCTGAAAATAAGGCGACAGTGATGTAAGAAGAATTGGTAATGATCTCAAACTGATGGGAAGGTGATGTAGTAAGAATTGCTAATGAACTCAAAATGATGCTAACAGTAATGGAGTGAAAGTTTCGAATAACCTCAAAGTGATGCTGACAGTCATGTCGTAAGTGTTGCTACGAACCTCAAAATATTGCGACAGTGATGTACTAAGAATTGCTAATGAACTCTATATGATGCTAACAGTCATGCAGTGATAGTTGCTAATTAATTCAGTGATGCTTACAGTAATGTAGTAAGTGTTTCGAACAACCTAAAAGTGATGCTGACAGTCATGTAGGAAGAGTTGCTACGAACCTCAAAATAATGCGACAGTGATGTCGGAAGAATTGCTAATGAACTCAAAATGATGCTAACACTAATGTAGTGATAGTTGCTACGAACCTTTAAATAATGCAACAATAATGTGGTTAGAGTTGCTCCGAACCTTTAAATAATGATACAATAATGTCGTAAGAGTTGCTACGAACCTCAAAATATTGCGACAGTGATGTCGGAAGAATTGCAAATGATCTCAAAATGATGCGACAGTGATGTATTAAGAATTGCTAATGAACTCAAAATGATGCGAACAGTATTGGAGTGAAAGTTTCGAATAACCTGAAAGTGATGCTGAAAGTCATGTAGTAAATGTTGCTACAAACCTCAAAATATTGCGACAGTGATGTCGGAAGAATTGCTAATGAACTCAAAATGATGCTAACAGTAATGTAGTGATAGTTGCTAATCAACTCAGTGATGCTTACAGTAATGTAGTCAGTGTTTCGAATAACCTCAAAGTGATTTTGACAGTCATGTAGTAAGAGTTGCTACGAACCTCAAAATAATGTGACAGTGATGTCGGAAGAATTGCTAATGATCTCAAAATGATGCTAACAGTAATGTAGTGATAGTTGCTAATCAACTCAGTGATGCTTACAGTAATGTAGTCAGTGTTTCGAATAACCTCAAAGTGATTTTGACAGTCATGTAGTAAGAGTTGCTACGAACCTCAAAATAATGTGACAGTGATGTCGGAAGAATTGCTAATGATCTCAAAATGATGCGACAGTGATGTAGTAAGAATTGCTAATGAACTCAAAATGATGCTAACAGTATTGGAGTGAAACTTTCGAATAACCTCAAAGTGATGCTGACAGTCATGTAGTAAGTGTTGCTACAAACCTCAAAATATTGCGACAGTGATGTCGGAAGAATTGCTAATGAACTCAACATGATGCTAACAGTAATGTAGTGATAGTTGCTAATCAACTCAGTGATGCTTACAGTAATGTAGTAAGTGTTTCGAACAACCTCAAAGTGATGCTGACAGTCATGTTGTAAAAGTTGCTTCTAACCTCAAAATGATGCTAACAGTAATATAGTGATAGTTGCTAATGAACTCAGTGATGCTTACAGTAATGTAGTAAGAGTTTCCAACAACCTCAAAGTGATGCTGACAGTCATGTACTTAGAGTTGCTGATGAACTCAATTTAAATCTACATTGATGTCGTAAGAATTTCTAATAAACTCAAAATGATGGTAACAGTAATGTAGTGATAGTTGCTAATCAACTCAGTGATGCTTACAGTAATGTAGTAAGTGTTTCGAAAACCTCAAAGTGATGCTGACTTTCATGTAGTAAGAGTTGCTACGAACCTCAAAATAATGCGACAGTAATGTAGTAAGAGTTGCTACGAACCTCCGAATAATGCGACAGTGATGTCGGAAGAATTGCTAATGATCTCAAAATGATGTGACAGTGATGTAGTAAGAATTGCTAATGAACTCAAAATGATGCTAACAGTAACGGAGTGAAAGTTTCGAATATCTCAAAGTGATGCTGACAGTGATGTACTAAGAGTTGCTACGAACCTCAAAATAATGCGACAGTGATGTCAGAAGAATTGCTAAAGATCTCAAAATGATGCGACAGTGATTTAGTAAGAATTGCTCATGAACTCAAAATGATGCTAACAGTAATGGAGTGAAACTATCGGATAACCTCAAAGTGATGCTGACAGTCATGTAGTAAGAGTTGCTCCGACCCTCAAAATAATGCGACAGTGATGTCGGAAGAATTGCTAATGAACTCAAGATGATGCTAACAGTAATGGAGTGAAACTTTCGAATAACCTCAAAGTGATGCTGACAGTCATGTAGTAAGTGTTGCTACTTACCTCAAAATAATGCGACAGTAATGTCGGAAGAATTGCTAATGAACTCAAGATGATGCTAACAGTAATGGAGTGAAACTTTCGAATAACCTCAAAGTGATGCTTACAGTCATTTAGTAAGTGTTGCTACGAACCTCAAAATAATGCTGACAGTCATGTAGTAAAAGTTGCTACGAACCTCAAAATATTGCGACAGTGATGTCGGAAGAATTGCCTATGAACTCAAGATGATGCTAACAGTAATGGAGTGAAACTTTCGAATAACCTCAAAGTGATGCTTACAGTAATGTAGTAAGTGTTTCGAACAACCTCAAAGTGATGCTGACAGTCATGTAGTAAGAGTTGCTACGAACCTCAAAATAATGCGAAAGTAACGTAGTAAAAGTTGCTACGAACCTCAAAATATTGCGACAGTGATGTCGGAAGAATTGCTCATGAACTCGAAATGATGCTAACAGTCATGTAGTAAGAGTTGCTAATCAACTAAGTGATGCTTACAGTAATGTAGTAAGTGTTTCGAATAACCTCAAAGTGATGCTGACAGTCATGTAGTAAGAGTTGCTACGAACCTCAATATAATGCGACAGTGATGTCAGAAGAATTGCTAATGATCTCAAAATGATGCGACAGTGATTTAGTAAGAATTGCGAATGAACTCAAGATGATGCTAACAGTAATGGAGTGAAACTATCGAATAACCTCAAAGTGATGCTGACAGTCATGTAGTAAGTGTTGCTACAAACCTCAAAATAATGCGAAAGTAATGTAGTAAAAGTTGCTACGAACCTCAAAATATTGCGACAGTGATGTCGAAAGAATTGCTAATGAACTCAAGATGATGCTAACAGTAATGTAGTGATAGTTGCTAAGAAACTCAGTGATGCTTACAGTAATGTAGTAAGAGTTTCGAACAACCTCAAAGTGATGCTGACAGTCATTTAGTAAGAGTTGCCAATGAACTCAATTTAATGCTACAGTGATGTCGAGTTGTCGAGTACACTTTAGTAGCATTTCGTAGCATTTAGTAAGAGTTGCTAATGAACTCAATTTAATGCTACAGTGATGTCGAGTACAGTGATGTCAAGAGTTGCTACGAACCTCAAAATATTGCGACAGTGATGTCGGAAGAATTGCTAATGAACTCAAGATGATGCTAACAGTAATGGAGTGAAACTTTCGAATAACCTCAAAGTGATGCTGACAGTCATGTAGTAAGTGTTGCTACTTACCTCAAAATAATGCGACAGTAATGTCGGAAGAATTGCTAATGAACTCAAGATGATGCTAACAGTAATGGAGTGAAACTTTCGAATAACCTCAAAGTGATGCTGACAGTCATGTAGTAAGTGTTGCTACTTACGTCAAAATAATGCAACAGTAATGTAGTAAAAGTTGCTAAGAACCTCAAAATATTGCGACAGTGATGTCGGAAGAATTGCTAATGAACTCAAGATGATGCTAACAGTAATGGAGTGAAACTTTCGAATAACCTCAAAGTGATGCTGACAGTCATGTAGTAAGAGTTGCTACGAACCTCAAAATAATGCGACAGTAATGTAGTAAAAGTTGCTACGAACCTCAAAATATTGCGACAGTGATGTCGGAAGAATTGCTAATGAACTCAAGATGTTGCTAACAGTAATGTAGTGATAGTTGCTAATCAACTCAGTGATGCTTACAGTAATGTAGTAAGAGTTTCGAACAACCTCAAAGTGATGCTGACAGTCATTCAGTAAGAGTTGCTAATGAACTCAATTTAATGCTACGGTGATTTCGTTAGAATTGCTCAAAAACTCAAAATGATGCCAACAGTAATGTAGTGATAGTTGCTAATGAACTCAAAGTGATGCTGACAGTAATGTAGTAAGAGTTGCTACGAACTTTAAAATAATGCAACAATAATGTAGTAAGAGTTGCTACGAACCTCAAAATATTGCGACAGTGATGTCGGAAGAATTGCTAATGATCTCATAATAATGCGACAGTGATGTAGTAAGAATTGCTAATGAACTCAAAATGATGCGAACAGTAATGGAATGATAGTTGCTTATCAACTCAGTGATGCTGACAGTCATGTAGTAAGTGTTTCGAATAACCTCAAAGTGATGCTGACAGTCATGTACTAAGAGTTGCTACGGACCTCAAAATAATGCGACAGTAATGTAGTAAAAGTTGCTACGAACCTCAAAATATTGCGACAGTGATGGCGGAAGAATTGCTAATGATCTCAAAATGATGCGACAGTGATGTAGTAAGAATTGCTTATGAACTCAAGATGATGCTAACAGTAATGGAGTGAAACTTTCGAATAACCTAAAGTGATGCTGACAGTCATGTAGTAAGAGTTGCTATGAACCTTTAAATAATGCAACAGTAATGTAATAAGAGTTGCTACGAACCTCAAAACATTGCGATAGTGATGTCAGAAGAATTGCTAATGATATCAAAATGATGCTAACAGTAATGTAGTGATAGTTGCTAATCAAGTCAGTGATGCTTACAGTAATGTAGTTAGTGTTTCGAATAACCTCAAAGTGATGCTGACAGTCATGTAGTAAGAGTTGCTACGAACCTCAATATAATGCGACAGTGATGTCAGAAGAATTGCTAATGATCTCAAAATGATGCGACAGTGATTTAGTAAGAATTGCTAATGAATTCAAAATTATGCTAACAGTAATGGAGTGAACGTTTCGAATAACCTCAAAGTGATGCTGACAGTCATGTACTAAGAGTTGCTACGAACATCAAAATAATGTGACAGTGACGTAAGAAAAATTGCTAATGATCTCAAAATGATGCGACAGTGATGTAGTAAGAATTGCTAATGAACTCAAAATGATGCTAACAGTAATGGAGTGCAAGTTTCGAATATCTCAAAGTGATGCTGACAGTGATGTACTAAGAGTTGCTACGAACCTCAAAATAATGCGACAGTGATGTCAGAAGAATTGCTAAAGATCTCAAAATGATGCGACAGTGATTTAGTAAGAATTGCTCATGAACTCAAAATGATGCTAACAGTAATGGAGTGAAACTATCGAATAACCTCAAAGTGATGCTGACAGTCATGTAGTAAGTGTTGCTACAAACCTCAAAATAATGCGAAAGTAATGTAGTAAAATTTGCTACGAACCTCAAAATATTGCGACAGTGATGTCGAAAGAATTGCTAATGAACTCAAGATGATGCTAACAGTAATGTAGTGATAGTTGCTAAGAAACTCAGTGATGCTTACAGTAATGTAGTAAGAGTTTCGAACAACCTCAAAGTGATGCTGACAGTGATTTAGTAAGAGTTGCCAATGAACTCAATTTAATGCTACAGTGATGTCGAGTTGTCGAGTACACTTTAGTAGCATTTCGTAGCATTTAGTAAGAGTTGCTAATGAACTCAATGTAATGCTACAGTGATGTCGAGTACAGTGATGTCAAGAGTTGCTACGAACCTCAAAATATTGCGACAGTGATGTCGGAAGAATTGCTAATGAACTCAAGATGATGCTAACAGTAATGGAGTGAAACTTTCGAATAACCTCAAAGTGATGCTGACAGTCATGTAGTAAGTGTTGCTACTTACCTCAAAATAATGCGACAGTAATGTCGGAAGAATTGCTAATGAACTCAAGATGATGCTAACAGTAATGGAGTGAAACTTTCGAATAACCTCAAAGTGATGCTGACAGTCATGTAGTAAGAGTTGCTACGAACCTCAAAATAATGCGACAGTAATGTAGTAAAAGTTGCTACGAACCTCAAAATATTGCGACAGTGATGTCGGAAGAATTGCTAATGAACTCAAGATGATGCTAACAGTAATGTAGTGATAGTTGCTAAGAAACTCAGTGATGCTTACAGTAATGTAGTAAGAGTTTCGAACAACCTCAAAGTGATGCTGACAGTCATTCAGTAAGAGTTGCTAATGAACTCAATTTAATGCTACGGTGATTTCGTTAGAATTGCTCAAAAACTCAAAATGATGCCAACAGTAATGTAGTGATAGTTGCAAATGAACTCAAAGTGATGCTGACAGTAATGTAGTAAGAGTTGCTACGAACTTTAAAATAATGCAACAATAATGTAGTAAGAGTTGCTACGAACCTCAAAATATTGCGACAGTGATGTCGGAAGAATTGCTAATGATCTCAAAATAATGCGACAGTGATGTAGTAAGAATTTCTAATGAACTCAAAATGATGCTAACAGTAATGGAATGATAGTTGCTTATCAACTCAGTGATGCTGACAGTCATGTAGTAAGTGTTTCGAATAACCTCAAAGTGATGCTGACAGTCATGTACTAAGAGTTGCAACGTACCTCAAAATAATGCGACAGTAATGTAGTAAAAGTTGCTACGAACCTCAAAATATTGCGACAGTGATGTCGGAAGAATTGCAAATGAACTCAAGATGATGCTAACAGTAATGGAGTGAAACTTTCGAATAACCTCAAAGTGATGCTGACAGTCATGCAGTAAGAGTTGCTACGAACCTCAAAATAATGCGACAGTAATGTAGTAAAAGTTGCTACGAACCTCAAAATATTGCGACAGTGATGTCGGAAGAATTGCTAATGAAATCAAAATGATGCTAATAGTAATGTAGTGATAGTTGCTAATCAAGTCAGTGATGCTTACAGTAATGTAGTAAGTGTTTCGAATAACCTCAAAGTGATGCTGACAGTCATGTAGTGAGAGTTGCTACGAACCTCAATATAATGCGACAGTGATGTCAGAAGAATTGCTAATGATCTCAAAATGATGCGACAGTGATTTAGTAAGAATTGCTAATGAACTCAAAATTATGCTAACAGTAATGGAGTGAACGTTTCGAATAACCTCAAAGTGATGCTGACAGTCATGTACTAAGAGTTGCTACGAACCTCAAAATAATGCGACAGTGATGTCAGAAGAATTGCTAAAGATCTCAAAATGATAAGACAGTGATTTAGTAAGAATTGCTCATGAACTCAAAATGATGCTAACAGTAATGGAGTGAAACTATCGATAACCTCAAAGTGATGCTGACAGTCATGTAGGAAGTGTTGCTACAAACCTCAAAATAATGCGAAAGTAATGTTGTAAAAGTTGCTACGAACCTCAAAATATTGCGACAGTGATGTCGAAAGAATTGCTAATGAACTCAAGATGATGCTAATAGTAATGTAGTGATAGTTGCTAAGAAACTCAGTGATGCTTACAGTAATGTAGTAAGAGTTTCGAACAACCTCAAAGTGATGCTGACAGTCATTTAGTAAGAGTTGCCAATGAACTCAATTTAATGCTACAGTGATGTCGAGTTGACGAGTACACTTTAGTAACATTTCGTAGCATTTAGTAAGAGTTGCTAATGAACTCAATTTAATGCTACAGTGATTTCGAGTACAGTGATGTCAAGAGTTGCTACGAACCTCAAAATATTGCGACAGTGATGTCAGAAGAATTGCTAATGAACTCAAGATGATGCTAACAGTAATGGAGTGAAACTTTCGAATAACCTAAAGTGATGCTGACAGTCATGTAGTAAGAGTTGCTATGAACCTTTAAATAATGCAACAGTAATGTAATAAGAGTTGCTACGAACCTCAAAACATTGCGATAGTGATGTCAGAAGAATTGCTAATGATATCAAAATGATGCGACAGTGATTTAGTAAGAATTGCTAATGAACTCAAAATGATGCTAAGATTAATGGAATGAAAGTTTCGAATAACCTCAAAGTGATGCTAACAGTCATGTAGTAAGAGTTGCTACGAACCTCAAAATAATGCTACAGTGATGTAGTAAGAATTGCTAATGATCTCAAAATGATGCGACAGTGATGTCGGAAGAATTGCTATTGAACTCAAAATGATGCTAACAGTGATTTAGTAAGAATTGCTAATGAACTCAAAATGATGCTGACAGTGATGTTGAAAGAATTGCTAATGAACTTAAAATGATGCTGACGGTAACGTAATGATAGTTACTAAGAACTTAAAAATGATGCGACAGTGATGTCAGAAGAATTGCTAATGATCTCAAAATGATGCTACAGTGATTTAGTAAGAATTGCTAATGAACTCAAAATGATGCTAAAAGTAATGTAGTGATAGTTCCTAATAAACTCAGTGATGCTGACAGTAATGTAGTAAGAGTTTCAAAAAACCTCAAAGTGATGCTGACAGTCATGTAGTCAGAGTTGCTACTAACCTCAAAATAATGCAAACGTAATGTAGTAAGATTTGCTAATGTACTCAAAATAATGCTACAGTGATGTCCAAAGACTTGATAATGATATCAAAATGATGCGACAGTGATGTAGAAAGAATTGCTCATGAACTCAAAATGATAGTAACAGTAATGTAGTGAAAGTTGCCAATAAACTCAAAGTGATGCTGACAGTCATGTAGTGAAAGTTGCTACGAACCTCCAAATAATGCGACAGTGATGTCAGAAGAATTGCTAATAAACTAAAAATGATGCTAACGGTAATGTAGGAAGAGTTGCTACGAACCTCAAAATAATGCTACAGTGATGTCGTAAGAATTGCTAATCATCTAAAAATGATGCGACAGTGATGTCGTAAGAATTGCTAATGAACTCAAAATGATGCTAACAGTAATGGAGTGAAAGTTGCCAATGAACTCAAAGTGATGCTGACAGTAATGTAGTAAGAGTTGCTACGAACCTCAAAATAATGCGACAGTGATTTTTGGAAGAATTGCTAATGATCTCAAAATGATGCGACAGTGATGTAGTAAGAATTGCTAATGAACTCAAAATGATGCGACAGTGACGTAGTAAGAATTGTAATGAACTCAAAATGATGCTAACTGCGATGTAGTGAAAGTTTCGAATAACCTCAAAGTGATGCTGACAGTCATGTAGGAAGAGTTGCTACGAACCTTAAAATAATGCAACACTAATGTAGTAAGACTTACTACGAACTTCAAAATGATGTGACAGTGATGGAGCAAGAATTGCTTATGATTTGAAATGATGGGACAGTGATGTAATAAGAATTGCAAATGAACTCAAAATGATGCTAACAGTAATGTAGTGAAAGTTTCGAATAACCTCAAAGTGAAGCTGACAGTCATGTAGTAAGAGTTGCTACTAACCTCTAAATAATGCAACAGCAATGTAGTAAGAGTTACTACGAACTTCAAAATGATGTGACAGTGATGTAGTAAGAATTGCTTATGATATGAAATGATGGGACAGTGATGTAGTAAGAATTGCAAATGAACTCAAAATGATGCTAACAGTAATGTAGTAAAAGTTTCGAATTACCTCAAAGTGATGCTGACAGTCATGTAGTCAGAGTTGCAACGAACCTCAAAATGATGCGACAGTGATGGAGTAAGAATTGCTAATGAACTCGAAACGATGCTAACAGTAATGTCTTGAAAGTTGCGAGTAACCTAAAAATGATGCTGACAGTCATGTAGTAAGAGCTGCTGATAACCTCAAAATAATGCTACAGTGATGTCGGAAGAATTGCTAATGATCTCAAAATGATGTGACAGTGATGTAGTAAGAATTGCTAATGATCTCAAAATGATGCGACAGTGATGTAGTAAGAATTACTTATGAACTCAAAATGATGCTGACAGTAATGTAGTAAGAGTTGCTACGAACCTTAAAATAATGCGACAGTGATGTCGTAAGAATTGCTAATGAACTCGAAATGATGCTAAAAATAATTGAGTGAAAGTTTCAAATGACCTCAAAGTGATGCTGACAGTCATGTAGTAAGTGTTATTACGAACCTTAAAATAATGCGACAGTGATGTCAGAAGAATTTCTAATGATCTCAAAATGATGCGACAGTGATGTAGTGAAAGTTGCGAGTAACCTAAAAATGATGCTGAGAGTCATGTAGTAAGAGTTGAAACTAGAACAACAAACTGTCCTCTGATGGTTGGACAGGTTGCTTTGGTCTGTCCTCTCACTCATCATTAAAAGCCCTTATTACTAATCATTCATCCAATCTGACACTCACGTCTGCAGTGGGGAATCCCCAGCAACCCGCGGCCCACATGGAGCAGTCTCGGCCAATCACGTGGGGCCTGCAGCGGCACCGACCACCAAATGACTCGCAGGTGTCACTCTCAGCTCCAACCTCATGGCAGGCACAAGGCAGGGCGCCGTTGTTGAAGAGAGCCCAAGAGACACAGCTGAGCTGAGACAGAATGGAGACCAAGGACAGGAGGGACGACAGAGAAAAAGGAAATGTTAGCAAGACATTTTAGGAAAATTAGTTTAGTGGGGAAACGGTTCTTAGCCAAACTTGCTAAATGGAAGGACAACAAAAAAACAAAGATCTTAACAAGAAAATTAGCACAAAATGAAACCCTGCAAGAGAAAGTAAATCAAGAACTAAATATTCTTGAGGCTCAGGTCTTTAGTTCCAATGCTTGTAAATGACATCTGAATGCATTCACAACCCAAATCTGAGCAGACAGAAGCGTCCCAGTCAGGCCCAGTTTAGTTCCTCTAGAACATTCAGGGATACAGAACATGGACCAACTCAGGCTGAGAGACACCGACTTGACATGAAAGCTGTTGAGGCCACAGTTGCTGATGAAGTGGTCAGATTTCTCCAGTGGTTCTTGGTTCAGGGAGCTGGAGCTGGAGCTGCTCTCAGGCACCACCAGGACGTAATCCTGGAGAGACAGAAGGAAGAAGTCCAGGCCTGACAGAGGAGAAGGAGGCACAGAGTAGAAACAGCAGATACGTGTCGGGAAAGGGAGAGGGTATCAGTCCAGCAGAGGAGCAGGAAACCTACCACCACAGGGCTCTGCCTGCAGAAACCTGCAGGTGAGGAGGACCTGGTGGTCCGGCACATCCACAATGATCTGGTTTTCAGACACCGGCACGTTTCGGCAGCCGTAAGCGTGGGGACAGAAGGAGGCGTTGGCGTGGCCTGAAAGACACAAACAACCATCTCCATTTGAATGTTTCTCAAACAGCCGGAGCAGGAAAGCTAAGATGAATCAAAGATCCTCCACCCTGCCAGATCCGACCCTGGTAATGTAGAGCTGCACAGGGTGGGTGGGGTGGAGCGGCTGGTGGTGGTGGAGGATGAAGACGTATCTGCCCAAAGCCTGGACACAGTGGAGTCCACCGCAGCGTTCTGAGTAGAAGGATGAGAGCGATGTTCAATGGTACATGTTTTCTTTCCTGAACCGCCGATGTTTCCAATCACGAATCGAGGGGACACAGGAGGAGCTACAGGGGGACGGAAGGTGGATCAGAACCGTTCTAACAAGAGCGCTGAGGGGACACAGGAGGAGCTACAGGGGGAGGGAAGGTGGATCAGAACCGTTCTAACAAGAGCGCTGAGGGGACACAGGAGGAGCTACAGGGGGAGGGAAGGTGGATCAGAACCATTCTAACAAGAGCGCTGAGGGGACACAGGAGGAGCTACAGGGGGAGGGAAGGTGGATCAGAACCGTTCTAACAAGAGCGCTGAGGGGACACAGGAGGAGCTACAGGGGGAGGGAAGGTGGATCAGAACCGTTCTAACAAGAGCCTGAGGGGACACAGGAGGAGCTACAGGGGGAGGGAAGGTGGATCAGAACCGTTCTAACAAGAGCGCTGAGGGGTCACAGGAGGAGCTACAGGGGGAGGGAAGGTGGATCAGAACCCTTCTAACAAGAGCGCTGTCCCACTAATGTTCCTCACCAGAATCCTCCTGTCAGGGGGGAACCGTCCATGGGTGCTGATGCAGCGGACTGAAGGTTCAACGTAGTCCATGCTGAACTGGTCTTTAGGCACCAGGTGGACTTTGTGCTAAAAAAAGCAGAAAAAAAAGACAAAAAGGGGAGAATTTTAACAAAAGGATGCAAATGAGCTGAAGATCAAAATACAAAAAGTAAATCAAGTTTTTCTTCAAATGATTGCCAGCTATTTAGCTCAGAGAAGGACAAATGTCAATCAAGATGTCAGAATGGAACGATCCCACTGGCTTCTGGTGAAGGGAACCATGGAGATGCTAACTTCCTGTTGGACTATCAGGGTGTCTCATCCCTGACATGCTAACTTCCTGATGGACTATCAGGGTGTCTCATCCCTGACATGCTAACTTCCTGTTGGACGATCAGGGTGTCTCATCCCTGACATGCTAACTTCCTGTTGGACGATAAGCGTGTCTCATCCCTGACATGCTAACTTCCTGTTGGACGAGAAGCGTGTCTCATCCCTGACATGCTAACTTCCTGTTGGACGATAAGCGTGTCTCATCCCTAACATGCTAACTTCCTGTTGGACTATCAGGGTGTCTCATCCCTGACATGCTAACTTCCTGTTGGACGATCAGGGTGTCTCATCCCTGACATGCTAACTTCCTGTTGGACGATAAGCGTGTCTCATCCCTGACATGCTAACTTCCTGTTGGACGAGAAGCGTGTCTCATCCCTGACATGCTAACTTCCTGTTGGACGATAAGCGTGTCTCATCCCTGACATGCTAACTTCCTGTTGGACTATAAGCGTGTCTCATCCCTGACATGCTAACTTCCTGTTGGACTATGAGGGTGTCTCATCCCTGACATGCTAACTACCTTTTCGACTTTCAAGCCTGATTTAAGCCTGATTTATGCTTCTGTGTCGAGTAGTATTCGTACCTCCGCCGTCGACGCAGACCCCTAAAGACGCTGTAGCCTGACACGCGCCTCCAAAAAATCCTTCTTACGCATAGCGTCGACGCGTGGTGACGTCATCGTCGAGTACTGTGATTGGTCCGCTCAGAACGTCATTTCCGGTTCAGTCGCAGCACAACACCGCCATTTTCAAAGTTTCTGTGGTGAAGGCTCCAAGAAAAAATGGACCAAGCTGAAGAAAGGATTTTCGAGGAGGTGCTCAAGTACGACCACCTCTACAACGCCTCTTCGCGGCACTACAAAGACTGACAAATGGCCAACAATTGTTGTCTGTGACCGGAAGAAAACCAAGGAATCCGACAAGAGCCCCGTAAACAATACAAAGACAAAGCCACACCCCCTAGCGGCTCGGCGGTGAATTGCAGAGCAACGCGTTCCCTCGACGCAGAATAAACCAGGCTTTCCAGTCGCACCTGTTTTACGCCCCCGTGCCAGATAAGGACCCCCATCGGGCTGTGCCACTCTGGAGGGAGCGCGTCTCACAGTCAGTCAGCGGAACCATGCGGATCCGGGCCGGAGCTGTGGGAAGGAGCGCCAATTGTATCGGGTTGTTGTTTTCTGGACTGCGGCAGAACAGGAGCAGCCGGGACTGGAATGTAGAAGTAGGTTATCTTGAAGTTGACTCAGTTATGGTGAACGATATTGTGGTTCAACACTTTAATGAGCTTTAAGGCAAACATATTTCATGAGGAAACAACGCCGGAATTGGACGGATTTCAGCGGCACACAACAACGTATCCGATACACCTCATTGGAAACCTGGTGGTCTAAGACTAAGAAACACCAGTCACCATGAAGAAAGGAACTTTTAGCTGAGTACTCGTGTTCTTTTCTGCAGGTTGAATGTCGCATTTGTTGGACAGAAGCGTCTCATCTCAACAAAAGCACCTCTTCAGTGCTGAGGCATGATGGGGCCAGGCATGAGAATGAAGTCCCAGATCCACCAGGATGAACTCAGGTATACAGCCACTCTCCAACTGACTCACAGTTGCTTCATGGAGAATTAATTCCTATTCATTTCTTCTCTCCTTCATCTTTAACCATCCAGCTTCCAGGAAGCAGATGCTGGATGAGGCTCTGCTGAATTTCATCCTGAAGGACTGCCAGCCCCTCAGCACTGTTGAGAGGGAAGGGTTCAGGGAACTGGTTCAGGTCCTTGAGCCTCATATGTTTGCCAACCAGAAAGGTTTGTGTGGAAATGATCTAAAGCAGTCGTTGATATCTCCAGTTTATTTCATCTCTAATTTCAATGTATTGATTTACTCTGGGTGTCATTTTCAGACCATCAAACAAACGGTGGCCAAAAAGTACCAGGAGGAACGGGAAGGAGTGAAAAAGGAAGTCCAGCTGCCATGTGGACATCTGTGGACATGGAGGCTCCCTTGGCTCTGACCTGTCACTGCATTCGTGAGAATGAATGTGTTGGGAGTGCAAGACTTTCCACAAAGTCACCCTGCATCATTTTGAGGTTCCTAGCAACTCTCACTACATCACTGTCGCATCATTTTGAGGTTTTTAGCAACTCTCATTACATCACTGTAGCATCATTTCTTAGGTAAGTAGCAACTCCCATGACATTACTGTAGCATCGTTTTGAGATTCGTAGCAACTCTTCCTAATGACTGTCACCATCACTTTGAGGTTGTTCGAAACACTTACTACATTACTGTAAGCATCACTGAGTTGATTAGCAACAATCACTACATTACTGTTAGCATCATTTTGAGTTCATTCGCAATTCTTACTAAATCACTGTCGCATCATTTTGAGATCATTAGCAATTCTTCTGACATCATTGTCACATTATTTTGAGGTTCGTAGCAACTCTTACTATATTATTGTTGCATTATTTTAAGGTTCGTAGCAACTCTTACTACATGACTGTCAGCATCACTTTGAGGTTATTCGAAACACTTACTATATTACTGTAAGCATCACTTAGTTTCTTAGCAACTATCACTACATTACTGTTAGCATCATTTTGAGTTCATTAGCAATTCTTCCGACATCACTGTCGCAATATTTTGAGGTTCGTAGCAACTTTTACTACATTACTGTTAGCATAATTTTGAGTTCATTAGCAATTCTTACTACATCACTGTCGCATCATTTTAAGATCTTTAGCAATTCTTCTGACATCACTGTCGCTATATTTTGAGGTTCGTTGCAACTCTTACTACATCACTGTCAGCATCACTTTGAGGTTGTTCGAAACTCTTACTACATTTCTGTAAGCATCACTGAGTTTCTTAGCAACTATCACTACATTACTGTTAGCATCATCTTGAGTTCATTAGCAATTCTTCCGACATCACTGTCGCAATATTTTGAGGTTCGTAGCAACTTTTACTACATTACTGTCGCATTATTTTGAGGTTCGTAGCAACACTTACTACATGACTGTCAGCATCACTTTGAGGTTATTCGAAAGTTTCACTCCATTACTGTTAGCATCATCTTGAGTTCATTAGCAATTCTTCCGACATCACTGTCGCAATATTTTGAGGTTCGTTGCAACTTTTACTACATTACTGTGGCATTTTTTTGAGATTCGTAGCAACTCTTAGTACATGACTGTCAGCATCACTTTGAGGTTATTGGAAACGTTAACTCCATTACTGTTAGCATCATTTTGAGAACATTACCAATTCTTACTAAATCACTGTCGCATCATTTTGAGATCTTTAGCAATTCTTCTGACATCACTGTCGTATTATTTTGAGGTTCGTAGCAACTCTTCCTAATGACTGTCACCATCAGTTTGAGGTTATTCGAAACACCTACTACATTACTGTAAGCATCACTGAGTTGATTAGCAACAATCACTACATTACTGTTAGCATCATTTTTAGTTCATTAGCAAT
Organism: Aulostomus chinensis; assembly: GCF_037954235.1. Lineage (NCBI taxonomy): Eukaryota > Metazoa > Chordata > Actinopteri > Syngnathiformes > Aulostomidae > Aulostomus > Aulostomus chinensis. Next base: position 13,273,134 of record NC_141320.1, on the reverse strand, counting down.
TCTTCCGACATCACTGTCGAAATATTTTGAGGTTCGTAGCGGCTTTTACTACATTACTGTCGCATTATATTGAGGTTCGTAGCAACTCTTCCTAATGACTGTCACCATCAGTTTGAGGTTATTCGAAACACCTACTACATTACTGTAAGCATCACTGAGTTGATTAGCAACAATCACAACATTACTGTTAGCATCATTTTTAGTTCATTAGCAATTCTTCCGACATCACTGTCACAATATTTTGAGGTTCGTAGCAACTTTTACTACATTACTGTCGCATTATTTTGAGGTTGGTAGCAACACTTAGTACAAGACCGTCAGCATCACTTTGAGGTTATTCGAAACGTTCATTCGATTACTGTTAGCTTCATTTTGAGTTCATGAGCAATTCTTACTAAATCACTGTCGCATCATTTTGAGATCTTTAGCAATTCTTCTGACATCACTGTCGCATTATTTTGAGGTTCGTAGCAACTCTTACTACATGACTGTCAGCATCACTTTGAGGTCATTCGAAAGTTTCACTCCATTACTGTCAGCATCATTTTGAGTTCATTAGCAACTTTCACTACATCACTGTCGCATCATTTTGAGATCTTTAGCAATTCTTCTGACATCACTGTCGCATTATTTTGAGGTTCGTAGCAACTCTTCCTACATGACTGTCAGCATCACTTTGAGGTTGTTCGAAACTTTCACTCCATTACTGTTAGCATCATTTTGATTTCATTAGCAATTCTTACTACATCACTGTCGCATCTTTTTGAGATCATTAGCAATTCTTCTTACGTAACTGTCACATTATTTTGAGGTTCGTAGCAACTTTTACTACATTACTGTCGCTGTATTTTGAGGTTCGTCGCAACTCTTAGTACATCACTGTCAGCATCACTTTGAGGTTATTCGAAACGTTCACTCCATTACTGTTAGCATCATTTTGAGTTCATTAGCAATTCTTACTAAATCACTGTCGCATCATTTTGAGATCATTAGCAATTCTTCTGACATCACTGTCGCATTATATTGAGGTTCGTAGCAACTCTTACTACATGACTGTCAGCATCACTTTGAGGTGATTCGAAACACTTACTACATTACTGTAAGCATCACTGAGTTGATTAGCAACTATCACTACATGACTGTTAGTATCATTTTGAGTTCATTAGCAATTCTTCCGACATCACTGTCGCAATATTTTGAGGTTCGTAGCAACTTTTACTACATTATTGTCGCATTTTTTTGAGGTTCGTAGCAACTCTTACTAGAGCAACTCTTACTACAACTAACTCTTACTACTACTCTCTAGCAACTCTTACTACATTACTGTCAGCATCACTTTGAGTTTATTAGCAACTGTCACTACATTACTGTTAGCATCATTTTGATTTCATGAGCAATTCTCACGACATCACTGTAGCATTGAATTGAGTTCATTAGCAACTCTTACGAAATGACTGTCAGCATCACTTTGAGGTTGTTCGAAACTCTTACTACATTTCTGTAAGCATCACTGAGTTTCTTAGCAACTATCACTACATTACTGTTAGCATCATCTTGAGTTCATTAGCAATTCTTCCGACATCACTGTCGCAATATTTTGAGGTTCGTAGCAACTTTTACTACATTACTGTCGCATTATTTTGAGGTTCGTAGCAACACTTACTACATGACTGTCAGCATCACTTTGAGGTTATTCGAAAGTTTCACTCCATTACTGTTAGCATCATCTTGAGTTCATTAGCAATTCTTCCGACATCACTGTCGCAATATTTTGAGGTTCGTTGCAACTTTTACTACATTACTGTGGCAACAGTAAGATAGTGAAATGGAGTGAACGTTTCGAATAACCTCAAAGTGATGCTGAAAGTCATGTACTAAGAGTTGCTACGAACCTCAAAATAATGCGACAGTAATGTATTAAAAGTTGCTACGAACCTCAAAATATTGCGACAGTGATGTCGGAAGAATTGCTAATAAACTCAAAATGATGCTAACAGTAATGTAGTGAGAGTTGCTACGAACCTTTAAATAATGCAAAAATAATGTAGTAAGAGTTGCTACGAACATCAAAATAATGCGAAAGTGAAGTCGGAAGAATTGCTAATGATCTCAAAATGATGCGACACTGATGTAGTAAGAATTGCTAATGAACTCAAAATGATGCTCACAACAAAGGAGTGAAAGTTTCGAATAACCTCAAAGTGCTGCTGACAGTCATGTAGTAAGAGTTGTTACTAACCTCAATTTAATGCTACAGTGATGTGGTGAGAGTTGATAGTAATTTCAAAATCACGCTGAAGTGATGTAATGAGAGTGGCTACTTACCTAAGAAATGATGCTACAGTGATGTGGTGAGAGTTGCTACGAATCTCAAAATGATGCTATAGTAATGTCGTGAGAGTTGCGACTATCCTCAAAATGATGCGACAATGATGTAGTGAGAGTTGCTACGATCCTCAAAATGATTCTACAGTGATGTGATGACAGTTGCTACTAACCTAAGAAATTATGCTGACAGTGTTGTGGTGAGAGTTGATAGTAATTTCAAAATCATGCTAAAGCGATGTCATAAGAGTTGCTTCTAACCAAACAAATGATGCTACAGTGATGTGGTGAAAGTTGCTACGAACCTAAAACTGATACTTCCAGTAATGTCGTGAGAGTTGCTCCAAACCTCAAAATGATGCTGCAGTGATGTCATGGGAGTTGCTACTAACCTAAGAAATGATGCTACAGTTATATAACAAGAGTTGCTACAAATGTCAAAATGATGCAACAGTGATGTAGTGAGAGTTGATAGTAATTTCAAAATCACACTAAAGTGATGTCGTGAGAGTTGCTACGATCCTCAAAATGATGCTCCAGTGATGTGGTGAGAGTTGCGACTATCCTCAAAATGATGCGACAGTGATGTAATGAGAGTTGCTACAAATGTCCAAATGATGCTTAAGTGATGTAATGAGAGTTGCTACAAACCTAAGAAATGATGCTACAGTGATGTGGTGAGAGCTGCTACGATCCTCAAAATGATGCTACAGTGATGTTATGACAGTTTCTACTAACCTAAGAAATTATACTGACAGTGTTGTGGTGAGAGTTGATAGTAATTTCAAAATAAAGCGAAAGTGGTGTAATGACAGTTGATACTTCCCTAAGAAATGATGCTACAATGATGTAGTGAGGTTTGCTACGAACCGCAAAATGATGCTACAGTGATGCAATGAGAGTTGCTACGAATCTCAAAATGATGCTAGAGTGATGTAATGAGATTTGCTACAAAACTAAGAAATGATGCTACAGTAATGTCGTGAGAGTTGCGACTATCCTCAAAATGATGCGACAATGATGTATTGAGAGCTGCTACGATCCTCAAAATGATGCTACAGTGATGTTATGACAGTTGCTACTCACCGAAGAAATTATACTGACAGTGTTGTGGTGAGAGTTGATAGTAATTTCAAAATCATGCTAAAGTGATGTCATGAGAGTTGCTTCTAACCGAAGAAATGATGCTACAGTGATATAGGCAGAGTTGGTACGATGCTCAAACTGATGCTTCCAGTCATGTAGTGAGAGTTGCTACGAACCTCACAATGATGCGACAGTGATGTAGTGAGAGTTGCTACGATCCTCAAAATGATGCGACAGTGATGTGGTGAGAGTTGCTACGATCCTCAAAATGAGGTGGCAATGATGTAGTGAGAGTTGATACAAATCTCAAACTGATGCTGACAGTGATGTAGTGAGACTTGATAGTAATTTCAAAATAATGCTAAAGCGGTGTAATGAGAGTTGCTACTTCCCTAAGAAATGATGCTACAGTGATGTAGTGAGGTTTGCTACGAACCTCAAAATGATGCTACAGTGATGTAATTAGAGTTGCTACTAATCTCAAAATGATGCTAGAGTGATGTAATGAGATTTGCTACAAACCTAAGAAATGATGCTACAGTGATGTGGTGAGAGTTGATAGTAATTTCAAAATCATGCTAAAGTGATGTAATGAGAGTTGCTACTTACCTAAGAAATGATGCTACAGTGATGTCATGGGAGTTGCTACTTACTTAAGAAATGATGCTACAGTGATGTGGTGAGAGTTGCTACGAACCTCAAAATGATGGTACAGTGATGTAATGACAGTTGCTAGGAATCTCAAAATGATGCTCCAGTAATGTCGTGAGAGTTGCGACTATCCTCAAAATGATGCGACAGTGATGTAATGGGAGTTGCTACAAATGTCCAAATGATGCTTAAGTGATGTAATGAGAGTGGCTACAAACCTAAGAAATTATGCTACAGTGATGTGGTGAGAGTTTATAGTAATTTCAAAATCATGCTAAAGTGATGTAATGAGAGTTGCTACTTACCAAAGAAATGATGCTACAGTGATGTGGTGAGACTTGCTACGAATCTCAAAATGATGCTACAGTAATGTCGTGAGAGTTGCTACTATCCTAAAAATGATGCGACAGTGATGCGATAATTGCGATGAAGCTCATAATGAAACTACAGTGATGTATTAAGAGTTGCTTAAAACCTCAAAATGATGCTACAGTCATTTTGGGAGAGTTGCTACAAACCTCAAAATGATGTTGAAAGTGATGTAATGAGAGTTACTAAAAACCTCAAAATGATGCGACAGTGATGTAATGAGAGTTGCTACTAACCTAAGAAATGATGCGACAGTGATGTGGTGAGAGTTGCTAGGAACCTCAAAATGATGCAGGGTGACTTTGTGGAAAGTCTTGCACTCCCAACACATTCATTCTCACTAATGCAGTGACAGGTCAGAGCCAAGGGAGCCTCCATGTCCACAGATGTCCACATGGCAGCTGGACTTCCTTTTTCACTCCTTCCATTCCTCCTGGTACTTTTTGGCCACCGTTTGTTTGATGGTCTGAAAATGACACCCAGAGTAAATCAATACATTGAAATTAGAGATGAAATAAACTGGAGATATCAACGACTGCTTTAGATCATTTCCACACAAACCTTTCTGGTTGGCAAACATATGAGGCTCAAGGACCTGAACCAGTTCCCTGAAACCTTCCCTCTCAACAGTGCTGAGGGGCTGGCAGTCCTTCAGGATGAAATTCAGCAGAGCCTCATCCAGCATCTGCTTCCTGGAAGCTGGATGGTTAAAGATGAAGGAGAGAAGAAATGAATAGGAATTAATGATCAATGAAGTAACTGTGAGTCTGTTGGAGAGTGGCTGTATACCTGAGTTCATCCTGGTGGATCTGGGACTTCATTCTCATGCCTGGCCCCATCATGCCTCAGCACTGAAGAGGTGCTTTTGTTGAGATGAGACGCTTCTGTCCAACAAATGCGACATTCAACCTGCAGAAAAGAACATGAGTGCTCAGCTAAAAGTTCCTTTCTTCATGGTGACTGGTGTTTCTTAGTCTTAGACCACCAGGTTTCCAATGAGGTGTATCGGATACGTTGTTGTGTGCCGCTGAAATCCGTCCAATTCCGGCGTTGTTTCCTCATGAAATATGTTTGCCTTAAAGCTCATTAAAGTGTTGAACCACAATATCGTTCACCATAACTGAGTCAACTTCAAGATAACCTACTTCTACATTCCAGTCCCGGCTGCTCCTGTTCTGCCGCAGTCCAGAAAACAACAACCCGATACAATTGGCGCTCCTTCCCACAGCTCCGGCCCGGATCCGCATGGTTCCGCTGACTGACTGTGAGACGCGCTCCCTCCAGAGTGGCACAGCCCGATGGGGGTCCTTATCTGGCACGGGGGCGTAAAACAGGTGCGACTGGAAAGCCTGGTTTATTCTGCGTCGAGGGAACGCGTTGCTCTGCAATTCACCGCCAAGCCGCTAGGGGGTGTGGCTTTGTCTTTGTATTGTTTACGGGGCTCTTGTCAGATTCCTTGGTTTTCTTCCGGTCACAGACAACAGTTGTTGGCCATTTGTCAGTCTTTGTAGTGCCGCGAAGAGGCGTTGTAGAGGTGGTCGTACTTGAGCACCTCCTCGATAATCCTTTCTTCAGCTTGGTCCATTTTTTCTTGGAGCCTTCACCACAGAAACTTTGAAAATGGCGGTGTTGCTGTGCCGCGACTGAACCGGAAAGAACGTTCTGAGCGGACCAATCACAGTACTCGACGATGACGTCACCACGCGTCGACGCTATGCGTAAGCAGGATTTTTTGGAGGCGCGTTTCAGGCTACGGCGGAGGTATGAATACTACGCGACTCAGAAGCATAAATCAGGCTTAAATCAGGCTTTATAGTCCAACAGGAAGTTAGCATGAAAGGGATGAGACACCCTTTTCGTCCAACAGGAAGTTAGCATGTCAGGGATGAGACACCCTGATAGTCCAAAAGGAAGTTAGCATGTCAGGGATGAGACACGCTTATCGTCCAACAGGAAGTTAGCATGTCAGGGATGAGACACGCTTATCATCCAACAGGAAGTTAACATGTCAGGGATGAGACATGCTTATCGTCCAACAGGAAGTTAGCATGTCAGGGATGAGACACGCTTATCGTCCAACAGGAAGTTAGCATTTCAGGGATGAGACACGCTTATCGTCCAACAGGAAGTTAGCATGTCAGGGATGAGACACCCTGATAGTCCAACAGGAAGTTAGCATCTCCATGGTTCCCTTGACCAGAAGCCAGTGGGATCGTTCCATTCTGACATCTTGATTGACATTTGTCCTTCTCTTAGCTAAATAGCTGGCAATCATTTGAAAAAACCTTGATTTACTTTTTGTATTTTGATCTTCAGCTCATTTGCATACTTTTGTTAAAATTCTCCCCTTTTTGTCTTTTTTTTCTGCTGTTTTTAGCACAAAGTCCACCTGGTGCCTAAAGACCAGTTCAGCATGGACTACGTTGAACCTTCAGTCCGCTGCATCAGCACCCATGGATGGTCCCCCCCTGACAGGAGGATTCTGGTGAGGAACATTAGTGGGACAGCACTCTTGTTAGAACGGTTCTGATCCACCTTCCCTCCCCCTGTAGCTCCTCCTGTGTCCCCTCAGTGCTCTTGTTAGAACGGTTCTGATCCACCTTCCCTCCCCCTGTAGCTCCTCCTGTGTCCCCTCAGCGCTCTTGTTAGAACGGTTCTGATCCACCTTCCCTCCCCCTGTAGCTCCACCTTTGTCCCCTCAGCGCTCTTGTTAGAACGGTTCTGATCCACCTTCCTCCCTCTGTAGCTCCTCCTGTGTCCTCTCAGCGCTCTTGTTATAACGGTTCTGATCCACCTCCCCTCCCCCTGTAGCTCCTCCTGTGTCCCCTCAGCGCTCTTGTTAGAAGGGTTCTGATCCACCTTCCCTCCCCCTGTAGCTCCTCCTGTGTCCCCTCAGCGCTCTTGTTAGAACGGTTCTGATCCACCTTCCCTCCCCCTGTAGCTCCTCCTGTGTCCCCTCAGCGCTCTTGTTAGAACGGTTCTGATCCACCTTCCCTCCCCCTGTAGCTCCTCCTGTGTCCCCTCAGCGCTCTTGTTAGAAGGGTTCTGATCCACCTTCCCTCCCCCTGTAGCTCCTCCTGTGTCCCCTCAGGTTTCCAAACTCCCTCCCACTGGCTGGTGCTGAAGGAGGGCCAGAGCTCCTCCTACAGGAGCCCATCCTGGCCTCCCCCGCTGCAGCTCCTCCACTGCCCTCCCACCAGAGAGATGAGCCCCCTGGTTCAGAGGTGACAGACCACCTCTGGGAGCAGACAACAGAGACCACATCAGGCTGGACTCCGTGCAGGTACGGAGGCTGACGGCTGCTGAGTGAGTGAGTTTACGACGCTCCCACCACTGCTGCTGGATTGATTTAACACATCTGGAATATTTAGATTTATTCTGGGTCAACATCTGCATCTGTTGAAGTCCTCAGTCTCCATGCAGGTGGTGTTGTTCCAGATAAAAGGTCTCAATAACAGCATCACTCCAGGTGAAACCATTCCAAAGAATGCTAAGTGGAGCTGGCATATCAGCCCCCAATGGAAGCCTGCTGCTGCTGCCAAGCTCTCCATGTCATCATGGAAAAGTTGATTGTTCAACTCAATGTTTTTCCCATTGGGAGGAGATTTGTTGTTCCACCATGAAGTCTTTTCTTGTGATGAGTTTGTGTGTTGTAGTAGCATGAAGATATCTTGTTATCATGATCAACTCATCTGGCCTGGTGGAAGAACGCTGCTGTGTTTGGATTCAGACGAGTCAAATCTGAACCACGGACTTGTAGTTTTATCCTCGGTCTCCGGACTCATAAAATGGAGACCGGCCCAGTTTGACACTTTTGAACTCCTCCATGATGTTCAAATCTCATGACTGAGATTCGTGATTGGAAACATCGGCGGTTCAGGAAAGAAAACATGTACCATTGAACATCGCTCTCATCCTTCTACTCAGAACGCTGCGGTGGACTCCACCGTGTCCAGGCTTTGGGCAGATACGTCTTCATCCTCCACCACCACCAGCCGCTCCACCCCACCCACCCTGTGCAGGTCTACATTACCAGGGTCGGATCTGGCAGGGTGGAGGATCTTTGATTCATCTTAGCTTTCCTGCTCCGGCTGTTTGAGAAACATTCAAATGGAGATGGTTGTTTGTGTCTTCCAGGCCACGCCAACGCCTCCTTCTGTCCCCACGCTTACGGCTGCCGAAACGTGCCGGTGTCTGAAAACCAGATCATTCTGGATGTGCCGGACCACCAGGTCCTCCTCACCTGCAGGTTCCTGCAGGCAGAGCCCTGTGTTGGTAGGTTTCCTGCTCCTCTGCTGGACTGATACCCTCTCCCTCTCCCGACACGTATCTGCTGTTTCTACTCTGTGCCTCCTTCTCCTCTGTCAGGCCTGGACTTCTTCCTTCTGTCTCTCCAGGATTACGTCCTGGTGGTGACTGAGAGCAGCTCCAGCTCCAGCTCCCTGAACCAAGAACCACTGGAGAAATCTGACCACTTCATCAGCAACTGTGGCCTCAACAGCTTTCATGTCAAGTCGGTGTCTCTCAGCCTGAGTTGGTCCATGTTCTGTATCCCTGAATGTTCTAGAGGAACTAAACTGGGCCTGACTGGGACGCTTCTGTCTGCTCAGATTTGGGTTGTGAATGCATTCAGATGTCATTTACAAGCATTGGAACTAAAGACTTGAGCCTCAAGAATATTTAGTTCTTGATTTACTTTCTCTTGCAGGGTTTCATTTTGTGCTAATTTTCTTTTGAAGATCTTTGTTTTTTTGTTGTCCTTCCATTTAGCAAGTTTGGCTAAGAACCGTTTCCCCACTAAACTAATTTTCCTAAAATGTCTCGCTAACGTTTCCTTTTTCTCTGTCGTCCCTCCTGTCCTTGGTCTCCATTCTGTCTCAGCTCAGCTGTGTCTCTTGGGCTCTCTTCAACAACGGCGCCCTGCCTTGTGCCTGCCATGAGGTTGGAGCTGAGAGTGACACCTGCGAGTCATTTGGTGGTCGGTGCCGCTGCAGGCCCCACGTGATTGGCCGAGACTGCTCCATGTGGGCCGTGGGTTGCTGGGGATTCCCCACTGCAGACGTGAGTGTCAGATTGGATGAATGATGAGTAATCAGGGCTTTTAATGATGAGTGAGAGGACGGACCAAAGCAACCTGTCCGACCATGAGAGGACAGTTTGTTGTTCTAGTTTCAGCTCTTTCCACATTACCGCCAGCATCACTTTGAGATTATTAGCAACTATCACTACATTACTATTAGCATCATTTTGGGATCATTAGCAATTCTTACGAAATAACTATCGCATTATTTTTAGGTTCGTAGCAACTCCTCCTACATGACTGTCAGCATCACTTTGAGGTTGTTCGAAACACTTACTACATTACTGTCAGCATCACTGAGTTCATTAGCAACTATCACTACATTACTGTTAGCATAATTTTGAGTTTATTAGCAATTCTTCCTACATCACTGTAGCATTATTTTGAGGTTTTTAGCAGCTCTTACTAGATTACTGTTAGCATCATTTTGAGGTTATTCGAAAATGTCACTCCGTTACTGTTAGCATCATTTTGAGTTCATTAGCAATTATTACTACATCACTGTCGCATCATTTTGAGATCATTAGCAATTCTTCTGACATCACTGTCAAATTATTTTGAGGTTCGTAGCAACTCTTACTACATTATTGTTGCATTATTTAAAGGTTCGTAGCAACTCTTACTACATTACTGTCAGCATCACTTTGAGTTTATTAGCAACTATCACGACATTACTGTTAGCATCATTTTGAGTTTATTAGCATTTCTTATGACATCACTGTAGCATTAAATTGACTTCATTAGCAACTCTTACTACATGACTGTCAGCATCACTTTGAAGTTGTTCGAAACACTTACTACATGACTGTCAGCATCACTTTGAGGTTGTTCGAAACTCTTACTACATTACTGTAAGCATCACTGAGTTCATTAGCAACTATCACTACATTATTGTTAGCATCATCTTGAGATCATTACCAATTCTTCTGACATCACTGTCGCATTATTTTGAGGTTCGAAGCAACTCTTACTGCTTTACTGTTGCATTTTTTAAGGTTCGTAGCAACCCTTACTACATGACTGTCAGAATCACTTTGAGGTTGTTCGAAACACTTACTATATTACTATCAGCATCACTTTGAGTTAATTAGCAACTATCACTACATTACTGTTAGCATCATTTTGAGGTTAGAAGCAACTCTTACTACATGACTGTAAGCATCACTGAGTTGATTAGCAACTATCACTACATTACTGTTAGCATCATTTTGAGGTTAGAAGCAACTCTTACTACATGACTGTAAGCATCACTGAGTTTATTAGCAACTATCACTACATTACTATTAGCATCATTTTGAGTTCATTAGCAATTCTTCCGACATCACTGTTGAAATATTTTGAGGTTCGTAGCAACTTTTATTACATTAATGTCGCATTATTTTGAGGTTCGTAGCAACTGTTACTACATGACTGTCAGCATCACTTTGAGGTTATTCGAAACACTTAGTACATTACTGTAAGCATCACAGAGTTGATTAGCAACTATCACTACATTACTGTTAGCATCATTTTAAGTTCATTCGCAATTCTTCCGACATCACTGTCGCAATATTTTGAGGTACGTAGCAACTTTTACGACATTACTGTCGCATTATTATGAGGTTCGTAGCAACTCTTAGGACATGACTGTCAGCATCACTTTGAGGTTATTCGAAACGTTCACTCCATTACTGTTAGCATCATCTTGAGTTCATTAGCAATTCTTCTGACATCACTGTTGCAATATTTTGAGGTTTGTAGCAACTTTTACTACATTACTGTCGCATTATTTTGAGGTTCGTAGCAACTCTTACTACATGACTGTCAGCATCACTTTGAGTTTTTTAGCAACTATCACTACATTACTGTTAGCATCATTTTGAGTTAATGAGCAATTCTCACGACATCACTGTAGCATTGAATTGAGTTCATTAGCAACTCTTACTAAATGACTGTCAGCATCACTTTGAGGTTGTTCGAAACTCTTACTACATTACTTTAAGCATCACTGAGTTTCTTAGCAACTATCGCTACATTACTGTTAGCATCATCTTGAGTTCATTAACAATTCTTCCGACATCACTGTCGCAATATTTTGAGGTTCGGAGCAACTTTTACTACATGACTGTCACATTATCTTGAGGTTTGTAGCAACACTTACTACATGACTGTCAGCATCACTTTGAGGTTATTCGAAACTTTCACTCCATTACTGTTAGCATCATTTTGAGTTCATTAGCGATTCTTACTACGTCACTGTCGCATCATTTTGAGATCATTAGCAATTCTTACTACATCACTGTAGCATTGAATTGAGTTCATTAGCAACTCTTACTAAATGACTGTCAGCATCACTTTGAGGTTGTTCGAAACTCTTACTACATTACTTTAAGCATCACTGAGTTTCTTAGCAACTATCGCTACATTACTGTTAGCATCATCTTGAGTTCATTAACAATTCTTCTGACATCACTGTCACATTATTTTGAGGTTCGTAGCAACTTTTACTACATTACTGTCGCATTATTTTAAGGTTCGTAGCAACTCTTAGTACATGACTGTCAGCATCACTTTGAGGTTATTCGAAACACTTTCTACATTACTGTAAGCATCACTGAGTTGATTAGCAACTATCACTACATTACTGTTCGCATCATTTTGAGTTCATTAGGTATTCTTCCGACATCACTGTCGCAATATTTTGAGGTTCGTAGCAACTCTTACTACATTATTGTTGCATTATTTTAAGGTTCGTAGCAACTCTGACTACATTACTGTCATCATCACTTTGAGTTTATTAGCAACTATCACTACATTACTGTTAGCATCATTTTGAGGTTAGAAGCAACTTTTACTACATGACTGACAGCATCACTTTTAGGTTGTTCGAAACACTTACTACATTACTGTAAGTATCACTGAGTTAATTAGCAACTATCACTACATTAGTGTTAGCATCATTTTGAGTTCATTAGCAATTCTTCCAACATCACTGTCGCAATATTTTGAGGTTCGTAGCAACACTTACTATATCACTGTCAGCATCACTGAGTTGATATGCAACTATCACTACATTACTGTTAGCATCATAATGAGGTTCGTAGCAACTCTTAGTACAAGACTGTCAGCATCACTTTGAGGTTGTTCGAAACTCTTACTACATCACTGTCAGCATCACTGAGTTGATATGCAACTATCACTACATTACTGTTAGCATCATTTTGAGTTCATTAGCAATTCTTCCGACATCACTGTCGCATCATTTTGAGATCATTAGCAATTCTTCTGACATCACTGCCACATCATTTTGAGGTTCGTAGCAACTCTTACTACATTATTGTTGCATTATTTTAAGGTTAGTAGCAACTCTTACTACGTGACTGTCAGCATCACTTTGAGGTTATTAGCAACTATCACTACATTACTGTTAGCATCATTTTGAGTTCATGAGCAATTCTCACGACATCACTGTAGCATTGAATTGAGTTCATTAGCAACTCTTACTAAATGACTGTAAGCATCACTTTGAGGTTATTCGAAACTTTCACTCCATTACTGTTAGCATCATTTTGAGTTCATTAGCAATTCTTCTGACATCACTGTCGCATCATTTTGAGTTCATTAGCAATTCTTCTGACATCACTGTCGCAATATTTTGAGGTTCGTAGCAACTCTTACTACATTATTGTTGCATTATTTTAAGGTTCGTAGCAACTCTTACTACATGACTGTCAGCATCAAATTGAGTTTATTAGCAACTATCACTACATTACTGTTAGCATCATTTTGAGTTCATTAGCAATTCTTCCAACATCACTGTCGCATCATTTTGAGTTTATTAGAAATTCTACCGACATCACTGTCGCATTATTTTGAGGTTCGTAGCAACTCTTAGAACAAGACTGTCAGCATCACTTTGAGGTTATTCGAAACTTTCACTCCATTACTGTTAGCATCATTTTGAGTTCATTTTCAATTCTTACTACATCACTGTCGCATCATTTTGAGATCATGAGCAATTCTTCCGACATCACTGTGGCATTATTTTAAGGTTTGTAGCAACTCTTACTACATGACTGTCAGCATCACTTTGAGGTTATTCAAAACGCTTACTACATTTCTTTAAGCATCACTGAGTTGATTAGCAACTATCACTACATTACTGTTAGCATCATTTTGAGTTCATTAGCAATTCTTACGACATCACCGTCGCAATATTTTGAGGTTTGTAGCAACTTTTACTACATTACTGTCGCATTATTTTGAGGTTCGTAGCAACTCTTACAACATGACTGTCAGCATCACTTTGAGGTTCTTCAAAACACTTACTACATTACTGTAAGCATCACTGAGTTGATTAGCAACTATCACTACATTACTGTTAGCATCATTTTGAGTTCATTAGCAATTCTTCCGACATCACTGTCGCAATATTTTGAGGTTTGTAGCAACTCTTACTACATGACTGTCAGCATCACTTTGAGGTTGTTCGAAACACTTACTACATCACTGTCAGCATCAATGAGTTGATTAGCAACTATCACTTCATTACTGTTAGCATCATTTTGAGTTCATTTGCAATTCGTCCGACATCACTGTCGCAATATTTTGAGGTTAGCAGCAACTTTTACTACATTAATGTCGCATTATTTTGAGTTTCGTAGCAACTCTTACTACATGACTGTCAGCATCACTTTGAGGTTATTCAAAACTTTCACTCCATTACTGTTAGCATCATTTTGAGTTCATTAGCAATTCTTACTACATCACTGTCGCATCATTTTGAGATCATTAGCAATTCTTCTGACATCACTGTCACATTATTTTGAGGTTCGTAGCAACTCTTACTACATTATTGTTGCATTATTTTAAGGTTTGTAGCAACTCTTACTACATTACTGTCAGCATCACTTTGAGTTTATTTGCAACTTTCACTACATTACTGTTAGCATCATTTTGAGTTTATTAGCAACTATCACTACATTACTGTTAGCATCATTTTGAGTTGTTGAGCAATTCTCACGACATCACTTTAGCATTAAATTGAGTTCATTAGCAACTCTTACTAAATGACTGTTAGCAACACTTTGAGATTGTTCGAAACTCTTTCTACATTACTGTAATCATCACTGAGTTTCTTTGCAACTATCACTACATGACTGTTAGCATCATCTTTAGTTCATTAGCAATTCTTCCGACATCGCTGTCGCAATATTTTGAGGTTCGTAGCAACTTCTACTACATTACTGTCGCATCACTTTGAGGTTCGTAGCAACACTTACTACATGACTGTCTGCATCACTTTGAGGTTATTCGAAAGTTTCACTCCATTACTGTTAGCATCATCTTGAGTTCATTAGCAATTCTTCCGACATCACTGTCGCATTATTTTGAGGTTCGTAGCAACTTTTACTACATGACTGTCAGCATCACTTTGAGGTTATTCGAAACACTTACTACATTGCTGTTAGCACCACTGAGTTTATAGCAACTATCACTACATTACTGTTAGCATCATTTTGAGTTCATGAGCAATTCTTCCGACATCACTGTCGCAATATTTGGGGTTCGTAGCAACTTTTACTACATTACTGTCGCATTATTTTGAGGTTCGTAGCAACATTTACTACATGACTGTCAGCATCACTTTGAGGTTATTCGAAAGTTTCACTCCATTACTGTTAGCATCATTTAGAGTTCATTAGCAATTCTTCCGACATCACTGTCGCAATATTTTGAGGTTCGTAGCAACTCTTACTACATTATTGTTGCATTATTTTAAGGTTCGTAGCAACTCTTACTACATTACTGTCAGCATCACTTTGAGTTTATTAGCAACTATCACTACATTACTGTTAGCATCATTTTGAGATCATTACCAATTCTTCTGACATCACTGTCGCATCATTTTGAGATCTTTAGCAATTCTTCTGACATCGCTGTCGCATTATTTTGAGGTTCGTAGCAACTTTTACTACATGACTGTCAGCATCACTTTGAGGTTATTCGAAACACTTACTACATTGCTGTTAGCACCACTGAGTTTATAGCAAGAATCACTACATTACTGTTAGCATCATTTTGAGTTCATGAGCAATTCTTCCGACATCACTGTCGCAATATTTGGGGTTCGTAGCAACTTTTACTACATTACTGTCGCATTATTTTGAAGTTCGTAGCAACACTTACTACATGACTTTCAGCATCACTTTGAGGTTATTCGAAAGTTTCACTCCATTACTGTTAGCATCATTTATAGTTCATTAGCAATTCTTCCGACATCACTGTCACATCATTTTGAGGTTCTTCGCAACTCTTACTATATTATTGTTGCATTATTTTAAGGTTCGTAGCAACTCTTACTACATGACTTTCAGCATCACTTTGAGGTTATTCGAAAGTTTCACTCCATTACTGTTAGCATCATTTATAGTTCATTAGCAATTCTTCCGACATCACTGTCGCAATATTTTGAGGTTCGTAGCAACTCTTACTACATTATTGTTGCATTATTTTAAGGTTCGTAGCAACTCTTACTACATTACTGTCAGCATCACTTTGAGTTTATTAGCAACTATCACTACATTACTGTTAGCATCATTTTGAGATCATTACCAATTCTTCTGACATCACTGTCGCATCATTTTGAGATCTTTAGCAATTCTTCTGACATCACTGTCGCATTATTTTGAGGTTCGTAGCAACTCTTACTAAATGACTGTCAGCATCACTTTGAGGTTGTTCGAAACTCTTACTACATGAATGTAAGCATCACTGAGTTGATTAGCAACTATCACTACATTACTGTTAGCATCATCTTGAGTTCATTAGCAATTCTTCCGACATCACTGTCGCAATATTTTGAGGTTCGTAGTAACTTTTACTACATTACTGTCGCATTATTTTGAGGTTCGTAGCAACTCTAAGTACAAGACTGTCAGCATCACTTTGAGGTTGTTCGAAACACTTACTACATCACTGTCAGCATCATTGAGTTGATATGCAACTATCACTACATTACTGTTAGCATCATTTTGAGGTTAGAAGCAACTTTTACTACATGACTGACAGCATCGCTTTTAGGTTGTTCGAAACACTTACTACATTACTGTAAGTATCACTGAGTTTATTAGCAACTATCACTACATTACTGTTAGCATCATTTTGAGTTAATGAGCAATTCTCACGACATCACTGTGGCATTGAATTGAGTTCATTAGCAACTCTTACTAAATGACTGTCAGCATCACTTTGAGGTTGTTCGAAACTCTTACTACATGACTGTAAGCATCACTGAGTTGATTAGCAACTATCACTACATTACTGTTAGCATCATCTTGAGTTCATTAGCAATTCTTCCGACATCACTGTCGCAATATTTTGAGGTTCGTAGCAACTTTTACTACATTACTGTCGCATTATTTTGAGGTTATTCGAAACTTTCACTCCATTACTGTTAGCATCATTTTGAGATCATTAGCAATTCTTCCGACATCACTGTCACATCATTTTGAGGTTCTTAGCAACTCTTACTACATTATTGTTGCATTATTTTAAGGTTCGTAGCAACTCTTACTGCATGACTCTCAGCATCACTTTGAGTTTATTAGCAACTATCACTACATTACTGTTAGCATCATTTTGAGTTCATTCGCAATTCTTACTACATCACTGTCGCATTATTTTGAGTTTATTAGAAATTCTACCAACATCACTGTTGCAATATTTTGAGGTTCGTAGCAACACTTACTACATGACTGTCAGCATCACTTTGAGGTTATTCGAAACTTTCACTCCATTACTGTTAGCATCATTTTGAGTTCATTAGCAATTCTTACTACATCACTGTCGCATCATTTTGAGATCATTAGCAATTCTTCCGACATCACTGTGGCATTATTTTGAGGTTCGTAGCAACTGTTACTACATGACTGTCAGCATCACTTTGAGGTTTTTCGAAACACTTACTACATTACTGTTAGCATCACTGAGTTGATTAGCAACTATCACTACATTACTGTTAGCATCATTTTGAGTTCATTAGCAATTCTTCCGACATTACTGTCGCATTATTTTGAGGTTTGTAGCAACTCTTACTACATGACTTTCAGCATCACTTTGAGGTTATTCGAAACGTTCACTCCATTACTGTTAGCATCATTTTGAGTTCATTAGCGATTCTAACTACATCACTGTCGCATCATTTTGAGATCATTAACAATTCTTCCGACATCACTGTCGCATTATTTTGAGGTTCATAGCAACTCTTGCTACATTACTGTCGCATTATTTTGAGGTTCGTAGCAACTCTTACAACATGACTGTCAGCATCACTTTGAGGTTCTTCGAAACACTTACTACATTACTGTAAGCATTACTGACTTGATTAGCAACTATCACTACATTACTGTTAGCATCATTTTGAGATCATTAGCAATTCTTCCGACATCACTGTCACAATATTTTGAGTTTTGTAGCAACTTTTACTCCATTACTGTCGCATTATTTTGAGGTTCGTACCAACTCTTAGTACATGACTGTCAGCATCACTTTGAGGTTATTCGAAACTTTCACTCCATTACTGTTAGCATCATTTTGAGTTCATTAGCAATTCTTACTACATCACTGTCGCATCATTTTGAGATCATTAGCAATTCTTCCGACATCACTGTCACATCATTTTGAGGTTCTTAGCAACTCTTACTACATTATTGTTGCATTATTTTAAGGTTCGTAGCAACTCTTACTGCATGACTCTCAGCATCACTTTGAGTGAATTAGCAACTATCACTACATTACTGTTTGCATCATTTTGAGTTCATTCGCAATTCTTACTACATCACTGTCGCATTATTTTGAGTTTATTAGAAATTCTACCAACATCACTGTTGCAATATTTTGAGGTTCGTAGCAACACTTACTACATGACTGTCAGTATCACTTTGAGGTTTTTCGAAACACTTACTACATTACTGTTAGCATCACTGAGTTGATTAGCAACTATCAGTACATTACTGTTAGCATCATTTTGAGTTCATTAGCAATTCTTCCGACATTACTGTTAGCATCATTTTGAGTTCATTAGCAATTCTTCCGACATTACTGTCGCATTATTTTGAGGTTTGTAGCAACTCTTACTACATGACTTTCAGCATCACTTTGAGGTTATTCGAAACGTTCACTCCATTACTGTTAGCATCATTTTGAGATCATTACCAAGTCTTCTGACATCACTGTCGCATCATTTTGAGGTTCGTAGCAACTCTTACTAAATGACTGTCAGCATCACTTTGAGGTTGTTCGAAACACTTACTACATTACTGTCAGCATCACTGACTTGATTAGCAACTATCACTACATTACTGTTAGCATCATTTTGAGTTCATTAGCAATTCTTCCGACATCACTCGAAATATTTTGAGGTTCGTAGCAACTTTTACTCCATTACTGTAGCATTATTTTGAGGTTCGTAGCAACTCTTACTACATGACTGTCAGCATCACTTTGAGGTTATTCGAAACTTTCACTCCATTACTGTTAGCATCATTTTGACTTCATTAGAAATTCTTACTACATCACTGTCGCATCATTTTGGGATCATTAGCAATTCTTCTGACATCACTGTCACATTATTTTGAGGTTCGTTGCAACTCTTAGTACAAGACTGTCAGCATCACTTTGAGGTTATTCGAAACGTTCACTCCATTACTGTTAGCATTATTTTGAGTTCATGAGCAATTCTTTCTAAATCACTGTCGCATCATTTTGAGATCTTTAGCAATTCTTCCGACATCACTGTCGCATTATTTTGAGGTTCGTAGCAACTCTTACTACATGACTGTCACCATCACTTTGAGGTTAATTCGAAACACTTACTACATTACTGTAAGCATCACTGACTTGATTCGCAACTATCACTAAATTACTGTAAGCATCATTTTGAGTTCATTAGCAATTCTTCTGACATCACTGTCGCATCATTTTGAGATCATTAGCAATTCTTCTGACATCACTGTCACATCATTTTGAGGTTCGTAGCAACTCTTACTACATTATTGTTGCATTATTTTAAGGTTCGTAGCAACTCTTACTACATTACTGTCAGCATCACTTTGAGTTTATTAGCAACTATCACTACATTACTGTTAGCATCATTTTGAGTTCATGAGCAATTCTCACGACATCACTGTAGCATTGAATTGAGTTCATTAGCAAGTCTTACGAAATGACTGTCAGCATCACTTTGAGGTTGTTCGAAACTCTTAGTACATTACTGTAAGCATCACTGAGTTTCTGAGCAACTTTCATTACATTACTGTTAGCATCATCTTGAGTTCATTAGCGATTCTTCCGACATCACTGTCGCAATATTTTGAGGTTCGTAGCAACTTTTACTACATTACTGTCGCATTTTTTTGAGGTTCGTACCAACTCTTAGTACATGACTGTCAGCATCACTTTGAGGTTATTCGAAACGTTCACTCCATTACTGTTATGATCATTTTGAGATCATTACCAATTCTTCTGACATTACTGTCGCATTATTTTGAGGTTCGTAGCAACTGTTACTACATGACTGTCAGCATCACTTTGAGGTTATTCGAAACACTTACTACATTACTGTAAGCATCACTGAGTTGATTAGCAACTATCACTACATTACTGTTAGCATCATTTTGAGTTCATTAGCAATTCTTCCGACATCACTCGAAATATTTTGAGGTTGGTAGCAACTCTTACTACGTGACTGTCAGCATCACTTTGAGGTTATTCGAAACTTTCACTCCATTACTGTTAGCATCATTTTGAGTTCATTAGCAATTCTTACTACATCACATTCGCATCATTTTGAGATCATTAGCAATTCTTCCGACATCACTGTCGCATTATTTTGAGGTTCACAGCAACTCTTACTACATGACTGTCAGCATCACTTTGAGGTTATTCGAAACGTTCACTCCATTACTGTTACCATCATTTTGAGATCATGACCAATTCTTCTGACATCACTGTCGCATCATTTTAAGTTCATTAGCAATTCTTACTAAATCACTGTAGCATCATTTTGAGATCATTAGCTATTCTTCTGACATCACTGTCGCATTTTTTTGAGGTTCGTAGCAACTCTTGCTACATGACTGTCAGCATCACTTTGAGGTTATTCGAAACACTTCCTACATTACTGTAAGCATTACTGACTTGATTAGCAACTATCAATACATTACTGTTAGCATCATTTTGAGTTCATTAGCAATTCTTCCGACATCACTGTCGGAATATTTTGAGGTTCGTAGAAACTTTTACTACATAACTGTCACATTATTTTGAGGTTCGTAGCAACTCTTAGTACATGACTGTCAGCATCACTTTGAGGTTATTCAAACTTTCACTCCATTACTGTTAGCATCATTTTGAGTTCATTAGCAATTCTTACGACATCACTGTCGCATCATTTTGAGATCATTAGCAATTCTTACGACATCACTGTCGCAATATTTTGAGGTTCTTATTAACTCTGACTTCATGACTGTCAGCATCACTTTGAGGTTATTCGAAACTTTCCCTCCATTAATGTTCGCATCATTTTAAGTTAATTAGCAATTCTTACTAAATCACTGTAGCATCATTTTGAGATCATTAGCTATTCTTCTGACATCACTGTCGCATTTTTTTGAGGTTCCTAGAAACTATTACTACATTACTGTCAGCATCACTTTGAGTTTGTTCAAAAAGTTCACTCCATTACTGTTAGCATCATTTTGAGTTTATTAGCAATTCTTACTAAATCAATGTCGCATCTTTTTGAGATCTTTAGCAATTCTTCTGACATCACTGTCGCAATATTTTGAGGTTTGTAGCAACTTTTTCTATATTACTGTGGCATTATTTTGAGGTTCGTAGCAACTCTTACTACATGACCGTCAGCATCACTTTGAGGTTATTCGAAACTTTCACTCCATTACTGTTAGCATCATTTTGAGTTCATTAGCAATTCTTCCGACATCACTGTCGCATTATTTTGAGGGTTCGTAGAAACTCTTACTACATGACTGTCAGCATCACTTTGAGGTTATTTGAAACGTTCACTCCATTACTGATAGCATCATTTTGAGTTCATTAGCATTTCTTACTAAATCACTGTCGCATCATTTTGAGATCTTTAGCAATTCTTCTGACATCACTGTCGCATTATTTTGAGGTTCGAATAAACTCTTACTGCATGACTGTCAGCATCACTTTGAGGTTGTTCGAAACACTTAGTACATTACTTTATGCATCACTGAGTTGATTAGCAACTATCACTACATTACTGTTAGCATCATTTTGAGTTCATTAGCAATTCTTCCGACATCACTGTCGCAATATTTTGAGGTTCGTAGCAACTTTTACTACATTACTGTCGCATTATTTTGAGGTTCGTAGCAACTCTTACTACATGACTGTCAGCATCACTTTGAGGTTATTCGAAACTTTCACTCCATTACTGTTAGCATCATTTTGAGTTCATGAGCAATTCTCACGACATCACTGTAGCATTGAATTGAGTTCATTAGCAAGTCTTACTAAATGACTGTCAGCATCACTTTGAGGTTGTTCGAAACTCTTAGTACATTATTGTAAGCATCACTGAGTTTCTTAGCAACTTTCACTAAATTACTGTGAGCATCATCTTGAGTTCGTTAGCGATTCTTCCGACATCACTGTCGCAATATTTTGAGGTTCGTAGCAACTTTTACTACATTACTGTCGCATTATTTTGAGGTTCGTATGAACTCTTACGACATGACTGTCAGCATCACTTTGAGGTTGTTCGAAACACTTACTACATTACTGTAAGCATCACTGACTTGATTCGCAACTATCACTACATTACTGTTAGCATCACTTTGAGGTTGTTCGAAACACTTACTACATGACTGTCGCATTATTTTGAGGTTCGTAGCAACACTTACTACATGACTGTCAGCATTACTTTGAGGTTATTCGAAAGTTTCACTCCATTACTGTTAGCATCATCTTGAGTTCATTAGCAATTCTTCCGACATCACTGTTGCATCATTTTGAGATCTTTAGCAGTTCTTCTGACATCACTGTCGCATTATTTTGAGGTTCGTAGCAACTCTGACTACATGACTGTCAGCATCACTTTGAGGTTGTTCGAAACACTTACTACATTACTGTAAGCATCACTGACTTGATTAGCAACTATCACTACATTACTGTTAGCATCATTTCAAGTTCATGAGCAATTCTTCCGACATCACTGTCGCAATATTTTGAGGTTCGTAGCAACTCTTACTACATTATTGTTGCATTATTTTAAGCTTCATAGCAACTCTTACTACATTACTGTTAGCATCACTTTGAGTTTATTAGCAACTATCACTACATAACTGTTAGCATCATTTTGAGTTGTTGAGCAATTCTCACGACATCACTGTAGCATTAAATTGAGTTCATTAGCAACTCTTACTAAATGACTTTCAGCATCACTTTGAGGTTGTTCGAAACTCTTACTACATTACTGTAAGCATCACTGAGTTTCTTAGCAACTATCACTACATTACTGTTTGCATCATCTTGAGTTCATTAGGATTTCTTCCGACATCACTGTCGCAATATTTTGAGGTTCGTAGCAACTCTTACTACATTATTGTTGCATTATTTTAAGGTTCGTAGCAACTCTTACTACATTACTGTCAGCATCACTTTGAGTTTATTAGCAACTATCACTACATTACTGTTAGCATCATTTTGAGTTCATGAGCAATTCTCACGACATCACTGTAGCATTGAATTGAGTTCATTAGCAAGTCTTACGAAATGACTGTCAGCATCACTTTGAGGTTGTTCGAAACTCTTAGTACATTACTGTAAGCATCACTGAGTTTCTGAGCAACTTTCATTACATTACTGTTAGCATCATCTTGAGTTCATTAGCGATTCTTCCGACATCACTGTCGCAATATTTTGAGGTTCGTAGCAACTTTTACTACATTACTGTCGCATTTTTTTGAGGTTCGTACCAACTCTTAGTACATGACTGTCAGCATCACTTTGAGGTTATTCGAAACGTTCACTCCATTACTGTTATGATCATTTTGAGATCATTACCAATTCTTCTGACATTACTGTCGCATTATTTTGAGGTTCGTAGCAACTGTTACTACATGACTGTCAGCATCACTTTGAGGTTATTCGAAACACTTACTACATTACTGTAAGCATCACTGAGTTGATTAGCAACTATCACTACATTACTGTTAGCATCATTTTGAGTTCATTAGCAATTCTTCCGACATCACTCGAAATATTTTGAGGTTGGTAGCAACTCTTACTACGTGACTGTCAGCATCACTTTGAGGTTATTCGAAACTTTCACTCCATTACTGTTAGCATCATTTTGAGTTCATTAGCAATTCTTACTACATCACATTCGCATCATTTTGAGATCATTAGCAATTCTTCCGACATCACTGTCGCATTATTTTGAGGTTCACAGCAACTCTTACTACATGACTGTCAGCATCACTTTGAGGTTATTCGAAACGTTCACTCCATTACTGTTACCATCATTTTGAGATCATGACCAATTCTTCTGACATCACTGTCGCATCATTTTAAGTTCATTAGCAATTCTTACTAAATCACTGTAGCATCATTTTGAGATCATTAGCTATTCTTCTGACATCACTGTCGCATTTTTTTGAGGTTCGTAGCAACTCTTGCTACATGACTGTCAGCATCACTTTGAGGTTATTCGAAACACTTCCTACATTACTGTAAGCATTACTGACTTGATTAGCAACTATCAATACATTACTGTTAGCATCATTTTGAGTTCATTAGCAATTCTTCCGACATCACTGTCGGAATATTTTGAGGTTCGTAGAAACTTTTACTACATAACTGTCACATTATTTTGAGGTTCGTAGCAACTCTTAGTACATGACTGTCAGCATCACTTTGAGGTTATTCAAACTTTCACTCCATTACTGTTAGCATCATTTTGAGTTCATTAGCAATTCTTACGACATCACTGTCGCATCATTTTGAGATCATTAGCAATTCTTACGACATCACTGTCGCAATATTTTGAGGTTCTTATTAACTCTGACTTCATGACTGTCAGCATCACTTTGAGGTTATTCGAAACTTTCCCTCCATTAATGTTCGCATCATTTTAAGTTAATTAGCAATTCTTACTAAATCACTGTAGCATCATTTTGAGATCATTAGCTATTCTTCTGACATCACTGTCGCATTTTTTTGAGGTTCCTAGAAACTATTACTACATTACTGTCAGCATCACTTTGAGTTTGTTCAAAAAGTTCACTCCATTACTGTTAGCATCATTTTGAGTTTATTAGCAATTCTTACTAAATCAATGTCGCATCTTTTTGAGATCTTTAGCAATTCTTCTGACATCACTGTCGCAATATTTTGAGGTTTGTAGCAACTTTTTCTATATTACTGTGGCATTATTTTGAGGTTCGTAGCAACTCTTACTACATGACCGTCAGCATCACTTTGAGGTTATTCGAAACTTTCACTCCATTACTGTTAGCATCATTTTGAGTTCATTAGCAATTCTTCCGACATCACTGTCGCATTATTTTGAGGGTTCGTAGAAACTCTTACTACATGACTGTCAGCATCACTTTGAGGTTATTTGAAACGTTCACTCCATTACTGATAGCATCATTTTGAGTTCATTAGCATTTCTTACTAAATCACTGTCGCATCATTTTGAGATCTTTAGCAATTCTTCTGACATCACTGTCGCATTATTTTGAGGTTCGAATAAACTCTTACTGCATGACTGTCAGCATCACTTTGAGGTTGTTCGAAACACTTAGTACATTACTTTATGCATCACTGAGTTGATTAGCAACTATCACTACATTACTGTTAGCATCATTTTGAGTTCATTAGCAATTCTTCCGACATCACTGTCGCAATATTTTGAGGTTCGTAGCAACTTTTACTACATTACTGTCGCATTATTTTGAGGTTCGTAGCAACTCTTACTACATGACTGTCAGCATCACTTTGAGGTTATTCGAAACTTTCACTCCATTACTGTTAGCATCATTTTGAGTTCATGAGCAATTCTCACGACATCACTGTAGCATTGAATTGAGTTCATTAGCAAGTCTTACTAAATGACTGTCAGCATCACTTTGAGGTTGTTCGAAACTCTTAGTACATTATTGTAAGCATCACTGAGTTTCTTAGCAACTTTCACTAAATTACTGTGAGCATCATCTTGAGTTCGTTAGCGATTCTTCCGACATCACTGTCGCAATATTTTGAGGTTCGTAGCAACTTTTACTACATTACTGTCGCATTATTTTGAGGTTCGTATGAACTCTTACGACATGACTGTCAGCATCACTTTGAGGTTGTTCGAAACACTTACTACATTACTGTAAGCATCACTGACTTGATTCGCAACTATCACTACATTACTGTTAGCATCACTTTGAGGTTGTTCGAAACACTTACTACATGACTGTCGCATTATTTTGAGGTTCGTAGCAACACTTACTACATGACTGTCAGCATTACTTTGAGGTTATTCGAAAGTTTCACTCCATTACTGTTAGCATCATCTTGAGTTCATTAGCAATTCTTCCGACATCACTGTTGCATCATTTTGAGATCTTTAGCAGTTCTTCTGACATCACTGTCGCATTATTTTGAGGTTCGTAGCAACTCTGACTACATGACTGTCAGCATCACTTTGAGGTTGTTCGAAACACTTACTACATTACTGTAAGCATCACTGACTTGATTAGCAACTATCACTACATTACTGTTAGCATCATTTCAAGTTCATGAGCAATTCTTCCGACATCACTGTCGCAATATTTTGAGGTTCGTAGCAACTCTTACTACATTATTGTTGCATTATTTTAAGCTTCATAGCAACTCTTACTACATTACTGTTAGCATCACTTTGAGTTTATTAGCAACTATCACTACATAACTGTTAGCATCATTTTGAGTTGTTGAGCAATTCTCACGACATCACTGTAGCATTAAATTGAGTTCATTAGCAACTCTTACTAAATGACTTTCAGCATCACTTTGAGGTTGTTCGAAACTCTTACTACATTACTGTAAGCATCACTGAGTTTCTTAGCAACTATCACTACATTACTGTTTGCATCATCTTGAGTTCATTAGGATTTCTTCCGACATCACTGTCGCAATATTTTGAGGTTCGTAGCAACTTTTACTACATTACTGTCGCATTATTTTGAGGTTCGTAGCAACACTTACTACATGACTTTCAGCATCACTTTGAGGTTATTCGAAAGTTTCACTCCATTACTCTTTGCATCATTTTGAGATCTTTAGCAATTCTTCTGACATCACTGTCGCATTATTTTGAGGTTCGTAGCAACTGTTACTACATGACTGTCAGCATCACTTTGAGATTGTTCGAAACACTTACTACATTACTGTAAGCATCACTGACTTGATTAGCAACTATCACTACATTACTGTTAGCATCATTTCAAGTTCATGAGCAATTCTTCCGACATCACTGTCGCAATATTTTGAGGTTCGTAGCAACTTTTACTACATTACTGTCGCATTATTTTGAGGTTCGTAGCAACTCTTAGTACATGACTGTCAGCATCACTTTGAGGTTTTTCGAAACACTTACTACATTACTGTAAGCATCACTGAGTTGATTAGCAACTATCACTACATTACTTTTAGCATCATTTTGACTTCATTAGCAATTCTTCCGACATCACTGTCGCAATATTTTGAGGTTCCTTGCAACTTTTACTACATTACTGTCGAATTATTTTGAGGTTCGTAGCAACTCTTACTACATTATTGTTGCATTATTTTAAGCTTCATAGCAACTCTTACTACATTACTGTTAGCATCACTTTGAGTTCATTAGCAATTCTTCCTTCAACACTGTCGCATCATTTTGAGTTCATTAGCAATTCTTCCGACATCACTGTCGCAATATTTTGAGGTTCGTAGCAACTTTTACTACATTATTATTGCATTATTTTAAAGTTTGCAGCAACTCTTACTACATTACTGTCAGCATCACTTTTAGTTTTTTAGCAACTATCACTACATAACTGTTAGCATCATTTTGAGTTGTTGAGCAATTCTCACGACATCACTGTAGCATTAAATTGAGTTCATTAGCAACTCTTACTAAATGACTTTCAGCATCACTTTAAGGTTGTTCGAAACTCTTACTACATTACTGTAAGCATCACTGAGTTTCTTAGCAACTATCACTACATTACTGTTAGCATCATCTTGAGTTCATTAGCAATTCTTCCGACATCACTGTCGCAATATTTTGAGGTTCATAGCAACTTTTACGACATTACTGTCGCATTATTTTGAGGTTCGTAGCAACACTTACTACATGACTGTCAGCATCACTTTGAGGTTATTCGAAAGTTTCACTCCATTACTGTTAGCATCATCTTGAGTTCATTAGCAATTCTTCCGACATCATTGTTGCATCATTTTGAGATCTTTAGCAATTCTTCTGACATCACTGTCGCATTATTTTGAGGTTCGTAGCAACTCTTACTACATGACTGTCAGCATCACTTTGAGGTTGTTCGAAACACTTACTACATAACTGTAAGCATCACTGACTTGATTAGCAACTATCACTACATTACTGTTAGCATCATTTCAAGTTCATGAGCAATTCTTCCGACATCACTGTCGCAATATTTTGAGGTTAGTAGCAACTTTTACTACATTACTGTCGCATTATTTTGAGGTTCGTAGCAACTATTAGTACATGACTGTCAGCATCACTTTGAGGTTATTCGAAACGTTCACTCCATTACTGTTAGCATCATTTTGAGATCATTAGCAATTCTTACTACATCACTGTCGCATCATTTTGAGATCTTTAGCAATTCTTCTGACATCACTGTCGCATTATTTTGAGGTTCAGAGCAACTCTGACTACATGACTGTCAGCATCACTTTGAGGTTGTTCGAAACACTTACTACATTACTGTAAGCATCACTGACTTGATTAGCAACTATCACTACATTACTGTTAGCATCATTTTAAGTTCATTACCAGTTCTTACTACATCACTGAAGCAGTATTTTGAGGTTCGTAGCAACTTTTACTTAATTACTGTCACATTATTTTGAGGTTCGTAGCAACTCTTACTACATAATTGTTGCATTATTTTAAGCTTCATAGCAACTCTTACTCCATTACTGTTAGCATCACTTTGAGTTCATTAGCAATTCTTCCTACAACACTGTCGCATCATTTTGAGTTCATTAGCAATTCTTCCGACATCACTGTCGCAATATTTTGAGGTTCGTAGCAACTCTTACTACATTATTATTGCATTATTTTAAGGTTCGCAGCAACTCTTACTACATTACTGTCAGCATCACTTTTAGTTTTTTAGCAACTATCACTACATAACTGTTAGCATCATTTTGAGTTGTTGAGCAATTCTCACGACATCACTGTAGCATTAAATTGAGTTCATTAGCAACTCTTACAAAATGACTTTCAGCATCACTTTAAGGTTGTTCGAAACTCTTACTACATTACTGTAAGCATCACTGAGTTTCTTAGCAACTATCACTACATTACTGTTTGCATCATCTTGAGTTCATTAGGATTTCTTCCGACATCACTGTCGCAATATTTTGAGGTTCGTAGCAACTTTTACTACATTACTGTCGCATTATTTTGAGGTTCGTAGCAACACTTACTACATGACTGTCAGCATCACTTTGAGGTTATTCGAAAGTTTCACTCCATTACTGTTAGCATCATCTTGAGTTCATCAGCAATTATTCCGACATCACTGTTGCATCATTTTGAGATCTTTAGCAATTCTTCTGACATCACTGTCGCAATATTTTGAGGTTCGTAGCAACTTTTACTACATTACTGTCGCATTATTTTGAGGTTCGTAGCAACTCTTAGTACATGACTGTCAGCATCACTTTGAGGTTATTCGAAACACTTACTACATTACTGTAAGCATCACTGAGTTGATTAGCAACTATCACTACATTACTGTTAGCATCATTTTGAGTTCATTAGCAACTCTTCCGACATCACTGTCGCAATATTTTGAGGTTCGTAGCAACACTTACTACATGACTGTCAGCATCACTTTGAGGTTATTCGAAAGTTTCACTCCATTACTGTTAGCATAATCTTGAGTTCATTAGCAATTCTTCCGACATCACTGTCGCAATATTTTGAGGTTCATAGCAACTTTTACTACATCACTGTCGCATCATTTTGAGGTTCGTAGCAACACTTACTACATGACTGTCAGCATCACTTTGAGGTTATTCGAAAGTTTCACTCCATTACTGTTAGCATCATTTTGAGTTCATTCGCAATTCTTCCGATATCACTGTCGCAATATTTTGAGGTTCGTAGCAACTCTTACTACATTATTGTTGCATTATTTTAAGCTTCATAGCAACTCTTACTACATTACTGTTAGCATCACTTTGAGTTCATTAGCAATTCTTCCTACAACACTGTCGCATCATTTTGAGTTCATTAGCAATTCTTCCGACATCACTGTCGCAATATTTTGAGGTTCGTAGCAACTCTTACTACATTATTATTGCATTATTTTAAGGTCCGCAGCAACTCTTACTATATGACTGTCAGCATCACTTTGAGTTTATTAGCAACTATCACTACATTACTGTTAGCATCATTTTGAGTTGTTGAGCAATTCTCACGACATCACTGTAGCATTAAATTGAGTTCATTTGCAACTCTTACTAAATGACTGTCAGCATCACTTTGAAGTTGTTCGATTCTCTTACTACATCACTGTAAGCATCACTGAGTTTCTTAGCAAGTATAGCTACATTACTGTTAGCATCATCTTGAGTTCATTAGCAATACTTCCGACATCACTGTCGCAATATTTTGAGGTTCGTAGCAAGTTTTACTACATTACTGTCCCATCACTTTGAGGTTCGTAGCAACGCTTACTACATGACTGTCAGCATCACTTTGAGGTAATTCGAAAATTTCACTCCATTATTGTTAGCATCATTTTGAGTTCATTAGCGATTCTTACTACATCACTGTCGCATCATTTTGAGATCATTAGCAATTCTTCCGACATCACTGTCGCATTATTTTGAGGTTCGTACCAACTCTTGCTACATGACTGTCAGCATCACTTTGAGGTTATTCGAAACACTTACTACATTACTGCAAGCATCACTGAGTTCATTAGCAACTATCACTACATTACTTTTAGCATCATTTTAAGTTCATTAGCAATTCTTCCGACATCACTGTCGCAATATTTTGAGGTTCGTAGCAACTTTTACTACATTATTGTCGCATTATTTTGAGGTTCGTAGCAACACTTACTACATGACTGTCAGCATCACTTTGAGGTTATTCGAAAGTTTCACTCCATTACTGTTAGCATCATCTTGAGTTCATCAGCAATTCTTCCGACATCACTGTCGCAATATTTTGAGGTTCGTAGCAACTTTTACTACATTACTGTCGCATTTTTTTGAGGTTCGTACCAACTCTTAGTACATGACTGTCAGCATCACTTTGAGGTTATTCGAAACGTTCACTCCATTACTGTTATGATCATTTTGAGATCATTACCAATTCTTCTGACATTACTGTCGCATTATTTTGAGGTTCGTAGCAACTGTTACTACATGACTGTCAGCATCACTTTGAGGTTATTCGAAACACTTACTACATTACTGTAAGCATCACTGAGTTGATTAGCAACTATCACTACATTACTGTTAGCATCATTTTGAGTTCATTAGCAATTCTTCCGACATCACTCGAAATATTTTGAGGTTGGTAGCAACTCTTACTACGTGACTGTCAGCATCACTTTGAGGTTATTCGAAACTTTCACTCCATTACTGTTAGCATCATTTTGAGTTCATTAGCAATTCTTACTACATCACATTCGCATCATTTTGAGATCATTAGCAATTCTTCCGACATCACTGTCGCATTATTTTGAGGTTCACAGCAACTCTTACTACATGACTGTCAGCATCACTTTGAGGTTATTCGAAACGTTCACTCCATTACTGTTACCATCATTTTGAGATCATGACCAATTCTTCTGACATCACTGTCGCATCATTTTAAGTTCATTAGCAATTCTTACTAAATCACTGTAGCATCATTTTGAGATCATTAGCTATTCTTCTGACATCACTGTCGCATTTTTTTGAGGTTCGTAGCAACTCTTGCTACATGACTGTCAGCATCACTTTGAGGTTATTCGAAACACTTCCTACATTACTGTAAGCATTACTGACTTGATTAGCAACTATCAATACATTACTGTTAGCATCATTTTGAGTTCATTAGCAATTCTTCCGACATCACTGTCGGAATATTTTGAGGTTCGTAGAAACTTTTACTACATAACTGTCACATTATTTTGAGGTTCGTAGCAACTCTTAGTACATGACTGTCAGCATCACTTTGAGGTTATTCAAACTTTCACTCCATTACTGTTAGCATCATTTTGAGTTCATTAGCAATTCTTACGACATCACTGTCGCATCATTTTGAGATCATTAGCAATTCTTCCGACATCACTGTCGCAATATTTTGAGGTTCTTATTAACTCTGACTTCATGACTGTCAGCATCACTTTGAGGTTATTCGAAACTTTCCCTCCATTAATGTTCGCATCATTTTAAGTTAATTAGCAATTCTTACTAAATCACTGTAGCATCATTTTGAGATCATTAGCTATTCTTCTGACATCACTGTCGCATTTTTTTGAGGTTCCTAGAAACTATTACTACATTACTGTCAGCATCACTTTGAGTTTATTAGCAACTATCACTACATAACTGTTAGCATCATTTTGAGTTGTTGAGCAATTCTCACGACATCACTGTAGCATTAAATTGAGTTCATTAGCAACTCTTACTAAATGACTTTCAGCATCACTTTGAGGTTGTTCGAAACTCTTACTACATTACTGTAAGCATCACTGAGTTTCTTAGCAACTATCACTACATTACTGTTTGCATCATCTTGAGTTCATTAGGATTTCTTCCGACATCACTGTCGCAATATTTTGAGGTTCGTAGCAACTTTTACTACATTACTGTCGCATTATTTTGAGGTTCGTAGCAACACTTACTACATGACTGTCAGCATCACTTTGAGGTTATTCGAAAGTTTCACTCCATGACTGTTAGCATCATCTTGAGTTCATTAGCAATTCTTCCGACATCACTGTTGCATCATTTTGAGATCTTTAGCAATTCTTCTGACATCACTGTCGCATTATTTTGAGGTTCGTAGGAACTCTTACTACATGACTGTCAGCATCACTTTGAGGTTGTTCGAAACACTTACTACATGACTGTAAGCATCACTGACTTGATTCGCAACTATCACTACATTACTGTTAGCATCACTTTGAGGTTGTTGGAAACACTTACTACATGACTGTCGCATTATTTTGAGGTTCGTAGCAACACTTACTACATGACTGTCAGCATCACTTTGAGGTTATTCGAAAGTTTCACTCCATGACTGTTAGCATCATCTTGAGTTCATTTGAAATTCTTCCGACATCACTGTTGCATCATTTTGAGATCTTTAGCAATTCTTCTGACATCACTGTCGCATTATTTTGAGGTTCGTAGCAACTCTTACTACATGACTGTCAGCATCACTTTGAGGTTGTTCGAAACCCTTACTACATTACTGTAAGCATCACTGACTTGATTAGCAACTTTCACTACATTACTGTTAGCATCACTTTGAGGTTGTTCGAAACACTTACTACATGACTGTCGCATTATTTTGAGGTTCGTAGCAACTCTTACTACATTACTGTCAGCATCACTTTGAGGTTATTCGAAAGTTTCACTCCATTACTGTTAGCATCATTTTGAGTTCTTTAGCAATTCTTCCGACATCACTGTCGCAATATTTTGAGGTTCGTAGCAACTCTTCCGACATTATTGTTGCATTATTTTAAGCTTCATAGCAACTCTTACTACATTACTGTTAGCATCACTTTGAGTTTATTAGCAACTATCACTACATAACTGTTAGCATCATTTTGAGTTGTTGAGCAATTCTCACGACATCACTGTAGCATTAAATTGAGTTCATTAGCAACTCTTACTAAATGACTTTCAGCATCACTTTGAGGTTGTTCGAAACTCTTACTACATTACTGTAAGCATCACTGAGTTTCTTCGCAACTATCACTACATTACTGTTAGCATCATCTTGAGTTCATTAGCAATTCTTCCGACATCACTGTTGCAATATTTTGAGGTTCATAGCAACTTTTACTACATTACTGTCGCATTATTTTGAGGTTCGTAGCAACACTTACTACATGACTGTCAGCATCACTTTGAGGTTATTCGAAAGTTTCACTCCATTCCTGTTAGCATCATCTTGAGTTCATGAGCAATTCTTCCGACATCACTGTCGAAATATTTTGAGGTTCGTAGCAACTTTTACTACATTACTGTCGCATTATTTTGAGGTTCGTAGCAACTCTTCGTACATGACTGTCAGCATCACTTTTAGGTTATTCGAAACACTTACTACATTACTGTAAGCATCACTGAGTTGATTCGCAACTATCACTATATTACTGTTAGCATCATTTTGAGTTCATTAGCAATTCTTCCGACATCACTATCGCAATATTTTGAGGTTCGTAGCAACTTTTACTACATGACTGTCGCATTATTTAGAGATTTGTAGCAACACTTACGACATGACTGTCAGCATCACTTTGAAGTTATTCGAAAGTTTCACTCATTACTGTTAGCATCATTTTGAGTTCATTAGCCATTCTTACTACATCACTGTCGCATCATTTTGAGATCATTAGCAATTCTTCTGACATCACTGTCGCATTATTTTGAGGATCGTAGTAACTGTTACTACATGACTGTCAGCATCACTTTGAGGTTATTCGAAACACTTACTACATTACTGCAAGCATCACTGAGTTAATTAGCAACTATCACTACATTACTTTTAGCATCATTTTGAGTTCATTAGCAATTCTTCCGACATCACTGTCGCAATATTTTGAGGTCCGTAGCAACTATTAGTACATGACTGTCAGCATCACTTTGAGGTTATTCGAAACGTTCACTCCATTACTGTTAGCATCATTTTGAGATCATTAGCAATTCTTACTACATCACTGTCGCATCATTTTGAGTTCATGAGCAATTTTTCGGACATCACTGTCGCAATATTTTGAGGTTCGTAGCAACTTTTACTACATTACTGTCGCATTATTTTGAGGTTCGTAGCAACTATTAGTACATGACTGTCAGCATCACTTTGAGGTTATTCGAAACGTTCACTCCATTACTGTTAGCATCATTTTGAGATCATTACCAATTCTTCTGGCATCACTGTTGCATCATTTTGAGATCTTTAGCAATTCTTCCGACATCACATTCGCATTATTTTGAGGTTCGTAGCAACTCTTACTCCATGACTGCTAGCATCAGTTTGAGGTTGTTCGAAACACTTACTACATTACTGTAAGCATCACTGACTTGATTAGCAACTATGACTACATTACTGTTAGCATCATTTCAAGTTCATGAGCAATTCTTCCGACATCACTGTCGCAATATTTTGAGGTTCGTAGCAACTTTTACTACATTACTGTCGCATTATTTTGAGGTTCGTAGCAACTCTTCGTACATGACTGTCAGCATCACTTTAAGGTTGTTCGAAACTCTGACTACATTACTGTAAGCATCACTGAGTTTCTTATCAACTATCACTACATTACTGTTTGCATCATCTTGAGTTCATTAGGATTTCTTCCGACATCACTGTCGCAATATTTTGAGGTTCGTAGCAACTTTTAGTACATTACTGTCGCATTATTTTGAGGTTCGTAGCAACTCTTAGTACATGACTGTCAGCATCACTTTGAGGTTATTCGAAAGTTTCACTCCATGACTGTTAGCATCATCTTGAGTTCATTAGCAATTCTTCCGACATCACTGTTGCATCATTTTGAGATCTTTAGCAATTCTTCTGACATCACTGTCGCATTATTTTGAGGTTCGTAGCAACTCTTACTACATAACTGTCAGCATCACTTTGAGGTTGTTCGAAACACTTACTACATTACTGTAAGCATCACTGACTTGATTCACAACTTTCACTACATTACTGTTAGCATCACTTTGAGGTTGTTCGAAACACTTTCTACATGACTGTCGCATTATTTTGAGGTTCGTAGCAACTCTTACTACATTACTGTCAGCATCACTTTGAGGTTGTTCGAAACACTTACTACATCACTGTCGCAATATTTTGAGGTTCGTAGCAACTTTTACTACATTACTGTCGCATTATTTTGAGGTTCGTAGCAACTCTTAGTACATGACTGTCAGCATCACTTTGAGGTTATTCGAAACACTTACTACATTACTGTAAGCATCACTGAGTTGATTAGCAACTAGCACTCTATTACTGTTATCATCATTTTGAGATCTTTAGCAATTCTTCTGACATCACTGTCGCATTATTTTGAGGTTCGTAGCAACTCTTACTACATGACTGTCAGCATCACTTTGAGGTTATTCGAAAGTTTCACTCCATTACTGTTAGCATCATTTTGAGTTCATTAGCAATTCTTCCTACAACACTGTCGCATCATTTTGAGTTCATTAGCAATTCTTCTGACATCACTGTCGCAATATTTTGAGGTTCGTAGCAACTCTTACTACATGACTGTCAGCATCACTTTGAGGTTATTCGAAAGTTTCACTTCATTACTGTTAGCATCATTTTGAGTTCATTAGCAATTCTTCCGACATCACTGTCGCAATATTTTGAGGTTCGTAGCAACTCTTCCTACATTATTGTTGCATTATTTTAAGCTTCACAGCAACTCTTACTACATTACTGTTAGCATCACTTTGAGTTTATTAGCAACAATCACTACATAACTGTTAGCATCATTTTGAGTTGTTGAGCAATTCTCACGACATCACTGTAGCATTAAATTGAGTTCATTCGCAACTCTTACTAAATGACTGTCAGCATCACTTTGAAGTTGTTCGAAACTCTTACTACATTACTGTAAGCATCACTGAGTTTCTTAGCAAGTATAGCTACATTACTGTTAGCATCATCTTGAGTTCATTAGCAATACTTCTGACATCACTGTCGCAATATTTTGAGGTTCGTAGCAAGTTTTACTACATTACTGTCCCATCACTTTGAGGTTCATAGCAACGCTTACTACATGACTGTCAGCATCACTTTGAGGTAATTCTAAAATTTCACTCCATTACTGTTAGCATCATTTTGAGTTCATTAGCGATTCTTACTACATC
Organism: Aulostomus chinensis; assembly: GCF_037954235.1. Classification (NCBI taxonomy): domain Eukaryota; kingdom Metazoa; phylum Chordata; class Actinopteri; order Syngnathiformes; family Aulostomidae; genus Aulostomus; species Aulostomus chinensis. The sequence continues at coordinate 13,236,248 of NC_141320.1, read as the reverse complement.
ACTGTCGCATCATTTTGAGATCATGAGCAATTCTTCCGACATCACTGTCGCATTATTTTGAGGTTCGTAGCAACTCTTGCTACATGACTCTCAGCATCACTTTGAGGTTATTCGAAACACTTACTACATTACTGCAAGCATCACTGAGTTGATTAGCAACTATCACTACATTACTTTTAGCATCATTTTAAGTTCATTAGCAATTCTTCCGACATCACTGTCGCAATATTTTGAGGTTCGTAGCAACTTTTACTACATTACTGTCGCATTATTTTGAGGTTCGTAGCAAGACTTACTACATGACTGTCAGCATCACTTTGAGGTTATTCGAAAGTTTCACTCCATTACTGTTAGCATCATCTTGAGTTCATCAGCAATTCTTCCGACATCACTGTCGCAATATTTTGAGGTTCGTAGCAGCTTTTACTACATTACTGTCGCATTATTTTGATGTTCGCAGCAACTATTAGTACATGACTGTCAGCATCACTTTGAGGTTATTCGAAACGTTCACTCCATTACTGTTAGCATCATTTTGAGATCATTAGCAATTCTTACTACATCACTGTCGCATCATTTTGAGTTCATGAGCAATTCTTCCGACATCACTGTCGCAATATTTTGAGGTTCGTAGCAACTTTTACTACATTACTGTCGCATTATTTTGAGGTTCGTAGCAACTATTAGTACATGAATGTCAGCATCACTTTGAGGTTATTCGAAACGTTCACTCCATTACTGTTAGCATCATTTTGAGATCATTACCAATTCTTCTGGCATCACTGTTGCATCATTTTGAGATCTTTAGCAATTCTTCCGACATCACATTCGCATTATTTTGAGGTTCGTAGCAACTCTTACTCCATGACTGCTAGCATCAGTTTGAGGTTGTTCGAAACACTTACTACATTACTGTAAGCATCACTGACTTGATTAGCAACTATCAGTACATTACTGTTAGCATCATTTCAAGTTCATTAGCAATTCTTCCGACATCACTATCGCAATATTTTGAGGTTCGTAGCAACTATTAGTACATGACTGTCAGCATCACTTTGAGGTTATTCGAAACGTTCACTCCATTACTGTTAGCATCATTTTGAGATCATTAGCAATTCTTACTACATCACTGTCGCATCATTTTGAGTTCATGAGCAATTCTTCCGACATCACTGTCGCAATATTTTGAGGTTCGTAGCAACTTTTACTACATTACTGTCGCATTATTTTGATGTTCGTAGCAACTCTTAGTACATGACTGTCAGCATCACTTTGAGGTTATTCGAAACGTTCACTCCATTACTTTTAGCATCACTTTGAGTTCATTAGCAATTCTTCCTACAACGCTGTCGCATCATTTTGAGTTCATTAGCAATTCTTCCGACATCACTGTCGCAATATTTTGAGGTTCGTAGCAACTCTTACTACATTATTATTGCATTATTTTAAGGTTCGCAGCAACTCTTACTACATTACTGTCAGCATCACTTTGAGTTTTTTAGCAACTATCACTACGTAACTGTTAGCATCATTTTGACTTGTTGAGCAATTCTCACGACATCACTGTAGCATTAAATTGAGTTCATTAGCAACTCTTACTAAATGACTTTCAGCATCACTTTAAGGTTGTTCGAAACTCTTACTACATTACTGTAAGCATCACTGAGTTTCTTATCAACTATCACTACATTACTGTTTGCATCATCTTGAGTTCATTAGGATTTCTTCCGACATCACTGTCGCAATATTTTGAGGTTCGTAGCAACTTTTACTACATTACTGTCGCATTATTTTGAGGTTCGTAGCAACACTTACTACATGACTGTCAGCATCACTTTGAGGTTATTCGAAAGTTTCACTCCATGACTGTTAGCATCATCTTGAGTTCATTTGAAATTCTTCCGACATCACTGTTGCATCATTTTGAGATCTTTAGCAATTCTTCTGACATCACTGTCGCATTATTTTGAGGTTCGTAGCAACTCTTACTACATGACTGTCAGCATCACTTTGAGGTTGTTCGAAACCCTTACTACATTACTGTAAGCATCACTGACTTGATTAGCAACTTTCACTACATTACTGTTAGCATCACTTTGAGGTTGTTCGAAACACTTACTACATGACTGTCGCATTATTTTGAGGTTCGTAGCAACTCTTACTACATTACTGTCAGCATCACTTTGAGGTTATTCGAAAGTTTCACTCCATTACTGTTAGCATCATTTTGAGTTCTTTAGCAATTCTTCCGACATCACTGTCGCAATATTTTGAGGTTCGTAGCAACTCTTCCGACATTATTGTTGCATTATTTTAAGCTTCATAGCAACTCTTACTACATTACTGTTAGCATCACTTTGAGTTTATTAGCAACTATCACTACATAACTGTTAGCATCATTTTGAGTTGTTGAGCAATTCTCACGACATCACTGTAGCATTAAATTGAGTTCATTAGCAACTCTTACTAAATGACTTTCAGCATCACTTTGAGGTTTTTCGAAACTCTTACTACATTACTGTAAGCATCACTGAGTTTCTTCGCAACTATCACTACATTACTGTTAGCATCATCTTGAGTTCATTAGCAATTCTTCCGACATCACTGTTGCAATATTTTGAGGTTCATAGCAACTTTTACTACATTACTGTCGCATTATTTTGAGGTTCGTAGCAACACTTACTACATGACTGTCAGCATCACTTTGAGGTTATTCGAAAGTTTCACTCCATTACTGTTAGCATCATCTTGAGTTCATGAGCAATTCTTCCGACATCACTGTCGAAATATTTTGAGGTTCGTAGCAACTTTTACTACATTACTGTCGCATTATTTTGAGGTTCGTAGCAACTCTTCGTACATGACTGTCAGCATCACTTTTAGGTTATTCGAAACACTTACTACATTACTGTAAGCATCACTGAGTTGATTCGCAACTATCACTATATTACTGTTAGCATCATTTTGAGTTCATTAGCAATTCTTCCGACATCACTATCGCAATATTTTGAGGTTCGTAGCAACTTTTACTACATGACTGTCGCATTATTTAGAGATTTGTAGCAACACTTACGACATGACTGTCAGCATCACTTTGAAGTTATTCGAAAGTTTCACTCATTACTGTTAGCATCATTTTGAGTTCATTAGCCATTCTTACTACATCACTGTCGCATCATTTTGAGATCATTAGCAATTCTTCTGACATCACTGTCGCATTATTTTGAGGATCGTAGTAACTGTTACTACATGACTGTCAGCATCACTTTGAGGTTATTCGAAACACTTACTACATTACTGCAAGCATCACTGAGTTAATTAGCAACTATCACTACATTACTTTTAGCATCATTTTGAGTTCATTAGCAATTCTTCCGACATCACTGTCGCAATATTTTGAGGTCCGTAGCAACTATTAGTACATGACTGTCAGCATCACTTTGAGGTTATTCGAAACGTTCACTCCATTACTGTTAGCATCATTTTGAGATCATTAGCAATTCTTACTACATCACTGTCGCATCATTTTGAGTTCATGAGCAATTTTTCGGACATCACTGTCGCAATATTTTGAGGTTCGTAGCAACTTTTACTACATTACTGTCGCATTATTTTGAGGTTCGTAGCAACTATTAGTACATGACTGTCAGCATCACTTTGAGGTTATTCGAAACGTTCACTCCATTACTGTTAGCATCATTTTGAGATCATTACCAATTCTTCTGGCATCACTGTTGCATCATTTTGAGATCTTTAGCAATTCTTCCGACATCACATTCGCATTATTTTGAGGTTCGTAGCAACTCTTACTCCATGACTGCTAGCATCAGTTTGAGGTTGTTCGAAACACTTACTACATTACTGTAAGCATCACTGACTTGATTAGCAACTATGACTACATTACTGTTAGCATCATTTCAAGTTCATGAGCAATTCTTCCGACATCACTGTCGCAATATTTTGAGGTTCGTAGCAACTTTTACTACATTACTGTCGCATTATTTTGAGGTTCGTAGCAACTCTTCGTACATGACTGTCAGCATCACTTTAAGGTTGTTCGAAACTCTGACTACATTACTGTAAGCATCACTGAGTTTCTTATCAACTATCACTACATTACTGTTTGCATCATCTTGAGTTCATTAGGATTTCTTCCGACATCACTGTCGCAATATTTTGAGGTTCGTAGCAACTTTTACTACATTACTGTCGCATTATTTTGAGGTTCGTAGCAACTCTTAGTACATGACTGTCAGCATCACTTTGAGGTTATTCGAAAGTTTCACTCCATGACTGTTAGCATCATCTTGAGTTCATTAGCAATTCTTCCGACATCACTGTTGCATCATTTTGAGATCTTTAGCAATTCTTCTGACATCACTGTCGCATTATTTTGAGGTTCGTAGCAACTCTTACTACATAACTGTCAGCATCACTTTGAGGTTGTTCGAAACACTTACTACATTACTGTAAGCATCACTGACTTGATTCACAACTTTCACTACATTACTGTTAGCATCACTTTGAGGTTGTTCGAAACACTTTCTACATGACTGTCGCATTATTTTGAGGTTCGTAGCAACTCTTACTACATTACTGTCAGCATCACTTTGAGGTTGTTCGAAACACTTACTACATCACTGTCGCAATATTTTGAGGTTCGTAGCAACTTTTACTACATTACTGTCGCATTATTTTGAGGTTCGTAGCAACTCTTAGTACATGACTGTCAGCATCACTTTGAGGTTATTCGAAACACTTACTACATTACTGTAAGCATCACTGAGTTGATTAGCAACTAGCACTCTATTACTGTTATCATCATTTTGAGATCTTTAGCAATTCTTCTGACATCACTGTCGCATTATTTTGAGGTTCGTAGCAACTCTTACTACATGACTGTCAGCATCACTTTGAGGTTATTCGAAAGTTTCACTCCATTACTGTTAGCATCATTTTGAGTTCATTAGCAATTCTTCCTACAACACTGTCGCATCATTTTGAGTTCATTAGCAATTCTTCTGACATCACTGTCGCAATATTTTGAGGTTCGTAGCAACTCTTACTACATGACTGTCAGCATCACTTTGAGGTTATTCGAAAGTTTCACTTCATTACTGTTAGCATCATTTTGAGTTCATTAGCAATTCTTCCGACATCACTGTCGCAATATTTTGAGGTTCGTAGCAACTCTTCCTACATTATTGTTGCATTATTTTAAGCTTCACAGCAACTCTTACTACATTACTGTTAGCATCACTTTGAGTTTATTAGCAACAATCACTACATAACTGTTAGCATCATTTTGAGTTGTTGAGCAATTCTCACGACATCACTGTAGCATTAAATTGAGTTCATTCGCAACTCTTACTAAATGACTTTCAGCATCACTTTGAGGTTGTTCGGAACTCTTACTACATTACTGTAAGCATCACTGAGTTTCTTAGCAACTTTCACTACATTACTGTTAGCATCATCTTGAGTTCATTAGCAATTCTTCCGACATCACTGTCGCAATATTTTGAGGTTCATAGCAACTTTTACTACATTACTGTCGCATTATTTTGAGGTTCGTAGCAACACTTACTACATGACTGTCAGCATCACTTTGAGGTTATTCGAAAGTTTCACTCCATTACTGTTAGCATCATCTTGAGTTCATTAGCAATTCTTCCGACATCACTGTCGCAATATTTTGAGGTTCGTAGCAACTTTTACGACATTACTGTCGCATTATTTTGATGTTCGTAGCAACTCTTAGTACATGACTGTCAGCATCACTTTGAGGATATTCGAAACGTTCACTCCATTACTGTTAGCATCATTTTGAGATCATTACCAATTCTTCTGACATCACTGTTGCATCATTTTGAGATCTTTAGCAATTCTTCCGACATCACTGTCGCATTATTTTGAGGTTCGTAGCAACTGTGACTCCATGACTGCTAGCATCAGTTTGAGTTTGTTCGAAACACTTACTACATTACTGTAAGCATCAATGACTTGATTAGCAACTATCACTACATTACTGTTAGCATCATTTTGAGTTCATTAGCAATTCTTCCGACATCACTGTCGCAATATTTTGAGGTTCGTAGCAACACTTACTACATGACTGTCAGCATCACTTTGAGGTTGTTCGAAACACTTACTACATCACTGTCGCAATATTTTGAGGTTCGTAGCAACTTTTACTACATGACTGTCGCATTATTTTGAGGTTCGTAGCAACTCTTACTACATTACTGTCAGCATCACTTTGAGGTTGTTCGAAACACTTACTACATCACTGTCGCAATATTTTGAGGTTCGTAGCAACTTTTACTACATTATTGTTGCATTATTTTAAGCTTTCGAAATTCGAAAGTTTCACTCCATTACTGTTAGCATCATTTTGAGTTCATTAGCAATTCTTCCGACATCACTGTCGCAATATTTTGAGGTTCGTAGCAACTCTTACTACATTATTGTTGCATTATTTTAAGCTTCATAGCAACTCTTACTACATTACTGTTAGCATCACTTTGAGTTCATTCGCAATTCTTCCTACAACACTGTCGCATCATTTTGAGTTCATTAGCAATTCTTCTGACATCACTGTCGCAATATTTTGAGGTTCGTAGCAACTCTCACGACATTATTATTGCATTATTTTAAGGTTCGTAGCAACTCTTCGTACATGACTGTCAGCATCACTTTGAGGTTATTCGAAACTCTTACTACATTACTGAAAGCATCACTGAGTTTCTTAGCAACTATAGCTACATTACTGTTAGCATCATCTTGAGTTCATCAGCAATTCTTCCGACATCACTGTCGAAATATTTTGAGGTTCGTAGCAAGTTTTACTGCATTACTGTCCCATCACTTTGAGGTTCGTAGCAACGCTTACTACATGACTGTCAGCATCACTTTGAGGTTATTCGAAAATTTCACTCCATTACTGTTAGCATCATTTTGAGTTCATTAGCGATTCTTACTACATCACTGTCGCAATATTTTGAGGTTTGTAGCAACTTTTACTACATTATTGTCGCATTATTTTGAGGTTCGTAGCAACTCTTACTACATTACTTTCAGCATCACTTTGAGTTTATTAGCAACTATCACTACATTACTGTTAGCATCATTTTGAGTTAATGAGCAATTCTCACGACATCACTGTAGCATTGAATTCAGTTCATTAGCAACTCTTACTAAATGACTGTCAGCATCACTTTGAGGTTGTTCGAAACTCTTACTACATTACTGTAAGCATCACTGAGTTTCTTAGCAACTATCACTACATGACTGTTAGCATCATCTTGAGTTCATTATCAATTCTTCCGACATCACTGTCGCGATATTTTGAGGTTCGTAGCAACTTTTACTACATGACTGTCGCATTATTTTGAGATTTGGAGCAACACTTACGACATGACTGTCAGCATCACTTTGAGGTTATTCGAAAGTTTCACTCCATTACTGTTAGCATCATTTTGGGTTCATTAGCGATTCTTACTACATCACTGTCGCATCATTTTGAGATCATTAGCAATTCTTCCGACATCACTGTCGCATTATTTTGAGGTTCGTAGCAACTCTTGCTACATGACTGTCAGCATCACTTTGAGGTTATTCGAAACACTTACTACATTACTGCAAGCATCACTGAGTTGATTAGCAACTATCACTACATTACTTTTAGCATCTTTTTAAGTTCATTAGCAATTCTTCCGACATCACTGTCGCAATATTTTGAGGTTCGTAGCAACTTTTACTACATTACTGTCGCATTATTTTGAGGTTCGTAGCAACTATTAGTACATGAGTGTCAGCATCACTTTGAGGTTATTCGAAACGTTCACTCCATTACTGTTAGCATCATTTTGAGATCATTAGCAATTCTTCTAACATCACTGTCGCATCATTTTGAGATCTTTAGCAATTCTTCTGACATCACTGTCGCAATATTTTGAGGTTCGTAGCAACTTTTACTACATTACTGTCGCATTATTTTGAGGTTCGTAGCCACTCTTAGTACATGACTGTCAGCATCACTTTGAGGTTATTCGAAACACTGACTACATTACTGTGAGCATCACTGAGTTGATTAGCAACTATCACTACATTATTGTTAGCATCATTTTGAGTTCATTAGCAATTCTTCCGACATCACTGTCGCAATATTTTCAGGTTCGTAGCAACTTTTACTACATTACTGTCGCATTATTTTGAGGTCATTAGCAATTCTTCTAACATCACTGTCGCATCATTTTGAGATCTTTAGCAATTCTTCTGACATCACTGTCGCAATATTTTGAGGTTCGTAGCAACTTTTACTACAATACTGTCGCATTATTTTGAGGTTTGTAGCAACTCTTACTACATGACTGTCAGCATTACTTTGAGGTTATTCGAAACGTTCAGTCCATTACTGTTAGCATCATTTTGAGATCATTACCAATTCTTCTGACATCACTGTTGCATCGTTTTGAGGTTCGTAGCAACTCTTACTACATGACTGCTAGCATCACTTTGAGGTTGTTCGAAACACTTACTACATTACTGTAAGCACCACTGACTTGATTAGCAACTATCACTACATTACTGTTAGCATCATTTTAAGTTCATTAGCAATTCTTCTGACATCACTGTCGCAATATTTGGAGGTTCGTAGCAACTTTTACCACATTACTGTCGCTTTATTTTGAGGTTCGTAGCAACTATTAGTACATGACTGTCAGCATCACTTTGAGGTTATTCGAAACGTTCACTCCATTACAGTTAGCATCATTTTGAGATCATAAGCAATTCTTCTAACATCACTGTCGCATCATTTTGAGATCTTTAGCAATTCTTTGGACATCACTGTCGCATTATTTTGAGGTTCGTAGCAACTTTTACTACATAACTGTCGCATTATTTTGAGGTTTGTAGCAACTCTTACTACATTACTGTCAGCATCACTTTGAGATTATTAGCAACTATCACTACATTACTGTTAGCATCATTTTGAGTTGTTGAGCAATTCTCACGACATCACTGTAGCATGAAATTGAGTTCATTAGCAACTCTTACGAAATGACTTTCAGCATCACTTTGAGGTTGTTCGAAACTCTTACTACATTACTATAAGCATCACTGAGTTTCTTAGCAACTATCACTACATTACTGTTAGCCTCATTTTGAGTTCATTAGCAATTCATAGACATCACTGTAGCATTAAATTGAGGTTAGTAGCAACTCTTACTACATGACTGTCAGCATCACTCTGAGGTTGTTTGAAACACTTACCACATTACTGTAAGCATCACTGAGTTTATTAGCAACTATCACGACATTACTGTTAGCATCATTTTGAGGTTAGAAGCAACTGTTACTACATGACTGACAGCATCACTTTTAGGTTGTTGGAAATACTTACTACATTACAATAAGCATCACTGAGTTAATTAGCAACTATCACTACATCACTGTTAGCATCATTTTGAGTTAATGAGCAATTCTCACGACATCACTGTAGCATTGAATCGAGTTCATTAGCAACTCTTACTAAATGACTGTCAGCATCACTTTGAGGTTTTTCGAAACTCTTACTACATTACTTTAAGCATCACTGAGTTTCTTAGCAACTATCGCTACATTACTATTAGCATCATCTTGAGTTCATTATCAATTCTTCCGACATCACTGTCGCATCATTTTGAGATCATTAGCAATTCTTCTGACATCACTGTCACAATATTTTGAGGTTCGTAGCAACTCTTACTACGTTATTGTTGCATTATTTTAAGGTTCGTGGCAACTCTTACTGCATTACTGTCAGCATCACTTTAAGTTTATTAGGAACTATCACTACATTACTTTTAGCATCATTTTGAGTTGTTGAGCAATTCTCACGACATCACTGTAGCATTAAATTGAGTTCATTGGCAATTCTTACTACATGACTGTCAGCATCACTTTGAGGTTGTTTGAAACTCTTACTACATTACTGTAAGCATTACTGAGTTGATTAGCAACTATCACTACATTACTGTTAGCATCATTTTAAGTTCATTAGCGATTCTTCCGACATCACTGTCGCAATATTTTGAGGTTCGTAGCAACTTTTACTACATTATTGTCGCATTATTTTGAGGTTCGTAGCAACTCTTAGGACGTGACTGTCACCATCACTTTGAGGTTATTCGAAACACTTACTACATTACTGCAAGCATTACTGAGTTGATTAGCAACTATCACTACATTACTGTTAGCATCATTTTAAGTTCATTAGCGATTCTTCCGACATCACTGTCGCAATATTTCGAGGTTCGTAGCAACTTTTACTACATTATTGTCGCATTATTTTGAGGTTCGTAGCAACTCTTAGGACGTGACTGTCACCATCACTTTGAGGTTATTCGAAACACTTACTACATTACTGCAAGCATCACTGAGTTGATTAGCAACTATCACTACATTACTTTTAGCATCATTTTAAGTTCATTAGCAGTTCTTCCGACATCACTGTCGCAATATTTTGAGGTTCGTAGCAACTTTTACTACATTACTGTCGCATTATTTTGAGGTTCGTAGCAACTCTTACTACATGACTATCAGCATCACTCTGAGGTTATTCGAAACGTTCACTCCATTACTGTTAGCATCATTTTGAGATCATTAGCAATTCTTCTAACATCACTGTCGCATCATTTTGAGATCTTTCGCAATTCTTCTGACATTACTGTCGCATTATTTTGAGGTTCGTAGCAACTCTTAGTACGTGACTGTCAGCATCACTTTGAGGTTATTCGAAACACTTACTACATTACTGTAAGCATCACTGACTTGATTAGCAACTATCACTACATTGCTGTTAGCATCATCTTGAGTTCATTAGCAATTCTTCCGACATCACTGTCGCAATATTTTGAGGTTCGTAGCAACTTTTACTACATTACTTTCGCATTATTTTGAGGTTCATAGCAACACTTACTACATGACTGCAAGCTTCACTTTGAGGTTATTCGAAAGTTTCACTCCATTACTGTTAGCATCATCTTGACTTCATTAGCAATTCTTCCGACATCACTATCGCAATATTTTGAGGTTCGTAGCAACTTTTCCTACATTACTGTCGCATTATTTTGAGGTCCGTAGCAACTCTTACTACATGACTGTCAGCATCACTTTGAGGTTATTCAGACGTTCACTCCATTACTGTTAGCATCATTTTGAGCTCATTAGCAATTCTTACTACATCACTGTCGCATCATTTTGAGATCATTCGCAATTCTTCCGACATCACTGTCGCAATATTTTGAGGTTTGTAGCAACTCTTACTACATTATTGTTGCATTATTTTAAAGTTCGTAGCAACTCTGACTACATTACTGTCAGCATCGCTTTGAGTTTATTAGCAACTATCACCACATTATTTTTGGCATCATTTTGAGTTTTTGAGCAATTCTCACGAAATCACTGTAGCATTAAATTGAGTTCATTAGCAACTCTTACTAAATGACTGTCAGCATCACTTTGAGGTTGTTCGAAACTCTTACTACATTACTGTAAGCACCACTGAGTTGATTAGCAACTATCACTACATTACTTTTAGCATAATTTTGGGTTTATTAGCAACTATCACTACATTACTGTTAGCATCATCTTGAGTTCATTAGCAATTCTTCCGACATCACTGTCGCAATATTTTGAGGTTCGTAGCAACTTTTACTACATTACTGTCGCATTATTTTGAGGTCCGTAGCAACTCTTACTACATGACTGTCAGCATCACTTTGAGGTTATTCAGACGTTCACTCCATTACTGTTAGCATCATTTTGAGCTCATTAGCAATTCTTACTACATCACTGTCGCATCATTTTGAGATCATTCGCAATTCTTCCGACATCACTGTCGCAATATTTTGAGGTTCGTAGCAACTCTTACTACATTATTGTTGCATTATTTTAAAGTTCGTAGCAACTCTTACTACATGACTGTCAGCATTACTTTGAGGTTATTCGAAACTTTCACTCCATTACTGTTAGCATCATTTTGAGTTGTTGAGCAATTCTCACGACATCACTGTAGCATTAAATTGAGTTCATTAGCAACTCTTACTAAATGACTGTCAGCATCACTTTGAGGTTGTTCGAAACTCTTACTACATTACTGTAAGCATCACTGAGTTTCTTCGCAACTATCACTACATTACTGTTAGCATCGTCTTGAGTTCATTTGCAATTATTCTGACATCACTGTCACATTATTTTGAGGTTCGTAGCAACTCTTACTACATTATTGTTGCATTATTTTGAGGTTCGTAGCAACTCTTACTAAATGACTGTCAGCGTCACTTTGAGGTTATTCGAAACACTTACTACATTACTGTAAGCACCACTGAGTTGATTAGCAACTATCACTACATTACTTTTAGCATAATTTTGGGTTTATTAGCAACTATCACTACATTACTGTTAGCATCATCTTGAGTTCATTAGCAATTCTTCCGACATCACTGTCGCAATATTTTGAGGTTCGTAGCAACTTTTACTACATTACTGTCGCATTATTTTGAGGTTCGTAGCAACACTTACTACATGACTGTCAGCATCACTTTGAGGTTATTCGAAACTTTCACTCCATTACTGTTAGCATCATTTTGAGTTGTTGAGCAATTCTCACGACATCACTGTAGCATTAAATTGAGTTCATTAGCAACTCTTACTAAATGACTGTCAGCATCACTTTGAGGTTGTTCGAAACTCTTACTACATTACTGTAAGCATCACTGAGTTTCTTCGCAAATATCACTACATTACTGTTAGCATGGTCTTGAGTTGATTTGCAATTCTTCTGACATCACTGTCACATTATTTTGAGGTTCGTAGCAACTCTTACTACATTATTGTTGCATTATTTTGAGGTTCGTAGCAACTCTTACTAAATGACTGTCAGTGTCACTTTGAGGTTATTCGAAACACTTACTACATTACTGTAAGCACCACTGAGTTGATTAGCAACTATCACTACATTACTTTTAGCATAATTTTGGGTTTATTAGCAACTATCACTACATTACTGTAAGCATCATCTTGAGTTCATTAGCAATTCTTCCGACATCACTGTCGCAATATTTTGAGGTTCGGAGCAACTTTTACTACATTACTGTCGCATTATTTTGAGGTTCGTAGCAACACTTACTACATGACTGTCAGCATCACTTTGAGGTTATTCGAAACTTTCACTCCATTACTGTTAGCATCATTTTGAGTTGTTGAGCAATTCTCACGACATCACTGTAGCATTAAATTGAGTTCATTAGCAACTCTTACTAAATGACTGTCAGCATCACTTTGAGGTTGTTCGAAACTCTTACTACATTACTGTAAGCATCACTGAGTTTCTTAGCAACTATCACTACATTACTGTTAGCATCGTCTTGAGTTCATTAGCAATTCTTCCGACATCACTGTCGCATTATTTTGAGGTTCGTAGCAACTCTTCCTACATGACTGTCAGCATCACTTTGAGGTTGTTCGAAACACTTACAACATTACTGTAAGCATCACTGAGTTGATTAGCAAGTATCACTACATTACTGTTAGCATCATTTTAAGTTCATTAGCAGTTCTTCCGACATCACTGTCGCAATATTTTGAGGTTCGTAGCAACTTTTACTACATTACTGTCGCATTATTTTGAGGTTCGTAGCAACTCTTAGTACATGACTTTCAGCATCACTTTGAGCTTATTCGAAACTTTCACTCCATTACTGTTAGCATCATTTTGAGTTCATTAGCAATTCTTACTACATCACTGTCGCATCATTTTGAGATCATTTGCAATTCTTCTGACATCACTGTCACATTATTTTGAGGTTCGTAGCAACTCTTACTACATTACTGTCGCATTATTTTGAGGTTCGTAGCAACTCTTAGTACATGACTGTCAGCATCACTTTGAGGTTATTCGAAACGTTCACTCCATTACTGTTAGCATCATTTTGATTTCGTTCGCAATTCTTACTAAATCACTGTCGCATCATTTTGAGATCATTAGCAATTCTTCTGACATCACTGTCACATTATTTTGAGGTTCGTAGCAACTCTTACTACATTATTGTTGCATTATTTTAAGGTTCGTAGTAACTCTTACTACATTACTGTCAGCATCACTTTGAGTTTATTAGCAACTGTCACTACATTACTGTGAGCATCATTTTGAGTTCATGAGCAATTCTCACGACATCACTGTTGCATTGAATTGAGTTCATTAGCAATTCTTCCTAAATGACTGTCAGCATCACTTTGAGGTTGTTCGAAACGTTCACTCCATTACTGTTAGCATCATTTTGATTTCGTTCGCAATTCTTACTAAATCACTGTCGCATCATTTTGAGATCATTAGCAATTCTTCTGACATCACTGTCACATTATTTTGAGGTTCGTAGCAACTCTTACTACATTATTGTTGCATTATTTTAAGGTTCGTAGTAACTCTTACTTCATTACTGTAAGCATCACTGAGTTTCTTAGCAACTATCACTACATTACTGTTAGCATCATCTTGAGTTCATTCGCAATTCTTCCGAAATCACTGTCGCAATATTTTGAGGTTCGTAGCAACTCTTACTACATGACTGTCAGCATCACTTTGAGGTTATTCGAAACTTTCACTCCATTACTTTTAGCATCATTTTGAGTTCATTAGCAATTCTTACTACATCACTGTCGCATCAGTTTTAGATCATTAACAATTGTTTTGACATCACTGTCGCATTACTTTGAGGTTCGAAGCAACTCTTACTACATTACTGTCAGCATCACTTTGAGTTCATTCGCAACTATCACTACATTACTTTTAGCATCATTTTGAGGTTAGAAGCAACTCTTACTACATGACTGTCAGCGTCACTTTGAGGTTGTTCGAAACACTTACTACATTACTGTAAGCATTACTGAGTTGATTAGCAACTATCACTACATTACTTTTAGCATCATTTTGGGTTCATTAGCAACTATCACTACATTACTGTTAGCGTCATTTTGAGTTTATTAGCAATTCATAGACATCACTGTAGCATTAAATTGAGGTGAGTAGCAACTCTTACGACATGACTGTCAGCATCACTTTGAGGTTGTTTGAAACACTTACAACATTACTGTAAGCATCACTTAGTTTATTAGCAACTATCACTACATTACTGTTAGCATCATTTTGAGGTTTGAAGCAACTGTTACTACATGACTGACAGCATCACTTTTTGGTTGTTGGAAACACTTACTACATTACTGTAAGCATCACTGAGTTAATTTGCAACTATCACTACATTATTGTTCGCATCATTTTGAGTTCATTAGCAATTCTTCTGACGTCACTGTCGCATCATTTTGAGATCTTTAGCAATTCTTCTGACATCACTGTCGCAGTATTTTTAGGTTCGTAGCAACTCTTACCACATGACTGTCAGCATCACTTTGAGGTTTTTCGAAACACTTACTACATTACTGAAAGCATTACTGACTTGATTAGCAACTATCACTACATTACTGTTAGCATCATTTTGAGTTCATTAGCAATTCTTCCGACATCACTGTCACAATTTTTAGAGGTTCGTAGCAACTTTTACTTCATTCCTGTCGCATTATTTTGAGGTTCGTAGCAACTCTTAGTACATGACTGTCAGCATAACTTTGAGTTTATTCGAAACGTTCACTCCATTACTGTTAGCATCATTTTGAGTTCATTAGCAATTCTTACTACATCACTGTCGCATCATTTTGAGATCATTAGCAATTCTTCTGACATCACTTTCACATTATTTTGAGGTTCGTAGCAACTCTTACTACATTATTGTTGCATTATTTTAAGGTTCGTAGCAACTCTTACTACATGACTGTCAGCATCACTTTGAGGTTATTCGAAAGTTTCACTCTATTACTGTTATCATCATTTTGAGTTCATTAGCAATTCTTCCGACATCACTGTCGCATTATTTTGAGGTTCGTAGCAACTCTTCCTACATGACCGTCAGCATCACTTTGAGGTTGTTCGAAACGTTCACTCCATTACTTTTAGCATCATTTTGAGTTCATGAGCAATTCTTTCTAAATCACTGTCGCATCAGTTTGAGATCTTTCGCAATTCTTCTGACATCACTGTCGCATTATTTTGAGGTTCGTAGCAACTCTTCCTACATGACCGTCAGCATCACTTTGAGGTTGTTCGAAACACTTACAACATTACAGTAAGCATCACTGAGTTGATTAGCAACTATCACTACATTACTGTTAGCATCATTTTAAGTTCATTAGCAATTCTTCCAACATCACTGTTGCAATATTTTGAGGTTCGTAGCAACTCTTACTACATTATTGTTGCATTATTTTAAGGTTCGTTGCAACTCTTACTACATTACTGTCAGCATCACTTTGATTTTATTAGCAACTATCACTACATTACTGTTAGCATCATTTTGAGTTGTTGAGCAATTCTCACGACATCACTGTAGCATTAAATTGAGTTCATTAGCAACTCTTCCTAAATGACCTTCAGCATCACTTTGAGGTTGTTGGAAACTCTTTCTACATTACTTGAAGCATCACTGAGTTTCTTAGCAACTATCACTACATTACTGTTAGCATCATCTTGAGTTCATTAGCAATACTTCTGACATCACTGTCGCAATATTTTGAGGTTCGTAGCAACGTTTACTACATTAGTGTCGCATTATTTCGAGGTTCTTTGCAACTCTTAGTACATGACTGTCAGCATCACTTTGAGGTTATTCGAAACGTTCACTCCATTACTGTTAGCATCATTTTGAGTTCATTAGCAATTCTTACAAAATCACTGTCGCATCATTTTGAGATCATTAGCAATTCTTCCTCAATGACCTTCAGCATCACTTTGAGGTTGTTCGAAACACTTACTACATTACTATAAGCATCACTGACTTGATTAGCAACTATCACTCCATTACGTTTAGCATCATTTTGAGTTCATTCGCAATTCTTACTACATCACTGTCGCATCATTTTGAGATCATTAGCAATTCTTCCGACATCACTGTCGCAATATTTTGAGGTTCCTAGCAACTCTTACTACATGACTGTCAGCATCACTTTGAGGTTATTTTAAACGTTCACTCCATTACTGTTAGCATCATTTTGAGATCATTAGCAATTCTTCTAACATCACTGTCGCATCATTTTGAGATCTTTAGCAATTCTTCTGACATCACTGTCGCATTATTTTAAAGGTTCGTAGCAACTCTTTCTACATGACTGTCAGCATCACTTTGAGGTTGTTCGAAACACTTACTACATTACTATAAGCATCACTGACTTGATTAGCAACTATCACTCCATTACTGTTAGCATCATTTTGAGTTCATTAGCAATTCTTACTACATCACTGTCACATCATTTTGAGATCATTAGCAATTCTTCCGACATCACTGTCGCAATATTTTGAGGTTCGTAGCAACTCTGACTACATGACTGTCAGCATCACTTTGAGGTTATTTGAAACGTTCACTCCATTACTGTTAGAATCATTTTGAGATCATTTGCAATTCTTCTAACATCACTGTCGCATCATTTTGAGATCTTTAGCAATTCTTCTGACATCACTGTCGCATTATTTTGAGGTTCGTAGCAACTCTTACTACATTACTATAAGCATCACTGACTTGATTAGCAACTATCACTACATTACTATTAGCATCATTTTGAGTTCATTACCAATTCTTCCTACAACACTGTTGCATCATTTTGAGTTCATTAGCAATTCTTCTGACATCACTGTCGCAATATTTTGAGGTTCGTAGCAACTCTTACTACATTATTGTTGCATTATTTTAAGGTTCGTAGCAACTCTTACTACATTACTGTCAGCATCACTTTGAGTTTTTTAGCAACTATCACTACAAAACTGTTAGCATCATTTTGAGTTGTTGAGCAATTCTCACGACATCACTGTAGCATTAAATTGAGTTCATTAGCAACTCTTACTAAATGACTGTCAGCATCACTTAAAGGTTGTTCGAAACTCTTACTACATTACTGAAAGCATCACTGAGTTTCTTACCAACTATCACTACATTACTGTTAGCATCATTTTGAGTTCATTTGCAATTCTTCCGACATCACTGTCGCAATATTTTGAGGTTCATAGCAACTTTTACTACATTACTGTCGCATTATTTTGAGGTTCGTAGCAACAATTACTACATGACTGTCAGCATCACTTTGAGGTTATTCGAAAGTTTCACTCCATTACTGTTAGCATCATCTTGAGTTCATTAGCAATTCTTCCGACATCACTGTCGCAATATTTTGAGGTTCGTAGCAACTTTTACTACATTACTGTCGCATTATTTTGAGGTTCGTAGCAACTCTTACTACATGACTGCTTGCATCACTTTGAGGTTGTTCGAAACACTTACTACATTACTGTAAGCATCACTGACTTGATTAGCAACTATCACTACATTACTGTTAGCATCATTTTAAGTTCATTAGCAATTCTTACTACATTACTGTCGCATTATTTTGAGGTTCATAGCAACTCTTAGTACATGACTGTCAGCATCACTTTGAGGTTATTCGAAACACTTACTACATTACTGTAAGCATCACTGAGTTGATTAGCAACTATCACGAAATTACTGTTAGCATCATTTTGAGTTCATTAGCAATTCTTCCGACATCACTGTCGCAATATTTTAAGGTTCGTAGCAACGTTTACTACATTACTGTCGCATTATTTCGAGGTTCTTAGCAACTCTTAGTACATGACTGTCAGCATCACTTTGAGGTTATTCGAAACGTTCACTCCATTACTGTTAGCATCATTTTGAGTTCATTAGCAATTTTTACAAAATCACTGTCGCATCATTTTGAGATCATTAGCAATTCTTCCTTAATGACCTTCAGCATCACTTTGAGGTTGTTCGAAACACTTACTACATTACTATAAGCATCACTGACTTGATTAGCAACTATCACTCCATTACGTTTAGCATCATTTTGAGTTCATTAGCAATTCTTACTACATCACTGTCGCATCATTTTGAGATCATTAGCAATTCTTCCGACATCACTGTCGCATTATTTTGAGGTTCGTAGCAACTCTTACTACATGACTGTCAGCATCACTTTGAGGTTGTTCGAAACACTTACTACATTACTATAAGCATCACTGACTTGATTAGCAACTATCACTCCATTACTGTTAGCATCATTTTGAGTTCATTAGCAATTCTTACTACATCACTGTCACATCATTTTGAGATCATTAGCAATTCTTCCGACATCACTGTCGCAATATTTTGAGGTTCGTAGCAACTCTTACTACATGACTGTCAGCATCACTTTGAGGTTATTTGAAACGTTCACTCCATTACTGTTAGCATCATTTTGAGATCATTTGCAATTCTTCTAACATCACTGTCGCATCATTTTGAGATCTTTAGCAATTCTTCTGACATCACTGTCGCATTATTTTGAGGTTGGTAGCAACTCTTAGTTCATGACTGTCAGCATCACTTTGAGGTTTTTCGAAAAACTTACTACATTACTATAAGCATCACTGACTTGATTAGCAACTATCACTCCATTACTGTTAGCATCATTTTGAGTTCATTACCAATTCTTCCTACAACACTGTTGCATCATTTTGAGTTCATTAGCAATTCTTCCGACATCACTATCGCAATATTTTGAGGTTCGTAGCAACTCTTACTACATTATTGTTGCATTATTTTAAGGTTCGTAGTAACTCTTACTACATTACTGTCAGCATCACTTTGAGTTTTTTAGCAACTATCACTACATAACTGTTAGCATCATTTTGAGTTGTTGAGCAATTCTCACGACATCACTGTAGCATTAAATTGAGTTCATTAGCAACTCTTACTAAATGACTGTCAGCATCACTTTGAGGTTGTTCGAAACTCTTACTACATTACTGAAAGCATCACTGAGTTTCTTAGCAACTATCACTACATTACTGTTAGCATCATTTTGAGTTCATTAGCAATTCTTCCGACATCACTGTCGCAATATTTTGAGGTTCGTAGCAACTTTTACTACATTACTGTCGCATTATTTTGAGGTTCGTAGCAACAATTACTACATGACTGTCAGCATCACTTTGAGGTTATTCGAAAGTTTCACTCCATTACTGTTAGCATCATCTTGAGTTCATTAGCAATTCTTCCGACATCACTGTCGCAATATTTTGAGGTTCGTAGCAACTTTTACTCCATTACTGTCGCATTTTTTTGAGGTTCGTAGCAACTCTTTGTACATGACTGTCAGCATCACTTTGAGGTTATTCGAAACGTTCACTCCTTTACTGTTAGCATCATTTTGAGATCATTACCAATTCTTCTGACATCACATTTGCATCATTTTGAGATCTTTATCAATTTTTCCGACATCACTGTCGCATTATTTTGAGGTTCGTAGAAACTCTTACTACATGACTGCTTGCATCACTTTGAGGTTGTTCGAAACACTTACTACATTACTGTAAGCATCACTGACTTGATTAGCAACTATCACTACATTACTGTTAGCATCATTTTAAGTTCATTAGCAATTCTTACTACATTACTGTCGCATTATTTTGAGGTTCGTAGCAACATTTACTACATTACTGTCACATTATTTTGAGGTTCGTAGCAACTCTTAGTACATGACTGTCAGCATCACTTTGAGGTTATTCGAAACACTTACTACATTACTGTAAGCATCACTGAGTTGATTAGCAACTATCACGAAATTACTGTTAGCATCATTTTGAGTTCATTAGCAATTCTTCCGACATCACTGTCGCAATATTTTAAGGTTCGTAGCAACTTTGACTACATTACTGTCGCATTATTTTGAGGTTTTTTAGCAACACTTACTACATGACTGTCAGCATCACTTTGAGGTTATTCGAAAGTTTCACTCCATTACTGTTAGCATCATCTTGAGTTCATTAGCAATTCTTACTCCATCACTGTCGCAATATTTTGAGGTTCGTAGCAACTCTTAGTACATGACTGTCAGCATCACTTTGAGGTTATTCGAAACATTCACTCCATTACTGTTAGCATCATTTTGAGTTCATTAGCAATTCTTCCGACATTACTTTCGCATTATTTTGCGTTCATTCGCAATTCCTACGACATCACTGTAGCATTATTTTGAGGTTAGTAGCAACTCTTACAACACGAATGTCAGCATCACTTTGAGGTTGTTCGAAACTCTTACTACATTACTGTAAGCCTCACTGAGTTTATTAGCAACTATCACTACATTACTTTTAGCATCATTTTGTGTTCATTCGTAATTCTTACGACATCACTCTCACATCATTTTGAGATCATTCGCAATTCTTCCGACATCACTGTCACATTATTTTGTGGTTCGTAGCAACTCTTGCTACACTACTGTCAGCATCACTTTGAGTTTATTAGCAACTATCACTACATTACTGTTAGCATCATTTTGAGTTCATTAGCAATTCTTCCGACATCACTGTAACATTATTTTGTGGTTAGTAGCAACTCTTACTACACGACTGTCAGCATCACTTTGAGTTTATTAGCAACTATCACTACATTACTGTTAGCATAATTTTGAGTTCATTAGCAATTCTTATGACATCACTTTCGCATCATTTTGAGATCATTAGGAATTCTTCCGACATCACTGTCGCATCATTTTGAGATCATTAGCAATTTTTACAACATCATTGTAGCATTATTTTGAGGTTATTAGCAACTCTTCCTCCATTACTGTTAGCATCATTTTGAGTTCATTAGCAATTCTTCCGACATCACTGTAGCATTATTTTGAGGTTTTGAGATTCCTTTGTTTGTAACCGATCTGCTGACCAGCGAGACGCCACCACGCACGGCTGTCAGCTCTTTAAAGGAGGGAGAGGAAGTGGAAAGGACGGAGAAGGGTCGGACCAGGTCTACTTCGAGGTGACCACTCACTATCGTCTTCCACACTGCCCCTCATGGTGGGGAGTGTAGCGCCATCCTGCCACAGTACATTTGTTTAATTCTTTTGCTCTTGCACTTTAATTAAAATGGACTTGACTTGAGAATGTTTTGTTTCAAAATATAGATGAATTCCCAGATTTATAGCTAGCATGAGTATGAAGTTGCACTTGCACCCGGTGGGAAAATGTCCTCTGCATTTGACTCTAACTATGTAGGAGCAGTGGTAGCAGTGTCAGCCTGGGGGCTTGGTCAAGATCAATGACAGGAGTAGCAGACAGGTAATATCCATAGCATGCATGTTGTTTGAGAGGAGTAAGGGTACACTGTTGGTCTCTCACCTGATGCGCTGTCATCAGCACAAATGATCTGTTCCTAGACATCAAAATCTACCATCCCCCCTGATTGTTTTTTACAACTGGAGTATTGGTTGACACTTTAGAAAGCCTTCATTCAGAGCTGTGAAGAACCTTGAACCTGATATCCCAGACATCAAAGTGGGCCACTAACTGGCCAGATGAAGCTATGCTAGGCTGCTGTATCCTGAAGAGCTAAAGTAGCAGCTTCTGAGAGGGATGCTAACCTGGATGTGTTCATCTCCTACTTTAATATCAGCCCCCAACTTGGAGCTCTGACAGCCTCCAGCTTGTTGTTCCTGTTTCTGCTTCAGTCAACAGGGAACTCCAACCTGCAGTAGAATCTTCAACAACAATGGAATAGAAAAGTGAGGAAGAAAAACTAGAATAAACTTACAAAGCTGAGAAATGTTCATGAAGAAGAAAGGCACACGTTATGATTGAGGCCAGAAACTAAAACTCCACACCAAATGTACTTTGACTTGTAGGATAATGAACTTGAATGTGTTGAAACAGCAGATCAATGAATCCACTACCACACAACAAGATGATGACCCCCTACCACAAGATGGCGTCACAGATCCTGACGCTCTGAGCAGGAAACACCGAGCAAAACATTACAACAAAGCTCCTGTTGTTCCCTCCAGGAAAAACTGTGGCTCTGATGAGAAGAAGGATCCCAGCCTCCTCTGAGGATCCATGGCCGCACCATTGGGTAGAAGGACGATGGGGTCGGCACCAGGAGGAACCCTGGTGTCTCCGATGCAGGGAAGATGGAGCAGTGAAGAGGCCACATTGTGGCGTCCTAAAGAGGACATTTGGTGGAGCCTGAGACAGCAAACATCACGCCCCCTTCATCAGAAGAACCACAGCACCAGAAGAAAGAATCCTGGCAGTGACGACAGGGAGGATCAGGGTGACCTCCTCACCTCCACCTTTGAACCTTCAAATGAACTTTAAAAAGCTTCAGAGTGGAGAAGGTTTTTAAAACATTTTATTGTTTTTTTCCTTTCATTCTCATTTGTGCGATTGTCTGATTTATTAGAAATAAACACTGTCTGCTGGGACTGTGATTGACTGTGATTCTCTTTTTGCATGCAAGTTGAAAGTTCTGCCAATAAAAACCACAAGTATTTGAAGACCAAAGGAAGGACCCCCAAAGTCAGGACCCTGAGATCAAAGTGAGCGCTCTGATCTCAGAGGTCTGGGATATTTCCCATCCCATGGCCCTTCAAATAAGAGCCCTGTGTCTCTGTCTCAAAGTTTTCAACCGTATTTGTTTGTTAAATTAAAACCAGACGACCACTGTGGTCCTTTTTTACACGGTAAGTAAAGCACAGATGCCCTGGTGGACCTGTTGGCACCCTGGACTTTGAATCCAGTGACCTGAGTCCAAGTCTCAGTTCCAGCAGGTTTCCTGCAGCCTTCAGCAGAGCTGCCATGTTTCTCTGTAGAGAACTAAGTGATGCTCTCAGCAGGTTGAGGGCACCACCAACAAGTGAGGTATGAACCTCTGACTTCCTTCTTGTCAAACAGGAAACTCCTAATACCTCATTTGAGTAAAGTACCTCATATTCCTGACATCCAAGTAGTAGTGAAGTGGAGGAAGAAGGGAGGAGATCTCCAACAGGATCCTTCTTTCCTCTGTCCTCCTTGATCTCATGGATCACCACAGTCAAGGGGAGACCCAAGCTCCCGGATGGATCTGGCACTCAGGAACTGCTGAGTTTTCCAGTGGACTTTGTTCCATCCATGGTTCAGGAGCAGGACTCCTCCTGGTTAACCTGGTGTCTTTCCACCCAACTGTGGGTTCTTGGAGAATTTTTCATGTCGTGTCAAGAAATCAGGCTGGTGGGTTTTTCAATGAGAGAAATTCTGGTAACTTAATTAAGTGGCATGTTTGTTGAAGCAGTAATTAACTGATAAATTAAGAAAGGCCTGGCCAGTCTTTGCTCCCAGGTCATACGATGGAGTTAGAAAGTCCTGAATAAATCTGGAGTTCCTTGATTTCCTTGTGGTTCATGATCCTTTTGCCAATGTAGTCTGGAACAAGAGCAAGATGAACCTCCAAATATCAACAGGTTGATTGCAGGTGATGTCAAGTGGTATTTTGAGGAACCTCCTCCTTGTGTTTGGTTCCATGATGGAAGGGTGAGAACTCTGGATCCAGTGATCCCAGTTCAAGTCTTGGTGGGACCTTCCTGTCTGGAAGGTGTCCCATGTAACAAACTGATCAAGAGATGCAATGTGGTTCTAATGTTCTGGTTCATTTCTTGTCCTTTAGAAAAATGAAAATCATTTCTTCCTGCCATGAACTCAGACTGTGTGTTTAATGTTAACAATTTAAAAAATTCTACTTTGTCAGTGAATTAATTCAGTCTGCAACTGTCAGTTTCTGTCAGGATGGCCGAGCGGTCTAAGGCGCTGCGTTCAGGTCGCAGTCTCTCCTGGAGGCGTGGGTTCAAATCCCACTTCTGACAAAGGACATTTTCTCCACATTCCTATGCATCCACAGTGGTAAATTCCAAACCCAGTTGAAGCTGCTCTCCACTGATGGGAGTGAGTGGTTGAACTGGCAGCAGAGGAGGCAAAGGAGCTTCCCTGTGACGGTCCAACATCGCCTGGTTTCCTCCAACATGGAGCAGCCACCAAACTCTAACTTCAATGTTGGATCAAAGTCTACTGAAGGAATGTGTTTTCTTTCAATTCACGTTTTGTCCATTAACTTCATAATCAGAGACTCCATCTCATCACATGACTAAAGTCTGGGTTCTGTATTGGTGGTAAACATCCTTCCGTGCCCCTCACTAATTTGCACACAGAAAAGCATATTTTACTGGTTTCAGATCTCTTAGCTTGTTCTCTCTCTTAAACCAGCTGAGGCAGCTTTCATTGTGTGATTGATTTAAAATATAAATATGGAACAGAACCATTGGAATCAGATGTCAGGACATTTGAAGGAATGTCAATCTCCTGTTGAAATGTTGCAGTGTGCAGCTGAGGCTCTCTGGCAGTGGCACCAGGAGCCCCAATGGCAGAACCTGGACCCTCCTGGAGGAGAACCACAGGTGAGGGCCTTCTTGGCTCCAGATTGATGGAAATCAAGTGTCTGAGGCTGTTAGCAGCCATGAAGTTGATCTGGTTGGCACTGGTATTTGTACTTGATGCAGCTCAGGAGTGATTCAGGAGAAGAGTTTCAGAACAGCCAAGATTGGGGACTGGAATTCTAAAATTTCCCCTGGAACCAGACAACCTTGGGAGGTAAAAGCTCCAATCATAGCCACTCAGATGCAGCAGCAGAAAGAAGCTGTCATCTACCCTGACAGTCAGAGCATCAAGTCAAGGAAACATCACCATCTTGTAGTTCCAAACCTCCACCTGTCAGATTCAGCTACTTCTTATTGTGGGACTTTAAACTTGAACACAATGGAATTTGGACAAGGAGTTTTCCTTCCAGTCCAAACATCATCGTCCAGCCTCCAACCAGAGGTCCATCAGTTATCCTGGAGCCACAGGTGGAGTCTGGATTCTTTTCTAGAATGAGACGGCAATGACAGTCCTGCCAAGTGACATCACTGACATGACTGGATGACTTCAGTCACATGACTGGATGACAGTGTAGATGCCAATGTAGAGGTTGGGGAAATAGTCTCTGAGAATCCAGCTTGAACCCACAGCCTCCTTGTTTTCCAAAAACCCAAACAGCGACCATCAGTCTCCCTCCAATGCTGTACTTGGGTAAACAACAGAAACAGAGTAAAAGTCTCTGGCAACATATTTGTTTCCTGTAGGGTTTCTTCATGTATGTGTGGTGTACCTGCTTTCCCAGAGGACTGCTATCTTTGTTCTGTGGGCTGACATGTTTTAGTGTCAGCACAGGTCATAGCGCTGAGACTGAACTCTCATTCTCCTCCAACTATTATTTCCACCTCACACTCCTGCAGATATTCAAGTGAACAGGGAACACAAATTTATGCTCAACTTCTCCTGTGTATTCATCCACAGTCACTAAACAACAACCAAACCAAACAAAAGAGGTTTGCTAGCATGGCGATCAGCTGTAGTTCACCATCTTATCCAGGTCACATGACTCAGGAGTAGCATGGCCGTCTGGCAACCAAAGGGTGGCTGGTTTGATCCTCACTTTCTCCAGTGACCATGTCAAAGTGTCCTTGAGTAAGATACTGAACCCCTAAATACTTCTGATGAGTAGGTTGGCTCCTTGCATGGCAGCCTTCAGCATCAGTGTGTGAGTGTGTGTGAATGAGAGGACATTGTTCAGCTCCTTGAGTGCTGCTGAGGTAGAAAGGCTCTGTACAAACTGAGTC
Organism: Aulostomus chinensis; assembly: GCF_037954235.1. NCBI lineage: Eukaryota > Metazoa > Chordata > Actinopteri > Syngnathiformes > Aulostomidae > Aulostomus > Aulostomus chinensis. The sequence goes on along the minus strand of NC_141320.1, from coordinate 13,209,587 downwards.
CTTTTACCATTTCTTTCCTGCTTCTAGCAGCGCTGTCGTCACTTCCTGTGACCGTGGAGGAAAGGGGTCCCCCTTCAGAATACATTTGATATCATTGTTACTTCCTCTTCAACATGCCTTTAGCAGACCAACTCAGAGAGCAGCACAGTGAGGTAGTGTGGCCGAGTGGTCTAAGGTGCTGGATTAAGGTTCCAGTCTCTGAGGAGGCATGGGTTCAAATCCCACCACTGCCATCATGTCCCAGGTCACTGGAGACGTGTGGCAGGTCTCTAACTACCTCTCCTCTCTCTTCCACTGAGGTCTTCAAACCTGTGACCAAAAGAAGAACCCTCCTCTGAGTCCACAGACCTGAGCATCGCTGCTCTGACTACCAGGTTACCTCCTGGTGATCAGGGTGAAGTCATGGTGAGGTAGTCAGTTGTTCCTTTGTTTTTTGACAGAGGCTTCATTGTGAATTAAATAATTTTAATTCTTTACTTGTAGTTTCATGCTGTTTCGATTGAAAAAGACCAGTTCCTGGAGAAGATCTTCTAGGGGTCCAGGTTAAAGCGGCGCCCCAGCTGGCACCAGGTGCTGACCCAGGTCCTGCATGGGAGATACTGTCAGTTCTGTTCTGCCCTGCTCACAACCACAGGCTGGTGTTGAGGCCTGCAGCAACCAGGGCCCCAGTCACCAAGAGTATAAAGGCTGGTCATTGTGGCAGTGGGAGGAGTCAAAATGAAGACAGACCAATGTGAGCAGGACGTTCCTGGAGAAGTCAGAAGAACTTGACCATGTTTCCTACAGTACCCAGGAGGCCTGGTAGTTGTTGAAGGAAGCTCCAAAAGCAAAGAGCAGACAGCAGGACATCAAAAGAAAAGATCCAGACACTAAAACTACAAGTAGAAACTAGAAGAAGTACTAAAAGCTTTGGAAAGATACTACAAGGTTGGATATACATTATTATATACACTACTATTCTCACTGACTCCTAAAGAGGGACAGGAAACATTAGAATGTGGATCAGATCAGCTGATTTCAGTGTTGAGTCCATCCCTCCATCCACTTTCTGTTCTTATCCTTTAAGGGTCATGGGGGGGGGGGGGGGGCGATCCCAGGTGACATTGTTCAAGAGGCAGGGTTCACCCTGGACAGGTCAGAATTCCTGATGATGTCATCAGGGCTTTGACAGTAGCTAGAATTCTGTCTTTGATGTCAGGAGGACATGAAAGAAACCCAATTGAGGAAAGTAGAGGAGAACATTCAGCTTCATTAGAGACACTTGAACTGTTGAACAGTAGAATTTGTTTGAAACAGTTTACAACACTGAGTGACAGGATTGAAGAGGGAAGAGTTTTCTACTTTAAACTTAATTCTAACTTTAAACTGTGGATGAACATTTTTAGTAGTTCATATTCTAACATACAGAGGAAGTCATGTCATTCCCTTTTTAAAAAAAGAAAAAACATGTGAAGCTCCTCCCCCCAGCTCCAGATGGACAGACAGACATGAGAGTGGCCAGGAAGCAAAGAAGTGTTGTGCTCCTCTCCAGTGCTCTGGTGTTGTTGTGTTCTTCTCAGCTCCATCATGAAGACCTGCTGGCACTGGGCGCTGGTGGAAGTTTGCAGCTCTCACTGGAAAGTCCTGAGGCTCCTCCCACTCTGAAGCAGGCAGTTGCTCCCAGCCAGCCCACACTTTCACTCTCTGGTGTAGGAGTGAAGAACAAAATCAGAATCAAGAACCATCTCTCTTTCATTGGGGCTCCTTTCTCCTTGTTCTGATCCAGAAATTCAACAGCTTCTATCATTGATTTGACAGGAAATGTTGATGACACACTGGGATTTTTGTTCTGCTGCTGTCACTGTCAAGTGCAGCTTAACATGAGAGGTAGCAGGATCATTCATGTGTTCATGTTTCCAGCAGACAAGGAGGAAACCTGGGAGGACTTCAGTGACTTTGATCACTGGTTCTCACTTCATCTTCTCAGTATAAAGTTCAAAGCGAGCTGGCCAGGAGTTGAACCTAGAATCTTCTGATCCGTAGTCAGACGCGTTATCCATTGCGCCACCAGCCCTGTGAAGAAGCGGCTGTGTTCATGTGTGCTTGCTGTTACAGAAAATCCCAACAAGGTGGTGGCATTTTCAGGGGACACAATGGTGCAGTGGTCAGCACTGTGGCCTCCCAGCAAGAAGGTTCAGCTCTCCTCCTATTTGGTTGCTAGGAACCTGAATCAGTCCTCAGTGGAGCGGTGCTGCTGAGGCTGAGTGAGGCTGAGTGAGGGACTGAGCAGGAGCCAGCAGGTCCAAGCAGGTTCAGGCAAACTCCCCTCAGTCCACCAACATCAAAGCAGAGGAATTGAGTTCATCTAACAAAATGATTCATATCATCTCCTCTTGGAATGTTCTGGAACTACAAGTACACTTAAAATGGCCGACTTATGACAACAGAAGGAACTTTGAAGTAGATTTGATTTATTTAAGTCAGTGACAGTCATTTTTTCAAGAATTTAGTTCAGGTAACTTGATTGTTTTACTAAGATGAGCTTTAATGTTATACCATTGAAAAAAGACCTTCATGTATTTATGATGACATCACCAATAGGAGCCTTCAGTCTGTCAGGGGGTAGAGTTCAGTCACCACCAATGACATCAGAGTCAGAGTTCAGAGATCAAACACATACATTAAAGTCTCACATTAAAGCCTCTCTTATTAAAAAAATTAAAGTGTTATATCTTTGAAAATATACTGCAATACATGAAATATTATATTTCCATGAATGGTAACCTCGTTCTTATATTCTTTAATATACTGCAATAGTAATGGACCCTCTATGACACTGTAGTGATGAATCTATCAAGGAGTACAAATGATTATAATTGAGAATTTTGAAGTCAAGTTTGAGATCAGTTTGATCCTCTCTCTCCCTCCCCCCTCTCTCTCCCTGTCTCCCCCCCCTCTCCCTCTCTCTCTCTGTCCCCCCCTCCCTCTATCTCTCTCTCCCCCCCTCTCTCTGTCTCCCTCTCTCTCTCTCAGGAGCTTTTAAATGAATATTTTAATAAAACAGAACAGGAGACTGAAGAGTGATCACTCAAACCCACAAGCTGAATGGGACATCTTTTAAAAAATTGAACCACTGAGTAAAACCATAGAAGCGCTCCTGTCTAGTCGGTGCTAACAAGTTAGCTGTTGCGTGAGTCCAGCTGTGCTGTCTAGGAATCCTGGTCAAAAGCCTCCACACATCAAACAGCTGGTGTGTTGGTGGATCTGTGGATCCTGCTGGAAGAAGCAGGGTGGAGCTCTGAATGGTTCCTGTCTCAAAGAGCTCCTCTGTGCAGCTCCCATCAGCTCCTAAAAACAGGAAACCAGCAGATTCACTGTTGAATGGTGGCATTAAAATGTCTCAAAAGCTGTCCTGTCCACCATTTGTTGGTGCAAAGACATTTAAAAACACCAGTTGAACATTTTCCAAAGTTGCTCTCACCTTCTTTCAAACACCTGGAATGATTTCCTCCAAACCAAAAGAAACTGGTAAAAAAAACAACAAAAACTCCTGGAGAATCAAACTCCACCCTCTGCTCCAACTGGACTTGGGACTTCAAATGACCCCCATTAAAAGCCTGCCTGCATCCCCATTCACTGACTGTTGTGCTGTGGGTCTCCTGGACAAACATGGCAGGATCCTCTTGATCTCCAGGAGAATAAAAGAGGGAACCCTAGAAAACAAGTCAGCGTGAAAGAGGAGCAGATTTTAAAACTCCTCATCATTTCCACCTCCAGGAGTGAAGCCTCCCGGGACCCAAGAGGCTCCAGCTGGCAGAGCTCTCACTGGTTTCTCCACCACCTCGCTAACCTGAGGTGGAGCATCTGAGAACCAAACAGTGACCCCCTTCACTCCAGAGCCGACTCCACAAACTCTGAGCCCCCACTTTACCCACAGCCAGCAGGCCTCCTCAACACTGCATGACACACGACGACTAAATTTAAGACTTCTCATCCAGAGATCAGTCACAGGTGTCTGCTGTGGAGGGTCAGTCTGTCCGTCCACATTCAGATCATTAACACAGCGACTCCTAAGCACCAGCAGAGCCTGTTCATCGTCCCTGGGTGGGCTCGAACCACCAGCCTCTCGGTTAACAGCCGAGCGCGCTGACCGATTGCGCCACAGAGACTCTGAGTCTCCTGCTTTTCATGAAGAGTTTTCAGGCTAAATTCAGTGTGTGAGGTCCACACTGCACATTTGAGGGACCATGAAGGACAGAGGAGAGTCTGACTGTCATAATGAAAGCCTTCAGCACTAGAACTGAAACAGCCCCACCATCTTAACCCCCCCAGACCAAACAGGCTTCATCAGAAACAGACCCCCCTCCTAGAACATCCAGAGATCATCAGTCTGATTAATAGAACATGACAAACAATCAAGAACTTGTTATTGTTTGATCAGAAGCTGAAACAATGTTTCTATGTTTGTCTGTTCTGGTCTGAATGAAAGAGGAGGTTTTCTTGGTCATGTGACGTGGATGAGAGTTCAACTAGAACTTCCTGATTCAACAGGATTTGAGTTTGTTGGGATTTTGTCAAAGACACCAACCAAACCTCTGAGTGGTGCAGATGTCTCCTGCCTCCTCAGAGCAGACTGGAGCTCAGCCTCACTCACCTGTGGGAGCCCCAGCAGAGCCACCGTGTGATGGAGTTTCAGTTTAGGATCCAAGGTCCTGGATTGAGTTGGTGTTTTGTGTGTTTTTAGGCCTCCTGGCACCGATGAATGAATGAACCATTGTTCCAGAGGGAGCTGGTGTCAGGTCAGTCCCTGTTTCTACAAGACCTCCTGCTGCAGAGCCAAACTGGGAAACATTTGAAACTCAAAATCCTGTTCTTGTCACAATCCTGCTCTCCTAAATCAAGGACTGTTCAGTCAATGGTAGAGCAGAGAGGTGCAGAGGAAGAGAGCTGGGACCAAAACCAGAGGTTGATGGATCAAAACCATCCTCTGCTAGAAGAAGAAAAATAAAATGAACCTGCATCTTTAGAAATGTGTGTCTGTTAAAAAGAGGTTCGTAAGGATTTTTTCTTCCTCCAGAATCACCAACCATTGTGAGAGTTAACAACAGTCCACTTTCTGACTGAAGCAAAAGTTTACTTCAAAAGGTTTTTCTGATTCAACATAGCAGCTAAATTTCCATTTCTCCACTGATTATTTGTTAAGGTTCGTGGGGGGTGGAGCCTATCACAGCTGACATTGGTCGAGGGGCGGGGTTCACCCTGGACAGGTGATCAGTCCATCACAGGACCAACACATAGAGACAGACAACCATTCACACTCACAGTCACACCTACAGTCAATTTAGAGTATCAATCAGCCTCGTCCCCTCTTGATGTCTTTGGACTGTGGGAGGAAGCTGGAGTACCAGAGAGAACCCACACAGGAACAGGGAGAACATGGAGACTCACACAGAAAGATCCTGTGCTCCAGCTGGGACTAGAACCTGGAACCTTCTTGCTGTGAGGAGACAGTGCTGACCACTGCACCACCGTGCTGGATTTTCTGTAACATCAAGTACATCTGAACTGGCACTTGACAGTGACAGCAGGAGAACAAAAATCCCAGTGTGTCATCAACATTTCCTGTCAAATCAATGATAGAAGCTGTTGAATTTCTGGATCAGAACAAGGAGAAAGGAGCCCCAATGAAAGAGAGATGGTTCTTGATTCTGATTTTGTTCTTCACTCCTACACCAGAGAGTGAAAGTGTGGGCTGGCTGGGAGCAACTGCCTGCTTCAGAGTGGGAGGAGCCTCAGGACTTTCCAGTGAGAGCTGCAAACTTCCACCAGCGCCCAGTGCCAGCAGGTCTTCATGATGGAGCTGAGAAGAACACAACAACACCAGAGCACTGGAGAATTACTGTGTTCTCTTTTGGTGTCCCAGTGTTAATTTGAGGATCTAAACCTGATATTTAGAAAATCAGACAGCACAAAAAAAGAAAATGCCACCACATCATTGAAATTTTCTGTTATACAAATGAACGTGTTGACTCTTTTTGTATAAGCCCTGCCACTGAGGTCACCAACATGAGCTGGAGTTGGGAATCTTGAACTGAACCTGGTATCACAGCGACCCCTGCTGCTGCAAAATGGAAATGCAACACTGAACCAAGTACAGGATTGGAGGGAGACTGATGGTCGCTGTTTGGGTTTTTGAAGAACAAGGAGGGTGTGGCTTCAAGCTGGATTCTCAGAGACGATTTCCTCTGCTACTCTTACGTCCACTTCTGTCAACGTGCAGACATCTTTCTCGTTTCTGCGTACTTCAGGTGACAGCAGAGCTGCTGAGATGGCTGGTTGCTGCTGGAGGAAACGGTCCAGCATCTCCAGTGAGCTATTCCAACGTGTCACCACGTCAATCACCATCTTGTGCTCAGGAAGCTCCAGCACCCTTTGCTTCTCTCTGAGGATGCGGCTCGCCGTAGAGCTACGATGAAAAAATGCAGCGATGCGTCTGACTCTGCCGAGCAAGCGTGCAGCTGTAGGGACTTAAATTAAGAAGGTGTGCAAAGCAACCAATGTGCAACAAGCCCGTCATCTCCGCAGCGCGGACAATATTTGCTGCTGAGTTTTCTCGCTGTGTGGCTGGTTTCCACGTCTCTGGTTTGAAGAACATGGCATGCGAGGATCCAGTCGCTAATGTAGTGAGCTGTAATGGTCAGATATGAATGATGATGTCATCAGGGCTTTGACAGTAGCTAGAATTCTGTCTTTGATCTCAGGAGGACATGAAAGAAACACAATTGAGGAAAGTAGAAGAGAGCATGGCAGCATGGTGGTGCAGTGGTGAGCACTGTGGCCTCACAGCAAGAAGGTTCTGGGTTTGAGTCCAGGCTCGGGTGCAGAATCTTTCTGTGTAGAGCCTGCATGTTCTCCACATGAATGCGTGGGTTCTCTCCGGGTACTCCGGTTCCTTCCCACCGTCCAAAGACGTGTAATTTGGGACGAGGCTGATTGGACACTCTAAATTGACCGTAGGTATGAATGGTTGTTTGTCTCTGTATGTTGGCCCTGTGATGGACTGGTGACCTGTCCAGGGTGAACCCTACCTCTGGCCCGTAGATGCTCGGATAGGCTCCAGACCCCTCGACCATCAATGTGGGTCTTTTGTTAATTGCATGCCACATGAAATTATTGTTGGTCAGTTTTCTAGCGACTGTCTCACAGTGGCAAGACAAGAACAAAAAATGAACAAAAATGACTGTCACTGACTTAAATAAATCAAATCTACTTCAAAGTTCCTTCTGTTGTCATAAGTCGGCCATTTTAAGTGTACTTGTAGTTCCAGAACATTCCAAGAGGAGATGATATGAATCATTTTGTTAGATGAACTCAATTCCTCTGCTTTGATGTTGGTGGACTGAGGGGAGTTTGCCTGAACCTGCTTGGACCTGCTGGCTCCTGCTCAGTCCCTCACTCAGCCTCACTCAGCCTCAGCAGCACCGCTCCACTGAGGACTGATTCAGGTTCCTAGCAACCAAATAGGAGGAGAGCTGAACCTTCTTGCTGGGAGGCCACAGTGCTGACCACTGCACCATTGTGTCCCCTGAAAATGCCACCACCTTGTTGGGATTTTCTGTAACAGCAAGCACACATGAACACAGCCGCTTCTTCACAGGGCTGGTGGCGCAATGGATAACGCGTCTGACTACGGATCAGAAGATTCTAGGTTCAACTCCTGGCCAGCTCGCTTTGAACTTTATACTGAGAAGATGAAGTGAGAACCAGTGATCAAAGTCACTGAAGTCCTCCCAGGTTTCCTCCTTGTCTGCTGGAAACATGAACACATGAATGATCCTGCTACCTCTCATGTTAAGCTGCACTTGACAGTGACAGCAGGAGAACAAAAATCCCAGTGTGTCATCAACATTTCCTGTCAAATCAATGATAGAAGCTGTTGAATTTCTGGATCAGAACAAGGAGAAAGGAGCCCTAATGAAAGAGAGATGGTTCTTGATTCTGATTTTGTTCTTCACTCCTACACCAGAGAGTGAAAGTGTGGGCTGGCTGGGAGCAACTGCCTGCTTCAGAGTGGGAGGAGCCTCAGGACTTTCCAGTGAGAGCTGCAAACTTCCACCAGCTCCCAGTGCCAGCAGGTCTTCATGATGGAGCTGAGAAGAACACAACAACACCAGAGCACTGGAGAGGAGCACAACACTTCTTTGCTTCCGTGCCTCTCTCATGTCTGTCTGTCCATCTGGAGCTGGGGGGAAGAGCTTCACATGTTTTTTCTTTTTTTAAAAAGGGAATGACATGACTTCCTCTGTATGTTAGAATATGAACTACTAAAAATGTTCATCCACAGTTTAAAGTTAGAATTAAACTGAAAATACAAAACTCTTCCCTCTTCAATCCTGTCACTCAGTGTTGTAAACTGTTTCAAACAAATTCTACTGTTCAACAGTTCAAGTGTTTCCAATGAAGCTGAATGTTCTCCTCTTCTTTCCTCAGTTGTGTTTCTTTCATGTCCTCCTGACATCAAAGACAGAATTCTAGGTACAAATAAAGACACCATCAAAGCCCTGATGACATCATCATCAATTCTGACTTTGATCTGTGTCTGTCCAGCTTGTCCTGAGTGGATCCAAAAGTTTCCCATGGGTGACTCTGTCATGGTCTCTCTCCTGCTGCCTGCAACTCTCAGAGTGCTACTACTGGTTTCTCTCCATCGTCCCTGTTGCTAGGCAGAGCACTGGTGAGGACTGAGGCCAGTGATGTCATCACCTCCAGCTGAGACCTGCCAGGTGGTCCTCCTTCATTCAACTCTGCTGCCTCTGCCACTGCCCTGACTGGTGAGGCTGACAGCAGGTTCTCTCTCATCTAAACTCTCTGTTTACAATGGAGGCTGAAATCCTTGTGATTGGTGGTTCAATCATCAGGTCTGTTGAACTCCCAGGTGCCATCACCTGCTGTCTTCCTGGTGCCAAAGTTGTGGACATTATTGAACGTCTCCAGGACTCATCGATCTCCCCCCCCTCAGCTTACATCCTGATTATACAGGTGTGTGTGAATGACATCACGAAGAGGCAGCCAATCATACTTCATGACCAGCTTGAGTCTCTTGCTAGTTCAAATCAGAGTCTGGGTAAATTCTGTGTTTTTTCTGGCTCCATCTCTGCTCCTTCCAGAAGCAGGGAGCATTTCAGCCTCTTTCCAGTCTGCATGAATGCTGAAAGGCTTCTGTACTGTTTGGCTTTGCTGTTCCCTGCAGCTTGGACATCAGATTAGAACGAACCACACTCACTAACTCACCTGTTCTTAACCACTGAGAGCTGATTGGGTTAAACATGGAAAAATACTGACTCACTATGAGGATGTTCTCCTGCCCTGTGTGGGTGGAGCCAAGAGAGTAAAAAGACTGAGACCCAGAAATCAGGGCTTCTTCTCCTCCATCTTAAGGTGGTTAGACTGAAGTCTCAGCTCTGACTCTGGATCTGTTCTCTGTGTGCCAACATAAATGTGATTGGACCAGAGAAGTTGATGAGGATTTTGTTAACCTGAACCATGATAGAAAATTGTTTTAGTTTATTTGACAGCTGATTGAAGACGTGGGTCAAAACTGACCGTTACCATAGAGATGGGAACATGAAGCTGACACAAGAGGAAGGTTCCAGCTCTGAAAAAGGAGTCTGCAACCATTAACAGGAATGAGCGGAAGACAATGGATGAATGGATGGATGTTTGTGAAAATTAAAACCAGACAACCACTGTAGTCCCTCCTACATGATAAGCGCCATAATTTTTCTCACTCATGTCTTTTTCTTAGACTGGTTCCATGGTGTAATGGTTAGCACTCTGGACTTTGAATCCAGTGATCCGAGTTCAAATCTCGGTGGAACCTCCAGCAGGTCTCTGACGGACTTTGAAAGAGGAATTGGATTTTTCTATGGCCAACTCCTGCTACTTGGCTGTGGCTGGTTGGGAGGAGGCTCAGGCCCTAACAACGCTGCCACCACCTTCAATTAAGACCTCAGTTTTGTCCTGGTTGAGCTGGAGAAAGTTCTCTGTCACCATGACAGGTAAATGGACATCAACTGGTCCTGAGTCATCAGGAGACACGGCGATGTGAAAAGGAAAGAATCGCTGCAAGCTTGACAAATAACTGGCACAAACCAGGTTCAAGCCTGTACTTTGGACACTGGTATCTCCCATCAACTCCTAATCTAGCATCTCTGCTGAGGGTCCAACTATTTTACAGAACATTTGAGCATCACAACACTTAGCAGGACCTTCAAGTTGGATTCTCAGAGACTATTTCCCCAACCACTACATTGGCATCTACACTGCCCAGATAGCAGGAGTCTTTGGGCCAGATCCGTTTGAAAGCTTCCTGATCCGGCTGTGGTGCACACATGACGGTTGTGGCCCACACATGAAATTCAGGTTTTAACCCGAAAGCGCCAAAATCCAAGGTGAAATGAAAATGTGTGGAACTAACTGGATTCGGTCCGAACATCCGAAGGTGCCAAATACTAAAGTAAAATCAGAACTGGACCAATCCTGGGTCTGGTGTGGTGCTGATCTGCAATCGGGATGCGGGCCGTTTTTGGGCCATCGTGCGTCGAGACACTGTTTGTGTTCAAAGTTAAAGTCCCACAATAAGAAGTAGCTGAATCTGACAGGTGAAGGTTTGGAACTACAAGATGGTGATGTTTCCTTGACTTGATGCTCTGACTGTCAGGGTGGATGACAGCTTCTTCTGCTGCTGCATCTGAGTGGCTAAGATTTGTGTCCAACCAGATCAACGTAAAGAGCTTCAACAGACAAACTGTCCAGTTTAACAACAAATACCAGTCAGTAGGGCTGAGTATCGATTCAGATTTTCCTAATCGATTTGATTCGATTTTCCGAGGTCCGATTCAATTCAATTCACGATTCAATTCGATATCCATTTATTTATTTATTTAAACCTGACCAAGTGACTGACAACACAAAAAAATGAATGAATATAAATCAAATTAAAATAAATTACAAGATAGACAATGTAAATTATGTATATGTATATATACAATGTATATTATTCAAGTATCTCCAAAGATGACACACATAAACAGGACACTCACTTAGCTACAACTGTCTCACAGCTTCTGTGCAATAACACTACAATGGTTGTGACAACTGCATCAGAACAGAATTAACAGCCATCTGTTGACTCAAATAAATATAGGCAAATTAAAATAGCGCCAATATCTCCATTTTTTGGAACATGGTCTGTATATTTGAAACATACAATGTAAACTGAAAAACACCATCAGACAAGTGGTGACATTCCATCTTGTTTTCCAGGCATTCTGAACTTCCTGTTTGGGTTTGGTTTGTTTTTCATTCATGCAAAAAAGAAAAGTATTTACAAGTCTAAACAGCTCTGAATTACTCCTTAAAGGGTTTTCTTGACACACGAATGAAAAAGATCTTGTAAACTTCTGAACAATAATCACAAACCTAAGTCCATAAAACTTCAAGACCTGTCATCCCTTTTCTTACTTGTTGGAGAGAGTAAGATTTTTCTGCATGAAAAGGAGTTGATCAACATGTTGAGGAGTAAGGCAGCTCCTTTTTGCCGTCACAACATCCCCAGTGGTGGAAAAAACCCGCTCGGACGGGACACTGGTACCAGGTACACAAAGGTACTGTTTTGCTTGGTGGGCCAATAGGGGATCCTGCTTTGCATGTGTTCTCCACCAGTTGAGAGGATTCTCAGAGAGTGGAATGGGTGTTACTTCCCTGTATATTTTGATTTCCTCCTGGGCCTTTTCAAATACAGTTTTCTGTGTAACTGTGTCTTTCCGCATGTAGGCTGACCCTAGGAGAGACATCAGTGCTGAGGATTCCTTTGGTCTCTTTGGTGGAGCAACATCTTCAATGGGATCAGGCACAGCTTCTTCTTTTCCACCAAAAGCAGATGTTTGCTGTTTGAAAATAGCAAGAAAATGATCTGGAAAGTCACTTGGAACACAATTCAGAATACAACTGCTTAATATTAAAATAATGAAGACAAATTAAATTTGAGTTGAATACAGTAAAGTACAAAAACTGTAGGAAATAAGGTTTTTTTTGTGTCAATAACTTACATTAGATGCCTCCGCCTGTGCCACAACAGAAGCTTCAGTCACCAGTCGGGAGAATGTGTGGTTCCGGGCCTCATCAGACAAGAAAGGCAGAGCCTTGAAACGAGGGTCTGACGCTGAAGCAACATAGAGCCTGTCCTTCAAGGCACAAACCTTGAAAAGATATATTTGATCACTTAAATATAATTTAATTGGAAATGAATGTGCATGAATGCACACGCATTCACCTACATACTTTTTAAGCTTACCTTGAATTGAGGTTGTTGTCTGCTGCTGTCCTGACCTCTTTGATGACTGTTGAATCCTGGGGGACACAGCGCATCTCTTCCAACAGTTGTGCATGCAAGGGTGCAATGATGGACAGAGTCGGGGATTTTTCCTCAGACGTGGCAAGAGTGGCTGCTTTCAGTGGCTGAAGGGCTTTGACCACATCCTCTGCTACTCTTTCGTCCACTTCTGTCAACGTGCAGACATCTTTCTCGTTACTGCGTACTTCAGGTGACAGCAGAGCTGCTGAGATGGCTGGTTGCTGCTCGAGGAAACGGTCCAGCATCTCCAGTAAGCTATTCCAACGTGTCACCACGTCAATCACCATCTTGTGCTCAGGAAGCTCCAGCACCCTTTGCTTCTCTCTGAGGATGCGGCTCGCCGTAGAGCTACGATGAAAAAATGCAGCGATGTGTCTGACTCTGCCGAGCAAGCGTGCAGCTGTAGGGACTTTCAGCGCAGTTTGTGAGGCTAAATTAAGAAGGTGTGCAAAGCAACCAATGTGCAACAAGCCCGTAATCTCCGCAGCGCGGACAATATTTGCTGCATTGTCAGTTCCGATGGCTGGCACCTTGTTCGTAAGCTTCCACTCGCCTATTGCACTGAATAACAGTTCACTGAGTTTTCTCGCTGTGTGGCTGGTTTCCACGGCTCTGGTTTGAAGAACATAGCATGCGAGGACCCAGTCACTAATGTAGTGAGCTGTAATGGTCAGATATGAATCTGTTGCTCTTGACGTCTAACAATCACAAGTCAATGCTACGTTCTCTGCTGAGTGAAGCGAAGTTTCGATGCTTTGTTTTAAGCTTGCGTTCATGTTTGGTATTGTCACTTCACTTAGGTGTTTGCAAGTCGGCAAAATGTAGCGCGGCTCCAAATTTTTTATGAGACCTCGGAAACCGTCGTTTCCTCGACGCTGTAAGGTCGGATGTCTTTGCATATAAAAACTGCGACAGCCTCGGTTATCTTATACCTGCTCCAGGCTGCGTTGTTTGAGCCGTGTCGACTGGTTTTCTGCTGGGTGATGTCTTGACAAGTGGAGATTTGTCGTATTCCCACAGTACTTTACCATCCCGTTGCATAGGTTGCATATTGCTCCCCCCCCCCCCCCAAGTCGTCGTTTTCTCCGTCCTTAAAACAAAAGTGCACCCAAACATCGGCCTTTAATCTCGCCGGGGGTGCCTTCAGGGTTGTGCTTCCTTCCGCCATGTTTGCTTGACTGGTAGTAAATTCTCGCGAGATCACATTCCATTAAAACTGCCACGCTGATCACGCGAGACTGCCAGAGTTGATACACAGGCTGTTCTCTGCGAGTTGGAAATCGATCTGTGGGTTTTATGAATCGATATCAAACCATGAAAAGGAAAATTGATTCAAATGGATTAAATCGATTTTTTAAACCCAACCCTACTCATTAACGATAAATCTTCCATGCAAACCAAAGTTAAACACGGTGTTCCCCAAGGTTCAGTGCTGGGGCCGATACTCTTCACTTTATATATGCTTCCTTTAGGTCATATTATTCAAAAACACTCCATCCATTTCCATTGTTTCACAGATGATACTCAATGATATTTATCAATAAAGCTGGATGAAGGCCAACAGTTATCCAATCTACAAGCATGCATTCCAGACATGAAGGCCCGGATGACTTATAACTTGTTACTGTTCAACTCTGATAAGACAGAAGTTCCTGTGCTTGGCCCAAAACCCCTTAGAGACATTATCTAGTGATGTCACTGCTCGATTGTAACTCTTAATTATCATATATTTTTATTTACTTTATTATCAGGCTGTACTAACAAGTGGTTGAAGACTCTGCAGCTGGTCCACAATGCAGGTGCACACATAGAAATAAAGCGAAAAGCATAGACAAGAAGCATAGACAGGAACTAGGAAGAGAGAGCACATCACGCAAATCTTAGCTTCGCTGCACTGGCCTCCAGTAAAATCCAGAGTAGCGTTTAAAATCCTTCTCCCAGCTTGTGAAGCTCTTAAAGGACAATTCCAGTGCAAAACAAACCTAATGTGTGTTCTTGTATTATTAATTATTTTTGAAGAATTGCAGGGATGTATTTTTGCAACATCCAAAAGTAACCTGGTTTGGTTGCATACTGCAAATTAGCTCTCAACACAGGTTTAACAGAAAAGTCACGCAGAATCTCGTGTCTTTCATGATGTTTCTTGTGTTGCAGCAGGTATCTGGAGGGTGGGGAGCTGTTCATTCCTCCTAGTTGGAAGCACCTGGGCCCATTTTTGATTTATCGTGGTGTTTTTTTTAGTTAAATACATTCATTATTGGCTTTCAACCTGCGTCTCCCACTCTTTTGTCATGGCTTCAGTGTCATGTTTGGAAAAATGGTTTCTCCCCACTGTGCATTCTCATGTGTCTTTTCAGTTGTGCCTTTATCAAGAATCTTTTAGCACAAAGTGAGCAGGGGAATGGTTTCTCCCCAGTGTGCGTTCTCATGTGTTTTTTCAGATTTCCACTGTCTGACCATCTTTTTCCACAAACTGAGCAGGGGAATGGTTTCTCTCCAGTGTGTGTCCTCATGTGGTTTTTCAGATATCTCTTTTCTGAGAATCTTGTGCCACAAATTGAGCAGAGGAGTGGTTTCTCTCTAGTATGTGTTCTTATGTGGCTTTTCAAATATCCTTGAACAGAGAACATTTTTCCACAAATGGAGCAGGGGAATGGCTTCTCCCCTGTGTGAGTTCTCATGTGCATTTTCAGATGCCCATTTTCTGAAAATCTTGTGCCACAAACTGAGCAGGGGAATGGTTTCTCCCCATTGTGCATTTTCATGTGTCTTTTCAGACCTCCCTTTTCTGAGAATCTTTTGCCACAAACTGAGCAGGGGAATGGTTTCTCTCCAGTGTGTCTTCTCATGTGTCTTCTCAAATTACCCTTTTCTGAGAATCTTCTGCCACAAACTGAGCATGGGAATGGTTTCTCCCCAGTGTGTGTTCTCATGTGATTATTCAAACTCCTTCTGTTCCTAAAACCTTTACGACATGTTGAGCACCTAAAAGGACGCTCATCCTCACTGACTTCTGTCTCAGATTCAGAAGGACCAAAGTTCACGTTCCTGACGATATCTGATTCTCTTTCAGTCTTAACTCTTTGCTCTTTTGAGCTGCAATGAGTCACTTCCTGTCCTGGGCTCAGTTTCTGAAGCAAATTCCTCCTTGAGGTGGCCGTGTTATCAGGTCTGACCCAATCATCCTCACTGACTTCAGTCTCAGCTTCAGAAGAGTCTGATATCTGGTCATCAGTCTCAGGTTGTACAAGTGGATCTGGATCTACCTTGCTGGCTGGTTCTGGTTCTGGTCCTCCACACTCTTCTCCATCAGCTTCTGTTTTCAGAGGATGAACTGGGCTGCTGCTCAGAGACTCTTCTTTCAAGTTCTCCTCAGTTAGACTCTGGTGAAGCTGTGGGAACTGAGGTTTCTCTTCGTCCCCTTCACTCTTCACAGGGACCAGAGTGAAGGGGAACGTGGTGATATCAGCCTCGTCCTGCCCTTGAAGCTGCCCTCCCTCCTCACTGATCCTGAGCTCCTCCCACTCCTCTTTAATGTGGGGGGGCTCTGGGTCCTGCAGTTCAGGGGGAACCTCTTCTTTAATCACCAGCAGCTGCTCCACATCTGCAGGACACAAACAGCAACATCAGAAATCTCTTCATTTGACTCTGAAACAGCGGAGCAACAGACAGAAACAGAAATCAACTCAATGAAAAGAGACGTCCTGCTACTGAGGACCAGTCAGCAAACTGGGAACAGAAACGCTGGCTTCAGATGTTTGGATCAACGTTGTGTCACCCAGGTCAAAGGTCACTGGTCCCCTCCACTGAATGGTTTTGTCCATTCATAATCACAAGGTGAGGTTTAACCACTCTAACAACACCAAATAGCCGTCAGCTATTAAAATCTTGTATGTTTTTACATTCCTACTCAGTTGGAACACAATGGCCCGCATTACAGACACAACAAGACCAGAGACACTTGCTGGCTACCATTAGCATGAGTGCCGCCTCCCCGTGTCCTGGTCAGTGTGTGGGGTCCAGGGATGTCCTCTCCACTGGGAAAAGTGGGACAATTCTTGAATGGCCGGTCCAGCCCAGGCCAGCTGGGCAGGGAACAAAAATAACTTTTTAAAAGGCCTGTATAGTTTCTATTATAGGAGGCACAGTGGTGCAGTGGTTCAACCTGTCACCTCACAGCAACAAGGTTCTGGGTTCAAGCCCCGGCTCAGGCACAGGATCTTTCTGTGTGAGTCTGCATGTTCTCCCTGTTCCTACGTGGGTTCTCTCCAGGTTTTCTGGCTCTGCATTTGTATTCCACATGTAGCTGAGTCAATGCCTATGATATCATTTTACTCTTAATTTGGTGAACTTTCTAAACCTCTAATACTGTAATATTGTAGTAGTAACAGTGTGATAGCCTTTTATTTAGAAGTGGAAACTCTTCTCATTGTTCTGTACTGTTGATGAATGGTTGATGGTCTTCAAGGTTCCTGTTCATGTTGGAGCACTGGAGGTCTGAACCACTGAGACACTCAAAGAGCTGCATGAGTGACGTCACTTCAAGCTGGCAGAACGACTCCAGCCAGGGTCCTGCTGAGTGTTGTGATGCTCCGTGTTTAGCTGTCAAGCTAGCAGCTCTGGACTCACTGATCTGGACTGAAACTGCATTGAAATGAAACAACAGAGCTTCACTGGTGTCTGCAGGAGGTTTGCCTTTGGATTTTGTCCCCTAAAGCTGCTGTAACATTGGTTCATTCTGACGGGACTCATTTGGATATCATGTGACTTGCTGCAGGAGACAGAGAGACTGCTGACACGTGTGTGTGTGTGTGTGTGTGTGTGTGTGTGTGTGTGCGCTGACTGTTTTGATGTTGAGGTGTTAATTGTCATGTTGTATGCATTTCTTTGAAGGTTTTAAATTAAATCAGTAACAACAGGAAATAAACCAATTGTTTCAGGTCGACTTTGTTTCCTGAGTTCCTAAAACTTCCCTTTATGTTGGTAACAATGCAGCAGGAGCCTGGTTCACATTCTGGTCCACAAGTTAGCAGCAGTTGGTGATCCAGTGTGAACGTCATTCAGGCGAGGTGTTGTTGTGGTTCAGTTCAATGGTAACACGCTGCTACTGATTGTTAAGGCAGGGCTTCTTAACAGGACCCAGGAATGAGGGGCCCAGCAGGTCCGGGGGACTCACCTGCTCTGTCCAGCCTGACTCGGGGCTTCAGCACGGCATCGAGCAGCAACCTCTGCCGGCGGTTCTCCCGCTCGTACTCCGCCACGGTTTCCTCCAGCAGAGCCACGATCTGCTCCGCGGCCGCCGCCAGCCGCTCGGTGAGCAGCGCTCTCAGCACCGGGACTCCAGCCGCTGAGTCTCCTTCTCCCAGCTGCAGCAGGAAGTCTTCAGCGGCGGCGAGGATCCGCTCCTGGACCGACACCCGCAGCAGCTGCGCGGCGCACATGTTGAGGTTCTACCGGCGCCACTCAGCCTTCAGGAGACAAAGACCGAGGCCGGGGGTTCACGGACTTCTCCTTCTTTCCTTGTTGTGTTCAAAGCTTCCCGCGTCTTCTTGTCGTTTTGTGAAGCGCGTATTGATGACGTATGTGGTGACGTCCAAAGCCTCTTCAGCCGGCAGTGACCACGTGACTGATTCAGGACCTGCTTCTCCGGCTTGGCGTGAGATTCTAAATGTAAAGCAGCGAAACGCCGTGGTTTCCTCCCTCTGGTTCGCGCGTCTGTTGGAGCTCCACGGCAGGAGAAATCGCTTCAAGAAACCCAACAGACTTGATTTGAAAACGTTGGAAAAACTTCTTTTTTTCATAAAAATTGTAAAAACAGAGCCCACAAGCGTCCTCAGTCCCATCACTTTCACTGAGACTTTCACATCATGGTCCCATTGTTCAAAGACATGGAACGATCCAGTAGGAACGCAAAGACTTCAATGATCTCATTGTGTTCACGGGTCATCAAATCAGTGTCAGTTCAGTCGGTCAAGCCTGCAGGGAAGTTTACAGTCCAGCAGGTGTCAGTATTCAGTGACAGTAACACAGTGTCATGGCGTCCACAGGCTTCATGACGCCTCATCCACCCTTCACTCCTGTCTCGTCCTTGTGTGCTCACTCCAGCCCGTTGATGCACAGTTCCTGCCACAGCCTCTACCTTGTTAATGCAGCCGTGCCTGTCTTGTGTTCTTCAGCCTCTGAGAGTTTTTGAAAGTTTTATCCGATAGTCTCGATTTAGTGGATACGTTTGCAGCCGTTTGGTTTCTCTGCTCGGAGTACAAGAACATCAACGTCCCTTGCCGTGAACCCTGCTTCTGTCCTGAGTCTGAGCCTGGTCCTGTCAATCACAATGATCCAATTTTTGGAACTGACCATATCTTTCTTTCAAAAACAAAAGAAATCAAGAGAGCGATTCCTCAGTGATGGCATGAAAAGATCTTCCTCACAAACGTGGACGATACAAAGCTCTCTTCCTCTTCATCTCCAATTATTTGACCAAATTTGGCCGTCAAACTGGAGAGAAAACTCAGCCCTGTTGAACTCTGGCACCTTTCCATTTACAAATAACACGTGTCCACGTGACAAAGTGTGTGAGCAGGAAGGAAGGGAGGAGGGGGGCTGAGAAAATAACAGCAGATCCCTGGATGGAGACCCCGTGCTCTTCTCTCCACCTCTCTTCCTCCCTGCTCTCTCCACCCCTCTTGAACAACACTGCAGGTGAACAGTTAGCATTGCTCTGTTTGATGAAGCTGCGTTCAGGGAATGAGCAAGTTTCCCTTTGTGTCACTGCTTCTCTACTAATCTGATCTCTGATCAGTTCACCAAGAAGAGTCTGGGGTCAGGGGCTTGATGAGTAGAGCTGTTTAGTCAGGAGGAGGCTGCTCTGATTGGTTCCTGACACTGAAACAAGGCCAAAGCTCAAGTACACAGGCTCACATATTGAAGTATTCTCAGTCTTCCCACTTCAAGTATTTTCTCACTTCAAGTATTTTCTACTCTGCACACCAAGTTACCTCTTATGTTAAGTTACTAGCTGAGAGTTGTGCAGGACACTTGGATGGAAACATAACCTTTTTCTCTAATCAGCACAACAATGTGGGCGTGTAGTGAATCAACACCATAACAGTGACGAGGAATGAACGCAGCAGCCATCTTGGAATCACCAGGTTTACAAGGCTTCCACTCGGTGAGAGCAACCCCTCGATGGAGGAGAAGAAGCCGGACCATCAAGAAGACCTGAAAGAAGACAGCAGAGGCAGGAAGAGGAACCAGAGACACACAAACAGACACAACACTGCCACCTTCTGATCTGATGACATCAGAGTTGAATGTGTGGACTGATTTGGAGGCCAAGCCTCACAATAAAAGAAGCATTTTCATGGGAATGTGTTCCATCCATGGCTTCACAATTAAAGCATTTGAAATGTTGAGTCATTTTAACAGATGTTTGTGTGTATCGGTTGTTATATGAGTCACAGCAGGTTGACAGTTTGGGGAGAAACTCTTGAAGACTGGGACTTCAGGTCAAGCAGTGACATCACGGTGTGATGGTGAGTGTTGATGACAACCTGACTCTCAAACAGAAAACAGAACAGGAGACTGAAGAGTGATCACTCAAACCCACAGGCTGAATGAGACATCTTTTAAAAACATTGAACCACTGAGTAAAACCAGAGAAGCACTCCTGTCTAGTCGGTGCTAACAAGTTAGCTGTTGAGTGAGTCCAGCTGTGCTGTCTAGGAATCCTGGTCAAAAGCCTCCACACATTAGACAGCGACTGCACGGTGGTGCAGTGGTCAGCACTGTCGCCTCACAGCAAGAAGGTTCAGGGTTCCAGTCCCGGCTCCAGCACAGGATCTTTCTGTGTGAGTCTCGATGTTCTCCCTGTTCCTGTGTGGGTTCTCTCTGGTACTCCAGCTTCCTCCCACAGTCCAAAGACATCAAGAGGGGAAGAGGCTGATTGATACTCTAAATTGACTGTAGGTGTGACTGTGAGAGCGAATGGTTGTTTGTCTCTATGTGTTGGTCCTGTGATGGACTGGTGACCTGTCCAGGGTGAACCCCGCCTCTCGCCTGAAGATACTGGCATAGGCTCCAGCCCCCCCCCCCCCCCCGCGATCCTTAACATAAGGAATAAGCAGAAGACAATGGATGGATGGGATGGACATCAAACAGCTGGTGTGTTGGTGGATCTGTGGATCCTGCTGGAAGAAGCAGGGTGGAGCTCTGAATGCTTCCTGTCTCAAAGAGCTTCTCTGTGCAGCTCCCATCAGCTCCTAAAAACATGAGACCAGCAGATTCACTGTTGAACGGTGGCATTAAAATGATGCCAGTTCTGGTTGTCTCTGTCTATGGGCTGTGAGGGCGTCCAGCTGCAGCCAGGAGACAAACAGGGACGCTGCTTGAGGACATCATCCAGGAGGCTCTCCATGGTGTGGAGCTGGGGTCTCAGACAGGACCTTGGAGAAGAACTTCTCAGGAGGAAACTCATCATGGTGGCTCAGTGAAGAAAACTAGACCTGAGCTGCCTGCTGGAACCTAGCAGGTGAAGGACAGAGCTCCACCTCTTTGGAGACACCACCACTGTTGGCTCATGTCATATTTTGGGTTCTGGCTTGTTCTGCTTTTCATTTTGTGTTTGTATTAAAGTTCTGTTGCTGAAAAAGAGACTTTTTCTCTTTTTCTTGAAGTAAATTTATGAGGGTCTAAACTGACCCATAACACCATGGATATTCCAATAGTTAATGATATTAAAATGAATAATAAATCAAACCAGTCCATGTCAGAGATGTGTTCTAACACCCTCAGTAACGGTCAGGAAACACAATAACCTTTTGTTTATTTCTAGGATTTTCTTGAGGTTCATTTTACCATTTTTTAAACTGAAATCGAGGGTTTAGTGACTAAAAAAAGGTCCAGAGGCCCACAACTAAATCTTCAAACCAATATTTCCATGGATAAGGAAGCCTAACAAGGTCACCAAGAGATGGAAACAACTTGGAGGATAGAAAATTGTTTTAGTTTATTTGACAGCTGATTGAAGACGTGGGTCAAAACTGACCGTTAACATAGAGATGGGAACAGAAAGCTGACACAAGAGGAAGGTTCCAGCTCTGAAAAAGGAGTTTGATCAAAATCTTGAACTGACAGCAGAAATATCCTTTTGTATGTTGACCTTTGTTGACAGAAGTCACTTTGGCTTGGCAGTGACAAGAATGGCTGCTAGCTTGACAAAGAACTGCACAAACCAGGTTCAAGCTGGACTTTGGACCCTGGTATCTGCAACGACTCCATCAACTCCTAATCTAGCAGCTCTGCTGGGTCCAACTATTTTACAGAACATTTGACAGACCTGTGGAGCAGTGAGGACAGACATGAGTTGATCACATGATCCACTGAAGCACCATTTTACCTGCCACTGAGGTCACCAACATGAACTGGAGTTGGGAATCTTGAACTGAACCTGGTATCACAGCGACACCTACTGCTGCAAAATGGAACAGCAACATTGAACCCAAGTACAGGATTGGAGGGAGACTGATGGTCGCTGTTTGGGTTTTAGAAGGACAAGGAGGGCGTGGCTTCAAGCTGGATTCTCAGAGACTATTTCCCCAACCTCTACATTGGCATCTACGCTGTCATCCAGTCATGTGACTGAAGTCATCCAGTCATGTCAGTGATGTCACTCAGCAGGACTGTAATTGCCGTCACATTCTAGAAAAGAATCCAGACTCCACTTTTATGAGGCAGTTTTGGTCTTTAAACACTTGACAGTTCCAGGAGATTTAGTCTGGCTCAAGATCTTCAGATCAACCCAGGACAGAAGGCTATGACTCCATTGGATTGTATAGTTGGAGCATTCAGAGATCTGGTGGATCTCAGTAGGAGCTGTATTTATCCACTGAATGATCCTGGTCAATGTGATCCTGCTCCTCCATCTCTAAGGCTGACAGAGCAGGAGGACCTGACTGAGAAGAAAGCTGCCCTTGAGCAGCTTCAGTCTCTGAGTGACAACACACAGGCAGAAAACCAGAATTTGAGGGAACAAGTTTCTACTCTTGAACGTGAGAATAAAAGAGCAATCCAGGAGCTACAGAACCTCACTGCTGTGGTGGCCAACCTCCAAACGGTCCAGGACAAGAACCAGACTCAGATAGAAGATCTGAACGCAACAGTCCACAGTCTTCAGTGTGAGGGGAGGAAGGTTGATGGAGAGAACAATGAGCTCAGAAAAGAACTGACCCAGGTTCAGTCTCTGAGGGAGAGTGAACAGGTGGAGATGAAATGTCTTGAGGAAGACCTGACTGAGAAGAAAAGTGCTCTTGATCAGCTTCATTCTCTGTGTGACAAGAGATGGACAGAAAACCAGAATTTGTGGGGACAGGTTTCTAGTCTTGGACAAGAGAAGATCATTGCATATCAGCTGGTAGAGAACATGTCTGCCATGGTGGGCAACCTTGAATCTGTGAGGGAGGAGAATCAGACTCAGATCAGAGACCTGAACACACAAGTCCACAATCTTCAGCTTGAGGTGAAGATGGTTTACAAGGAGAAGTGTGACCTCAAGTGTGAGCTCAACTCCATCCAGGCAGAGAAGAACAAAATGAGAGAAGAACTCACTGAGAAGAAGACGACTCTTGAACAGCTGAGGTCCCAGAGTGAGGAGAGAGAGGAAGAAAATGGATGTTTGAGGAGACGAGTTTCTACTGCATCTCAGGAGACAGAGACCTTCACTGCTGAGTTGGCCCACCTTGAATCAAGGAAGGACCAGGACCCCACAAAGACTGGCAGTCTGAAAGGTGAAGTTCAGAGTCTTCTATGTGCAGTGAGAACACAAAAGAAGAAAAGGAGCAGTGCTCATTGGGAAATCCTGGGAAATCTTCATGATTTAAAAAGCTGTTTGAAAGAGGAAAATCATGACCTTCAAGCGAAGGTCCAGCAAACTTCTGAAGAGCAAACAGACTCTCCCCTACGTCCAGCCAGAGAAGAGCAAACAGACTCTCCCCTACGTCCAGCCAGAGAAGAGCAAGCAGACTCTCCCCTACGTCCAGCCAGAGAAGAGCAAACAGACTCTCTCCTACGTCCAGCCAGAGAAGAGCAAACAGACTCTCCCCTACGTCCAGCCAGAGAAGAGCAAGCAGACTCTCCCCTACGTCCAGCCAGAGAAGAGCAAGCAGACTCTCCCCTACGTCCAGCCAGAGAGGAGCAAACAGACTCTCCCCTACGTCCAGCCAGAGAAGAGCAAGCAGACTCTCCCCTACGTCCAGCCAGAGAAGAGCAAGCAGACGCTCTCACATGTTCTTCTGCAGAGGAGCCATGGGATTCTGCTGCATGTCCTGCGACTGAAAAGCAGAATGATGGGGGCACCCTGGAGACTGGACCTGCTGCGGGTCAAACCAGAGGTCTACTGAGCCGTGTGACATCTGGTGTAGAAGATGCTCTGTTCATGTTCATAGTTTTTTCTTTGTGTGCTTTTCCTCAACTTTGTTTTCTTTGTTTGTTATATATGTTGATACCTTGATCACCACAGCAGTTGATCCCAGCTTGATTAGCTGAGTGCTTTGCAGTCTAAAGCACTTTAGTGATACCTGTGGGGTCCCTTATCCTCCCTGACCACAGGGATTCAGCCTCACTGAAGGAGAGTGAACGTTCCAGGTTGCAGCTCCTAGACTCTGGAACGCTCTCCCACTGGACATGAGGACGCTGAGGACACCTTCAGAAAGAAGCTAAAGACCCATTTGTTTAGTAATATTATTGTTCATGATGGAATTGTCCCTCTGTACCTGCCCACACAGGTCAAGAGGTCAAATGATTCCCTCTTTAAAACAGCTCTTCATCACATGGATGTGCATCCCAACAGTCAGAGCTCACAGACGCTCCTATTCCCTCCAGTGTGAGGCACAACGAGTGACTGATGAGGGTCAGGGGGGTCAGGCTAGTCCAGATAGTGGGTCTGTACGAGGATGTTAGGGAGGGATAAGGTAGTGGCAGAGTTCAGGCTGTAGTTGTGCTCCAACAGTTGAGACAGGGCAGGACAAAAAATGACCTCCTGATGGCGTTAGGAGTGATTCTTACAAGAACCAATCCATAAAAGTGGGTGGTGACCTGCTCATGTGACGCTTGTGTTGATGATTACTGCGTCTCCTCCATGCTCATTTATCATGAATGAATCCCTCTGAGTAAAACACCTGATAACTCTTGAGTTGTTTCACAAAATGTGTGTGTATGTGTGTGTGTGTGTGGGCAATATGTGTTATGGTTGTTTTGGAGTTTATGGTTATTATCTCTGTTTCTTGTGTCTTTGTCTTTGTCATCCTCCCCTTCGTCCGTCCTGGATTTTTGACCTTGGTTGCAGGAAGCCTGTGACCTCAACTCCTTTTTCTGTGTTGCTGAACGTAGAGCCTTGCTTCATTGTGCTAGCTAAAGTGTGATCCTCCCTGCTAATTCCTTATTTCGTTGACTAATTACCCACCAAAAATTAATCCCTAATTGCTTTATTTGGCTGAAGTTTAAAAGACCATCATTCTTGTAGCAACAGTCTTTGTGCCTTGTAAACACGCTAAGCTAACGATGGCTTCTCCCTCTTGTTCTCCTCTCTCCTGCTCAGGGTGCCACATGTTTTGTTCCTCCTCTGCCTCCTTTAGTGATACTGATAAGTGTGTTAAATGTAGTTTTCTTGTTGTGTTGGCGGTGAGGCTTAGCGATGTTGAATTGGACCTGCAGCGGCTCTGCACCAAAAGCTGCAAGAGCTAGCCAGCCCTCATTAGCTGGTGCAGACCACCTTAGCTTAGCTCCTAGCTTAGGCCCAACTAGCGCTTCCCCAGCAGCTCCCAAGCATCTGGGAGAGCGCCAAGAAAAGTTGGGCCTAAGCTAGGATGTGCTTGCTCATGAAGAATAGTTGGGTGTAAATTCATTTAAGGAGTGTGGAACTGGACCTTTTCTACTTGTAAAGTGTAACTTTTGTTATTTGGTGCTTTACAGGGTTATGACTTGACTTCATTGCAGCTTTGAACTGAGCAGGTGTTTATTCACATCTCAGTAACAGGGGACACTTTATCACACCAGTGGACAAACATCAGCATTCATCACCCAGCAGCTCCTCTGATCAACAGAACAAGCTAAAGTATTCTGGAGAATGAGGGCATCGATCCCTCTACCTCTCACATGCTAAGCGAGCGCTCTACCATTTGAGCTAATTCCCCTGTTAAGGAGCACAGCAGATGATGCAGCTTGACCTTCATGGTTGAATGAGCGTCACCAGTTGAAGCTTCTCTGGTTGACCAATGTAATGGAGACCAAGGGTTCCATGACATCAATGATTAATTGAAGGTAGCATTTGTCTTGGTATTAACAGTTTATGTAAATTAGAGGCACACACACATGTTAATGGTAAGGTTTATTGAATCAGCAAACATGTGAAACATTTTCGATGCCATGTGTTCCAGGGAGGGACCTGGGAAGCACAGGGGGACCGGCCATCCTGCCTGTGGAAAATGAAGACCCCAGTGTCAGTCAGTGGGAATCACTGTGCAAGGCCTGGTATTTAGTGTTGATCTAGTTTGTCTCATGTAAGTGTGGCAGTTTCAGTCGTCACGTCAGTCCTCACCTCTTCCTGGTGGTTTCCTTAAAGGGGGTGGAGCCAAAAGGGGAGAGTGGCCCAAGGAAGCTCCTTAAGAGCTGTAGGTGCAAACCTTTGCTCCCAGATGGGGGAGGGGGTACAATCACAGGCAAGGTTCATTCGAGTGATTATGTGGATGTATGATTGAGTTGGTGTAGTAGTCTGGAATCATGTATATATTTCGTCAGGTTATGTTATTGAGATGGTGCTGGTTTGATGTAAATATTGATTGTGGAGCATGGTTGTGGTCTCACCTCCACTCTATGGGCCATCCATCGTCATCTTCTGCTTATTCCTTACGAGTAAGGGTCGCGGGGGGGCTGGAGCCTATCCCAGCATCTACGGGCGAGAGGCGGTGTTCACCCTGGACAGGTCGCCAGTCCATGGCAGGGCCAACACACAGAGACAAACAACCATTCACAATCACATCTACGGTCAATTTAGAGAATCCAATCAGCCTCGTCCCCAAATTGCATGTCTTTGGACTGTGGGAGGAAGCTGGAGTATCAGAGAGGACGCACGCAGGGACGGGGAGAACATGGAGACTCCACACAGAAAGATCCCGCGCCCGAGCCAGGACTCGAACCCGGAACCTTCTTGCTGTGAGGGCACAGTGCTAACCACGGCACCACCGTGCAGCCCCACTCTAGGGGCTGGTCTGTCTAATTTCCTGCAGCCAGGAGGGAATTAAAGGCAGTCAGGGGTTTTTAATTTAAGTTGATGGTGTCTCATGCCATCTCTTTCAATACTCCAGTGGTGGTTTAAGTGAAGAAAAACATGGGTTAGTCAGTAGGACTCTGTGTGTTTGTGTGTGTGAGAAGTGGACTGTTGTTAACTCTCACAATGGTTGGTGATTGTGGAGGAAGAAAAAGTCCTTATGAACCTCTTTTTAACAGACACACATTTCTGAAGACACTGGTTCATTTTATTTTTCTTCTTCTAGCAGAGGATGGTTTTGATCCATCGACCTCTGGGTTATGGGCCCAGCACGCTTCCTCTGCGCCACTCTGCTCTACCATTGACTGAACAGTCCTTGTTGTAGAAGAGCATTATCTGTCTTTGTCTCTGCCCTGCTCTCCTGCTCTCTTTCCCCTCACTTAGTCCTTGACATGATCCATGCTCTACAGCTCTGCGGGTGGAATGAAGACCTGCGTCTGCTCTGCCCGTGCCGTCCTTCGTCTCAACCTAAATTGTTTGACCCACCTTTATAATGATCGGACTCGCTCCATTGTGTGTGTGTGTGTGTGTCTTTGTCTTTGTCTCATTGAGTGTCTTTGTCTTTGTCTCATGTCTTTGTCTCATTGAGTGTTAGGGTGAACAGCTGTTGAACAGCTGAGGCGCGACTGCGGCGGCCCCTGATGCAGGAGACGGGTCAGGCCCCGTTCAGAAGGTGGTGGATATTATTCTTGGTGTTTTGAGGGCATGTTTCGGCCTGTCAAATCCTGATCGGGGCCAGTTTGGTTGTGTTGTCTGCAGCGCCTGGCGCGCTCAGCGGGAGCGAGTCCGATCATTATACAGGTGGGTCAAACAATTTAGGTTTAGACAAAGGACGGCACGGGCAGAGCAGACGCAGGTCTTCATTCCACCCGCAGAGCTGTAGAGCATGGATCATGTCAAGGACTAACTGAGGGGAAAGAGAGCAGGAGAGCAGGGCAGAGACAAAGACAGATAATGCTCTCCTAAAACAAGGACTGTTCCGTCAATGGTAGAGCAGAGTGGCGCAGAGGAAGCGTGCTGGGCCCATAACCCAGAGGTCGATGGATCGAAACCATCCTCTGCTAGAAGAAGAAAAATAAAATGAACCTGCATCTTTAGAAATGTGTGTCTGTTAAAAAGAGGTTCATAAGGATTCTTTCTTCCTCCACAATCACCAACCATTGTGAGAGTTAACAACAGTCCACTTTCTGACTGAAGCAAAAGTAGACTTCAGAAGGTTTTTCTGATTCAACATAGCAGCTAAATTTCCATTTCCATTTCCTGAACAGGACAGGTTAAAAAAAGGGAATGTCATGACTTCCTCTGTATATTAGAATATGAACGACTAAAAATGTTCATGCCCAGTTTAAAGTTAGAATTAAACTGAAAATACAAAAACCTTCCCTCTTCAATCCTGTCACTCAGTGTTGTAAACTGTTTCTAACAAATTCTACTGTTCAACAGTTCAAGTGTTTCTAATGAAGCTGAATGTTCTCCTCTGCTTTCCTCAATTGGGTTTCTTTCATGTCCTCCTGAGATCAAAGACAGAATTCTAGGTACAAATAAATATACTATCAAAGCCCCCTGATGACGTCATCATCAATTCTGACTTTGATCTGGAGGCTCTTGCTTTAATCTTGGCTTTGATCTGACTAATGTTTCCTGACAGGTTGCTGTTTGCACTCCAGAGCAAACAGTAGTTGATCCTATCAGACCAGTCTGATGAACGAAGCTTTTCACTGTCAGTGGAATCACTGGGAAAAGAAACTCCTCCTGTCAGATGAAGGCTTCACAGTGTTGAGGAGGGTTTCTTCAGATGATTCTGGAAGAATAAATCAAAACCTCATCATTGAACATGAACATTAATCACTGATGACTGTTTTAACTGAACCTACTGGATACTGTGGTGCCTGATGAGGAGACAACTTGGGTACAAAGTTGAAGAAGAGGGTTTTTGGAGAGGAGATTTAGATGAGATGGTTTCCAAATCAAATCGGTTGTCACAAGGAAAAGTCTGCATGGAAACACACACACACAAACACACACACACACACACACACACACACACAGAGTCCTACTGACTAACCGATGTTTTTCTTCACTTAAACTTACTTAAAAAGTATTGAAAGAGATTGCATGAGACACCATCAACTTACATTAAAAACCCCTGACTGCCTTTAATTCCCTCCTGGCTGCAGGAAATTAGACAGACCAGCCCATAGCGGGGCTGCACGGTGGTGCAGTGGTCAGCACTGTGGCCTCACAGCAAGAAGGTTCCGGGTTCGAGTCCTGGCTCGGGCGCGGGATCTTTCTGTGTGGAGTCTCCATGTTCTCCCCGGGCCTGCGTGCGTCCTCTCTGATACTCCGGCTTCCTACCACAGTCCAAAGACATGCAATTTGGGGACGAGGCTGATTGATACTCTAAATTGACCGTAGGTATGAGTGTGAATGTTTGTTCGTCTCTGTGTGTTGGCCCTGCGATGGACTGGCAACCTGTCCAGGGTGAACACCGCCTCTCGCCTGTAGATGCTGGGATAGGCTCCAGCCCCCCCCCCCCCGTGACCCTTACTAGTAAGGAATTAGCAGAAGATGACGATGGATGGCCCATAGAGTGGAGGTGAGACCACAACCATGCTCCACAATCAATATTTACATCAAACCAGCACCATCTCAACAACTTAACCTGACTAAATATATACATGATTCCAGACTACTACACCAACTCAATCATACATCCACATAATCATTCAATGAACCTTGCCTGTGATTGTACCCCCTCCCCCATCTGGGAGCAAAGGTTTGCACCTACAGCTCTTAAGGAGCTTCCTTGGGCTGCTCTCCCCTTTTGGCTCCACCCCCTTTAAGGAAACCACCAGGAAGAGGTGAGGACTGACGTGACGACTGAAACTGCCACATTTACATGAGACAAACTTGATAAACACTAAATACCAGGCCTTGCACAGTGATTCCCACTGACTGACACTGGGGTCTTCATTTTCCACAGGCAGGATGGCCGGTCCCCCTGTGCTTCCCAGGTCCCTCCCTGGAACACATGGCATAGAAAATGTTTCACTTGTTTGCTGATTCAATAAACCTCACCATTACCATGTGTGTGTGCCTCTAATTTACATAAACTGTTAATACCAAGACAAATGCTACCTTCAATTAATCATTGATGTCATGGAACCCTTGGTCTCCATTACATTGGTCAACCAGAGAAGCTTCAACTGGTGACGCTCATTCAACCATGAAGGTCAAGCTGCATCATCTGCTGTGCTCCTTAACAGGGGAATTAGCTCAAATGGTAGAGCGCTCGCTGAGCATGTGAGAGGTAGAGGGATCGATGCCCTCATTCTCCAGAATACTT
This sequence comes from Aulostomus chinensis, assembly GCF_037954235.1. Taxonomy (NCBI): domain Eukaryota; kingdom Metazoa; phylum Chordata; class Actinopteri; order Syngnathiformes; family Aulostomidae; genus Aulostomus; species Aulostomus chinensis. Next base: position 13,179,530 of record NC_141320.1, on the reverse strand, counting down.
TAGCTTGTTCTGTTGATCAGAGGAGCTGCTGGGTGATGAATGCTGATGTTTGTCCACTGGTGTTATAAAGTGTCCCCTGTTACTGAGATGTGAATGAACACCTGCTCAGGTCAAAGCTGCAATGAAGTCAAGTCATCACCCTGTAAAGCACCAAATAACAAAAGTTACACTTTACAAGTAGAACAGGTCCAGTTCAACACTCCTTAAATTAATTTACACCCAACAATTCTTCATGAGCAAGCACATCCTAGTTTAGGCCCAACTTTTCTTGGCGCTCTCCCAGATGCTTGGGAGCTTCTGGGGGAGCGCTAGTTGGGCCTAAGCTAGGAGCTAAGCTAAGTTGGTCTGCACCAGCTAGTGAGGGTTGGCTAGCTCTCGCAGCTTTTGGTGCAGAGCCGCTGCAGGTCCAATTCAACCTCGCTAAGCCTCACCTCCAACACAACAAAAAACTACATTTAACACACTTATCAGTATCACTAAAGGAGGCAGAGGAGGAACAAAACATGTGGCACCCTGAGCAGGAGAGAGGAGAACAAGAGGGAGAAGCCATCGTTAGCTTAGCGTTTTTACAAGGCAGAAAGACTGTTGCTGCCAGAATGATGGTCTTTTAAACTTCAGCCAAATAAAGCAAGTAGGTATTAATTTTTGGTGGGTAATTAGTCAATGAAATAAGGAATTAGCAGGGAGGATCACACTTTAGCTAGCACAATGAAGCAAGGCTCTACGTTCAGCAACACAGAAAAAGGAGTTGAGGTCACAGGCTTCCTGCAACCAAGGTCAAAAATCCAGGAAGGACGAAGGGGAGGACAACAAAGACAAAGACACAAGAAACAGAGATAATAACCATCAACTCCATAACAACCATAACAAATATAACCATACAGAACATATATAACAAATATAACAAGAAAAGTATGAAAAGATATGTCACCTCTGGTCAAATACCCTGATTTGCATTTGTGTCTGTCAGCATTTTCATTTTCATGTTAAAGCCTCCAGAATGAGGGGAGGGGTCAGGGGCAGTTTTCTGTGTTGTCTGCAAACTGAATTACAGGAAACCTGAACTTCCACTGTCAATGTATCCAACTGATTCATAATTTTTTGATCTATACATAGATAACTTGTAGTTATTGCCCACACACACACACACACACACACACACACAAATATTTTGTGAAACAACTCAGGAGACATCAGGTGTTTTACTTAGAGGGATTCATTTATGATAAACGAGCATGGAGGAGACCCAGTAATCATCAACACAAGCGTCACATGAGCAGGTCACCACCCACTTTTATTGATTGGTTCTTGTAAGAATCACTCCTAACGCCATCAGGGTGTCATTTTTTATCCTGCCCTGTCTCAACTGTTGGAGCACAACTACAGCCTGAACTCTGCAACTACCTTATCCCTCCCTAACAACCTCATACAGACCCACTATCTGGACTAGCCTGATCCCCCCTGACCCTCATCAGTCACTCCTAGTGCCTCCCACTGGAGGGAATAGGAGTATCGGTGAACTCTGACTGTTGGGATGCACATCCATGTGATGAAGAGCTGTTTTAAACAAGGAATCATTTGACCTCTTGACCTGTGTGGGCAAGTACAGAGGGACGATTCCATCATGAACAATAATATTACGAAACAAATGGGTCTTTAGCTTCTTTCTGAAGGCGTCCACAGCGTCCTCATGTCCAGTGGGAGAGCATTCCAGAGTCTAGGAGCTGCAACCTGGAAGGTTCACTCTCCTTAACTGAGGCTGAATACCTGTGGTCAGTGAGGATAAGGGACCCCACAGGTATCACTAAAGTGCTTTAAACTGCAAAGGACACAGCTGATCAAGCTGGGATCAACTGCTGTGGTGATCAAGGTATCATCATATATAACAAACAAAGAAAACAAAGTTGAGGAAAAGCACACAAAGAAAAAAACGATGTACATAAACAGAGCATCTTCTACACCAGATGTCACACGGCTCAGTAGACCTCTGGTTTGACCCATAGCAGGTCCAGTCTCCAGGGTGCCCCCATCATTCTGCTTTTCAGTTGCAGGACATGCAGCAGAATGCCATCGCTCCTCTGCAGAAGAACATGTGATAGCATCTGCTTGCTCTTCTCTGGCTGGACGTAGGGGAGAGTCTGTTTGCTCTTCTCTGGCTGGACGTAGGGGAGAGTCTGTTTGCTCTTCTCTGGCTGGACGTAGGGGAGAGTCTGTTTGCTCTTCTCTGGCTGGACGTATGGGAGAGTCTGTTTGCTCTTCTCTGGCTGGACGTATGGGAGAGCCTGTTTGCTCTTCTCTGGCTGGACGTATGGGAGAGTCATTTTGCTCTTCTCTGGCTGAACGTAGGGGAGAGTCTGTTTGCTCTTCTCTGGCTGGACGTAGGGGAGAGTCTGTTTGCTGTTCTCTGGCTGGACGTAGTGGAGAGTCTGTTTGCTCTTCTCTGGCTGGACGTAGGGGAGAGTCTGTTTGCTCTTCTCTGGCTGGACGTAGGGGAGAGTCTGTTTGCTCTTCTCTGGCTGGACGTAGTGGAGAGTCTGTTTGCTCTTCTCTGGCTGGATGTAGGGGAGAGTCTGTTTGCTCTTCTCTGGCTGGACGTAGGGGAGAGTCTGTTTGCTCCTCTCTGGCTGGACGTAGGGGAGAGTCTGTTTGCTCTTCTCTGGCTGGACGTAGGGGAGAGTCTGATTGCTCTTCTCTGGCTGGACGTAGGGGAGAGTCTGCTTGCTCTTCTCTGGCTGGACGTAGGGGAGAGTCTGTTTGCTCTTCTCTGGCTGGACGTAGGGGAGAGTCTATTTGCTCTTCAGAAGTTTGCTGGACCTTCGCTTGAAGGTCATGATTTTCCTCTTTCAAACAGCTTTTTAAATCATGAAGATTTCCCAGGATTTCCCAATGATGAAATCATCAATATGTGCTGTCACTGCACATAGAAGACTCTGAAATTCACCGTTCAGACTGCCAGTCTTTGTGGGGTCCTGGTCCTTCCTTGATTCAAGGTGGGCCAACTCAGCAGTGAAGGTCTCTGTCTCCTGAGATGCAGTAGAAACTCGTCTCCTCAAACATCCATTTTCTGCCTCTCTCTCCTCACTCTGGGATCTCAGCTGTTCAAGAGTCGTCTTCTTCTCAGTGAGTTCTTCTCTCATTTTGTTCTTCTCTGCCTGGATGGAGTTGAGCTCACACTTGAGGTCACACTTCTCCTTGTAAACCATCTTCACCTCAAGCTGAAGATTGTGGACTTGTGTGTTCAGGTCTCTGATCTGAGTCTGGTTCTCCTCCCTCACAGATTCAAGGTTGCCCACCATGGCAGACATGTTCTCTACCAGCTGATATGCAATAATCTTCTCTTGTCCAAGACTAGAAACCTGTCCCCACATATTCTGGTTTTCTGTCCATCTCTTGTCACACAGAGACTGAAGCTGATCAAGTGCACTTTTCTTCTCAGTCAGGTCTTCCTCAAGACATTTCATCTCCACCTGTTCACTCTCCCTCAGAGACTGAACCTGGGTCAGCTCTTTTCTGAACTCATTGTTCTGTCCATCAACCTTCCTCCCCTCACGCTGAAGACTGTGGACTGTTGCGTTCAGATCTTCTATCTGAGTCTGGTTCTTGTCCTGGACCGTTTGGAGGTTGGCCACCACGGTAGTGAGGTTCTGGAGCTCCTGGATTGCTTTTTTATTCTCACGTTCAAGAGTAGAAACTTGTTCCCTCAAATTCTGGTTTTCTGCCTGTGTGTTGTCACTCAGAGACTGAAGCTGCTCAAGTGCAGCTTTCTTCTCAGTCAGGTCCTCCTGCTCTGTCAGCCTGAGAGATGGAGGATCAGGATCACATTGACGAGGATCATTCAGTGGATAAATACAGCTCTTACTGAGATCCACCAGATCTCTGAATGCTCCAACGATACAATCCAATGGAGTCATAGCCTTCTGCCCTGTGTTGATCTGAAGATCTTGAGCCAGACTAAATCTCCTGGAACTGTCAAGTCTTTAAAGACCAAAACTGCCCCAGAAATGAGGAGACTGGATTCTTTTTTAGAATGTGACGGTAATTACAGTCCTGCAGAGTGACATCACTGACATGACTGGATGACTTCAGTCACATGACTGATGACTTCAGTCATGTGACTGGATGACAGTGTAGATTCCAATGTAGAGGTTGGGGAAATAGTCTCTGAGAATCCAGCTTGAACCCACGCCCTCTTTGTTTTTCAAAAACCCAAACAGCGACCATCAGTCTCCCTCCAATCCTGTGCTTGGGTTAAATGTTGCTGTTCCATTTTGCAGCAGCAGGTGTCACTGTGATACCAGGTTCAGTTCAAGATTCCCAACTCCAGCTCATGTTGGTGACCTCAGTGGCAGGTAAAATGGCGCTTCAGTGGATCATGTGATCAACTCATGTCTGTCCTCACTGCTCCACAGGTCTGTCAAATGTTCTGTAAAATAGTTGGACCCAGCAGAGCTGCTAGATTAGGAGTTGATGGAGTCGTTGCAGATACCAGGGTCCAAAGTCCAGCTTGAACCTGGTTTGTGCAGTTCTTTGTCAAGCTAGCAGCCATTCTTGTCACTGCCAAGCTAAAGGGACTTCTGTCAACAAAGGTCAACATACAAAAGGATATTTCTACTGTCAGTTCAAGATTTTGATCAAACTCCTTTTTCAGAGCTGGAACCTTCCTCTTGTGTCAGCTTCCTGTTCCCATCTCTATGTTAACGGTCAGTTTTGACCCACGTCTTCAATCAGCTGTCAAATAAACTAAAACAATTTTCTATCCTCCAAGTTGTTTCCATCTCTTGGTGACCTTGTTAGGCTTCCTTATCCATGGAAATATTGATTGATTGATTGATTGATTGATTGTTTGTGTTTAGATTCATGTGTGACACTTGTGTGTGTTCTCTGCAGAGATGTTCCTTCAGTTGAAGCACCATCCGTCCGTCCTGCTGTCCTGATTGCTTGGGCAGTCCTGACCCTCTTTCTTCTGGAACCAGATCCTGAGTGGGGTTGTGGCTGTGGCTGTTCTGGTTGGTGTTGAGGCAGGGCTGCTGAGGAGGATGCTGTTGCACTCTTGGTGGATGTGGGTCCACAACACAAATGCATTCTATGCAGACACATCAAGGATGGTCTTTGTTTGTTATGTTGTTGTGCAGGTCGATGGGAGAACGAGGCTGATGAGAGTCCCTGAAGCTCCCATGACTGGGAGAGGAGCTGCTGGCAGTGTTGCTGACAGTGCACTTCTGACTTCAGGTTTGGCTCTGATTGTTGCTTTGTCATCTTATTTTGATAACTGGGTCTAAACCAATGCCAATGATTTTATAATTCAGTGAAAAACATTTTTTCTTTTATTTTGTTGAACTAGAGGTTCCTGACAAAGTCAAAAATCCTTGATACAATAAACAAATTGATGTGGTTCTTTGATACATTTAAATCCTAAAACAGGTCCCACAGGAGGAAGGTTAAATCATGTGACCATCATCATAACAGCTGTTGACCTTGTTTAACTAGTTGGTGGTGCTAAATATCACCAGCTTGCTAACGTTAACTAGCTAACGTAGCCAGCTAGCTAATATTATTTTCTAACTTCAGGCCTAAATTTTGGATTGACTGTTAAAATTGCTCACCTCACCTTTGTAACACCACGTTTTGTCTCGATGATGTCACTGTCACTGCCTTTCTGATTCTAAAATATAAATGCATCCAAAATAAAAATGTCAAACTGCCCCTCCATGGAAACATCATATTTAACATACTGCAATATTCTTTTCCAGTGTACTTCACTATATTTTTGTTTTATCAGAGAGGCTTTAATGTCTGTCTTTGATCTCTAAACTCTGACACTGATGTCATTGGTGTTGACTGAATTCTACCCCCTGACAGACTGGGAAGGCTCATATTGGTGATGTCATCATAAATATATGAAGGTCTTGTTTCAAAGTAACTTGTTATTTTGTTCTTGGTTGTCATGGTGACTCGTGGTATCGGGGCTCCATTGATGATGTCATTTTGTCCTGGTTGTGCACGTGTGACACTCAAGGTGAACGTACTCACAGTTGATTGGACCAACTCAGATCAGCTGTTCTGAACCTGATACTCAGAGTTTCCATCTCAGTGTCAACTCAGGAGTGACTGAGGAGAAGAGTTTCAGAACAGCCACAGTTGGAGGACTTCCATCCAGCAGCCATTTTCTATCCCTGTAAGGGAATGAAGGGATCTGGAGCTGCTGGGTTCAGGTGGATCCAGAACACAAGATGGAGGTCAGTCAGGACCCCAGAAGGAGACCAGCATCTGGAAGGTGGAGATGCTTTAATCTGACACCGTTGTGTCAACAGTTCAACAGAACAAAAATAAACAGTCGTATTTCCACCTGCTACACCTGCATGTATTCAAGTGAACAGGAACACAGATTCATGCTCAACTTCTCCTGTGTGTTCATCCACAGTCACTAAACAACAACCAGACTGAAGAACTCCTTCATCCCCCGAGCCATTAAACTGTTCAACTCCTCACTGGAGGGGGGAGGGCTAACAGAAGGACTGTTGGAGAGGGCTGAGCACCATTAGCTTAACCCAATAACAACTGGACACTCGTGCAATATAAGAGACTGTACATTATTATTATTATTATTATTATTAGTAGTAGTAGTAGTAGTAGTAGTAGTAGTATCATTATTATTTTATTATTTTTTATTATTATTATATAATTCTTGTTACTACTGCTATTATTATTTTATTATATGTTTTATATTATATCATCATCATTATTATATTATATCATCATCATTATTATTGTTATAATAACAATTAAGAACAATTAATATTATGATTATTCCTGTCACTATGCACATATACATAACCATCCAGGTACACACAGGCACCCGCACATGTATATATGCATATATATATATATATATATATATATATATGCATATATATATATATATATATATATATATATATATATATATATATATATATATATATATATATATATATATATATATGCATATGCATATATATATATATATATATATGCATATATATATGCATATATATATATATATATATATATATACATACATATATGCATATATATATATATATATATATATACATACATATATATATATATATATATATATATATATATGCATATATATATATATATGCATATATATATATATATATATATATATATATATATATATATGATAGATAGATATATAGTCTTTGTTTTTTCTTCTTTGCTATTTTTAGTCTAATCTATGGTAACAGTGCTGTGAATGTATGTTGAGGAGAGTGCAATTTCCCTTGCAGAACGTCCAAAAGGGATTAATAAAGTAGTCTGTCTGTCTGTCTGTCTGTCCAAACCAGACAAAAGGGGGTTTGCTAGCTTGGCGTGCTGAGGTAGAAAGGCTCTGTTTAAATTGAGTCCTTTTTCCATTTCTTTCCCGGCTTCTTCAAGCGGTGCTGTCGTCACTTCCTGTGACCGTGGAGGGAAGGGGTCACCCTTCAGAATAAGTCTGATACCATTGTTACTTCCTCTTCAACATGCCTTTAGCAGACCAACTCACTAACTAGCTCAGTGAGGTAGTGTGGCTGAGCAGTCTAAGGTGCTGGATTTAGGCTCCAGTCTCTGAGGAGGTGTGGGTTCAAATCCCACCACTGCCATCATGTCCCAGGTCTCTGGAGAGGTGTGGCAGGTCTCTCCTCTCTGTGCTGGAGGTGTTGGCTGCTTTTATCACTCTGGGAAGAAAATGTCCTGAACTTGAGGTGTTCTCCTCATCTTGAACTCTCCAAAACAACAATGTGCAGTAACGCTGAGCTGCCTTCAAGCCAACAACATGGGCACAGTGTACCCAGAGCCACAGGCTCCTCCCAGTATATACAGCACTGCCAGTGACCTCTGCTTCAGTGTAACGGTGACTCTCCAAACTGAAGCTGATCCAGGACCAGCTCAGGAGGAGCCATGGAGCAGACAGGCTCTCTGATTTAATGCTGCTGTCTATTGAGAGGAACATCCCAGTTGACTCAAACAAGGCTGCTGATGTCTTCAAACCCAGGACCAGAAGAAGAACCCTCCTCTGAGTCCACAGACCTGAGCACCACTGCTCTGACTACCAGGTTACCTCCTGGTTATCAGGGTGAAGTCATGGTGAGGTGGTCAGTTGTTCCTTGGGTTTTATTCCAGAGGCCTGGGAGTTAAACACTGAATTAATTCATTTTAATTCTTTACATGAAGTTTCCTGCTGTTTAGCTGGAAATGTTTGACAACTTCCTCCATGCTGGTGCCCCATCACACACAACAGGTGCACTTGTCCTCTTTTCACCTCTGACCCTCAAACATTCCACCAGTGAACGTCCAGAAATTGAAGCATCAACAGTTCAGCAACAATGAATTCTTCAAATCACCTCTGAAATAAGAGATGAATCTTTACCTGCTGAGGCTTCAGAGCCACATTGTGAACCTTCAACACTCACATTCCTGTTCTTGTCTCAGTCCTGCTCTCCTAAATCAAGACCTGTTTAATAAATGGTAGAGCAGAGAAGAGCAGAGGAAGAGAGCTGGGCCCAGAACCCAGAGGTTGATGGATCAAAACTGTCCTCTGGTAAAGGAAAAGAACAAAATAAACCTGTTAGTTTAGAAATGTGAATCTGATAAAAAGGGGTGGAAAACAAATTGATCTTACATCAGAATCACAAACCATTGTGAGTTAATAACAGTCTCCTTTCTGACTGAAGCAAAAGTTTACTTCAAAAGGTTTTTGTGATTCAACATAGCAGCTAAATTTCCATTTCTATACTGATTATCTGCAGTGGTTCATGGGGGGTGTAGCCTATCACAGCTGACAATGAATGAGAGGCGGGGTTCATCCTGGACAGGTCACCAGTCACAGGTCACAGGAACAGGGAGAACACGCAGACTCCCAAAGAAAGATCCTGTGATGGAGCCGGGACTAGAACTTGGAACCTTCTTGCTGTGAGGCAACAGCACGAACCATTGCACCATATTGTCCCCTGAAAATGCCACCAGAGTGTTTGGATTTTCTGTAAAATCAAGTACACATGAACACACTACAGTGATCTCAGGGGTAGTGGATAATGTGTCTGACTACAAATCAGAAGCTTCTAGGTTCAACTGCTGGCCAGCTGAATTAAAACTTTACACTGAGAAGCTTTCATTTCCTCTCCTTCTTCCCAGGATGGTTCCACCTCAGTGGAAAGGTTCACTAAATACTCATCAACTTCTCTGGTCCAATCACATTTATGTTGGCACACAGAGAACAGATCCAGAGTCAGAGCTGAGACTTCAGTCTGACCACCTTAAGATGGAGGAGAAGAAGCCCTGATTTCTGGGTCTCACAGTCTTTTTTCTTGGCTCCACCCACACAGGGCAGGAGAACATCCTCATAGAGAGTCAGTGTTTTTCCATGTTTAACCCAATCAGCTCTCAGTGGTTAAGAACAGGTGAGTTAGTGAGTGTGGTTCGTTCTAATCTGATGTCCAAGCTGCAGGGAACAGCAAAGCCAAACAGTACAGAAGCCTTTCAGCATTCATGCAGACTGGAAAGAGGCTGAAATGCTCCCTGCTTCTGGAAGGAGCAGAGATGGAGCCAGAAAAAACACAGAATTTACCCAGACTCTGATTTGAACTAGCAAGAGACTCAAGCTGGTCATGAAGTATGATTGGCTGCCTCTTCGTGATGTCATTCACACACACCTGTATAATCAGGATGTGAGCTGAGGGGTGGAGATCGATGAGTCCTGGAGACGTTCAATAATGTCCACAACTTTGGCACCAGGAAGACAGCAGGTGATGGCACCTGGGAGTTCAACAGACCTGATGATTGAACCACCAATCACAAGGATTTCAGCCTCCATTGTAAACAGAGAGTTTAGATGAGAGAGAACCTGCTGTCAGCCTCACCAGTCAGGGCAGTGGCAGAGGCAGCAGAGTTGAATGAAGCAGGATCACCTGGCAGGTCTCAGCTGGGGGTGATGACATCACTGGCCTCAGTCCTCACCAGTGCTCTGCCTAGCAACAGGGACGATGGAGAGAAACCAGTAGAAGCACTCTGAGAGTTGGAGACAGCAGGAGAGAGACCATGACAGAGTCACCCATGGGAAACTGTTGGATCCACTCAGGACCGGCTGGACAGACACAGATCAAAGTCAGAATTGATGATGATGATGTCATCAGGGCTTTGACAGTAGCTAGAATTCTGTCTTTGATGTCAGGAGGACATGAAAGAAACCCAATTGAGGAAAGTAGAGGAGAACATTCAGCTTCATTAGAAACACTTGAACTGTTGAACAGTAGAATTTGTTTGAAACAGTTTACAACACTGAGTGACAGGATTGAAGAGGGAAGAGTTTTCTACTTTAAATTTAATTCTAACTTTAAACTGTGGATGAACATTTTTAGTCGTTCATATTCTAACATACAGAGGAAGTCATGTCATTCCCTTTTTAAAAAAGAAAAACATGTGAAGCTCCTCCCCCCAGCTCCAGATGGACAGACAGACATGAGAGTGGCCAGGAAGCAAAGAAGTGTTGTGCTCCTCTCCAGTGCTCTGGTGTTGTTGTGTTCTTCTCAGCTCCATCATGAAGACCTGCTGGCACTGGGCGCTGGTGGAAGTTTGCAGCTCTCACTGGAAAGTCCTGAGGCTCCTCCCACTCTGAAGCAGGCAGTTGCTCCCAGCCAGCCCACACTTTCACTCTCTGGTGTAGGAGTGAAGAACAAAATCAGAATCAAGAACCATCACTCTTTCATTGGGGCTCCTTCCTCCTTGTTCTGATCCAGAAATTCAACAGCTTCTAACATTGATTTGACAGGAAATGTTGATGACACACTGGGATTTTTGTTCTCCTGCTGTCACTGTCAAGTGCCAGTTCAGATGTACTTGATGTTACAGAAAATCCAGCACGGTGGTGCAGTGGTCAGCACTGTCTCCTCACAGCAAGAAGGTTCCGGGGTTCCAGCCTCGGCTCCAGCACAGGATCATTCTGTGTGAGTCTCCATGTTCTCCTGTTCCTGTGTGGGTTCTCTCTGGTACTCCAGCTTCCTGTCCAAAGACATCAAGAGAGGACGAGGCTGATTGATACTCTAAATTGACTGTAGGTGTGACTGTGAGTGTGAATGGTTGTCTGTCTCTATGTGTTGGTCCTGTGATGGACTGGTGACCTGTCCAGGGTGAACCACGCCCCTCGACCAATGTCAGCTGTGATAGGCTCCACCCCCCATGAACCTGAACAAATAATCAGTGGAGAAATGGAAATTTAGCTGCTATGTTGAATCAGAAGAACCTTTTGAAGTCTACTTTTGCTTCAGTCAGAAAGTAGACTGTTGTTAACTCTCACAATGGTTGGTGATTCGGGAGGAAGACAAAATCCTTACGAACCTCTTTTTAACAGACACACATTTCTAAAGATGCAGGTTCATTTTATTTTTATTTTTCTAGCAGAGGATGGTTTCGATCCATCGACCTCTGGGGTCTGGTCCCAGCACGCTTCCTCTGCTCCTCTCTGCTCTACCATTGACTGAACAGTCCTTGTTTTAGGAGAGCAGGATTGTGACAAGAACAGGAAGCTGAATTTCAAACGTTTCACAATGACAGGCTCCAGCCCCCCCCCCCCCCCCCACACACACACACACACACAAAACCCAAAAATGGATGGATGGATAAGTGGACGAAAATGGATGGATGGATGTTTCCCAATGTGGCTCTGCAGCAGGAGGTCTTGTAGAAACAGGGACTGACCTGACACCAGCTCCCTCTGGAACAATGGTTCATTCATTCATCGGTGCCAGGAGGCCTAAAAACACACAAACACCAATTCAATCCAGGACCTTGGAGCCTAAACTGAAACTCCATCACACGGTGGCTCTGCTGGGGCTCCCACAGGTGAGTGAGGCTGAGCTCCAGTCTGCTCTGAGGAGGCAGCAGACATCTGCACCACTCAGAGGTTTGGTTGGTGTCTTTGACAAAATCCCAACAAACTAAAATCCTGTTGAATCAGGAAGTTCTATTTGAACTCTCATCCACGTCACATGACCAAGAAAACCTCCTCTTTCATTCAGACCAGAACAGACAAACATAGAAACATTGTTTCAGCTTCTGATCAAACAATAACAAGTTCTTGATTGTTTGCCATGTTCTATTAATCAGACTGATGATCTCTGGATGTTCTAGGAGGGGGGTCTGTTTCTGATGAAGCCTGTTTGGTCTGGGGGGGGGGGGGTTAAGATGGTGGGGCTGTTTCAGTTCTAGTGCTGAAGGCTTTCACCATGACAGCCAGACTCTCCTCTGTCCTTCATGGTCCCTCAAATGTGCAGTGTGGACCTCACAAACTGAATTTAGCCTGAAAACTCTTCATGAAAAGCAGGGGACTCAGAGTCTCTGTGGCGCAATCGGTCAGCGCGCTCGGCTGTTAACCGAGAAGCTGGTGGTTCGAGCCCACCCAGGGACGATGAACAGGCTCTGCTGGTGCTTAGGAGTCGCTGTGTTAATGATCTGAATGTGGACGGACAGATTGACCCTCCACAGCAGACGCCTGTGACAGATCTCTGGATGAGGCACGTCAGTGTTCAATTTAGTCGATGTGTGTCATGCAGTGTTGAGGAGGCCTGCTGGCTGTGGGTAAAGTGGGGGCTCAGAGTTTGTGGAGTCGGAGTGAAGGGGGTCACAGTTCGGTTCTCAGATGCTCCAGCTCAGGTTAGCGAGGTGGTGGAGAAACCAGTGAGAGCTCTGCCAGCTGGAGCCTCTTGGGTCCTGGGAGGCTTCACTCCTGGAGGTGGAAATGATAAGTTTTAAAATCTGCTCCTCTTTCACGCTGACTTGTTCTCTTGGGTTCCCTCTTTCATTCATGTGTGATTTTAGTCTCAGCTCTCTAAACCTGAATGGAGCCAGAACCCATTTTAAAAGAGCTGCTCTTTTAAACTCCTGGAGATCAAGAGGATCCTGCCATGTTTGTCCAGGAGACCCACAGCACAACAGTCAGTGAATGGGGATGCAGGCAGGCTTTTAATGGGGGTCATTTGAAGTCCCAAGTCCAGTTGGAGCAGAGGCTGGAGTTTGATTCTCCAGGAGTTTTTGTTGTTTTTTTTTTCACCAGTTTCTTTTGATTTGGAGGAAATCATTCCAGGTGTTTGAAAGAAAGTGAGAGCAACTTTGGAAAATGTTCAACCGGTGTTTTTAAATGTCTTTGCACCAACAAATGGTGGACAGGACAGCTTTTGAGACATTTTAATGCCACCGTTCAACAGTGAATCTGCTGGTTTCCTGTTTTTAGGAGCTGATGGGAGCTGCACAGAGAAGCTCTTTGAGACAGGAACCATTCAGAGCTCCACCCTGCTTCTTCCAGCAGGATCCACAGATCCACCAACACACCAGCTGTTTCATGAGTGGAGGCTTTTGACCAGGATTCCTAGACAGCACAGCTGGACTCACGCAACAGCTAACTTGTTAGCACCGACTAGACAGGAGCGCTTCTATGGTTTTACTCAGTGGCTCAATATTTTTAAGAGATGTCCCATTCAGCCTGTGGGTTTGAGTGATCACTCTTCAGTCTCCTGTTCTGTTTTATTAAAATATTCATTTCAAACCTCCTGCTTTGTCAACATTGACCATTGACAGTGACTCACACCTCAGGTTCCAGCCCTGGAATGACGATTCCTGAGATCCACTGATGCGTCAGGTCTTTGTTTCTTTCACTTCATGATCCTCATGGCGCCATCAAAAAATAACAACACAAAAACACCTACACAGGAAATACTTAGCTCTCTGGCACACATAACGTCTGGACCAATATTAATATTAATATTTATATATAAAAAAGAATAAATGGCACACAAACAAGCAACCGGCGGCGCTCCCACGCCCTGGGTGCCTCCCTGAATTTTAACTACATTCTAGTCATCCACACCATCACATCTACACTCCCACGCACAACACAAACCCTGCACCCATGTTGGGATGGGGGGGCAGCTGGGGCGGGGAGTGGGTCCATTGCTGCCCCTTTTGTTAACTGCACCAGCGCGGGCCTGGGGGCCTGACAGGTGTTCTTGGGATGGGTGCTCTTCCTCCCAGTATGGTGGTTGGGCTGGGGTTGGTCGCAGGTCTTGCTGTTGGGTGGTGGACTCTCTCTCTCTCTTTGGTCTATTTTTAGGGCCTGAGCCAGAAGGTACTTCAGGCGAAGACCCTATGGTGTTTCTAAGCACACTCAAATACTAAAAACTCTAAAAAAATCCCACTAAACTAGCTCCAAATCTCACCAAATTTCACAGGCAGGTCAGGGGACGGGAGAGGGGGTGAGGTTTAACATTGGTTTCAATGGGGGGCCAAGAGAATATCTGTTTCGCAAGGAATTGTTTCTTTCTTTATTATTCTTTCTTATAACGTCACTTCGATCCTTAATTTGACCCCTAAACAGCTCCGAATTTTGGCACACACGTCAGTGATGGCGAAAAATTTGATATTCTGAAAAAAATCTGGAAAAACTCAATAGCACCACCTAGAGACACAAAAAACACCATAACACACCGTACGAATGTCCTAGAGACACGGGACCGACACCGTTGGATTCGTCTCGTCGAGACCGAAAAATCACAATGGGGAGCAGATCTCCTCTCAGGTACATCGTCTCAAACAATCACTGATCACATCTAAATTACAACTCCCATAGCTTAGAGAAACACACCGTTGGATTCCTGACAAAAATCCCTACAAGACTATGCTATTTGATGACACTTTGGGCCAGGATCTGAGGAGATATTAGGCTTTGAAACAGTAAAAGTGTCTCAGTCCTCCTCTGCTCTCCACTGTGACACAGCTGGTAGAGAGCAGGGGGGGGAGGGTTTATTTGAAGGCCAGCTCTCAGCTCAGCACTCAGACCAAGCATCGCACTGAGGCTTCTATCTCCTCAACTACAAGTCGCACCGATTGGGTTCTCACACCGTTGGATTTGGGCCGGCATTTGGCACCCGGCTGCGGGTGCCACGGGCTCAGGCCCAAACAACGCTGCTTGCAGCTTTAATTATATTTCGTCACTTGGTGACCAGGAGAATTTCCAATCGAATCCTCGATAAATCTCTGTTGTTATTGTTGTTACTGTTTTTGTTTGTTTGTTTTTCTCCTATTGTTGTCCCCCCCCCCTTGTCCTCCCTGTCCTGTCCCTGCTCTCTCTTCCTGTCCTCTCCTGAGCCTCAGTCCGGTAGCTTCATCAATGAACCAACACCATTCCTAATAAAGTTCAACACAGAAGGTGATAGGAGGAGTTTATCAGGTTCCTCCTTAGCAGAGTAGAACTGCTTCAGTCCAACATGGCACCAGGAACATGGATGCTGCTGCTGAACAGGACAGGGTAAAAACTACAAAAGAAGGCTGGACAACAATCCACAGAAAAACTAGTTTACCCTTTGATTTTGACCTTTGAATTTTTACATTTTACCTTTCAGACGTTCACACACAACCCGGAAATGGCTTTTTTACACCTAAAATCCCCTAAAATGCTATCTGAGGACCTCTGCAGCTCCACTTCCTGGCTGAATGAGGGGCCCAGCAGGTCCCTGCGGGACTCACCTGCTCTGTCCAGCCTGACTCGGGGCTTCAGCACGGCATCGAGCAGCAACCTCTGCCGGCGGTTCTCCCGCTCGTACTCCGCCACGGTTTCCTCCAGCAGAGCCACGATCTGCTCCGCGGCCGCCGCCAGCCGCTCGGTGAGCAGCGCTCTCAGCACCGGGACTCCAGCCGCTGAGTCTCCTTCTCCCAGCTGCAGCAGGAAGTCTTCAGCGGCGGCGAGGATCCGCTCCTGGACCGACACCCGCAGCAGCTGCGCGGCGCACATGTTGAGGTTCTACCGGCGCCACTCAGCCTTCAGGAGACAAAGACCGAGGCCGGGGGTTCACAGACTTCTCCTTCTTTCCTTGTTGTTTGAAAACCTCCCGCTTCTTCTTTTTCTTCTTCTTCTCCTCCCTATTCTTCTTCTTCGGTTGGCCTCCAGCTTATTGGCTCATTACCGCCACCTTCTGTTCCGGAGTGTGGACCACACGGTAACTCCCAGTCTTCCTATCCTAACCAGATCTCCAATATTCCACCATCACGTCTATCATTAAACTCCTGATCCACTCCTGTGTCCCCTACTGCCTCCCTGTTCTCTCATAGGGTTTCTCTCTGTTCTCTCATTCACTCCTCATAGTGAACGTGTCTGACTAGAATGATCTCTTGTTCCAAGATGGCACTGTTCTTTTCTTCCTCAGTCTGATGAAGAGCTTGTGAGCAGCAAACGCCTCTCCCTCTGATGACTTCATGCTGTAGAACATGGAGGACCAACACTTCCTCCACTCATGAAGACTGCAGTGTGTCACTGAGACTGGAACCTAACAAAGAACCAGCCTCCCCTCTCACTGCTGTCCTTCATCAACACTAATTTGAAAATGAGCACCGAAGACTTCAGCTCTGGAGCTGAAACAGCCCCCACCATCTTAACCCCCCCAGACCAAACAGGCTTCATCAGAAACAGACCCCCCTCCTCTACCATCCAGAGATGAACCAAACTGATTCATAGAACATGCTAACAAACTAGAACATGTGATTGGAGGATCAGGTGCTCAAATGTTTCTATGTTTGTCTGTTCTGGTCTGAATGAAAGAGGAGGTTTTCTTGGTCATGTGACGTGGATGAGAGTTCAACTAGAACTTCCTGATTCAACAGGATTTTAGTTTGTTGGGATTTTGTCAAAGACACCAACCAAACCTCTGAGTGGTGCAGATGTCTGCTGCCTCCTCAGAGCAGACTGGAGCTCAGCCTCACTCACCTGTGGGGGCCACAGCAGAGCCACCGTGTGATGGAGTTTCAGTTTAGGTTCCAAGGTCCTGGATTGAATTGGTGTTTTATTTTATTTTCCACTTTTATTGATTGGTTCTTGTAAGAATCACTCCTAACGCCATCAGGATGTCATTTTTTGTCCTGCCCTGTCTCAACTGTTGGAGCACAACTACAGCCTGAACTCTGCCACTACCTTATCACTCCCTAACAACCTCATACAGACCCACTATCTGGACTAGCCTGACCCCCCTGACCCTCATCAGTCACTCGTAGTGCCTCACACTGGAGGGAATAGGAGCATCTGTGAGCTCTGACTGTTGGGATGCACATCCATGTGATGAAGAGCTGTTTTAAACAGGGAATCATTTGACCTCTTGACCTGTGTGGGCAGGTACAGAGGGACGATTCCATCATGAACAATAATATTACTAAACAAATGGGTCTTTAGCTTCTTTCTAAAGGCGTCCACAGCGTCCTCATGTCCAGTGGGAGAGCGTTCCAGAGTCTAGGAGCTGCAACCTGGAAGGTTCCCTCTCCTTCAGTGAGGCTGAATCCCTGTGGTCAGGGAGGATAAGGGACCCCACAGGTGTCACTAAAGTGCTTTAGACTGCAAAGCACTCAGCTAATCAAGCTGGGATCAACTGCTGTGGTGATCAAGGTATCAACATATATAACAAACAAAGAAAACAAAGTTGAGGAAAAGCACACAAAGAAGAAATTATGAACATGAACAGAGCATCTTCTACACCAGATGTCACACGGCTCAGTAGACCTCTGGTTTGACCCCTAGCAGGTCCAGTCTCCAGGGTGCCCCCATCATTCTGCTTTTCAGTTGCAGGACATGCAGTAGAATCCCATCGCTCCTCTGCAGAAGAACTTATGAGAGCGTCTGCTTGCTCTTCTCTGGCTGGACGTAGAGGAGAGTCTGCTTGCTCTTCTCTGGCTGGACGTAGGGGAGAGTCTGTTTGCTCTTCTCTGGCTGGACGTAGGGGAGAGTCTGCTTGCTCTTCTCTGGCTGGACGTAGGGGAGAGTCTGCTTGCTCTTCTCTGGCTGGACGTAGGGGAGAGTCTGTTTGCTCTTCTCTGGCTGGACGTAGGGGAGAGTCTGCTTGCTCTTCTCTGGCTGGACGCAGGGGAGAGTCTGTTTGCTCTTCTCTGGCTGGACATAGGGGAGAGTCTGCTTGCTCTTCTCTGGCTGGACGTAGGGGAGAGTCTGCTTGCTCTTCTCTGGCTGGACGTAGGGGAGTGTCTGTTTGCTCTTCTCTGGCTGGACGTAGGGGAGAGTCTGCTTGCTCTTCTCTGGCTGGACGTAGGGGAGAGTCTGTTTGCTCTTCTCTGGCTGGACGTAGGGGAGAGTCTGCTTGCTCTTCTCTGGCTGGACGCAGGGGAGAGTCTGTTTGCTCTTCTCTGGCTGGACGTAGGGGAGAGTCTGCTTGCTCTTCTCTGGCTGGACGTAGGGGAGAGTCTGTTTGCTCTTCTCTGGCTGGACGTAGGGGAGAGTCTGTTTGCTCTTCAGAAGTTTGCTGGACCTTCACTTGAAGGTCATGATTTTCCTCTTTCAAACAGCTTTTTAAATCATGAAGATTTCCCAGGATTTCCCTCTGAGAACTGCTCCTTTTCTTCTTTTGTGTTCTCACTGCACATAGAAGACTCTGAACTTCACCATTCAGACTGTCACACTTTGTGGGGTCCTGGTCCTTCCTTGATTCGAGGTGGGCCAACTCTGCAGTGAAGGTCTCTGTCTCCTGAGATGCAGTAGAAACTCGTCTCCTCAAACATCCATTTTCTGCCTCTCTCTCCTCACTCTGGGACCTCAGCTGTTCAAGAGTCATCTTCTTCTCAGTGAGTTCTTCTCTCGTATTGTTAATCTCTGCCTGGATGGAGTTGAGCTCACACTTGAGGTCACACTTCTCCTTGTAAACCATCTTCACCTCAAGCTGAAGATTGTGGACTTGTGTGTTCAGGTCTCTGATCTGAGTCTGGTTCTCCTCCCTCACAGATTCAAGGTTGCCCACCATGGCAGACATGTTCTCTACCAGCTGATATGCAATAATCCTCTCTTGTCCAAGACTGGAAACCTGTCCCCACAAATTCTGGTTTTCTGTCCATCTCTTGTCACACAGAGACTGAAGCTGATCAAGTGCACTTTTCTTCTCAGTCAGGTCTTCTTCAAGACATTTCATCTCCACCTGTTCTCTCTCCCTCAGAGACTGAACCTGGGTCAGCTCTTTTCTGAGCTCATGGTTCTCTCCATCAACCTTCCTCCCCTCACGCTGAAGACTGTGGACTGTTGTGTTCAGATCTTCTATCTGAGTCTGGTTCTTGTCCTGGACCGTTTGGAGGTTGGCCACCACAGCAGTGAGGTTCTGTAGCTCCTGGATTGCTCTTTTATTCTCACGTTCAAGAGTAGAAACTTGTTCCCTCAAATTCTGGTTTTCTGCCTGTGTGTTGTCACACAGAGACTGAAGCTGCTCAAGGGCAGCTTTCTTCTCAGTCAGGTCCTCCTGCTCTGTCAGCCTTAGAGATGGAGGAGCAGGATCACATTGACCAGGATCATTCAGTGGATAAATACAGCTCCTACTGAGATCCACCAGATCTCTGAATGCTCCAACTACACAATCCAATGGAGTCATAGCCTTCTGTCCTGGGTTGATCTGAAGATCTTGAGCCAGACTAAATCTCCTGGAACTGTCAAGTGTTTAAAGAGCAAAACTGCCCCAGAAATGTGGAGTCTGGATTCTTTTCTATAATGTGATGGCAGTGACAGTCCTGCAGAGTGACATCACTGACATGACTGGATGACTTCAGTCACATGACAGGATGACAGTGTAGATGCCAATGTAGAGGTTGGGGAAATAGTCTCTGAGAATCCAGCTTGAAGCCACGCCCTCCTTGTTCTTCAAAAACCCAAACAGTGACCATCAGTCTCCCTGAAATCCTGTACTTGGTTCAATGTTGCTGTTCCATTTTGCAGCAGCAGGTGTCGCTGTGATACCAGGTTCAGTTCAAGATTCCCAACTCCAGCTCATGTTGGTGACGTCAGTGGCAGGTAAAATGGCGCTTCAGTGGATCATGTGATCAACTCATGTGTGTCCTCACTGCTCCACAGGTCTGTCAAATGTTCTGTAAAATAGTTGGACCCAGCAGAGCTGCTAGATTAGGAGTTGATGGAGTCGTTGCAGATACCAGGGTCCAAAGTCCAGCTTGAACCTGGTTTGTGCAGTTCTTTGTCAAGCTAGCAGCCATTCTTTTCACTGCCAAGCTAAAGTGACTTCTGTCAACAAAGGTCAACATACAAAAGGATATTTCTACTGGCAGTTCAAGATTTTGATCAAACTCCTTTTTCAGAGCTGGAACCTTCCTCTTGTGTCAGCTTCCTGTTCCCATCTCCATGGTAACGGTCAGTTTTGACCCACGTCTTCAATCAGCTGTCAAATAAACTTAAACAGTTTTCTATCCTCCAAGTTGTTTCCATCTCTTGGTGACCTTGTTAGGCTTCCTTATCCATGGAAATATTGGTTTGAAGATTTAGTTGTGGGCCTCTGGACCTTTTTTTAGTCAGTAAACCCTCCATTTCAGTTAAAAAAATGGTAAAATGAACCTCAAGAAAATCCTAGAAATAAACCAAAGGTTGTTGTGTTTCCTGACCATTACTGAGGGTGTTAGAACACATCTCTGACATGGACTGGTTTGATTTAGTATTCATTTTAATATCATTAACTATTGGAACATCCATGGTGTTATGGGTCAGTTTAGACCCTCATATATTTACTTCAAGAAAAAGAGAAAAAAAGTCTCTTTTTCATCAACAGAACTTTAATACTAACACAAAATGAAAAGCAGAACAAGCCAGAAGCCAAAATGTGGATTTGGAAGGTCAACAAACAACAACCAACAACAAGCAAACCAAACCAACAGAAACCAGTTACCGGTTCAAAACCAGTAAAAAACAAAAACAGAGGAAAAGTCTCTGTGTGTAAGAACATGCATGCATGTATGTGTGTGTGTGTGTGTGTGTGTGTGTGTGTGTGTGTGTGTGTGTGTGTGTGTGTGTGTGTGTGTGTCAAATACTGACCCACTTCTTTTGCCAACATGAGCCCACAGTGGTGGTGTCTCCAAAGAGGTGGAGCTCTGTCCTTCACCTGCTAGGTTCCAGCAGGCAGCTCAGGTCTAGTTTTCTTCACTGAGCCACCATGATGAGTTTCCTCTGAGAAGTTCTTGTCCAATGTCCCCAGTCTGAGACCCCAGCTCCACCCCATGGACAGCCTCCTGGATGATGTCCTCAAGCAGCATCCCTGTTTGTCTCCTGGCTGCAGCTGGACGCCCTCACAACCCTTAGACAGAGACAACCAGCACTGGCATCATTTTAATGCCACTGTTCAACAGTGAATCTGCTGGTTTCCTGTTTTTAGGAGCTGATGGGAGCTGCACAGAGAAGCTCTTTGAGACAGGAAGCATTCAGAGCTCCACCCTGCTTCTTCCAGCAGGATCCACAGATCCACCAACACACCAGCTGGCTGATGTCCATCCCATCCATCCATTGTCTTCTGCTTATTCCTTATGTTAAGGGTCGCGGGGGGGGGGGGGGGGGCTGGAGCCTATGCCAGTATCTTCAGGCGAGAGGCAGGGTTCACCCTGGACAGGTCACCAGTCCATCACAGGTCCAACACATAGAGACAGACAACCATTCGCTCTCACAGTCACACCTACAGTCAATTTAGAGTCTGGATTAACCTGGTCCCTCTTGATGTCTTTGGACTGTGGAGGAAGCTGGAGTACCAGAGAGAACCCACACAGGCACAGGGAGAACATGGAGACTCACCCAGAAAGACCCCGTGCTGGAGCCAGGACTAGAACCAGGAACCTTCTTGCTGTGAGGAGACAGTGCTGACCACTGCACCACCGTGCAGCCCTGGATGGAACACATTCCCATGAAAATGCTGCTTTTATTGTGAGGCTTGGCCTCCAAATAGTCCACACATTCAACTCTGATGTCATCAGATCAGAAGGTGGCAGTGTTGTGTCTGTTTGTGTGTCTCTGGTTCCTCTTCCTGCCTCTGCTGTCTTCTTTCAGGTCTTCTTGATGGTCCGGCTTCTTCTCCTCCATCGAGGGGTTGCTCTCACCGAGTGGAAGCCTTGTAAACCTGGTGATTCCAAGATGGCTGCTGCATTCATTCCTCGTTACTGTTATGGTGTTGATTCACTACACGCCCACATTGTTGTGCTGATTAGAGAAAAAGGTTATGTTTCCATCCAAGTGTCCTGCATAACTCTCAGCTAGTAACTTAACATAAGAGGTAACTTGGTGTGCAGAGTAGAAAATACTTGAAGTGAGAAAATACTTGAAGTGGGAAGACTGAGAATACTTCAATATGTGAGCCTGTGTACTTGAGCTTTGGCCTTGTTTCAGTGTCAGGAACCAATCAGAGCAGCCTCCTCCTGACTAAACAGCTCTACTCATCAAGCCCCTGACCCCAGACTCTTCTTGGTGAACTGATCAGAGATCAGATTAGTAGAGAAGCAGTGACACAAAGGGAAACTTGCTCATTCCCTGAACGCAGCTCCATCAAACAGAGCAATGCTAACTGTTCACCTGCAGTGTTGTTCAAGAGGGGTGGAGAGAGCAGGGAGGAAGAGAGGTGGAGAGAAGAGCACGGGGTCTCCATCCAGGGATCTGCTGTTATTTTCTCAGCCCCCCTCCTCCCTTCCTTCCTGCTCACACACTTTGTCACGTGGACACGTGTTATTTGTAAATGGAAAGCTGCCAGAGTTCAACAGGGCTGAGTTTTCTCTCCAGTTTGACGGCCAAATTTGGTCAAATATTTGGAGATGAAGAGGAAGAGAGCTTTGTATCGTCCACGTTTGTGAGGAAGATCTTTTCATGCCACTCTTGATTTCTTTTGTTTTTGAAAGAAAGATATGGTCAGTTCCAAAAATTGGATCATTGTGATTGACAGGACCAGGCTCAGACACAGGACAGAAGCAGGGTTCACGGCAAGGGACGTTGATGTTCTCGTACTCCGAGCAGAGAAACCAAACGGCTGCAAACGTATCCACTAAATCTAGACTATCGGATAAAACTTTCAAAAACTCTCAGAGGCTGAAGAACACAAGACAGGCACGGCTGCATTAACAAGGTAGAGGCTGTGGCAGGAACTGTGCATCAACGGGCTGGAGTGAGCACACAAGGACGAGACAGGAGTGAAGGGTGGATGAGGCGTCATGAAGCCTGTGGACGCCATGACACTGTGTTACTGTCACTGAATACTGACACCTGCTGGACTGTAAACTTCCCTGCAGGCTTGACCGACTGAACTGACACTGATTTGATGACCCGTGAACACAATGAGATCATTGAAGTCTTTGCGTTCATACTGGATCGTTCCATGTCTTTGAACAATGGGACCATGATGTGAAAGTCTCAGTGAAAGTGATGGGAATGAGGACGCTTTGTTTTTACAAATTTTTATTAAAAAAAGAAGTTTTTCCAACGTTTTCAAATCAAGTCTGTTGGGTTTCTTGAAGCGATTTCTCCTGCCGTGGAGCTCCAACAGACGCGCGAACCAGAGGGAGGAAACCACGGCGTTTCACTGCTTTACATTTAGAACCTCACGCCAAGCCGGAGAAGCAGGTCCTGAATCAGTCACGTGGTCACTGCCGGCTGAAGAGGCTTTGGACGTCACCACATACGTCATCAATACGCGCTTCACAAAACGACAAGAAGACGCGGGAAGCTTTGAACACAACAAGGAAAGAAGGAGAAGTCCGTGAAGCCCCGGCCTCGGTCTTTGTCTCCTGAAGGCTGAGTGGCGCCGGTAGAACCTCAACATGTGCGCCGCGCAGCTGCTGCGGGTGTCGGTCCAGGAGCGGATCCTCGCCGCCGCTGAAGACTTCCTGCTGCAGCTGGGAGAAGGAGACTCAGCGGCTGGAGTCCCGGTGCTGAGAGCGCTGCTCACCGAGCGGCTGGCGGCGGCCGCGGAGCAGATCGTGGCTCTGCTGGAGGAAACCGTGGCGGAGTACGAGCGGGAGAACCGCCGGCAGAGGTTGCTGCTCGATGCCGTGCTGAAGCCCCGAGTCAGGCTGGACAGAGCAGGTGAGTCCCCCGGACCTGCTGGGCCCCTCATTCCTGGGTCCTGTTAAGAAGCCCTGCCTTAACAATCAGTAGCAGCGTGTTACCATTGAACTGAACCACAACAACACCTCGCCTGAATGACGTTCACACTGGATCACCAACTGCTGCTAACTTGTGGACCAGAATGTGAACCAGGCTCCTGCTGCATTGTTACCAACATAAAGGGAAGTTTTAGGAACTCAGGAAACAAAGTCGACCTGAAACAATTGGTTTATTTCCTGTTGTTACTGATTTAATTTAAAACCTTCAAAGAAATGCATACAACATGACAATTAACACCTCAACATCAAAACAGTCAGCACACACACACACACACACACACACACACACACACACACACACGTGTCAGCAGTCTCTCTGTGTCCTGCAGCAAGTCACATGATATCCAAATGAGTCCCATCAGAATGAACCAATGTTACAGCAGCTTTAGGGGACAAAATCCAAAGGCAAACCTCCTGCAGACACCAGTGAAGCTCTGTTGTTTCATTTCAATGCAGTTTCAGTCCAGATCAGTGAGTCCAGAGCTGCTAGCTTGACAGCTAAACACGGAGCATCACAACACTCAGCAGGACCCTGGCTGGAGTCGTTCTGCCAGCTTGAAGTGACGTCACTCATGCAGCTCTTTGAGTGTCTCAGTGGTTCAGACCTCCAGTGCTCCAACATGAACAGGAACTTTGAAGACCATCAACCATTCATCAACAGTACAGAACAATGAGAAGAGTTTCCACTTCTAAATAAAAGGCCATCACACTGTTACTACTACAATATTACAGTATTAGAGGTTTAGAAAGTTCACCAAATTAAGAGTAAAATGATATCATAGGCATTGACTCAGCTGTGGAACAACCATGAATTCTGCTCGCTATCAAGAAATCCTGGCAAAGAATGTTGGGCCATCAGTTCGAGACCTCCAGCTGAAGCGTACCTGGGTTCTGCAGCAAGACAACGATCTGAAGCACACCAGCAAGTCCACATCTGAAAGACTAAAAAAGAACAAAATGAGGGTTTTGGTGTGGCCTCGTCAAAGTCCTGACCTGAACCCTATTGAGATGCTGTAGCAGGACCTTAAAAAGGCTGTTCATGCCCGAAAACCATCCAATCTGATTGATCTTTTCAATTTTGCACAGAAGAGTGGGCCAAAATCCCACCACAGCGATGTGAAAGACTCATTGCCTCTTATCGCTAACACTTGACTGCAGTTATTGCTGCAAAAGGTGGTTCAACCAGCTGTTAGAGGCAGGGGGACAATCACTTATTCACATGGGCCTTCGGAGGCTCAGATGTTTTTTACCTTATTAAATGACATTGGCACCAAAAACTGCATTTTGTGTTTCCTTGTGTTTTATCTTTGTAAAATATTTAGGTTGCTGGATCTGAAATGGATGAGCCTGACAAATGTGCAAGAAATGTCAGACATTAACTGATGAATCAACTAGCAGATGTGATCATGAATGGACAAAACCATTCAGCAGAGGGGACCAGTGACCTTTGACCTGGGTGACCCAATGTTGATCCAAGCATCTGAAGCCAGCGTTTCTATTCCCAGTTTGCTGACTGGTCCTCAGTAGCAGGACGTCTCTGTTCATTGAGTTGATTTCTGTTTCTGTCTGTTGCTCCGCTGTTTCAGAGTCAAATGAAGAGATTTCTGATGTTGCTGTTTGTGTCCTGCAGATGTGGAGCAGCTGCTGGTGATTAAAGAAGAGGTTCCCCCTGAGCTGCAGGACCCAGAGCCCCCCCACATTAAAGAGGAGTGGGAGGAGCTCTGGACCAGTGAGGAGGGAGGGCAGCTTCAAGGACAGCAGGAGGCTGATATCACCACGTTCCCCTTCACTCTGGTCCCTGTGAAGAGTGAAGGGGACGAAGAGAAACCTCAGTTCCCACAGCTTCACCAGAGTCTAACTGAGGAGAACTTGAAAGAAGAGTCTCTGAGCAGCAGCCCAATTCATCCTCTGAAAACAGAAGCTGATGAAGAAGAGAGTGGAGGACCAGAACCAGAACCAGCCAGCAAGGTAGATCCAGATCCACTTGTACAACCCCAGACTGAAGACCAGATGTCAGACTCTTCTGAATCTGAGACAGAAGTCAGTGAGGATGAGCGTCCCTTTAGGTGCTCAACATGCAGTAAAGGTTTTAGTAACAGAAAGTGTTTGGATAAACACATGAGAACACACACTGGGGAGAAAACATTCCATTGCTCAATTTGTGGCAAAAGATTCTCAAAGGGATATTTGACCACACACATGAGAACACATACCGGAGAGAAACCATTCCCCTGCTCAGTTTGTGGCACAAGATTCTCAGACAAGAGACATCTGAAAAGACACATGAGAACACACACTGGGGAGAAACCATTCCCCTGCTCAATTTGTGGCACAAGATTTTCAGAAAATGGATATCTGAAAAACCACATGAGAACGCACACTGGAGAGAAACCATTCCTCTGCTCAGTTTGTGGCACAAGATTCTTAGAAAAGAGACATCTGAAAAGACACATGATAACACATACTGGGGAGAAACCATTCCCTTGCTCAGTGTGTGGCACAAGATTTCCAGAAAATGGATATCTGAAAAACCACATGAGAACACACACAGGAGAGAGACCATTCCCCTGCTCCCTTTGTGGCAAAACATTCTCTGTTAAGGGACATCTGAAATCACATATGAGCACGCACACTGGGGAGAAACCACTCCCCTGCCCCGTTTGTGGCAAAAGATTCTCAGAAAAGCGACACCTGACAAAACACATGAGAATGCACACTGGGGAGAAACCCTTAACCTGCACAGTTTGTGGCAAAAAATGGTCAGAAAAGGGAAATCTGACAAAACACATGAGAACGCACACTGGGGAAAAACCATTCCCCTGCTCAGTTTGTGGTAAAAGATTCTCAGTCAAGGGAAATTGGAAAAGACACTTAAGAACGCACACTGGGGAGAAACCATTTGTCAAAGCATGACATTGAAGCTGTAACAAAAGTGTGGGAGATGCAGGTTGAAAGCCAAATAATGAATGTATTTAACAAAAAAAAAAAACAACACAATGATGAACCAAATATGGGCCCAGGTGCCTCCAACTAGGAGGAATGAACATTTCCCCACCCTCCAAAAGACATGAGATTCCACGTGACTTTTCAGTTCAACAGGTGTATTGGGAGCTAATGAGCGGTGTGCGCCAAAACTGGATCACATTTTGATGCTGCAAAAACAAATCCCTGCAATCGTTCAAAATAATAATACAAGAACACACCTTCAGTTTGTTTTGTGTCAGAACTGTTCTTGAAGAGCTTCAAAGGGAGGAGGATTTTAAACACTACTCTGGATTTTACTGGAGGCCAGTGCAGCAAAGCTAAGACTTGGGTGATGTGGTCGCTCTTCCTAGTTCCTGTCAGTTCGCTTGCAGCTGCATTCTGGACCAGCTGCAGAGTCTTCAACCACTTGTTAGTGCAGCCTGATAATAAAGAATTACAACCGTCCAGCTTAGAAGTAACAAATACATGGACTAGTTTTTTAGCATCATCTTGGGATGGAATGTGTCTAATTTTTGAGATAGTGTGTTGATGAAAAAAGGCGGTCCTTGAAATTTGTTTAATGTGGGAATTGAAGTACAACTCCTGACCAAATTGAACTCCTAAGTTCTTAACTGTGCTGCTGGAGGCCATAGTGATGTCATCCAGAGCAGTGATATCACTAGAAAATGGGCCTCTAAGGGTTTGGGGCCAAGCACAGGAACTTCTGTCTTATCAGAGTTGAACAGTAAAAAGTTACAAGTCATCCAGGCCTTCATGTCTGGAATGCATGTTTGTAGTTTGGATAACTGTTGGCCTTCATCCAGCTTTATTGATGAATATAATTGAGTATCATCTGTGAAACAATGGAAATTTATGGAGTGTTTTTGAATAACATGACCTAAAGGAAGTGTTGAAGTGTTCAAGTCTCTGTGGCAGGATTTGATGGTCAATTGTGTCAAAGGCAGCACTGAGGTCTAACAGGACGAGTACAGACACAAAGCCATGATCTGATGAATTAAAGGTAGTTAGTAGTTTCTACAGCGCTGTCTCTGTGCTGGGCTGGGCTCTAAAACCAGACTGAACCCCTCAAATCAACTCTTGTCATGTAGGAAGTCACTCAGCTGATTACCAACTGCTTTCTCCAGGATTTTAGAGAGAAAGGGGAGGTTAGCTATCAGTCTGGAGTTGGCGAGAACCTCAGGGTCTAGAGGAGGCTTCTGAAGCAGTGGTTTCATGACAGCTGCCTTCAAGGACTCAACTCAGAATCAGGGATCTCTGTAGTAGGGAGACATGGCATTGAGTTTAATACTGGTGGAATTACTTCCTTCAGATGTGGTCAGACCCACCCTGAGAGTTTGGGGAGAACCCTTGAAGCCTGGGACTTCAGGTCCAACGCTGAGACCACGGCGTGATGGAGAGTTCTGATGATTCATCAGCACAATCAAACTCTGAGCACTCCTCCCTCCCTGGTTGATCTGAGTCAAAGTTCCCATGTCTGATCAACTTCCTGTCCTGATGACATCACTGCTGCAGGTGAACAGTTAGCATTGCTCTGTTTGATGAAGCTGCGTTCAGGGAATGAGGAAGTTTCCCTTTGTGTCACTGCTTCTCTACTAATCTGATCTCTGATCAGTTCACCAAGAAGAGTCTGGGGTCAGGGGCTTGATGAGTAGAGCTGTTTAGTCAGGAGGAGGCTGCTCTGATTGGTTCCTGACACTGAGACAAGACCTTCATTTATTTATGATGACATCACCAATATGAGCCTTCCCAGTCTGTCAGGGGGTAGAATTCAGTCAGCACCAATGACATCAGAGTCAGAGTTTAGACATCAAAGCAGACATCAAAGTCTCTCTTTGAAAACCAAAATATAGAGAAATATATTTGAAAAGAATATTGCACGTTTATAAATACTAGAAGAATGAAGAGAAGGTGGTAGAGGTGGAGGCAGAAAAGAGGAATGTTTTTTTGTTTCTCTTCAGTTAAAATTATGTTGTGTGTTCTTTCATCTTCAAATCTGTTTTTGTTTTGAATAAATTAATGGTTCTTGATTATTTTACTCTTTGTGTCAGTGACAGTTTTGAGGTTATTTTGATGATGTCAGAGCTGTGTTTTTATAATATTTTTCATAATCAGTTGTCTTTTATTGTTTAATAAATATATAAAACTTTATAGGTGAATGTTGTCTGTTAAGTTGTTTGTTTGTTGGGTGGAAATTTATCACAAATGTTGAAACTGTGAAGAAAGAAGTGTTTTGTTGGTGTTCTGCCTGGTATGGATTGTAAATTTCTTTTGCTCACTCCCTTGATGAGGTAGAAGAAGCCGGACCATCAAGATGACCTGAAAAAAGACAGCAGAGGCAGGAAAAGAGGAACCAGAAAGACACAAACCTCACAGACTCAGAGTCTCTGTGGCGCTCGGCTGTTAACAGAGAGGCTGGTGGTTGGAGCCCCCCAGGGACCAGGACCAGGCTCTACTGGTGCTGAGGACTCCGTTGATCAGCTGCTGAGTTGCTACTTGATGTCAACGTTGGTCTGTTTCATCCTCAGTAGTTTGATCCTAGCAGAGTCGCTGCATCGATGATCTGAATGTGGACGGACAGATTGACCCTCCACAGCAGACGCAGGTGAGAGCTCTGCCAGCTGGAGCCTCTTGGGTCCCGGGAGGTTTCACTCCTGGAGGTGGAAATGATGAGGAGTTTTAAAATCTGCTCCTCTTTCACGCTGACTTGTTTTCTTGGGTTCCCTCTTTTATTCATGTGTGATTTTAGTCTCAGCTCTCTGAACCTGAATGGAGCCAGAACCCATTCTAAAAGAGCTGCTCTTTTAAACTCCTGGAGATCAAGAGGATCCTGCCATGTTTGTCCAGGAGACCCACAGCACAACAGTCAGTGAATGGGGATGCAGGCAGGCTTTTAATGGGGGTCATTTGAAGTCCCAAGTCCAGTTGGAGCAGAGGCTGGAGTTTGATTCTCCAGGAGTTTTTTGTTGTTGTTTTTTTCACCAGTTTCTTTTGATTTGGAGGAAATCAACCCACAGGCTGAATGGGACATCTCTTAAAAAATATTGAACCACTGAGTAAAACCATAGAAGCGCTCCTGTCTAGTTGGTGCTAACAAGTTAGCTGTTGAGTGAGTCCAGCTGTGCTGTCTAGGAATCCTGGTCAAAAGCCTCCACTCATCAAACAGCTGGTGTGTTGGTGGATCTGTGGATCCTGCTGGAAGAAGCAGGGTGGAGCTCTGAATGGTTCCTGTCTCAAAGAGCTTCTCTGTGCAGCTCCCATCAGCTCCTAAAAACAGGAAACCAGCAGATTCACTGTTGAACGGTGGCATTAAAATGTCTCAAAAGCTGTCCTGTCCACCATTTGTTGGTGCAAAGACATTTAAAAACACCAGTTGAACATTTTCCAAAGTTGCTCTCACTTTCTTTCAAACACCTGGAATGATTTCCTCCAAACCAAAAGAAACTGGTGAAAAAAACAACAACGAAAACTCCTGGAGAATCAAACTCCAGCCTCTGCTCCAACTGGACTTGGGACTTCAAATGACCCCCATTAAAAGCCTGCCTGCATCCCCATTCACTGACTGTTGTGCTGTGGGTCTCCTGGACAAACATGGCAGGATCCTCTTGATCTCCAGGAGTTTAAAAGAGCAGCTCTTTTAAAATGGGTTCTGGCTCCATTCAGGTTTAGAGAGCTGAGACTAAAATCACACATGAATGAAAGAGGGAACCCAAGAAAACAAGTCAGCGTGAAAGAGGAGCAGATTTTAAAACTCCTCATCATTTCCACCTCCAGGAGTGAAGCCTCCCGGGAGGCAGAGTTCTCATTCATTTCTCCACCACCTCGCTAACCTGAGCTGGAGCATCTGAGAACCAAACAGTGAGCCGACTCCACAAACTCTGAACCCCCACTTTACCCACAGCCAGCAGGGCTGCCAGCAACACTGCATGACACACAATGACGAAACTGAAGACTGAAACGTCTCATCCAGAGATCTGTCACGTGGGTCTGCTGTGGAGGGTCAATCTGTCCGTCCACATTCAGATCATAAACGCAGCGACTCCTAAGCACCAGTAGAGCCTGGTCATTGTCCCTGGGTGGGCTTGAACCACCAGCCTCTCGGTTAACAGCCGAGCGCGCTGACCGATTGCACCACAGAGACTCTGAGTCTCCTGCTTTTCATGAAGAGTTTTCAGGCTAAATTCAGTTTGTGAGGTCCACACTGCACATTTGAGGGAACATGAAGGACAGAGGAGAGTCTGACTGTCATGGTGAAAGCCTTCAGCACTAGAACTGAAACAGCCCCACCATCTTAACCCCCCCAGACCAAACAGGCTTCATCAGAAACAGACCCCCCTCCTAGAACATCCAGAGATCATCAGTCTGATTAATAGAACATGGCAAACAATCAAGAAAATGTTATTGTTTGATCAGAAGCTGAAACAATGTTTCTATGTTTGTCTGTTCTGGTCTGAATGAAAGAGGAGGTTTTCTTGGTCATGTGACGTGGATGAGAGTTCAACTAGAACTTCCTGATTCAACAGGATTTTAGTTTGTTGGGATTTTGTCAAAGACACCAACCAAACCTCTGAGTGGTGCAGATGTCTGCTGCCTCCTCAGAGCAGACTGGAGCTCAGCCTCACTCACCTGTGGGAGCCCCAGCAGAGCCACCGTGTGATGGAGTTTCAGTTTAGGATCCAAGGTCCTGGATTGAATTGGTGTTTTGTGTTTTTAGGCCTCCTGGCACCGATGAATGAATGAACCATTGTTCCAGAGGGAGCTGGTGTCAGGTCAGTCCCTGTTTCTACAAGACCTCCTGCTGCAGAGCCACATTGGGAAACATCCATCCATCCATTTTCGTCCACTTATCCTATTTAAGATTGTGTGTGTGTGTGTGTGTGTGTGTGTGGGGGGGGGGGGGGCTGGAGCCTGTCATTGTGAAACATTTGAAACTCAAAATCCTGTTCTTGTCACAATCCTGCTCTCCTAAAACAAGGACTGTTCAGTCAATGGTAGAGCAGAGAGGAGCAGAGGAAGCGTGCTGGGCCCAGAACCCAGAGGTCGATGGATCAAAACCATCCTCTGCTAGAAGAAGAAAAATAAAATGAACAAGTGTCTTTAGAAATGTGTGTCTGTTAAAAAGACGTTCATAAGGATTTTGTCTTCCTCCAGAATCACCAACCATTGTGAGAGTTAACAACAGTCCACTTTCTGACTGAAGCAAAAGTAGACTTCAAAAGGTTTTTCTGATTCAACATAGCAGCTAAATTTCCATTTCTCCACTGATTATCTGTTAAGGTTCATGGGGGGGTGGAGCCTATCACAGCTGACATTGGTCGAGGGGCGTGGTTCACCCTGGACAGGGCACCAGTCCATCACAGGACCAACACATAGAGACAGACAACCATTCACTCTCACAGTCACACCTACAGTCAATTTAGAGTATCAGTCAGCCTCATCCTCTCTTGATGTCTTTGGACTGTGGGAGGAAGCTGGAGTACCAGAGAGAACCCACGCAGGAACAGGAGAACATGCAGACTCCACACAGAAAGATCCTGTGCTGGAGCCGGGACTGGAACCTGGAACCTTCTTGCTGTGAGGCCACAGTGCTGACCACTGCACCACCATGCTGGATTTTCTGTAACGTCAAGTACATCTGAACTGGCACTTGACAGTGACAGCAGGAGAACAAAAATCCCAGTGTGTCATCAACATTTCCTGTCAAATCAATGATAGAAGCTGTTGAATTTCTGGATCAGACCAAGGAGAAAGGAGCCCCAATGAAAGAGTGATGGTTCTTGATTCTGATTTTGTTCTTCACTCCTACACCAGAGAGTGAAAATGAGGGCTGGCTGGGAGCAACTGCCTGCTTCAGAGTGGGAGGAGCCTCAGGACTTTCCAGTGAGAGCTGCAAACTTCCACCAGCGCCCAGTGCCAGCAGGTCTTCATGATGGAGCTGAGAAGAACACAACAACACCAGAGCACTGGAGAGGAGCACAACACTTCTTTGCTTCCTGGCCACTCTCATGTCTGTCTGTCCATCTGGAGCTGGGGGGAGGAGCTTCACATGTTTTTTATTTTCTTAAAAAGGGAATGTCATGACTTCCTCTGTATGTTAGAATATGAACTACTAAAAATGTTCATCCACAGTTTAAAGTTAGAATTAAATTTAAAGTAGAAAACTCTTCCCTCTTCAATCCTGTCACTCAGTGTTGTAAACTGTTTCAAACAAATTCTACTGTTCAACAGTTCAAGTGTTTCTTATGAAGCTGAATGTTCTCCTCTACTTTCCTCAATTGGGTTTCTTTCATGTCCTCCTGAGATCAAAGACAGAATTCTAGGTACAAATAAAGACACTATCAAAGCCTCCTGATGACATCATCATCAATTCTGTCTTTGATCTGTGTCTGTCCAGCCGGTCCTGAGTGGATACAACAGTTTCCCATGGGTGACTCTGTCGTGGTCTCTCTCCTGCTGTCTCCAACTCTCAGAGTGCTTCTACTGGTTTCTCCCCATCGTCCCTGTTGCTAGGCAGAGCACTGGTTAGGACTGAGGCCAGTGATGTCATCACCTCCAGCTGAGACCTGCCAGGTGGTCCTGCTTCATTCAACTCTGCTGCCTCTGCCACTGCCCTGACTGGTGAGGCTGACAGCAGGTTCTCTCTCATCTAAACTCTCTGTTTACAATGGAGGCTGAAATCCTTGTGATTGGTGGTTCAATCATCAGGTCTGTTGAACTCCCAGGTGCCATCACCTGCTGTCTTCCTGGTGCCAAAGTTGTGGACATTATTGAACGTCTCCAGGACTCATCGATCTCCACCCCTCAGCTCACATCCTGATTATACAGGTGTGTGTGAATGACATCACGAAGAGGCAGCCAATCATACTTCATGACCAGCTTGAGTCTCTTGCTAGTTCAAATCAGAGTCTGGGTAAATTCTGTGTTTTTTCTGGCTCCATCTCTGCTCCTTCCAGAAGCAGGGAGCATTTCAGCCTCTTTCCAGTCTGCATGAATGCTGAAAGGCTTCTGTACTGTTTGGCTTTGCTGTTCCCTGCAGCTTGGACATCAGATTAGAACGAACCACACTCACTAACTCACCTGTTCTTAACCACTGAGAGCTGATTTGGTTAAACATGGAAAAACACTGACTCACCATGAGGATGTTCTCCTGCCCTGTGTGGGTGGAGCCAAGAGAGTAAAAAGACTGAGACCCAGAAATCAGGGCTTCTTCTCCTCCATCTTAAGGTGGTCAGACTGAAGTCTCAGCTCTGACTCTGGATCTGTTCTCTGTGTGCCAACATAAATGTGATTGGACCAGAGAAGTTGATGAGTATTTAGTGAACCTTTCCACTGAGGTGGAACCATCCTGGGAAGAAGGAGAGGAAATGAAAGCTTCTCAGTGTAAAGTTTTAATTAAGCTGGCCAGCAGTTGAACCTAGAAGCTTCTGATTTGTAGTCAGACACATTATCCAGTGTGCCACTACCCCTGAGATCAGTGTAGTGTGTTCATGTGTACTTGGTTTTACAGAAAATCCCAAAATTCTGGTGGCATTTTCAGGGGACAAAATGGTGCAATGGTTCGTGCTGTTGCCACACAGCAAGAAGGCTCTGGGTTTGCATGTTCTCCCTGTTCCTGTGTGGGTTCTCTCTGGTACTCCAGCTTCCTCCCACAGTCCAAAGACATCAAGAGGGGACGAGGCTGATTGATACTCTAAATTGACCGTAGGTGTGATTGTGAGTGTGAAAGGTTGTCTGTCTCTATGTGTTTGTCCTGTGATGGACTGGTGACCTGTCCAGGATGAACCACGCCTCTCACCCATTGTCAGCTGTGATAGGCTCCACCCCCCATGAACCACTGCAGATAATCAGTATAGAAATGGAAATTTAGCTGCTATGTTGAATCACAAAAACCTTTTGAAGTAAACTTTTGCTTCAGTCAGAAAGGAGACTGTTGTTAACTCACAATGGTTTGTGATTCTGCAGAACCTGGGCCCAGAACCTCTGGTTCTGGTCCCAGCTCTCTTCCTCTGCTCCTCTCTGCTCTACCATCTATTGAACAGGTCTTGATTTAGGAGAGCAGGATTGAGACAAGAACAGGAATGTGAGAGTTGAAGGTTCCCAATTTGGCTCTGAAGCCTCAGCAGGTAAAGATTCATCTGTTATTTCAGAGGTGATTTGAAGAATTCATTGTTGCTGAACTGTTGATGCTTCAATTTCTGGACGTTCACTGGTGGAATGTTTGAGGGTCAGAGGTGAAAAGAGGACAAGTGCACCTGTTGTGTGTGATGGGGCACCAGCATGGAGGAAGTTGTCAAACATTTCCAGCAAAACAGCAGGAAACTTCATTAAATAATTAAAATTATTTAATTCAGTGTTTAACTCCCAGGCCTCTGTAATAAAACCCAAGGAACAACTGACCACCTCACCATGACTTCACCCTGATAACCAGGAGGTAACCTGGTAGTCAGAGCAGCGGTGCTCAGGTCTGTGGACTCAGAGGAGGGTTCTTCTTCTGGTCCTGGGTCTGAAGACATCAGCAGCCTTGTTGGAGTCAACTGGGATGTTCCTCTCAATATCCAGCAGCATTAAATCAGAGAGCCTGTCTGCTCCATGGCTCCTCCTGAGCTGGTCCTGGATCAGCTTCAGTTTGGAGAGTCACTGTTACACTGGAGCAGAGGTCACTGGCAGTGCTGCATATACTGGGAGGAGCCTGTGGCTCTGGGTACACTGTGCCCATGTTGTTGGCTTGAAGGCAGCTCAGCGTTACTGCACATTGTTGTTTTGGAGAGTTCAAGATGAGGAGAACACCTCAAGTTCAGGACATTTTCTTCCCAGAGTGATAAAAGCAGCCAACACCCCCAGCACAGAGAGGCTGGGAGAGACCTGCCACACCTCTCCAGAGACCTGGGACATGATGGCAGTGGTGGGATTTGAACCCACGCCTCCTCAGAGACTGGGGCCTTAATCCAGCACCTTAGACCACTCGGCCACACCACCTCACTGAGCTAGTTAGTGAGTTGGTCTGCTAAAGGAGTGTTGAAGAGGAAGTAACAATGACATCAAACTGATTCTGAAGGGGGACCCCTTCCCTCCTGCAGTCACTGGAAGGGATGACAGCACTGCTAGAAGAAGCCGGGAAAGAAATGGAAAAAGGACTCAATTTAAACAGAGCCGTTCTACCTCAGCACGCCAAGCTAGCAAACCCCCTTTTGTTACCAGATGGCCATGCTATCCCTGAGCCATGTGACCTGGATAAGATGGGTGAACTACAGCTGATCGCCATGCTAGCAAACCCCCTTTTGTCTGGTTTGGTTGTTGTTTGGTGACTGTGGATGAACACACAGGAGAAGTTGAGCATGAATCTGTGTTCCTGTTCACTTGAATATCTGCAGGAGTAGCAGGTGGAAATACTACTGTTTATTTTTGTTCTGATTTCAGAATTGTTGACACGATGGTGTCGGATTAAAGCATCTTCACCTTCCAGATGCTGGTCTCCTTCTGGGGTCCTGACTGACCTCCATCTTGTGTTCTGGATCCACCTGAACCCAGCAGCTCCAGATCCCTTCACTCCCTTACAGGGATAGAAAATGGCTGCTGGATGGAAGTCCCCCAACTGTGGCTGTTCTGAAACTCTTCTCCTCAGTCACTCCTGAGTTGACACTGAGATGGAAACTCTGAGTATCAGGTTCAGAACAGCTGATCTGAGTCGGTCCAATCAACTGTGAGTGTGTTCACCTTGAGTGTCACAAGTGCACAACCACGACAAAATGACATCATCAATGGAGCCCCGATACCACGAGTCACCATGACAACCAAGAACAAAATAACAAGTTACTTTGAAAAAAGACCTTCATTCCTTCATGGATCCATCGCCAATATGAGCCTTCCCAGTCTGTCAGGGGGTAGAATTCAGTCACCACCAATGACATCAGAGTCAGAGTTTAGAGATCAAAGACAGACATTAAAGCCTCTCTGATAAAACAAAAATATAGTGTAGTACACTGGAAAAGAATATTGCAGTATATTAAATATGATGTTTCCATGGAGGGGCAGTTTGACATTTTTATTTTGGATGCATTTATATTTTAGAATCAGAAAGACAGTTACAATGACATCATCAAGACAAAACCTGGTGTTACAAAGGTGAGGTGAACAATTTTCACAATCAATCCAAAATTTAGGCCTGAAGTTAGAAAATAATATTAGCTAGCTGGCTACGTTAGCTAGTTAACGTTAGCAAGCTGGTGATATTTAGCACCACCAACTAGTTAAACAAGGTCAACAGCTGTTATGATGATGGTCACATGATTTAACCTTCCTCCTGTGGGACCTGTTTTAGGATTTAAATGCATCAAAGAACCACATCAATTTGTTTATTGTATCAAGGATTTTTGACTTTGTCAGGAACCTCTAGTTCAACAAAATAAAAGAAAAAATGTTTTTCACTGAATTATGAAATCATTAGGATTGGTTTAGACCCAGTTATCAAAATAAGATGACAAAGCAACAATCAGAGCCAAACCTGAAGTCAGAAGTGCACTGTCAGCAACACTGCCAGCAGCTCCTCTCCCAGTCATGGGAGCTTCAGGGACTCTCATCAGCCTCGTTCTCCCATCGACCTACACAACAACACAACAAACAAAGACCATCCTTGATGTGTCTGCATAGAATGCATTTGTGTTGTGGACCCACATCCACCAAGAGTGGAACAGCGTCCTCCTCAGCAGCCCTGCCTCAACACCAACCAGAACAGCCACAGCCACAACCCCACTCAGGATCTGGTTCCAGATGAAAGAGGTGTCAGGTCTGCCCAAGCAGTCAGGACAGCAGGACAAACGGATTGTGCTTCAACTGCAGGAAACATCTCTGCAGAGAACACACAGAAGTGTCACATATGAATCTAAACACAATCAATCAATCAATCAATCAATATTTCCATGGATAAGGAAGCCTAACAAGGTCACCAAGAGATGGAAACAACTTGGAGGATAGAAAATTGTTTTAGTTTATTTGACAGCTGATTGAAGACGTGGGTCAAAACTGACCGTTAACATAGAGATGGGAACAGAAAGCTGACACTAGAGGAAGGTTCCAGCTCTGAAAAAGGAGTTTGATCAAAATCTTGAACTGCCAGTAGAAATGTCCTTTTGTATGTTGACCTTTGTTGACAGAAGTCACTTAAGCTTGGCAGTGACAAGAATGGCTGCTAGCTTGACAAAGAACTGCACAAACCAGGTTCAAGCTGGACTTTGGACCCTGGTATCTGCAACGACTCCATCAACTCCTAATCTAGCAGCTCTGCTGGGTCCAACTATTTTACAGAACATTTGACAGACCTGTGGAGCAGTGAGGACAGACATGAGTTGATCACATGATCCACTGAAGCACCATTTTACCTGCCACTGAGGTCACCAACATGAGCTGGAGTTGGGAATCTTGAACTGAACCTGGTATCACAGCGACACCTACTGCTGCAAAATGGAACAGCAACATTGAACCCAAGTACAGGATTGGAGGGAGACTGATGGTCGCTGTTTGGGTTTTTGAAGAACAAAGAGGGCGTGGCTTCAAGCTGGATTCTCAGAGACTATTTCCCCAACCTCTACATTGGCATCTACACTGTCATCCAGTCATGTGACTGAAGTCATCAG
Source organism: Aulostomus chinensis (assembly GCF_037954235.1). Taxonomy (NCBI): domain Eukaryota; kingdom Metazoa; phylum Chordata; class Actinopteri; order Syngnathiformes; family Aulostomidae; genus Aulostomus; species Aulostomus chinensis. The sequence goes on along the minus strand of NC_141320.1, from coordinate 13,140,942 downwards.
TCACGTGACTGAAGTCATCAGTCATGTCAGTGATGTCACTCTGCAGGACTGTCATTGCCATCACATTCTAGAAAAGAATCCAGTCTCCTCATTTCTTGGGCAGTTTTGCTCTTAAAACACTTGACAGTTGCAGGAGATTTAGTCTGGCTCAAGATCTTCAGATCAACCCAGGACAGAAGGCTATGACTCCATTGGATTGTGTAGTTGGAGCATTCAGAGATCTGGTGGATCTCAGTAGGAGCTGTATTTATCCACTGAATGATCCTGGTCAATGTGATCCTGCTCCTTCATCTCTAAGGCTGACAGAGCAGGAGGACCTGACTGAGAAGAAAGCTGCACTTGAGCAGCTTCAGTCTCTGAGTGACAACACACAGGCAGAAAACCAGAATTTGAGGAAACAAGTTTCTACTCTTGAACGTGAGAATAAAAGAGCAATCCAGGAGCTACAGAACCTCACTGCTGTGGTGGCCAACCTCAAAACAGTCCAGGACAAGAACCAGACTCAGATAGAAGATCTGAACGCAACAGTCCACAGTCTTCAGTGTGAGGGGAGGAAGGTTGATGGAGAGAACCATGAGCTCAGAAAAGAGCTGACCCAGGTTCAGTCTCTGAGGGAGAGTGAACAGGTGGAGATGAAATGTCTTGAGGAAGACCTGACTGAGACGAAAAGTGCACTTGATCAGCTTCAGTCTCTGTGTGACAAGAGATGGACAGAAAACCAGAATTTGTGGGGACAGGTTTCTAGTCTTGGACAAGAGAAGATCATTGCATATCAGCTGGTAGAGAACATGTCTGCCATGGTGGGTAACCTTGAATCTGTGAGGGAGGAGAACCAGACTCAGATCAGAAACCTGAACACACAAGTCCACAATCTTCAGCTTGAGGTGAAGATGGTTTACAAGGAGAAGTGTGACCTCAAGTGTGAGCTCAACTCCATCCAGGCAGAGAAGAACAAAATGAGACAAGAACTCACTGAGAAGAAGACAACTCTTGAACAGCTGAGGTCCCAGAGTGAGGAGAGAGAGGCAGAAAATGGATGTTTGAGGAGACGAGTTTCTACTGCATCTCAGGGGACAGGGACCTTCACTGCTGAGTTGGCCCACCTTGAATCAAGGAAGGACCAGGACCCCACAAAGACTGGCAGTCTGAACGGTGAAGTTCAGAGTCTTCTATGTGCAGTGAGAACACAAAAGAAGAAAAGGAGCAGTGCTCAGAGGGAAATCCTGGGAAATCTTCATGATTTAAAAAGCTGTTTGAAAGAGGAAAATCATGACCTTCAAGCGAAGGTCCAGCAAACTTCTGAAGAGCAAACAGACTCTCCCCTACGTCCAGCCAGAGAAGAGCAAACAGACTCTCCCCCACGTCCAGCCAGAGAAGAGCAAACAGACTCTCCCCTACGTCCAGCCAGAGAAGAGCAAGCAGACTCTCCCCTACGTCCAGCCAGAGAAGAGCAAGCAGACTCTCCCCTACGTCCAACCAGAGAAGAGCAAGCAGACTCTCCCCTACGTCCAGCCAGAGAAGAGCAAGCAGACTCTCCCCTACGTCCAGCCAGAGAAGAGCAAGCAGACTCTCCCCTACGTCCAGCCAGAGAAGAGCCAGCAGACTCTCCCCTACGTCCAGCCAGAGAAGAGCAAGCAGACGCTCTCACATGTTCTTCTGCAGAAGAGCGACGGGATTCTGCTGCATGTCCTGTGACTGAAGAGCAGAATGATGGGGGCACCCTGGAGACTGGACCTGCTGCGGGTCAAACCAGAGGTCTACTGAGCCGTGTGACATCTGGTGTAGAAGATGCTCTGTTCATGTTCATAGTTTTTTTTTTGTGTGCTTTTCCTCAACTTTGTTTTCTTTGTTTGTTATATATGATGATACCTTGATCACCACAGCAGTTGATCCCAGCTTGATTAGCTGTGTCCTTTGCAGTCTAAAGCACTTTAGTGACACCTGTGGGGTCCCTTATCCTCACTGACCACAGGGATTCAGCCTCACTGAAGGAGAGGGAACCTTCCAGGTTGCAGCTCCTAGACTCTGGAACGCTCTCCCTCTGGACATGAGGACGCTGAGGACACCTTTAGAAAGATGCTAAAGACCCATTTGTTTAGTAATATTATTGTTCATGGAATCGTCCCTCTGTACCTGCCCACACAGGTCAAAAGGTCAAATGATTCCCTGTTTAAAACAGCTCTTCCATCGCATGGATGTGCATCCCAACAGTCAGAACTCACAGACGCTCCTATTCCCTCCAGTGTGAGGCACTACGAGTGACTGATGAGGGTCAGGGGGGTCAGGGTAGTCCTGATAGTGGGTCTGAATGAGGTTGTTAGGGAGGGATAAGGTAGTGGCAGAGTTCAGGCTGTTGCTGTGCTCCAACAGTTGAGACAGGGCAGGACAAAAAATGACCTCCTGATGGCGTTGGGAGTGATTCTTACAAGAACCAATCAATAAAAGTGGGTGGTGACCTGCTCATGTGACGCTTGTGTTGATGATTACTGGGTCTCCTCCATGCTCATTTATCATGAATGAATCCCTCTGAGTAAAACACCTGATGACTCCTGAGTTGTTTCACAAAATGCGTGTGTGTGTGTGTGTGTGTGTGTGTGTGGGCAATATGTGTTATGGTTGTTATGGAGTTTAAGGTTATTATCTCTGTCTCTTGTGTCTTTGTCTTTGTCATCCTCCCCTTCGTCCGTCCTGGATTTTTGACCTTGGTTGCAGGAAGCATGTGACCTCAACTCCTTTTTCTGTGTTGCTGAACGTAGAGCCTTGCTTCATTGTGCTCGCTAAAGTGTGATCCTCCCTGCTAATTCCTTATTTCATTGACTAATTACCCACCAAAAATTAATACCTAATTGCTTTATTTGGCTGAAGTTTAAAAGACCATCATTCTGGTAGCAACAGTCTTTCTGCCTTGTAAACACGCTAAGCTAACGATGGCTTCTCCCTCTTGCTCTCCTCTCTCCTGCTCAGAGTGCCACATGTTTTGTTCCTCCTCTGCCTCCTTTAGTGATACTGATAAGTGTGTTAAATGTAGTTTTCTTGTTGTGTTGGAGGTGAGGCTTAGCGATGTTGAATTGGACCTGCAGCGGCTCTGCACCAAAAGCTGCGAGAGCTAGCCAGCCCTCATTAGCTGGTGCACACCACCTTAGCTTAGCTCCTAGCTTAGGTCCAACTAGCGCTCCCCCAGCAGCTCCCAAGCATCTAGGAGAGCACCAAGAAAAGTTGGGCCTAAGCTAGGATGTGCTTGCTCATGAAGAATTGTTGGGTGTAAATTCATTTAAGGAGTGTTGAACTGGACCTGTTCTACTTGTAAAGTGTAACTTTGGTTGTTATTTGGTACTTTACAGGGTGATGACTTGACTTCATTGCAGCTTTGACCTGAGCAGGTGTTCATCCTCATCTCAGTAACAGGGGACACTTTATCACACCAGTGGACAAACATCAGCATTCATCACCCAGCAGCTCCTCTGATCAACAGAATAAGTTAAAGTATTGTGGAGAAGGAGGCCCTACCTCTCACATGCTAAGCTAGCACTCTACCATTTGAGCTAATTCCCCTGTTAAGGAGCACAGCAGATGATGCATGTTGACCTTCATCATGGTTGAATGAGCGTCACCAGTACCGTAAATGACCAATTTGTAGCCCGGGCGTTTAAAAGAGACCAGGGGCCCGTTTCACAAAGCAGGTTTAGAGTGCTGCTCAGTAAAGTTGCCATGACTTGAGATTCTCTTCCTGCTGGGTCCATTTCAACATTCTTATCCTTCCTATCACTGGAGATAAAGTATCAGTCAGGGCTGTACTTGATTAGTACTGCATATAGTACACATCAGTCACTGCCATTACACAGTGGAATGGTAGTTGAAGTACTGTTTACCATCAAGCTGAAAACTGTTGTGGTCTTTGACAGTTCTCTTGTTTCTGAATGAAAATCCTGTGAAGGAGAATCATGGAGACATCCTAAAAATGGCTGAGGTCTCTGAGCTGCAGCAGGTCTGAGCTGCTTTTGATGCCCAGATGATGAGGAGGCAGTGAATGGTGGGTTTGGTGGAGCTGGAAAAAGGCTGCAGGTGGGGAGGGGTCTGCTGGTGTCAGGACTTCCTCTCCAGGTCTGAGGGCTTCCCCCTGCAGTTCCCACAAACACCACAACAGTCCTGGAACCCCTGCAGATGGTGGAGGACCATGATGACCCCGATGCACCATCAGGCCATCAAAAACCAGTCCTGATGGTCAAAAAGGTCCCTCCACTCATCCAGGCTCAACTCTAGAAGAAGCTTCTGGAACAGATGAGCAAACACTCTCATCTCTCTCAACACTCATGATGTAAACACACTGGCAAACCAACGTTTCCCACAATGTTGATTTTTACAATTTCCTTCAATGTTTGAAAAACATCAAAGTGGACAAAACCCAGATGGTCCAAACCTGTTTCCTGTCTCCTGCCATTGTGGAGAGCCTCTGTTCTGTCCTGCTGCTGTCCAGTTGTCTCTACTGAGCTCCTCTGCTGGTTCCACCTTGAAGAGGGTCTGAGCTAAAACTGAACCTTGGGGAACTTCAACCTTTGATCTCAGAGTTTTGTGTTTGATCTTAGAAGTCTTTGTTCTCTCAATGTCAAGTGTTTTATTCTTTTTGCTGTTTTCCCCACACTTGAAGGAGAGTTGTACCAATCAAGAACATCAGGCAGGAATGCACTCCAAACCAAACTGCTTTTTCTCGTTTTTATTTTTTCTTCATTTTTTCATCCACACCTACTGATCTTGGATCTGCTGCCCATTCCTGCCTGGTAAAAGAAGGAACCAGCACCTGGTTCTCCAGGCTGAATGAACTCCAGGACGTTGGCCAGCTTGCACCAGGCGCTGACCCAGGTCCTGCATGGGAGATACTGTCAGTTCTGTTCTGCCCTGCTCACAACCACAGGCTGGTGTTGAGGCCTGCAGCAACCAGGGCCCCAGTCACCAAGAGTATAAAGGCTGGTCATTGTGGCAGTGGGAGGAGTCAAAATGAAGACCAACCAATGTGAGCAGGACGTTCCTGGAGAAGTCAGAAGAACTTGACCATGTCTCCTACAGTACCCAGGAGGCCTGGGAGTTGTTGAAGGAAGCTCCAAAAGCAAAGAGCAGACAGGAGGATATCAAAAGAAAAGATCCAGACATAGTCCTCCTCTGAGTCCACAGACCTGAGCACCGCTGCTCTGACAACCACGTTACCTCCTGGTTATCAGGGTGAAGTCAATAAAATAATTAATAATAATAATAAAAGAAATAAATAATACTAAATCAAGGCCAGTTTAATAAATGGTAGAGCAGAGGAAGAGAGGTGGGCCCAGAACCCAGAGGTTGATGGATCAAAACCATCCTCTGCTCAAAGAAAGGAGCAAAATAAACCTGGTTATTTTGAAATGTGAATCTGTTAAAAAGAGGTGGAAATCAGAATTCAAACCATTGAGAGAGTTAATAACATTCTACTTTTCCACTGAAGCAAAAGAAGTCTTCAGAAGGTTTTAGTGATTCAACATAGCAGCTAAGTTTCCATTTCTATACTGATTGTCTGCAATGGTTCATGGGGGTGGAGCCTATCACAGCTGACATCAGGTGAGGAGGGGGTTCACCCTTGATGGGTCGCCAGTCCCTCCCAGGACCAACACAGACACAGACAGACAACCATTCACACTCACAGTCACACTTACAGTCAATTTAGAGTATCAATCAGCCTCGTCCCCTCTTGATGTCTTTGGACTGTGGGAGGAAGCTGGAGAACCAGAGAGAACCCACACAGGAACAGGGAGAACCTGCAGGAGGGGTGGAGATCGATGAGTCCTGGAGACGTTCAATAATGTCCACAACTTTGGCACCAGGAAGACAGCAGGTGATGGCACCTGGGAGTTCAACAGACCTGATGATTGAACCACCAATCACAAGGATTTCAGCCTCCATTGTAAACAGAGAGTTTAGATGAGAGAGAACCTGCTGTCAGCCTCACCAGTCAGGGCAGTGGCAGAGGCAGCAGAGTTGAATGAAGCAGGATCACCTGGCAGGTCTCAGCTGGAGGTGATGACATCACTGGCCTCAGTCCTCACCAGTGCTCTGCCTAGCAACAGGGACGATGGGGAGAAACCAGTAGAAGCACTCTGAGAGTTGGAGACAGCAGGAGAGAGACCACGACAGAGTCACCCATGGGAAACTGTTGTATCCACTCAGGACCGGCTGGACAGACACAGATCAAAGACAGAATTGATGATGATGTCATCAGGAGGCTTTGATAGTGTCTTTATTTGTACCTAGAATTCTGTCTTTGATCTCAGGAGGACATGAAAGAAACCCAATTGAGGAAAGTAGAGGAGAACATTCAGCTTCATTAGAAACACTTGAACTGTTGAACAGTAGAATTTGTTTGACACAGTTTACAACACTGAGTGACAGGATTGAAGAGGGAAGAGTTTTCTACTTTAAATTTAATTCTAACTTTAAACTGGAGATGAACATTTTTAGTAGTTCATATTCTAACATACAGAGGAAGTCATGACATTCCCTTTTTAAGAAAATAAAAAACATGTGAAGCTCCTCCCCCCAGCTCCAGATGGACAGACAGACATGAGAGTGGCCAGGAAGCAAAGAAGTGTTGTGCTCCTCTCCAGTGCTCTGGTGTTGTTGTGTTCTTCTCAGCTCCATCATGAAGACCTGCTGGCACTGGGCGCTGGTGGAAGTTTGCAGCTCTCACTGGAAAGTCCTGAGGCTCCTCCCACTCTGAAGCAGGCAGTTGCTCCCAGCCAGCCCTCACTTTCACTCTCTGGTGTAGGAGTGAAGAACAAAATCAGAATCAAGAACCATCACTCTTTCATTGGGGCTCCTTTCTCCTTGGTCTGATCCAGAAATTCAACAGCTTCTATCATTGATTTGACAGGAAATGTTGATGACACACTGGGATTTTTGTTCTCCTGCTGTCACTGTCAAGTGCCAGTTCAGATGTACTTGACGTTACAGAAAATCCAGCATGGTGGTGCAGTGGTCAGCACTGTGGCCTCACAGCAAGAAGGTTCCAGGTTCCAGTCCCGGCTCCAGCACAGGATCTTTCTGTGTGGAGTCTGCATGTTCTCCTGTTCCTGCGTGGGTTCTCTCTGGTACTCCAGCTTCCTCCCACAGTCCAAAGACATCAAGAGAGGATGAGGCTGACTGATACTCTAAATTGACTGTAGGTGTGACTGTGAGAGTGAATGGTTGTCTGTCTCTATGTGTTGGTCCTGTGATGGACTGGTGCCCTGTCCAGGGTGAACCACGCCCCTCGACCAATGTCAGCTGTGATAGGCTCCACCCCCCCATGAACCTTAACAGATAATCAGTGGAGAAATGGAAATTTAGCTGCTATGTTGAATCAGAAAAACCTTTTGAAGTCTACTTTTGCTTCAGTCAGAAAGTGGACTGTTGTTAACTCTCACAATGGTTGGTGATTCTGGAGGAAGACAAAATCCTTATGAACGTCTTTTTAACAGACACACATTTCTAAAGACACTTGTTCATTTTATTTTTCTTCTTCTAGCAGAGGATGGTTTTGATCCATCGACCTCTGGGTTCTGGGCCCAGCACGCTTCCTCTGCTCCTCTCTGCTCTACCATTGACTGAACAGTCCTTGTTTTAGGAGAGCAGGATTGTGACAAGAACAGGATTTTGAGTTTCAAATGTTTCACAATGACAGGCTCCAGCCCCCCCCCCCCCCACACACACACACACACAATCCTAAATAGGATAAGTAGACGAAAATGGATGGATGGATGTTTCCCAATGTGGCTCTGCAGCAGGAGGTCTTGTAGAAACAGGGACTGACCTGACACCAGCTCCCTCTGGAACAATGGTTCATTCATTCATCGGTGCCAGGAGGCCTAAAAACACAAAACACCAATTCAATCCAGGACCTTGGATCCTAAACTGAAACTCCATCACACGGTGGCTCTGCTGGGGCTCCCACAGGTGAGTGAGGCTGAGCTCCAGTCTGCTCTGAGGAGGCAGCAGACATCTGCACCACTCAGAGGTTTGGTTGGTGTCTTTGACAAAATCCCAACAAACTAAAATCCTGTTGAATCAGGAAGTTCTAGTTGAACTCTCATCCACGTCACATGACCAAGAAAACCTCCTCTTTCATTCAGACCAGAACAGACAAACATAGAAACATTGTTTCAGCTTCTGATCAAACAATAACATTTTCTTGATTGTTTGCCATGTTCTATTAATCAGACTGATGATCTCTGGATGTTCTAGGAGGGGGGTCTGTTTCTGATGAAGCCTGTTTGGTCTGGGGGGGTTAAGATGGTGGGGCTGTTTCAGTTCTAGTGCTGAAGGCTTTCACCATGACAGTCAGACTCTCCTCTGTCCTTCATGTTCCCTCAAATGTGCAGTGTGGACCTCACAAACTGAATTTAGCCTGAAAACTCTTCATGAAAAGCAGGAGACTCAGAGTCTCTGTGGTGCAATCGGTCTCAGCTGGAGGTGATGACATCACTGGCCTCAGTCCTCACCAGTGCTCTGCCTAGCAACAGGGACGATGGAGAGAAACTAGGAGAAGCACTCTGAGAGTTGGAGACAGCAGGAGGAGAGAGACCACGACAGAGTCACCCATGGGAAACTGTTGGATCCACTCAGGACCGGCTGCTCCAGAGAGGTCCAGGCACCTGGAGCCACTAGATCAGTTTGATCTTTGAGCAGCACAAAGTAGTTTGACACACAAAGAAGGTCGTCTGGAGAGAAGAGAGGAAGAGAAATCCGTCTCCCTTCTCCTCAACGGACGAACACAGGAGAGGACGGACATCAGATGGACAGAGAGCAACACTGCTGGACTCTCACAGCTGAGAGGGCGTCCAGCTGCAGCCAGGAGACAAACAGGGACGCTGCTTGAGGACATCATCCAGGAGGCTCTCCATGGTGTGGAGCTGGGGTCTCAGACTGGAAGCTCTGGCTGCTGAGTTGTCCAACCAGCCGTCACATCACCTCCTGAGCTCTCAGCCTCCTCTTGACCAGGTTCTGGATGCTGACTCAGCAGGAGACAGGAAAGTAATCAATGTTGAAGGAATTTCAAAGCGTCCATCAACCTGAAGGACAAACTCCTTCACTGTGTGGGAGGTTCAGAGTCCCTGGTTTGATTGCAGCTTTGACCTGAGCAGGTGTTCATCCTCATCTCAGTAACAGGGGGACACTTTATCACAGCAGTGGACAAACATCAGCATTCATCACCCAGCAGCTCCTCTGATCAACAGAACAAGCTGAAGTATTCTGAGAAGGAGGGCATGGATCCCTCTACCTCTCACATGCTAAGCTAACACTCTACCATTGGAGCTAAGTCCCTGCTAATGAGCAACAGATGATGGAGGTTGACCTTCATGCAGGGTTGGATGACCTTCACCAGTTGGAGCTTCTCTGGTTGACCAACATGTGGAATCTCTGTCAATACTCCAGTGGTGGTTTAAGTGATGACAATATGGGTTAGTGCCTGGGAGTGTGTGTGTGTGTGTGTGTGTGTGTGTGTGTGTGTCAGTGTTGTGGCAGGATGGCGCTACACTCCCCACCATGAGGGGCAGTGTAGCAGACGATAGTGAGTGGTCACCTAGAAGTAGACCTGGTCCGACCCTTCTCCGTCCTTTCCACTTCCTCTCCCTCCTTTACGGAGCCGACAGCCGTGCGTGGTGGCGTCTCGCTGGTCAGCAGATTGGTTAAAAACAAAGGTATGCATGCTTGCTCTGTTCCATTATTCAGTGTCATGGGCCCCGTGTTTACTCTGGTTTTGCTCCGTCCAGCGGTGTGGTGTTACCGGGAGCTGGGCTGTCTCCCTTGGGCCGGTGTGTGCGTGGTGCGCTTTCTGTGGGTAAGACGCGTAGTTGTCTGCCTTTCATATCAAGCTGCCGATGGTCTGTGGTGTTCTGATTATCCTCTCCCGGCCATCGTTTGTGTAGTCTGGGCTGCTGGCTTCCTCCTCCTGCCTCGTCTGACGCCACGATTCTGCTCTCCGGTAGGAAATGTTTATTCTTAGCTTTTGTTATTCTGTAATGACCTTCATCCACATTTTAATTAGGTTAACTTGTTTATTTTGCAGTGTGCAGCCGTCAATTGCCGCTGTGAGCCTCGCTGTTGTTTTGGTTTTTCCTCTTCTTCTCTTCTTCATTCTGGATTCTTGCTGATTCGGCTCATAACAGCTCTGATCCCAGTAACGGCGGTTAAAGCCGTGCACTACGGCCTTTATAAGAGCCTCAACGTGGGCCAAGAGAGGGCATCCCGACCCTCATCGGCGCTGAGCCATCCCCCTTGGAGACTGTTTTTTGATTAGAGGGGCAGGCATTTCCTTAATTACTTGAGTTTATTCCTTTTCTATTTGTTATTTCTTTCTTTGAATTATTATTGTTAGTTTTTGTGGGTTACATTTGATTTATTGTTTAGAACCCTTATTATTATTATTATTATTATTATTATTATTATTATTATATTATTATTATTGCCTTTTGCTCCCCATTTTGATCATTTGGATTTAAAATAGTTTCTGTTGGGTTATTTGTGGTAGTGATATTTAGTTCGTGTGTGAGGGTTGCCTTGATTTCATGTTTTTAATGGTGTTCTTTTCTTTTCTTTGACAGGTGTTGAGGGCCCAGAGCGGCAGCGGTCCCCCTGGTGGTGGTTCCTTATTCATGATTATTTTTTGGTTTGCTGTGTCACGGGTGCAGTGTAGTATTCTTTTTTGGATTCCTCCCCTTTTCGTTACCGCTGTCGTGGTAAGCCCCAGCCCTGTCCCCTTTTCCTTTCGGTAATTCCTCTTGCACTTCATTTCATTGATATTCATTTAGTCTGTTGCTCATTTTAAACTATTTTTCTAATAAAAGTATTTTTATAATTGGAAATCACTGTACTGTCCTGTTGTGTCTCTCGAACTGTGTGCCTTTGTTCAAATGGAAGCCTGGTCATTTTGAAATTTTGTTTATATCCTGGGGTGAAAGCCCCCAGGTGGCGTTGTTGGCAACTGTTCCCCACTGCTCGCCTTGCCACACTACGAACCTCAAAATAATGCGACAGTGATGTCAGAAGAATTGCAAATGAACTCAAAATGATGCTAACAGTAATGTAGTGATAGTTGCGAATAAACTCAGTGATGCTTACAGTAATGGAGTAACCGTTTCGAACAACCTCAAAGTGATGCTGACAGTCATGTAGTGAGAGTTGCTACGAACCTCAAAATAATGCAACAGTAATGTAGTAAGAGTTGCTACAAAACTCAGATTAATGTGATAGTGATGTCAGAAGAATTGCTAATGAACTCAAGATGATGCTAACAGTAATGTAGTGATAGTTGCTAATAAACTCAGTGATGCTTACAGTAATGGAGTAAGAGTTTCGAACTACCTCAAAGTGATGCTGACAGTCATGTAGTAAGAGTTGCTACGAACCTCAAAATAATGCTACAGTGATGTCGGAAGAATTGCTAAAGATCTCAAAATGATGCGACAGTGATTTAGTAAGAATTGCTAATGAACTCAAAATGATGCTAAAAGTAATGGAGTGAACGTTTCGAATAACCTCAAAGTGATGCTGACAGTAATGGAGTAAGAGTTGCTACGAACCTCCAAATAATGCGACAGTGATGTCAGAAGAATTGCTAATGATCTCAAAATGATGCTACAGTGATTTAGTAAGAATTGCTAATGAACTCAAAATGATGCTAACATTAATGGAGTGAAAGTTTCGAATAACCTCAAAGTGATGCTGACAGTAATGTAGTAAGAGTTAATACGAACCTAAAAATATTGCGAAAGTGATGTCGGAAGAAAAGCTTATGATCTAAAAATGATGCGACACTGATGTAGTAAGAATTGCTAATGAACTCAAACGGGTGCTAACAGTAATGGAGTGAAAGTTTCGAATAACCTCAAAGTGATGCTGACAGTCATGTGGTTTGAGTTGCGAGTAAATAAAAAATGATGCTGACAGTGATGTAGTAAGAGTTGCAACGAACCTCAAAATAATGCGACAGTAATGTAGTAAAAGTTGCTACGAACCTCAAAATAATGCGACAGTGATGTCGGAAGGATTGCTAAAGATCTCAAAATGATGCGACAGTGATTTAGTAAGAACTGCTAATGAACTCAAAATGATGCTAACAGTAATGGAGTGAACGTTTCGAATAACCTCAAAGTGATGCTGACAGTAATGGAGTAAGAGTTGCTACGAACCTCCAAATAATGCGACAGTGATGTCAGAAGAATTGCTAATGATCTCAAAATGATGCTACAGTGATTTAGTAAGAATTGCTAATGAACTCAAAATGATGCTAACATTAATGGAGTGAAAGTTTCGAATAACCTCAAAGTGATGCTGACAGTAATGTAGTAAGAGTTAATACGAACCTCAAAATATTGCGAAAGTGATGTCGGAAGAAAAGCTTATGATCTAAAAATGATGCGACACTGATGTAGTAAGAATTGCTAATGAACTCAAACGGGTGCTAACAGTAATGGAGTGAAAGTTTCGAATAACCTCAAAGTGATGCTGACAGTCATGTGGTTTGAGTTGCGAGTAAATAAAAAATGATGCTGACAGTGATGTAGTAAGAGTTGCAACGAACCTCAAAATAATGCGACAGTAATGTAGTAAAAGTTGCTACGAACCTCAAAATAATGCGACAGTGATGTCGGAAGGATTGCTAAAGATCTCAAAATGATGCGACAGTGATTTAGTAAGAACTGCTAATGAACTCAAAATGATGCTAAAAGTAATGGAGTGAACGTTTCGAAACACCTCAAAGTGATGCTGACTGTCATGTAGTAAGAGTTAATACGAACCTCAAAATAATGCTACAGTGATGTCGGAAGAATTGCTAAAGATCTCAAAATGATGCGACAGTGATTTAGTAAGAATTGCTAATGAACTCAAAATGATGCTAACAGTAATGGAGTGAACGTTTCGAATAACCTCAAAGTGATGCTGACAGTAATGTAGTAAGAGTGAATACGAACCTCAAAATATTGCGAAAGTGATGTCGGAAGAATTGCTAATGATCTAAAAATGATGCGACACTGATGTAGTAAGAATTGCTAATGAACTCAAACGGGTGCTAACAGTAATGGAGTGAAAGTTTCCAATAACCTCAAAGTGATGCTGACAGTCATGTGGTTTGAGTTGCGAGTAAATAAAAAATGATGCTGACAGTGATGTAGTAAAATTTGCTACGAACCTCAAAATATTGCGACAGTGATGTCGGAAGGATTGCTAAAGATCTCAAAATGATGTGACAGTGATTTAGTAAGAACTGCTAATGAACTCAAAATGATGCCAACAAGAATGTAGTGAAAGTTTTGAATAACCTCAAAGTGATGCTGACAGTCATGTAGTAAGAGTTAATACGAACCTCAAAATATTGCGACAGTGATGTCAGAAGAATTGCTAATGATCTCAAAATGATGCGACAGTGATGTCGTAAGAAATGCTAATGAACTCAAGATGATGCTAACAGTAATGTAGTGATAGTTGCTAATAAACTCAGTGATGCTTACAGTAATGTAGTAAGAGTTTCAAACAACCTCAAAGTGATGCTGACAGTCATGTAGTAAGTGTTTCAAACAACTTCAAAGTGATGCTGACAGTAATGTAGTAAGAGTTGCTACGAACCTCAAAATAATGCGACAGTGATGTCAGAAGAATTGCTAATGATCTCAAAATGATGCTACAGTGATTTAGTAAGAATTGCTAATGAACTCAAAAGGGTGCGAACAGCAATGGAGTGAAAGTTTCAAATAACCTCAAAGTGATGCTGACAGTCATGTGGTTTGAGTTGCGAGTAAATAAAAAATTATGCTGACAGTGATGTAGTAAGAGTTGCTACGAACCTAAAAAATAATGCGACAGTGATGTCAGAAGAATTGCTAAAGATCTCAAAATGATGCGACAGTGATTTAGTAAGAATTGCTCATGAACTCAAAATGATGCTAACATTAATGGAGTGAAAGTTGCTAATAAAGTCAAAGTGATGCTGACAGTAATGTAGTAAGAGTTGCTACGAACCTTTAAAGAATGCAACAGTAATGTAGTAAGAGTTGCTACGAACATCAAAATAATGCAACAGTGATGTCAGAAGAATTGCTAATGATCTCAAAATGATGTGACAGTGATGTAGTAAGAATTGCTTATGAACTCAAAATGATGCTAACAGTAATGGAGTGAAAGTTTCGAATAACCTCAAAGTGATGCTGACGGTCATGTAGTAAGAGTTGCTACGAACCTCAAAATAATGCGACAGTAATGTAGAAAAAGTTGCTACGAACCTCAAAATATTGCGACAGTGATGTCAGATGAATTGTTAAAGATCTCAAAATGATGCTACAGTGATTTAGTAAGAATTGCTAATGAACTCAAAATGATGCTAACAGTAATGGAGAGAACGTTTCGAACAACCTCAAAGTGATGCTGACAGTAATGTAGTAAGAGTTGCTACGAACCTCAAAAAAATGCGACAGTGATGTCAGAAGAATTGCTAATGATCTCAAAATGATGCTACAGTGATTTAGTAAGAATTGCTAATGAACTCAAAATGATGCTAACAGTAATGTAGTAAAAGTTGCTAATAAACTCAAAATGATGCTGACGGTAATGTAGTAAGAGTTGCTACGAACCTTTAAATAATGCAACAGTAATGTAAGAGTTGCTACGAACATCAAAATAATGCGACAGTGATGTCAGAAGAATTGCTAATGATCTCAAAATGATGCGACAGTGATGTAGAAAGAGTTGCTACGAACCTTTAAATAATGCAACAGTAATGTAGTAAGAGTTCCTACAAACATCAAAATAATGCGACACTGATGTCAAAAGAATTGCTAATGATCTCAAAATGATGCGACAGTGATGTAGTAAGAATTGCTTATGAACTCAAAATGATGCTAGCAGTAATGGAGTGAAAGTTTCGAATAACCTCAAAGTGATGCTGACGGTCATGTAGTAAGAGTTGCTACGAACCTCAAAATAATGCGACAGTGATGTAAGAAGAATTGCTAATGATCTCAAAATGATGTGACAGTGATTTAATAAGAATTGCGAATGAACTCAAAATGATGCTAACAGTAATGGAGTGAAAGTTTCTAATAACCTCAAAGTGATGCTGACAGTCATGTAGTAAGTGTTGCAACGAACTTCAAAATAATGCGACAGTAATGTAGTAAAAGTTGCTACGAACCTCAAAATAATGCGACAGTGATGTCGGAAGGATTGCAAAAGATCTCAAAATGATGCGACAGTGATTTAGTAAGAAATGCTAATGAACTCAAAATGATGCTAAAAGTAATGGAGTGAACGTTTCGAAACACCTCAAAGTGATGCTGACTGTCATGTAGTAAGAGTTAATACGAACCTCAAAATATTGCGACAGTGATGTCAGAAGAATTGCTAATGATCTCAAAATGATGCGACAGTGATGTCGTAAGAATTGCTAATGAACTCAAGATGATGCTAACAGTAATGTAGTGATAGTTGCTAATAAACTCAGTGATGCTTACAGTAATGTAGTAAGAGTTTCAAACAACCTCAAAGTGATGCTGACAGTCATGTAGTAAGTGTTTCGAACAACTTCAAAGTGATGCTGACAGTCATGTAATAGGTTGCTAATGAACTCAATTTAATGCTACTGTGATGTCGTAAGAATTGCTAATGAACTCAAAATGATGCCAACAGTAATGGAGTCAAAGTTTCGAATAACCTCAAAGTGATGCTGACAGTCATGTAGTAAGAGTTGCTACGAACCTCAAAATATTGCGACAGTGATGTCGGAAGAATTGCAAATGATCTCAAAATGATGCGACAGTGATGTAGTAAAATTTGCTACGAACCTCAAAATATTGCGACAGTGATGTCGGAAGGATTGCTCAAGATCTCAAAATGATGTGACAGTGATTTAGTAAGAACTGCTAATGAACTCAAAATGATGCCAACAAGAATGTAGTGAAAGTTTTGAATAACCTCAAAGTGATGCTGACAGTCATGTAGTAAGAGTTAATACGAACCTCAAAATATTGCGACAGTGATGTCAGAAGAATTGCTAATGATCTCAAAATGATGCGACAGTGATGTCGTAAGAAATGCTAATGAACTCAAGATGATGCTAACAGTAATGTAGTGATAGTTGCTAATAAACTCAGTGATGCTTACAGTAATGTAGTAAGAGTTTCAAACAACCTCAAAGTGATGCTGACAGTCATGTAGTAAGAGTTGCTACGAACCTCAAAATAATGCGACAGTGATGTCAGAAGAATTGCTAATGATCTCAAAATGATGCTACAGTGATTTAGTAAGAATTGCTAATGAACTCAAAAGGGTGCGAACAGCAATGGAGTGAAAGTTTCAAATAACCTCAAAGTGATGCTGACAGTCATGTGGTTTGAGTTGCGAGTAAATAAAAAATTATGCTGACAGTGATGTAGTAAGAGTTGCTACGAACCTAAAAAATAATGCGACAGTGATGTCAGAAGAATTGCTAAAGATCTCAAAATGATGCGACAGTGATTTAGTAAGAATTGCTCATGAACTCAAAATGATGCTAACATTAATGGAGTGAAAGTTGCTAATAAAGTCAAAGTGATGCTGACAGTAATGTAGTAAGAGTTGCTACGAACCTTTAAAGAATGCAACAGTAATGTAGTAAGAGTTGCTACGAACATCAAAATAATGCAACAGTGATGTCAGAAGAATTGCTAATGATCTCAAAATGATGTGACAGTGATGTAGTAAGAATTGCTTATGAACTCAAAATGATGCTAACAGTAATGGAGTGAAAGTTTCGAATAACCTCAAAGTGATGCTGACGGTCATGTCGTAAGAGTTGCTACGAACCTCAAAATAATGCGACAGTAATGTAGAAAAAGTTGCTACGAACCTCAAAATATTGCGACAGTGATGTCAGATGAATTGTTAAAGATCTCAAAATGATGCTACAGTGATTTAGTAAGAATTGCTAATGAACTCAAAATGATGCTAACAGTAATGGAGAGAACGTTTCGAACAACCTCAAAGTGATGCTGACAGTAATGTAGTAAGAGTTGCTACGAACCTCAAAAAAATACGACAGTGATGTCAGAAGAATTGCTAATGATCTCAAAATGATGCTACAGTGATTTAGTAAGAATTGCTAATGAACTCAAAATGATGCTAACAGTAATGTAGTAAAAGTTGCTAATAAACTCAAAATGATGCTGACGGTAATGTAGTAAGAGTTGCTACGAACCTTTAAATAATGCAACAGTAATGTAAGAGTTGCTACGAACATCAAAATAATGCGACAGTGATGTCAGAAGAATTGCTAATGATCTCAAAATGATGCGACAGTGATGTAGAAAGAGTTGCTACGAACCTTTAAATAATGCAACAGTAATGTAGTAAGAGTTCCTACAAACATCAAAATAATGCGACACTGATGTCAAAAGAATTGCTAATGATCTCAAAATGATGCGACAGTGATGTAGTAAGAATTGCTTATGAACTCAAAATGATGCTAGCAGTAATGGAGTGAAAGTTTCGAATAACCTCAAAGTGATGCTGACGGTCATGTAGTAAGAGTTGCTACGAACCTCAAAATAATGCGACAGTGATGTAAGAAGAATTGCTAATGATCTCAAAATGATGTGACAGTGATTTAGTAAGAATTGCTAATGAACTCAAAATGATGCTAACAGTAATGGAGTGAAAGTTTCTAATAACCTCAAAGTGATGCTGACAGTCATGTAGTAAATGTTGTAACGAACCTCAAAATAATGCGACAGTAATGTAGTAAAAGTTGCTACGAACCTCAAAATAATGCGACAGTGATGTCGGAAGGATTGCAAAAGATCTCAAAATGATGCGACAGTGATTTAGTAAGAACTGCTAATGAACTCAAAATGATGCTAAAAGTAACGGAGTGAACGTTTCGAAACACCTCAAAGTGATGCTGACTGTCATGTAGTAAGAGTTAATACGAACCTCAAAATATTGCGACAGTGATGTCAGAAGAATTGCTAATGATCTCAAAATGATGCGACAGTGATGTCGTAAGAATTGCTAATGAACTCAAGATGATGCTAACAGTAATGTGGTGATAGTTGCTAATAAACTCAGTGATGCTTACAGTAATGTAGTAAGAGTTTCAAACAACCTCAAAGTGATGCTGACAGTCATGTAGTAAGTGTTTCGAACAACTTCAAAGTGATGCTGACAGTCATGTAGTAAGAGTTGCTAATGAACTCAATTTAATGCTACTGTGATGTCGTAAGAATTGCTAATGAACTCAAAATGATGCCAACAGTAATGGAGTCAAAGTTTCGAATAACCTCAAAGTGATGCTGACAGTCATACTAAGTGTTGCTACGAACCTCAAAATAATGCGACAGTAATGTAGTAAAAGATGCTAATAACCTCAAAATATTTCGACAGTGATGTCGTAAGAATTGCTCTTGAACTCAAAATGATGCTAACAGTAACGTAGTGATAGTTGCTAATAAACTCAGTGATGCTTACGGTAATGTAGTAAGTGTTTCGAACAACCTCAAAGTGATGCTGACAGTCATGTAGTCAGAGTTGCTACGAACCTCAATATAATGCGACAGTAATGTAGTAAAAGTTGCTACGAACCTCAAAATATTGCAACAGTGATGTCGGAAGAATTGCTAATGAACTCAAAATGATGCTAACAGTAATGTAGTGATAGTTGCTAATTAACTCAGTGATGCTTACAGTAATGTAGTAAGTGTTTAGAAGAACCTCAAAGTGATGCTGACAGTCATGTAGTAAGGGTTGCTACGGACCTTAAAAAATGCAACAGTAAAGTAGTAAGAGTTGCTTCGAACCTCAAAATAATTGCGACAGTGATGTCAGAATAATTGGTAATGATCTCAAACTGATGGGACAGTGATGTCGTAAGAATTGCTAATGAACTCAAAATGATGCTAACAGTAATAGAATGAAAGTTTCGAATTACCTCAAAGTGATGCTGACAGTCATGTAGTAAGTGTTGCTACGAACCTCAAAATAATGCGACAGTAATGTAGTAAAAGTTGCGACGAACCTCAAAATATTGCGACAGTGATGTCGGAAGAATTGCTAATGAACTCAAAATGATGCTAACAGTAATGTAGTGATAGTTGCTAATCAACTCAGTGATGCTTACAATAATGTAGTAAGTGTTTCGAACAACCTCAAAGTGATGCTGACAGTCATGTAGTAAGAGTTGCTACTAACCTCAAAATAATGCTACAGTGATGTCAAGTAAGAGTAATGTAAGAGTCAAGTAAGAGTAATGTAGTAAGAGTTGAAACTAGAACAACAAAATGTCCTCTGATGGTTGTACAGGTTGGTTTGGTCCGTCCTCTCACTCATCATTAAAAGCCCTTATTACTCATCATTCATCCAATCTGACACTCACGTCTGCAGTGGGGAATTCCCGGCAGCCCGCGGCCCACATGGAAAAGTCTCGGCCAATCACGTGGGGCCTGCAGCGGCACCGACCACCAAATGACTCGCAGGTGTCACTCTCAGCTCCAACCTCATGGCAGGCACAAGGCAGGGCGCCGTTGTTGAAGAGAGCCCAAGAGACACAGCTGAGCTGAGACAGAATGGAGACGAAGGACAGGAGGGACGACAGAGAAAAAGGAAACGTTAGCGAGACATTTTAGGAAAATTAGTTTAGTGGGGAAAAGGTTCTTCGCCAAACTTGCTCAATGGAAGGACAACAAAAAACAAAGATCTTAAAAAGAAAATTTGCACAAAATGAAACCCTGCAAGAGAAAGTAAATCAAGAACTAAATATTCTTGAGGCTCAGGTCTTTAGTTCCAATGCTTGTAAATGACATCTGAATGCATTCACAACCCAAATCTGAGCAGACAGAAGCGTCCCAGTCAGGCCCAGTTTAGTTCCTCTAGAACATTCAGGGATACAGAACATGGACCAACTCAGGCTTGGAGACACCGACTTGACATGAAAGCTGTTGAGGCCACAGTTGCTGATGAAGTGGTCAGATTTCTCCAGTGGTTCTTGGTTCAGGGAGCTGGAGCTGGAGCTGCTCTCAGGCACCACCAGGACGTAATCCTGGAGAGACAGAAGGAAGAAGTCCAGGCCTGACAGAGGAGAAGGAGGCACAGAGTAGAAACAGCAGATACGTGTGGGGAAAGGGAGAGGGTATCAGTCCAGCAGAGGAGCAGGAAACCTACCACCACCGGGCTCTGCCTGCAGGAACCTGCAGGTGAGGAGGACCTGGTGGTCCGGCACATCCAGAATGATCTGGTTTTCAGACACCTGCACGTTTCGGCAGCCGTAAGCGTGGGGACAGAAGGAGGCGTTGGCGTGGCCTGAAAGACACAAACAACCATCTCCATTTGAATGTTTCTCAAACAGCCGGAGCAGGAAAGCTAAGATGAATCAAAGATCCTCCACCCTGCCAGATCCGACCCTGGTAATGTAGACCTGCACAGGGTGGGTGGGGTGGAGCGGCTGGTGGTGGTGGAGGATGAAGACGTATCTGCCCAAAGCCTGGACACGGTGGAGTCCACCGCAGCCTTCTGAGTAGAAGGATGAGAGCGATGTTCAATGGTACATGTTTTCTTTCCTGAACAGCCGATGTTTCCAATCACGAATCTCAGTCATGAGATTTGAACATCATGGAGGAGTTCAAAAGTGTCAAACTGGGCCGGTCTCCATTTTATGAGTCCGGAGACCGAGGATAAAACTCCAAGTCCCTGGTTCAGATTTGACTCGTCTGAATCCAAACACAGCAGCGTTCTTCCACCAGGCCAGATGAGTTGATCATGACAACAAGATATCTTCATGCTACTACAACACACAAACTCATCACCAGAAAAGACTTCATGGTGGAACAACAAATCTCCTCCCAATGGGAAAAACATTGAGTTGAACAATTAACTTTTCCATGATGACATGGAGAGCTTGGCAGCAGCAGCAGACTTCCATTGGGGGCTGATATGCCAGCTCCACTTAGCCTTCTTTGGAATGGTTTCATCTGGACATCACTGTCGCATTATTTTGAGGTTCGTAGCAACTCTTACTACATGACTGTCAGCATCACTTTGAGGTTGTTCGAAACACTTACTACATTACTGTAAGCATCACTGAGTTTCTTTGCAACTATCACTACATTACTTTTAGCATCATTTTGAGTTTATGAGCAATTTTCACGACATCACTGTAGCATTAAATTGAGTTCATGAGCAATTCTTACTAAATGAATGTCAGCATCACTTTGAGGTTGTTCGAAACTCTTACTACATTACTGTAAGCATCACTGAGTTTCTTAGCAACTATCACTACATTACTTTTAGCATCATCTTGAGTTCATTAGCAATTCTTCCGACATCACTGTCGCAATATTTTGAGGTTCGTAGCAACTTTTAATACATTACTGTCGCATTATTTTGAGGTTCGTAGCAATACTTACTACATGACTGTCAGCATCACTTTGAGGTTATTCGAAAGTTTCACTCCATTACTGTTAGCATCATCTTGAGTTCATTAGCAATTCTTCCGACATCACTGTCGCAATATTTTGAGGTTCGTAGCAACTTTTACTACATTACTGTCGCATTATTTTGAGGTTCGTAGCAACTCTTACTACATGACTGTCAGCATCACTTTGAGGTTGTTCGAAACACTTACTACATCACTGTCAGCATCACTGAGTTGATTAGCAACGATCACTACATTACTGTTAGCATCATTTTGAGGTTAGAAGCAACTGTTACTACGACTGACAGCAACACTTTTAGGTTGTTCGAAACACTTAATACATTACTGTAAGCATTACTGAGTTAATTCCCAACTATCACTACCTTACTGTTAGCATCATTTTGAGTTCATTAGCAATTCTTCCGACATCACTGTCGCAATATTTTGAGGTTCGTAGCAACACTTACTACATGACTGTCAGCATCACTTTGAGGTTATCCGAAACTTTCACTCCATTACTGTTAGCATCATTTTGAGTTCATTAGCAATTCTTCTGACATCACTGTCACATTATTTTGAGGTCCGTAGCAACTCTTACTACATTATTGTTGCATTATTTTAAGGTTTGTAGCAACTCTTACTACATTACTGTCAGCATCACTTTGATTTTATTAGCAAGTATCACTAAATTACTGTAAGCATCAGTGAGTTTCTTAGCAACTATCATTACATTACTGTTAGCATCATCTTGAATTCATTAGCAATTCTTCCGACATCACTGTCGCAATATTTTGAGGTTCGACGCAACTTCTACTACATTACTGTCGCATTATTTTGAGGTTTGTAGCAACACTTACGACATGACTGTCAGCATCACCTTGAGGTTATTCGAAACACTTACTACAATACTGTAAGCATCACTGAGTTGATTAGCAACTATCACTACATTCCTGTTAGCATCATTTTGAGTTCATTAGCAATTCTTCCGACATCACTGTCGCAATATTTTGAGGTTCGTAGCAACTCTTACTACATTATTGTTGCATTATTTTAAGGTTCCTAGCAACTCTTACTACATGACTTTCAGCATCACTTTGAGTTTATTAGCAACTATCACTACATTACTGTTAGCATCATTTTGAGTTTATGAGCAATTCTCACGACATCACTGTAGCATTAAATTGAGTTCATTACCAACTCTTACTAAATGACTGCCAGCATCACTTTGAGGTTGTTCGAAACTCTTACTACATTACTGTAAGCATCACTGAGTTTCTTCGCAACTATCACTACATTACTTTTCGCATCATTTTGAGTTTATGAGCAATTTTCACGACATCACTGTAGCATTAAATTGAGTTCATTAGCAATTCTTACTAAATGAATGTCAGCATCACTTTGAGGTTGTTCGAAACTCTTACTACATTACTGTAAGCATCACTGAGTTTCTTAACAACTATCACTGCATTACTTTTAGCATCATCTTGAGTTCATTAGCAATTCTTCCGACATCACTGTCGCAATATTTTGAGGTTCGTAGCAACTTTTACTACATTACTGTCGCATTATTTTGAGGTTCGTAGCAATACTTTCTACATTACTGTCAGCATCACTTTGAGGTTATTCGAAACTTTCACTCCATTACTGTTAGCATCATTTTGAGTTCATTAGCAATTCTTACTACATCACTGTCGCATCATTTTGAGATCATTAGCAATTCTTCCGACATCACTGTCGCATTATTTTGAGGTTCGTAAAATCTCTTACTACATTACTGTCAGCATCACTTTGAGGTTATTCGAAACGTTCACTCCATTAATGTTAGCATCATTTTGAGTTCATTAGCAATTCTTACTACATCACTGTCGCATCATTTTGAGATCATTAGTAATTCTTCCGACATCACTGTCGCATTATTTTGAGGTTCGTAGCAACACTTACTACATGACTGTCAGCATCACTTTGAGGTTGTTCGAATCTCTTACTACATTACTGTAAGCATCACTGAGTTTATTAGCAACTATCACTACATTACTGTTCACATCATCTTGAGTTCATTAGCAATTCTTACGACATCACTGTCGCATCATTTTGAGATCATTAGCAATTCTTACGACATCACTGTCGCATTATTTTGAGGTTCGTAGCAACTCTTACTACATGACTGTCAGCATCACTTTGAGGTTATTCCAAACTTTCACTCCATTAATGTTAGCATCATTTTGACTTCATTAGCAATTCTTACTTAATCACTGTAGCATCATTTTGAGAACATTCGCAATTCTTCTGACATCACTGTCGCATTATTTTGAGGTTCGTAGCAACTCTTACTACATGACTGTCGGCATCACTTTGAGGTTGTTCGAAACACTTACTACATTACTGTCAGCATCACTTTGACTTTATTAGCAACTATCACTACATTACTGTTAGCATCATTTTGAGGTTCGTAGCAACTCTTACTACATGACTTTCAGCATCACTTTGAGGTTATTCGAAAGTTTCACTCCATTACTGTTAGCATCATCTTGAGTTCATTAGCAATTCTTCCGACATCACTGTCGCAATATTTTGAGGTTCGTAGCAACTTTTACTACATTACTGTCGCATTATTTTGAGGTTCGTAGCAACTCTTACTACATGACTGTCAGCATCACTTTGAGGTTGTTCGAAACACTTACTACATCACTGTCAGCATCACTGAGTTGATTAGCAACTATCACTACATTACTGTTAGCATCATTTTGAGTTCATTAGCAATTCTTCCGACATCACTGTCGCAATATTTTGAGGTTCGTAGTAACACTTACTACATGACTGTCAGCATCACTTTGAGGTTATTCGAAACTTTCACTCCATTACTGTTAGCATCATTTTGAGTTCATTAGCAATTCTTACTACATCACTGTCGCATCATTTTGAGTTCATTAGCAATTCTTACTAAATCACTGTTGAATCATTTTGAGATCATTAGCAATTCTTCTGACATCACTGTCACATTATTTTGAGGTCCGTAGCAACTCTTACTACATTATTGTTGCATTATTTTAAGGTTCGTAGCAACTCTTACTACATTACTGTCAGCATCACTTTGATTTTATTAGCAAGTATCACTAAATTGCTGTAAGCATCAGTGAGTTTCTTAGCAACTATCATTACATTACTGTTAGCATCATCTTGAATTCATTAGCAATTCTTCCGACATCACTGTCGCAATATTTTGAGGTTCGACGCAACTTCTACTACATTACTGTCGCATTATTTTGAGGTTTGTAGATACACTTACGACATGACTGTCAGCATCACCTTGAGGTTGTTTGAAACACTTACTACATTACTGTAAGCATCACTTTGTTAATTCCCAACTATCACTACCTTACTGTTAGCATCATTTTGAGTTCATTAGCAATTCTTCCGACATCACTGTCGCATCATTTTGAGGTTCGTAGCAACTCTTAGTACATGACTGTCAGCATCACTTTGAGGTTATTCGAAACTTTCACTCCATTACTGTTAGAATCATTTTGCGTTCATTAGCAATTCTTACTCCATCACTGTCGCATCATTTTGAGTTCATTAGCAATTCTTCTGACATCACTGTCGCATTATTTTGAGGTTCGTAGCAACTCTTACTACATGACTGTAACCATCACTTTGAGGTTATTCGAAACACTTACTATATTACTGTTAGCATCACTTTCAGTTCACTAGCAATTCTTCCGACATCACTGTCGCAATATTTTGAGGTTCGTAGCAACTTTTACTACATTACTGTCGCATTTTATTGAGTTTCGTGGCAACTCTTACTACATTATTGTTGCATTATTTTAAGGTTCGTAGCAACCCTTACTACATGACTGTCAGCATCACTTTGAGTTTTTTCGAAACACTTACTACATTACTGTCAGCATCACTGAGTTTCTTCGCAACTATCACTACATTACTGTTAGCATCTTGTTGAGTTCTTTAGCAATTCTTACGACATCACTGTCCCATCAGTTTGAGATCATTACCAAGTCTTCTGACATCACTGTCGCATTAGTTTGAGATCTTTAGCAATTCTTCTGACATCACTGTCGCATTATTTTGAGATCTTTAGCAATTCTTCTGACATCACTGTCGCATCATTTTGAGTTCATTAGCAATTCTTACTACATCACTGTCGCATCATTTTGAGTTCTTTAGCAATTCTTACTAAATCACTGTCGAATCATTTTGAGATCATTAGCAATTCTTCTGACATCACTGTCACATTATTTTGAGGTCCGTAGCAACTCTTACTACATTATTGTTGCATTATTTTAAGGTTCGTAGCAACTCTTACTACATGACTGTCGGCATCACTTTGAGGTTGTTCGAAATTCTTACTACATTACTGTAAGCATCACTTTGAGGTTATTCGAAACGTTCACTCCATTACTGTTAGCATCATTTTGAGTTCATTAGCAATTCTTACTACATCACTGTCGCATCATTTTGAGATCATTCGCAATTCTTTTGACATCACTGTCGCATTATTTTGAGGTTCGTAGCAACTCTTGCTACATGACTGTCAGCATCACTTTGAGGTTATTCGAAACACTTTCTACATTACTGCAAGCATCACTGAGTTGATTAGCAACTATCACTGCATTACTGTTAGCATCATTTTCAGTTCAATATCAATTCTTCCGACATCACTGTCGCAATATTTTGAGGTTCGTAGAATCTTTTACTGCATTACTGTCGCATTATTTTGAGGTTCGTAGCAACTCTTAGTACATGACTGTAAGCATCACTTTGAGGTTATTCGAAACGTTCACTCCGTTACTGTTAGCATCATTTTGAGTTCATTAGCAATTCTTCTGACATGACTGTCGCATTATTTTGAGGTTCGTAGCAACTCTTACTACATGACTGTCAGCATCACTTTGAGTTTATTAGCAACTATCACTACATTACTGTTAGCATCATTTTGAGTTCATTAGCAATTCTTCCGACATCACTGTCACAATATTTTGAGGTCCGTAGCAACTTTTACTACGTTACTGTCGCATTATTTTGAGGTTAGTAGCAACTCTTTTTACATGACTGTCAGCATCACTTTGAGGTTATTCGAAACACTTACTACAATACTGTAAGCATTACTGAGTTGATTAGCAACTGTCACTACATTACTGTTAGCATCATTTTGAGTTCATTAGCAATCCTTCCGACATCACTGTCGCAATATGTTGAGGTCCGTAGCAACTTTTACTACATTACTGTCGCATTATTTTGAGGTTCGTAGCAACTCTTACTACATGACTGTCAGCATCACTTTGAGGTTATTCGAAACACTTACTACAATACTGTAAGCATCACTGAGTTGATTAGCAACTATCACTACATTCCTGTTAGCATCATTTTGAGTTCATTAGCAATTCTTCCGACATCACTGTCGCAATATTTTGAGGTTCGTAGCAACTCTTACTACATTATTGTTGCATTATTTTAAGGTTCCTAGCAACTCTTACTACATGACTTTCAGCATCACTTTGAGTTTATTAGCAACTATCACTACATTACTGTTAGCATCATTTTGAGTTGTTGAGAAATTCTCACGACATCACTGTAGCATTAAATTGAGTTCATTAGCAATTCTTACTAAATGAATGTCAGCATCACTTTGAGGTTGTTCGAAACTCTTACTACATTACTGTAAGCATCACTGAGTTGATTAGCAACTGTCACTACATTACTGTTAGCATCATTTTGAGTTCATTAGCAATTCTTACTACATCACTGTCGCATCATTTTGAGATTATTAGCAATTCTTCCGACATCACTGTCACATTATTTTGAGGTTCGTAGCAACTCTTACTACATGACTGTCAAAATCACTTTGAGGTTATTCGAAACACTGACTACATTACTGTAAGCATCACTGAGTTGATTAGCAACTATCACTACATTACTGTTAGCATCATTTTGAGATCATTAGCAATCCTTCCGACATCACTGTCGCATTATTTTGAGGTTCGTAGCAACTCTTGCTACATGACTGTCAGCATCACTTTGAGGTTTTTCGAAACACTTACTACATTACTGCAAGCATCACTGAGTTGATTAGCAAGTATCACTACATTACTGTTAGCATCATTTTAAGTTCAATATCAATTCTTCCGACATCACTGTCGAAATATTTTGAGGTTATTAGCATCTTTTACTACATTACTGTCGCATTATTTTGAGGTTCGTAGCAACACTTAGTACATGACTTTCAGCATCACTTTGAGGTTGTTCGAAACACTTACTACATGACTGTAAGCATCACTGAGTTTATTAGCAACTATCACTACATTACTGTTAGCATCATTTTGAGTTCATTAGCAATTCTTACTACATCACTTTTGCAATATTTTGAGGTTCGTAGCAACTCTTAGTACATGACTGTCAGCATCACTTTGAGGTTATTCGAAACTTTCACTCCATTACTGTTAGCATCATTTTGAGTTCATGAGCAATTCTTCCGACATCACTGTCGCAATATTTTGAGGTTCGTAACAACTCTTACTACATTACTGTCGCATTTTTTTGAGTTTCGTAGCAACTCTTAGTACATGACTGTCAGCATCACTTTGAGGTTATTCGAAATTTTCACTCCATTACTGTTAGCATCATTTTGAGTTCATTAGCAATTCTTACTAAATCACTGTCGAATCATTTTGAGATCTTTAGCAATTCTTCTGACATCACAGTCGCATCATTTTGAGGTTCGTAGCAACTCTTGCTACATGACTGTCAGCATCACTTTGAGGTTATTCGAAACACTTACTACATTACTGCAAGCATCACTGAGTTGATTAGCAACTATCACTACATTACTGTTAGCATCATTTTGAGATCATTAGCAATTCTTCCGACATCACTGTCGCATTATTTTGAGGTTCGTAGCAACTCTTGCTACATGACTGTCAGCATCACTTTGAGGTTTTTCGAAACACTTACTACATTACTGCAAGCATCACTGAGTTGATTAGCAAGTATCACTACATTACTGTTAGCATCATTTTAAGTTCAATATCAATTCTTCCGACATCACTGTCGAAATATTTTGAGGTTATTAGCATCTTTTACGACATTACTGTCGCATTATTTTGAGGTTCGTAGCAACACTTAGTACATGACTTTCAGCATCACTTTGAGGTTGTTCGAAACACTTACTACATGACTGTAAGCATCACTGAGTTTATTAGCAACTATCACTACATTACTGTTAGCATCATTTTGAGTTCATTAGCAATTCTTACTACATCACTGTCGCATCATTTTCAGATAATTAGCAATTCTTCCGACATCACTGTCGAATTATTTTGAGGTTCGTAGCAACTCTTAGTACATGACTGTCAGCATCACTTTGAGGTTATTCGAAACGTTCACTGCATTACTGTTAGCATCATTTTCAGTTCATTAGCAATTCTTACTAAATCACTGTCGCATCATTTTGAGATCTTTAGCAATTCTTCTGACATCACTGTCGCATTATTTTGAAGTTCGTAGCAACTCTTACTACATGACTGTTAGCATCACTTTGAGGTTGTTCGAAACACTTACTACATTACTGTAAGCATCACTGAGTTGATTAGCAACTATCACTACATTACTGTTAGCATCAGTTTGAGTTTGTTAGAAACACTTACTACATTACTGTCAGCATCACTATAACTTTATTAGCAACTATCACTACATTACTATTAGCATCATTTTGAGGTTAGTTGCAACTCTTAGTACATGACTGTCAGCATCACTTTGAGGTTATTCGAAACGTTCACTGCATTACTGTTAGCATCATTTTGAGTTCATTAGCAATTCTTACTAAATCACTGTCGCATCATTTTGAGATCTTTAGCAATTCTTCTGACATCACTGTCGCATTATTTTGAAGTTCGTTGCAACTCTTAGTACATGACTGTCAGCATCACTTTGAGGTTATTCGAAACGTTCACTGCATTACTGTTAGCATCATTTTGAGTTCATTAGCAATTCTTACTAAATCACTGTCGCATTTTTTTGAGATCTTTAGCAATTCTTCTGACATCACTGTCGCATTAATTTGAAGTTCGTAGTAACTCTTACTATATGACTGTCAGCATCACTTTGAGGTTGTTCGAAACACTTACTACATTACTGTAAGCATCACTGAGTTTATTAGCAACTATCACAACGTTACTGTTAGCATCATTTTGAGATCATTACCAATTCTTCTGACATCACTGTCGCATCATTTTGAGATTTTTAGCATTTCTTCTGACATCACTGTCGCATTATTTTGAGGTTCGTAGCAACTCTTACTACATGACTGTCGGCATCACTTTGAGGTTGTTCGAAACACTTACTACATTACTGTAAGCATCACTGAGTTTCTTAGCAACTATCACTACATTTCTGTTAGCATCATTTTGAGTTCATTAGCAATTCTTCCGACATCACTGTCGCAATATTTTGAGGTTCGTAACAACTCTTACTACATGACTGTCAACATCACTTTGAGGTTGTTCGAAACACTTACTACATTACTGTAAGCATCACTGAGTTGATCAGCAACTATCACTACATTACTGTTAGCATCAGTTTGAGTTTGTTCGAAACACTTACTACATTACTGTCAGCATCACTGAGTTTATTAGCATCTATCACTACGTTACTGTTAGCATCATTTTTAGATCATTACCAATTCTTCTGACATCACTGTCGCATCATTTTGAGATTTTTAGCAATTCTTCTGACATCACTGTCGCATTATTTTGAGGTTCGTAGCAACTCTTACTACATGACTGTCGGCATCACTTTGAGGTTGTTCGAAACACTTACGACATTACTGTAAGCATCACTGACTTGATAAATAACTATCACTACATTTCTGTTAGCATCATTTTGAGTTCATTAGCAATTCTTCCGACATCACTGTCGCAATATTTTGAGTTTCGCAGCAACTCTTACGACATGACTGTCAGCATCACTTTGAGGTTATTCGAAACTTTCACTCCATTACTGTTAGAATCATTTTGCGTTCATTAGCAATTCTTACTCCATCACTGTCGCATCATTTTGAGTTCATTAGCAATTCTTCTGACATCACTGTCGCATTATTTTGAGGTTCGTAGCAACTCTTACTACATGACTGTCACCATCACTTTGAGGTTATTCGAAACACTTACTACATTACTGTTAGCATCATTTTCAGTTCATTAGCAATTCTTCCGACATCACTGTCGCAATATTTTGAGGTTCGTAGCAACTTTTACTACATTACTGTCGCATTTTATTGAGTTTCGTGGCAACTCTTACTACATTATTGTTGCATTATTTTAAGGTTCGTAGCAACTCTTACTACATTACTGTCAGCATCACTGAGTTTCTTCGCAACTGTCACTACATTACTGTTAGCATCATGTTGAGTTCTTTAGCAATTCTTACGACATCACTGTCCCATCAGTTTGAGATCATTACCAAGTCTTCTGACATCACTGTCGCATTAGTTTGAGATCTTTAGCAATTCTTCTGACATCACTGTCGCATTATTTTGAGATCTTTAGTAATTCTTCTGACATCACTGTCGCATCATTTTGAGATCTTTAGCAATTCTTCTGACATCACTGTCGCATTATTTTGAGGTTCGTAGAAACTCTTACTACATGACTGTCGGCATCACTTTGAGGTTGTTCGAAACACTTACGACATTACTGTAAGCATCACTGACTTGATAAATAACTATCACTACATTTCTGTTAGCATCATTTTGAGTTCATTAGCAATTCTTCCGACATCACTGCCGCAATATTTTGAGGTTCGTAGCAACTCTTACTACATTACTGTCAGCATCACTTTGAGGTTATTCGAAACTTTCACTCCATTACTGTTAGCATCATTTTGAGTTCATTAGCAATTCTTACTACATCAATGTTGCATCATTTTCAGATCATTAGCAGTTCTTCTGACATCACTGTCACATTATTTTGAGGTTCATAGCAACTCTTACTACATTATTGTTGCATTATTTTAAGGTTCGTAGCAACTCTTACTACATGACTTTCAGCATCACTTTGAGTTTATTAGCAAGTATCACTACATTACTGTGAGCATCATTTTGAGTTGTTGAGCAATTCTCACGACATCACTGTAGCATTAAATTGAGTTCATTAGCAACTCTTACTAAATGACTGTCAGCATCACTTTGAGGTTGTTCGAAACTCTTACTACATTACTGTAAGCATCACTGAGTTTCTTAGCAACTATCACTACATTACTGTTAGCATCATCTTGAGTTCATTAGCAATTCTTCCGACATCACCGTCGCAATATTTTGAGGTTCGTAGCAACTTTTACTCCATTACTGTTGCATTATTTTGAGGTTCGTAGCAACTCTTACTACATGACTGTCAGCATTACTTTGAGGTTATTCGAAACACTTACTACATTACTGTAAGCATCACTGAGTTGATTAGCAACTATCACTACATTACTGTTAGCATCATTTTGAGTTCATGAGCAATTCTTCCGACATCACTGTCGCATTATTTTGAGTTTCACAGCAACTCTTACTACATGACTGTCAGCATCACTTTGAGGTTGTTCGAAACACTTACTACATTACTGTAAGTATCACTGAGTTGATTAGCAACTATCACTACATTACTGTTAGCATCATTTTGAGTTCATTAGCAATTCCCGACATCACTGTCGCAATATTTTGAGTTTCGCAGCAACTCTTACTACATGACTGTCAGCATCACTTTGAGGTTATTCGAAACTTTCACTCCATTACTGTTAGCATCATTTTGAGTTCATTAGCAATTCTTACTACATCACTGTCGCATCATTTTCAGATCATTAGCAATTCTTCTGACATCACTGTCACATTATTTTGAGGTTCGTAGCAACTCTTACTACATTATTGTTGCATTATTTTAAGGTTCCTAGCAACTCTTACGACATTACTGTCAGCATCACTTTCAGTTTATTAGCAACTGTCACTACATTACTGTTAGCATCATTTTGAGTATTTGAGCAATTCTCACGACATCACTGTAGCATTGAATTGAGTTCATGAGCAACTCTTACTAAATGACTGTCAGCATCACTTTGAGGTTGTTCGAAACTCTTACTACATTACTGTAAGCATCACTGAGTTTCTGAGCAACTATCACGACATTACTGTTAGCATCTTCTTGAGTTCATTAGCAATTCTTCCGACATCACTGTTGCAATATTTTGAGGTTCGTAGGAACTTTTACTACATTTCTTTCGCATTATTTTGAGGTTTGTAGCAACACTTACTACATGACTGTCAGCATCACTTTGAGGTTATTCGAAAGTTTCACTCCATTACTGTTAGCATTATTTTGAGTTCATTAGCAATTCTTCCGACATCACTGTCGAATTATTTTGAGGTTCGTAGCAACTCTTAGTACATGACTGTCAGCATCACTCTGAGGTTATTCGAAACGTTCACTCCATTACTGTTAGCATCATTTTGAGTTCATTAGCAATTCTTACTAAATCACTGTCGCATCATTTTGAGATCTTTAGCAATTCTTCTGACATCACTGTCACATTATTTTGAGGTTCGTAGCAACTCTTACTACATGACAGTCAGCATCACTTTGAGGTTGTTCGAAACACTTACTACATTACTGTTAGCATCACAGAGTTTATTAGCAACTATCACTACGTTACTGTTAGCATCATTTTGAGATCATTACCAATTCTTCTGACATCACTGTCGCATCATTTTGAGATTTTTAGCAATTCTTCTGACATCACTGTCGCATTATTTTGAGGTTCGTAGCAACTCTTACTACATGACTGTCGGCATCACTTTGAGGTTGTTCGAAACACTGACTACATTACTGTAAGCATCACTAAGTTTCTTAGCAACTATCACTACATTTCTGTTAGCATCATTTTGAGTTCATGAGCAATTCTTCCGACATCACTGTCGCAATATTTTGAGGTTCGTAGCAACTCTGACTACATGACTGTCAACATCACTTTGAGGTTGTTCGAAACACTTACTACATTACTGTAAGCATCACTGAGTTGATCAGCAACTATCACTACATTACTGTTAGCATCAGTTTAAGTTTGTTCGAAACACTTACTACATTACTGTCAGCATCACTTTAACTTTATTAGCAACTATCATTACATTACTATTAGCATCATTTTGAGGTTAGTTGCAACTCTTGGTACATGACTGTCAGCATCACTTTGAGGTTATTCGAAACGTTCACTGCATTACTGTTAGCATCATTTTGAGTTCATTAGCAATACTTACTAAATCACTGTCGCATCATTTTGAGTTCATTACCAATTCTTCTGACATCACTGTCGCATTATTTTGAGGTTCAAAGCAACTCTTACTACATGACTCTCAGCATCACTTTGAGGTTATTCGAAAGTTTCACTCCATTACAGTTAGCATCATTTTGAGTTCATTAGCAATTGTTACGACATCACTGTCGCAATATTTTGAGGTTCGTAGCAACATTTACTACATTACTGTCGCATTATTTTGAGGTTTTTAGCAACTCTTACTACATGACTGTCACCATCACTTTGAGGTTATTCGAAACTTTCACTCCATTACTGTTGGCATCATTTTGAGATCATTAGCAATTCTTACTACATCACTGTCGCATCATTTTTAGATCATTAGCAATTCTTCTGACATCACGGTCACATTATTTTGAGGTTTGTAGCAACTCTTACTACATTACTGTCAGCATCACTTTGAGTTTATTGACAACTATCACTACATTACTGTTAGCATCATTTAGAGTTTATTAGTAATTCTTACGACATCACTGTAGCATTAAATTGAGTTCATTAGCAACTCTTACTAAATCACTGTCAGCATCACTGTGAGGTTGTTCGAAACTCTTACTACATTACTGTAAGCATCACTGAGTTGATTAGCAACTATCACTACATTACTGTTAGCATCATTACGAGTTCATTCGCAATTCTTACGACATCACTGTCCCATCAGTTTGAGATCATTACCAATTCTTCTGACATCACTGTCGCATTATTTTGAGGTTCAAAGCAACTCTTACTACTTTACTGTTGCATTATTTTAAGTTTCGTAGCAACCCTTACTACATGACTGTCAGCATCACTTTAACTTTATTAGTAACTATCACTACATTAGTATTAGCATCATTTTGAGGTTAGTAGCAACTCTTACTACATGACTGTCAGCATCACTTTGAGGTTGTTCGAAACACTTACTACATGACTGTCAGCATCACTTTGAGGTTATTCGAAAGTTTCACTCCATTACTGTTAGCATCATTTTGAGTTCATTAGCAATTCTTACTGCATCACTGTCGCATCATTTTCAGATTATTAGCAATTCTTCCGACATCACTGTCGCATTATTTTGAGGTTCGTAGCAACTCTTAGTACATGACTGTCAGCATCACTTTGAGGTTATTAGAAACGTTCACTCCATTACTGTTAGCATCATTTTGAATTCATTAGCACTTCTTACTAAATCACTGTCGCATCATTTTGAGATCTTTAGCAATTCTTCTGACATCACTGTCGCATTGTTTTGAGGTTCAAAGCAACTCTTACTACATGACTGTCACCATCCCTTTGAGGTTATTCAAAACACTTACTACATTACTGTTAGCATCATTTTAAGTTCATTAGCAATTCTTCCGACATCACTGTCGCAATATTTTGAGGTTCGGAGCAACTCTTAGTACATGACTGTCAGCATCACTTTGAGGTTGTTCGAAACTCTTACTACATTACTGTCAGCATCACTTAGTTCATTAGCAACTATCACTACATTACTGTTAGCATCATTTTGAGTTCATTAGCAATTCTTACGACATCACTGTAGCATTAAATTGAGTTCATAAGCAACTCTTACTAAATGACTGTCAGCATCACTTTGAGGTTGTTCGAAACACTTACTCCATTACTGTAAGCATCACTGAGTTAATTAGCAACTATCACTACATTACTGTTAGCATCATTTTGAGTTCATTAGCAATTCTTCCAACATCACTTTCGCAATATTTTGAGGTTCGTAGCAACTCTTACTATATTACTGTTGCATTATTTAAAGGTTCGTAGCAACTCTTACTACATGACTGTCAGCATCACTTTGAGGTTATTCGAAACTGTCACTCCATTACTGTTAGCATTATTTTGAGTTCATTAGCAATTCTTCCAACATCATTTTCGCAATATTTTGAGGTTCGTAGCAACTCTTACTACATTACTGTCGCATTATTTTGAGGTTCGTAGCAACTCTTACTACATTACTGTAAGCATCACTGAGTTTCTTAGCAACTATCACTACATTACTTTTAGCATCATTTTGAGTTTATTCGCAATTCATAGACATCACTGTCGCATTATTTTGAGTTCATTAGCAACTCTTACTAAATGACTGTCAGCATCACTTTGAGGTTGTTCGAAACTCTGACTACATTACTGTAAGCATCACTGAGTTAATTAGCAACTATCACTACATTACTGTCAGCATCATTTTGAGTTCATTAGCAACTATCACTACATAACAGTAACTCTTACTACTTTACTGTTGCATTTTTTTAAGGTTCGTACTGTGGCAAGGCGAGCGGTGGGGAACAGTTGCTGACAACGCCACCTGGGGGCTTTCACCCCAGGATATAAACAAAATTTCAAAATGACCAGGCTTCCACTTGAACAAAGGCACACAGTTCGAGAGATACAACAGGACAGGACCGTGATTTCCAATTATAAAAATACTTTTCTTAGAAAAATAGTTTAAAATGAGCAACAGACTAAATGAATACCAATGGATATAATAAGGAGTGCAAGACGAATTACCGAAAGGAAAAGGGGACAGGGCTGGGGCTTACCACGACAGCGGTAACGAAAAGGGGAGGGATCCAAAAAAAACTACACTGCACCCGTGACACAGCAAACCAAAAAAACATGAATAAGGAACCATCACCAGGGGGACCGCTGCCGCACTGGGCCCTCCACACCTGTCAAAGAAAAGAAAAGAACACCATCAAAAACATGAAATCAAGGCAACCCTCACACACGAACTAAATATCGCTACCACAAATAACCCAACAGAAACTGTTTTAAATCCAAATGATCAAAATGGGGAGCAAAAGGCTATGATAATAATAATAATAATAATAAGGGTTCTAAACAATAAATCAAATGTAACCCACAACAACTAACAGTAATAATTCAAAGAAAGAAATAACAAATAGAAAAGGAATAAACTCAAGTAATTAAGGAAATGTCTGCCCCTCTAAGTAAAACCGGTCTCCAAGGGGGATGGCTCAGCGCCGATGAGGGTCGGGATGCCTTCTCTTGGCCCACGTTGAGGCTCTTATAAAGGCCGTAGTGCACGGCTTTAACCGCCGTTACTGGGAGCAGAGCCGTTATGAGCCGAATCAGCAAGAATCCAGACTGAAGAAGAGAAGAAGAGGAAGAACCAAAACAGCAGCGAGGCTCACAGCAGCAATTGACGGCTGCGCACTGCAAAATAAACAAGTTAACCTGATTAAAATGTGGATGAAGGGCATTACAGAATAACAAAAGCTAAGAAAAAACATTTCCTACCGGAGAGCAGAATCGTGGCGTCAGACGAGGCAGGAGGAGGAAGCCAGCAGCCCAGACTACACAAACGATGGCCGGGAGAGGATAATCAGAACACCACAGATCATCGGCAGCTTGATATGAAAGGCAGACAACTACGCGTCTTACCCACAGAAAGCGCACCACGCACACACCGGCCCAAGGGAGACAGCCCAGCTCAAGGGTACCACCACACCGCTGGACGGAGCAAAACCAGAGTAAACAGGGGGCCCATGACACTGAATAATGGAGCAGAGCAAGCATGCATACCTTTGTTTGTAACCGATCTGCTGACCAGCGAGACGCCACCACGCACGGCTGTCGGCTCCGTAAAGGAGGGAGAGGAAGTGGAAAGGACGGAGAAGGGTCGGACCAGGTCTACTTCTAGGTGACCGCTCACTATCGTCTGCCACACTGCCCCTCACGGTGGGGAGTGTGGCGCTATCCTGCCACAACACACACACTCACACACACACACACACACACACACTGAGACACGCAGCAGCTCACAGTAACTGCCTCAGTCACACAGCAGATAGACTCCTTTCTATAACAAGATAAGCAGTAGAAAATGGATGGAACTGATGAACAGGTGATTTGTCCAAAAGTCAACATCAGATTCATTTCCAATCTGTGGAAGCAGTTTCATCTTGAGGTTCCAGGTAAGAACAGCCAGCTGTGGGCTGACACACATCTCTTCAGGAGCACTTCTATGCTCCAAACTTGCCAGGTTGAATTGTGTCTGTATTCTGAGGGCAGCAGGAGGACGGAGGAGTGAGGACACACACATTTGGAACTGAGAGCAGCTGTGTGTGGGATTTCCCCAGCAAAGATGAAACCAGCTCCTTCATGCTGGCTATGAAGGCTCACAGTCACGCTGACCCAGCTATAAATACTTTGATATGCAACAGACTGGTTTCTCTTCTGGTAGTTTGTTATCAACTGTTGTCACATTTAATGATCAATTTAGCTGGTAAGATGAAGGCTCCAAAGGACCAGCTGGAGATGCCGGGGATTGAACCCGGGGCCTCATACATGCAAAGCATGCGCTCTACCACTGAGCTACACCCCCTCTGTCAGAGTCACTGTTTAACTGATGCAGCAACACAAACACAGACACAACATTTTTATTCTTCATTTTAGGGATAAAAAGGAAGTCAGCCTGTGATCTCAAAGGCTCTGTGATCTCAGTAGTTTCACTGTGATGTCAGCCCACACAGCCTTAGACCACAGAGGCAAGTCAGGCTCCAGGAAGCTGAGGCTGCTCCGTTCTCAGTCCAGTCCAGAGTGAAGGTTTCCCTCTCAGAAGCTTTCCAATCCAGCCCAGATCCTCTGTGACTAGCAGGAGTCTTTGACCAGGAAATGAGAATTATATTGAACGTCTGCTCATCCTCAGAATGAAGTAAAAGTATTTGTGTTCCTAAAATAATGTACAGATGTTAAGATCAATTATTAACATTGATTGACAGCTCTAAACTGACCCATCATCACTATACAGTTGCAAACTGATGACTGAAATATTTAGAAATCCACAGATGCTCATAACAACTGGTAGTACAAGTACACAGTAGAGACGACTGTAGGAAGTAGCAGTTGTGAGCCTTGAAGAAAATGCAGTAAAGACAGGAAGCCCCATCACATTGTCAGTGTTTCAGTGACTGGCATTGTGAAGAGACTGAGACAAAGTCAGTTATGAATGGAGGGCTGAGTTGGAGCAGAGGGGTGCAGGATCCTGGGGGTGGACTGTCTTTAGGGGGCTGAGGTGTCTGGTGGTCTTGGTGGACCCTCTGCATCTCAAGCTGAGACCACAGAGTCCTGTGTTCTTGAGTCATTGTCTATAGTCTCTGTTGTTGGAGAGCTCACTGTGGTCCCTGGTCTAGAGGCTAGGATTCGGCGCTTTCACCGCTGCGGCCCGGGTTCGATTCCCAGTCAGGGAATGAGTTATTTAGAGGTTGAGGGAGAGGTGATCAGGTGGTCCACATGATGGTGGAGGTGATGAACTGTGAATCCATCATGGCTCCACTCTCACCCCCATTGTAGTGTTCTTGGTTCACTCTGCCATGGCCCCATGTTGAAGGGTGACTGTCTCATTCAGGTTCAACCCTTTGTTAGACTCTATTAAGTCACTGACTGCTGCAAGGACAAACTCTGTAAAGTATATCCATGGTGAGGCCTCCCTCAGGAACTAGAACACCAAAGATGAACTGCACTTCATCCGTGAAGCTCAGTTGTGTTGGTGTTCTATGAAGTACTGCCTTCAGAAAGGCACCAAGGCTGTCTTGTTGGTCCTCACTGTCCAGGTAGACAGGCTCAGGAAGAGGATCACACAACTAAAATACAGTACAAATAAATACATCCATCCATACATTGTGTTCCGCTTATTCCTACACATTAAGGGTCGCGGGGGGGCTGGAACCTATCCCAGCGTCAACGGGCGAGAGGCAGGGTTCACCCTGGACAGGTCGCCAGTCCATCACAGGGCCAACACACAGAGACGAACAACCATTCACACTCACATTCATACCTACGGTCAATTTAGAGTAGTCAAAGTACAAATACATATTTATTTTTAAGAATCAATGTATTCCAAGTACGTTCAGGAAAAAACTAACCAAAATGTTCTTAAAAAAACAAAACAAAAATGTTCTTAAAAAACAAAACAAAAATGTTCTTAGCAAAAACCTCTTCGCCGTGTGTGTACCGCACATCTGTAAAGTGAGTGTGTGAGAGTGTGTGAGCGTAAGTGTGTAACAGTCAGTGAGCGTGACAAGAACTCCTGAAACGCTTCATCAAAGTGCTTTCAAATCTTGTTCAACTGCAACATCGTCCATTCAAACCTGACCTCATCGGTTTGGCATTGTGAAGTTTGTCACTTCAAATCTTCATTCAAGACAATTTCACCTTTAATGCGTGGACTTTGGGGGACAGTTGAAGTCCATCCAGATCCAAGAGAAGTTTTTGAAACACTTCAGAAGTGTAGCACAGTCGTGGGGGACATGCAAGGTTGAGGGCACCCATCAGTCCCATTAGCAGTGCACAGGCCTGGGCAGCATTCCTGCATGTAGGCAAAGTCAGAGTAGTCAAAAAAGTACATCCAACTCTGTAGCGCCACCTACGTAGAATACCAATGTTTGAGATCCTGCTTGTTCAGCATGAATGTTCCAGCAGTGGTCACCTACCTGTGTACTTTCCAACAGTCACCAGTCGCTCTTGGTGCCACCCCTGCTTGCACCAGTGTCTCCAACAGTGTCTCCAACAGTGTCTCAGCAGCGCCCGTGATCTTAGCAGGACTGATGAGCCTGTGGTTCAGGAACAGGTCCTTTCTAATTGTGCAGATGAGGTTTCTGTTCCAAAGCCTGGACCGTATGTTTTCATGATCTCTTTCAAAATAGTCATCAGGTATTTCCTCCCCACGTGTGGTTGCTCTCACATGAATGCTTCATCACCAGTCATCAGTCCACTGTGTGTTCATGGCAGCATTGAGCAGCAGTCAGACAGCAGTTCTTAGACGCTCCATGAGTTTGGCTGAAAGTTCCCAATCCATGAACCCGTCTTCATGATCCAGGTATGGTCCTGCACACCCTGAAGCTTCCTCTGGTGGAGATTCCAGCTGCCTGGCCTCCATCTCTGAATACACTCACTGGCCCTCAGCTTGTTTTGTTCCATACAGTCAAAGAGAAGCAGAAATAACATCACCATTAAACAGAGGTCAAACAGCCAGAGCAGCTCAAAGGCAGGGTTGGGGTTCCTCACCCCTCCTCCCCTAAAACAGAAGGCACGTGGTCAATCTGGGTGTTTGAAAGCAAAGGTCATGGGCTAGAAGTTTTAGTGGTTTACTCAATCAAATATTTATTTGTTCATGATATGATCATACAGAGAGGCTCACCGGACTTTTCCTCAACAAAAAAAGGTTTCAAATGTTGAAAAGCACACTAGTAATTTATCATCGCATCAGTTAAAGACAACAATACATAAAGAAATTGCTTACCGTTGCAATCGGCCATTTTCCAAAAAACAAAGACTTCTCTCCTGGTGAAAAGAAAAGAAGAGTCGTACGGTCCTCTGAGGTCCTGTTGTGTCTTTTGGTCAGAGACAAAGTGTGTGCCAAGTCGGCTGTGATGAATCTACCAGTAAACCAGGGGTTGGGTTCCCCACACCTTCCTCCCCTCAAACAGAAGGCCAGACGTGTGACTTGGAACACCAAACAGGACCAATGGTCTGTGTGAGGCTTGAGGGAGGACATGTCTGTCTTCTTGCAGTAGTTACTTTCCCTGGTGAGTAGTTACTTTCAGAGTGGAGGAACTCAGGTACTATCTCAGTTACATTTTGGCAGAAGTAACTAGTAACTATAACTACCTACTTTTGCAAAGTCCCGTGCCAGACACTGAACATGAGACACTTGCGGTCTCTTGGTGTGACAATCAGCCGCTCTGTGACAGCAGTGGAGACACCAGCAGACAGGGCGGAACCAACTGGAGCAGAGGAGCAGGAAGTAGCCCCACAAGAGCCCTCCCTCCCTCTCATTCTTTCTCTCTCTCTCTCTCTTTTGTCTTTTCTTCTTTCTATTTATTTGCCTTCTGCTGTCTGTCCTTTCCTGCTCTCGTTTAAAAACCAACCACAGCAGACGTCCGTTCCCATGATGAAAATTAATATAAAAGATAGATTTGTTTTCCTCTTAAGTTTAGAAGCATTTTCAGATTCATGAAAAGATCATCAATCAGTGTCGTATTTCAGACAGACTTCTGGTCCGTGAGGACGAGGAATCCAGGACAGATCCACAGAACTCCAACTGCCATCTTTGATGATTCCTTCTCAGTCTGTAGGGTGGAGAGATCCTCCTGAGTCAACGAGCCCTTTTAGGATCCACCTCCATTTATGGATGGAATTTATACAGCATCCACTCACCAGTGGAGTCTGATATTCAACAATACAGATTCCCAAGTCACTGTCCAACACTGGCTGGAGCAGCAGAGCTGGCAAAATGTCATCTTTTCTGTCATTGTTTCAAAATGTCCTCACTAAGATGGTTATTAATTCCTCATT
Organism: Aulostomus chinensis; assembly: GCF_037954235.1. NCBI lineage: Eukaryota > Metazoa > Chordata > Actinopteri > Syngnathiformes > Aulostomidae > Aulostomus > Aulostomus chinensis. The sequence goes on along the minus strand of NC_141320.1, from coordinate 13,098,848 downwards.
CTCAGCTGCTACAGCCTTTAAAGAAAACCTTTGACTGGTGGCTCTAACAAAGATCAGATGTTGTCTCCTCTAGAACATCAAAATGATAATAATAAAGATAAGAATAAAGATAATTTGGTGAATTTCAGTCTCCTACACATGTGTGTGAATGTGGTTGTTGTGGCCGAGTGGTGAAGGCGATGGACTTGAAATCCATTGGGGTCTCCCCGCGTAGGTTCGAGTCCTGCCAACAACGTTCAACTGTTGATGGTCCATATCAGACCTCTTCCCCTACTTTGTGCTCCAGTTGTCTCCTCATCAGGCACCACAGGATCCAGGAGTCAAAGCAAATCATGAGTGACTTTAAAAATGGCCATCAAACACAAAATAAAGCTTGAAATAAGTTTCAAATTTAATTTTATGTTGACATGTTTCATCCATTTCACCTCCACACTGTCCTTCATCACAACATTTAACATCAGGACTGCTCCCAGATCAGCTCCATGATCAGAGATCAAAGACTGAAGCAGGAGATCAATGCTCAGAACCCCGAGATCAAAGACTGAATTCAGAGATCAAACACAGAATTCAGAGATCAAACACAGAATTCAGAGATCAAACACAGAATTCAGAGATCAAAGACATAACCTATGGAGGCTACACCCCCCCCCCCCCAACAGTTTCCATTTCAGTCAAATCAATTTTATTTTTTTAGTGCCAAATCACAACAACAGTGATCTCATGACACTCTACAAGAAGAGCAGGTCCAGCACCTCAGTCCTTCCATCAGTTAACACCCAACAATTCTCCATCAGCAAGCACATCCATCAACAGTAGTGACTAAAACCTTCTTTTAACAGGCAGGAACGTAGAGCAGATCCAGGATCAGTGGGGACTGATGTCTGCTTTGACCCCCTGGTGAAAGAATATGTCCTTTCTTGTCTCCTGTCTTCCTCCAGAAAGGTGGCAACCTGATAGCAAACAAACCCATCCTCTGAACTAGGAGTCTCAGTTGAGGCTCCATCTGAAACCAAAGACTTTGGATGAATGACTATCAACCTCCATTCTTTGTTGGACTAAACATTCATTAGTTAGCAGGCAGCTAAGCTACCTGTGGTCAAACCTGCAGCTGATGGAACACAGTAAGAGCAGGCTAGCTAACATTCAAGTTTGATTTATGAATGGAAAGAACCAGAGACAAATAGAATGACATCATCAAGACAAAACCTGGTGCTTACAAAGGTGAGGTGAACAATTTTAACAGTCAATCCCAAATTTAGGCCTGAAGTTAGAAAATAATATTAGCCAGTTAGCAATGTTAGCGTATTCTGCCCAAGTAGAAGACATGATTTGTTTATCTGGATGAAATAAAAATGGATGAAAACGTCCAGAGCATCCCTCCCAAATCTGATTTCTTCAACTGAAAGAACGCTAACATTTCTAGATTCATTCCCTCCAGTAAGGTCTCATTTCCAGCTCTGTTCTCCCTCCACTACTGTTCAGTGTAGTATTTATTTTACTGACTACTTCATTGACAGGTGGTAAAAATGTCTGGTGTTTCCTGAACTTAACTGAGTGCTGCTCAGTAAAGTTGCCATGACTTGAGATTCTCTTCCTGCTGGGTCCATTTCAACATTCTTATCCTTCCTAGCATTGGAGATAAAGTATCAGTCAGGGCTGTACTTGATTAATACTGCATATAGTACACATCAGTCACTGCCATTACACAGTGGAATGGTAGTTGAAGTACTGTTAGCAGCAAGCTGAAAACTGTTGTGGTCTTTGACAGTTCTCTTGTTTCTGAATGAAAATCCTGTGAAGGAGAATCATGGAGACATCCTAAAAATGGCTGAGGTCTCTGAGCTGCAGCAGGTCTGAGCTGCTTTTGATGCCCAGATGATGAGGAGGCAGTGAATGGTGGGTTTGGTGGAGCTGGAAAAAGGCTGCAGGTGGTGAGGGGTCTGCTGGTGTCAGGACCTGAGTCGTTGGGTCACAGTCCAAATCCATCTTTGTCATCATGACAGCTGGACTCCCACAACATTCGGAGGATGATAGTGGCCTGGGTCTGTCCCTGACTCAAGATGTTTTGTGTCTGACCTGAGCAACAGACTGCAACGTGGTAAGTACAGCCTCAAGATTTGCACAATAGAAGTCAATTGTCTCCCTCCTTTAATCCACTCTCAGGTATCCACTATACATTACAGGAGAGTTTGATGGCCTTCTGCTGGGTGACAGGGGTTCCCCATGCCAACACAGGCTGCTGACCCCTTACCCGCACCCTGAACCAGGCCCCCAACAGAACTTCAACTGGGCTCACTGCAGGACCAGAGGTGGAGATGACCACAGGCCTGCTAAAAGCCCGTTTCCAGTGCCTAGGTCACCTCAGGGTGTCCCCTGAGAGGGCCTGTGATATTCTTGTGGCATGTGTTCTTCATAACATTGCCACTATGAGAGGAGAGCAACACCCTGCCCTACAAATGGAAGAGCCTGATGACGACCCCATCCACCTGCCAGCTATCCAGGACAGCAGAGCCGTCAGAGACACCATATGTCAGAATCACTTTGGCATTTAATTAGCAATCATCCTCCCCACCACAGTCGAATAAAGGAACAATACACATTTCATTTGGTCTTCTTTATTTCCTAGCAATCAAAAAGCTCGTTCAGTTCACGTTCCACTAGTTAACATATTCACCTGGAGCCATGCACCCCCCTCTAACTTGGGCTCCAGTCGTTCTGTTTCCAGATCTGCTTTCCTAATCTGGCGGTCCAAGGACTGCATTTCTTTGTCACTTTTTTACATTTTTCTCAGCAGGTGGACTCTGTAAAGTTCCTTTACTGGTAACTGAGAACATGAGGATTAGACAGTTGGACATGAATCTGTCGACTGAACATCTCACTGTGTCAGTGTGTGCACTGGAGGTCGAGGGACCCTCCTGCCCAGCCATGCTCTGTTAAAGAGGACAAGACTGTCTTCATACTTCAGTGTAGGCTGATGTCTCTATATCCCACCAGAATGGTAAGAAATATGAATGGAGGAAGAATCAGGAATGTATCAAGATGTGACTTCTACAGGCCTTTCTGGGTCCCCCACTGTAAAGGCAGCAGACAGCGTTTGTCCATCCTCTTCGTCCTGGAGGAGAGATGTTTCAGTGACTTGAAATAACATTGAGAAAATCTTTGAAGAATTTACTGACAGTGACTGTGTCTGTTGTGACAAGGCAAATGGCACCAGCAGAATCTGTTGGGAAATAAAGTCATGGGTACATATGTGTATATATATATATATATATATATATATATATATATATATATATATATATATATATATATATATATACACACACATACATATACACACACACACACACACACACATATATATATATATATATATATATATCGAGCCATATTACATTTTATGAAGGCACTGGTGTCTTGGGGGTTGGGTTCTAAGGATGAACTCCCTCAGCCACTGGCCTTCCTAAACTCTGGCTCCTGTGCCTCTGTTAGAGGTGGTGGTGCTGGACCACCACCCGTTTTACGGGCGTCTGCCTTCTTTCTGTTGGCTGAGCAGAAGTCTGTGTTAGTTTAAATAGGCTGACTTATTTAACAGGACATGATATTGATGAAGACATTTGTGTATGAAACCATCATTGTGTTGGTGATCAAACAACTATTGTACAGTCAAACAGCCACTTAATATTTACTTTACAATGCAGAACCTGGGGTACCCCTGAGGTGGTCTGACCTGTTTGAATCATGTTTTTATGCTTCATTTTCAGTTGCTGCCAAGTGTGTTTCTCCCCCGCAGTATTGCATCTAAATGATGTAAATTAATGCGCTACCATGGAAGCAGCTTCCTCCGTAATAATCATGATTGCTAAGGACTACAGTCAAACTCACACATTGACCGAGCAGCAATGTTCCTCCACACCATCTCTCTCTCTTTTGCAGCTGCAGCGGTGTTGCACTTCTTTTTTTAACGCGTGTTGGAACTCTTCACATGATCGCATCAAGATTTCCAACTGCACTGACGTGAAAAACAAAGCTCTCCTCTTCTCCGTCGCCATGGTGACTCGGTGGATCGGGGCTCTATTTATGCTGGCTTTTTAGAGTTGTCGTGATCGCGCTTTACCCCAGGTGGACCTACTCGGAGTTGATCAAACTGATTCAAATCCGCTGTTCTGAAACCGAAAACTCAGAGTTTTCTATCTCAGGGTAGATCAACTCAGAGATCAGGATGAAACTCAGGGTTTGATGAACCTGCTTTGTGAAACGGGCCCCTCAAGTCCCAGTCTTCAAGAGTTTCTCCCCAAACTGTCAACCTGCTGTGACTCATAGGACAGCCGACACACAAACATCTGTTAAAATGACTCAACATTTCAAATGCTTTTATTGTGAAGCCCTGGATGGAACACATTCCCATGAAAATGCTTCTTTTATTGTGAGGCTTGGCCTCCAAATAGTCCACACATTCAACTCTGATGTCATCAGATCAGAAGGTGGCAGTGTTGTGTCTGTTTGTGTGTCTCTGGTCCCTCTTCCTGCCTCTGCTGTCTTCTTTCAGGTCTTCTTGATGGTCCGGCTTCTTCTCCTCCATCGAGGGGTTGCTCTCACCGAGTGGAAGCCTTGTAAACCTAATGATTCCAAGATGGCTGCTGCATTCATTCCTCGTTACTGTTATGGTGTTGATTCACTACACGCCCACATTGTTGTGCTGATTAGAGAAAAAGGTTATGTTTCCATCCAAGTGTCCTGCATAACTCTCAGCTAGTAACTTAACATAAGAGGTAACTTGGTGTGCAGAGTAGAAAATACTTGAAGTGGGAAAATACTTGAAGTGGGAAGACTGAGAATACTTCAATATGTGAGCCTGTGTACTTGAGCTTTGGCCTTGTTTCAGTGTCAGGAACCAATCAGAGCAGCCTCCTCCTGACTAAACAGCTCTACTCATCAAGCCCCTGACCCCAGACTCTTCTTGGTGAACTGATCAGAGATCAGATTAGTAGAGAAGCAGTGAAACAAAGGGAAACTTCCTCATTCCTGAACGCAGCTTCATCAAACAGAGCAATGCTAACTGTTCACCTGAAGTAGTGATGTCATCAGGACAGGAAGTTGATCAGACATGGGAACTTTGACTCAGATCAACCAGGGAGGGAGGAGTTCTCAGAGTTTGATTGTGCTGATGAATCATCAGAACTCTCCATCACGCCGTGGTCTCAGCGTTGGACCTGAAGTCCCAGGCTTCAAGGGTTCTCCCCAAACTCTCAGGGTGGGTCTGACCACATCTGAAGGAAGTCATTCCACCTGTGTTACACTCAATAACATGTCTCCCTACTACAGAGATCCCTGATTCTGAATTGAGTCATTGGAGGTGGACCTCATAGTAGATAAAACTGCAGGTTCACTACCAACAACTCCAGACTCCATTGCTCCTTTAAAAGAAGATAAACAAAAGAGAACAGCTGTGTGGTAGACTTCCATCTCCAGGCAACTAAACAAGAGGCAGACAAGTCTTCAAATGGATAAGAAGGTCCTCAGTAGAGCCAGAGCCTCCTATTATTCATCACTAACAGAGGAACAGAAAACAGTCCAGGTTTCTTTCCAGCACTGAGCTAAACTGACAGAGTCCTGACTCTGTAGACCCTGGACTCCTTCAGCTCTCAGTAGAGACGACTTTAGGAGCTTCTTTGAGGACAAGATAGGAACTATTAGGATCAAATTAATCAGCTCCTGTCCTCAAGAGATTCTAATTTACCTGTAAACTCAGTCAACACAGAAACTGCTGTTGAACCAGATGTTTCTTTAGACCACTTTTATCAAATTAACAGTCCAGAACTTCATTCAATGATGACCTCATCAAAACCTTCAACCTGTCTCTTAGATTCAAGACCTTCCAGGCTGCTGGATGAAGTCTTTCCCTCTGTGAGTCGATTAGAGTTTGTACTCATTTATGATAAATCTTAGATCTAACCAAAATTTAAACACGGTGTTCCCCAAGGTTCAGTGCTGGGACCGATACTCTTCATTTTATATATGCTTCCTTTCGGTCATTTTATTCAAAAACACTCCATACATTTCCACTGTTACACAAATGATACCCAGTTTATTTCTCAATAAAGCTGGATGAAGGCCAACAGTTGTCTAAACTACAAGCATGCATTCCAGACATGAAGGCCTGGATGACTTATAACTTTTCACTGTTCAACTCTGATAAGACAGAAGTTCCTGTGCTTGGCCCCAAACCCTTCGAGACACATTATCTAGTGATGTCACTGCTCTATTGTGACTCTTTATTATCAGGCTGTACTAACAAGTGTTTGAAGACTCTGCAGCTGGTCCACAATGCAGCTGCATGCAAATTGACAGGAACTAAGAAGCAAGACCCCTAAGTCTTAACTTCGCTGCACTGGCCTCCAGTAAAATCCAGCGTGGAGTTTAAAATCCTTCTCCCCACTTGTGAAGCTCTTAAAGGACAATTCCAGTGCAAAACAAACCTAATGTGTGTTCTTGTGTTATTAATTATTTTGAAGAATTTCAGGGATGTATTTTTGCAGCATCTAAATGTAACCAATTTTGGGTGCATACCGCAAATTAGCTCCCAACACAGGTTTAACAGAAAAGTCACACAGAATCTCATGTTTTTCATGATGTTTCTGGTGTTGCAGCAGGTATGTGGAGGGTGGGCGAGTTGGAAGCACCTGGGCCCATTTTTGAATTACTGTTGTGTTTTAATAGTTAAATACATTCATTATTTGACTTTCAACCTGCTTCTCCCACTCTTTTGTCACAGCTTCAGTGCCATGTTTGGAAAAATGGTTTCTCCCCGGGGTGCGTTCTTATGTGTTTTTTCAGATTTCCCTTGTCTGACCATCTTTTGCCACAAACTGAGCAGGGGAATGGCTTCTCCCCAGTGTGCGTTCTCATGTGTCTTATCAGTGAGCTGCAATGAGTCACTTCCTGTCCTGGGCTCAATTTCTGAAGCAAATTCCTCCTTGAACCAAAGGGTTCCTTGTGCTCAGAGGTGGCCGTGTTATCAGGTCTGACCCAATCATCCTCACTGACTTCAGTCTCAGCTTCAGAAGAGTCTGACATCTGGTCGTCAGTCTGGGGTTGTACAAGTGGATCTGGATCTACCTTGCTGGCTGGTTCAGGTTCTGGTCCTCCACTCTCTTCTCCATCAGCTTCTGTTTTCAGAGGATGAACTGGGCTGCTGCTCAGAGACTCTTCTTTCAAGTTCTCCTCAGTTAGACTCTGATGAAGCTGTGGGAACTGAGGTTTCTCTTCGTTCCCTTCACTCTTCACAGGGACCAGAGTGAAGGGGAACGTGGTGATATCAGCCTCCTGCTGCCCTTGAAGCTGCCCTCCCTCCTCACTGGTGCAGAGCTCCTCCCACTCCTCTTTAATGTGGGGGGGGGGGGCTCTGGGTCCTGCAGCTCAGGGGGAACCTCTTCTTTAATCACCAGCAGCTGCTCCACATCTGCAGGACACAAACAGCTACATCAGAAATCTCTTCATTTGACTCTGAAACAGCGGAGCAACAGACAGAAACAGAAATCAACTCAATGAACAGAGACGTCCTGCTACTGAGGACCAGTCAGCAAACTGGGAACAGAAACGCTGGCTTCAGATGCTTGGATCAACGTTGGGTCACCCAGGTCAAAGGTCATAGGTCCCCTCTGCTGAATGGTTTTGTCCATTCATTCCTCCGTGTCATTGATGCGTCTCAGCATCTTGGGAGAGTTCCTTCTCTGCTTTGTCACAGATCTGAACCCCCTACCATCAAACCACGTTCCATCGAAGAAAGAGGACTTTGGTCAACTTGGGCCATGAGAAGTCCAGAACACATGACTTGGATATGGAGGTTTGTTAGAGTTTGCAAAGGGAAACAGGAGGCTGTTGTTGAGGAGTGGATTGGTGAGAAAGGAGAGTGGAGCTGTTCAGGGGCTCCAAACAAGAAGCTGAGAACAGGACAAGAAGACAAACAAGAGGTTTAACACAACGCCAACCCTTCAGTTTGGTAAATATCGGCTACATTGAGAGCTCTTATTGAGTCTGACTTTATTTTGTAAGTTGATCTCAGAATTGGAACCAGAAATGTTTTTTTAGTTTTCTTTTTTAATTTGGCCCAGAGGGACTGCCACCTCCTCCTGGTCAGGGGTTTGGGGCCTCAGGGACCCTCAGAGTTCCACCAGCAGAAGCTCAAGCCCTGTTCAAACTACGCTACTTTTTGTTAGCGACAGGCCCTGCTGTTCACACCATCGACGCTCAATCTGGCTGCTGTTCACACCACAAGATTTGTTGGCGCACAGGAGTGTTCAGACTACATGATTTTCCCCGTCAGAAGGCGTGGCCAACTGCACAGCTGACCAGGAAACTCTTGGACGCAGCGCACACCCCTTTCATTGTAAACATGGAGGTGGAGCAGAACGCAGCCCTCCAGGTCCTTTGTGCGCTACCATGGAGCCAAGAATCCTGTGTCCAAGGATGTGGTGAACCCTTCATAGAATCCATGCCCCTCCTCATTGTAGTTGTTGGCTCTGCGTCACTCCCCCACTGCCAGAGCTCCCATGTCTGCTGTCCTGGATCTGTTCACCCTCATTACTGTAGTGTGGTGGTCATTGATGCCTCAGCCTGATGGGGAGGGAAGTGACTGACGCCTAAAATCTTGGAGTGAACTGGGCTTTAGCCTTCATGTGGGACCAGGTTTAACCGGTCTGAGGGTGAAGGTCTGACAAAGTGCAATCCAATTACATGACAACAACAGTGATCCAGAGAACCACCTACCCCCCCCCCCCCAACACCACCACACCCTTTCCCGCCTCAGTGGCCACCATGTGCCCCCTTCACATTCCTGTCTGCCCCCTTACAAATGCCTGTCTAGAACCGGCCCTGCTGCAGCTCCACTTCCTGGCTGAATGAGGGGCCCAGCAGGTCCGGGGGACTCACCTGCTCTGTCCAGCCTGACTCGGGGCTTCAGCACGGCATCGAGCAGCAACCTCTGCCGGCGGTTCTCCGGCTCGTACTCCGCCACGGTTTCCTCCAGCAGAGCCACGATCTGCTCCGCGGCCGCCGCCAGCCGCTCGGTGAGCAGCGCTCTCAGCACCGGGACTCCAGCCGCTGAGTCTCCTTCTCCCAGCTGCAGCAGGAAGTCTTCAGCGGCGGCGAGGATCCGCTCCTGGACCGACACCCGCAGCAGCTGCGCGGCGCACATGTTGAGGTTCTACCGGCGCCACTCAGCCTTCAGGAGACAAAGACCGAGGCCGGGGCTTCACGGACTTCTCCTTCTTTTCTTGTTGTGTTCAAAGCTTCCCGCGTCTTCTTCTCGTTTTGTGAAGCGCGTATTGATGACGTATGTGGTGACGTCCGAAGCCTCGCCAGCCAGCAGTGACCACGTGACTGATTCAGGACCTGCTTCTCCGGCTTGGCGTGAGATTCTAAATGTAAAGCAGTGAAACGCCGTGGTTTCCTCCCTCTGGTCCGCGCGTCTGTTGGAGCTTCGTTTCCATCACAGCTCTCTCAGCCCCATCAGCCATGTTGTTCATCATCGTGTTGGTTTTTGGAAATTGTACTAAAAGGACGGTTTGTTTGTTTGTTTGTTTTTTCTTTAAATGACCTGTGGCAGCACTTGGATGATGAAGTGGGGAGACTTGGAAGAAGTGGAACTCCAGCGAGTACATCAAGTACAGCAAGTACATCAAGTACAGCGAGTACATCAAGTACAGCGAGTACAGCGATACTAGCAGATACTGGACGGACTCAAGATCCTCTGGTGCACTGAAGAGCCAGCAGACTGCCTGTCCCAGCCTCTTCCTGCTGGCCACAGACTTCCTGTGCAGGCCGTCATCATCAGGGCCATGTGAGCGTGTGTTCTCCACGGCAGGAGAAATCGCTTCAAGAAACCCAACAGACTTGATTTGAAAACGTTGGAAAAACTTCTTTTTTTAATAAAAATTGTAAAAACAAAGCGTCCTCATTCCCATCACTTTCACTGAGACTTTCACATCATGGTCCCATTGTTCAAAGACATGGAACGATCCAGTATGAATGCAAAGACTTCAATGATCTCATTGTGTTCACGGGTCATCAAATCAGTGTCAGTTCAGTCGGTCAAGCCTGCAGGGAAGTTTACAGTCCAGCAGGTGTCAGTATTCAGTGACAGTAACACAGTGTCATGGCGTCCACAGGCTTCATGACGCCTCATCCACCCTTCACCACTTCTCCTGTCTGTCCATCAGTCTCTTCACTTCTCTCTCTCTTTATCTCTGTCCCTCTCTTTCCTTCTGTATATCTGTCTTCCTCCATTCTCTGTCTTTGTCTCTGCCCCGCTCTCCTGCTCTCTTTCCCCCCATCCGGTCAAAGCAAACATCCCTTTCTACTGATCCTGGATCTGCTCCACGTTCCTGCCTGTTAAAAGGAAGGTTTTCATCACCACTGTTGCAGGATGTGCTGCTGATGGAGAATTGTTGGGTGGAGGTTCATTGAAGGAGTTTGGTTCTAGACCTGCTCTACTAGTAAAGAGTCATGAGAGAACTTTTGTTGTGATTTGGCGCAATACAAATAAAACTGACTTGACCAGTGTTATTTGTGGTCTTTTGTTAATTGCATGCCACATGAAATTATTGTTGGTCAGTTTTCTAGCGACTGTCTCACAGCGTCAAGACAAGAACACTTCTACTTTTGATGATGACAGTTTGTTCAACACTAAACTTCATCCAGTACCATGTTGTCAAACACTGGAACCTCCACACCACCTGAACAGGGACTTGAACCCTGGACCCTCAGATTAAAAGTCTGATGCTCTACCGTCTGAGCTCCTCAGGCTCTTTCTACAGCATTGAGACAGGAACAGAAACACCTGTGAAGGTGTTTTTGGACCCAGCAGGAATAGAATCTCAAGTCATGGCAACTTTACTGAGCAGCACTCTAAACCTGCTTTGTGAAACGGGCCCCTGGTCTCTTTTAAACGCCCGGGCTACTAATTGGTCATTTACGGTACATATGCATGCGCACACACACACACACACACACACACACACACACACACACACACACACACACACACACACACACACACACACACACACACACTTGGATATACATGCCTTTAACTGCTTCAATTACTGCAGGAACCATCCAGAACCTGAACTTCTATATCTGATTCTGGGTCTGTTTGTTTCCATAGGCTAGCACACGGCACAGGTCGGCCTGGTTTTAGAAAGTTTCTTGGAATCCTTCTTATCAATAAAGTATCAAATATTTTGCATAATAAATGCATGCATGGCCTCATATTTTGCCATTTTAACGTGCTTGAAGTTGACGGTGCCCACCTGTCGTGTCAATGTTTCTATGTTTGTCTGTTCTGGTCTGAATGAAAGAGGAGGTTTTCTTGGTCATGTGACATGGATGAGAGTTCAACTAGAACTTCCTGCTTCAACAGGATTTTAGTTTGTTGGGATTTTGTCAAAGCCACCAACCAAACCTCTGAGTGGTGCAGATGTCTGCTTCCTCCTCAGAGCAGACTGGAGCTCAGCCTCACTCACCTGTGGGAGCCCCAGCAGAGCCACCGTGTGATGGAGCTTCAGTTTAGGCTCCAAGGTCCTGGATTGAATTGGTGTTTTGTGTGTTTTTAGGCCTCCTGGCACCGATGAATGAATGAACCATTGTTCCAGAGGGAGCTGGTGTCAGGTCAGTCCCTGTTTCTACAAGACCTCCTGCTGCAGAGCCAAACTGGGAAACATCCATCCATCCATTTTCTTCCACTTATCCTGTTTAGGATTGTGTGTGTGTGTGTGTGTGTGTGTGTGTGTGTGTGTGTGTGTGTGTGTGTGTGTGTGTGTGTGTGTGTGTGTCAAGTCACAACAAAAGTTATCTCATGACTCTTTACTAGTAGAGCAGGTCCAGCACCAAACTCCTTCAATGAACCTACACCAACAATTCTCCATCAGCAAGGACATCCTGCAACAGTGGTGATGAAAACCTTCCTTTTAACAGGCAGGAACGTCGAGCAGATCCAGGATCAGTGGGGACGGCCTTCTGCTTTGACCGGTTGGGGGGGAAAGAGAGCAGGAGAGCAGGGCAGAGACAAAGACAGATAATGCTCTCCTAAAACAAGGCCTGTTCAGTCAATGGTAGCACAGAGCGGAGCAGAGGAAGCGCGCTGGGCCCAGAACCCAGAGGTCAATGGATCAAAATCGTCTTCTGCTAAAAGAAGAAAAATAAAATGAACCGGTGTCTTTAGAAATGTGTGTCTCTTAAAAAGAGGTTCATAAGGATTTTTTCTTCCTCCACAATCACCAACCATTGTGAGAGTTAACAACAGTCCACTTTCTGACTGAAGCAAAAGTAGACTTCAAAAGGTTTTTCTGATTCAACATAGCAGCTAAATTTCCATTTCCATTTCCTGAACAGGACAGGTTAAAAAAAGGGAATGTCATGACTTCCTCTGTATGTTAGAATATGAACGACTAAAAATGTTCATCCACAGTTTTAAGTTAGAATTAAACTGAAAATACCAAAATCTTCCCTCTTCAATCCTGTCACTCAGTGTTGTAAACTGTTTCAAACAAATTCTACTGTTCAACAGTTCAAGTGTTTCTAATGAAGCTGAATGTTCTCCTCTACTTTCCTCAATTGTGTTTCTCTCATGTCCTCCTGAGATCAAAGACAGAATTCTGGGTACAAATAAAGACATTATCAAAGCCCTGATGACATCATCATCAATTCTGACTTTGATCTGGAGGCTCTTGCTTTAATCTTGGCTTTGTTCTGGCTAATGTTTCCTGACAGGTTGCTGTTTCCACTCCAGAGCAACCAGTAGTTGATCCTATCAGACCAGTCTGATGAACAAAGCTTTTCAGTTTACCAGTGGAATCACTGGGAAAAGAAACTCCTCCTGTCAGATGAAGGCTTCACTGTGTTGAGGAGGGTTTCTTCAGATGATTCTGGAAGAATAAATCAAAACCTCATCATTGAACATGAACATTAATCACTGATGACTGTTTTAACTGAACCTACTGGATACTGTGGTGCCTGATGAGGAGACAACTTGGGTACAAAGTTGAAGAAGAGGGTTTTTGGAGAGGAGATTTAGATGAGATGGTTTCCAAATCAAATCGGTTGTCACAAGGGAAAGTCTGCATGGAAACACACGCACACACACACACACAAACACACACACACAGAGTCCGACTGACTAACCCATGTTTTTCTTCACTTAAACCACCACTGGAGTATTGAAAGAGATTGCATGAGACACCATCAACTTACATTAAAAACCCCTGACTGCCTTTAATTCCCTCCTGGCTGCAGGAAATTAGACAGACCAGCCCCTAGAGTGGGGCTGCATGGTGGTGCAGTGGTCAGCACTGTGCCCTCATAGCAAGAAGGTCCCGGGTTCGAGTCCCGGCTCGGGCGTGGGATCTTTCTGTGTGGAGTTTGCATGTTCTCCCCAGGCCTGCGTGCGTCCTCTCTGATACTCCGGCTTCCTCCCACTGTCCAAAGACATGGACATTAGGGGACTAGGCTGATTGAAACTCTAAATTGACCGTAGGTGTGAGTGTGAATGGTTGTTCGTCTCTGTGTGTTGGCCCTGCGATGGACTGGCGACCTGTCCTCCAGGGTGAACCCCGCCTCTCGCCTGTAGATGCTGGGATAGGCTCCAGCCCCCCCCCCCCCGTGACCCTTACTAGTAAGGAATAAGCAGAAGATGACGATGGATGGCCCATAGAGTGGAGGTGACACCACAACCATGCTCTACAATCAATATTTACATCAAACCAGCACCATCTCAACAACTTAACCTGACTAAATATATACATGATTACAGACTACTACACCAACTCAATCATACATCCACATGCATAATCATTCAATGAACCTTGCCTGTGATTGTACCCCCTGCAAAGGTTTGCACCTACAGCTCCAAAGGAGCTTCCTTGGGCCACTCTCCCCTTTTGGCTCCACCCCCTTTAAGGAAACCACCAGGAAGAGGTGAGGACTGACGTGACGACTGAAACTGCCACATTTACATGAGACAAACTAGATCAACACAAAATACCAGGCCTTGCACAGTGATTCCCACTGACTGACACTGGGGTCTTCATTTTCCACAGGCAGGATGGCCGGTCCCCCTGTGCTTCCCAGGTCCCTCCCTGGAACACATGGCATAGAAAATGTTTCACATGTTTGCTGATTCAATAAACCTGACCATTAACATGTGTGTGTGCCTCTAATTTACATAAACTGTTAATACCAAGACAAATGCTACCTTCAATTAATCATTCATGTCATGGAACCCTGGGTCTCCATTACATTGGTCAACCAGAGAAGCTTCAACTGGTGATGCTCATTCAACCATGCATGAAGGTCAACCTGCATTATCTGCTGTGCTCCTTAACAGGGGAATTAGCTCCAATGGTAGAGCACTAGCTTAGCATGTGAGAGGTAGAGGGATCGATGCCCTCATTCTCCAGAATACTTTAACTCGTTCTGTTGATCAGAGGAGCTGCTGGGTGATGAATGCTGATGTTTGTCAGCCACTGGTGTGATAAAGTGTCCCCTGTTACTGAGATGTGAATGAACACCTGCTCAGGTCAAAGCTGCAATGAAGTCAAGTCATAACCCTGTAAATCACCAAATAACAACAAAAGTTACACTTAACAAGTAGAACAGGTCCAGTTCAACACTCCTTAAATGAATTTACACCCAACAATTCTTCATGAGCAAGCACATCCTAGCTTAGGCCCAACTTTTCTTGGTGCTCTCCCAGATCCTTGGGAGCTGCTGGGGGAGCGCTAGTTGGGCCTAAGCTAGGCGCTAAGCTAAGGTGGTCTGCACCAGCTACTGAGGGTTGGCTAGCTCTTGCAGCTTTTGGTGCAGAGCCGCTGCAGGTCCAATTCAACATCGCTAAGCCTCACCTCCAACACAACAAAAAAACTACATTTAACACACTTATCAGTATCACTAAAGGAGGCAGAGGAGGAAGAAAACATGTGGCACCCTGAGCAGGAGAGAGGAGAACAAGAGGGAGAAGCCATCGTTAGCTTAGCGTGTTTACAAGGCAGAAAGACTGTTGCTACCAGAATGATGGTCTTTTAAACTTCAGCCAAATAAAGCAAGTAGGTATTTATTTTTGGTGGGTAATTAGTCAATGAAATAAGGAATTAGCAGGGAGGATCACACTTTAGCGAGCACAATGAAGCAAGGCTCTACATTCAGCAACACAGAAAAAGGAGTTGAGGTCACAGGCTTCCTGCAGCCAAGGTCAAAAATCCAGGACGGACGAAGGGGAGGACAACAAAGACAAAGACACAAGAAACAGAGATAATAACCATCAACTCCATAACAACCATAACAAATATAACCATACAGAACAGATAGAACAAATATAACAAGAAAAGCATTAAAAAATATGTCACCTCTGGTCAAATACTCTGATTTGCATTTGTGTCTGTCAGCATTTTCATTTTCATGTTAAAGCCTCCAGAATGAGGGGAGGGGTCAGGGGCAGTTTTCTGTGTTGTCTGCAAACTGAATTACAGGAAACCTGAACTTCCACTGTCAATGTATCCAATTGATGAATAATTGTTTGATCTATACATAGATAACTCGTAGTTATTGCCCACACACACAAACACACACACACACACACACACACACACACACACACACACACATTTTGTGAAACAACTCAGGAGTCATCAGGTGTTTTACTCAGAGGGATTCATTCATGATAAATGAGCATGGAGGAGACCCAGTAATCATCAACACAAGCGTCACATGAGCAGGTCACCACCCACTTTTATTGATTGGTTCTTGTAAGAATCACTCCTAACGCCATCAGGAGGTCATTTTTTATCCTGCCCTGTCTCAACTGTTGGAGCACAACTACGGCCTGAACTCTGCCACTACCTTATCCCTCCCTAACAACCTCATACAGACCCACTATCTGGACTAGCCTGACCCCCCTGACCCTCATCAGTCACTCGTAGTGCCTCACACCGGAGGGAATAGGAGCATCGGTGAGCTCTGACTGTTGGGATGCACATCCATGTGATGGAAGAGCTGTTTTAAACAGGGAATCATTTGACGTCTTGACCTGTTTGGGCAGGTACAGAGGGACGATTCCATCATGAACAACAATATTAATAAACAAATGGGTCTTTAGCTTCTTTCTAAAGGTGTCCACAGCGTCCTCATGTCCAGTGGGAGAGCGTTCCAGAGTCTAGGAGCTGCAACCTGGAAGGTTCCCTCTCCTTCAGTGAGGCTGAATCCCTGTGGTCAGGGAGGATAAGGGACCCCACAGGTATCACTAAAGTGCTTCAGACTGCAAAGCACTCAGCTAATCAAGCTGGGATCAACTGCTGTGGTGATCAAGGTATCATAATATATAACAAACAAAGAAAACAAAGTTGAGGAAAAGCACACAAAGAAAAAACTATGAACATAAACAGAGCATCTTCTACACCAGATGTCACACGGCTCAGTAGACCTCTGGTTTGACCCGCAGCAGGTCCAGTCTCCAGGGTGCCCCCACCATTCTGCTTTTCAGTTGCTGGACATGCAGCAGAATCCCATCGCTCCTCTGCAGAAGAACATGTGAGAGCGTCTGCTTGCTCTTCTCTGGCTGGATGTCAGGGAGAGTCTGCTTGCTCTTCTCTGGCTGGACGTAGGGGAGAGTCTGCTTGCTCTTCTCTGGCTGGACGTAGGGGAGAGTCTGTTTGCTCTTCCCTGGCTGGACGTAGGGGAGAGTCTGCTTGCTCTTCCCTGGCTGGACGTAGGGGAGAGTCTGCTTGCTCTTCTCTGGCTGGACGTAGGGGAGAGTCTGTTTGCTCTTCCCTGGCTGGACGTAGGGGAGAGTCTGCTTGCTCTTCCCTGGCTGGACGTAGGGGAGAGTCTACTTGCTCTTCCCTGGCTGGACGTAAGGGAGAGTCTGTTTGCTCTTCTCTGGCTGGACGTAGGGGAGAGTCTGTTTGCTCTTCCCTGGCTGGACGTAGGGGAGAGTCTGTTTGCTCTTCCCTGGCTGGACGTAGGGGAGTGTCTGTTTGCTCTTCTCTGGCTGGACGTAGGGGAGAGTCTGTTTGCTCTTCTCTGGCTGGACGTAGTGGAGAGTCTGCTTGCTCTTCTCTGGCTGGACGTAGGGGAGAGTCTTTTTGCTCTTCTCTGGCTGGACGTAGGGGAGAGTCTGCTTGCTCTTCTCTGGCTGGACGTAGGGGAGAGTCTGTTTGCTCTTCAGAAGTTTGCTGAACCTTCGCTTTAAGGTCATGATTTTCCTCTTTCAAACAGCTTTTTAAATCATGAAGATTTCCCAGGATTTCCCACTGAGCACTGCTCCTTTTCTTCTTTTGTGTTCTCACTGCACATAGAAGACTCTGAACTTCACCTTTCAGACTGCCAGTCTTTGTGGGGTCCTGGTCCTTCCTTGATTCAAGGTGGGCCAACTCAGCAGTGAAGGTCTCTGTCTCCTGAGATGCAGTAGAAACTCGTCTCCTCAAACATCCATTTTCAGCCTCTCTCTCCTCACTCTGGGACCTCAGCTGTTCAAGAGTCGTCTTCTTCTCAGTGAGTTCTTCTCTCATTTTGTTCTTCTCTGCCTGGATGGAGTTGAGCTCACACTTGAGGTCACACTTCTCCTTGTAAACCATCTTCACCTCAAGCTGAAGATTGTGGACTTGTGTGTTCAGGTCTCTGATCTGAGTCTGGTTCTCCTCCCTCACAGATTCAAGGTTGCCCACCATGGCAGACATGTTCTCTACCAGCTGATATGCAATGATCTTCTCTTTTCCAAGACTAGAAACCTGTCCCCACAAATTCTGGTTTTCTGTCCATCTCTTGTCACACAGAGACTGAAGCTGATCAAGTGCACTTTTCTTCTCAGTCAGGTCTTCCTCAAGACATTTCATCTCCATCTGTTCACTCTCCCTCAGAGACTGAACCTGGGTCAGCTCTTTTCTGAGCTCATTGTTCTCTGCATCAACCTTCCTCCCCTCACGCTGAAGACTGTGGACTGTTGCGTTCAGATCTTCTATCTGAGTCTGGTTCTTGTCCTGGACCGTTTGGAGGTTGGCCACCACAGCAGTGAGGTTCTGGAGCTCCTGGATTGCTCTTTTATTCTCACGTTCAAGAGTAGAAACTTGTTCCCTCAAATTCTGGTTTTCTGCCTGTGTGTTGTCACACAGAGACTGAAGCTGCTCAAGTGCAGCTTTCTTCTCAGTCAGGTCCTCCTGCTCTGTCAGCCTTTGAGATGGAGGAGCAGGATCACATTGACCAGGATCATTCAGTGGATAAATACAGCTCCTACTGAGATCCACCAGATCTCTGAATGCTCCAACGATACAATCCAATGGAGTCATTGCCTTCTGTCCTGGGTTGATCTGAAGATCTTGAGCCAGACTAAATCTCCTGGAACTGTCAAGTCTTTAAAGACCAAAACTGCACCATAAATGTGGAGCCTGGGTTCTTTTCTATAATGTGACGGCAGTGACAGTCCTGCAGAGTGACATCACTGACATGACTGGATGACTTCAGTCACGTGACTGGATGACTTCAGTCATGTGAGTGGATGACTTCAGTCATGTGAGTGGATGACAGTGTAGATGCCAATGTAGAGGTTGGGGAAATAGTCTCTGAGAATCCAGCTTGAACCCACGCCCTCCTTGTCCTTCTAAAACCCAAACAGCGACCATCAGTCTCCCTCCAATCCTGTACTTGGGTTCAATGTTGCTGTTCCATTTTGCAGCAGTAGGTGTCGCTGTGATACCAGGTTCAGTTCAAGATTCCCAACTCCAGCTCATGTTGGTGACCTCAGTGGCAGGTAAAATGGTGCTTCAGTGGATCATGTGATCAACTCATGTGTGTCCTCACTGCTCCACAGGTCTGTCAAATGTTCTGTAAAATAGTTGGACCCAGCAGACCTGCTAGATTAGGAGTTGATGGAGTCGTTGCAGATACCAGGGTCCAAAGTCCAGCTTGAACCTGGTTTGTGCAGTTCTTTGTCAAGCTAGCAGCCATTCTTTTCACTGCCAAGCTAAAGTGACTTCTGTCAACAAAGGTCAACATACAAAAGGACATTTCTACTGGCAGTTCAAGATTTTGATCAAACTCCTTTTTCAGAGCTGGAACCTTCCTCTTGTGTCAGCTTTCTGTTCCCATCTCTATGGTAACGGTCAGTTTTGACCCACGTCTTCAATCAGCTGTTAAATAAACTAAAACAATTTTCTATCCTCCAAGTTGTTTCCATCTCTTGGTGACCTTGTTAGGCTTCCTTATCCATGGAAATATTGGTTTGAAGATTTAGTTGTGGGCCTCTGGACCTTTTTTTAGTCACTAAACCCTCCATTTCAGTTTAAAAATGGTAAAATGAACCTCAAGAAAATCCTAGAAATAAACAAAAGGTTGTTGTGTTTCCTGACCGTTACTGAGGGTGTTAGAACACATCTCTGACATGGACTGGTTTGATTTAGTATTCATTTTAATATCATTAACTATTGGAACATCCATGTTGTTATGGGTCAGTTTAGACCCTCATAAATTTACTTCAAGAAAAAGAGAAAAAGTCTCTTTTTCAGCAACAGAACTTTAATACAAACACAAAATGAAAAGCAGAACAAGCCAGAACCCAAAATATGACATGAGCCAATAGTGGTGGTGTCTCTAAAGAGGTGGAGCTCTGTCCTTCACCTGTTAGGTTCCAGCAGGCAGCTCAGGTCTAGTTTTCTTCACTGAGCCACCATGATGAGTTTCCTCCTGAGAAGTTCTTCTCCAAGGTCCTGTCTGAGACCCCAGCTCCACACCATGGAGAGCCTCCTGGATGATGTCCTCAAGCAGCGTCCCTGTTTGTCTCCTGGCTGCAGCTGGATGCCCTCACAACCCTTAGACAGAGACAACCAGCACTGGCATCATTTTAATGCCACCGTTCAACAGTGAATCTGCTGGTTTCCTGTTTTTAGGAGCTGATGGGAGCTGCACAGAGAAGCTCTTTGAGACAGGAACCATTCAGAGCTCCACCCTGCTTCTTCCAGCAGGATCCACAGATCCACCAACACACCAGCTGCCTGATGTCCATCCCTTCAACTCTCACATTCCTGTTCTTGTCTCAGTCCTGCTCTCCTAAATCAAGGCCTGTTCAATAGATGGTAGAGCAGAGAGGAGCAGAGGAAGAGAGCTGGGACCAGAACCAGAGGTTGATGGATCAAAACTGTCCTCTGGTAAAGGAAAAGAACAAAATAAACCTGTTAGTTTAGAAATGTGAATCTGATAAAAAGGGGTGGAAAACAAATTGATCTTACGGCAGAATCACAAACCATTGTGAGTTAACAACAGTCTCCTTTCTGACTGAAGCAAAAGTTTACTTCAAAAGGTTTTTCTGATTCAACATAGCAGCTAAATTTCCATTTCTATACTGATTATCTGCAATGGTACATGGGGGGTGGAGCCTATCACAGCTGACATTGGTCGAGGGTCGGGGTTCACCCTGGACAGGTTACCAGTCCATCACAGGACCAACACAGAGAGACAGACAACCATTCACACTCACAGTCACACCTACAGTCAATTTAGAGTATCAATCAGCCTCGTCCCCTCTTGATGTCTTTGGACTGTGGGAGGAAGCTGGAGTACCAGAGAGAACCCACACAGGAACAGGAGAACATGGAGACTCCACACAGAAAGATCCTGTGCTGGAGCCAGGACTAGAACCTGGAACCTTCTTGCTGTGAGGCGACAGTGCTGACCACTGCACCACCGTGCAGTCGCTGTCTAATGTGTGGAGGCTTTTGACCAGGATTCCTAGACAGCACAGCTGGACTCACTCAACAGCTAACTTGTTAGCACCGACTAGACAGGAGTGCTTCTATGGTTTTACTCAGAGTTTCAATGTTTTTAAAAGATGTCTCATTCAGCCTGTGGGTTTGAGTGATCACTCTTCAGTCTCCTGTTCTGTTTTCTGTTTGAGAGTCAGGTTGTCATCAACACTCACCGTCACACCGTGATGTCACTGCTTGACCTGAAGTCCCAATCTTCAAGAGTTTCTCCCCAAACTGTCAACCTGCTGTGACACATATAACAACCGATACACACAAACATCTGTTAAAATGACTCAACATTTCAAATGCTTTTATTGTGAAGCCCTGGATGGAACACATTCCCATGAAAATGCTTCTTTTATTGTGAGGCTTGGCCTCCAAATCAGTCCACACATTCAACTCTGATGTCATCAGATCAGAAGGTGGCAGTGTTGTGTCTGTTTGTGTGTCTCTGGTTCCTCTTCCTGCCTCTGCTGTCTTCTTTCAGGTCTTCTTGATGGTCCGGCTTCTTCTCCATCGAGGGGTTGCTCTCACCGTGTGGAAGCCTTGTAAACCTGGTGATTCCAAGATGGCTGCTGCATTCATTCCTCGTCACTGTTATGGTGTTGATTCACTCCACGCCCACATTGTTGTGCTGATTAGAGAAAAAGGTTATGTTTCCATCCAAGTGTCCTGCATAACTCTCAGCAAGTAACTTAACATAAGAGGTAACTTGGTGTGCAGAGTAGAAAATACTTGAAGTGAGAAAATACTTGAAGTGGGAAGACTGAGAATACTTCAATATGTGAGCCTGTGTACTTGAGCTTTGGCCTTGTTTCAGTGTCAGGAACCAATCAGAGCAGCCTCCTCCTGACTAAACAGCTCTACAAATCAAGCCCCTGACCCCAGACTCTTCTTGGTGAACTGATCAGAGATCAGATTAGTAGAGAAGCAGTGACACAAAGGGAAACTTCCTCATTCCCTGAACGCAGCTTCATCAAACAGAGCAATGCTAACTGGTCACCTGCAGTAGTGATGTCATCAGGACAGGAAGTTGATCAGACATGGGAACTTTGACTCAGATCAACCAGGGAGGGAGGAGTTCTCAGAGTTTGATTGTGCTGATGAATCATCAGAACTCTCCATCACGCCGTGGTCTCAGCGTTGACCTGAAGTCCCAGGCTTCAAGGGTTCTCCCCAAACTCTCAGGGTGGGTCTGACCACATCTGAAGGAAGTCATTCCACCTGTGTTACACTCAATAACATGTCTCCCTACTACAGAGATCCCTGATTCTGAATTGAGTCATTGGAGGTGGACCTCATAGTAGATAAAACTGCAGGTTCACTACCAACAACTCCAGACTCCATTGCTCCTTTAAAAGAAGGATGACTTCAGTCACATGACTGGATGACACTGTAGATGCCAATGTAGAGGTTGGGGAAATAGTCTCTGACTGTGTGTTCACACCAAACGCGAATTCACCCATTCGCACTAATAGTTTCCATCCAAAGTCTATGCAAACGCGCGAATGACGCAAATTTTCAGTCGGGCGGCGCAAATGACGCAAATTCATGTCCACGATATTTGCCATTGGCTCAAGTTGAAAATATTCAATTTTGGCAAAAAATTCGCGTCACGATAGCCAATCAGCGTTGAGCATGTCCCGACGTCATGGCTGACTGTGTCACTAAATGGAGGACAAGTTGATTATGGCTGTGTGTGACACACATACAAGTGTCAAAATTACAAGAACCGGTTGAATAAGCTGGTGTACATTCGTTACATTCTGTCACCGATCCTCGCAAGCAGGTTGTCAAACTGGCCAGTCGTCATCCGAAAACACCACTGGAACAGGCAGTTATCCACCACAGCCCCTGGAGGAGCTCGAATCACCGAGTGGTGAAATTCACCTAGCTGAGCTCGCCTCCAGATGGTGTTCTTCACCCAGATACGACTGCGTTTAGTTTTCCAACGTACTTCGGCCTTCCACGGCAGGTACAACGCAACAGTTTTTTGAATATTCATGGTGAAATGGTGGAAAGAAACGTTGCCGGAAAAACTCGCTACTCAAGCAATTGAGTGAATTCGCGTATTCGCGCGAATGACACAAATGGACACTAAAATGATCTGGCATCAAATTTGCGAGAATAACGCGACGTGAAATTCACATTCGCGTTTGGTGTGAACACAGTGAGAGACACATTACTGAGTGATATCACTGCTCTGGATGGCATCACTATGGCCTCCAGCAGCACTGTTAGGAACCTAGGAGTTCTATTTGGTCAGGATTTGTCCTTCAATTCCCACATTAAACAAATTTCAAGGACCGCCTTTTTTCATCTACACATCTCAAAAATTAGAAACATTCTGTCTCAAGATGATGCTAAAAAACTACCCAATACATTTGTTACTTCTAGGCTGGACAACTGTAACTCTTTATAATAAGGCTGCAGTAACAAGTGGTTGAGGACTCTGCAGCTGCTCCAGAATGCAGCTGCACATGTATTGACAGGAACGAGGAGGAGAGACCACATCACCCAAGTCTTAGCTTCGCTGCACCGGCCTCCAGTAAAATCAAGACGAGTGCTTAAATTCTTCTCCCCACTTGCGAAGCTCTTAAAGGACAATTCCAGGGCAAAACAAACCTAACGTGTGTTCTTGTATTATAATTATTTCAAACAATTGCAGGGATGTGTTTTAACAGCATCCAAAAGTAATCTGGTTTCGGCCCATACCGCAAGTTAGCTCCCAACGCAAGGCAAGGCAAGGCAAGGCAAGGCAATTTTATTTGTAGAGCCCGTTTTCACCAACAGTTTGTCTCAAAGGGCTTCACATGGCATCATAACAACATCCTCTGCCCTCAGACCCTCACATCGACTGAGGAAAAACTCCATAGAAAACCCTTTTAACAGGGAAAAATCTGAGAAACCTCAGGGTGAGCAACAGAGGAGGGATCCCTCACCCAGGACGGACAGACGTGCAGTTGATGTTGTTCCAGACAAGAAAACAGTTTACAATACAAAATGTGAGAAACACGGAAATGTTAATAACAGCTGAAGAAGGAAGCTTCTGGTAGGGGAGGCAGGGAGAGCAAGCCAGCTTGATGGGGGACTGGATGGCAGACTGGTTCATGGAAGGGGAGCGCAGGCCAGTGCAACAGTAGGGAATAAGAGGGGGGGGGGGCGATGCAGGCGGCGGTTGGGGCTCTGGTGGATCTGTGGAAACACAGAGAGACTGCGAGACACCAAGGCCAAACTACAAAGTGCAACAAGTAGTGGTAGTGACAGTTCCAAAAATGTGCAGGGAGGAGAGAGGGGGAGAGGAGAGGAGAGGAGGGAAGGGCTCAATGTAACCTGATGTGTCCCCCAGCAGTCTAAGCCTATAGCAGCATAGCTATCAATGGTTCAGAGCTACCTGAACCAGTCCTAACTGAAGGCTCTGTCATAGAGGAAGGTCTTAAGCCTGGACTTAAACGTAGTTAAAGTGTCTGCCTCTCTGACCCATGGAGAGAGCTGGTTCCACAGTAAAGGAGCCCGGTAACTAAAGGCTCTACCTCCCAGTCTGTTTTTATTGATACTGGGAATCACTAAAAGACCTGCATTCTGGGAGCGGAGTGCTCTGGTCGGACAGTAGGGACTAATGAGCTCTTTCAAATAGGATGGAGCTTTATCATTGAGAGCCTTATAAGTTAGCAGAAGGACTTTGAAGTCGATTCTAGATCCTACAGGAAGCCAGTGGAGAGAAGCTAAAGTGGGAGAGATGTGTTCTCTCTTCTTAACTCCCGTCAAAACCCTCGCTGCAGCGTTCTGGACCAGCTGGAGACTCTTTAGAGAGTATTTAGGACATCCTGAGAGGAGAGAGTTGCAATAGTCCAGCCAAGAAGTGATAAATGCATGCACCAGCTTTTCAGCATCACTCTGGGAAAGGTTGAACTGAAAAGTCACGTGGAACCTCATGTCTTTCATGATGTTTCTTGTGTTGCAGCAGGTATCTGGAGGGTGGGGAGCTGTTCATTCCTCCTAGTTGGACGCACCTGGGCCCATTTTTGATTTTTTTTTTTTTTTTTTAGATAAATACATTCATTATTTAGTTTTCAACTTGCATCTCCCACTCTTTTGTCACAGCTCTAGTGCCATGTTTTGACAAATGGTTTCTCGCCAGTATGCATTCTTACCGTATGTGTCTTGTCAGAAGTCCCCGATCTGAGAATCTTTTGCCACCAACTGAGCAAGGGAATGGTTTCTCTCCAGTATGCGTTCTCATGTGTCTGTTCAGATTTCCCTTTTCTGAGAATCTTTTGCCACAAATAGGGCAGAGGAGTGGCTTCTCCCCTGTGTGCATTCTCATGTGTGTTTTCAGATATCCCTTAGCTGAGAATGCTTTTCCACAAAAGGAGCAGGGGAATGGTTTCTCCCCAGTGTGTGTTCTCATGTGTTTTTTCAAATATCCACTTTCTGAAAATCTTGTGCCACAAACTGAGCAGGGGAATGGTTTCTCTCCAGTATGTGTTCTCATGTGTCTGTTTAGATGTCTCTTTTCTAAGAATCTTGTGCCACAAATTGAGCAGGGGAATGGTTTCTCTCCAGTGTGTGTTCTCATGTGTCTCGTCAGATTTCCCTTTTTTGAAAATCTTGTGCCACAAATGGAGCAGGGGAATGGTTTCTCCCCACTGTGTGTTCTCATGTGTGTACCTAAACCACTTCTGTAACTAAAACCTTTACTGCATGTTGAGCACCTAAAAGGACGCTCATCCTCACTGACTTCTGTCTGAGAATCAGAAGGACCAAAGTTCACGTTCCTGACGATCTCTGATTCTCTTTCAGTCTTTAATTTTTGCTCTTTTGAGCTGCAATGAGTCACTTCCTGTCCTGGTCTCAATTTCTGAGGCAAATTCCTCCTTGAACCAAACTCAATGAAAAGAGACGTCCTGCTACTGACGACCAGTCAGCAAACTGGGACACACACAGACAGCCTCTCTTCAGTATAAAAAGGTGTGTCACATTGGAAGACATCTCTGACTATGTTGTTAGCAGGGCTGCTGTGTCTCCATCCACAGATTTCTCTCATCCACCTCTTTCTGCCACAACAATCCTGAAAGTGACAGTCTGGGTTTGAGCTAAGCAAAGTTACACCAGACCACTTGGAAACCTGACGACGCCAGCTAATGTTGGTCAGGAAGCAGCCAAGATGGCGCCCAGCGTGTCCCGGGCCTGGTGAGGTTTAACGGCTCCAACAACACCGAACAGCCATCAACTATTAAATACTTCTACGTTGTTCCACTCCTGCTCAGACAGTTAGACACAAGGACCCGGATTCCGGTCACAACTGGACCAGAGACACTTGCTGGCTAGCATTCGCATGAGCGGTGCCTCCCGGTTCTCCTGGTCAGTGTGTGGGGTCCAGGGATGTCCTGGCCACGGGAAAAAGTGGGGTAATTCTCGAATGGCCAGTTCAGCCCAGGCGGGCCAGGGAGCAAACAAAAATTTTTTTTTAATAGGCCTGTATAATTTCCAATATATGTGGCACAGTGGTGCAGTGGTTCAACCTGTCGCCTCACAGCAACAAGGTTCTGGGTTCAAGCCCCGGCTCAGGCACAGGATGTTTCTGTGTTGAGTCTGCATGTTCTCCCTGGGACTCTCCCAAGCTGGCAGAACGACTCCAGCCAGGGTCCTGCTGAGTGTTGTGATGCTCCGTGTTTAGCTGTCAAGCTAGCAGCTCTGGACTCACTGATCTGGACTGAAACTGCATTGAAATGAAACAACAGAGCTTCACTGGTGTCTGCAGGAGGTTTGCCTTTGGACTTTGTCCACTAAATCGACTGTAACGTTGGTTCATTCTGACGGGACTCATTTGGATATCATGTGACTTGCTGCAGGACACAGAGACTGCTGACACGTGTGTGTGTGTGTGTGTGTGTGTGTGTGTGTGCTGACTGAGTCCTGTGCTGCCCTTTTAGCATCAACATCCTGGTCCTCCTGATGTGTCTGGTGGCCTTCAGCCTGGCAGCAACCACCTTCAGCTGCTCCACAGCTTTCCTCATGTCTCTGATCCATGATGGTGGTAGAATGGAGCTCCATCATCAGAACAAGTCCCACCAACATTGTGCTGCCTGCTCTTTGACTTTTACTGACTTGTTGTTGTTGATTTGATCCACCATCTTTATCTGAGGGGGCACTGAGCAGGTCTGGGATCATGGATGGGATTGGACCACCTTTGCCTTCAGAAAAACAATCCAATCCTTCTTTCTGGCTCCTGAAGGTGGAGTTTGTCTCAGGGATTTTTCCACAAAATTTTAGAAGTTAAAAACCCCACAAATCCTGATGGACTCCCAACATTACTGGATTAAGAGTTGACAAAATGATCTGCAGCAGCGGAAAAATCTGCTGAAAAAGGTACGTGATACAGTGTCAGCTTCCTCTCATCTCTCTGTCACACCGCTGTGTGTGTGTGTGTGTGTGTGTGTGTGTGTGTGTGTGTGTGTGTGTGTGTGTGTGTGTGTGTGTATATCTTCTCATGACGCGCGGCACACACGTGTGCACACACACCCCACTCCAACTCCACAGCCCTCCATCAACACCCAATCACTGTTTGGATGCAAACGACCCAGGACGTAGCCTGTCAGGTTCCAGCAGGGATCTGCTCCACGTTCCTGCCTGTTAAAAGGAAGGTTTTCATCACCACTGTTGCAGGATGTGCTGCTGATGGAGAATTGTTGGGTGGAGGTTCATTGAAGCAGTTTGGTGCTGGACCTGCTCTACTAGTAAAGAGTCATGAGAGAACTTTGTTGTGATTTGGTTCAAACAAATAAAAATGATTTGACTTGAGAGTTACACCAGCAGAAGCTGAGCCTTCAGGTGGGATAAGGGGGACCAGGTTTGACCGGTCTTAGGGTAAAGGTCTGATAAAGTGCAATCCAATTACATAACAAAAACAGTTATCCAGAGAACCAACTACCCCCCCCCCAAAAAAAAACAATCACCACCACCCTTTCCCACCTCTGTCCCCCCTTCATATTTCTGTCTGCCCCCTTACAAATGCCCCCCCTGCACAGGCTGGCGGAGACTGCTGAGGAGACCACCAGGACTCCACCGCCCTCCCTGCAGAGCATCGACCACTGCAGTCCACAGCAGAGCTGCCTCCATCTTGAAGGACCCACCCCAACACGTCTGTTCACACTTCTACCCTCAGGCTGGAGGGACAGAAGTGTGAAATGTAGAACCACAGGACTAAAGAACTCTTTCTTTCCCTCTGCAATCAGACTCTTGACCTCCTAACAAAACCACCTCAGGACCCTACTTGACCTCTGCCTGCATCAACAATTCTTGTTTTTGCAATACTCAAATATTTTGCACAGCACTGTTTAATTGCACTGTTTCCTCACTTCTCTACTGTCACTGTTTATTGTAAATTTAAATTTCTTTTTATGTTCCTGATGTTAGGAATTCTGTGGGCAGCAAAGTAAGAATTTCATTGTTCAGGGAAACATGTTTCTATACTGTACACATGACAACAAACACTTTAATCTTGAATCTTTGAATCTTGAGTTCTGTGTTTGAGCTTAGAATTCTTTCTTTGATCTCAGAGTTCTGTTTGATCTTAGAATTCTTTCTTTGATCTAAGAGTTCTGTGTTTGATCTTAGAATTCTTTCTTTGATCTCACCTTGATTTCTCAATGATTTCTTTGAGCACACAAATTGTCTTTGATCTCTCAGTGAGACAAAGACACAGAAGCTCAAGCTGCTGTTGAGGAGGCCTGATCCTCAGTCATCAAATCAGCGTCAGTTCAGGTTGCCTGCAGGGATTTTTAAGTCCAGCAGGTGTCAGTATTCAGTGACACAGAATCAACACAGTGTCATTGTGTCGACACGCTTCATGACGCCTCATCGACCATCACTATGTCCGGGAGTGTTTATGATTCTTTTCAGTTCTGCAGGATTTCTTTTTGAGCGACTGAAAATAGCGACTCCCTCATTTGTTGTAATTCAATGTTGCGGTGAAGCCGTGTGATTGGCGAGCGCCGGCGTCTTCTTCTGCTTTATTTTAGTTAAGCGACCAGCTGCTGCCCTCTACTGGCAAGACCCTCCGGAGGAAGAACTCAATTGGAAAAAAACAATTCTGCTTCTTTTTCATCCACAACTGAGGATCATTTAAGATTAAAAAAAGAACCTGAGAAAAAGGTTCCTCTTCTCTCAGCACAATCTTCATCTGATTTAAATGCAGCATTTATCCACATCCTGTCAGAATTCTTTGTACAAAAATTCAGTGGGTGACATTATGTTGAGGACGTTCAGAGCGAGAGGAGAAAATAACTGGGAGATTCTCCCTCAGTGAGAGATAATTAGGATCCGTTTAAAACTCTCAACGTGTGGTTGTTGAACGACTCTCACGACCAGAACACTCGGACAAAAAGACAGGAATCTTCCAACTTTGTAACACGTGACACCACATTAGTGCACACAAACAGTGATGCACACAATCCAGACCTGTTCTTGTCAGTCCAGGAGTTTGACAGTTTTCTATTTTCCCAGATTAAAAAAACAAACAAAATTCAAACATTGTTTTAATTTGATTTTTTTATTCGCAATTCAATGAACACAAAACATTTCATTAAGATCATCAATTTTCAGTGACAAAAAAAACAAACGGAAAAAAAAGACACATTAAAACAGAGGTTACAAGAAAGAAAATTAAGAACAAAAAACAGTTAACAGGAAAAAGGAGGCACATTAAAACAAAGGCTGCAATAACAAAAAAAAACCAAACACATTTTCTATACATATGGATATATCTATATATATATATATATATAGATATATCCATATAATAGATATAGATATATATGTAGATAGACAAAAAAATACACATTAAAATCTACAATCACAATTTTTAAAAAATAAATAAAAGTCAAAAGAAAACACATTGTTAAAACAGAGGTGAACATCACAACTTTCAAATAAAAAACAAAACCCCAACATCAAAAAGCATGAAAAACAGGATCCGATTAATAAAATAACGGAAAAAAACAAACAATAAAATCAAATCAATAAAAGCTCCCACCCACCATCTCCCTCCACCGCTCAGATTTATTCAGATTTCTCTCAGGTGTCCAGTGTCGTCTCTCTCTGTTCATCAGGTGGATATCTTTGTACACGTAGACCATCATCAGGTACGCACACACCTCCATCATGTTCCTCAGGTATTTAGCTGGTGATCAGGTATTTGTCTAGAAAGATGATCACCAGGTGAAGATCTAGAAAGACATTCAACAAGTTTACATCTGGATGTAGAGATTTTTGGGACATTGGTCAACATGGTTTTTTTGTCCAAGTCAGCAGATATCCCATGATGCTTTTGACTGAGTGTCTCTGCCTGGAGGATTTGGCGTCACCTTTGAGACCTTTAAAAAAAAGCTTTTAGATCCGTCCCTGATGGTGGTCCACATTTCTATCTAGATATGTACCTGATGGTGGTCCACATATCTATCTAGATCCGTACCTGATGGTGGTCCACATTTCTATCTAGATATGTACCTGATGGTGGTCCACATATCTATCTAGATCCGTACCTAATGGTGGTCCACATATCTATCTAGATATGTCCCTGATGGTGGTCCACATTTCTATCTAGATATGTCCCTGATGGTGGTCCACATTTCTATCTAGATATGTACCCGATGGTGGTCCACATTTCTATCTAGATATGTACCCGATGGTGGTCCACATTTCTATCTAGATCCGTACCTGATGGTGGTCCACATTTCTATCTAGATATGTACCTGATGGTGGTCCACATTTCTATCTAGATATGTACCTGATGGTGGTCCACATTTCTATCTAGATCCGTACCTGATGGTGGTCCACATTTCTATCTAGATATGTACCTGATGGTGGTCCACATTTCTATCTAGATATGTACCTGATGAACACATCAAAGTGTGGAGGGATGTATTTAAACTGATTCAGACAGATGAAAACCTGTGGGGACGGTTATTTACCCCAAGAATCTCTAAACAGACACAAACCTAACGCATGTCTGCAAATATCGACATGTGGAACATGAACATCTAAGAACATGTGGATTTCTACCAGGTGAAGGGCCGAGGTTGGAAGAAAACCTGAGAGCAGCCAGACAGACAGTGGACGGGAGCTTTTTTCTAGGTATCAAGGTTATTTTCTCTCAAACAAACTCCCTTAAAACAAACATAACAAAAAAAAAAAAAAAAACAAGCACAAAAAGAAAGAAAGACATCTGGATCCATTAAAACTGAGAATAAAGTTACAATTTTTGATTAACAAAAACAAAAAAAGGACAAAAACTATTTAAAAACACAATCAATTACAATTTTTTTTTTAATTAGAAAAGCATTTAAAAAGATGAAAAGAGGCTCCAGTCGTTCTCATGGTTCACCTCAGTGGTTCCGGCCACTCAGGCCAAACTGTCCTCGGCTTCTTCCAGCAGCCTGTGCAGCCCCTGGGGCCCCGGTGAGGACTTGGGGGGGCCATCATCTTCAACTTATCCCAGCCAGGTGAAGAAGAGACGCACGGATTCCAAGGCTCGCTGCTCTGCACCGTCACTTCCCCGCCACTTGAGGAAGACCTCGGTGTAAATGACATCTTCTTCAAAGGGGACGTCAAAGACCGTCAGGAGCAGCACTGCGGGGACGCCGCAACACGGCAGCTTTTATCATGGACTGGTTTAGGGGCTTTGGAGCCAAAACAAGACTCATCCCACCCTCCAGGGAGGTCAGGAGGTCAACACTCACTTTTGGGGTGATGCATCTCTGCCATCAGCTGCTGGAGGGCCAAGAGGGCCTGAAGTTGTTTGGGTCCATCGGTCAGAAACCTCTTGAGAAGCCTGACTCTCTTAGTCAGCCGTCCTGCATCCAGACAGTTGCGGTGCTCGCCTGAAACTAGCAGATAAACTGGTGGAAAATTTCTGAGTATTCAATTCCATGTCAGCAGGGTCACGACCCAGAACCGAATATGAGGACAGTCAAAAAACCAAACAAAACAGAGGAGTCCCACGTACCGACGACGGCAGACCTGCACAGTCGTCAGCAAAGCTCTGAGGAACTCCACAGAAGCGGTCTGGCTTTCATCCAGGTTGGCTTGAAAAAGAGAGGAGGACAATCCAGGTTCACCATGATTGACCAACAGACCGATGTGGTCCCGTCACCCCACAACCAGAAAACACACACCTGCACCCAGTCCCAGATCTGCTTGTTGCTGGCCTCGTCCCGCAGCAGCCTGTCCAGATGCTGCCTCATCTCTCTGGTGGTGAGGCTCTGAAAGACCATTAAAAACAGTTTCAAAATGCTCTTCGGCAACTCGCCGATCCAACAAACCGTCAACAACTGAAGTAATCAGAGCATGAACCCCAGACAGCCTGCTGACCTGCTTCCTGACACACTTGGTCAGGTCCCTGGATGAAGCAGCAGGGGACAGGTGGCCAGGTCCACGCTTGACTGGAGGGAAAGAAAGACAATAAGGGGTTGAAGTTCAGTCCCGATCATGTGAGACAGAGGCTTTAGCTGAAAGTTCCTACCTGTGACGTCGGCGCTACGACGCCCGTCCCTCCAGTTGGACTCTCGGCAGGAGGGTCGCCAGCGGCCCCACGTGTCCCCTCGGCTCCTCGAATGGTCCCCAGCAGCAGGCTAGCAAAACAACATGAGATTTCAAGTCCAGTCACCAAGACTTCAGCCAGGACGGGCAGTGACAATGACTGGGACTTTACCGTTGGGATGCTGCGTGCGGCGTCCTCTCTTTTGGGGCTCCTGCCTCCCATCACGAGGTGGGCTGCACCACCCATTTCCATTTTTGGAAGGGTTCCCCATGGCTCCTCCCTGTCTGCCTCCACCCTGCTGCTGCTGGGTCTTGGAGCGGTCCCTCAAGGTCTCTTTCTCCTGCTCCTGGTGGATTGGACCAGTTCTCTTTGGCCCCTGGACCTCCTGAGGGGGAGTCAAGTTCACCTGCAGCATAGAGGAGGAGAAGGTTATTAACCATGTCACATCTGTCCCAGCAGCCATGTTTGTTTTTCCTTTAACTTGTCACCCGTTAATATTTACTGCTAAACGGGTCAGCATCAACCTTTCTAGGGTGCACAACACCTCACTTGAATTATTAGAACAAACAAGAGCTGATCCACTGAGAGATGATCCCTTGATAGTGATTCACAGGGTTGTTTGGAGCTTCAGGAAACTAAGCCTTCATCATCACATCTCAACTTTGACCACCCAGTAAAATTAACAGGATTCTCAATGCAGACGTTCACTTTCCTCAATGTTCTGCTGCTAATCTTCACAATTCACTCTCCAGGTCAAAGGACAGGAAAACCAAAAAACAAAGAGATTCAAACACTGAGTGGTGTGTTTTGTTAAAAGCTATTTAACAGGTGGCGTTTATTCCAGAGTTAGATTAGTAGAGGTTAGCATAATTGTTCACATAGGTTAGATTAGCGCAGGTTAACAAAATTGTTCACATAGGTTAGATTAGCGCAGGTTAACAAAATTGTTCACATAGATTAGATTAGCGCAGGTTATCATAATTGTTCACATAGGTTAGATTAGCACAGGTTACCATAATTGTTCACATAGGTTAGATTAGCGCAGGTTAACATAATTGTTCACATAGGATAAATTAGCGCAGGTTAGCATAATTGTTCACATAGGTTAGATTAGCGCAGGTTAGCATAATTGTTCACATAGGTTAGATTAGCGCAGGTTATCATAATTGTTCACATAGGTTAGATTAGCACAGGTTATCATAATTGTTCACATAGGTTAGATTAGCACAGGTTAGCATAATTGTTCACATAGGTTAGATTAGCGCAGGTTAACATAATTGTTCACATAGGATAAATTAGCGCAGGTTAGCATAATTGTTCACATAGGTTAGATTAGCGCAGGTTAGCATAATTGTTCACATAGGTTAGATTAGCGCAGGTTAACATAATTGTTCACATAGGTTAGATTAGCGCAGGTTAGCATAATTGTTCACATAGATTAGATTAGCGCAGGTTATCATAATTGTTCACATAGGTTAGATTAGCACAGGTTACCATAATTGTTCACATAGGTTAGATTAGCGCAGGTTAACATAATTGTTCACATAGGATAAATTAGCGCAGGTTAGCATAATTGTTCACATAGGTTAGATTAGCGCAGGTTATCATAATTGTTCACATAGGTTAGATTAGCACAGGTTAACATAATTGTTCACAGGTTAGATTAGCGCAGGTTAACATAATTGTTCACATAGGTTATATTAGCGCAGGTTAACA
Source organism: Aulostomus chinensis (assembly GCF_037954235.1). Taxonomy (NCBI): domain Eukaryota; kingdom Metazoa; phylum Chordata; class Actinopteri; order Syngnathiformes; family Aulostomidae; genus Aulostomus; species Aulostomus chinensis. Next base: position 13,064,804 of record NC_141320.1, on the reverse strand, counting down.
TAATTGTTCACATAGGTTAGATTAGCGCAGGTTATCATAATTGTTCACAGAGGTTAGATTAGCGCAGGTTATCATAATTGTTCACATAGATTAGATTAGCGCAGGTTAACATAATTGTTCACATAGGTTAGATTAGCGCAGGTTAACATAATTGTTCAAATAGATTAGATTAGCGCAGGTTAACATAATTGTTCAAATAGATTAGATTAGCGCAGGTTAACATAATTGTTCACGTAGGTTAGATTAGCGCAGGTTAACATAATTGTTCAAATAGATTAGATTAGTGCAGGTTAGCATAATTGTTCACATAGGATAGATTAGCGCAGGTTAGCATAATTGTTCACATAGGTTAGTTTAGCGCAGGTTAACATAATTGTTCACATAGGTTAGCTTAGCGCAGGTTAACATAACTGTTCACATAGATTAGCTTAGCGCAGGTTATCATAATTGTTCACATAGGTTAGATTAGCACAGGTTAACATAATTGTTCACATAGGTTAGATTAGCGCAGGTTAGCATAACTTTAACTGACTAATAATCGTATATTTTCCCCTGAAACAATGCAGTGTTTTCCTCCACCTTCATTTCATTGACAATTCTTGAACTATAACTTGCTAGCAGTCCCATGGCTAAAGGTTGTTCGAACTGTTGCGTCACCTTCAAAGGTACAAGCTCCTACATTTGCGGTCGACTCACCTGGACGCGCTCTCCCGCCTTGTATCGGAGCAGAGACACATTCTGGTTGGTCCTCAGACGGAAATCAGTGCAGGAAAAAGCCATTAATGGTCCAAAATTAAGTGCAGACCGGTGCTGAGGACAGTGTTTGGTTGTCACTGCCGCCAGCAACGGCCGACTGAGGAATGCTGCGTCACTTCCGGGTCTTATACTCTCGATTTAGAACGCAGACGCATCAAAGGAACGATGAGAATTAAAACATTTGAATGATACCCGCGGAGTGGGCGTGGCTTAACATCAAAGAGGCTCAGATTCTGAACAGCACCATCTGCTGGACGACTTTAAAAGTGCAACTTAAAACTCTGGACTCAACTCAATGTGTGGGAGGTTTGAGGGCGTCTGCAAGTCAATGTTTACTTTGATATCCTCGCTTTATTGTGTGATTCTACTGATTCTACACTGAATTCAGTAGAATAACCACCTAAAGTGAGTAGATGGAACAATACAGCTAAATGAAGACAAATACATTTGAATGGACCGCTCAGCACCACAGTCCTGTCCTTTTGATACCATCATCAGAGACCGGCTCATTCAGGCTTGATGTGGGTTTTCCACTCCTTCAGGAACATTTTTGAATCACCAAACATTCACTGAAACGTCTGTTTAGACAAGAGAACAAACCTAGAAACCTGTCTCTTGCTGCCCTCTACTGGCGAGATACCCCAGGAGAAAATATTTGCTCAGATTGATTTAGAATGATTTATTTTAGAATTTATTAATTTATTTAGAATTATTTTTTATTTTTTTATTGGATTTATTGAACATCAATCAAAAGTACTGGTTTCAACCGGATCCCTATTCAAAATCCACCTTTTAATTGATTGAGATCTTGACATGAAATTTGAAGTCAAAAGAAAACTTGTCTGACCTAAAATAAAATCCTCTACTAACAATCCTGGTTCGGACTTGGATGGGAGACCGCCTGGGAATACCAGGTGCTGTAAGCTTTTTTGTTTCATTGTGAGGAGCAACTCTAACCACATCACTGGAGCATCATTTTGACTTCATTAGCAATTAATTATTAATTGGACTACTTCCAGATGTTCAAGGGTCCAATAAGGTGACTTGCAGCTAAGTCATTGATTCTGCCTGGGATGCATGAGCAGGAGATCCTGGATCCGTCCCTGACACTAAAGAAGTACATTGATGAACTAAATACAGTGTTGGAACCTTTCCTACCTCTTTGGGAACGGCCACAGAAACATCTTTGTTACAGTTTTCCTCCATGAGTTCTGGAGGTCAGGGATTAAAGGTCAGAACCTGTGTTTTAGACTGTAGAATTTATATCCAGCAGAGCTTCCCAGTGTTTCAGAGTTTTATTAATGCAGGTCCTGTGTTAGGGGGCTCACTTCAACATGTTAAAGCATCATCAGCGTCCAGCGCCACCTTGTGTTCGTCTCCATTTATGTGGACACCTTTAATATTTGTGGTCTCTGAACCACTGTAGGAGGGGCTCGATATGAAGAGCTGGAAGCAGCAGGGAGGGGGGTCATGTCTCATGGTCTCTCTTATTTTGATATCTCATTTGTGTCCTGTTCTTCCTGTTTTAGTTTGATGTTGAACCTCCCCTCTTATTTTCAGGTGACTTCACTTCCCCTCGTCTTCTGTCTGCCTGAGTCTCTCGGTGCATCCCAACAGACGTCAGGACTCTGACAGGGACGACCTCAGCAGAGACTCCTCTGTTCAGAGGACAGGAGAGCTGAGAGAAGACTTTTTGACATCATTCTACATCCTGAGGGACGATCAAAGTTCTATTGATGTACAACACATAAAATCACACCACATGAAGCAGGCTGATGAACAATAAATCAAATCTAAAAATGCTTTATTTTAAGATCTAGAATATCTTGTGAATATCTGGAGCTTCATTCCAGCAGCAGACCTCCTCAGGTGATGACTTCACATTTGACATGTTTACCATTCAATGAGACTCATTGTCAGTCCATTGAAATCTACTGGTGTTCCTGGTGAGTTGATTTAACAACATGAGCTGACAGAATCTACGTTCAGGTAGGAACCACCACATCCAGGGGTCTGGACCTTTGAGCAGGCAGAGCCATCAAAGTAGCAGACTAAGCTAGCAGACATTAGCATTGAGAAGAAACTGATACCTGAGCCTACTTTTGGGTCTGGACCTTTGAGCAGGCAGAGCCATCAAAGTAGCAGACTAAGCTAGCAGACATTAGCATTGAGAAGAAACTGATACCTGAGCCTCCTTTTGGGTCTGGACCTTTTAGCAGGCAGAGCCGTCCACAGTAGCAGACTAAATTTACAAAGAAATTTATCTCATGCTGCCGTGACCCGGATTCCAACCAGGGTTGCTGCGGCCACAACACAGAGTACTAACCACTCTAGGATCAGGGCCTCCTCAACAGCAGCGTGAGCTTCTATGTCTTTGTCTCATTGAGTGTTGCGGCGAACAGCTGTTGAACAGCTGACTGCGGCGGCCCCTGATGCAGGAGACGGGCCAGGACCCGTTCAGAAGGTGGTGGATATTATTCTTGGTGTTTTTGGACCCAGCAGGAATAGAATCTCAAGTCATGGCAACTTTACTGAGCAGCACTCTAAACCTGCTTTGTGAAACGGGCCCCTGGTCTCTTTTAAACGCCCGGGCTACTAATTGGTCATTTACGGTACATATGCATGCGCACACACACACACACACACACACACACACACACACACACACACACACACACACACACACACACACTTGGATATACATGCCTTTAACTGCTTCAATTACTGCAGGAACCATCCAGAACCTGAACTTCTATATCTGATTCTGGGTCTGTTTGTTTCCATAGTCTAGCACACGGCACAGGTCGGCCTGGTTTTAGAAAGTTTCTTGGAATCCTTATTATCAATAAAGTATTAAATATTTTGCATAATAAATGCATGCATGGCCTCATATTTTGCCATTTTAAAGTGCTTTAAGTTGACGGTGCCCACCTGTGGTGTCAATGTTTCTATGTTTGTCTGTTCTGGTCTGAATGAAAGAGGAGGTTTTCTTGGTCATGTGACGTGGATGAGAGTTCAACTAGAACTTCCTGCTTCAACAGGATTTGAGTTTGTTGGGATTTTGTCAAAGCCACCAACCAAACCTCTGAGTGGTGCAGATGTCTGCTGCCTCCTCAGAGCAGACTGGAGCTCAGCCTCACTCACCTGTGGGAGCCCCAGCAGAGCCACCGTGTGATGGAGTTTCAGTTCAGGCTCCAAGGTCCTGGATTGAATTGGTGTTTTGTGTTTTTAGGCCTCCTGGCACCGATGAATGAATGAACCATTGTTCCAGAGGGAGCTGGTGTCAGGTCAGTCCCTGTTTCTACAAGACCTCCTGCTGCAGAGCCACATTGGGAAACATCCATCCATCCATTTTCTTCCACTTATCCTGTTTAGGATTGTGTGTGTGTGTGTGTGTGTGTGTGTGTGTGTGTGTGTGTGTCAAGTCAAGTCAAATCACAACAAAGTTCTCTCATGACTCTTTACTAGTAGAGCAGGTCCAGCACCAAACTCCTTCAATGAACCTCCACCCAACAATTCTCCATCAGCAGCGCATCCTGCAACAGTGGTGATGAAAACCTTCCTTTTAACAGGCAGGAACGTCGAGCAGATCCAGGATCAGTGGGGACGGCCTTCTGCTTTGACCGGTTGTGGGGAAAGAGAGCAGGAGAGCAGGGCAGAGACAAAGACAGAGAATGCTCTCCTAAAACAAGGCCTGTTCAGTCAATGGTAGAGCAGAGTGGCACAGAGGAAGCGTGCTGGGCCCAGAACCCAGAGTTCGATGGATCGAAACCATCCTCTGCTAGAAGAAGAAAAATAAAATGAACCAGTGTCTTTAGAAATGTGTGTCTGTTAAAAAGAGGTTCATAAGGATTTTGTCTTCCTCCACAATCACCAACCATTGTGAGAGTTAACAACAGTCCACTTTCTGACTGAAGCAAAAGTAGACTTCAAAAGGTTTTTCTGATTCAACATAGCAGCTAAATTTCCATTTCCATTTCCTGAACAGGACAGGTTAAAAAAAAGGGAATGTTATGACTTCCTCTGTATATTAGAATATGAACGACTAAAAATGTTCATGCCCAGTTTAAAGTTAGAATTAAACTGAAAATACCAAAATCTCCCCTCTTCAATCCTGTCACTCAGTGTTGTAAACTGTTTCAAACAAATTCTCCTGTTCAACAGTTCAAGTGTTTCTAATGAAGCTGAATGTTCTCCTCTGCTTTCCTCAATTGGGTTTCTTTCATGTCCTCCTGAGATCAAAGACAGAATTCCAGGTACAAATAAATACACCATCAAAGCCCCCTGATGACATCGTCATCAATTCTGACTTTGATCTGGAGGCTCTTGCTTTAATCTTGGCTTTGATCTGACTAATGTTTCCTGACAGGTTGCTGTTTCCACTCCAGAGCAACCAGTAGTTGATCCTATCAGACCAGTCTGATGAACGTAGCTTTTCACTGTCAGTGGAATCACTGGGAAAAGAAACTCCTCCTGTCAGATGAAGGCTTCACTGTGTTGAGGAGGGTTTGTTCAGATGATTCTAGAAGAATAAATCAAAACCTCATCATTGAACATGAACATTAATCACTGATGACTGTTTTAACTGAACCTACTGGATACTGTGGTGCCTGATGAGGAGACAACTTGGGTACAAAGTTGCAGAAGAGGGTTTTTGGAGAGGAGATTTAGATGAGATGGTTTCCAAATCAAATCGGTTGTCACAAGGGAAAGTCTGCATGGAAACACACAAACACACACACACACACACACACACACACACACACACACACACACACACACACACACACAGAGTCCTACTGACTAACCCATGTTTTTCTTCACTTAAACCACCACTGGAGTATTGAATGAGATTGCATGAGACACCATCAACTTCCATTAAAAACCCCTGACTGCCTTTAATTCCCTCCTGGCTGCAGGAAATTAGACAGACCAGCCCATAGAGTGGAGGTGAGACCACAACCATGCTCTACAATCAATATTTACATCAAACCAGCACCATCTCAATAACATAACCTGACTAAATATATACATGATTACAGACTACTACACCAACTCAATCATACATCCACATGCATAATCATTCAATGAACCTTGCCTGTGATTGTACCCCCTCCCCCATCTGGGAGCAAAGGTTTGCACCTACAGCTCTTAAGGAGCTTCCTTGGACCACTCTCCCCTTTTGGCTCCACCCCTTTAAGGAAACCACCAGGAAGAGGTGAGGACTGACGTGACGACTGAAACTGCCACATTTACATGAGACAAACTAGATCAACACTAAATACCAGGCCTTGCACAGTGATTCCCACTGACTGACACTGGTGTCTTCATTTTCCACAGGCAGGATGGCCGGTCCCCCTGTGCTTCCCAGGTCCCTCCCTGGAACACATGGCATAGAAAATGTTTCACATGTTTGCTGATTCAATAAACCTGACCATTAACATGTGTGTGTGCCTCTAATTTACATAAACTGTTAACACCAAGACAAATGCTACCTTCAATTAATCATTGATGTCATGGAACCCTTGGTCTCCATTACATTGGTCAACCAGAGAAGCTTCAACTGGTGATGCTCATTCAACCATGCATGAAGGTCAACCTGCATCATCTGCTGTGCTCCTTAACAGGGGAATTAGCTCAAATGGCAGAGCACTAGCTTAGCATGTGAGAGGTAGAGGGATCGATGCCCTCATTCTCCAGAATACTTTAACTTGTTCTGTTGATCAGAGGAGCTGCTGGGTGATGAATGCTGATGTTTGTCCACTGGTGTGATAAAGTGTCCCCTGTTACTGAGATGAGGATGAACACCTGCTCAGGTCAAAGCTGCAATGAAGTCAAGTCATCACCCTGTAAAGCACCAAATAACAAAAGTTACACTTTACAAGTAGAACAGGTCCAGTTCAACACTCCTTAAATGAATTTACACCCAACAAATCTTCATAAGCAAGCACATCCTAGCTTAGGCCCAACTTTTCTTGGCGCTCTCCCAGATGCTTGGGAGCTGCTGGGGGAGCGCTAGTTGGGACTAAGCTAGTAGCTAAGCTAAGGTGGTCTGCACCAGCTAGTGAGGGCTGGCTAGCTCTCGCAGCTTTTGGTGCAGAGCCGCTGCAGGTCCAATTGAACATCGCTAAGCCTCACCTCCAACACAACAAAAAACTACATTTAACACACTTATCAGTATCACTAAAGGAGGCAGAGGAGGAAGAAAACATGTGGCACTCTGAGCAGGAGAGAGGAGGACAAGAGGGAGAAGCCATCGTTAGCTTAGCGTGTTTACAAGGCAGAAAGACTGTTGCTACCAGAATGATGGTCTTTTCAACTTCAGCCAGATAAAGCAAGTAGGTATTAATTTTTGGTGGGTAATTAGTCAGCGAAATAAGGAATTAGCAGGGAGGATCACACTTTAGCTAACACAATGAAGCAAGGCTCTACGTTCAGCAACACAGAAAAAGGACTTGAGGTCACACGCTTCCTGCAACCAAGGTCAAAAATCCAGGACGGACGAAGGGGAGGACAACAAAGACAAAGACACAAGAAACAGAGATAATAACCAGAAACTCCATAACAACCATAACAAATATAACCATACAGAACAGATAGAACAAATATAACAAGAAAAGCAATAAAAGATATGTCACCTCTGGTCAAATACCCTGATTTGCATTTGTGTCTGTCAGCATTTTCATTTTCATGTTAAAGCCTCCAGAATGAGGGGAGGGGTCAGGGGCAGTTTTCTGTGTTGTCTGCAAACTGAACTACAGGAAACCTGAACTTCCACTGTCAATGTATCCAATTGATGAATAACTGTTTGATCTATACATAGATAACTTGTAGTGATTGCCCACACACACACACATACACACACACACACACACACACACACACACACACACACGCACACGCACACGCACACACACACACACACACACATTTTGTGAAACAACTCAGGAGTTATCAGGTGTTTTACTCAGAGGGATTCATTCATGATAAATGAGCATGGAGGAGACCCAGTAATCATCAACACAAGCGTCACATGAGCAGGTCACCACCCACTGTCACTGATTGGTTCTTGTAAGAATCACTCCTAACGCCATCAGGATGTCATTTTTTGTCTGCCCTGTCTCAACTGTTGGAGCACAACTACAGCCTGAACTCTGCCACTACCTTATCCCTCCCTAAGAACCTCATACAGACCCACTATCTGGACTAGCCTGACCCCCCTGACCCTCATCAGTCACTCGTAGTGCCTCCCACTGGAGGGAATAGGAGCATCTGTGAGCTCTGACTGTTGGGATGGACATCCATGTGATGGAAGAGCTGTTTTAAACAGGGAATCATTTGACCTCTTGACCTGTGTGGGCAGGTACAGAGGGACAATTCCATGAACAATAATATTACTAAACAAATGGGTCTTTAGCTTCTTTAGGTGTCCACAGCGTCCTCATGTCCAGAGGGAGAGCGTTCCAGAGTCTAGGAGCTGCAACCTGGAAGGTTCACTCTCCTTCAGTGAGGCTGAATCCCTGTGGTCAGGGAGGATAAGGGACCCCACAGGTGTCACTAAAGTGCTTTAGACTGCAAAGCACTCAGCTAATCAAGCTGGGATCAACTGCTGTGGTGATCAAGGTATCATCATATATAACAAACAAAGAAAACAGAGTTGAGGAAAAGCACACAAAGAAAAAACTATGAACATGAACAGAGCATCTTCTACACCAGATGTCACACGGCTCAGTAGACCTCTAGTTTGACCCGCAGCAGGTCCAGTCTCCAGGGTGCCCCCATCATTCTGCTTTTCAGTTGCAGGACATGCAGCAGAATCCCGTCGCTCCTCTGCAGAAGAACATGTGAGAGCGTCTGCTTGCTCTTCTCTGGCTGGACGTAGGGGAGAGTCTGTTTGCTCTTCTCTGGCTGGACGTAGGGGAGAGTCTGTTTGCTCTTCTCTGGCTGGACGTAGGGGAGAGTCTGTTTGCTCTTCTCTGGCTGGACGTAGGGGAGAGTCTGCTTGCTCTTCTCTGGCTGGACGTAGGGGAGAGTCTGCTTGCTCTTCTCTGGCTGGACGTAGGGGAGCGTCTGCTTGCTCTTCTCTGGCTGGACGTAGGGGAGAGTCTGCTTGCTCTTTTCTGGCTGGACGTAGGGGAGAGTCTGCTTGCTCTTCTCTGGCTGGACGTAGGGGAGAGTCTGCTTGCTCTTCTCTGGCTGGACGTAGGGGAGAGTCTGCTTGCTCTTTTCTGGCTGGACGTAGGGGAGAGTCTGCTTGCTCTTCTCTGGCTGGACGTAGGGGAGAGTCTGTTTGCTCTTCTCTGGCTGGACGTAGGGGAGAGTCTGCTTGCTCTTCTCTGGCTGGACGTAGGGGAGAGTCTGCTTGCTCTTCTCTGGCTGGACGTAGGGGAGAGTCTGCTTGCTCTTCTCTGGCTGGACGTAGGGGAGAGTCTGCTTGCTCTTCTCTGGCTGGACGTAGGGGAGAGTCTGTTTGCTCTTCAGAAGTTTGCTGGACCTTCACTTGAAGGTCATGATTTTCCTCTTTCAAACAGCTTTTTAAATCATGAAGATTTCCCAGGATTTCCCACTGAGCACTGCTCCTTTTCTTCTTTTGTGCTGTCACTGCACATAGAAGACTCTGAACTTCACCGTTCAGACTGCCAGTCTTTGTGGGGTCCTGGTCCTTCCTTGATTCAAGGTGGGCCAACTCTGCAGTGAAGGTCTCTGTCTCCTGAGATGCCAAAGAAACTCGTCTCCTCAAACATCCATTTTCTGCCTCTAGCTCCTCACTCTGGGATCTCAGCTGTTCAAGAGTCGTCTTCTTCTCAGTGAGTTCTTCTCTCATTTTGTTCTTCTCTGCCTGGATGGAGTTGAGCTCACACTTGAGGTCACACTTCTCCTTGTAAACCATCTTCACCTCAAGCTGAAGATTGTGGACTTGTGTGTTCAGGTCTCTGATCTGAGTCTGGTTCTCCTCCCTCACAGATTCAAGGTTGCCCACCATGGCAGACATGTTCTCTACCAGCTGATATGCAATGATCTTCTCTTGTCCAAGACTAGAAACCTGTCCCCACAAATTCTGGTTTTCTGTCCATCTCTTGTCACACAGAGACTGAAGCTGATCAAGTGCACTTTTCTTCTCTGTCAGGTCTTCCTCAAGACATTTCATCTCCACCTGTTCACTCTCCCTCAGAGACTGAACCTGGGTCAGCTCTTTTCTGAGCTCATTGTTCTCTCCATCAACCTTCCTCCCCTCACACTGAAGACTGTGGACTGTTGCGTTCAGGTCTTCTATCTGAGTCTGGTTCTTGTCCTGGACCGTTTGGAGGTTGGCCACCACAGCAGTGAGGTTCTGGAGCTCCTGGATTGCTCTTTTATTCTCACGTTCAAGAGTAGAAACTTGTTCCCTCAAATTCTGGTTTTCTGCCTGTGTGTTGTCACTCAGAGACTGAAGCTGCTCAAGTGCAGCTTTCTTCTCAGTCAGGTCCTCCTGCTCTGTCAGCCTTAGAGATGGAGGAGCAGGATCACATTGACCAGGATCATTCAGTGGATAAATACAGCTCCTACTGAGATCCACCAGATCTCTGAATGCTCCAACGATACAATCCAATGGAGTCATAGCCTTCTGTCCTGGGTTGATCTGAAGAGCTTGAGCCAGACTAAATTTCCTGGAACTGTCAAGTGTTTAAAGAGCAAAACTGCCCCATAAATGTGGAGTCTGGATTCTTTTCTAGAATGTGACGGCAATTACAGTCCTGCAGAGTGACATCACTGACATGACTGGATGACTTCAGTCACATGACTGGATGACTTCAGTCATGTGACTGGATGACTTCAGTCATGCGACTGGATGACAATGTAGATGCCAATGTAGAGGTTGGGGAAATAGTCTCTGAGAATCCACCTTGAAGCCACACCCTCCTTGTTCTTCAAAAACCCAAACAGTGACCATCAGTCTCCCTCCAATCCTGTACTTGGTTCAATGTTGCTGTTCCAATCAGCTGTCAAATAAACTGGAGCCTATCCCAGCATCTACGGGCGAGAGGCGGGGTTCACCCTGGACAGGTCGCCAGTCCATCACAGGGCCAACACACAGAGACGAACAACCATTCACCCACACACTCATACCTACGGTCAATTTAGAGTATCAATCAGCCTAGTCCCCTAATGTCCATGTCTTTGGACAGTGGGAGGAAGCCGGAGTACCTGAAGAGAACACACGCAGGCCCGGGGAGAACATGCAAACTCCACACAGAAAGATCCCATGCCCGAGCCGGGACTCGAACCCCGGACCTTCTCGCTATGAGGGCACAGTGCTGACCACTGCACCACCGTGCAGCCCCGCTATGGGCTGGTCTGTCTAATTTCCTGCAGCCAGGAGGGAATTAAAGGCAGTCAGGGGTTTTTAATGTAAGTTGATGGTGTCTCATGCAATCTCTTTCAATACTCCAGTGGTGGTTTAAGTGAAGAAAAACATGGGTTAGTCAGTAGGACTCTGTGTGTGTGTGTGTGTGTGTGTGTGTGTGTGTGTGTGTGTGTGTGTGTGTGTTCCCATGCAGATTTTCCCTTGTGACAACCGATTTGATTTGGAAACCATCTCATTAGAAACACTTGAACTGTTGAACAGTAGAATTTGTTTGAAACAGTTTAAAACACTGAGTGACAGGATTGAAGAGGGAAGATTTTTGTATTTTCAGTTTAATTTTAACTTTAAACTGGGCATGAACATTTTTAGTCGTTCACATTCTAACATACAGAGGAAGTCATGACATTCCCTTTTTTTTAACCTGTCCTGTTCAGGAAATGAAAATTTAGCTGCTATGTTGAATCAGAAAAACCTTTTGAAGTCTACTTTTGCTTCAGTCAGAAAGTGGACTGTTGTTAACTCTCACAATGGTTGGTGATTGTGGAGGAAGACAAAATCCTTATGAACCTCTTTTTAACAGACACACATTTCTAAGGTTAATTTTATTTTGTTCTTTTAGCAGAGGATGGTTTTGATCCATCGACCTCTGGGTTATGGGCCCAGCACGCTTCCTCTGCACCACTCTGCTCTACCATTGACGGAACAGTCCTTGTTTTAGGACAGCATTATCTGTCTTTGTCTCTGCCCTGCTCTCCTGCTCTCTTTCCCCTCATTTAGTCCTTGACATGATCCATGCTCTACAGCTCTGCGGGTGGAATGAAGACCTGCGTCTGCTCTGCCCGTGCCGTCCTTCGTCTCAACCTAAATTGTTTGACCCACCTTTATAATGATCGGACTCGCTCCCGCTGAGCGCGCCAGGCGCTGCAGACAACACAACCAAACTGGCCCCGATCAGGATTTGACAGGCCGAAACATGCCCTAAAAACACCAAGAATAATATCCACCACCTTCTGAACGGGGCCTGGCCCGTCTCCTGCATCAGGGGCCGCCGCAGTCGCCCCTCAGCTGTTCAACAGCTGTTCGCCCTAACACTCAATGAGACAAAGACATCGAAGCTCAAGCTGCTGTTGAGGAGGCCCTGATCCTAGAGTGGTTAGTACTCTGCGTTGTGGCCGCAGCAACCCTGGTTGGAATCCGGGTCACGGCAGCATGAGATAAATTTCTTTGTGTGTATTGATGGACACAAGCCAAGCAGAAATTTCCCACAATGCAATAGGGCAGATTTTGGTCAGTGTTGAGCAGGCGTCAGTCTGACAATGATGTCATATTATTGTGTCATCACTTGACCAGACCCAAAAGTAGACTCAGGTATCAGTTTCTTCTCAATGCTAATGTCTGCTAGCTTACTCTGCTACTTTGATGGCTCTGCCTGCTCAAAGGTCCAGACCCAAAAGTAGGCTCAGGTATCAGTTTCTTCTCAATGCTAACGTCTGCTAGGTTAGTCTGCTACTTTGATGGCTCTGCCTGCTCAAAGGTCCAGACCCCTGGATGTGGTGGTTCCTACCTGAACGTAGATTCTGTCAGCTCATGTTGTTAAATCAACTCACCAGGAACACCAGTAGATTTCAATGGACTGACAATGAGTCTCATTGAATGGTAAACATGTCAAATATGAAGTCATCACCTGAGGAGGTCTGCTGCTGGAATGAAGCTCCAGATATTCACAAGATATTCTAGATCTTAAAATAAAGCATTTTTATATTTGATTTCTTATTCATTCAGGTCATCCAGTCATGTGACTGAAGTCATCCAGTCATCCAGTCACGTGACTGAAGTCATCCAGTCATGTGACTGAAGTCATCCAGTCACGTGACTGAAGTCATCCATTCATGTCAGTGATGTCACTTGGTAGGACTCTCATTGCCGTCTCATTCCAGAAAAGAATCCAGACTCCACCTGTGGCTCCATGATAACTGATGGACCTCTGGTTGGAGGCTGGACGATGATGTTTGGACTGGAAGGAAAACTCCTTGTCCAAATTCCATTGTGTTCAAGTTTAAAGTCCCACAATAAGAAGTAGCTGAATCTGACAGGTGGAGGTTTGGAACTACAAGATGGTGATGTTTTCTTGACTTGATGCTCTGACTGTCAGGGTGGATGACAGCTTCTTCTGCTGCTGCATCTGAGTGGCTATGATTGGAGCTTTTACCCTCCAAGGTTGTCTGGTTCCAGGGGACATTTTAGAATTCCAGTCCCCAACCTGGGCTGTTCTGAAACTCTTCTCCTGAATCACTCCTGAGTTCTTGTTAAGAGCTGGAAATGAGCTGCAGCAAGAACAAATACCAGTGCCCAACCAGATCAACTTAATGGCTGTTTTTGTAGTGATTTGGTGCCTCATGAGGAGAAAATTTGGGCACAAAAGTTGGACAAGAGTGTTTGTGGAGGGTGTTTTTTTTGTTGTTGCAGTGTTGTAAGTCACTGTAACTGCAGCTGAATGATTGAACTTTCTCCAAATATCAATCCCTGTATCAATGTGAGATAGAGTGACATAAATGAATAGAGCATTACTCACTGACTGAAAACTGAAAAGCACCAGACTTTGGTCAGAGCCTGGTTCTAATGTTACTTAACAGCACTTTTTTTCCACTTTTCTTTCTTCTTTTAATCAACACTGCCCAGAGTTGATTTGAGGAAATCACACTCACACATTCGACTGTCATGGAGGGAGCGCCACTGATGCAGTTTGGTCAGACGGTGCAGACACACTTGACCCCAGAGAGGTGAGCAGGTTTTGGACCAAGTTGGAACTTGTCAAGTATTTGAGACAGAAAATGACAGAAAACTTTAAAAACAAAAAAAACTTTTTTTGTTTTAGATTTATTGCCCTTGCAGTAATGTCTTATTTCCAGCTTTGCTCTCCCTCAACCACTGTTTAGTGTCGTACCGTAAATGACCAGTTAGTAGTTAATAGGCGTTTATTTTTCCAAAGTCGATGTGGACCCCGGGCGTTTAAAAGAGACCAGGCGTCTCTTGGTAACAGGCTTTTATTTTGGCACTGGCCAGCACTGGGCCACTATTATTATTATACAAGGTATAACAATATACTGAAGTACTTTAAAGAACAGTAGTGCAAATATCAAGATTGTCCAGAGAACACTTTACACAAGAACACTTTATTAGTAAGGAAAGGGGCGTGACAACTTGAGGCCCGTATCCTTCCACTTCCACGACAGTCTGATGTGGCCAAAATAGCAGATCTACAAGGTGATAACACGTCAGCCGTCTGAACCCACGCAGGTACAGGGAGAACATGCAAACTCCACACAGAAAGATCCCGCGCCTGAGCCAGGACTCGAAACCTGAACCTTTTTGCTGTGAGGCCACAGTGCTGACCACTGCACCACCGTGGAGCCCACGCATGGATTGATAGTAAGTTAAAAAAAATTGCAAAATCTTACATGAAACCAAGTTAATATAACATTGATCTCAAATAATGGCCCCCAGGCGTTTAAACAAGCCTGGCGTTTATTTGAGACAGGCGTCTATTTTACAAAATGAGGTCGGACCCTCGGCCATCAAATGAGACCCGGCGGCACTTTGACACCAGGCTGTTAATTGGTGATTTACGGTATTTATTTTACTGACTACTTCATTGACAGGTGGTAAAAATGTCTGGTGTTTCCTGAACTTAACTGAGTGCTGCTCAGTAAAGTTGCCATGACTTGAGATTCTCTTCCTGCTGGGTCCATTTCAACATTCTTATCCTTCCAAGCATTGGAGATAAAGTATCAGTCAGGGCTGTACTTGATTAGTACTGCATATAGTACACATCAGTCACTGCCATTACACAGTGGAATGGTAGTTGAAGTACTGTTTAGCAGCAAGCTGAAAACTGTTGTGGTCTTTGACAGTTCTCTTGTTTGTGAATGAAAATCCTGTGAAGGAGAATCATGGAGACATCCTAAAAATGGCTGAGGTCTCTGAGCTGCAGCAGGTCTGAGCTGCTTTTGATGCCCAGATGATGAGGAGGCAGTGAATGGTGGGTTTGGTGGAGCTGGAAAAAGGCTGCAGGTGGTGAGGGGTCTGCTGGTGTCAGGACTTCCTCTCCAGGTCTGAGGGCTCCCCCCTGCAGTTCCAACAAACACCACAACAGTCCTGGAACCCCTGCAGGTGGAGGAGGACCATGAACACCCTGATGCACCATCAAGCCATCAAAAACCAGTCCTGATGATCAAAAAGGTCCCTCCACTCATCCAGGCTCAACTCTAGAAGAAGCTTCTGGAACACATGAGCAAACACTCTCAAATATAAATCCTGATGTAAACACACTGGCAAACCAACGTTTCCCACAATGTTGATTTTTACAATTTCCTTCAATGTTTGAAAACCATCAAAGTGGACAGAAGCCCAGATGGTCCAAACCTGTTTCTTGTCTCCTGCCATTGTGGAGAGCCTCTGTTCTGTCCTGCTGCTGTCCAGTTGTCTCTACTGAGCTCCTCTGCTGGTTCCACCTTGAAGAGGGTCTGAGCTAAAACTGAACCTTGGGGAACTTCAACCTTTGATCTCAGAGTTTTGTGTTTGATCTTAGAAGTCTTTGTTCTCTCAATGTCAAGTGTTTTATTCTTTTTGCTGTTTTCCCCACACTTGAAGGAGAGTTGTACCAATCAAGATCATCAGGCAGGAATGCACTCCAAACCAAACTGCTTTTTCTCGTTTTTATTTTTTCTTCATTTTTTCATCCACACCTACTGATCTTGGATCTGCTGCCCGTTCCTGCCTGGTAAAAGAAGGAACCAGCACCTGGTTCTCCAGGCTGAATGAACTCCAGGACGTTGGCCAGCTGGCACCAGGCGCTGACCCAGGTCCTGCATGGGAGATACTGTCAGTTCTGTTCTGCCCTGCTCTCAACCACAGGCTGGTGTTGAGGCCTGCAGCAACCAGGGCCCCAGTCACCAAGAGTATAAAGGCTGGTCATTGTGGCAGTGGGAGGAGTCAAAATGAAGACAGACCAATGAGAGCAGGACGTTACTGGAGAAGTTAGAAGAACTTGACCATGTTTCCTACAGTACCCAGGAGGCCTGGTAGTTGTTGGGAAGGAAGCTCCAAAAGCAAAGAGCAGACAGCAGGACATCAAAAGAAAAGATCCAGACATAATCCTCCTCTGAGTCCACAGACCTGAGCACTCTGACTAACAGGTTACCTCCTGGTTATCAGGGTGAAGTCAATAAAATAATTAATAATAATAATAAAAGAAATAAATAATACTAAATCAAGGCCTGTTTAATAAATGGTAGAGCAGAGGAAGAGAGGTGGGCCCAGAACCCAGAGGTTGATGGATCAAAACCATCCTCTGCTAAAAGAAAGGAGCCAAATAAACCTGGTTGTTTTGAAATGTGGATCTGTTAAAAAGAGGTGGAAATCAGAATTCAAACCATTGAGAGAGTTAATAACATTCTACTTTACCACTGAAGCAAAGGAAGTCTTCAGAAGGTTTTAGTGATTCAACATAGCAGCTAAGTTTCCATTTCTATACTGATTGTCTGCAATGGTTCGTGGGGGTGGAGCCTATCACAGCTGACATCAGGTGAGGAGGGGGTTCACCCTTGATGGGTCGCCAGTCCATCCCAGGACCAACACACACAGACAGACAACCATTCACACTCACAGTCATTTAGAGTGTCCAGGTAACCACTACCCTCTTGATGTCTTTGCACTGTGGGAGGAAGCTGGAGAACCAGAGAGAACCCACACAGAGACAGGGAGATTCTGCAGGAGGGGTGGAGATTGATGAGTCCTGGAGACGTTCAATAATGTCCACAACTTTGGCACCAGGAAGACAGCAGGTGATGGCACCTGGGAGTTCAACAGACCTGATGATTGAACCACCAATCACAAGGATTTCAGCCTCCATTGTAAACAGAGAGTTTAGATGAGAGAGAACCTGCTGTCAGCCTCACCAGTCAGGGCAGTGGCAGAGGCAGCAGAGTCGAATGAAGCAGGACCACCTGGCAGGTCTCAGCTGGAGGTGATGACATCACTGGCCTCAGTCCTCACCAGTGCTCTGCCTAGCAACAGGGACGATGGAGAGAAACCAGTAGAAGCACTCTGAGAGTTGGAGACAGCAGGAGAGAGACCACGACAGAGTCACCCATGGGAAACTGTTGGATCCACTCAGGACTGGCTGGACAGACACAGATCAAAGTCAGAATTGAGTCCAGAGAGGTGGAGGCACCTGGAGCCACTGGATCAGTTTGATCTTTGAGCAGCACAAAGTAGTTTGACACATGAAGGTCGTCTGGAGAGAAGAGAGGAAGAGAAATCCGTCTCCCTTCTCCTCAACGGATGAACACAGGAGAGGACGGACATCAGATGGACAGAGAGCAACACTGCTGGACTCTCACAGCTGAGAGGGCGTCCAGCTGCAGCCAGGAGACAAACAGGGACGCTGCTTGAGGACATCATCCAGGAGGCTCTCCATGGTGTGGAGCTGGGGTCTCAGACTGGAAGCTCTGGCTGCTGAGTTGTCCAACCAGCCGTCACATCACCTCCTGAGCTCTCAGCCTCCTCTTGACCAGGTTCTGGATGCTGACTCAGCAGGAGACAGGAAAGTAATCAATGTTGAAGGAATTCCAAAGCGTCCATCAACCTGCAGGACAAACTCCTTCACTGTGTGTGGTTCAGAGTCCCTGGTTTGATTGCAGCTTTGACCTGAGCAGGTGTTCATCCTCATCTCAGTAACAGGGGGACACTTTATCACAGCAGTGGACAAACATCAGCATTCATCACCCAGCAGCTCCTCTGATCAACAGAACAAGCTGAAGTATTCTGAGAAGGAGAATGTAGGGAGAGCTACCATAAAGCAGACAGAAGAGAGATCCCTCGTTCTCTCTTTCTCTTTATCTCTCTTTCTCTCGCTACCCATGTCTGTGCCTACTTCAGCAGTTTCACAATCCCCGACCGGCCAACCAACCAATAACACATAACACAATTTGAGTGCTAAGCTAGCACTCTACCATTGGAGCTAAGTCCCTGCTAAGGAGCAGCAGATGATGGAGGTTGACCTTCATGCAGGGTTGGATGACCTTCACCAGTTGGAGCTTCTCTGGTTGACCAACATGTGGAATCTCTTTCAATACTCCAGTGGTGTTTAAGTGGTGACAATATGGGTTAGTGACTGGGAGTGTGTGTGTGTGTGTGTGTGTGTGTGTGTGTGTGTCTGTGTCTGTGTGTCTGTGTGTGTCTGTGTGTCTGTGTTTGTTTGTTTGTGTGTTTATATGCAAATCTTTCCATGGAACAACGGTTTTTATTTGAAGCAAGAGCCTCCAGATCAAAGAGAGAATTGATGATGATGTCATCAGGGCTTTTATTGTTTATTTATTTGTACCTAGAATTCTGTCTTTGATCTCAGGAGGACATGAAAGAAACTCAACTTTAAAAAGTATATGAGAGCATTCAGCTTGGTTAGAAACACTTGAACTGTTGAACAGTAGAATTTGTTAGAAACAGTTTACAACACTCAGAATTAAATTGAAGACAAAAACCTTCCACACTTAAATCCTGTCTCTAACTTCAAACTGGGGATGAACATTTTCATAATCAATCTGTCTCTATGTGTTGGCCCTGCCATGGACTGGTGACCTGTCCAGGATAAACCCCGCCCCTCACCTGAAGGCTGCTGGGATAGGCTCCACCCCCACGAACCATTGCAGATCATCAATAACCAAAGCTACTAAGGAGGATTACAGAGTTTGAGAGTCAGTGACTTCATAGAGTCTAACAAAGGGTTGAACCTGAATGAGACAGTCACCCTTCAACATGGGGCCATGGCAGAGTGAACCAAGAACACTACAATGGGGGTGAGAGTGGAGCCATGATGGATTCACAGTTCATCACCTCCACCATCATGTGGACCACCTGATCACCTCTCCCTCAACCTCTAAATAACTCATTCCCTGACCGGGAATCGAACCCGGGCCGCGGCGGTGAGAGCGCCAAATCCTAACCACTAGACCATCAGGGACCACACTGACCTCTCCAACAACAGAGACTATAGACAATGACTCAAGAACACAGGACTCTGTGGTCTCAGCTTGAGATGCAGAGGGTCCACCAAGACCACCAGACACCTCAGCCCCCTAAAGACAGTCCACCCCCAGGATCCTGTCCCCCCTCTGCTCCAACTCAGCCCTCCATTCATAACTGACTTTCGCTACGTCCGAACTGCCAAGTACCAACCTACGTCCTCCTGCTACGACCTAAACATGGCGGCACCACTCAGACACCCTAGAAGATTGGTTGGGAAGCACGACCTCTGCTGGCAGAGCACAGACACCGCAATTAGGTAGACAGCACCAACGAAAGCCCCACCTGCTGGCCTGACTGTGGTCAGTGCACTCCACTCTGAACAAACCCTTCACTCATTCTCTATTATTAAGCACGTTAACGCACCTGTACAGGTGTGTTCACATTATATACATATTATATATTTATGCTTGACCGTTTTTGATGAACTTGGGCGGGACTCTGGTGCAGGGATGAGGTCATGGAGCTGATCTGGGAGCAGTCCTGATGTTAAATGCTGTGATGAAGGACAGTGTGGTGGCAAAATGGGTCAAATTTAAATTGTCAACAGTTTAACGTTGTTGGCAGGACTCCAACCTGAGCAGGGAGACCCCAATGGATTTCTAGTCCATCGCCTTCACCACTCGGCCACAACGACCACATTCACACACTTTTGTAGGAGACTGAAATTAGACAATGAAAGTTCATGTCGGCACAGTCAAACATTTTTTTGTCCTCTCTCAAAGACAAACTATTTGTGTGTGTGTGTGTTTTTAAAAAGGCAAAAAAGTCTTTTTTTCAGCAACAGAACTTTAATACAAACACAAAATGAAAAGCAGAACAAGCCAGAACCCAAAATATGGATTTACAGAGGAAGCGTGCTGGGCCCAGAACCCAGAGGTGGATGGATCAAAACCATCCTCTGCTAAAAGAAGGGAACAAAATAAACCTGGTTGTTTTGAAATGTGGATCTGTTGAAGAGGGTGGAAATGGTGAGGGAGTCAGTTGTTCCTTTTGTTTTATGACAGAGACCTCATTGTTAACTAAATCATTTTAATTCTTTACTTGAAGTTTCCTGCTGTTTCGCTCAAAATGTTTGACAACTTCCTCCATGCTGGTGCCCCATCACACACAACAGGTGCACTTGTCCTCTTTTCACCTCTGACCCTCAAACATTCACTGTCTTCCAGTGAACGTCCAATTGTCCTCTGAAAGAAGAGATGAATCTTTCCCTGCTGAGACTCCTGATCTCTGACTGTCACTAGCATGTGCTAGCAGAATACAGCACTCCTTCTTCATGATCTGTCTTTGTCTCTGACCAGCTCTCCTGCTCTCTTTCCTCCTACCAGTCAAAGCAGACATCTTCACCTACTGATCTTGGATCTGCTGCCCGTTCCTGCCTGGTAAAAGAAGGAACCAGCACCTGGTTCTCCAGGCTGAATGAACTCCAGGACGTTGGCCAGCCGTGTCAGTTGGAACCTTATTTGTCCAAATAGAGAAAAAATAAGTCTGATTGTTGATGAAAGATGTCCTCATGGCTTTGAAACTGTGGTTGGGGACCAGCCAACATGAGCACATTCATGGAAGAATAGCAGTAAAAACAGGAAGTGTCAGTTAGCAAGTACTCACCAGTCTGTCACTATCATACTTGATTCTAGTGGAACAAAATGGCTGCTGCTGACTGTGCTGCCTGGTGGAGGATCACTCTTCACCATCCTCTCAGGCCTTGATGGAACCAAAAAGGCCAGTTCCTGGAGAAGATGTTCTAGGGGTCCAGGTTAAAGCGGTGCCCCAGCTGGCACCAGGCGCTGACCCAGGTCCTGCATGGGAGATACTGTCAGTTCTGTTCTGCACTGCTCACAACCACAGGCTGGTGTTGAGGCCTGCAGCAACCAGGGCCCCAGTCACCAAGAGTATAAAGGCTGGTCATTGTGGCAGTGGGAGGAGTCAAAATGAAGACAGACCAATGAGAGCAGGACGTTACTGGAGAAGTTAGAAGAACTTGACCATGTTTCCTACAGTACCCAGGAGGCCTGGTAGTTGTTGAAGGAAGCTCCAAAAGCAAAGAGCAGACAGCAGGACATCAAAAGAAAAGATCCAGACATAATCCTCCTCTGAGTCCACAGACCTGAGCACCGCTGCTCTGACTACCAGGTTACCTCCTGGTTATCAGGGTGAAGTCAATAAAATTATTAATAATAATTATAATAGAAATAAATAATACTAAATCAAGGCCAGTTTAATAAATGGTAGAGCAGAGGAAGAGAGGTGGGCCCAGAACCCAGAGGTTGATGGATCAAAACCATCCTCAGGTTGACCTTCATGCAGGGTTGGATGACCTTCACCAGTTGGAGCTTCTCTGGTTGACCAACATGTGGAATCTCTGTCAATACTCCAGTGGTGTTTAAGTGATGAAAATATGGGTTAGTGACTGGGAGTGAGTGTGTGTGTGTGTGTGTGAGTGTGTGTGTGTGTGAGTGTTGTGTCAGGATAGCGCTACACTCCCCACCGTGAGGGGCAGTGTGGCAGACGATAGTGAGTGGTCACCTAGCAGTAGACCTGGTCCGACCCTTCTCCGTCCTTTCCACTTCCTCTCCCTCCTTTACGGAGCCGACAGCCGTGCGTGGTGGCGTCTCGCTGGTCAGCAGATCGGTTACAAACAAAGGTATGCATGCTTGCTCTGCTCCATTATTCAGTGTCATGGGCCCCCTGTTTACTCCAGTTTTGCTCCGTCCAGCGGTGTGGTGTTACCGGGAGCTGGGCTGTCTCCCTTGGGCCAGTGTGTGCGTGGTGCGCTTTCTGTGGGTAAGACGCGTAGTTGTCTGCCTTTCATATCAAGCTGCCGATGGTCTGTGGTGTTCTGATTATCCTCTCCCGGCCATCGTTTGTGTAGTCTGGGCTGTGGGCTTCCTCCTCCTGCCTCGTCTGACGCCACGATTCTGCTCTCCGGTAGGAAATGTTTATTCTTAGCTTTTGTTATTCTGTAATGTCCTTCATCCACATTTTAATTAGGTGAACTTGTTTATTTTGCAGTGTGCAGCCGTCAATTGCTGCTGTGAGCCTCGCTGCTGTTTTGGTTCTTCTTCTTCTCTTCTCCTCTTCTTCAGTCTGGATTCTTGCTGATTCGGCTCATAACGGCTCTGCTCCCAGTGACGGCGGTTAAAGCCGTGCACTACGGCCTTTATAAGAGCCTCAACGTGGGCCAAGAGAGGGCATCCCGACCCTCATCGGCGCTGAGCCATCCCCCTTGGAGACTGGTTTTAATTAGAGGGGCAAACATTTCCTTAATTTTGATCATTTGGATTTAAACCAGTTTCTGTTGGGTTATTTGGGGTAGCGATATTTAGTTCGTGTGTGAGGGTTGCCTTGATTTCATGTTTTTGATGGTGTTCTTTTCTTTTCTTTGACAGGTGTTGAGGGCCCAGAGCGGCAGCGGTCCCCCTGGTGGTGGTTCCTTATACGTGTTTTTTTGGTTTGCTGTGTCACGGGTGCAGTGTGGTATTCTTTTTTTGGATCCCTCCCCTTTTCGTTACCGCTGTCGTGGTAAGCCCCAGCCCTGTCCCCTTTTCCTTTCGGTAATTCCTCTTGCACTCCTTATTATATCCATTGGTATTCATTTAGTCTGTTGCTAATTTTAAACTATTTTTCTAATAAAAGTATTTTTATAATTGGAAATCACGGTCCTGTCCTGTTGTATCTCTCGAACTGTGTGCCTTTCTTCAAATGGAAGCCTGGTCATTTTGAAATTTTGTTTATATCCTGGGGTGAAAGCCCCCAGGTGGCGTTGTTGGCAACTGTTCCCCACCGCTCGCCTTGCCACACTACGAACCTCAAAATAATGCGACAGTGATGTAGTAAGAGTTGCTAATAACCTCAAAATAATGCGACAATGATGTAGGAAGAATTGCTAATAAACTCAAAATGATGTTAACAGTAATGTAGTGATAGTTGCTAATGAACTCAAAGTGATGCTGACAGTAATGTAGTAAGAGCTGCTAATAACCTCAAAGTAATACTACAGTGATGTAGGAAGAATTGTTCATGAATTCAAAAATTATGCTGACAGTGATGTAGTAAGAATTGATAATGAACTCAAAATGATGCTAACAGTAATGTAGTAAGTGTTTCGAATAACCTCAAAGTGATGCTGACACTCATGTAGTAAAAGTTGCTACGAACCTCAAAATAAGGCGACAGTGATGTCGTAGGAATTGCTAATAACCTCAAAATAATGCGAAAGTAATGACGGAAGAATTGCTAATGAACTCAAAATGATGCTAACAGTAATGTAGTGATAGTTGCTTAGAAACTCAAAGTGATGCTGACAGTCATGTAGTAAGAGTTGCTACGAACCTAAAAATAATGTGACAGTGATGTTGGAAGAATTGATAATGATCTCAAAATGATGCGACAGTGATGTAGTAAGAATTGCTAATGAACACAAAATGATGCTAACAGTAATGTATTGATAGTTGCTAATAAAGTCAGTGATGCTTACAGTAATGTAGTAAGAGTTTCGAACAACCTCAAAGTGATGCTGACAGTCATGTAGTAAGAGTTGCTAATGAACTCAAAATGATGCTAAAAGTAATGTAGTGATAGTTTTTGTATAAACTCAGTGAGGCTTAGAGTAATGTAGTAAGTGTATCGAACAATTTCAAATGATGCTGACAGTCATGTAGTAAGAGTTGCTAATACCCTCAAAATAATGCGACAGTGATGTTGGAAGCATTGCTAATGATCTCAAAATGATGCGACAGTGATGGAGTAAGAATTGCTAATAAACTCAAAATGATGCTAACAGTAATGTAGTGATAGTTGCTCATGATCTCAAAGTGATGCTGACAGTAATGTAGTAAGTGTTTCGAAAAAACTAAAAGTGATGCTGACAGTCATGTAGTGAGAGTTGCTACTAACCTCAAAACAATGCAACAGTAATGTAGTAAGAGTTGCGAGTAACCTCAAAATGATGCGACAGTGATGTCGGAAGAATTGCTAATGATCTCAAAATGATGCTAACAGTAATGGAGTGAAAGTTTCGAATAACCTCAAAGTGATGCTGACAGTCATGTAGTGACAGTTGCTTCTAACCTCTAAATGATGCTAACAGTAATGTAGTGATAGCTGCTAATAAACTCAGTGATGCTGACAGTAATGTAGTAAGACTTGCTAAGAACCTCAAAATAATGCGACAGTGATGTCGGAAGAATAGATAATGATCTCAAAATGATGCGACAGTGATGTAGTAAGAATTGCTAATGAACTCAAAATGATGCTAAAAGTAATGGAGTTAACGTTTCGAATAACCTCAAAGTGATGCTGACAGTCATGTGGTTTGAGTTGCGATTAATTTAAAATGATGCTGACAGTGATGTAGTAAGAATTGCTAATGAAGTCAAAATGATGCTAACAGTAATGGAGTGAACTTTTCGAACAACCTCAAAGTGATGCTGACAGTCTTGTAGTAAGAGTTGCTACTAACCTCAAAATAATGCGACAGTAAAGTAGTAAGAGTTGCTACGAACCTCAAAAAAATGCGAAAGTGATGTCGGAAGAATTTCTAATGATCTCAAAATGATGCGACAGTGATGTAGTAAGAATTGCTAATGAAGTCAAAATGATGCTAACAGTAACGTAGTGATAGTTGCTAATAAACTCAGTGATGCTTACAAGAATGTAGTAAGTGTTTCGAACAACCTCAAAGTGATGTTGACAGTCAAATTAGAGTTGATACTAACCTAAAAATAATGCAACAGTAAAGAAGTAAGAGTTGCTACGAAACTCCAAATAATGCGACAGTGATGTCAGAAGAATTGCTAATGAACTCAAACTGATGCTAACAGTAATGTAGTGATAGTTGCGAATGAACTCAAAGTGATGCTGACAGTAATGTAGTAAGAGTTGCTTCGAACCTCAAAATAATGCGACAGTGATGTCAAAAGAATTGGTAATGATCTCAAACTGATGGGACAGTGATGTCGTAAGAATTGCAAATGAACTAAAAATGATGCTAAATGTAACGTAGTGATAGTTGCTAAAAAACTCAGTGATGCTGACAGTCATGTAGTAAGTGTTGCTACTAACCTCATACTGATGCTAACAGTAATGTAGTGATCGTTGCTAATGAACTCAAAGTGATGCTGACAGTAATGTAGGAAGTGATTCGAACAACCTCAAAGTGATTCTGACAGTCATGTAGTAAGAGTTGCTACGAACCTTAAAATATTGCAACAGTAAAGTAGTAAGAGTTTCTTCAAACCTCAAAATAATGCGACAGTGATGTCAGAAGAATTGCTAAAGATCTCAAAATGATGCGAAGTGACTTAGTAAGAATTGCTAATGAACTCAAAATGATGCTAACAGTAATGGAGTGAACGTTTCGAATAACCTCAAAGTGATGCTGACAGTCATGTAGTAAGAGTTGCTACGAACCTCAAAATAATGCGACAGAAATGTAGTAAAAGTTGCTACGAACATCAAAATATTGCGACAGTGATGTCAGAAGAATTGCTAATGAACACAAAATGATGCTAACAGTAATGAAGTGATAGTTGCTAATCAACTCAGTGATGCTTACAGTAATGTAGTAAGTGTTTCGAATAACCTCAAAGTGAAGCTGAAATTCATGTAGTAAGAGTTGCTACGAACCTTAAGATAATGCGACAGTGATTTTTGGAAGAATTGCTAATGATCTCAAAATTATGCTAAAAGTAATGTAGTGATAGTTGCTAATTAACTAAGTGATGCTGACAGGAATGTAGTAAGTGTTTTGAACAACCTCAAAGTGATGCTGACAGTAATGTAGTCAGAGTTGCTACGAACCTCAAAGTAATGCTACAGTGATGTCCAAAGAATTGCTAATGATATCAAAATGATGCGACAGTGATGTAGTCAGAATTGCTCATGAACTCAAAATCATGCCAACAGTGATGTTGTAAAAGTTTCGAATGACGTCAAAGTGATGCTGACAGTCATGTGGTTAGAGTTGCTACGAACCTTAAAATAATACAACAGTAATGTAGTGAGAGTTACTACGAATTTCAAAATGATGTGACAGTGATGTAGTAAGAATTGCTAATGAACTCGAAATGATGCGAACAGTTATGTAGTGAAAGTTGCAAGTAACCTAAAAATCATGCTGACAGTAATGTAGTAAGAGCTGCTGTTAACCTCAAAATAATGCTACAGTGATGTCGGAAGAATTGCTAATGATCTCAAAATGATGCGACAGTGATGGAGTAAGAATTGCAAATAAACTCAAAATGATGCTAACAGTAATGTAGTGAAAATTTTGAATAACCTCAAAGTGATGCTGAAAGTCATGTGGTTTGAGTTGCGAATAACCTAAAAATGATGATGACAGTGATGTCGGAAGAATTGCTAATGTCCTTAAATGAGATTGATGGTAATCTAGTAAGAGCTGCTAATAACCTCAAAATGAGTCTGACAGGAATGTAGTAAGTCTGCTAATAACCTCAAAATAATGCCACAGTGATGTAGGAAGAATTGTCAATGAAATCAAAAATGATGCTGACAGTGATGTCGTAAGAATTGCGAATGAACTCAAAATGATGCGACAGTGATGTCGTAAGAATTCCTAATGAACTCAAAATGATGCTAACAGTAATGGAGTGACAGTTTCGAATAAACTCAAAGTGATGCTGACAGTCATGTACTAAGAGTTTCTACGAACCTCAAAATAATACGACAGTAATGTAGTAAAAGCTGCTACGAACCTCAAAATATTGCGACAGTGATGTCGGAAGAATTGCTCATGAACTCAGGATGATGCTAACAGTAATGTAGTGATAGTTGCTAATAAACTCAGTGATGCTTACAATCATGTCGTAAGAGTTTCGAACAACTTCAAAGTGATGCTGACAGTCATGTAGTAAGAGTTGCTAATGAACTCAATTTAATGCTAAAGTGATGTCGTAAGAATTGCTAATGAACTCAAAATGATGCTAACAGTAATGGAGTGAACTTTTTGAACAACCTCAAAGTGATGCTGACAGTAATGTAGTAAGTGTTGCAACGAACATCAAAATAATGCGACAATAATGTAGTAAAAGTTGCTACGAACCTCAAAATAATGCGACAGTGATGTCGGAAGAATTGCTAATGATCTCAAAATGCTGCGACAGTGATGAAGTAAGAATTGCTGATGAACTCAAAGTGATGCTAACAGTAATGGAGTGAAAGTTTCGAACAATCTCAAAGTGATGCTGACAGTCATGTAGTAAGTGTTGCAACGAACATAGAAATAATGCGACAATAATGTCGTAAAAGTTGCTACGAACCTCAAAATATTGCGACAGTGATGTCGGAAGAATTTCTAATGAACTCAAGATGATGCAAACAGTCATGTAGTGATAGTTGCTAATCAACTCAGTGATGCTAACAGTAATGTAGTAAGTGTTTCGAAGAACCTCAAAGTGATGCTGACAGTCATGTAGTAAGAGTTGCTAATCAAATCAGTGATGCTGACAGTAATTTAGTAAGTGTTTCGAACAACCTCAAAGTGATGCTGAATGTCATGTAGTAAGAGTTGCTACGAACCTCAAAATAATGCGACAGTAATGTAGTAAAAGTTGCTACGAACCTCAAAATATTGCGACAGTGATGTCGGAAGAATTGCTAAAGATCTCAAAATGATGCGACAGTGATGTAGTAAGAATTGCGAATGAACTCAAGATGATGCTCAAAGTAATGGAGTGAAAGTTTCGAATAACCTCAAAGTGAAGCTGACAGTCATGTGGTTTGAGTTGCGAGTAAATAAAAAATGACGCTGACAGTGATGTCGTAAGAATTGCTATTGATCTCAAAACGATGCTAACAGTAATGTAGTGATAGTTGCTAATCAACTCAGTGATGCTTCCAGTAATGTAGTAGGAGTTTCGAACAACCTCAAAGTAATGCTGACAGTCATGTGGTAAGAGTTGCTACGAACCTCAAAATAATGCGACAGTAATGTAGTAAAAGTTGCTACGAACCTCAAAATATTGCGACAGTGATGATGGAAGAATTGCTAATGAACTCAAAATGATGCTACAGTGATTTAGTAAGAATTGCTAATGAACTCAAAATGATGCTAACATTAATGGAGTGAACATTTCAAACAACCTCAAAGTGATGCTGACAGTCATGTAGCGATAGTTGCTAAAAAACTCAGTGATTGTTACAGTAATGTAGTAAGAGTTTTGAACAACGTCAAAGTGATGCTGACAGTCATGTAGTAAGTGTTTCGAACAACTTCAAAGTGATGCTGAAAGTCATGTAGTAAGAGTTGCTAATGAACTCAATTTAATGCTACTGTGATGTCGTAAGAATTGCTAATGAACTCAAAATGATGCAAACATTAATGGAGTGAAAGTTTAGAATAACCTCAAAGTGATGCTGACAGTCATGTAGTAAGAGTTAATACAAACCTCAAAATATTGCGACAGTGATGTCAGAAGAATTGCTAATGATCTCAAAATGATGCGACAGTGATGTCGTAAGAATTGCTAATGAACTCAAGATGATGCGAACAGTAATGTAGTGATAGTTGCTAATAAACTCAGTGATGCTTACAGTAATGTAGTAAGAGTTTCAAACGACCTCAAAGTGATGCTGACAGTCATTTAGTAAGACTTGCTAATGAACTCAATTGAATGCTACTGTGATGTCGTAAGAATTGCTAATGAACTCAAGATGATGCGAACAGTAATGTAGTGATAGTTGCTAATAAACTCAGTGTTGCTTACAGTAATGTAGTAAGAGTTTCAAACGACCTCAAAGTGATGCTGACAGTCATGTAGTAAGAGTTGCTACTAACCTCAAAATATTGCGATAGTGATGTCGGAAGAATTGCTAATGAATTCAAAATGATGCTAACAGTAATGGAGTGAAAGTTTCGAATAACCTCAAAGTGATGCTGACAGTCATGTAGTAAGAGTTTCTACGAACCTCAAAATAATGCAACAGTGATGTCGGAAGAATTGCTAATGATCTCAAAATGATGCGACAGTGATGTAGGAAGAATTGCTAATCATCTCAAAATGATGCGACAGTGATGTCGGAAGAATTGCTAATGAACTCAAAATGATGCTAACAGTCATGGAGTGAAAGTTTCGAATAACCTCAAAGTGATGCTGAAAGTCATGTACTAAGAGTTGGTACGATCCTCAAAATAATGCGACAGTAAAGTAGTAAAAGTTGCTACAAACCTCAAAATATTGCGACAGTGATGTCGGAAGAATTGCTAATGAACTCAAAATGATGCTAACAGTAATGTAGTGATAGTTGCTAATCAAGTCAGTAATGCTTACAGTAATGTAGTAAGTGTTTCGAACAACCTCAAAGTGATGCTGAAGGTCATGCAGTAAGAGTTGCTACGAACCTCAAAATAATGTTACAGTGATGTCGGAAGAATTGCTAATGATCTCAAAATGATGCGACAGTGATTTCGTAAGAATTGCTAATGAACTCAAAATGATGCTAACATTAATGGAGTGAACGTTTCCAATAACTTCAAAGTGATGCTGACAGTCATGTAGTAAGAGTTTCTACGAACCTCAAAATAATGCGACAGTGATGTCGGAAGAATTGCTAATGATCTCAAAATGATGCCAACAGTAATGGAGTGAAAGTTTCGAATAACCTCAAAGTGATGCTGACAGTCGTGTACTAAGAGTTGCTACGAACCTCAAAATAATGCGACAGTAATGTCGTAAAAGTTGCTACGAACCTCAAAATGATGCTACAGTGATTTAGTAACAATTGCTAATGAACTCAAAATGATGCTAAAATTAATGGGGTGAAAGTTTCGAATAACCTCAAAGTGATACTGACAGTCATGTAGTAGGAGTTAATACGAACCTCAAAATATTGCGACAGTGATGTCGGAAGAATTGCTAAAGATCTCAAAATGATGCGACAGTGATGTAGTAAGAATTGCGAATGAACTCAAGATGATGCTCAAAGTAATGGAGTGAAAGTTTCGAATAACCTCAAAGTGATGCTGACAGTCATGTGGTTTGAGTTGCGAATGAATAAAAAATGATGCTGACAGTGATGTCACAAGAATTGCTATTGATCTCAAAAGGATGCTAACAGTAATGTAGTGATAGTCGCTAATCAACTCAGTGATGCTTACAGTAATGTACTAAGTGTTTCGAACAACCTCAAAGTGATGCTGAAGGTCATGCAGTAAGAGTTGCTACGAACCTCAAAATAATGTTACAGTGATGTCGGAAGAATTGCGAATGATCTCAAAATGATGCGACAGTGATTTCGTAAGAATTGCTAATGAACTCAAAATGATGCTAACATTAATGGAGTGAACGTTTCCAATAACTTCAAAGTGATGCTGACAGTCATGTAGTAAGAGTTTCTACGAACCTCAAAATAATGCGACAGTGATGTCGGAAGAATTGCTAATGATCTCAAAATGATGCCAACAGTAATGGAGTGAAAGTTTCGAATAACCTCAAAGTGATGCTGACAGTCGTGTACTAAGAGTTGCTACGAACGTCAAAATAATGCGACAGTAATGTCGTAAAAGTTGCTACGAACCTCAAAATGATGCTACAGTGATTTAGTAACAATTGCTAATGAACTCAAAATGATGCTAAAATTAATGGGGTGAAAGTTTCGAATAACCTCAAAGTGATACTGACAGTCATGTAGTAGGAGTTAATACGAACCTCAAAATATTGCGACAGTGATGTCGGAAGAATTGCTAAAGATCTCAAAATGATGCGACAGTGATGTAGTAAGAATTGCGAATGAACTCAAGATGATGCTCAAAGTAATGGAGTGAAAGTTTCGAATAACCTCAAAGTGATGCTGACAGTCATGTGGTTTGAGTTGCGAGTAAATAAAAAATGATGCTGACAGTGATGTCACAAGAATTGCTATTGATCTCAAAAGGATGCTAACAGTAATGTAGTGATAGTCGCTAATCAACTCAGTGATGCTTACAGTAATGTACTAAGTGTTTCGAACAACCTCAAAGTGATTCTGACAGTCATGTAGTAAGAGTTTCTACGAACCTCAAAATAATGCAACAGTGATGTCGGAAGAATTGCTAATGATCTCAAAATGATGCGACAGTGATGTAGTAAGAATTGCTAATGATCTCAAAATGATGCGACAGTGATGTCGGAAGAATTGCTATTGATCTCAAAACGATGCTAACAGTAATGTAGTGATAGTTGCTAATAAACTCAGTGATGCTTACAGTTATGTAGTAAGAGTTTCAAACGACCTCAAAGTGATGCTGACAGTCATTTAGTAAGACTTGCTAATGAACTCAATTGAATGCTACTGTGATGTCGTAAGAATTGCTAATGAACTCAAGATGATGCGAACAGTAATGTAGTGATAGTTGCTAATAAACTTAGTGTTGCATACAGTAATGTACTAAGTGTTTCGAACAACCTCAAAGTGATGCCGACAGTCATGCAGTAAGAGTTGCTATTGAACCTCAAAATAATCAACAGTGATGTCAGACGAATTGCTAATGATCTCAAAATGATGCGACAGTGATGTAGTAAGAATTGCTAATGAGCTCAATTGAATGCTACTGTGATGTCATAAGAATTGCTAATGAACTCAAAATGATGCTAACAGTGATGGAGTGAAAGTTTCGAATAAGCTCAAAGTGATGCTGACAGTCATGTAGTAAGTGTTGCTACTAACCTCATACTGATGCTAACAGTAATGTAGTGATCGTTGCTAATGAACTCAAAGTGATGCTGACAGTAATGTAGGAAGTGATTCGAACAACCTCAAAGTGATTCTGACAGTCATGTAGTAAGAGTTGCTACGAACCTTAAAATATTGCAACAGTAAAGTAGTAAGAGTTTCTTCAAACCTCAAAATAATGCGACAGTGATGTCAGAAGAATTGCTAAAGATCTCAAAATGATGCGAAGTGACTTAGTAAGAATTGCTAATGAACTCAAAATGATGCTAACAGTAATGGAGTGAACGTTTCGAATAACCTCAAAGTGATGCTGACAGTCATGTAGTAAGAGTTGCTACGAACCTCAAAATAATGCGACAGAAATGTAGTAAAAGTTGCTACGAACATCAAAATGTTGCGACAGTGATGTCAGAAGAATTGCTAATGAACACAAAATGATGCTAACAGTAATGAAGTGATAGTTGCTAATCAACTCAGTGATGCTTACAGTAATGTAGTAAGTGTTTCGAATAACCTCAAAGTGACGCTGAAAGTCATGTAGTAAGAGTTGCTACGAACCTTAAGATAATGCGACAGTGATTTTTGGAAGAATTGCTAATGATCTCAAAATGATGCTAAAAGTAATGTAGTGATAGTTGCTAATTAACTAAGTGATGCTTACAGTAATGTACTAAGTGTTTTGAACAACGTCAAAGTGATGCTGACAGTCATGTAGTAAGAGTTGCTACGAACCTCAAAATAATGCAAGAGTAATGTAGTAAGAGTTGCTACGAACCTCAAAATATTGCGACAGTGATGATGGAAGAATTGCTAATGAACTCAAAATGATGCTGACAGTGATTTAGTAAGAATTGCTAATGAACTCAAAATGATGCTAACATTAATGGAGTGAACATTTCAAACAACCTCAAAGTGATGCTGACAGTCATGTAGCGATAGTTGCTAAAAAACTCAGTGATTGTTACAGTAATGTAGTAAGAGTTTTGAACAACGTCAAAGTGATGCTGACAGTCATGTAGTAAGTGTTTCGAACAACTTCAAAGTGATGCTGAAAGTCATGTAGTAAGAGTTGCTAATGAACTCAATTTAATGCTACTGTGATGTCGTAAGAATTGCTAATGAACTCAAAATGATGCAAACATTAATGGAGTGAAAGTTTAGAATAACCTCAAAGTGATGCTGACAGTCATGTAGTAAGAGTTAATACTAACCTCAAAATATTGCGACAGTGATGTCAGAAGAATTGCTAATGATCTCAAAATGATGCGACAGTGATGTCGTAAGAATTGCTAATGAACTCAAGATGATGCGAACAGTAATGTAGTGATAGTTGCTAATAAACTCAGTGATGCTTACAGTAATGTAGTAAGAGTTTCAAACGACCTCAAAGTGATGCTGACAGTCATTTAGTAAGACTTGCTAATGAACTCAATTGAATGCTACTGTGATGTCGTAAGAATTGCTAATGAACTCAAGATGATGCGAACAGTAATGTAGTGATAGTTGCTAATAAACTCAGTGATGCTGACAGTAATGTAGTAAGAGTTTCAAACGACCTCAAAGTGATGCTGACAGTCATGTAGTAAGAGTTGCTACTAACCTCAAAATATTGCGATTGTGATGTCGGAAGAATTGCTAATGAACTCAAAATGATGCTAACAGTAATGTAGTGATAGTTGCTTATCAACTCAGTGATGCTTACAGTAATGTACTAAGTGTTTCGAACAACCTCAAAGTGATGCCGACAGTCATGCAGTAAGAGTTGCTATTGAACCTCAAAATAATCAACAGTGATGTCGGAAGAATTGCTAATGATCTCAAAATGATGCGACAGTGATGTAGGAAGAATTGCTAATCATCTCAAAATGATGCGACAGTGATGTCGGAAGAATTGCTAATGAACTCAAAATGATGCTAACAGTAATGGAGTGAAAGTTTCGAATAACCTCAAAGTGATGCTGAAAGTCATGTACTAAGAGTTGGTACGATCCTCAAAATAATGCGACAGTAAAGTAGTAAAAGTTGCTACAAACCTCAAAATATTGCGACAGTGATGTCGGAAGAATTGCTAATGAACTCAAAATGATGCTAACAGTAATGTAGTGATAGTTGCTAATCAAGTCAGTAATGCTTACAGTAATGTAGTAAGTGTTTCGAAGAACCTCAAAGTGATGCTGACAGTCATGTAGTCAGAGTTGCTACGAACCTCAAAATAATGCGACAGTGATGTCAGAAGAATTGCTAAAGTTCTCAAAATGATGCTACAGTGATTTAGTAAGAATTGCTAATGAACTCAAAATGATGCTAACAGTGATGGAGTGAAAGTTTCGAATAAGCTCAAAGTGATGCTGACAGTCATGTAGTAAGAGTTGCTACGAACCTCAAAATATTGCGACAGCGATGTCGTAAGAATTGCTAATGATCTCAAAATGATGCTAACAGTAATGTAGTGATAGTTGCTAATCAACTCAGTGATGCTTACAGTAATGTACTAAGTGTTTCAAACAACCTTAAAGTGATGCTGACAGTCATGTAGTAAGAGTTTCTCCGAACCTCAAAATAATGCAACAGTGATGTCGGAAGAATTGCTAATGATCTCAAAATGATGCGACAGTGATGTAGGAAGAATTGCTAATCATCTCAAAATGATGCGACAGTGATGTCGGAAGAATTGCTAATGAACTCAAAATGATGCTAACAGTAATGGAGTGAAAGTTTCGAATAACCTCAATGTGATGCTGAAAGTCATGTACTAAGAGTTGGTACGATCCTCAAAATAATGCGACAGTAAAGTAGTAAAAGTTGCTACAAACCTCAAAATATTGCGACAGTGATGTCGGAAGAATTGCTAATGAACTCAAAATGATGCGAACAGTAATGTAGTGATAGTTGCTAATCAAGTCAGTAATGCTTACAGTAATGTAGTAAGTGTTTCGAAGAACCTCAAAATGATGCTGACAGTCTTGTAGTCAGAGTTGCTACGAACCTCAAAATAATGCGACAGTGATGTCAGAAGAATTGCTAATGAACTCAAAATGATGCTAACAGTAATGGAGTGAAAGTTTCGAATAACCTCAAAGTGATGCTGACAGTCATGCAGTAAGAGTTGCTACGAACCTCAAAATAATGCGACAGTAATGTAGTAAAAGTTGCTACGAACCTCAAAATATTGCGACAGCGATGTCGTAAGAATTGCTAATGATCTCAAAATGATGCTAACAGTCATGTAGTGATAGTTGCTAATGAACTCAGTGATGCTTACAGTAATGTACTAAGTGTTTCAAACAACCTAAAAGTGATGCTGACAGTCATGTAGTAAGAGTTTCTACGAACCTCAAAATAATGCAACAGTGATGTCGGAAGAATTGCTAATGATCTCAAAATGATGCGACAGTGATGTAGGAAGAATTGCTAATCATCTCAAAATGATGCGACAGTGATGTCGGAAGAATTGCTAATGAACTCAAAATGATGCTCACAGTAATGGAGTGAAAGTTTCGAATAACCTCAAAGTGATGCTGAAAGTCATGTACTAAGAGTTGGTACGATCCTCAAAATAATGCGACAGTAAAGTAGTAAAAGTTGCTACAAACCTCAAAATATTGCGACAGTGATGTCGGAAGAATTGCTAATGAACTCAAAATGATGCTAACAGTAATGTAGTGATAGTTGCTAATCAAGTCAGTAATGCTTACAGTAATGTAGTAAGTGTTTCGAAGAACCTCAAAGTGATGCTGACAGTCATGTAGTAAGAGTTGCTACGAACCTCAAAATAATGCGACAGTGATGTCAGAAGAATTGCTAATGTTCTCAAAATGATGTTACGGTGATTTAGTAAGAATTGCTAATGAACTCAAAATGATGCTAACAGTGATGGAGTGAAAGTTTCGAATAAGCTCAAAGTGATGCTGACAGTCATGTAGTAAGAGTTGCTACGAACCTCAAAATAATGCGACAGTAATGTAGTAAAAGTTGCTACGAACCTCAAAATATTGCGACAGCGATGTCGTAAGAATTGCTAATGATCTCAAAATGATGCTAACAGTAATGTAGTGATAGTTGCTAATCAACTCAGTGATGCTTACAGTAATGTACTAAGTGTTTCAAACAACCTCAAAGTGATGCTGACAGTCATGTAGTAAGAGTTTCTACGAACCTCAAAATAATGCAACAGTGATGTCGGAAGAATTGCTAATGATCTCAAAATGATGCGACAGTGATGTCGGAAGAATTGCTAATCATCTCAAAATGATGCGAAAGTGATGTCGGAAGAATTGCTAATGAACTCAAAATGATGCTAACAGTAATGGAGTGAAAGTTTCGAATAACCTCAAAGTGATTCTGAAAGTCATGTACTAAGAGTTGGTACGATCCTCAAAATAATGCGACAGTAAAGTAGTAAAAGTTGCTACAAACCTCAAAATATTGCGACAGTGATGTCGGAAGAATTGCTATTGAACTCAAAATGATGCGACAGTGATGTCGTAAGAATTGCTAATGAACTCAAAATGATGCTAACATTAATGGAGTGAACGTTTCGAATAACTTCAAAGTGATGCTGACAGTCATGTAGTAAGAGTTTCTACGAACCTCAAAATAATGCGACAGTGATGTCGGAAGAATTGCTAATGATCTCAAAATGATGCGACAGTGATGTAGGAGAAATTGCTAATGAACTCAAAATGATGCCAACAGTCATGGAGTGAAAGTTTTGAAAAACCTCAAAGTGATGCTGACAGTCATGTAGTAAGTGTTGCAACGAACCTCAAAATAATGCGACAGTAATGTAGTAAAAGTTGCTACGAAACTCAAAATAATGTTACAGCGATGTCGGAAGAATTGCTAATGATCTCAAAATGATACGACAATGATGTAGTAAGAATTGCTAATGAACTCAAAATGATGCTAACAGTAATGGAGTGAACGTTTCGAAAAACCTCAAAGTGATGCTGACATTAATGTAGTAAGAGTTGCTACGAACCTCAAAAAAATGCGACAGTGATGTAGTAAGAATTGCTCATGAACTCAAAAGGGTGCTAACAGTAATGGAGTGAAAGTTTCGAATAACCTAAAAGTCATGCTGACAGTCATGTGGTTTGAGTTGCGAGTAAATAAAAAATGATGCAAACAGTGATGTCGTAAGAATTGCTATTGAACTCAAAACGATGCTAACAGTAATGTAGTGATAGTTGCTAATCAACTCAGTGATGCTTACAGTAATGTAGTAAGAGTTTCGAACAACCTCAAAGTGATGCTGACAGTCATGTGGTAAGAGTTGCCACGGACCTAAAAAATAATGCGACAGTGATGTCAGAAGAATTGCTAATGATCTCAAAATGATGCTACAGTGATTTAGTAAGAATTGCTAATGATCTCAAAATGATGCTACAGTGATTTAGTCAGAATTGCTAATGAACTCAAAATGATGCTAACATTAATGGAGTGAAAGTTTCGAATAACCTCAAAGTGATGCTGACAGTCATGTAGTCAGAGTTAATAAGAACCTCAAAATATTGCGACAGTGATGTCGGAAGAATTGCTAATGAACTCAAGATGATGCTAACAGTAATGTAGCGATAGTTGCTAAAAAACTCAGTGATGCTTACAGTTATGTAGTAAGAGTTTCGAACAACCTCAAAGTGATGCTGACAGTCATGTAGTAAGAGTCGCTACTAACCTCAAAATAATGCAACAGTAATGTAGTAAGAGTTTCGAACAACTTCAAAGTGATGCTGACAGTCATGTAGTAAGAGTTGCTAATGAACTCAATTTAATGCTACTGTGATGTCGAAAGAATTGCTGATGAACTCAAAATGATGCTAACAGTAATGTAGTGATAGTTGCTAATCAACTCAGTGATGCTTACAGTAATGTAGTAAGAGTTTCGAACAACCTCAAAGTGATGCTGACAGTCATGTAGTAAGTGTTTCGAACAACTTCAAAGTGATGCTGAAAGTCATGCAGTAAGAGTTGCTACAAAACTCAAAATAATGCGACAGTGATGTCAGAAGAATTGCTAAAGATCTCAAAATGATGCGACAGTGATTTCGTAAGAATTGCTAATGAACTCAAAATGCTGCTAACAGTAATGGAGTGAAAGGTTCGAATAACCTCAAAGTGATGCTGACAGTCATGTAGTAAGAGTTGCTACGAACCTCAAAATACTGCGACAGTAATGTAGTAAAAGTTGCTACAAACCTCAAAATATTGCGACAGTCATGATGGAAGAATTGCTAATGAACTAAAAATGATGCTAACAGTAATGTAGTGATAGTTGCTAATCAAGTCAGTGATGCTGACAGTAATGTACTAAGTGTTTCGAACAACCTCAAAGTGATGCTGACAGTCATGTAGTAAGAGTTGCTACGAACCTCAAAATATTGCGACAGTGATGTCAGATGAATTGCAGAAGATCTCAAAATGATGCGACAGTGATTTAGTAAGAATTGCTAATAAACTCAAGATGATGCTAACAGTAATGTAGTGATAGTTGCTAATAAACTCAGTGATGCTTACAGTAATGTAGTAAGAGTTTCAAACGACCTCAAAGTGATGCTGACAGTCATGTAGTAAGAGTTGCTACCAACCTCAAAATAATGCGACAGTAATGTAGTAAAAGTTGCTACGAACCTCAAAATATTGCGACAGTGATGTCGGAA
Source organism: Aulostomus chinensis (assembly GCF_037954235.1). Classification (NCBI taxonomy): domain Eukaryota; kingdom Metazoa; phylum Chordata; class Actinopteri; order Syngnathiformes; family Aulostomidae; genus Aulostomus; species Aulostomus chinensis. The sequence goes on along the minus strand of NC_141320.1, from coordinate 13,026,293 downwards.
GAATTGCTAATGAACTTAAAATGATGCTAACAGTAATGTAGTGATAGTTGCTAATCAAGTCAGTGATGCTTACAGTAATGTACTAAGTGTTTCCAACAACCTCAAAGTGATGCTGACAGTCATGCAGTAAGAGTTGCTACGAACCTCAAAATAATGCGACAGTAATGTAGTAAAAGTTGCTACAAATCTCAAAATATTGCGACAGTGATGATGGAAGAATTGCTAATGAACTCAAAATGATGCTACAGTGATTTAGTAAGAATTGCTCATGAACTCAAAATGATGCTAACATTAATGGAGTGAAAGTTTCGAAAAAACTCAAAGTGATGCTGACAGACATGTAGTAAGAGTTGCTACGAACCTAAAAAATAATGCGACAGTGATGTCAGACGAATTGCTATTGATCTCAAAATGATGCTACAGTGATTTAGTAAGAATTGCTCATGAACTCAAAATGATGCTAACATTAATGGAGTGAAAGTTTCGAAAAAACTCAAAGTGATGCTGACAGACATGTAGTAAGAGTTGCTACGAACCTAAAAAATAATGCGACAGTGATGTCAAAAGAATTGCTAATGATCTCAAAATGATGCTACAGTGATTTAGTAAGAATTGCTAATGAACTCAAAATGATGCTAACAATAATGGAGTGAAAGTTGCTAATAAACTCAAAGTGATGCTGAAAGTAATGTAGTAAGAGTTGCTACGAACCTTTAAATAATGAAACAGTAATGTTGTAAGAGTTGCTATGAACATCAAAATAATGCGACAGTGATGTCAGACGAATTGCTATTGATCTCAAAATGATACAACGGTGATTTAGTAAGAATTGCTATGAACATCAAAATAATGCGACAGTGATGTCAGACGAATTGCGATTGATCTCAAAATGATACAACGGTGATTTAGTAAGAATTGCTCATGAACTCAAAACGATGCTAACAGTAATGTAGTGATAGTTGCTAATAAACTCAGTGATGCTTACAGTAATGTAGTAAGAGTTTTGAACAACCTCAAAGTGATGCTGAATGTCATGTAATAAGAGTTGCTACGAACCTCAAAATAATGCGACAGCGATGTCAGAAGTATTGCTAAAGATCTCAAAATGATGCGACAGTGATTTAGTAAGAATTGCTAATGATCTCAAAATGATGCTACAGATATTTAGTAAGAATTGCTAATGAACTCAAAATGATGCTAACATTAATGGAGTGAAAGTTTCGAAAAACCTCAAAGTGATGCTGACAAACATGTAGTAAGAGGTAATACGAACCTAAAAATATTGCGTCAGTGATGTCGGAAGAATTGCTAATGATCTCAAAATGATGCGACAGTGATTTAGTAAGAATTGCTAATAAACTCAAAATGATGCTAACAGTAATGGAGAAAACGTTTCGAACAACCTCAAAGTGATGCTGACAGTAATGTAGTAAGAGTTGCTATGAACCTCAAAAAAATGCGACAGTAATGTAGTAAAAGTTGCTACAAACCTCAAAATATTGCGACAGTCATGATGGAAGAATTGCTAATGAACTCAAAATGATGCTAACAGTAAAGTAGTGATAGTTGCTAATCAACTCAGTGATGCTTACAGTAATGTACTAAGTGTTTCGAACAACCTCAAAGTGATGCCGACAGTCATTTAGTAAGACTTGCTAATGAACTCAATTGAATGCTACTGTGATGTCGTAAGAATTGCTAAAGAACTCAAGATGATGGGAACAGTAATGTAGTGATAGTTGCTAATAAACTCGGTGTTGCTTACAGTAATGTAGTAAGAGTTTCAAACGACCTCAAAGTGATGCTGACAGTCATGTAGTAAGTGTTTCGAACGACTTCAAAGTGATGCTGACAGTCATGTAGTAAGACTTGCTAATGAACTCAATTGAATGCTACTGTGATGTCTTAAGAATTGCTAATGAACTCAAAATGACGCTAACAGTAATGGAGTGAAAGTTTCGAATAACCTCAAAGTGATGCTGACAGTCATGTAGTAAGAGTTGCTACCAATCTCAAAATAATGCGACAGTAATGTAGTAAAAGTTGCTACGAACCTCAAAATATTGCGATAGTGATGTCGGAAGAATTGCTAATGAACTCAAAATGATGATAACAGTAATGTAGTGATAGTTGCTTATCAACTCAGTGATGCTTACAGTAGTGTACTAAGTGTTTCGAACAACCTCAAAGTGACGCCGACAGTCATGCAGTAAGAGTTGCTATTGAACCTCAAAATAATCAACAGTGATGTCAGAAGAATTGCTAATGATCTCAAAATGATGCGACAGTGATGTAGTAAGAATTGCTAATGAACTCAATTGAATGCTACTGTGATGTCATAAGAATTGCGAATGAACTCAAAATGATGCTAACAGTAATGGAGTGAAAGTTTCGAATAACCTCAAAGTGATGCTGACAGTCATGCAGAAAGAGTTGCTACGAACCTTTAAATAATGCAAAAGTAATGTAGTAAGAGTTCCTACGAACATCAAAATAATGCGACAGTGATGTCAGATGAATTGCTAATGATCTCTAAATGATGCGACAGTGATTTAGTAAGAATTGCTAATAAACTCAAAATGATGCTAACAGTAATGGAGTGAACGTTTCAAACAACCTCAAAGTGATGCTGACAGTCATGTGGTTTGAGTTGTGAGTAAATAAAAAATGATGCTGACAGTGATGTCTTAAGAATTGCTATTGAACTCAAAATGATGCTAACAGTAATGTAGTGATAGTTGCTAATCAACTCAGTGATGCTTACAGTAATGCAGCAAGAGTTTCGAACAACCTCAAAGTGATGGTGACAGTCATGTAGTAAGAGTTGCTACGAACCTCAAAAAAATGCGACAGTGATGTCAGAAGAATTGCGAATGATCTCAAAATGATGCTGCAAGGATTTAGTAAGAATTGCTAATGAACTCAAAATGATGCAAACATTAATGGAGTGAAAGTTTAGAATAACCTCAAAGTGATGCTGACAGTCATGTAGTAAGAGTTAATACGAACCTCAAAATATTGCGACAGTGAAGTCGGAAGAATTGCAAATGATCTCAAAATGATGCGACAGTGATGTCGGAAGAATTGCTAATGAATTCAAAATGATGCTAAATGTAATGGAGTGAAAGTTTCAAATAACCTCAAAGTGATGCTGACAGTCATGTAGTAAGTGTTGCAACGAAACTCAAAATAATGCGACAGTGATGTCGGAAGAATTTCTAATGAACTCAAGATGATGCTAACAGTAATGTAGTGATAGTTGCTAATCAACTCAGTGATGCTTACAGTAATGTAGTAAGAGTTTCAAACGACCTCAAAGTGATGCTGACAGTCATTTAGTAAGACTTGCTAATGAACTCAATTGAATGCTACTGTGATGTCGTAAGAATTGCTAAAGAACTCAAGATGATGGGAACAGTAATGTAGTGATGGTTGCTAATAAACTCAGTGTTGCTTACAGTAATGTAGTAAGAGTTTCAAACGACCTCAAAGTGATGCTGACAGTCATGTAGTAAGTGTTTCGAAATACTTCAAAGTGATGCTGACAGTCATGTAGTAAGAGTTGCGAATGAACTCAATTTAATGCTACTGTGATATCGTAAGAATTGCTAATGAACTCAAAATGATGCTAACAGTAATGGAGTGAAAGTTTCGAAAAACCTCAAAATGCTGACAGTCATGTAGTAAGAGTTGCTACGAACCTCAAAATAATGCGACAGTGATGTCAGAAGAATTGCTAATGATCTCAAAATGATGCGACAGTGATGTTGTAAGAATTGCTAATGAACTCAATTGAATGCTACTGTGATGTTATAAGAATTGCTAATGAACTCAAAATGATGCTAACTGTAATGGAGTGAAAGTTTCGAATAACCTCAAAGTGATGCTGACAGTCATGTAGTAAGAGTTGCAAAGAACCTCAAAATAATGCGACAGTAATGTAGAAAAAGTTGCGACGAACCTCAAAATATTGCGACAGTGATGTCGGAAGAATTGCTAATGAACTCAAAATGATGCTAACAGTAATGTAGTGTTAGTTGCTAATCAACTCAGTGATGCTTACAGTAATGTAGTAAGTGTTTCGAACAACCTCAAAGTGATGCTGACAGTCATGCAGTAAGAGTAGCTACGAACCTCAAAATAATGCGACAGTGATGTCAGAAGAATTGCTAATGATCTCAAAATGATGCTACAGTGATTTAGTAAGAATTGCTAATGAACTCAAAATGATGCTAACATTAATGGAGTGAAAGTTTCGTATAACCTAAAAATGATGCTGACAGAATGGAGTAAGAGTTAATAAGAACCTAAAAATATTGCGACAGTGATGTCGGAATAATTGCTAATGATCTCAAAATGATGCGACAGTGATGTCGTAAGAATTGCTAATGAACTCAAGATGATGCTAACAGTAATGTAGCGATAGTTGCTAAAAAACTCAGTGATGCTTACAGTAATGTAGTAAGAGTTTCGTACAACCTCAAAGTGATGCTGACAGTCATGTAGTAAGTGTTTCGAACAACTTCAAAGTGATGCTGAAAGTCATGTAGTAAAAGTTGCTACGAAACTCAAAATAATGTGAAAGTGATGATGGAAAAATTGCTAAAGATCTGAAAATGATGCGACAGTGATTTAGTAAGAATTGCTAATGAACTCAAAATGCTGCTAACAGTAATGGAGTGAAAGTTGCTAATAAACTCAAAGTGATACTGACAGTAATGTGGTAAGAGTTGCTACGAACCTTTAAATAATGAAACAGTAATGTAGTAAGAGTTGCTACGAACCTCAAAATAATGCGACAGTGATGTCAGAAGAATTGCTAAGGATCTCAAAATGATGCGACAGTAATTTAGTAAGAATTGCTAAGAAACTCAAAATGATGCTAACAGTAATGGAGTGAGCGTTTCGAACAACCTAAAAGTGATGCTGACAGTAATGTAGAAAGAGTTGCTACGAACATCAAAATAATGCGACAGTGATGTCAGAAGAATTGCTAATGATCTCAAAATGATGCGACAGTGATGTTGTAAGAATTGCTAATTAACTCAAGATGATGCGAACAGTAATGTAGTGATAGTTGCTAATAAACTCAGTGATGCTTACAGTAATGTAGTAAGAGTTTCGAACAACGTCAAAGTGATGCTGAAAGTCATGTAGTAAGTGTTTCGAACAACTTCAAAGTGATGCTGAAAGTCATGTAGTAAGAGTTGCTGATGAACTCAATTTAATGCTACTGTGATGTCGTAAGAATTGCTAATGAACTCAAAATGATGCTAACAGTAATGGAGTGAAAGTTTCGAATAACCTCAAAGTGATGCTGACAGTCATGCAGTAAGAGTTGCTACGAACCTTTAAATAATGCAAAAGTAATGTAGTAAGACTTGCTACGAACATCAAAATAATGCGACAGTGATGTCAGACGAATTGCTAATGATCTCAAAATGATGCGACAGTGATGTTGTAAGAATTGCTAATTAACTCAAGATGATGCGAACAGTAATGTAGTGATAGTTGCTAATAAACTCAGTGATGCTTACAGTAATGTAGTAAGTGTTTCGAACAACTTCAAAGTGATGCTGAAAGTCATGTAGTAAGAGTTGCTGATGAACTCAATTTAATGCTACTGTGATGTCGTAAGAATTGCTAATGAACTCAAAATGATGCTAACAGTAATGGAGTGAAAGTTTCGAATAACCTCAAAGTGATGCTGACAGTCATGCAGTAAGAGTTGCTACGAACCTCAAAATAATGCGACAGTAATGTAGTAAAAGTTGCTACAAACCTCAAAATATTGCAAAAGTGATGTTGGAAGAATTGCTAATGAACTCAAAATGATGCTAACAGTAAAGTAGTGAAAGTTGCGAATCAACTCAGTGATGCTTAGAGTAATGTACGAAGTGTTTCGAACAACCTCAAAGTGATGCTGACAGTCATGTAGTAAGACTTGCTACGAACCTCAAAATATTGCGACAGTGATGTCAGAGGAATTGCTAAAGATCTCAAAATGATGCTGACAGTCATGTAGTAAGAATTGCTAATAAACTCAAAATGATGCTAACAGTAATGGAGTGAACGTTTCGAACAACCTCAAAGTGATGCTGACAGTAATGTAGTAAGAGTTGCTACGAACCTCAAAAAAATGCGACAGTAATGTAGTAAAAGTTGCTACAAACCTCAAAATATTGCGACAGTCATGATGGAAGAATTGCTAATGAACTCAAAATGATGCTAACAGTAAAGTAGTGATAGTTGCTAATCAACTCAGTGATGCTTACAGTAATGTACTAAGTGTTTCGAACAACCTCAAAGTGATGCCGACAGTCATGCAGTAAGAGTTGCTACGAACCTCAAAATAATGCGACAGTGATGTCAGAAGAATTGCTAATGATCTCAAAATGATGCGACAGTGATGTTGTAAGAATTGCTAATGAACTCAATTGAATGCTACTGTGATGTTATAAGAATTGCTAATGAACTCAAAATGATGCTAACTGTAATGGAGTGAAAGTTTCGAATAACCTCAAAGTGATGCTGACAGTCATGTAGTAAGAGTTGCAAAGAACCTCAAAATAATGCGACAGTAATGTAGAAAAAGTTGCGACGAACCTCAAAATATTGCGACAGTGATGTCGGAAGAATTGCTAATGAACTCAAAATGATGCTAACAGTAATGTAGTGTTAGTTGCTAATCAACTCAGTGATGCTTACAGTAATGTAGTAAGTGTTTCGAACAACCTCAAAGTGATGCTGACAGTCATGCAGTAAGAGTAGCTACGAACCTCAAAATAATGCGACAGTGATGTCAGAAGAATTGCTAATGATCTCAAAATGATGCTACAGTGATTTAGTAAGAATTGCTAATGAACTCAAAATGATGCTAACATTAATGGAGTGAAAGTTTCGTATAACCTAAAAATGATGCTGACAGACATGGAGTAAGAGTTAATAAGAACCTAAAAATATTGCGACAGTGATGTCGGAATAATTGCTAATGATCTCAAAATGATGCGACAGTGATGTCGTAAGAATTGCTAATGAACTCAAGATGATGCTAACAGTAATGTAGCGATAGTTGCTAAAAAACTCAGTGATGCTTACAGTAATGTAGTAAGAGTTTCGTACAACCTCAAAGTGATGCTGACAGTCATGTAGTAAGTGTTTCGAACAACTTCAAAGTGATGCTGAAAGTCATGTAGTAAAAGTTGCTACGAAACTCAAAATAATGTGAAAGTGATGATGGAAGAATTGCTAAAGATCTGAAAATGATGCGACAGTGATTTAGTAAGAATTGCTAATGAACTCAAAATGCTGCTAACAGTAATGGAGTGAAAGTTGCTAATAAACTCAAAGTGATACTGACAGTAATGTGGTAAGAGTTGCTACGAACCTTTAAATAATGAAACAGTAATGTAGTAAGAGTTGCTACGAACCTCAAAATAATGCGACAGTGATGTCAGAAGAATTGCTAAGGATCTCAAAATGATGCGACAGTAATTTAGTAAGAATTGCTAAGAAACTCAAAATGATGCTAACAGTAATGGAGTGAGCGTTTCGAACAACCTAAAAGTGATGCTGACAGTAATGTAGAAAGAGTTGCTACGAACATCAAAATAATGCGACAGTGATGTCAGAAGAATTGCTAATGATCTCAAAATGATGCGACAGTGATGTTGTAAGAATTGCTAATTAACTCAAGATGATGCGAACAGTAATGTAGTGATAGTTGCTAATAAACTCAGTGATGCTTACAGTAATGTAGTAAGAGTTTCGAACAACGTCAAAGTGATGCTGAAAGTCATGTAGTAAGTGTTTCGAACAACTTCAAAGTGATGCTGAAAGTCATGTAGTAAGAGTTGCTGATGAACTCAATTTAATGCTACTGTGATGTCGTAAGAATTGCTAATGAACTCAAAATGATGCTAACAGTAATGGAGTGAAAGTTTCGAATAACCTCAAAGTGATGCTGACAGTCATGCAGTAAGAGTTGCTACGAACCTTTAAATAATGCAAAAGTAATGTAGTAAGACTTGCTACGAACATCAAAATAATGCGAAAGTGATGTCAGACGAATTGCTAATGATCTCAAAATGATGCGACAGTGATGTTGTAAGAATTGCTAATTAACTCAAGATGATGCGAACAGTAATGTAGTGATAGTTGCTAATAAACTCAGTGATGCTTACAGTAATGTAGTAAGTGTTTCGAACAACTTCAAAGTGATGCTGAAAGTCATGTAGTAAGAGTTGCTGATGAACTCAATTTAATGCTACTGTGATGTCGTAAGAATTGCTAATGAACTCAAAATGATGCTAACAGTAATGGAGTGAAAGTTTCGAATAACCTCAAAGTGATGCTGACAGTCATGCAGTAAGAGTTGCTACGAACCTTTAAATAATGCAAAAGTAATGTCGTAAGAGTTCCTACGAACATCAAAATAATGCGACAGTGATGTCAGATGAATTGCGAATGATCTCAAAATGATGCGACAGTGATTTAGTAAGAATTGCTAATAAACTCAAAATGATGCTAACAGTAATGGAGTGAACGTTTCGAACAACCTCAAAGTGATGCTGAAAGTAATGTAGTAAGAGTTGCTCCGAACCTCAAAAAAATGCGACAGTGATGTCAGAAGAATTGCGAATGATCTCGAAATGATGCTGCAATGATTTAGTAAGAATTGCTAATGAACTCAAAATGATGCAAACATTAATGGAGTGAAAGTTTAGAATAACCTCAAAGTGATGCTGACAGTCATGTAGTAAGAGTTAATACGAACCTCAAAATATTGCGACAGTGATGTCGGAAGATTTGCTAATGATCTCAAAATGATGCGACAGTGATGTCGGAAGAATTGCTAATGAACTCAAGATGATGCTAAAAGTAATGTAGTGATAGTTGCTAATCAACTCAGTGATGCTTACAGTAATGTAGTAAGAGTTTCAAACGACCTCAAAGTGATGCTGACAGTCATTTAGTAAGACTTGCTAATGAACTCAATTGAATGCTACTGTGATGTCGTAAGAATTGCTAAAGAACTAAAGATGATGGGAACAGTAATGTAGTGATAGTTCCTAATAAACTCAGTGTTGCTTACAGTAATGTAGTAAGAGTTTCAAACGACCTCAAAGTGATGCTGACAGTCATGTAGTAAGTGTTTCGAACAACCTCAAAGTGATGCTGACAGTCATGTGGTAAGACTTGCTAATGAACTCAATTGAATGCTACTGTGATGTCTTAAGAATTGCTAATGAACTCAAAATGAAGCTAACAGTAATGGAGTGAAAGTTTCGAATAACCTCAAAGTGATGCTGACAGTCATGTAGTAAGAGTTGCTACGAACCTCAAAATATTGCGATAGTGATGTCGGAAGAATTGCTAATGAACTCAAAATGATGATAACAGTAATGTAGTGATAGTTGCTTATCAACTCAGTGATGCTTACAGTAATGTACTAAGTGTTTCGAACAACCTCAAAGTGATGCCGACAGTCATGCAGTAAGAGTTGCTATTGAACCTCAAAATAATCAACAGTGATGTTAGAAGAATTGCTAATGATCTCAAAATGATGCGACAGTGATGTAGTAAGAATTGCTAATTAACTCAATTGAATGCTACTGTGATGTCATAAGAATTGCTAATGAACTCAAAATGATGCTAACAGTAATGGAGTGAAAGTTTCGAATAACCTCAAAGTGATGCTGACAGTCATGTAGTAAGAGTTGCAAAGAACCTCAAAATAATGCGACAGTAATGTAGTAAAAGTTGCGAAGAACCTCGAAATAATGCGACAGTGATGTCAGAAGAATTGCTAAAGATCTCAAAATGATGCGACAGTGATTTAGTAAGAATTGCTAATGAAGTCAAAATGATGCTAACAGTAATGGAGTGAAAGTTTCGAATAACCTAAAAGTGATGCTGACAGACATGTTGTAAGAGTTAATACGAACCTCAAAATATTGCGACAGTGATGTCGTAAGAATTGCTAATGATCTCAAAATGATGCGACAGTGATGTCGTAAGAATTGCTAATGAACTCAAGATGATGCTAACAGTAATGTCGCGATAGTTGCTAAAAAACTCAGTGATGCTTACAGTAATGTAGTAAGAGTTTTGAACAACCTCAAAGTGATGCTGACAGTAATGTAGTAAGTGTTTCGAACAACTTCAAAGTGATGCTGAAAGTCATGCAGTAAGAGTTGCTACGAAACTCAAAATAATGCGACAGTGATGTCAGAAGAATTGCTATTGAACTCAAAATGATGCTACAGTGATTTCGTAAGAATTGCTCATGAACTCAAAATGCTGCTAACAGTAATGGAGTGAAAGGTTCGAATAACCTCAAAGTGATGCTGACAGTCATGTAGTAAGAGTTGCTACGAAACTCAAAATAATGCGACAGTAATGTAGTAAAAGTTGTTACGAACCTCAAAATATTGCGACAGTGATGTCGGAAGAATTGCTATTGAACTCAAAATGATGCTACAGTGATTTAGTAAGAATTGCTAATGAACTTAAAATGATGCTAACATTAATGGAGTGAAAGTTTCGAATAACCTCAAAGTGATGCTGACAGTCATGTAGTCAGAGTTAATCAGAACCTCAAAATATTGCGACAGTGATGTCGGAAGAATTGCTAAAGATCTCAAAATGATGCGACAGTGATTTAGTCAGAATTGCTAATGAACTCAAAATGATGCAAACAGTAATGGAGTGAACGTTTCGAATCACCTCAAAGTGATGCTGACAGTCATGTAGTAAGAGTTTCTATGAACCTCAAAATAATGTTACAGTGATGTCGGAAGAATTGCGAATGAATTCAAAATGATGCTAAATGTAATGGAGTGAAAGTTTCAAATAACCTCAAAGTGATGCTGACAGTCATGTAGTAAGTGTTGCAACGAAACTCAAAATAATGCGACAGTGATGTCGGAAGAATTTCTAATGAACTCAAGATGATGCTAACAGTAATGTAGTGATAGTTGCTAATCAACTCAGTGATGCTTACAGTAATGTAGTAAGTGTTTCGAATAACCTCAAAGTGATGCTGACAGTCATGTAGTAAGAATTGCTACGAACCTCAAAATAATGCGACAGTAATGTAGTAAAAGTTGCTACAAACCTCAAAATATTGCAACAGTGATGTTGGAAGAATTGCTAATGAATTCAAAATGATGCTAACAGTAATGGAGTGAAAGTTTCGAATAACCTCAAAGTGATGCTGACGGTCATGTAGTAAGAGTTGCTACGAACCTCAAAATATTGCGACAGTGATGTCGGAAGAATTTCTAAAGATCTCAAAATGATGCGACAGTGATTTAGTAAGAATTGCTAATGAACTCAAAATGATGCAAACAGTAATGGAGTGAACGTTTCGAATCACCTCAAAGTGATGCTGACAGTCATGTAGAAAGAGTTTCTATGAATCTCAAAATAATGTTACAGTGATGTCGGAAGAATTGCGAATGAATTCAAAATGATGCTAAATGTAATGGAGTGAAAGTTTCAAATAACCTCAAAGTGATGCTGACAGTCATGTAGTAAGTGTTGCAACGAAACTCAAAATAATGCGACAGTGATGTCGGAAGAATTTCTAATGAACTCAAGATGATGCTAACAGTAATGTAGTGATAGTTGCTAATCAACTCAGTGATGCTTACAGTAATGTAGTAAGTGTTTCGAATAACCTCAAAATGATTCTAACAGTAATGTAGTAAGAGTTGCTACGAACCTCAAAATAATGCGACAGTGATGTCAGAAGAATTGCTATTGAACTCAAAATGATGCTACAGTGATTTCGTAAGAATTGCTCATGAACTCAAAATGCTGCTAACAGTAATGGAGTGAAAGGTTCGAATAACCTCAAAGTGATGCTGACAGTCATGTAGTAAGAGTTGCTACGAAACTCAAAATAATGCGACAGTAATGTAGTAAAAGTTGTTACGAACCTCAAAATATTGCGACAGTGATGTCGGAAGAATTGCTATTGAACTCAAAATGATGCTACAGTGATTTAGTAAGAATTGCTAATGAACTTAAAATGATGCTAACATTAATGGAGTGAAAGTTTCGAATAACCTCAAAGTGATGCTGACAGTCATGTAGTCAGAGTTAATCAGAACCTCAAAATATTGCGACAGTGATGTCGGAAGAATTGCTAAAGATCTCAAAATGATGCGACAGTGATTTAGTCAGAATTGCTAATGAACTCAAAATGATGCAAACAGTAATGGAGTGAACGTTTCGAATCACCTCAAAGTGATGCTGACAGTCATGTAGTAAGAGTTTCTATGAACCTCAAAATAATGTTACAGTGATGTCGGAAGAATTGCGAATGAATTCAAAATGATGCTAAATGTAATGGAGTGAAAGTTTCAAATAACCTCAAAGTGATGCTGACAGTCATGTAGTAAGTGTTGCAACGAAACTCAAAATAATGCGACAGTGATGTCGGAAGAATTTCTAATGAACTCAAGATGATGCTAACAGTAATGTAGTGATAGTTGCTAATCAACTCAGTGATGCTTACAGTAATGTAGTAAGTGTTTCGAATAACCTCAAAGTGATGCTGACAGTCATGTAGTAAGAATTGCTACGAACCTCAAAATAATGCGACAGTAATGTAGTAAAAGTTGCTACAAACCTCAAAATATTGCAACAGTGATGTTGGAAGAATTGCTAATGAATTCAAAATGATGCTAACAGTAATGGAGTGAAAGTTTCGAATAACCTCAAAGTGATGCTGACGGTCATGTAGTAAGAGTTGCTACGAACCTCAAAATATTGCGACAGTAATGTCGGAAGAATTGCTAAAGATCTCAAAATGATGCGACAGTGATTTAGTAAGAATTGCTAATGAACTCAAAATGATGCAAACAGTAATGGAGTGAACGTTTCGAATCACCTCAAAGTGATGCTGACAGTCATGTAGTAAGAGTTTCTATGAATCTCAAAATAATGTTACAGTGATGTCGGAAGAATTGCGAATGAATTCAAAATGATGCTAAATGTAATGGAGTGAAAGTTTCAAATAACCTCAAAGTGATGCTGACAGTCATGTAGTAAGTGTTGCAACGAAACTCAAAATAATGCGACAGTGATGTCGGAAGAATTTCTAATGAACTCAAGATGATGCTAACAGTAATGTAGTGATAGTTGCTAATCAACTCAGTGATGCTTACAGTAATGTAGTAAGTGTTTCGAATAACCTCAAAATGATGCTAACAGTAATGTAGTAAGAGTTGCTACGAACCTCAAAATAATGCGACAGTAATGTAGTAAAAGTTGCTACAAACCTCAAAATATTGCAACAGTGATGTTGGAAGAATTGCTAATGAATTCAAAATGATGCTAACAGTAATGTAGTGATAGTTGCTAATCAACTCAGTGATGCTTACAGTAATGTACGAAGTGATTCGAACAACCTCAAAGTGATGCTGACAGTCATGCAGTAAGAGTTGCGACGAACCGTTAAATAATGCAACAGTAATGTAGTAAGAGTTGCTACGAACATCAAAATAATGCGACAGTGATGTCAGATGAATTGCGAATGATCTCAAAATGATGCGACAGTGATGTAGTAAGAATTGCTAATGAACTCAAAATGATGCTAACAGTAATGGAGTGAAAGTTTCGAATAACCTCAAAGTGATGCTGACGGTCATGTAGTAAGAGTTGCTACGAACCTCAAAATATTGCGACAGTGATGTCAGATGAATTGCAGAAGATCTCAAAATGATGCGACAGTGATTTAGTAAGAATTGCTAATAAACTAAAAATGATGCTAACAGTAATGGAGTGAACGTTTCGAACAACCTCAAAGTGATGCTGACAGTAATGTAGTCAGAGTTGCTACGAACATCAAAAAAATGCGACAGTGATGTCAGAATAATTGCTAATGATCTCAAAATGATGCTACAGTGACTTAGTAAGAATTGCTAATGAACTCAAAATGATGCTAACAGTAATGTAGTGATAGTTGCTAATAAACTCAGTGATACTTACAGTAATGTAGTAAGAGTTTCAAACGACCTCAAAGTGATGCTAACAGTAATGGAGTGAAAGTTTCGAATTACCTCAAAGTGATTCTGACAGTCATGTAGTAAGAGTTGCAAAGAACCTCAAAATAATGCGACAGTAATGTAGTAAAACTTGCGACGAACCTCAAAATATTGCGACAGTGATGTCGGAAGAATTGCTAATGAACTCAAAATGATGCTAACAGTAATGTAGTGATAGTTGCTAATCAACTCAGAGATGCTTACAGTAATGTACTAAGTGTTTCGAACAACCTCAAAGTGATGCTGACAGTCATGCAGTAAGAGTTGCTACGAACATCAAAAAAATGCGACAGTGATTTAGTAAGAATTGCTAATGACCTCAAAATGATGCTACAGTGATTTAGTAAGAATTGCTCATGAACTCAAAATGATGCTAACATTAATGTAGTGAAAGTTTCGAATAACCTAAAAGTGATGCTGACAGACATGTAGTAAGAGTTAATACGAACCTAAAAATATTACGACAGTGATGTCGGAAGAATTGCTAATGATCTCAAAATGATGCGACAGTGATGTCGTAAGAATTGCTAATGAATTCAAGATGATGCTAACAGTAATGTAGTGATAGTTGCTAATCAACTCAGAGATGCTTACAGTAATGTACTAAGTGTTTCGAACAACCTCAAAGTGATGCTGACAGTCATGCAGTAAGAGTTGCTACGAACATCAAAAAAATGCGACAGTGATTTAGTAAGAATTGCTAATGACCTCAAAATGATGCTACAGTGATTTAGTAAGAATTGCTCATGAACTCAAAATGATGCTAACATTAATGTAGTGAAAGTTTCGAATAACCTAAAAGTGATGCTGACAGACATGTAGTAAGAGTTAATACGAACCTAAAAATATTACGACAGTGATGTCGGAAGAATTGCTAATGATCTCAAAATGATGCGACAGTGATGTCGTAAGAATTGCTAATGAATTCAAGATGATGCTAACAGTAATGTAGCGATAGTTACTAAAAAACTCAGTGATGCTTTCCGTAATGTAGTAAGAGTTTCGAACAACCTCAAAGTGATGCTGAAAGTCATGTAGTAAGTGTTTCGAACAACTTCAAAGTGATGCTGAAAGTCATGCAGTAAGAGTTGCTAGGAAACTCAAAATAATGCGACAGTGATGTCAGATGAATTGCTAATGATCTCAAAATGATGCGAACAGTAATGGCGTGAAAGTTTCGAATAACGTCAAAGTGATGCTGTCAGTCATGTCCTAAGAGTTGGTACGAACCTCAAAATAATGCGACAGTAATGCAGTAAAAGTTGCTACAAACCTCAAAATATTGCGACAGTGATGTCGGAAGAATTGCTAATGAACTCAAAATGATGCTAACAGTAATGTAGTGATTGTTGCTAATCAAGTCAGTGATGCTTACAGTAATGTAGTAAGTGTTTCGAAGAACCTCAAAGTGATGCTGACAGTCATGTAGTAAGAGTTGCGACGAACCTCAAAATAATGCGACAGTGATGTAAGAAGAATTGCTAAAGATCTCAAAATGATGCGACAGTGATGTCAGAAGAATTGGTGATGATCTCAAAATTATGCTAACAGTAATGGAGTGAACGTTTCGAATAACCTCAAAGTGATGCTGACAGTCTTGTACTAAGAGTTGCTACGAACCTCAAAATAATGCGACAGTAATGTAGTAAAAGTTGCTACGAACCTCAAAATATTGCGACAGTGATGTCGGAAGAATTGCTAATGAACTCAAGATGATGCTAACAGTAATGTAGCGATAGTTGCTAAAAAACTCAGTGATGCTTACAGTAATGTAGTAAGAGTTTCGAACAACCTCAAAGTGATGCTAACAGTAATGGAGTGAAAGTTTAGAATAACCTCAAAGTGATGCTGACAGTCATGTAGTAAGAGTTGCTACGAACCTTTAAATAATGAAACAGTAATGTAGTAAGAGTTGCTACGAACATCAAAATAATGCGACAGTGATGTCAGAAGAATTGCTAAAGATCTCAAAATGATGCGACAGTGATTTAGTAAGAATTGCTAAGAAACTAAAAATGATGCCAACAGTAATGGAGTGAACGTTTCGAACAACCTAAAAGTGATGCTGACAGTAATGTAGTAAGAGTTGCTACGAACATTAAATAATGCGACAGTGATGTCAGACGAATTGCTAATGATCTCAAAATGATGCGACAGTGATGTCGTAAGAATTGCTAATGAACTCAAGATGATGCGAACAGTAATGTAGTGATAGTTGCTAATCAACTCAGTGATGCTTACAGTAATGTAGTAAGTGTTTCGAATAACCTCAAAGTGATGCTGACAGTCATGTCGTAAGAGTTGCTACGAACCTCAAAATGATGCGACAGTGATGTCAGAAGAATTGGTAATGATCTCAAAATGATGCTAACAGTAATGTCGTGATAGTTGCTAATCAACTCAGTGATGCTTACAGTAATGTAGTAAGTGTTGCTACGAACCTCAAAATAATGCCACAGTAATGTAGTAAAAGTTGCTACGAACCTCAAAATATTGCGACAGTGATGTCGGAAGAATTGCTAATGAACTCAAAATGATGCTAACAGTCATGTAGTGATAGTTGCTAAGAAACTCAGTGATGCTTACAGTCATGTAGTAAGAGTTTCGAACAACCTCAAAGTGATGCTGACAGTCATTTAGTAAGAGTTGCTCATGAACTCAATTCAATGCTACAGTGATGTCGTGAGAATTGCTCATGAACTCAAAATGATGCTAACAGTAATGTAGTGATAGTTGCTAATAAACTCAAAGTGATGCTGACAGTAATGTAGTAAGAGATGCTACGAACCTCAAAATAATGCGACAGTAATGTAGTAAAAGTTGCTACGAACCTCAAAATGATGTGACAGTGATGTCAGAAGAATTGCTAATGATCTCAAAATGATGCAACAGTGATGTCGGAAGAATTGCTAATGAACTCAAAATGATGCTAAAAGTAATGTAGTGATAGTTGCTAATCAAGTCAGTGATGCTTACAGTAATGTAGTAAGTGTTTCGAATAACCTCAAAGTGATGGTGACAGTCATTTAGTAAGAGTTTCTACGAACCTCAAAATAATGCGACAGTGATGTCGGAAGAATTGCTCATGATCTCAAAATGATGCGACAGTGATGTAGTAAGAATTGCTCATGAACTCAAAATGATGCCAACAGTAATGGAGTGAACGTTTCGAATAACCTCAAAGTGATGCTGACAGTCTTGTACTAAGAGTTGCTACGAACCTCAAAATAATGCGACAGTGATGTCGGAAGAATTGCTAATGAACTCAAAATGATGCTAACAGTAATGTAGTAAGTGTTTCGAATAAACTCAAAGTGATGCTGATAGTCATGTAGTATCAGTTGCTACGAACCTCAAAATAATGCGACAGTGATGTCGGAAGAATTGCTAATGATCTCGAATGATGGTAACAGTAATGGAGTGAAAGTTTCGAATAACCTCAAAGTGATGCTGACAGTCATGTAGAAAGTGTTGCTACGAACCTCAAAATATTGCGACAGTGATGTCGGAAGAATTGCTAATGAACTCAAAATGATGCTTACAGTAATGTAGTGATAGTTGCATATCAACTCAGTGATGCTGACAGTGATGTAGTAAGTGTTTCGAACAACCTCAAAGTGATGCTGACAGTCTTGTACTAAGAGTTGCTATGAACCTCAAAATAATGCGACAGTAATGTAGTAAAAGTTGCTCCGAACCTCAAAATATTGCGACAGTGATGTCGGAAGAATTGCTCATGAACTCAAGATGATGGTAACAGTAATGGAGTGAAACTTTCGAACAACCTCAAAGTGATGCTGACAGTCATTTAGTAAGAGTTGCTAATGAACTCAATTCAATGCTACAGTAATGTAGTGATAATTGCTAATAAACTCAAAGTGATGCTGACAGTCATGTAGTAAGAGTTGCTACGAACCTTAAAATAATGCAACAATAATGTAGTGAGAGTTGCTACGAACCTCAAAATGATGTGACAGTGATGTCAGAAGAATTGCTAACGATCTCAAAATGATGCGACAGTGATGTCGGAAGAATTGCTTATGAACTCAAAATGATGCTAAAAGTGATGTAGTGATAGTTGCTAATCAAGTCAGTGATGCTTACAGTAATGTAGTAAGTGTTTCGAATAACCTCAAAGTGATGCTGACAGTCATGTAGTCAGAGTTGCTACGAACCTCAATATAATGCGACAGTAATGTCGTAAAACTTGGTACGAACCTCAAAATATTGCGACAGTGATGTCGGAAGAATTGCTTATGAACTCAAAATGATGCTAAAAGTGATGTAGTGATAGTTGCTAATCAAGTCAGTGATGCTTACAGTAATGTAGTAAGTGTTTCGAATAACCTCAAAGTGATGCTGACAGTCATGTAGTCAGAGTTGCTACGAACCTCAATATAATGCGACAGTAATGTCGTAAAACTTGGTACGAACCTCAAAATATTGCGACAGTGATGTCGGAAGAATTGCGAATGAACTTAAAATGATGCGAACAGTAATGTAGTGATAGTTGCTAATCAAGTCAGTAATGCTTACAGTAATGTAGTAAGTGTTTCGAATAACCTCAAAGTGATGGTGACAGTCATGTAGTAACAGTTGCGACGAACCTCAAAATAATGCAACAGTGATGTCGGAAGAATTGCTAATGAACTAAAAATGATGCTAACAGTAATGGAGTGAAACTTTCGAATAACCTCAAAGTGATGCTGACAGTCATGTAGTAAGTGTTGCTACGAACCTCAAAATAATGCCACAGTAATGTAGTAAAAGTTGCTACGAACCTCAAAATATTGCGACAGTGATGTCGGATGAATTGCTAATGAACTCAAAATGATGCGAACAGTAATATAGTTATAGTTGCTCATCAACTCAGTGATGCTTACAGTCATGTAGTAAGAGTTTCGAACAACCTCAAAGTGATGCTGACAGTCATTTAGTAAGAGTTGCTCATGAACTCAATTCAATGCTACAGTGATGTCGTGAGAATTGCTCATGAACTCAAAATGATGCTAACAGTAATGTAGTGATAGTTGCTAATAAACTCAAAGTGATGCTGACAGTAATGTAGTAAGAGTTGCTACGAACCTTAAAATAATGCAACAATAATGTAGTAAGAGTTGCTACGAACCTCAAAATGATGTGACAGTGATGTCAGAAGAATTGCTAATGATCTCAAAATGATGCAACAGTGATGTCGGAAGAATTGTGAATGAACTCAAAATGATGCTAAAAGTAATGTAGTGATAGTTGCTAATCAAGTCAGTGATGCTTACAGTAATGTAGTAAGTGTTTCGAATAACCTCAAAGTGATGCTGACAGTCATGTAGTAAGAGTTGCTACGAACCTCAATATAATGCGACAGTAATGTAGTAAAAGTTGCTACGAACCTCAAAATATTGCGACAGTGATATCGGAAGAATTGCTAATGAACTTAAAATGATGCTAACAGTAATGTAGTGATAGTTGCTAATCAAGTCAGTGATGCTTACAGTAATGTAGTAAGTGTTTCGAATAACCTCAAAGTGATGGTGACAGTCATGTAGTAAGAGTTTCTACGAACCTCAAAATAATGCGACAGTGATGTCGGAAGAATTGCTAATGATCTCAAAATGATGCGACAGTGATGTAGTAAGAATTGCTAATGAACTCAAAATGATGCTAACAGTAATGGAGTGAA
The DNA here is from genome assembly GCF_037954235.1 of Aulostomus chinensis. Classification (NCBI taxonomy): domain Eukaryota; kingdom Metazoa; phylum Chordata; class Actinopteri; order Syngnathiformes; family Aulostomidae; genus Aulostomus; species Aulostomus chinensis. The sequence goes on along the minus strand of NC_141320.1, from coordinate 13,006,559 downwards.
ACTTTCGAATAACCTCAAAGTGATGCTGACAGTCATGTAGTAAGAGTTGCTACGAACCTCAAAATAACGTGACAGTAATGTAGTAAAAGTTGCTACGAACCTCAAAATATTGCGACAGTGATGTCGGAAGAATTGCTAATGAACTCAAAATGATGCTAACAGTAATGTAGTGATAGTTGCTAATCAACTCAGTGATGCTTACAGCAATGTAGTAAGTGTTTCGAATAAACTCAAAGTGATGCTGATAGTCATGTAGTATCAGTTGCTACGAACCTCAAAATAATGCGACAGTGATGTCGGAAGAATTGCTAATGATCTCGAATGATGGTAACAGTAATGGAGTGAAAGTTTCGAATAACCTCAAAGTGATGCTGACAGTCATGTAGTAAGTGTTGCTACGAACCTCAAAATATTGCGACAGTGATGTCGGAAGAATTGCTAATGAACTCAAAATGATGCTAACAGTAATGTAGTGATAGTTGCATATCAACTCAGTAATGCTGACAGTGATGTAGTAAGTGTTTCGAACAACCTCAAAGTGATGCTGACAGTCTTGTACTAAGAGTTGCTATGAACCTCAAAATAATGCGACAGTAATGTAGTAAAAGTTGCTACGAACCTCAAAATATTGCGACAGTGATGTCGGAAGAATTGCTCATGAACTCAAGATGATGCTAACAGTAATGTAGTGATAATTGCTAATAAACTCAAAGTGATGCTGACAGTCATGTAGTAAGAGTTGCTACGAACCTTAAAATAATGCAACAATAATGTGGTAAGAGTTGCTACGAACCTCAAAATGATGTGACAGTGATGTCAGAAGAATTGCTAATGAACTCAAAATGATGCTAACAGTAATGTAGTGAGTGTTTCGAATAACCTCAAAGTGATGCCGACAGTCATGTAGTAAGAGTTGCTACGAACCTCAATATAATGCGACAGTAATGTCGTAAAAGTTGCTACGAACCTCAAAATATTGCGACAGTGATGTCGGAAGAATTGCGAATGAACTTAAAATGATGCAAACAGTAATGTAGTGATAGTTGCTAATCAACTCAGTGATGCTTACAGTAATGTAGTGAGTGTTTCGAATAACCTCAAAGTGATGCTGACAGTCATGTACTAAGAGTTGCTACGAACCTCAAAATGATGTGACAGTTATGTCAGAAGAATTGCTAATGATCTCAAAATGTTGCGACAGTGATGTAGTAAGAATTGCTAATGAACTCAAAATGATGCTAACAGTAATGCAGTGAAACTTTCAAATAACCTCAAAGTGATGCTTACAGTCATGTAGTAAGAGTTGCTACGAACCTCAAAATAATGCGAAAGTAATGTCGGAAGAATTGCTAATGAACTCAAGATGATGCTAACAGTAATGTAGTGGTAGTTGCTAATCAAGTCAGTGATGCTTACAGTAATGTAGTAAGAGTTGCTACGAACCTCAAAATAATGCGACAGTGATGTCGGAAGAATTGCTAAAGATCTTAAAATGATGCGACAGTGATGTAGTAAGAATTGCTCATGAACTTAAAATGATGCTAACAGTAATGTAGTGATAGTTGCTAATAAACTCAAAGTGATGCTGACAGTAATGTAGTAGGAGTTGCTACAAACCTTAAAATAATGCAACAGTAATGTACTAAGAGTTGCTACGAACCTCAAAATATTGCGACAGTGATGTAGGAAGAATTGCTAATGAACTTAAAATGATGCTAACAGTAATGTAGTGATAGTTGCTAATCAACTCAGTGATGCTTACAGTAATGTAGTAAGTGTTTTGAATAACCTCAAAGTGATGGTGACAGTCATTCGGAAGAGTTGCTAAGAACCTCAAAATAATGTGACAGTGATGTCAGAAGAATTGCTAATGATCTCAAAATGATGCGACAGTGATTTAGTAAGAATTGCTAATGAACTCAAAATGATGCTAACAGTAATGGAGTGAACGTTTCGAATAACCTCAAAGTGATGCTGACAGTCATGTACTAAGAGTTGCTACGAACCTCAAAATAATGCGACAGTAATGTAGTTAAAGTTGCTACGAACCTAAAAATATTGCGACAGTAATGTCGGAAGAATTGCTAATGAACTCAAGATGATGCTAACAGTCATGTAGTGATAGTTGCTAAGAAACTCAGTGATGCTTACAGTTATGTAGTAAGTGTTTCGAACAACCTCAAAGTGATGCTGACAGTCATGTAGTAAGAGTTGCTAATGAACTCAATTTAATGCGACAGTGATGTCGTGAGAATTGCTCAACAACTCAAAATGATGCTTACAGTAATGTAGTGATAGTTGCTAATAAACTCAAAGTGACGCTGACAGTAATGTAGTCGGAGATGCTACGAACCTTAAAATAATGCAACAGTAATGTACTAAGAGTTGCTACGAACCTCAAAATAATGTGACAGTTATGTCAGAAGAATTGCTCATGATCTCAAATTGTTGCGACAGTGATGTAGTAAGAATTGCCAATGAACTCAAAATGATGCAAACAGTAATGCAGTGAAACTTTCAAATAACCTCAAAGTGATGCTTACAGTCATGTAGTAAGAGTTGCTACGAACCTCAAAATAATGCGAAAGTAATGTCGTAAAAGTTGCTACGAACCTCAAAATATTGCGACAGTGATGTCGGAAGAATTGCTAATGAACTCAAGATGATGCTAACAGTAATGTAGTGGTAGTTGCTAATCAAGTCAGTGATGCTTACAGTAATGTAGTAAGAGTTGCTATGAACCTCAAAATAATGCGACAGTGATGTCAGAAGAATTGCTAAAGATCTTAAAATGATGCGACAGTGATGTAGTAAGAATTGCTCATGAACTTAAAATGATGCTAACAGTAATGTAGTGATAGTTGCTAATCAACTCAGTGATGCTTACAGTAATGTAGTAAGTGTTTTGAATAACCTCAAAGTGATGGTGACAGTCATTAGGAAGAGTTGCTAAGAACCTCAAAATAATGTGACAGTGATGTCAGAAGAATTGCTAATGAACTCAAAATGATGCTAACAGTAATAGAGTGATAGTTGCTAATCAACTCAGTGATGCTTGCAGTAATGTAGTAAGTGTTTCGAATAACCTCAAAGTGATGCTTACAGTCATGTACTAAGAGTTGCTACAAACCTCAAAGTGATGCTGACAGTCATGTAGTAAGAGTTGCTACAAACCTCAAAATATTGCGACAGTGATGTTGGAAGAATTGCTAATGAACTCAAGATGATGCTAACAGTAATGGAGTGATAGTTGCGAAGAAACTCAGTGATGCTTACAGTAATGTAGTAAGAGTTTCGAACAACCTCAAAGTGATGCTGACAGTCATTTAGGAAGAGTTGCTAATGAACTCAATTCAATGCTACAGTGATGTCGTGAGAATTGCTCATCAACTCAAAATGAAGCTAACAGTAATGTAGTGATAGTTGCTAATAAACTCAAAGTGATGCTGACAGTCACGTAGTAAGAGTTGCTAGGAACCTTAAAATAATGTAACAATAATGTAGTAAGAGTTGCTACGAACCTCAAAATAATGTGACAGTGATGTCAGAAGAATTGCTAATGATCTCAAAATGATGCGACTGTGATTTAGTAAGAATTGCTTATGAACTCAAAATGATGCTAACAGTAATGGAGTGAACGTTTCGAATAACCTCAAAGTCATGCTGAAAGTCATGAACTAAGAGTTGCTACGAACCTAAAATAATGCGACAGTCATGTAGTAAAAGTTGCTACGAACCTCAAAATATTGCGAAAGTGATGTCGGAAGAATTGCTAATGAAGTCAAAATGATGCGAACAGTAATGGAGTGAAACTTTCGAATAACCTCAAAGTGATGCTGAAAGTCATGTCGTAAGAGTTGCTACGAACCTCAAAATAATGCGACAGTAATGTAGTAAAAGTTGCTACGAACCTCAAAATATTGCGACAGTGATTTCGGAAGAATTGCTAAAGATCTCAAAATGATGCGACAGTGATTTAGTAAGAATTGCTAATGAACTCAATTTAATGCTACAGTGATGTCGTGAGAATTGCTAATGATCTCAAAATGATGCGACAGTGATGTAGTAAGAATTGCGAATGAACTCAAAATGATGCTAACAGTAATGGAGTGAAACTTTCAAAATAACCTCAAAGTGATGCTGACAGTCATGTAGTAAGTGTTGCTACGAACCTCAAAATAATGCGACAGTAATGTAGTAAAAGTTGCTACGAACCTCAAAATATTGCGACAGTGATGTCGGAAGAATTGCTAATGAACTCAAGATGATGCTAACAGTAATGTAGTGATAGTTGCGAATCAAGTCAGTGATGCTTACAGTAATGTAGTCAGAGTTTCGAACAACGTCAAAGTGATGATGAAAGTCATTTCGTAAGAGTTGCTAATGAACTCAATTCAGTGCTACAGTGATGTCGTGAGAATTGCTGATGAACTCATAATGATGCTAACAGTAATGCAGTGAAACTTTCAAATAACCTCAAAGTGATGCTGACAGTCATTTAGTAAGAGCTGCTAATGAACTCAATTCAATGCTACAGTGATGTCGTGAGAATTGCTGATGAACTCAAAATGATGCTAACAGTAATGTAGTGATAGTTGCGAATAAACTCAAGGTGATGCTGACAGTAATGTAGTAAGAGTTGCTACGAACCTTAAAATAATGCAACATTAATGTAGTAAGAGTTGCTACGAAACTCAAAATAATGTCACAGTGATGTCAGAATGATTGCTAATGATCTCAAAATGATGCGACAGTGATTTAGTAAGAATTGCTAATGAATTCAAAATGATGCTAACAGTAATGGAGTGAACGTTTCGAATAACCTCAAAGTGATTCTGACAGTCATGTACTAAGAGTTGCTACGAACCTCAAAATAATGCGACAGTAATGTAGTTAAAGTTGCTACGAACCTAAAAATATTGCGACAGTGATGTCGGAAGAATTGCTAATGAACTCAAGATGATGCTAACAGTCATGTAGTGATAGTTGCTAAGAAACTCAGTGATGCTTACAGTAATGTAGTAAGAGTTTCGAACAACCTCAAAGTGATGCTGACAGTCATTTAGTAAGAGTTGCTCATGAACTCAATTCAATGCTACAGTGATGTCGTGAGAATTGCTCATGAACTCAAAATGATGCTGACAGTAATGTAGTAAGAGTTGCTACGAACCTTAAAATAATGCAACAATAATGTAGTAAGAGTTGCTACGAACCTCAAAATAATGTGACAGTGATGTAGTAAGAATTGCTAATGAACTCAAAATGATGCTAACAGTAATGGAGTGATAGTTGCTAATAAACTCAAAGTAATGCTGACAGTAATGTAGTAAGAGTTGCTACGAACCTTAAAATAATGCAACAATAATGCAGTAAGAGTTGCTACGAACCTCAAAATAATGTGACAGTGATGTCAGAAGAATTGCTAAAGATGTCAAAATGATGCGACAGTGATGTCGGAAGAATTGCTAATGAACTCAAGATGATGCTAACAGTAATGGAGTGAAACTTTCGAATAACCTCAAAGTGATGCTTACAGTCATGTAGTAAGTGTTGCTACGAACATAAAAATAATGCGACTGTAATGTAGTAAAAGTTGCTACGAACCTCAAAATATTGCGACAGTGATGTCGGAAGAATTGCTAATGAACACAAAATGATGCTAACAGTAATGTAGTGATAGTTGCTAATGAAGTCAGTGATGCTTAAAGTAATGTAGTAAGTGTTTCGAACAACCTCAAAGTGATGCTGACAGTAATGTAGTAAGAGTTGCTACGAACCTTAAAATAATGCAACAGTAATGTAGTAAGAATTGCTAATGAACTCAAAATGATGCTAACAGTAATGGAGTGAAACTTTCGAATAACCTCAAACTGATGCTGACAGTCATGTAGTAAGTGTTACTACGAACCTCAAAATAATGCGACAGTAATGTAGTAAACGTTGCTACGAACCTCAAAATATTGCAACAGTGATGTCGGAAGAATTGCTAATGAACTCAAAATGATGCTAACAGTAATGTAGTGATAGTTGCTAATCAATTCAGTGATGCTTACAGTAATGTAGTCAAAGTTTCGAATAACCTCAAAGTGATGCTGACAGTCATGTAGTAAGAGTTGCTACGAACCTCAATATAATGCGACAGTAATGTAGTAAAAGTCGGTAGGAACCTGAAAATATTGCGACAGTGATGTCAGAAGAATTGCTAAAGATCTCAAAATGATGCGACAGTGATTCAGAAAGAATTGCTCATGAACTCAAAATGATGCTCACAGTAATGGAGTGAAACTTTCGAATAACCTCAAAGTGATGCTTACAGTCATGTAGTAAAAGTTGCTACGAACCTCAAAATATTGCGACAGTGATGTCGGAGGAATTGCTCATGAACTCAAGATGATGCTCACAGTAATGGAGTGAAACTTTCGAATAACCTCAAAGTGATGCTGACAGTCATGGAGTAAGTGTTGCGACGAACCTCAAAATAATGCAACAGTAATGTAGTAAGAGTTGCTACGAACCTCAAAATAATGCGACAGTGATGTCAGAAGAATTGCTAATGATCTCAAAATGATGCAACAGTGATTTAGTAAGAATTGCTAATGAACTCAAAATGATGCTTACAGTAATGGAGTGAACGTTTCGAATAACCTCAAAGTGATGCTGACAGTCATGTACTAAGAGTTGCTACGAACCTCAAAATAATGCGACAGTAATGTAGGAAAAGTTGGTACGAACCTCAAAATATTGCGACAGTGATGTCGGAAGAATTGCTTATGATCTCAAAATGATGCGACAGTGATGTAGTAAGAATTGCTAATGAACTCAAAATGATGCTAAAAGTAATGGAGTGATAGTTGCTAATAAACTCAAAGTGATGCTGACAGTCATGTAGTAAGAGTTGCTACGAAACTCAATATAACGCGATAGTGATGTCGTGAGAATTGCTCAACAACTCAAAATGTTTTTAACAGTAATGTAGTGAAAGTTGCTAATAAACTCAAAGTGATGCTGACAGTAATGTAGTAAGAGTTGCTACGAACCTTAAAATAATGCAACAATAATGTAGTAAGAGTTGCTACGAACCTCAAAATATTGCGACAGTGATGTCGGAAGAATTGCAAATGAACTCAAGATGATGCTAACAGTAATGTAGTGAGAGTTGCTAATCAACTCAGTGATGCTTACAGTAATGTAGTAAGTGTTTCGAACAAACTCAAAGTGATGCTGGCAGTCATTTAGTAAGAATTGCTAATTAACTCAATTTAATGCGACAGTGATGTCGTGAGAATTTCTCAACAACTCAAAATGATGCTTACAGTAATGTAGTGATAGTTGCTAATAAACTCAAAGTGATGCTGACAGTAATGGAGTAAGAGTTGCTACGAACCTTAAAATAATGCAACAATAATGTAGTAAGAGTTGCTACGAACCTCAAAATATTGCGACAGTGATGTCGGAAGAATTGCTAATGATCTCAAAATGATGCGACAGTGATGTAGTAAGAATTGCAAATGAACTCAAAATGATGCTAACAGTAATGGAGTGAAACTTTCGAATAACCTCAAAGTGATGCTGACAGTCATGTAGTAAGAGTTGCTACAAACCTCAAAATAATGCGACAGTAATGTAGTAAAAGTTGCTACGAACCTCAAAATATTGCGACAGTGATGTCGGAAGAAATGCAAATGAACTCAAAATGATGCTAACAGTAATGTAGTGATAGTTGCTAATCAAGTCAGTGATGCTTACAGTAATGTAGGAAGAGTTTCGAATAACCTCAAAGTGATGCTGACAGTAATGTAGTAAGAGTTGCTACGAACCTCAATATAATGCGACAGTAATGTAGTAAAAGTCGCTACGAACCTGAAAATATTGCGACAGTGATGTCGGAAGAATTGCTCATGAACTCAAGATGATGCTAACAGAAATGGAGTGAAACTTTCAAATAACCTCAAAGTGATGCTGACAGTCATGTAGTAAGAGTTGCTACGAACCTCAAAATAATGCGACAGTAATGTAGTAACAGTTGCTACGAACCTCAAAATAATGCGACGGTAATGTAGTAAAAGTTGCGACGAACCTCAAAATATCGCGACAGTGATGTCGGAAGAATTGCTAATGAACTCAAGATGATGCTAACAGTAATGTAGTGATAGTTGCTAAGAAACTCAGTGATGCTTACAGTAATGTAATAAGAGTTTCGAACAATCTCAAAGTGATGCTGACGGTCATTTATTAAGAGTTGCTAATGAACTCAATTTAATGCTACAGTGATGTCGTGAGAATTGCTCAACAACTCAAAATGATGCTAACAGTAATGTAGTGACAGTTGCTAATAAACTCAAAGTGATGCTGACAGTAATGTAGTAAGAGTTGCTACGAACCTTAAAATAATGCAACAATAATGTAGTAAGAGTTGCTACGAACCTCAAAATATTGCGACAGTGATGTCGGAAGAATTGCTAATGAACTCAAAATGATGCGAACAGTAATGTAGTGATAGTTGCTAATCAACTCAGTGATGCTTACAGTAATGTAGTAAGAGTTTCGAACAACCTCAAAGTGATGCTGACAGTCATTTAGTAAGAGTTGCTAATGAACTCAATTCAATGCTACAGTGATGTCGTGAGAATTGCTCAACAACTCAAAATGATGCTAACAGTAATGTAGTGATAGTTGTTAATAAACTCAAAGTGATGCTGACAGTAATGTAGTAAGAGTTGCTAAGAACCTTAAAATAATGCAACAATAATGTAGTAAGAGTTGCTACGAACCTCAAAATAATGTGACAGTGATGTCAGAAGAATTGCTAATGATCTCAAAATGATGCGACAGTGATTTAGTAAGAATTGCTAATGAACTCAAAATGATGCTAACAGTCATGGAGTGAACGTTTCGAATAACCTCAAAGTGATGCTGAAAGTCATGTACTAAGAGTTGCTACGAACCTCAAAATAATGCGACAGTAATGTCAGAAGAATTGCTAATGATCTCAAAATGATGCGACAGTGATGTAGTAAGAATTGCTAATGAACTCAAAATGATGCTAACAGTAATGGAGTGAAACTTTCGAATAACCTCAAAGTGATGCTTACAGTCATGTAGTAAGTGTTGCTACGAACCTCAAAATAATGCGACAGTTATGTAGTAAAAGTTGCTACGAACCTCAAAATATTGCGACAGTGATTTCGGAAGAATTTCTCATGAACTTAAAATGATGCTAACAGTAATGTAGTGGTAGTTGCTAATCAAGTCAGTGATGCTTACAGTAATGTAGTAAGTGTTTCGAACAACCTCAAAGTGATGCTGGCAGTCATTTAGTAAGAATTGCTAATTAACTCAATTTAATGCGACAGTGATGTCGTGAGAATTTCTCAACAACTCAAAATGATGCTTACAGTAATGTAGTGATAGTTGCAAATAAACTCAAAGTGATGCTGACAGTAATGGAGTAAGAGTTGCTACGAACCTTAAAATAATGCAACAATAATGTAGTAAGAGTTGCTACGAACCTCAAAATATTGCGACAGTGATGTCGGAAGAATTGCTAATGATCTCAAAATGATGCGACAGTGATGTAGTAAGAATTGCAAATGAACTCAAAATGATGCTAACAGTAATGGAGTGAAACTTTCGAATAACCTCAAAGTGATGCTGACAGTCATGTAGTAAGAGTTGCTACGAACCTCAAAATAATGCGACAGTAATGTAGTAAAAGTTGCTACGAACCTCAAAATATTGCGACAGTGATGTCGGAAGAAATGCAAATGAACTCAAAATGATGCTAACAGTAATGTAGTGATAGTTGCTAATCAAGTCAGTGATGCTTACAGTAATTTAGGAAGAGTTTCGAATAACCTCAAAGTGATGCTGACAGTAATGTAGTAAGAGTTGCTACGAACCTCAATATAATGCGACAGTAATGTAGTAAAAGTCGCTACGAACCTGAAAATATTGCGACAGTGATGTCGGAAGAATTGCTCATGAACTCAAGATGATGCTAACAGAAATGGAGTGAAACTTTCAAATAACCTCAAAGTGATGCTGACAGTCATGTAGTAAGAGTTGCTACGAACCTCAAAATAATGCGACAGTAATGTAGTAACAGTTGCTACGAACCTCAAAATAATGCGACGGTAATGTAGTAAAAGTTGCGACGAACCTCAAAATATCGCGACAGTGATGTCGGAAGAATTGCTAATGAACTCAAGATGATGCTAACAGTAATGTAGTGATAGTTGCTAAGAAACTCAGTGATGCTTACAGTAATGTAGTAAGAGTTTCGAACAATCTCAAAGTGATGCTGACGGTCATTTAGTAAGAGTTGCTAATGAACTCAATTTAATGCTACAGTGATGTCGTGAGAATTGCTCAACAACTCAAAATGATGCGAACAGTAATGTAGTGACAGTTGCTAATAAACTCAAAGTGATGCTGACAGTAATGTAGTAAGAGTTGCTACGAACCTTAAAATAATGCAACAATAATGTAGTAAGAGTTGCTACGAACCTCAAAATAATGTGACAGTGATGTCAGAAGAATTGCTAATGATCTCAAAATGATGCGACAGTGATTTAGTAAGAATTGCTAATGAACTCAAAATGATGCTAACAGTCATGGAGTGAACGTTTCGAATAACCTCAAAGTGATGCTGAAAGTCATGTACTAAGAGTTGCTACGAACCTCAAAATAATGCGACAGTAATGTCAGAAGAATTGCTAATGATCTCAAAATGATGCGACAGTGATGTAGTAAGAATTGCTAATGAACTCAAAATGATGCTAACAGTAATGGAGTGAAACTTTCGAATAACCTCAAAGTGATGCTTACAGTCATGTAGTAAGTGTTGCTACGAACCTCAAAATAATGCGACAGTTATGTAGTAAAAGTTGCTACGAACCTCAAAATATTGCGACAGTGATGTCGGAAGAATTTCTCATGAACTTAAAATGATGCTAACAGTAATGTAGTGGTAGTTGCTAATCAAGTCAGTGATGCTTACAGTAATGTAGTAAGAGTTTCGAATAACCTCAAAGTGATGCTGACAGTCATGTAGTAAGAGTTGCTACGAACCTCAATATAATGTGACAGTAATGTAGTAAAAATCGCTACAAACCTGAAAATATTGCGACAATGATATCAGAAAAATTGCTAAAGATCTCAAAATGATGCTACAGTGATTCAGAAAGAATTGCTCACGAACTCAAAATGATGCTAACAGTAATGGAGTGAACGTTTCGAATAACCTCAAAGTGATGCTGACAGTCTTGTACTAAGAGTTGCTACGAACATCAGAAAAATGCGACAGTGATGTCAGAAGAATTGCTAATGATCTCAAAATGATGCGACAGTGATGTAGTAAGAATTGCGAATGAACTCAAAATGATGCTAACAGTAATGGAGTGAAACTTTCGAATGACCTCAAAGTGATGCTTACAGTCATGTAGTAAGTTTTGCTACGAACCTCAAAATAATGCGACAGTAATGTAGTAACAGTTGCTACGAACCTCAAAATAATGCGACAGTAATGTAGTAAAAGTTGCTACGAACCTCAAAATATCGCGACAGTGATGTCGGAAGAATTGCTAATGAACTCAAGATGATGCTAACAGTAATGTAGTGATAGTTGAAAAGAAACTCAGTGATGCTTACAGTAATGTAGTAAGAGTTTCGAACAATCTCAAAGTGATGCTGACGGTCATTTAGTAAGGGTTGCTAATGAACTCAATTTAATGCTAAAGTGATGTCGTGAGAATTGCTCAACAACTCAAAATGATGCTAACAGTAATGTAGTGATAGTTGCTCATAAACTCAAAGTGATGCTGACAGTAATGGAGTGAACGTTTTGAATAACCTCAAAGTGATGCTGACAGTCTTGTACTAAGAGTTGCTACGAACATCAGAAAAATGCGACAGTGATGTCAGAAGAATTGCTAATGATCTCAAAATGATGCGACAGTGATGTAGTAAGAATTGCTAATGAACTAAAAATGATGCTAACAGTAATGGAGTGAAACTTTCGAATAACCTCAAAGTGATGCTTACAGTCATGTAGTAAGTGTTGCTACGAACCTCAAAATAATGCGACAGTAATGTAGTAAAAGTTGCTACGAACCTCAAAATATTGCGACAGTGATGTCGGAAGAATTGCTAAAGATCTCAAAATGATGCGACAGTGATGTCAGAAGAATTGGTAATGATCTCAAAATGATGCTAACAGTAATGGAGTGAAACTTTCGAATAACCTCAAAGTGATGCTGACAGTCATGTAGTAAGTGTTGCTACAAACCTAAAAATAATGCGAAAGTAATGTAGTAAAAGCTGCTACGAACCTCAAAATATTGCGACAGTGATGTCGGAAGAATTGCTAATGAACTCAAGATGATGCTAACAGTAATTTAGTGATAGTTGCTAAGAAACTCAGTGATGCTTACAGTAATGTAGTAAGAGTTTTGAATAACCTCAAAGTGATGCTGACAGTCATTTAGTAAGAGTTGCTAATGAACTCAATTCAATGCTACAGTGATGTCGTGAGAATTGCTCATGAACTCAAAATGATGCTAACAGTAATGTAGTGATAGTTGCTAATAAACTCCAAGTGATGCTGACAGTAATGTAGTAAGAGTTGCTACGAACCTAAAAATAATGCAACAATAATGTAGTAAGAGTTGCTACGAACCTCAAAATAATGTGACAGTGATGTCAGAAGAATTGCTAATGATCTCAAAATGATGCGACAGTGATTTAGTAAGAATTGCTAATGAACTCAAAATGATGCTAACAGTAATGGAGTGAACGTTTCGAATAACCTCAAAGTGATGCTGACAGTCATGTACTAAGAGTTGCTACGAACCTCAAAATAATGCGACAGTAATGTCAGAAGAATTGCTAATGATCTCAAAATGATGCGACAGTGATGTAGTAAGAATTGCTAATGAACTCAAAATGATGCTAACAGTAATGGAGTGAAACTTTCGAATAACCTCAAAGTGATGCTTACAGTCATGTAGTAAGTGTTGCTACGAACCTCAAAATAATGCGACAGTAATGTAGTAAAAGTTGCTACGAACCTCAAAATATTGCGACAGTGATGTCGGAAGAATTCCTAATGAACTCAAAATGATGCTAACAGTAATGTAGTGATAGTTGCTAATCAACTCAGTGATGCTTACAGTAATGTAGTAAGTGTTTCGAATAACCTCAAAGTGATGCTGACCGTCATGTAGTAAGAGTTGCTACGAACCTCAATATAATGCGACAGTAATGTAGTAAGTGTTTCGAACAACCTCAAAGTGATGCTGACAGTCATTTAGTAAGAGTTGCTAATGAACTCAATTTAATGCTACAGTGATGTCGTTAGAATTGCTCATGAACTCAAAATGATGCTAACAGTAATGTAGTGATAGTTGCTAATAAACTCAAAGTGATGCTGACAGTAATGTAGTAAGAGTTGCTACGAACCTTAAAATAATGCAACAATAATGGAGTAAGAGTTGCTACAACCTCAAAATATTGCAACATTAATGTAGTAAGAATTGCTAATGAACTTAAATTGATGCGAACAGTGATGTCGTGAGAATTGCTCATAAACTCAAAATGATGCTAAAAGTAATGTAGTGATAGTTGCTAATAAACTCAAAGTGATGCTGACAGTAATGTAGTAAGAGTTGCTACGAACCTTAAAATAATGCAACATTAACGTAGTAAGTGTTTCGAATAACCTCAAAGTGATTCTGACAGTCATGTCGTAAGAGTTGCTACGAACCTCAATATAATGCGACAGTAATGCAGTAAAAGTCGCTACTAACCTCAAAATATTGCGACAGTGATGTCAGAAGAATTTATAATGAACTTAAAATGATGCTAACAGTAATGTAGTGATAGTTGCTAATCAACTCAGTGATGCTTACAGTAATGTAGTAAGTGTTTCGAATAACCTCAAAGTGATGGTGACAGTCATTAGGAAGAGTTGCTACGAACCTCAAAACAATGCGACAGTGATGTCGGAAGAATTGCTATTTATCTCAAAATGATGCGACAGTGATGTCAGAAGAATTGGTAATGAACTCAAGATGATGCTAACAGTAATGGAGTGAAACTTTCGAATAACCTCAAAGTGATGCTGACAGTCATGTAGTAAGAGTTGCTACGAACCTCAAAATAATGCGACAGTAATGTAGTAAAAGTTGCTACGAACCTCAAAATAATGCGACAGTAATGTAGTAAAAGTTGCTACGAACCTCAAAATATTGCGACAGTGATGTCGGAAGAATTGCTCATGAACTCAAGATGATGCTAACAGTAATGTAGTGATAGTTGCTAAGAAACTCAATGATGCTTACAGTAATGTAGTAAGAGTTTCGAACAATCTCAAAGTGATGCTGACAGTCATTTAGTAAGAGTTGCTAATGAACTCAATTTAATGCTACAGTGATGTCGTGAGAATTGCTCAACAACTCAAAATGATGCTAACAGTAATGTAGTGATAGTTGCTAATAAACTCAAAGTGATGCTGACAGTAATGTAGTAAGAGTTGCTAGGAACCTTAAAATAATGCGACAGTAATGTAGTAAAAGTCGCTACGAACCACAAAATATTGCGACAGTGATGTCAGAAGAATTGGTAATGAACTCAAGATGATGCTAACAGTAATGGAGTGATAGTTGCTAATAAACTCCAAGTGTTGCTGACAGTCATGTAGTAAGAGTTGCTACGAACCTCAAAATAATGCGACAGTAATGTAGTAAAAGTTGCTACGAACCTCAAAATAATGCGACAGTAATGTAGTAAAAGTTGCTACGAACCTCAAGATATTGCGACAGTGATGTCGGAAGAATTGCTCATGAACTCAAAATGATGCTAACCGTAATGTAGTGATAGTTGCTAATCAACTCAGTGATGCTCACAGTAATGCAGTAAGTGTTTCGAATAACCTCAAAGTGATGCTGACAGTCATGTAGTAAGATTTGCTACGAACCTCAATATAATGCGACAGTAATGCAGTAAAAGTGGCTACGAACCTCAAAATATTGCGACAGTGATGACGGAAGAATTGCTAAGGAACTCAAAATGATGCTAACAGTAATGTAGTGATAGTTGCTAATCAACTCAGTGATGCTTACAGTAATGTAGTAAGTGTTTTGAATAACCTCAAAGTGATGGTGACAGTCATTAGGAAGAGTTGCTACAAACCTCAAAATAATGCGACAGTGATGTCGGAAGAATTGCTAAAGATCTCAAAATAATGCGACAGTGATGTCAGAAGAATTGGTAATGATCTCAAAATGATGCTAACAGTAATGGAGTGAAACTTTCGAATAACCCCAAAGTGATGCTGACAGTCATGTAGTAAGTGTTGCTACAAACCTTAAGATGATGCTAACAGTAATGTAGTGGTAGTTGCTAATCAACTCAGTGATGCTTACAGTAATGTAGTAAGAGTTTCGAACAACCTCAAAGTGATGCTGACAGTCATTTAGTAAAAGTTTCTAATGAACTCAATTCAATGCTACAGTGATGTCGTGAGAATTTCTCATAAACTCAAAATGATGCTAACAGTAATGTAGTGATAATTGCTAATAAACTCAAAGCTGATGCTGACAGTAATGTAGTAAGAGTTGCTACGAACCTTAAAATAATGCAACAATAATGTAGTAAGAGTTGCTACGAACCTCAAAATATTGCGACAGTGATGTCGGAAGAATTGCTAATGAACTCAAGATGATGCTAACAGTAATGGAGTGAAACTTTCGAATAACCTCAAAGTTATGCTGACAGTCATGTAGTAAGTGTTGCTACGAACCTCAAAATAATGCGACAGTAATGTAGTAAAAGTTGCTACGAACCTCAAAATAATGTGACAGTAATGTAGTAAAAGTTGCTACGAACCTCAAAATATTGCGACAGTGATGTCAGAAGAATTGCTAATGAACTCAACATGATGCTAACAGTAATGTAGTGATAGTTGCGAAGAAACTCAGTGATGCTTACAGTAATGTAGTAAGAGTTTCGAAATACCTCAAAGTGATGCTGACGGTCATTTAGTAAGAGGTGCGAATGAACTCAATTTAATGTTACAGTGATGTCGTGAGAATTGCTCAACAACTCAAAATGATGCTAACAGAAATGTAATGATTGTTGCTAATAAACTCAAAGTGATGTTGACAGTAATGTAGTAAGAGTTGCTACGAACCTCAATATAATGCGACAGTAATGTAGTAAAAGTCGCTACAAACCTCAAAATATTGCGACAGTAATGTCGGAAGAATTGCTAATGAACTCAAGATGATGCTAACAGTAATGTAGTGATAGTTGCTAAGAAACACATTGATGCTTACAGTAATGTAGTAAGAGTTTTGAATAACCTCAAAGTGATGGTGACAGTCATTAGGAAGAGTTGCTACGAACCTCAAAATAATGCGACAGTGATGTCAGAAGAATTGCTAAAGATCTCAAAATGATGCGACAGTGATTTAGTAAGAATTGCTCATGAACTCAAAATGATGCTAACAGTAATGGAGTGAACGTTTCGAATAACCTCAAAGCGATGCTGACAGTCATGTACTAAGAGTTGCTACGAACCTCAAAATAATGCGACAGTGATGTCGGAAGAATTGCTAAAGATCTCAAAATGATGCGACAGTGATGTCAGAAGAATTGGTAATGATCTCAAAATGATGCTAACAGTAATGGAGTGAAATTTTCGAATAACCTCACAGTGATGCTTACAGTCATGTATTAAGTGTTGCTACGAACCTCAAAATAATGCGACAGTAATGTAGTAAAATTTGCTACGAACCTCAAAGTATTGCGACAGTGATGTCGTAAGAATTGCTAATGAACTCAAAATGATGCTAACAGTAATGTAGTGATAGTTGCTAATCAACTCAGTGATGCTTACAGTAATGTAGTAAGTGTTTCGAATAACCTCAAAGTGATGCTGACAGTCATGTACTAAGAGTTGCTACGAACCTCAGAATAATGCGACAGTAATGTAGTAAAAGTTGCTACGAACCTCAAAATATTGCGACAGTGATGTCGGAAGAATTGCTTAAGATCACAAAATGATGCGACAGTGATGTCGGAAGAATTGCTAATGAACTCAAGATGATGCTAAATGTAATGGAGTGAAACTTTCGAATAACCTCAAAGTGATGCTGACAGTCATGTAGTAAGAGTTGCTACGAACATCAATATAATGCGACAGTAATGCAGTAAAAGTTGCGACGAACCTCAAAATATTGCGACAGTAATGTAGTAAAAGTCGCTACGAACCTCAAAATATTGCGACAGTGATGTCGGAAAAATTGCTAATGAACTCAAGATGATGCGAACAGTAATGGAGTGATAGTTGCTCAGAAACTCAGTGATGCTTACAGTAATGTAGTAAGAGTTTCGAACAACCTCAAAGCGATGCTTACAGTCATGTAGTAAGAGTTGCTACGAACCTCAAAATAATGCGACAGTGATGTCAGAAGAATTGCTAAAGATCTCAAAATGATGCGACAGTGATGTCAGAACAATTGGTAATGATCTCAAAATGATGCTAACAGTAATGGAGTGATAGTTGCTAATAAACTCAAAGTGATGCTGACAGTAATGTAGTAAGTGTTTCGAATAACCTAAAAGTGATGCTGTCAGTCATGTAGTAAAAGTTGCTTCTAACCTCAAAATGATGCTAACAGTAATGTAGTGATAGTTGCTAATCAACTCAGTGATGCTGAAAGTGATGTAGGAAGTGTTTCGAACAACCTCAAAGTGATGCTGACAGTCATTTAGTAAGAGTTGCTAATGAACTCAATTCAATGCTACAGTGATGTCGTGAGATTGCTCATTCACTCAAAATGATGCTAATAGTAATGTAGTGATATTTGCCAATAAACTCAAAGTGATGCTGACAGTCATGTCTTAAGAGTTGCAAAAACCTCAAAATAATGCGACAGTAATGTCGTAAAAGTTGCTAAAAACCTCAAAATATTGCGACAGTGATGTCGGAAGAATTGCTAATGAACTTAAAATGATGCTAACAGTAATAGAGTGATAGTTGCTAATCAACTCAGTGATGCTTGCAGTAATGTAGTAAGTGTTTCGAATAACCTCAAAGTGATGCTGACAGTCATGTAGTAACAGTTGCTACGAACCTCAAAATAATGCGACAGTGATGTCGGAAGAATTGCTAATGATCTCAAAATGATGCGACAGTGATGTAGTAAGAATTGCTAATGAACAAAAAATGATGCTAACAGTAATGGAGTGAAAGTTTCGAAGAACCTCAAAGTGATGCTGACAGTCATGTAGTAAGAGTTGCTAATGAACTCAATTTAATGCTACAGTGA
The DNA here is from genome assembly GCF_037954235.1 of Aulostomus chinensis. NCBI lineage: Eukaryota > Metazoa > Chordata > Actinopteri > Syngnathiformes > Aulostomidae > Aulostomus > Aulostomus chinensis. The sequence goes on along the minus strand of NC_141320.1, from coordinate 12,988,227 downwards.
TGTCGTGAGAATTGCTCAACAACTCAAAATGATGCTAACAGTAATGTAGTGATAGTTGCTAATAAACTCAAAGTGATGCTGACAGTCATGTAGGAAGAGTTGCTACGAACCTTAAAATAATGCAACAATAATGTAGTAACAGTTGCTACGAACCTCAAAATAATGTGACAGTGATGTCTGAAGAATTGCTAATGATCTCAAAATGATGCGACAGTGATTTAGTAAGAATTGCTAATGAACTCAAAATGATGCTAAAAGTAATGGAGTGAAAGTATCGAATAACCTCAAAGTGATGCTGACAGTCTTGTACTAAGAGTTGCTACGAACATCAAAATAATGCGACAGTGATGTCAGAAGAATTGCTAATGATCTCAAAATGATGCGACAGTGATGTAGTAAGAATTGCGAATGAACTCAAAATGATGCTAACAGTAATGTAGTGATAGTTGCTAATCAACTCAGTGATGCTTACAGTAATGTAGGAAGTGTTTCGAATAACCTCAAAGTGATGCTGACAGTCATGTAGTAAGAGTTGCTACGAACCTAAATATAATGTGACAGTAATGTAGTAATAGTCGCTACGAACCTCAAAATATTGCGACAGAGATGTCGGAAGAAATGCTAATGAACTTAAAATGATGCGAACAGTAATGTAGTGGTAGTTGCTAATCAAGTCAGTGATGCTTACAGTAATGTAGTAAGTGTTTCGAATAATCTCAAAGTGATGCTGACAGTAATGTAGAAAGAGTTGCTACGAACCTCAAAATAATGCGACAGTGATGTCTGAAGAATTGCTAATGATCTCAAAATGATGCGACAGTGATTTAGTAAGAATTGCTCATGAACTCAAAAAGATGCTAACAGTAATGGAGTGAACGTTTTGAATAACCTCAAAGTGATGCTGACAGTCATGTACTAAGAGTTGCTACGAACCTCAAAATAATGCGACAGTAATGTAGAAAGAGTTGCTACGAACCTCAAAATAATGCGACAGTGATGTCAGAAGAATTGGTAATGATCTCAAAATGATGCGACAGTGATTTAGTAAGAATTGCTCATGAACTCAAAAAGATGCTCACAGTAATGGAGTGAACGTTTTGAATAACCTCAAAGTGATGCTGACAGTCATGTACTAAGAGTTGCTACGAACCTCAAAATAATGCGACAGTAATGTAGTAAAAGTTGCTACGTACCTCAAAATATTGCGACAGTGATGTCGGAAGAATTGCTAATGAACTCAAAATGATGCTAACAGTAATGTAGTGATAGTTGCTAAGAAACTCAGTCATGCTTACAGTAATGTAGTAAGTGTTTTGAATAACCTCAAAGTGATGCTGACAGTCATGTAGTAAGAGTTGCTACGAACCTCAAAATAATGCGAAAGTAATGGAGTAAAAGTTGCTACGAACCTCAAAATATTGCGACAGTGATGTCGGAAGAAATGCTAATGAACTCAAGATGATGCTAACAGTAATGTAGTGGTAGTTGCTGATCAAGTCAGTGATGCTTACAGTAATGTAGTAAGTGTTTCGAATAACCTTTAAGTGATGCTGACAGTCATGTAGTAAGAGTTGCTACGAACCTCAAAATAATGCGACAGTAGTGTAGTAAAAGTTGCTACGAACCTCAAAATATTGCGACAGTGATGTCGGAAGAATTGCTAATGAACTCAAGATGATGCTAACCGTAATGTAGTGATAGTTGCTAAGAAACTCAGTTATGCTTACAGTAATGTAGTAAGAGTTTCGAACAACCTCAAAGTGATGCTGACAGTCATTTAGTAAGAGTTGCTAATGAACTCAATTCAATGCTACAGTGATGTCGTGAGAATTGCTCAACAACTCAAAATGATGCTAACAGTAATGTACTGAAAGTTGCTAATCAACTCAGTGATGCTTACTGTAATGTAGTAAGTGTTTTGAATAACCTCAAAGTGATGGTGACAGTCATTAGGAAGAGTTGCTAAGAACCTCAAAATAATGTGACAGTGATGTCAGAAGAATTGCTAATGATCTCAAAATGATGCGACAGTGATTTAGTAAGAATTGCTAATGAACTCAAAATGATGCTAACAGTAATGGAGTGAATGTTTCAAATAACCTCAAAGTGATGCTGACAGTCATGTACTAAGAGTTGCTACGAACCTCAAAATAATGCGACAGTAATGTAGTTAAAGTTGCTACGAACCTAAAAATATTGCGACAGTAATGTCGGAAGAATTGCTAATGAACTCAAGATGATGCTAACAGTCATGTAGTGATAGTTGCTAAGAAACTCAGTGATGCTTACAGTAATGTAGTAAGAGTTTCGAAGAACCTCAAAGTGATGCTGACAGTCATTTAGTAAGAGTTGCTAATGAACTCAATTCAATGCTACAGTGATGTCGTGAGAATTGCTGATGAACTCAAAATGATGCTAACAGTAATGTAGTGATAGTTGCTAATAAACTCTAAGTGATGCTGACAGTCATGTAGTAAGAGTTGCTACGAACCTCAAAATAATGCGACAGTAATACAGTAAAAGTTGCTACGAACCTCAAAATATTTCGACAGTGATGTCGAAAGAATTGCTAATGAACTTAAAATGATGCTAACAGTAATGTCGTGATAGTTGCTAATCAACTCAGTGATGCTTACAGTAATGTAGTTAGTGTTTCGAATAACCTCAAAGTGATGGTGACAGTCATGTAGGAAGAGTTGCTACGAACCTCAAAATAATGCGACAGTGATGTCGGAAGAATTGCTGATGATCTCAAAATGATGCGACAGTGATGTCGGAAGAATTGCTAATGAACTCAAGATAATGCTAACAGTAATGGAGTGAAACTTTCGAATAACCTCAAAGTGATGCTGACAGTCATGTAGTAAGTGTTGCTACGAACCTCAAAATAAAGCGAGAGTAGTGTCGTAAAAGTTGCTACGAACCTCAAAATATTGCGACAGTGATGTCGGAAGAATTGCTAATGAACTCAAGATGATGCTAACAGTAATGTAGTGATAGTTGCTAAGAAACTCAGTGATGCTTACAGTAATGTAGTAAGAGTTTCGAACAACCTCAAAGTGATGCTGACAGTCATTTAGTAAGAGTTGCGAATGAACTCAATTTAATGCTACAGTGATGTCGTGAGAATTGCTCAACAACTCAAAATGATGCGAACAGTAATGTAGTTATAGTTGCTAATAAACTCGGTGTTGCTTACAGTAATGTAGTAAGAGTTTCAAACGACCTCAAAGTGATGCTGACAGTCATGTAGTAAGTGTTTCGAACGACTTCAAAGTGATGCTGACAGTCATGTAGTAAGACTTGCTAATGAACTCAATTGAATGCTACTGTGATGTCTTAAGAATTGCTAATGAACTCAAAATGACGCTAACAGTAATGGAGTGAAAGTTTTGAATAACCTCAAAGTGATGCTGACAGTCATGTAGTAAGTGTTGCTACGAACCTCAAAATAATGCGACAGTAATGTAGTAAAAGTTGCGACGAACCTCAAAATATTGCGAAAGTGATGTCGGAAGAATTGCTAATGAACTCAAGATGATGTTAACAGTAATGTAGTGATAGTTGCTAAGAAACTCAGTGATGCTGACTGTCATGAAGTAAGAGTTGCTACGAACCTCAAAATAATGTGACAGTGATATCAGAAGAATAGCTAATGATCTAAAAATGATGCGACAGTGATGTAGTAAGAATTGCTAATGAACTCAAAATAATGCGAAAGTAATGTAGTGATAGTTGCTAATAAACTCAAAGTGATGCTGACAGTAATGTAGTAGGAGTTGATACGAACCTTAAAATAATGCAACAGTAATGTACTAAGAGTTGCTACGAACCTCAAAATAATGTGACAGTGATGTAGAAAGAATTGCTAATGAACTCAAAATGATGCTAACAGTAATGCAGTGAAACTTTCAAATAATCTCAAAGTGATGCTTACAGTCATGTAGTAAGTGTTGCTACGAACCTCAAAATAATGCGACAGTAATGTAGTAAAAGTTGCTACGAACCTCAAAATATTGCGACAGTGATGTCGGAAGAATTGCTAATGAACTCAAAATGATGCTAACAGTAATGTAGTGATAGTTGCTAAGAAACTCAGTCATGCTTACAGTAATGTAGTAAGTGTTTTGAATAACCTCAAAGTGATGCTGACAGTCATGTAGTAAGAGTTGCGACGAACCTCAAAATAATGCGAAAGTAATGTAGTAAAAGTTGCTACGAACCTCAAAATATTGCGACAGTGATGTCGGAAGAATTGCTAATGAACTCAAGATGATGCTAACAGTAATGTAGTGGTAGTTACTAATAAAGTCAGTGATGCTTACAGTAATGTAGTAAGAGTTGCTACGAACCTCAAAATATTGCGACAGTGATGTCGGAAGAATTGCTAATGATCTCAAAATGATGCGACAGTGATGTAGTAAGAATTGCTAATGAACTCAAAACGATGCCAACAGTAATGGAGTGAAAAATTCGAATAACCTAAAAGTGATGCTTACAGTCATGTAGTAAGTGTTGCTACGAACCTCAAAATAATGCGACAGTAATGTAGTAAAAGTTGCTACGAACCTCAAAATATTGCGACAGTGATGTCGGAAGAATTGCTAATGAACTCAAAATGATGCGAACAGTAATGTAGTGATAGTTGCTAATCAACTCAGTGATGCTTACAGTAATGTAGTAAGTGTTTCGAACAACCTCAAAGTGATGCTGACAGTCATGTAGTAAGAGTTGCTACGAACCTCAAAATAATGCGACAGTGATGTCGGAAGAAATGCTAATGAACTCAAAATGATGCTAACAGTAATGTAGTGATAGTTGCGAATCAAGTCAGTGATGCTTAAAGTAATGTAGTCAGAGTTTCGAAAAACCTCAAAGTGATGCTGACAGTCATGTAGTAAGAGTTGCTACGAACCTCAATATAATGCGACAGTAATGTAGAAAAAGTCACTACGAACCTGAAAATATTGCGACAGTGATGTCAGAAGAATTGCAAAAGATCTCAAAATGATGCGACAGTGATTCAGAAAGAATTGCTCATGAACTCAAAATGATGCTAACAGTAATGGAGTGAAACTTTCGAATAACCTCAAAGTGATGCTGACAGTCATGTAGTAAGTGTTGCTGCGAACCTCAAAATAATGCGAAAGTAATGTAGAAAAAGTTGCTACGAACCTCAAAATAATGCGACAGTAATGTAGTAAAAGTTGCTACGGACCTCAAAATATTGCGAAAGTGATGTCGGAAGAATTGCTAATGAACTCAAGATGATGCTAACAGTAATGTAGTGATAGTTGCTAATCAACTCAGTGATGCTTACAGTAATGTAGTAAGAGTTTCGAACAACCTCAAAGTGATGCTGACAGTCATTTAGTAAGAGTTGCCAATGAACTCAATTTAATGCAACAGTGATGTCGGAAGAATTGCTCATGATCTCAAAATGATGCGGCAGTGATGTAGTAAGAATTGCTAATGAACTCAAAATGATGCTAACAGTAATGGAGTGAAACTTTCGAATAACCTCAAAGTGATGCTTACAGTCATGTAGTAAGAGTTGCTACGAACCTCAATAAAATGCGACAGTAATGCAGTAAAAGTTGCTACGAACCTCAAATTCATGCGACAGTGATGTCGTGAGAATTGCTCAACAACTCAAAATGATGTTAACAGTAATGTAATTATAGTTGCTAATAAACTCAAAGTGATGCTGACAGTAATGTAGTAACAGTTTCGAACAACCTCAAAGTGATACTGACGGTCATTTAGTAAGAGTTGCTAATGAACTCAATTCAATGCTACAGTGATGTTGTGAGAATTGCTCATAAACTCAAAATGATGCTAACAGTAATGGAGTGAAGGTTTCGAACAACCTCAAAGTGATGCTGACAGTAATGTAGTAAGAGTTGATACGAACCTTAAAATAATGCAACAATAATGTAGAAAGAGTTGCTACGAACCTCAAAATAATGTGACAGTGATGTCAGAAGAATTGCTAATGATCTCAAAATGATGCGACAGTGATTTCGTAAGAATTGCGAATGAACTCAAAATGATGCTAACAGTAATGGAGTGAACGTTTCGAATAACCTCAAAGTGAAGCTGAAAGTCATGTACTAAGAGTTGCTACGAACCTCAAAATAATGCGACAGTAATGTCAGAAGAATTGCTAATGATCTCAAAATGATGCGACAGTGATGTAGTAAAAGTTGCTACGGACCTCAAAATATTGCGAAAGTGATGTCGGAAGAATTGCTAATGAACTCAAGATGATGCTAACAGTAATGTAGTGATAGTTGCTAATCAACTCAGTGATGCTTACAGTAATGTAGTAAGAGTTTCGAACAACCTCAAAGTGATGCTGACAGTCATTTAGTAAGAGTTGCTAATGAACTCAATTTAATGCAACAGTGATGTCGGAAGAATTGCTAATGATCTCAAAATGATGCGACAGTGATGTAGTAAGAATTGCTAATGAACTCAAAATGATGCTAACAGTAATGGAGTGAAACTTTCGAATAACCTCAAAGTGATGCTTACAGTCATGTAGTAAGTGTTGCTACGAACCTCAAAATAATGCGACAGTAATGTAGTAAAAGTTGCTACGAACCTCAAAATATTGCGACAGTGATGTCGGAAGAATTGCTAATGAACTCAAAATGATGCTAACAGTAATGAAGTGATAGTTGCTAATCAATTCAGTGATGCTTACAGTAATGTAGTAAGTGTTTCGAACAACCTCAAAGTGATGCTGACAGTCATGTAGTAAGAGTTGCTACGAACCTCAATAAAATGCGACAGTAATGCAGTAAAAGTTGCTACGAACCTCAAAAAATTGCGACAGTGATGTAGGAAGAATTGCTAATGAACTCAAGATGATGCTAACAATAATGTAGTGATAGTTGCTAAGAAACTCAGTGATGCTTACAGTCATGTAGTAAGAGTTTCGAACAACCTCAAAGTGATGCTGACAGTCATGTAGTAAGAGTTGCTACGAACCTCAAATTCATGCGACAGTGATGTCGTGAGAATTGCTCAACAACTCAAAATGATGCGAACAGTAATGTAGTTATAGTTGCTAATAAACTCAAAGTGATGCTGACAGTAATGTAGTAAGAGTTGCTACGAACCTTAAAATAATGCAACAATAATGTAGTAAGAGTTGCTACGAACCTCAAAATATTGCGACAGTAATGTCAGAAGAATTGCTAATGATCTCAAAATGATGCAACAGTGATGTAGTAAGAATTGCTAATGAACTGAAAATGATGCTAACAGTAATGGAGTGAAACTTTCGAATAACCTCAAAGTGACGCTTACAGTCATGTAGTAAGTGTTGCTAGGAACCTCAAAATATTGCGACAGTGACGTCGGAAAAGTTGCTTCTAACCTCAAAATGATGCTAACAGTAATGTAGTGATAGTTGCATATCAACTCAGTGATGCTGACAGTGATGTAGTAAGTGTTTCGAAGAACCTCAAAGTAATGCTGACAGTCATGTAGTAAGAGTTGCTACGAACCTCAAAATAATGCGACAGTGATGTCGGAAGAATTGCTAATGATCTCAAAATGATGCTAACAGTAATGGAGTGAGAGTTTCGAATAACTTCAAAGTGATGCTGACAGTCATGTAGTAAGTGTTGCTACGAACCTCAAAATATTGCGACAGTGATGTCGGAAGAATTGCTAATGAACTCAAGATGATGCTCACAGTTATGTAGTGATAGTTGCTAATTAACTCAGTTATGCTTACAGTAATGTAGTAAGTGTTTCGAACAACCTAAAAGTGATGCTGACAGTCATTTAGAAAGAGTTGCTAATGAACTCAATTTAATGCTACAGTGATGTCGTGAGAATTGCTCAACAACTCAAAATGATGCTAACAGTAATGTAGTGATAGTTGCTTATAAACTCAAAATGATGATGACAGTCATGTAGTAAGAGTTGCTACGAACCTCAAAATAATGCGACAGTAATGTAGTAAAAGTTGCTACGAACCTCAAAATATTGCGACAGTGATGTCGGAAGAATTGCTAATGAACTCAAAATGATGCTTACAGTAATGTAGTGATAGTTGCTAATCAAGTCAGTGATGCTTACAGTAATGTAGTCAGTGTTTCGAACAACCTCAAAGTGATGCTGACAGTCATGTCGTAAGAGTTGCTACGAACCTCAAAATAATGCGACAGTGATGTCAGAAGAATTGCTAAAGATCTCAAAATGATGCGACAGTGATGTCAGAAGAATTGGTAATGATCTCAAAATGATGCTAACAGTAATGGAGTGAAAGTTTCGAATAACCTCAAAGTGATGCTGACAGTCATGTAGTAAGTGTTGCTACGAACCTCAAAATATTGCAAAAGTGATGTCGGAAGAATTGCTAATGAACTTAAAATGATGCTAACAGTAATGCAGTGATAGTTGCTAAGAAACTCAGTGATGCTTACAGTGATGTAGTAAGAGTTTCGAACAACCTCAAAGTCATGCTGACAGTCATTTAGTAAGAGTTGCTAATGAACTCAATTTAATGCTGCAGTGATGTCGTTAGAATTGCTCAACAACGCAAAATGATGCTAACAGTAATGTAGTGATAGTTGCTAATAAACTCAAAGTGATGCTGAAAGTAATGTAGTAAGAGTTGCTACGAACCTCAAAATAATGCGACAGTAATGTAGTAAAAGTTGCTACGAACCTCAAAATATTGCGACAGTGATGTCGGAAGAATTCCTAATGAACTCAAAATGATGCTAACAGTAATGTAGTGATAGTTGCTCATCAACTCAGTGATGCTTACAGTAATGTAGAAAGTGTTTCGAATAACCTCAAAGTGATGCTGACAGTCATGTACTAAGAGTTGCTACGAACCTTAAAATAATGCGACAGTAATGTAGTAAAAGTTGCTACAAACCTCAAAATATTTCGACAGTGATGTCAGAAGAATTGCTAATGATCTCAAAATGATGCGACAGTAATGTAGTGATAGTTGCTAATCAAGTCAGTGATGCTTACAGTAATGTAATAAGTGTTTCGAACAACCTCAAAGTGATGCTGACAGTCATGTCGTAGGAGTTGCTACGAACCTCAAAATAATGCGACAGTGATGTCAGAAGAATTGCTAAAGATCTCAAAATGATGCGACAGTGATGTCAGAAGAATTGGTAGTGATCTCAAAATGATGCTAACAGTAATGGAGTGAACGTTTCGAATAACCTCAAAGTGATGCTGACAGTCATGTACTAAGAGTTGCTACGAACCTCAAAATATTACGACAGTGATGTCGAAAGAATTGCTAATAAACTCAAAATGACGCTAACACTAATGTAGTGATAGTTGCTAATAAACTCAAAATGATGCTACAGTCATGTAGTGAGAGTTGCTAAAAACCTCAAAAGGATGCTTACAGTGATGTCGTGAGAGTTGCTAGGGACCTCAAAATGATGCTGAAAGTGATGTAGTGAGAGTTGCTACTATCCTCAAAATGATGCGACAGTGATGTAATGAGAGTTGCTACTTCCCTAAGAAATGATGCAGAAGTGATGTAATGAGAGTTGCTACTAACCTAAGAAATGATGCGACAGTGATGGAGTGAGAGTTGCTACTCATCTCAAAATGATGCTACAGTAGATGTAGTGAGAATTGCTACTAATCTAAGAAATGATGCTACAGTGATGTAATGAGAGTTGCTACAAACGTAAGAAATGATGCGACAGTGATGTGGTGAGAGTTGATAGTAATTTCAAAATCATAGTAAAGTGATGTAATGAGAGTTGCTACTTATCTAAGAAATGATGCTGAAGTGATGTGGTGAGATTTGCTACTATCCTCAATATGATGCTACAGTGATGTAATGAGAGTTGCTACGAACCTCAAAATGATGCTACAGTGATGTAGTGAGAGTTGCTACAAACCTAAGAAATGATGCCACAGTGATGTGGTGAGAGTTGATAGTAATTTCAAAATCATGCTAAAGTGATGTAATGAGAGTTGCTACTTTTCTAAGAAATGATGCTACAGTGATGTGGTGAGAGTTGCTACTAACCTAGGAAATGATGCTCCAGTGATGTCTTGAGAGTTGCTACTATCCTCAAAATGATGCTAAAGTGATGGAATGAGAGTTGCTACAAACCTCAAAATGATGGTGACAGTCATGTAGTGAGAGTTGCTAAAAACCTCAAAAGGATGCTTACAGTGATGTAGTGAGAGTTGCGAAGAACCTCAAAATGATGCTAAAGTGATGTAATGAGAGTTGCTATGAACCTAAGAAATGATACTACAGTGATGTGGTGAGACTTCCTACGAAACTTAAAATGATGCTGACAGTAACGGAGTGAGAGTTGCTAAGAACCTCAAAATGATGCTAAAGTGATGTTATGAGAGTTGCTATGAACTTAAGAAATGATACTACAGTGATGTAGTGAGACTTGCTACAAACCTTAAAATGATGCTGACAGTGATGTCGTGAGAGATTCTACGAACCTCAAAATGATGCTACAGTGATGTGGTGAGAGTTGCTACTAATCTTGAATAATGCTAAAGTGATGCAATGAGAGTTGCTACGAACCTCAAAATGATGCTTCAGTGATGTGGTGAGACTTGCTACTAATCTTGAATAATGCTAAAGTGATGCAATGAGAGTTGCTACGAACCTAAAAATGATGCTACAGTGATGTGATGAGAGTTGCTAAAAACCTAAGAAATGATGCTACAGTCATGTAGTGAGACTTGCTACTAACCTCAAAATGATGCCACAGTGATGTAATGAGAGTTGCAACTAACCTAAGAAATGATGCTCCAGTAATGTAGTGAGAGTTGCTACAAACCTGAGAAATGATGCCACAGTGATGTAGTGATAGTTGCTAAAAACCTAAAAATGAGGCTCCAGTAATGTCGTGAGAGTTGCTACTATCCTCAAAATGATGCTAAAGTAATATTGTGAGAGTTGCTACTAATCTCAAAATGATGCTACAGTGATGTAATTACAGTTGCTATGAACCTAAGAAGTGATGCTACAGTGATGTGGTGAGAGTTGCAACTAATCTAGAATAATGCTAAAGTGATGCAATGAGAGTTGCTACAAAACTAGGAAATGATGCTTCAATGACGTAGTTAGTTGCTACTAACCTAAGAAATGATGCTACAGTGATGTCGTGAGAGTTTCTACGAACCTCAAAATGATGCTACAGTGATGTAATGAGAGTTGCTACTAATCTCAAAATGATGCTACAGTGATGTAATGAGAGTTGTTACTTACCTCAAAATGATGCTGACAGTGATGTGGTGAGAGTTGCTACGATCCTTAAAATGATGCTCCAGTGATGTCGTGAGAGTTGCTACTATCCTCAAAATGATGCGACAGTGATGTCGTAAGAGTTGCTACTTACCTCAAAAAAATGCTGACAGTGATGTGGTGAGAGTTGCTACTATCCTTAAAATGATGCTACAGTGATGTGGTGAGAGTTGCTACGAACCTCAAAATGATGCTTCAGTGAGGTAATGGGAGATGCTATTAACCTAAGAAATGATGCGACAGTGATGTAGTGAGAGTTGCTACGAAGCTAAAAATGATCCTGACACTAATGTGATAATTGCTATGAAGCTCATAATGAAGCTACAGTGACGTATTGAGAGTTGCTTAAAACCTACAAATGATGCTACAGTGATGTCGTGAGAGTTGCTCCCAATCTCAAAATGATGGTACAGTAATGTCGTGAGAGTTGCTACTATCCTCAAAATGATGCGACAGTGATGTAGTGAGAGTTGCTACTTACCTCAAAAAAATGCTGACAGTGATGTGGTGAGAGTTGTTACTATCCTTAAAATGATGCTACAGTGATGTGGTGAGAGTTGCTACTATCCTTAAAATGATGCTACAGTGATGTGGTGAGAGTTGCTACTATCCTTAAAATGATGCTACAGTGATGTGGTGAGAGTTGCTACGAACCTCAAAATGATGCTACAGTGAGGTAATGGGAGTTGCTATTAACCTAAGAAATGATGCGACAGTGATGTAGTGAGAGTTGCTACGAAGCTAAAAATGATCCTGACACTAATGTGATAATTGCTATGAAGCTCATAATGAAGCTACAGAGATGAAGTGAAGTAATAAGAGTTGCTTAAAACCTAAAAATGATGCTACAGTGATGTCGTGAGAGTTGCTAATGACCTCAAAATGATGCTGAAAGTGATGTAGTGAGAGTTTCTACTATCCTCAAAATGATGCTACAGTGATGTAATGGGAGTTGCTACTAATCTCAAAATGATGCTACAGTGATGTCATGAGAGTTGCCACTAACCTAAGAAATGATCCTGCAGTGATGTAGTGAGAGTTGCTACTAACCTCAAAATGATGGTGATAGTCATCTAGTGAGACTTGCTGCTAACCTTAAAATGATGCTGACAGTGATGTAATGAGAGTTGCTACAAACCTAAGAAATGATGCCACAGTGATGTAGTGATAGTTCCTAAAAACCTAAAAATGAGGCTCCAGTAATGTCGTGAGAGTTGCTACTATCCTCAAAATGATGCTGAAAGTGATGTCGTGAGAGTTTCTACGAACCTCAAAATGACGCTACAGTGATGTAATTAGAGATGCTATGAACCTAAGAAATGGTGCTACAGTGATGTGGTTAGAGTTGCTACTAATCTAGAATAATGCTAAAGTGATGCAATGAGAGTTGCTACAAACCTAAGAAATGATGCTAACGTGATGTAATGAGAGTTGCTACAAACCTAAGAAATGATGCCACAGTGATGTAGTGATAGTTCCTAAAAACCTAAGAAATGGTGCTACAGTGATGTGGTTAGAGTTGCTACTATCCTCAAAATGATGCTAAAGTAATATGGTGAGAGTTGCTACTAATCTCAAAATGATGCTGAAAGTGATGTCGTGAGAGTTTCTACGAACCTCAAAATGACGCTACAGTGATGTAATTAGAGATGCTATGAACCTAAGAAATGGTGCTACAGTGATGTGGTTAGAGTTGCTACTAATCTAGAATAATGCTAAAGTGATGCAATGAGAGTTGCTACAAACCTAAGAAATGATGCTAACGTGATGTAGTGAGAGTTGCTAAAAACCTGAAAATGATGCCACAGTGATGTAATGAGAGTTGCTACTTCCCTAAGAAATGATGCAGAAGTGATGTGGTGAGAGTTGCTAAAAACCTGAAAATGATGCTGACAGTGATGTCATGAGAGTTGCCACAAACCTAAGAAATGATGCCAGAGTGATGTAATGATAGTTGCTAAAAACCTAAAAATGAGGCTCCAGTAATGTCTTGAGACTTGCTACTATTCTCAAAATGATGCTGAAAGTGATGTAGTGAGAGTTGCTACGATCCTCAAAATGATGCTAAAGTGATCTTGTGAGAGTTGCTATGTACCTAAGAAATGATGCGACAGTGATGTGGTGAGAGTTGTTACCGACCTCAAAATGATGCTAGAGTGATGTGGTGAGAGTTGCTACTAACCTCAAAATGATGCTTAGAGTGATGTTGTGAGAGTTTCTACGAACCTCAAAATGATGCTACAGTAATGTAATGAGAGTTGCTACTAACCTTAAAATTATGCTGACAGTGATGTAGTGATAGTTGCTACTAATCTCAAAATGATGCTTAAGTGATGTCGTGAGGGTTGCTACGAACCTCAAAATGATGCCACAGTAATGTAATTACAGTTGCTATGAACCTAAGAAATGATGCTAAAGTGATGCAATGAGAGTTGGTACAAAACTAAGAAATGATACTTCAATGACATAGTTAGTGGCTACTAACCTAAGAAATGATGCTACAGTGATGTCGTGGGAGTTGCTACGAACCTCAAAATGATGCTACAGTGAAGTAATGAGAGTTGCTACTAACCTAACAAATGATGCTCCAGTGATGTCTTGAGAGTTGCTTCTATCCTCAAAATGATGCTAAAAGTGATGAAGTGAGAGTTGCTACTAATCTAGAATAATGCTAAAGTGATGGAATGAGAGTTGCTACAAACCTCAAAATGATGCTACAGTCATGCAGTGAGAGTTGCTAAAAACCTCAAAAGGATGCTGACAGTAATGTAGTGAGAGTTGCTAAAAACCTGAAAAAGATGCTTACAGTGATGTAGTGAGAGTTGCTACTAACCTCAAAATGATGGTGACAGTCATTTAGTGAGACTTCCTACGAACCTTAAAATGATGCTGACAGTGATGTCGTGAGAGATTCTATGAACCTCAAAATGATGCGACAGTGATGTGGTGAGAGTTGCTACTAATCTAGAATAATGCTAAAGTGATGCAATGTGAGTTTCTACTAATCTCAAAATGATGCGAAAGTAATGTAATGAGAGTTGCTACTTATTTCAAAATGAGGCTCCTGTGATGTCATGAGAGTTGCCACAAACCTAAGAAATGATGCCACAGTGATGTAGTGATAGTTGCTAAAAACCTCAAAAGGATGCTGACAGTAACGTAGTGAGAGTTGCTAAGAACCTCAAAATGATGCTAAAGTGATGTTATGAGAATTGCTATGAACCTAAGAAATGATGCTACAGTGATGTCGTGAGAGATTCTACGAACCTCAAAATGATGCTACAGTGATGTGGTGAGAGTTGCTACTAATCTTGAATAATGCTAAAGTGATGCAATGAGAGTTGCTACGAACCTCAAAATGATGCTACAGTGATGTGATGAGAGTTGCTAAAAACCTAAGAAATGATGCTACAGTCATGTAGTGAGACTTGCTACTAACCTCAAAATGATGCCACAGTGATGTAATGAGAGTTGCAACTAACCTAAGAAATGATGCTCCAGTAATGTAGTGAGAGTTGCTACAAACCTGAGAAATGATGCCACAGTGATGTAGTGATAGTTGCTAAAAACCTAAAAATGAGGCTCCAGTAATGTCGTGAGAGTTGCTACTATCCTCAAAATGATGCTAAAGTAATATTGTGAGAGTTGCTACTAATCTCAAAATGATGCTACAGTGATGTAATTACAGTTGCTATGAACCTAAGAAGTGATGCTACAGTGATGTGGTGAGAGTTGCAACTAATCTAGAATAATGCTAAAGTGATGCAATGAGAGTTGCTACAAAACTAAGAAATGATGCTTCAATGACGTAGTTAGTTGCTACTAACCTAAGAAATGATGCTACAGTGATGTCGTGAGAGTTTCTACGAACCTCAAAATGATGCTACAGTGATGTAATGAGAGTTGCTACTAATCTCAAAATGATGCTACAGTGATGTAATGAGAGTTGTTACTTACCTCAAAATGATGCTACAGTAATGTCGTGAGAGTTGCTACTATCCTCAAAATGATGCGACAGTGATGTAGTAAGAGTTGCTACTTACCTCAAAAAAATGCTGACAGTGATGTGGTGAGAGTTGCTACTATCCTTAAAATGATGCTACATGATGTGGTGAGAGTTGCTACGAACCTCAAAATGATGCTTCAGTGAGGTAATGGGAGTTGCTATTAACCTAAGAAATGATGCGACAGTGATGTAGTGAGAGTTGCTACCAAGCTAAAAATGATCCTGACACTAATGTGATAATTGCTATGAAGCTCATAATGAAGCTACAGTGACGTATTGAGAGTTGCTTAAAACCTACAAATGATGCTACAGTGATGTCGTGAGAGTTGCTCCCAATCTCAAAATGATGCCACAGTGATGTGGTGAGAGTTGTTACTATCCTTAAAATGATGCTACAGTGATGTGGTGAGAGTTGCTACTATCCTTAAAATGATGCTACAGTGATGTGGTGAGAGTTGCTACGAACCTCAAAATGATGCTACAGTTAGGTAATGGGAGTTGCTATTAACCTAAGAAATGATGCGACAGTGATGTAGTGAGAGTTGCTACGAAGCTAAAAATGATCCTAACACTAATGTGATAATTGCTATGAAGCTCATAATGAAGCTACAGTGACGTATTGAGAGTTGCTTAAAACCTAAAAATGATGCTACAGTGATGTCGTGAGAGTTGCTACGGACCTCAAAATGATGCTGAAAGTGATGTAGTGAGAGTTGCTACTATCCTCAAAATGATGCGACAGTGATGTAATGAGAGTTGCTCCGAATCTCAAAATGATGCTACAGAGATGTAATGAGAGTTGCTCCGAATCTAAAAATGATGCTGACAGTGATATGGTGAGAGTTGCTACGAACCTCAAAATGATGCTACAGTGATGTAATGGGAGTTGCTACTTAACTCAGAAATGATGCTACAGTGATGTAATGAGAGTTGCTACTTCCCTAAGAAATGATGCAGAAGTGATGTAATGAGAGTTGCTACTAACCTAAGAAATGATGCGACAGTGATGGAGTGAGAGTTGCTACTCATCTCAAAATGATGCTACAGTAGATGTAGTGAGAATTGCTACTAATCTAAGAAATGATGCTACAGTGATGTAATGAGAGTTGCTACAAACCTAAGAAATGATGCCACAGTGATGTGGTGAGAGTTGATAGTAATTTCAAAATCATGCTAAAGTGATGTAATGAGAGTTGCTACTTATCTAAGAAATGATGCTACAGTGATGTGGTGAGAGTTGCTACTAACCTAGGAAATGATGCTCCAGTGATGTCTTGAGAGTTGCTACTAACCTAGGAAATGATGCTCCAGTGATGTCTTGAGAGTTGCTACTATCCTCAAAATGATGCTACAGTGAGGTAATGGGAGTTGCTACAAACCTCAAAATGATGCTACAGTCATGTAGTGAGAGTTGCTAAAAACCTCAAAAGGATGCTTACAGTGATGTCGTGAGAGTTGCTAGGGACCTCAAAATGATGCTGAAAGTGATGTAGTGAGAGTTGCTACTATCCTCAAAATGATGCGACAGTGATGTAATGAGAGTTGCTACTTCCCTAAGAAATGATGCAGAAGTGATGTAATGAGAGTTGCTACTAACCTAAGAAATGATGCGACAGTGATGGAGTGAGAGTTGCTACTCATCTCAAAATGATGCTACAGTAGATGTAGTGAGAATTGCTACTAATCTAAGAAATGATGCTACAGTGATGTAATGAGAGTTGCTACAAACGTAAGAAATGATGCGACAGTGATGTGGTGAGAGTTGATAGTAATTTCAAAATCATAGTAAAGTGATGTAATGAGAGTTGCTACTTATCTAAGAAATGATGCTGAAGTGATGTGGTGAGATTTGCTACTATCCTCAATATGATGCTACAGTGATGTAATGAGAGTTGCTACGAACCTCAAAATGATGCTACAGTGATGTAGTGAGAGTTGCTACAAACCTAAGAAATGATGCCACAGTGATGTGGTGAGAGTTGATAGTAATTTCAAAATCATGCTAAAGTGATGTAATGAGAGTTGCTACTTTTCTAAGAAATGATGCTACAGTGATGTGGTGAGAGTTGCTACTAACCTAGGAAATGATGCTCCAGTGATGTCTTGAGAGTTGCTACTATCCTCAAAATGATGCTAAAGTGATGGAATGAGAGTTGCTACAAACCTCAAAATGATGGTGACAGTCATGTAGTGAGAGTTGCTAAAAACCTCAAAAGGATGCTTACAGTGATGTAGTGAGAGTTGCGAAGAACCTCAAAATGATGCTAAAGTGATGTAATGAGAGTTGCTATGAACCTAAGAAATGATACTACAGTGATGTGGTGAGAGTTGCTACTAACCTCAAAATGATGGTGACAGTCATGTAGTGAGACTTCCTACGAAACTTAAAATGATGCTGACAGTAACGGAGTGAGAGTTGCTAAGAACCTCAAAATGATGCTAAAGTGATGTTATGAGAGTTGCTATGAACTTAAGAAATGATACTACAGTGATGTAGTGAGACTTGCTACAAACCTTAAAATGATGCTGACAGTGATGTCGTGAGAGATTCTACGAACCTCAAAATGATGCTACAGTGATGTGGTGAGAGTTGCTACTAATCTTGAATAATGCTAAAGTGATGCAATGAGAGTTGCTACGAACCTCAAAATGATGCTTCAGTGATGTGGTGAGACTTGCTACTAATCTTGAATAATGCTAAAGTGATGCAATGAGAGTTGCTACGAACCTAAAAATGATGCTACAGTGATGTGATGAGAGTTGCTAAAAACCTAAGAAATGATGCTACAGTCATGTAGTGAGACTTGCTACTAACCTCAAAATGATGCCACAGTGATGTAATGAGAGTTGCAACTAACCTAAGAAATGATGCTCCAGTAATGTAGTGAGAGTTGCTACAAACCTGAGAAATGATGCCACAGTGATGTAGTGATAGTTGCTAAAAACCTAAAAATGAGGCTCCAGTAATGTCGTGAGAGTTGCTACTATCCTCAAAATGATGCTAAAGTAATATTGTGAGAGTTGCTACTAATCTCAAAATGATGCTACAGTGATGTAATTACAGTTGCTATGAACCTAAGAAGTGATGCTACAGTGATGTGGTGAGAGTTGCAACTAATCTAGAATAATGCTAAAGTGATGCAATGAGAGTTGCTACAAAACTAGGAAATGATGCTTCAATGACGTAGTTAGTTGCTACTAACCTAAGAAATGATGCTACAGTGATGTCGTGAGAGTTTCTACGAACCTCAAAATGATGCTACAGTGATGTAATGAGAGTTGCTACTAATCTCAAAATGATGCTACAGTGATGTAATGAGAGTTGTTACTTACCTCAAAATGATGCTGACAGTGATGTGGTGAGAGTTGCTACGATCCTTAAAATGATGCTCCAGTGATGTCGTGAGAGTTGCTACTATTTTCAAAATCATGCTAAAGTGATGTAATGAGAGTTGCTACTTACCTCAAAAAAATGCTGACAGTGATGTGGTGAGAGTTGCTACTATCCTTAAAATGATGCTACAGTGATGTGGTGAGAGTTGCTACGAACCTCAAAATGATGCTTCAGTGAGGTAATGGGAGATGCTATTAACCTAAGAAATGATGCGACAGTGATGTAGTGAGAGTTGCTACGAAGCTAAAAATGATCCTGACACTAATGTGATAATTGCTATGAAGCTCATAATGAAGCTACAGTGACGTATTGAGAGTTGCTTAAAACCTACAAATGATGCTACAGTGATGTCGTGAGAGTTGCTCCCAATCTCAAAATGATGGTACAGTAATGTCGTGAGAGTTGCTACTATCCTCAAAATGATGCGACAGTGATGTAGTGAGAGTTGCTACTTACCTCAAAAAAATGCTGACAGTGATGTGGTGAGAGTTGTTACTATCCTTAAAATGATGCTACAGTGATGTGGTGAGAGTTGCTACTATCCTTAAAATGATGCTACAGTGATGTGGTGAGAGTTGCTACTATCCTTAAAATGATGCTACAGTGATGTGGTGAGAGTTGCTACGAACCTCAAAATGATGCTACAGTGAGGTAATGGGAGTTGCTATTAACCTAAGAAATGATGCGACAGTGATGTAGTGAGAGTTGCTACGAAGCTAAAAATGATCCTGACACTAATGTGATAATTGCTATGAAGCTCATAATGAAGCTACAGAGATGAAGTGAAGTAATAAGAGTTGCTTAAAACCTAAAAATGATGCTACAGTGATGTCGTGAGAGTTGCTAATGACCTCAAAATGATGCTGAAAGTGATGTAGTGAGAGTTTCTACTATCCTCAAAATGATGCTACAGTGATGTAATGGGAGTTGCTACTAAACTCAGAAATGATGCTACAGTGATGTAATGAGAGTTGCTACTTCCCTAAGAAATGATGCAGAAGTGATGTAATGAGAGTTGCTACTAACCTAAGAAATGATGCGACAGTGATGGAGTGAGAGTTGCTACTAATCTCAAAATGATGCTACAGTGATGTAGTGAGAGTTGCTACGATGCGCAAAATGATGCTACAGTAGATGTAGTGAGAATTGCTACTAATCTCAAAATGATGCTACAGTGATCTAATGAGAGTTGCTCCAAACGTAAGAAATGATGCTAAAGTGATGTGGTGAGAGTTGCTACTATCCTCAATATGATGCTACAGTGATGTAATGAGAGTTGCTACGAACATCAAAATGATGCTACAGTGATGTAGTGAGAGTTGCTACTAACCTAAGAAATGATGCTACAGTGATGTAATGAGAGTTGCTATAAACCTAAGAAATGATGCCACAGTGATGTGGTGAGAGTTGATAGTAATTTCAAAATCATGCTAAAGTGATGTAATGAGAGTTGCTACTTATCTAAGAAATGATGCTACAGTGATGTGGTGAGAGTTGCTACTAACCTAGGAAATGATGCTACAGTGATGTGGTGAGAGTTGCTCTTATCCTCAAAATGATGCGACAGTGATGTAGTGAGAGTTTTTACGAACCTCAAAATGATGCTACAGTGATGTAGTGAGAGTTGCTACTAATCTTGAATAATGCTAAAGTGATGCAATGAGAGTTGCGACGAACCTCAAAATGATGCTACAGTGATGTAGTGAGAGTTGCTACGATGCTCAAAATGATGCTACAGTAGATGTAGTGAGAATTGCTACTAATCTAAGAAATGATGCTACAGTGATGTAATGAGAGTTGCTACTAATCTTGAATAATGCTAAAGTGATGCAATGAGAGTTGCTACAAACGTAAGAAATGATGCTACAGTGATGTGGTGAGAGTTGATCGTAATTTCAAAATCATAGTAAAGTGATGTAATGAAAGTTGCTACTTATCTCAGAAATGATGCTGAAGTGATGTGGTGAGATTTGCTACTATCCTCAGTATGATGCTACAGTGATGTAATGAGAGTTGCTACGAACCTCAAAATGATGCTACAGTGATGTAGTGAGAGTTGCTACAAACCTAAGAAATGATGCCACAGTGATGTGGTGAGAGTTGCTACTAACCTAGGAAATGATGTTACAGTGATGTGGTGAGAGTTGCTAAAAACCTAAGAATTGATGCGACAGTCATGTAGTGAGAGTTGCTACGAACCTTAAAATGATGCTGACAGTGATGTCGTGAGAGATTCTACGAACCTCAAAATGATGCTACAGCGATGTTATGAGAGTTGCTAAAAACATAAGAAATGATGCTACAGTCATGTAGTGAGAGTTGCTACTAACCTCAAAATGATGCCACAGTGATGTAATGAGAGTTGCAACTAACCTAAGAAATGATGCTCCAGTAATGTAGTGAGAGTTGCTACAAACCTGAGAAATGATGCCACAGTGATGTAGTGATAGTTGCTAAAAACCTAAAAATGAGGCTCCAGTAATGTCGTGAGAGTTGCGACTATCCTCAAAATGATGCTAAAGTAATATTGTGAGAGTTGCTACTAATCTCAAAATGATGCTACAGTGATGTAATGAGAGTTGCTACTAAACTCAGAAATGATGCTACAGTGATGTAATGAGAGTTGATTCTTCCCTAAGAAATGATGCTACAGTGATGTGGTGAGAGTTGCTACGAACCTCAAAATGATGCTACAGTGAGGTAATGGGAGTTGCTATTAACCTAAGAAATGATGCGACAGTGATTTAGTGAGAGTTGCTACGAAGCTAAAAATGATCCTGACACTAATGTGATAATTGCTATGAAGCTCATAATGAAGCTACAGTGACGTATTGAGAGTTGCTTAAAACCTAAAAATGATGCTACAGTGATGTCGTGAGAGTTGCTACGGACCTCAAAATGATGCTGAAAGTGATGGAGTGAGAGTTGCTACTATCCTCAAAATGATGCGACCGTGATGTGGTGAGAGTTGCTACAAACCTAAGAAATGATGCGACAGTCATGTAATGAGAGTTGCTACTAACCTAAGAAATGATGCTACAGTGATGTGGTGAGAGTTGCTACGAACCTCAAAATGATGCTACACTGATGTAGTGAGAGTTGCTCTGAATCTAAAAATGATGCTGACAGTGATGTGTTGAGAGTTGCTACGAACCTCAAAATGATGCTACAGTGATGTCATGGGAGTTGCTACTAAACTCTGAAATGATGCTACAGTGATGTAATGAGAGTTGCTACTTCCCTAAGAAATGATGCAGAAGTGATGTAATGAGAGTTGCTACTAACCTAAGAAATGATGCGACAGTGATGGAGTGATAGTTGCTACTAATCTCAAAATGATGCTACAGTGATGTATTGAGAGTTGCTACTTATCTAAGAAATGATGCTGAAGTGATGTGGTGAGATTTGCTACTATCCTCAAAATGATGCTACAGTAATGTATTGAGAGTTGCTACGAACCTAAGAAATGATGCTACAGTGATGTAATGAGAGTTGCTACAAACCTAAGAAATGATGCTACAGTGATGCGGTGAGAGTTGCTAAAAACCTCAAAAGGATGCTGACAGTAATGTAGTGAGAGTTGCTAAAAACCTGAAAATGATGCTACAGTGATGTAATGAGAGTTGCTACTTCCCTAAGAAATGATGCAGAAGTGGTGTGGTGAGAGTTGCTAAAAACCTGAAAATGATGCTGACAGTGATGTAGTGAGAGTTGCTATGAACCTAAGAAATGATGCGACAGTGATGTGGTGAGAGTTGCTAAAAACCTAAGAAATGATGCTGACAGTGATGTAGTGATAGTTGCTAAAAACCTAAAAATGAGGCTCCAGTAATGTCGTGAGAGTTGCTACGATCCTCAAAATGATGCTAAAGTAATATTGTGAGAGTTGCTACTAATCTCAAAATGATGCTTCAGTGATGTAATGAGAGTTGCTACTAACCTAAGAAATGATGCTACAGTGACGTATTCAGAGTTGCTGAAAGCCTCAAAATTATGCTACAGTGAGGTTATGAGAGTTGCTACTAACCAAAGAAATGATGGTGACTGTAGTAAGATTTGCTAAAAATTTCAAAATGATGCTTAGTGAGTTGCTACAATCCTCAAAATGATGCAAAAGTGATGTAATGAGAGTTGCTACAAACCTAAGAAGTGATGCTACAGTGATGTAATGAGAGTTGCTACAAATGTCCAAATGATGCTACAGTGATGTAATGAGAGTTGCTACAAACCGAAGAAATGATGCTCCAGTGATGTAGTGAGAGTTTCTACTAACCTAAGAAATGATGTTACAGTGATGTGGTGAGAGTTAATACGAACCTCAAAATGATGCTGACAGTGATGTAGTAAGAATTGCTACGAACCTCAACTTGATCCTGACAGTATTCTGAGCTTCATAAAGACCCAGGCCACTATTGGGGGTCATGCATCATTGTGGCTGAACAATGGTCCAACTTCATCAGTCAGTCAGTCAGAGACATTAGCATTTGTCGGCCTGGCCTGCTGCCAAAGACTAACACTGCTTTAGCTGATTTACCTGTGCAGCCATGTCACGCTCCTCTCGGCCACCTCCACGGTCAGACGCCAGGTTAAACCAGCCAATGGCGTAAGAATCACTCTCAGAATCTGAAGCGCTCGTAGCTGCAGGGTTTTTCCACACAGCTTCTGTTGAGAGACAAAGTCCATCGCTTGATTAACTCTCACCAACAGAAATGTGCAGTTTTCCACTCAGGACAGCTGCTGCATGCTGCTGTTTGTAAAAAGAAGGTCCAGTGGATCCGTTCAGTTCTACATTATTCAGCAGAGAGATGTCACCATTGAATAATGACCATATTTCCTAAAATTATAGCTCAACCACAGAGGGACCAGGCTACTAGAATGACCTCTGTTTACTAGAAGTGCTTCTCCTATGGTGGTGAACTCCTCAGCTGTCAGTGGAGTCAAATCTGTCTTAGAGAGGCCAGAGGTTCCCACACTGGTTCCCTCTCACCATGCAGCCCTGACAGCTGTGTGTGCTGTTCCAGCGTGTTGGCACCTCACTGATGAGTTTCAGGGTTGGCCCTCCCATCTGTTGCTGCACCTGAGCCAGCTTCTCCTTGGCTGTAGTGCTGATCTGAAGGATGTGACAGTGTTCCTGGCTTTGTGTCTGATGATGGAAGTGGGGATCTGATCACAGGATTTTCTGACTCCTAGATTCAGACGATGTGCAGTGCAGACTGAGTGGTGAATTTGGAGCTGTCTAGTGGATGCTGTCATGTTTGGTGCTGCGTCGCTCACAAGACACTTGACTTTGTTGGTGATGGCCCAGTCCTCCATCAGGCCTCTTTGGACTGGGGCCAAACTGTCAGCAGGGTGACTTTGTGGAAAGTCTTGCACTCCCAACACATTCATTCTCACGAATGCAGTGACAGGTCAGAGCCAAGGGAGCCTCCATGTCCACAGATGTCCACATGGCAGCTGGACTTCCTTTTTCACTCCTTCCCGTTCCTCCTGGTACTTTTTGGCCACCGTTTGTTTGATGGTCTGAAAATGACACCCAGAGTAAATCAATACATTGAAATTAGAGATGAAATAAACTGGAGATATCAACTACTGCTTTAGATCATTTCCACACAAACCTTTCTGGTTGGCAAACATATGAGGCTCAAGGACCTGAACCAGTTCCCTGAACCTTTCCCTCTCAACAGTGCTGAGGGGCTGGCAGTCCTTCAGGATCAAATTCAGCAGAGCCTCATCCAGCATCTGCTTCCTGGAAGCTGGATGGTTTAAGATGAAGGAGAGAAGAAATGAAGAGGAATTAATGATCAATGAAGCAACTGTGAGTCAGTTGGAGAGTGGCTGTATACCTGAGTTCATCCTGGTGGATCTGGGACTTCATTCTCATGCCTGGCCCCATCATGCCTCAGCACTGAAGAGGTGCTTTTGTTGAGATGAGACGCTTCTGTCCAACAAATGCGACATTCAACCTGCAGAAAAGAACATGAGTACTCAGCTAAAAGTTCCTTTCTTCATGGTGACTGGTGTTTCTTAGTCTTAGACCACCAGGTTTCCAATGAGGTGTATCGGATACGTTGTTGTGTGCCGCTGAAATCCGTCCAATTCCAGCGTTGTTTCCTCATGAAATATGTTTGCCTTAAAGCTCATTAAAGTGTTGAACCACAATATCGTTCACCATAACTGAGTCAACTTCAAGATAACCTACTTCTACATTCCAGTCCCGGCTGCTCCTGTTCTGCTGCAGTCCAGAAAACAACAACCCGATACAATTGGCGCTCCTTCCCACAGCTCCGGCCCGGATCCGCATGGTTCCGCTGACTGACTGTGAGACGCGCTCCCTCCAGAGTGGCACAGCCCGATGGGGGTCCTTATCTGGCACGGGGGCGTAAAACAGGTGCGACTGGGAAGCCTGGTTTATTCTGCGTCGAGGGAACGCGTTGCTCTGCAATTCACCGCCAAGCCGCTAGGGGGTGTGGCTTTGTCTTTGTATTGTTTACGGGCTCTTGTCGGATTCCTTGGTTTTCTTCCGGTCACAGACAATTGTTGGCCATTTGTCAGTCTTTGTAGTGCCGCCAATAATCCTTTCTTCGTCTTGGTCAATTTTTTCTTGGAGCTTTCACCACAGAAACTTTGAAAATGGCGGTGTTGTTGTGCTGCGACTGAACCGGAAATGACGTTTTGAGCGGACAAATCACAATCCTCGACGTTGACGTCACCACGCGTCGACGCAGAAGCATAAATCAGGCTTTAGTGGTTTAGAATCTCACGCCAAGCCGGAGAACCAGGTCCTGAATCCGTCACGTGGCCACTTCCGGTCGGCGAGGCTTTGGACGTCACTAAATACGTCATCAATACGCGCTTTTCAAAACGAAATCCTGGATCACTCCACTCATCACTACCGCTGCTACCAGGTTAGCGAGTCTGGAGTGGCACAGAGAACAGAGCTTGGACTCTGCTCGTTTTGAAGAAGACGAAGAAGAAAAGAAGCGGAAGGCCTCGGTCTTTGTCTCCTGAAGGCTGAGTGGCGCCGGTAGAACATCAACATGTGCGCCGCGCAGCTGCTGCGGGTGTCGGTCCAGGAGCGGATCCTCGCCGCCGCTGAAGACTTCCTGCTGCAGCTGGGAGAAGGAGACTCAGCGGCTGGAGTCCCGGTGCTGAGAGCGCTGCTCACCGAGCGGCTGGCGGCGGCCGCGGAGCAGATCGTGGCTCTGCTGGAGGAAACCGTGGCGGAGTACGAGCGGGAGAACCGCCGGCAGAGGTTGCTGCTCGATGCCGTGCTGAAGCCCCGAGTCAGGCTGGACAGAGCAGGTGAGTCCCCGTACACTGACCAGGAGAAGGTGTTGTGTCGCTCCCAGCAGCATCGACCGATAGCGATGTCTGTCTGTTTATGCCACTGTGACGCTCATTAAATGTCGGTCACATTTTATGTTATTTTGATTATTTTTTAATGTTATTTCTGTCCCATGTAAAATGGGAGAGTTTTGTCATTCCGCCAGCAGGGGGCAGTGTCGCGGGCTGCTTCTCCCGGTGAACGCCGGTTTGCTTCCCAGTCTTCACGGAGAAGCTGAACAGAGCAGACGCGTCTCACCGATTGTCTTAATTATCCTGTTTTACAGGAAACATCATCTGCATACAGAGTCTCAATCTGAGACCACCACCTGTAACAAACCACCACCTGTAACAAACCACCACCTGTAACACCACTGTAATCTGTAACACCACCGCCTCAAAAAATCACATCTTTGTGTTTGGTCCTTTTTGGCTCCTCATAACCACTGCAGGCAGGTTCCCCCTCCTCTTCATCAAACTAAGGATCGTTCCAGGCTCACTAATGAGCCCCTCCTCTCCATTCAGGCCCAGGTTTAAAATCCTGTCAGCTCAATTCTCTCAGTGAGCAAAGAAGTGGAGGAGCAGAACACAAGAGGGGAAGGAAGTCAAGGGTTCACCTGTGGAGGGATTTCCTCTCTGTGAGATTGAGACTGAGTCAAGATGTGAGACAGGACAAGAGAAACTCAAGCTTTGGCTCCTTTGTTATTTTTCTGAAATGGAGCACTTGATTTGAACATGCACAGTTTTATTAATATTCTCTTATTTTGAAATGCAGCCCTACTTTTATTAGTCAATGAGACACCATCATACACATCTGCAGTCATTCAAGAATGTTCAGTTTGAAGTTACGTGATAACAGATCTTAGTTGATTTCTGTTTCTGTCTGTTGCTCCGCTGTTTCAGAGTCAAATGAAGAGATTCTGATGTTGCTGTTTGTGTCCTGCAGATGTGGAGCAGCTGCTGGTGATTAAAGAAGAGGTTCCCCCTGAGCTGCAGGACCCAGAGCCCCCCCACATTAAAGAGGAGTGGGAGGAGCTCTGGACCAGTGAGGAGGGAGGGCAGCTTCAAGGACAGGAGGAGGCTGATATCACCACGTTCCCCTTCACTCTGGTCCCTGTGAAGAGTGAAGGGAACGAAGAGAAACCTGAGTTCCCACAGCTTCATCAGAGTCTAACTGAGGAGAACTTGAAAGAAGAGTCTCTGAGCAGCAGCCCAGTTCACCCTCTGAAAACAGAAGCTGATGGAGAAGAGTGTGGAGGACCAGAACCAGAACCAGCCAGCAAGGTAGATCCAGATCCACTTGTACAACCCCAGACTGACGACCAGATGTCAGACTCTTCTGAAGCTGATACTGAAGTCAGGAAGGATGAGCGTCCCTTTAGGTGCTCAACATGCAGTAAAGGTTATAGTTACAAAAATAGTTTAGATAAACACATGAGAACACACACTGGGGAGAAACCGTTCTCATGCTCAGTTTGTGGCAAAAGATTTTCAGAAAAGGCATATCTGAAAAGTCACATGAGAACACATACTGGGGAGAAACCATTTTCCTGTTCTATTTGTGGCAAAACATTCTCACTTAAAGGACATCTGAAAACACACATGTACATTCACACTGGGGAGAAACCAGTCCCCTGCCCTATCTGTGGCAAAAGGTTCTCAGAAAAAGGACAACTAACAAGACACATGAGAACACATACAGGGGAGAAACCATACCCCTGCTCAGTTTGTGGCAAAAGATTTTCCAGAAAGGGAGATCTGAAAATACACACAAGAACGCACACAGGGGAGAAACCTTTCCCCTGCTCAGTTTGTGGCACAAGATTTACCAAAAAGGGGGATCTGAAAAGACACAAAAGAACACACACTGAGGAGAAACCATTCCCCTGCTCGGTATGTGGCAAACGATTTTTAGATAAGAGATACCTGAAAACACACATGAGAACACACCCTTGAAATAAACCATTTGTCACAATGTCGCTCTGAAGCCGTAACCAGAGTGAGAGTTTCATGTTGAAGTCCAACTGAAGAATTCATTTCACAAAAAATGCAAAAATAAACTGAAATTGAACTAAGAGAAAAATGAGATGTGATCATTAGTGGAGTCTGTGTGTGTGTGTGTGTGTGTGTGTGTGTGTGTGCGCGCACGTGTGCACGAGTTTTTAGAGGTGAAAGGAAGAGATGTTGGCTGCTGAAAATCCAAGTGACGATGGATGAGGAGGAAGCAGTGGCCAGTAATGGGGTGTCAGTAAAGAGAGCTCTGGACTCAGGAGCTTCCAACTCAGAGGAATGAACAGCTCCCTGCCCTCCAGATGAGTTATCAAGAAAAGAGCTCATGAAAATATATGACACTCAGGATTTGTGGAGCTGAAGATGACCTGTTGGTTTCTATGTTTCTCTGCAAACGTCAGGCAGAATGTGGAAGAGCGTCACAGCTGAGACGATTAAAACCTTAGAGAATGTTTGCTCATGTTGTAAAAGTGCTATTCATGCAGAATACGATTCTTATTCATGGACGTTAAAATATATTTGGGTCAAACCACAGGAGCTGAAGTGTGTACCCTCATGCTCCAGGTCTCAAAGTTGTAAACTTACTTTGTGGTTGGCAGATTGATGTTTGCATGTGTTAATTTTAATAATCTGAACTATTTGACCTCAACCTGGGCGCCTATTTTGAGATTTTGAGAATCCTTGGATGTGACATGACTCTACCTCCAATCTGTATGTCCCCTCCCCACGGTGATGAATAGCTGACTGTTCCTCAGAAACATCAGAGAACTTCTGATGCTCTATGAGTGCTGTAACTTCTCTCTCATGCATGAATAAAGTGTGTAAGGTTTGAGAAAGAGACCACGCCTCCTTTCTGTTCACTGCTCCGCCGGATGACCCCCCCACGCAGGGCCACTTGACCATAATTAATGGCGACGAGGATGGGATCCTAAACACCTGAGGTTACAGACTCAATGCAACGACTCCACTGATCATGTAGACTGGTAGGAGAACACCTTTTACCAGTTACAGCAGCAGACTCCCAGTAGCAAACCTACTCAGTCCTCCACCTCTGCTTGAGCAGCTGCTGCTGCCAATGATGATCTCCAAAGTCCTGTTCCGTCACTTAGTGAACTGTCTAAGCTTCCTAAAAGAGAGCAGAACTTGTCTGCCTCACTCTCTCCCACTGCTCAATGGAGCCCTGCGTTTAGAAGAAGAACTAGAACCTGGAAACCTAGGATACCAGGACAAAAATGTGTTAAATGATGAAGGAGAAGAAGTGATTAATGAAGAGGATTGTATCCTAGAAGAGGTAGAGGGTTTGAAGGCCAAGACCAACAAGAAGAGGAAACTGGCACCCAAGACCTCAGACTCCACAGGGCCCCAGACCAGGACCGCCTCTGAACCTGTGGCATCCCCCTCAACAATAGGACAGCACTTCAGTGTCTTCCAGTGTGCAACAATGAAAATGAAAAACAGAAAGTTGTAACTGAATGCTCTCAAATAACTCTAACTGCTGAACCTAAAGTTGAATTATCAGTAGATGGAAAATCTGCTGAACTCTTAGGGGACACAGGTGCATCAGTTTCCACCATTAATAAGTCAGATGCTAACTGTGTAGGATTAGTTCCTACTTCTGAAAATATAAAAACAGTAGCAATTGCTGGAGTAACTATGCAAAGTCCATTGGAGCACCAGCCAAAGTTCAGTTTGGACTCATTTCATGAGAGCATCCATTTGTAATCACTGATAACTCACCAAGTAATCTATTGGGTCGGGATTTGTTCACCAAGTGGCGTGCAACTATTCATTGTTCTCCTGAAGGCGTTCATAGCACAGTCCCTGACCATGATTCTGAATGCTTCTTCAACATGCTACAGGCTGTAAATACAGGATGCTATTATTCTCTCATGTACTCCTTTTCAATCAGATGCTGACGGTGTCCTGGATTCAGACGGATGATTTCTTAGCAGGAAAAGAAGACCTGCCAGATCATTCCAGGTTAACAGGTTTACAAGACCTCCATGTAACTCTACATGTTGATATGACAGGAACGGATGTTGCCTACTTCAAACTGTTAGACCCAAATATGGGATCACAATTCTCTGTGTTCTCAGATACTTTGGCAAGAACCCCAAAAGGTGTTTTCTATTTACCAAACGTTGGAGGTTTGGCTTTGTCACTGTTTCAGGTTGATAAAACCTCGCCCCATATTTCCGTGGCTGTTGTAGAAGGAATAGAAGCACAACGACTCGGCCCTGTAGCACATTACATGACTCACAATTCCCCAGAGGAAGGGTTTTTATGATGACATCATGTGTGTACATGTGTGTATGTATATATATGTTTTGACTCTACACATGGACACAAACTGTCCTGTTGCATGTGGCTGTATTGTTATTGGAAGACAAGTCATGGCCAGATAGTTCATCAGTCGGGGTGGGGCGAGAAGATGAGGTTGCAGTATGTTAATTGGAAAATCGTGTGTGTCTGTGTGTGTGGTTGTGTGTTATGGTTCACAAAATAAAGGAAAGACGATTAAGTCCCATTTATGTTTATTATGATTGTAATTAATTTACCAAGAAAAGGGTTTCAGTCGGCTCACAAAAATATCTGCAGCCTGAGAAATAGAATAACAGAAGTGTCCCAACTCTTGTCCTTGGATATCCGTCTATTGGCAAGATCACAAACTCACCTTGATGATACATTCAATGAGGATGCACTGGGAATCCAGGGGTACAATATTTTTACAAGAGACAGGAACAGCTATGGAGGAGGTGGAGCAGTTTATGTACAAAATCACATTCCAGCAAAAGAAAGATTGGATTTGATGGCTGCAATACTGAAGTGATCTGGGTGCAAATCAGTCTACCTCATGTTCAACCATTGCTTGTAGGGTGTGTCCAGACCACCAAGTGCAAGGTTTCATGTTAGATAGAGGACGCCATCTTGATCGAGACATTTATTTGCCTGGAGACACAAACATAGATTGGAACTTGTCCACTTCAAGAGAAGCTGCGATGCAAGAACATGTAATTGAACACAGATGGTGGAAAGATCAACAAGAGTGTTCTAGGAAAGATGGGGCGAAAGTGAAACATGCACAGACCACATACTCCCAAACTGGAGCTATTTCTGTTCCAAAGCATTATCTAGACCAGTGGGGTGTTCTGATCAGAACCGAGTGGTAACTGCAAGGAAAGGACATGCTCCTCTAAGAAAATATACAGTCAGGAATATGAAATCACCCTGGGTGGACACAGAACTAAGAGAAGCAGTGAGATGGAGAAATGAAGCAAAACAGGCAGCGATAATATCTGGTTTTGAATCGGATTGGCAAATCTATACAGAAATTAAGAAATTATGTTACTTCTCGGGCTGCACGGTGGTGCAGTGGTCAGCACTGTGGCCTCACAACAAGAGGGTTCCAGGTTTGAGTCCCGGCTCGGGCGTGGGATCTTTCTGTGTGAGTCTCCATGTTCTCCCTGTTCCTGCGTGGGTTCTCTCTGGTACTCCGGCTTCCTCCCACCGTCCAAAGACCTGCAATTGGGGACGAGGCTGATTGATTCTCTAAATTGACCGTAGGTATGAATGTGAGTGTGAATGGTTGTCCGTCTCTCTATGTTGGCCCTGTGATGGACTGGCGACCTGTCCAGGGTGAACCCCGCCTTTCGCCCGTTGACGCTGGGATAGGCTCCAGCCCCCCCGTGACCCTTAATGTGTAGGAATAAGCAGAAGAATCCGATGGATGGATGTTACTTCTCTTTCTTCTTTTTATTACTATTCACCACAACTGGGTTCCATTTGCAGTCGTTCAAAATAATAAAAACACAAGAACACACCTGAGGTTCCTTTTTAGCTGGAATTTTCCTTTCAGAGCTTTCAGAGTGAGGAGAAGGATTTTAAACTCTGTTCTGGATTGGTGATGTGGTCTCTCCTCCTAGTTCCTGTCTATGCACGTGCAGCTGCATTCTTGAGCAGCTGCAGTCTTGAAGGGGAGGTTCACTTTTCTGGACCTTTGGCCTTCCCAGCTCACCCAGGGTGCTCCCAGCAACTGGAGACAGTTTTGGACCCATTGGGTCTGGTCCTGCTGACGCTATCTGCAATGCTAGTGCTAGCGCGAGTAGATAGGCCTGCCATTTAAATACCATCTTACTCACTCCACAGCACATTCCAGGCGACTGAAATAAAACTCCAGAATATCAATTTAAAGTGTTTGTTGATAGAATCATTCTGGGGAGGAAACTTTTAGTACATTGCGGTTCTTTTTGAGGGACAAACCTCAGATTTCAGGTGAAATTTTACCTCTCCTCTAGTCGGTAGAAGTGGGCTCACGTTACAGCTTCAGAGGACTGATATGCTACTGACTGAATGTATTCCTCAGCCATTGGTGAGTCGGCCGATATTTATCTATAATATATATTTATATATCCAGTAACTTCTACCAGTGCTGTCTCTGTGCTGGGCTCTAAAACCAGGCTGAAACCCTCAAATCAACTCTTGCTATGGAGGAAGTCACTCAGCTGATTTCTCCAGGATTTTAGAGAGGAGGGGAGGTCAGCTATCAGTCCATAGTTGGCTAGAACCTCAGGGTATCCACAGCTTCCCTGACCAGGACTTGAACCCTAGGCCGCAACGGTGAGAGCACCGAATCCTAGCCACTAGACCATCAGGGACCACACTGAGCTCTCCAACAACAGACACTATAGACAATGACTCAAGAACACAGGACTCTGTTGTCTCAGCTTGAGATGCAGAGGGTCCACCAAGACCACCAGACACCTCAGCCCCCTAAAGACAGTCCACCCCCAGGATCCTGCCCCCCTCTGCTCCAACTCAGCCCTCCATTCATAACTGACTTTGTCTCAGTCTCTTCACAATGCCAGTCACTGAAACACTGACAATGTGATGGGGCTTCCTGTCTTTACTGCATTTTCTTCAAGGCTCACAACTGCTACTTCCTACAGTCGTTTCTACTGTGTACTTGTACTACCAGTTGTTATGAGCAACTGTGGATTTCTAAATATTCCAGTCCTCAGTTTGCAACTGTATTGTGATGATGGGTCAGTTTAGAGCTGTCAATCAATGTTAATAATTGATCTTAGCATCTGGAGATTATTTTAGGAACACAAATACTTTTACTTCATTCTAAGGATGAGCAGACGTTCAATATAGTTCTCATTTCCTGGTCAAAGACTCCTGCTAGTCAGAGAGGATCTGGGCTGGATTGGAAAGCTTCTGAGAGGAAAACCTTCACTCTGGACTGGACTGAGAACGGAGCAGCCTCAGCTTCCTGGAGCCTGACTTGCCTCTGTGGTCTAAGGTTGTGTGGGCTGACATCACAGTGAAACTCCTGAGATCACAGAGCCTTTGAGATCACAGGCTGACTTCCTTTTTTCTCTAAAATGAAGAATAAAAATGTTGTGTCTGTGTTTGTGTTCCTGCATCAGTTAAACAGTGACTTTGACAGAGGGAATGTAGCTCAGTGGTAGAGCGCATGCTTTGCATGTATGAGGCCCCAGGTTCAATCCCTGGCATCTCCAGCTGGTCCTTTGGAGCCTTCATCTTAACAGCTAAATTGATCCTTAAATGTGACAACAGTTGATAACAAACTACCAGAAGAGAAACCAGTCTGTTGCATATCAAAGTATTTGTAGCAGGGTCAGTGTGACTGTGAGCCTTCATCGTCAGCATGAAGGAGCTGGTTTTATTTTTGCTGGGGACATCCCACACACAGCTGCTCTCAGTTCCAAATGTGTGTGTCCTCACTCCTCCGTCCTCCTGCTGCCCTCAGAATACAGACACAATTCAACCTGGCAAGTTTGGAGCATAGAAGTGCTCCTGAAGAGATGTGTGTCAGCCCACAGCTGGCTGTTCTTACCTGGAACCTCAAGATGAAACTGCTTCCACAGATTGGAAATGAATCTGATGTTGACTTTTGGACAAATCACCTGTTCATCAGTTCATCATCACTTCCATCCATTTTCTACTGCTTATCTTGTTATAGAAAGGAGTCTATCTGCTGTGTGACTGAGGCAGTTACTGTGAGCTGCTGCATGTCTCAGTGTGTGTGTTCGGGGGGGGGGCTGTGTGTGACTGGTCGGCTGCCAAGGATTATTGATGAGATCAATCATGATCAGCTCTGAGATCACGGCACAGAAGAAGGAGACTTTTTGATTTTTGGGGGTTCAGTTTCTAAGTCAGACACATCATCACAATTTGAAGTTTTCCTCCAGTAAAAAACAAAACAACACAAAACCAAACAAAAACATGATTTGACTTTTGATGTCTGCATTTTTTGGAAATTGTGAGTCCAACAAGCAGGAGGCCGTTTGAGCTTGGAAACTGTGAAGCATCACCAGTAACTGCTGGTTAATTTACAGGTGTTTCCTCCAAAAAGTTTAAAATGAACTCGATGCTGAATCCCTCGTCATCATCACTGAGCTGCAGAACTGGTCCATGCAGGAGGCTGAGCAGGTCTTCCTCTCTGGTCCAGTGTCTCAGACATCTGCTGCAATGTCTCAGAATACTGCCAGTGCAATGAAGAGAGTGTTGGCTGACTAAAATGGCAATGCCAGAAAACAGCAGCATGACATTTTTGTAGATGTTTGCGTCCAGGTATGAAGGTAGAATGACAGGCCCAATGTACAGTAAAACATCCTAAATCCGGTTGCTTTCCACCTATCAAGTTCCCTCAGTGTTCAGGTTTCCTGGCAAATTCTACAGGAGTATGATTGCGTAAACCTGTCAAACAGTCAGACATCCGGTTGACAAGGCCGGCAGGTAAAGGGAATTTGAGAGGCCCCCTAAGCCAAATGTTCAGAAGTGTCCTTACAGCACCCAAG
Source organism: Aulostomus chinensis (assembly GCF_037954235.1). Lineage (NCBI taxonomy): Eukaryota > Metazoa > Chordata > Actinopteri > Syngnathiformes > Aulostomidae > Aulostomus > Aulostomus chinensis. The sequence goes on along the minus strand of NC_141320.1, from coordinate 12,953,386 downwards.
CACACTGAATGCATAAAATCACCTGGGACCTGAGATACCATCCCTATGCTTAAAAAAAACACGATGGCAGCAGATTGTACAATAAAACATTTTATCGTGCATTTTGTTCAAAACCTGACCATAAAATGGCTCGTCATTGAGAGTCTAAACATAAAGATAGGCCAGATGTGGCTGGAGCAGTTGCATTCCTAAAAGGCTCTAAAGAGCGAAGGATTCAGTTGGCTATCTTAAGGAATAGGGGGAACCGTATCCACAATGGTGACGTCCTCAAACAGGGAAAAGGACTGAAGGGTGACTGTCTCATTCAGGTTCAACCCTTTGTTAGACTCTATTAAATCACTGACTCCCAAACTCTGTAATCCTCCTTAGTAGCTTTGGTTATTGATGATCTGCAATGGTTAGTGGGGGTGGAGCCTATCCCAGCAGCCTTCAGGTGAGGGGCGGGGTTTATCCTGGACAGGTCACCAGTCCATGGCAGGGCCAACACATAGAGACAGATTGATTATAAAAATGTTCATCCCCAGTTTGAAGTTAGAGACAGGATTTAAGTGTGGAAGGTTTTTGTATCTTCAATTTAATTCTAAGTGTTGTAAACTGTTTCTAACAAACTCTACTGTTCAACAGTCAAAATGTTTTCTAACCAAGCTGAATGCTCTCATATACTTTTCAAAGTTGAGTTTCTTTCATGTCCTCCTGAGATCAAAGACAGAATTCTAGGTACAAATAAATAAACAATAAAAGCCCTGATGACATCATCATCAATTCTGTCTTTGATCTGGAGGCTCTTGCTTTCTTGCTTCAAATAAAAACCATTGTTCGAGGGAAAAATCTGCATATAAACACACAAACAAACACACACACAGACACTCTCTCACACACACACACTCACACACACACACACACACACACACACACACACACACACACACACACACACACACACACTCCCAGTCACTAACCCATATTTTCATCACTTAAACACCACTGGAGTATTGACAGAGATTCCACATGTTGGTCAACCAGAGAAGCTCCAACTGGTGAAGGTCATCCAACCCTGCATGAAGGTCAACCTCCATCATCTGCTGCTCATTAGCAGGGACTTAGCTCCAATGGTAGAGTGCTAGCTTAGCATGTGAGAGGTAGAGGGATCCATGCCCTCCTTCTCAGAATACTTTAACTTGTTCTGTTGATCAGAGGAGCTGCTGGGTGATGAATGCTGATGTTTGTCCACTGCTGTGATAAAGTGTCCCCTGTTACTGAGATGAGGACGAACACCTGCTCAGGTCAAAGCTGCAATCAAACCAGGGACTCTGAACCTCCCACACAGTGAAGGAGTTTGTCCTGCAGGTTGATGGACGCTTTGAAATTCCTTCAACATTGATTACTTTCCTGTCTCCTGCTGAATCAGCATCCAGAACCTGGTCAAGAGGAGGCTGAGAGCTCAGGAGGTGATGTGACGGCTGGTTGGACAACTCAGCAGTTGGTTTGAATTCTGATTTCCACCTCTTTTTAACAGATCCACATTTCAAAACAACCAGGTTTATTTGGCTCCTTTCTTTTAGCAGAGGATGGTTTTGATCCATCAACCGCTGGTTCTGGCCCAGCTCTCTTCCTCTGCTCCTCTCTGCTTGACCATCTATTGAACAGGTCTTGATTTAGGAGAGCAGGATTGAGACAAGAACAGGAATGTGAGTGTTGAAGGTTCACAATTTGGCTCTGAAGCCTCAGCAGGTAAAGATTCATCTCTTATTTCAGAGGTGATTTGAAGAATTCATTGTTGCTGAACTGTTGATGCTTCAGTCTCTGGACGTTCACTGGTGGAATGTTTGTGGGTCAGAGGTGAAAAGAGGACAAGTGATGTCATCACCTCCAGCTGAGACCTGCCAGGTGGTCCTGCTTCATTCAACTCTGGTGCCTCTGCCACTGTCCTGACTGGTGAGGCTGACAGCAGGTTCTCTCTCATCTAAACTCTCTGTTTACAATGGAGGCTGAAATCCTTGTGATTGGTGGTTCAATCATCAGGTCTGTTGAACTCCCAGGTGCCATCACCTGCTGTCTTCCTGGTGCCAAAGTTGTGGACATTATTGAATGTTTGAGGGTCAGAGGTGAAAAGAGGACAAGTGCACCTGTTGTGTGTGATGGGGCACCAGCATGGAGGAAGTTGTCAAACATTTCCAGCTAAACAGCAGGAAACTTCATGTAAAGAATTAAAATGATTTACTTCAGTGTTTAACTCCCAGGCCTCTGTAATAAAACCCAAGGAACAACTGACCACCTCACCATGACTTCACCCTGATAACCAGGAGGTAACCTGGTAGTCAGAGCAGCGGTGCTCAGGTCTGTGGACTCAGAGGAGGGTTCTTCTTCTGGTCCTGGGTCTGAAGACATCAGCAGCCTTGTTGGAGTCAACTGGGATGTTCCTCTCAACAGACAGCAGCATTAAATCAGAGAGCCTGTCTGCTCCATGGCTCCTCCTGAGCTGGTCCTGGATCAGCTTCAGTTTGGAGCGTCACCGTTACACTGGAGCAGAGGTCACTGGCAGTGCTGCATATACTGGGAGGAGCCTGTGGCTCTGGGTACACTGTGCCCATGTTGTTGGCTTGAAGGCAGCTCAGCGTTACTGCACATTGTTGAGTGACAAAAACAGCCAACACCTCCAGCACAGAGAGGAGAGACCTGCCACACCTCTCCAGAGACCTGGGACATGATGGCAGTGGTGGGATTTGAACCTACACCTCCTCAGAGACTGGAGCCTTAATCCAGCACCTTAGACCACTCAGCCACACTACCTTACTGAGCTGTTTCGTGAGTTGGTCTGCTAAAGGCATGTTGAAGAGGAAGTAACAATGATTTCAAACTTATTCTGAAGGGTGACCCCTTCCCTCCACGGTCACAGGAAGTGACGACAGCGCCGCTAGAAGAAGCCAGGAAAGAAATGGAAAAAGGACTCAATTTAAACAGAGCCTTTCTACCTCAGCAGCCATGCTAGCAAACCCCCTTTTGTCTGGTTTGGACAGACAGACAGACAGACAAACAGACAGACAGACTACTTTATTAATCCCTTTTGGACGTTCCGCGAGGGAAATTCCACTCTCCTCAACATACATTCACAGCACTGTTACAATAGATTAGACTAAAAATAGCAAAGAAGAGAAAACAAAGACTATATATATATATATATATATATATATATATATATATATATATATATATATATATATATGCATATATACACGTGCCTGTGCCTGTGTGTACCTGGATGGTTATGTATATATGCATAGTGACAGGAATAATCATAATATTAATTGTTCTTAATTGTTATTATAACAATAATAATAATAATAACACTAATAATGATGATGATATCATATAATAATGGTGATGATGATATAATATAATAAAATATAATAGTTATAATAATAATAAAAATAATAATAATAATAATAATAATAATAATAATAATAATAATGTACAGTCTCTTATATTACACGAGTGTCCGGTTGTTATTGGGTTAAGCTAATGGTGCTCAGCCCTCTCCTACAGTCCTTCTGTTGGCCCTCCCCCCCTCCAGTGAGGAGTTTAACAGTTTAATGGCTCGGGGGATGAAGGAGTTCTTCAGTCTGGTTGTTGTTTGGTGACTGTGGATGAACACACAGGAGAAGTTGAGCATGAATCTGTGTTCCTGTTCACTTGAATACATGCAGGAGCAGCAGGTGGAAATACTACTGTTTATTTTTGTTCTGATTTCAGAACTGTTGACACAACGGTGTCAGATTAAAGCATCTCCACCTTCCAGATGCTGGTCTCCTTCTGGGGTCCTGACTGACCTCCATCTTGTGTTCTGGATCCACCTGAACCCAGCAGCTCCAGATCCCTTCACTCCCTTACAGGGATAGAAAATGGCTGCTGGATGGAAGTCCCCCAACTGTGGCTGTTCTGAAACTCTTCTCCTCAGTCACTCCTGAGTTGACACTGAGATGGAAACTCTGGACCAAGTCAGATCAGCTGTTCTGAACCTGATACTCAATCAGTTGTGAGTATGTTCACCTTGAGTGTCACATGTGTACAACCATGACAAAATGACATCATCAATGGAGCCCTGATACCACGAATCACCATGACAACAACAAACAAAATAACAAGTTATTTCACTTCAATTCACTGAAACAAGACCTTCATATATTTATGATGACATCACCAATATGAGCCTTCCCAGTCTGTCAGGGGGTAGAATTCAGTCACCACCAATGACATCAGAGTCAGAGTTTAGAGATCAAAGACAGACATTAAAGTCTCTCTGATAAAACAAAAATATAGTGTAGTACACTGGAAAAGAATATTGCAGTATATTAAATATGATGTTTCCATGGAGGGGCAGTTTGACTTTTTATTCTTGGATGCATTTATATTTTAGAATCAGAAAGGCAGTTACAATGACATCATCAAGACAAAACCTGGTGTTACAAAGGTGAGGTGAACAATTTTAACAGTCAATCCCAAATTTAGGCCTGAAGTTAGAAAATAATATTAGCTGGCTAGCAACATTAGCTAGTTAACGTTAGCAAGCTGGTGATATTTAGCACCATCAACTAGTTAAACAAGGTCAACAGCTGTTATGATGATGGTCACATGATTTAACCTTCCTCCTGTGTGACCTGTTGGAGGTTTTAAATGCAGCAAAGAAGCACATCAATTTGTTGACTGCATCAAGTCTTTCTGACTTTGTCAAGAACCTCTAGTTAAACCAAATCAAACCAACAAATGTTGTTCACTGAATGATCAAATAGTGAGGGTCTGTCTGGACCAGTTATCAAAATAAGATGATAAAGCAACATACAGAGCCAAACCTGAAGTCAGAAGTGCACTGTCAGCAACACTGCCAGCAGCTCCTCTCCCAGTCATGGGAGCTTCAGGGACTCTCATCAGCCTCGTTCTCCCATCGACCTGCACAACAACACAACAAACAAAGACCATCCTTGATGTGTCTGCATAGAATGCATTTGTGTTGTGGACCCACATCCACCAAGAGTGCAACAGCGTCCTCCTCAGCAGCCCTGCCTCAACACCAACCAGAACAGCCACAGCCACAACCCCACTCAGGATCTGGTTCCAGAAGAAAGAGGTGTCAGGACTGCCCAAGCAGTCAGGACAGCAGGACAAATGGATTGTGCTTCAACTGCAGGAAACATCTCTGCAGAGAACACACAGAAGTGTCACACATGCATCTAAACACACACAATCAATCAATATTTCCATGGATAAGGAAGCCTAACAAGGTCACCAAGAGATGGAAACAACTTGGAGGATAGAAAACTGTTTTAGTTTATTTGACAGCTGATTGAAGACGTGGGTCAAAACTGACCGTTACCATAGAGATGGGAACAGAAAGCTGACACAAGAGGAAGGTTCCAGCTCTGAAAAAGGAGTTTGATCAAAATCTTGAACTGACAGCAGAAATATCCTTTTGTATGTTGACCTTTGTTGACAGAAGTCACTTTAGCTTGGCAGTGAAAAGAATGGCTGCTAGCTTGACAAAGAACTGCACAAACCAGGTTCAAGCTGGACTTTGGACCCTGGTATCTGCAACGACTCCATCAACTCCTAATCTAGTAGCTCTGCTGGGTCCAACTATTTTACAGAACATTTGACAGACCTGTGGAGCAGTGAGGACACACATGAGTTGATCACATGATCCACTGAAGCGCCATTTTACCTACCACTGAGGTCACCAACATGAGCTGGAGTTGGGAATCTTGAACTGAACCTGGTATCACAGCGACCCCTACTGCTGCAAAATGGAACAGCAACACTGAACCAAGTACAGGATTGGAGGGAGACTGATGGTCTCTGTTTGGGTTTTAGAAGAACAAGGAGGGCGTGGCTTCAAGTTGGATTCTCAGAGACTATTTCCCCAACCTCTACATTGGAATCTACACTGTCATCCAGTCATGTGACTGAAGTCATCCAGTCATGTCAGTGATGTCACTCTGCAGGACTGTCATTGCCGTCACATTCTAGAAAAGAATCCAGACTCCACATTTATGGGGCAGTTTTGGTCTTTAAACACTTGACAGTTCCAGGAGATTTAGTCTGGCTCAAGATCTTCAGATCAACCCAGGACAGAAGGCTATGACTCCATTGGATTGTGTAGTTGGAGCATTCAGAGATCTGGTGGATCTCAGTAGGAGCTGTATTTATCCACTGAATGATCCTGGTCAATGTGATCCTGCTCCTTCATCTCTAAGGCTGACAGAGCAGGAAGACCTGACTGAGAAGAAAGCTGCCCTTGAGCAGCTTCAGTCTCTGTGTGACAACACACAGACAGAAAACCAGAACTTGAGGGAACAAGTTTCTACTCTTGAACGTGAGAATAAAAGAGCAATCCAGGAGCTCCAGAACCTCACTGCTGTGGTGGCCAACCTCAAAACGGACCAGGACAAGAACCAGACTCAGATAAAAGATCTGAACGCAACAGTCCACAGTCTTCAGTGTGAGGGGAGGAAGGTTGATGGAGAGAACAATGAGCTCAGAAAAGAGCTGACCCAGGTTCAGTCTCTGAGGGAGAGAGAACAGGTGGAGATGAAATGTCTTGAGGAAGACCTGACTGAGAAGAAAAGTGCACTTGATCAGCTTCAGTCTCTGTGTGACAAGAGATGGACAGAAAACCAGAATTTGTGGGGACAGGTTTCTAGTCTTGGACAAGAGAAGATTATTGCATATCAGCTGGTAGAGAACATGTCTGCCATGGTGGGCAACCTTGAATCTGTGAGGGAGGAGAACCAGACTCAGATCAGAGACCTGAACACACAAGTCCACAATCTTCAGCTTGAGGTGAAGATGGTTTACAAGGAGAAGTGTGACCTCAAGTGTGAGCTCAACTCCATCCAGGCAGAGAAGAACAAAAGGAGAGAAGAACTCACTGAGAAGAAGACGACTCTTGAACAGCTGAGGTCCCAGAGTGAGGAGAGAGAGGCAGAAAATGGATGTTTGAGGAGACGAGTTTCTACTGCATCTCAGGAGACAGAGACCTTCACTGCAGAGTTGGCCCACCTCGAATCAAGGAAGGACCAGGACCCCACAAAGAGTGAGAGTCTGAACGGTGTAGTTCAGAGTCTTCTATGTGCAGTGAGAACAAAAAAGAAGAAAAGGAACAGTGCTCAGTGGGAAATCCTGGGAAATCTTCATGATTTAAAAAGCTGTTTGAAAGAGGAAAATCATGACCTTCAAGTGAAGGTCCAGCAAACTTCTGAAGAGCAAGCAGACTCTCCCCTACGTCCAGCCAGAGAAGAGCAAGCAGACTCTCCCCGACGTCCAGCCAGAGAAGAGCAAGCAGACTCTCCCCGATGTCCAGCCAGAGAAGAGCAAACAGACTCTCCCCTACGTCCAGCCAGAGAAGAGCAAGCAGACTCTCCCCTACGTCCAGCCAGAGAAGAACAAGCTGACTCTCCCCTACGTCCAGCCAGAGAAGAGCAAACAGACTCTCCCCTATGTCCAGCCAGAGAAGAGCAAACAGACTCTCCCCTACGTCCAGCCAGAGAAGAGCAAACAGACTCTCCCCTACATGCAGCCAGAGAAGAGCAAACAGACTCTCCCCTACGTCCAGCCAGAGAAGAGCAAGCAGACGCTCTCATATGTTCTTCTGCAGAGGAGCGATGGGATTCTGCTGCATGTCCTGCAACTGAAAAGCAGAATGATGGGGGCACCCTGGAGACTGGACCTGCTACGGGTCAAACCAGAGGTCTACTGAGCCGTGAGACATCTGGTGTAGAAGATGCTCTGTTTATGTTCATAGTTTCTTCTGTGTGTGCTTTTCCTCAACTTTGTTTTCTTTGTTTGTTATATATGATGATACCTTGATCACCACAGCAGTTGATCCCAGCTTGATTAGCTGAGTGCTTTGCAGTCTAAAGCACTTTAGTGATACCTGTGGGGTCCCTTATCCTCACTGACCACAGGGATTCAGCCTCAGTGAAGGAGAGTGAACCTTCCAGGTTGCAGCTCCTAGACTCTGGAACGCTCTCCCACTGGACATGAGGACGCTGAGGACGCCTTCAGAAAGAAGCTAAAGACCCATTTGTTTAGTAATATTATTGTTCATGATGGAATCGTCCCTCTGTACCTGCCCACACAGGTCAAGAGGTCAACTGATTCCCTGTTTAAAACAGCTCTTCATCACATGGATGTCCATCCCAACAGTCAGAGCTCACAGATGCTCCTATTCCTTCCAGTGGGAGGCGCTACGAGTGACTGATGAGGGTCAGGGGGGTCAGGCTAGTCCAGATAGTGGGTCTGTATGAGGTTGTTAGGGAGGGATAAGGTAGTGGCAGAGTTCAGGCTGTAGTTGTGCTCCAACAGTTGAGACAGGGCAGGACAAAAAATGACATCCTGATGGCGTTAGGAGTGATTCTTACAAGAACCAATCAATAAAAGTGGGTGGTGACCTGCTCATGTGACGCTTGTGTTGATGATTACTGGGTCTCCTCCATGCTCATTTATCATGAATGAATCCCTCTGAGTAAAACACCTGATGACTCCTGAGTTGGTTCACAAAATGTGTGAATGTGTGTGTGTGTGTGTGTGTGTGTTTGTGTGTGTGTGTGTGTGTGTGTGTGTGTGTGTGTGTGTGTGTGTGTGTGTGTGTGTGTGCAAGTGTGTGTGTGTGTTCCAACTGGAAGGAAACTGAATAATAACCAGACTAACTTTTGTCATGGACCAAATCTGGTTGACTCACTAAATTCATAACTGAAGTGATTATTTAATCAATAAACAGAACATTTGTCAAAAGTCATGATCAAATTAATGGAAAATCTGAGCAACGAGGGTTTAAAAATGTTCCAATGAGCCAAACCAATGTTGACAGTTAAAAGAAGCCAATGTGGGAGGATTCTTTCTGTCTCAGCAGTAAAGACTAATCCCACAGCTCACGTGAAGCATCAGGTCCTCTGTGAGAGGTGGGAATCCAACCAGGGACCTTTGGATCCACACCAGTCTTCCCTGACCTCATAGAAACTGGAACATTTTAACAAATAAATTCAAATTCAACTCAGCAGCAACTCTAGAACAGTTGCTAACTTGCTAATTCCTGTTAGCTCCAGATCAGACAATGCAGGCTCACCTTCACGCTTGGTTGTACGACCGCCACCAGTTGAAGCTTCTCTGGTTCAACAAACTCTGGGGACTCAAGACACAAGTCAGCACCGGTGCAGGTCCAGATCCAGATGTTAGCTGAGGGGGACAATGGCTTAAGGGAGCTCCAGGTAGCTGGTTTGAACTGGTCCCTCATCTCTGTGAGTAGAAACCATCTGAGGTGGAGGGGGAAGATCTGCTTTGACCTCCTGATCTCCCAGTAAAGCCAGTATAGATGTTGAGCTTGGAGGAGTTGATGGCCTCCTTCATCTTCTTGTTGGAGATGTTTGCTAAACTCAGCACCACCACAGATCAGAGGAACGTCCACTGTCAGCTGGACACTGGAGTTTCTAGTGACCTGCAGGATCTTAGTTGTGGTGGCAGCAGGCCTGTTCCAAGAGCTTTGCTCACATTCAATATCAGGCTTCATGATGGTTCTGGACCACTGAGTGATAGAAGCTGATCCTGGGGGTGGACTGTCTTTAGGGGGCTGAGGTGTGTGGTGGTCTTGGTGGACCCTCTGCATCTCAAGCTGAGACAACAGAGTCCTGTGTTCTTGAGTCATTGTGTATAGTCTCTTTTGTTGGAGAGCTCAGTGTGGTCCCTGATGGTCTAGTGGCTAGGATTCGGCGCTCTCACCACCGCGGCCCGGGTTTGATTCCCGGTCAGGGAATGATTTATTTAGAGGTTGAGGGAGAGGTGATCAGGTGGTCCACATGATGGTGGAGGTGATGAACTGTGAATCCATCATGGCTCCACTCTCACCCCCATTGTAGTGTTCTTGGTTCACTCTGCTATGGCCCCATGTTGAAGGGTGACTGTCTCATTCAGGTTCAACCCTTTGTTAGACTCTATTAAGTCACTGACTCCAGCAAGGACAAACTCTGTAATCCTCCTTAGTAGCTTTGGTTCCTTGCAGCACAGAAAGTCCATTCACTGATGTAGGAACTGGAAAACTTAGAGCTCCGTTCCTTCCTCCATTGAGCAGAATGAACAGAGAGCAGTTCCTCCTACAGTTCTCAGAAAGTCTGAGGGCACCAAAGAAAGGAGAGAAATGCAATCAATGTTGAATTCATTTACATTTCTTATATTTGATCAAAGATAGAACTTAATAAGCTGCCATCGACCTTGATGACCAACTCCTTCACTGTGTAGTTCAAAGTCCCTGGTTTGATTTGTGTCAGGACTTCAGAAGCTCCAATCCTCTCTCAGGTCCAGTGAGAGTGGAAGAGATTATAAATGACAGAAGCAGGGCCCTCACTCAGAACTGAACCAGCTCAGTTGGGAGAGCCTTAGACTGAAGATCTAAAGGTCCCTGGTCCGATCCCAGGTTTCAGCAGAGGAGCAGCATTGACTTTACTTTCCAGTGGAGGAACTGCAGACATGAAGGAAACTAACATCTTGTCCTGTGCATTCTTGTGACATTCAGGACATTTTTGGAGCCTCTTGTTGGATTTTGCCACAGAGAATCAGAGCCAATCAAAAGCATGGTGGACTTTAACATGGAGGACTGAACAAGTCAAGAAAGCATCAGTTTGACCTTCACAGGTGTTTCTTTTCCTGTCTCAATGCTGTAGAAAGAACCTGAGTAGCTCAGACGGTAGAGCATCAGACTTTTAATCTGAGGGTCCAGGGTTCAAGTCCCTGTTCAGGTGCTGTGGAGGTTCCAGTGTTTGACAACATGGTACTGGATGAAGTTTAGTGTTGAACAAACTGTCAACATTAAAAGTAGAAGTGTTCTTGTCTTGCCACTGTGAGACAGTCGCTAGAAAAGTGACCACTAATAATTTCATGTGGCATGCAATTAACAAAAGACCACAAATAACACTGGTCAAGTCAGTTTTATTTGTATTGCACCAAATCACAACAAAAGTTCTCTCATGACTCTTTACTAGTAGAGCAGGTCTAGAACCAAACTCCTTCAATGAACCTCCACCCAACAATTCTCCATCAGCAGCACATCCTGCAACAGCGGCGACAAAAACCTTCCTTTTAACAGACAGGAACATAGAGCAGATCCAGGATCAGTGGGGACGGCCTTCTGCTTTGACCAGTTGGAGGGAAAGAGAGCAGGAGAGCGGGGCAGAGACAAAGACAGATAATGGAGGAAGACAGATATGCAGAAGGAAAGAGAGGGACAGAGATAAAGAGAGAGAGAAGTGAAGAGACTGATGGACAGACGGTGAGCAGGTGGAGCTACGGGTGGCAGCTTGAGCCTCTTCAGGTCTGCAGCCTCCTCCAGCAGCACCCACATCTGGGATGAGGGGAGCCTGAAGGCTCTGGAGAAGGAGACGAGTTAGTAATACATATGAGTATGATTTATGTATGACACATATAGGAGGACAGAGAGGAGGAGAGAGAAGCCCAGTGCACCATGGGAGATCCCCCAGCAGCCTAAGCCGATAGCAGCATATCTAAGGGCCAGCCTAAGCAGCCCAACTGTAAGCCTGATCAAAAAGGAAGGTCTTTCGTCTGCTCTTATAGGTCAAGAGGGTGTCTGCATCCTGGACTGAAACTGTGAGACGGTTCCACAGGAGGGGAGCCTGATAGCTGAAGGCTCTGGCTCCCAGTCTACTGTTAGAACTCTAGGAACCACCAGTAACCCCGCATCCTGGGAGTGAAGGGTTCTAGCTGGATAATAGGGGACTAGGAGCTCTGTCAGGTATGAAGGAGCCTGACTGTTAAGGACTTTGATGGTAGAAGGAGAATTTTGAATTCTCTTCTAAATTTGACAGGGAGCCATGCAGAGAGGCCAGTACAGGAGAGACATGGTCTCTTCTACTAGTTCTAGTCAGGCAGCAGTGTTCTGGACCAGCTGGAGAGTCTTTAGGGACCTCCTGGTGCAGCCTGATAGGAGGGAATTGCAGTAATCCAGCCTGGAAGTGACAAAGGCATGGACTAGTTCTTCTGCATCTTTTTGAGACAGGATGTGTCTGATCTCAGCAATGTTTCACAAATGAAAGAAAGCAGTCCTAGAAATTTGCTGAATGTGGGCATGAAAGGACAGATCCTGATCAAAGAGAACTCCTAGGTTCCTTAGGGTGGTGCTGGGGGCCAAGGTGATACCTTCCAGGGTACCTGTCTCATTAGATAAACTTGTAAAGTGTCATGAGATAACTTCTGTTGGGATTTGGCACAAAATAAATAAAATTGACTTGACTTGACTTTGAAGTTAGAATTAATTTAAAGTAGAAAACTCTTCCCTCTTCAATCCTGTCACTAAGTGTTGTAAACTGTTTCAAACAAATTCTACTGTTCAACAGTTCAAGTGTTTCTAATGAAGCTGAATGTTCTACTCTACTTTCCTCAATTGGGTTTCTTTCATGTCCTCCTGAGATCAAAGACAGAATTCTAGCTACTGTCAAAGCCCTGATGACATCATCAGGAATTCTGACTTTGATCTGGAGACTCTTGCTTTAATCTGAATTTGATCCGGCTAATGTTTTAGTTTAGGTTGCATGATACCGACCACCTCATTTCTCCTGATGGACTGGTGACCTGTCCAGGGTGAACCCTGCCTCTTGAACAATGTCACCTGGGATCGCCCCCCCCCCCCCCCCCGTGACCCTTAAAGGATAAGAATAGAAAGTGGATGGATGACTTCTCCAGTAACGTCCTGCTCACATTGGTCTGTCTTCATTTTGACTCCTCCCACTGCCACAATGACCAGCCTTTATACTCTTGGTGACTGGGGCCCTGGTTGCTGCAGGCCTCAACACCAGCCTGTGGTTGTGAGCAGGGCAGAACAGAACTGACAGTATCTCCCATGCAGGACCTGGGTCAGCGCCTGGTGCCAGCTGGGGCACCGCTTTAACCTGGACCCCTGGAAGATCTTCTCCAGGAACTGGTCTTTTTCAATCGAAACAGCGTGAAACGTCAAGTAAAGAAATAGGATTATTTAATTCACAATGAGGCCTCTTTCATAAAACAAAATGAACAACTGACTACCTCACCATGACTTCACTCTGATAACCAGGAGGTAACCTGGTAGTCAGAGCAGCGATGCTCAGGTCTGTTGACTCAGAAGAGGGTTCTTCTTTCAGTCACAGGTTTGAAGATACCAGTGGAAGAGAGAGGAGAGGCAGTTAGAGACCTGTCACACCTCTCCAGTGACCTGGGACATGATGGCAGTGGTGGGATTTGAACCCACACCTCCTCAGAGACTGGAGCCTAAATCCAGCGCCTTAGACCACTCGGCCACACTACCTCACTGAGCTGTTCTCTGAGTTGGTCTGCTAAAGGAGTGTTGAAGAGGAAGTAACATCATGATATAAAACTTATTCTGAAGGGGGACTCCTTCCCTCCACGGTCACAGGAAGTGACAACAGCACCGCTAGAAGCAGGAAAGAAATGGTAAAAGGACTCTATTTGTACAGAGCCTTTCTACCTCAGCAGCACTCAAGGAGCTGAACAATGTCCTCTCATTCACACACACTCATACACTGATGCTGAAGGCTGCAATGCAAGGAGCCAACCTACTCATCAGAAGTATTTAGGGGTTCAGTATCTTACTCAAGGACACTTTGACATGGTCACCAGGGGTAGTGAGGATGGAACTGGACACTGGTATCTGCAACGACTCCATCAACTCCTAATCTAGCAGCTCTGCTGGGTCCAACTATTTTACAGAACATTTGACAGACCTGTGGAGCAGTGAGGACACACATGAGTTGATCACATGATCCACTGAAGCGCCATTTTACCTGCCACTGAGGTCACCAACATGAGCTGGAGTTGGGACTCTTGAACTGAACCTGGTATCATAGCGACACCTGCTGCTGCCAAATGGAACAGCAACATTGAACCAAGTACAGGATTGGAGGGAGACTGATGGTCTCTGTTTGGGTTTTTGAAGAACAAGGAGGGCATGGCTTCAAGCTGGATTCTCAGAGACTATTTCCCCAACCTCTACATTGGCATCTACACTGTCATCCAGTCACGTGACTGAAGTCATCCAGTCACATGACTGAAGTCATCCAGTCACATGACTGAAGTCATCCTGTCATGTCAGTGATGTCACTTGGCAGGACTCTCATTGCCGTCTCATTCTACAAAAGAATCCAGACTCCACCTGTGGCTCCATGATAACTGATGGACCTCTGGTTGGAGGCTGGACGATGATGTTTGGACTGGAAGGAAAACTCCTTGTCCAAATTCCATTGTGTTCAAGTTTAAAGTCCCACAATAAGAAGTAGCTGAATCTGACAGGTGGAGGTTTGGAACTACAAGATGGTGATGTTTTCTTGACTTGATGCTCTGACTGTCAGGGTAGATGACAGCTTCTTCTGCTGCTGCATCTGAGTGGCTAGGATTGGAGCTTTTACCTCCCAAGGTTGTTTTGGGAGGGACATTTTAGAATTCTAGTCCCCAACTTTGGCTGTTCTGAAACTCTTCTCCTGAATCACTCCTGAGCTGCAGCAAGAACAAATACCAGTGCCAACCAGATCAACTTAATGGCTGTTTTTGTAGTGATTTGGTTCTAAACAAATAAAACTGACTTGACCTGATTTGGTGCCTCATGAGGAGAAAATTTGGGCACAAATGTTGGACAAGAGTGTTTGTGGAGGGGTGTTTTTTGTTGTTGTTGCAGTGTTGTAAGTCGCTGTAACTGCAGCTAAAAGATTGAACTTTCTCCAAATATCCTCAAGATGGTTTCCAATGACATCAGTTGTCACAAGAGGAAGTCTGCATTTAAACACACTCAGGTGTGCCCAGCTATTCTTATGAGAACATTGGATCAAGTTCATTCTATGTGCAGCCTAACCTTAATCTTAATCTTAATCTTAACCAACTGAATCTTAATCTTTATTTCAAACTAAACTCAATCCAGACCTTCACTCTGAAAGAACTCACAAACTGCATTGCGCTGCATCAGGGCCGGTCTTTGGTCCCCATGAGGACGAGGACTCCTGATCAGTGTTGATGATGGAAATGGTCTCCAACACCATAAAACAAGAAATACACACACGTGTAAACACACACAGTGACCCCGCATGTCGTTTTTGCCCAACTTAAATTTTCATTCATTACCCAGAACCTCTCAAAAGCCCTGAAGAAAAATTGAATATTTGGTGTTTGAAAGCCATAAATCACATCCATATCATCTCGTCCATCTCAGTCTGACCTCATCTTTGTTTGTTGTTTTTTAAAGAGGGACAAATTGGTACTTGGTTAAAAAAGCACTCTGGGAAAATGATCCTGCTTTCAGGGAGGTCTTTGGTGAGTTTGCTAACAATGCAGAGAACCATGACGGAACCAAGCACAAGGCTGCTGCCCTCTGCATCACAGCTACACTTTGGAGTCTGTTTGAACTGAATGTGAAGGGTCTGACATCATCACACCAGTACGACAACAAGTGACCGTGAACCAAAGAAAACCTTCACTGATGAGTCCATGGATCTCATTGATCTGTGCCATTTCCTGATCTTCAGGTTCTGTCTTTGATTTCTTTCTTTGATGTCTAAATTCTGTGCTTTGGTGTCCTTGGTCAGTCTTTGAATTCTGGTTCATAATAAAAAAGAACTCCCAGCATATTTCTGCAGACCATAGATAGGGATTTTACCAGCTGCACCATAGCAACCCTCTTGCTGTCTGCTGCTGTGCCATTGAAAAGTAAAACAGCCTGGAAAAGAGAAAAGGCTCATATTGGTGATGTCATCATAAATATATGAAGGTCTTGTTTCAAAGTAACTTGTTATTTTGTTCTTGGTTGTCATGGTGACTCGTGGTATCAGGGCTCCATTGATGATGGCATTTTGTGGTGGTTGTGCACGTGTGACACTCAAGGTGAACACACTCACAGTTGATTGGACCAACTCAGATCAGCTGTTCTGAACCTGATACTCAGAGTTTCCATCTCAGTGTCAACTCAGGAGTGACTGAGGAGAAGAGTTTCAGAACAGCCACAGTTGGGGGACTTCCATCCAGCAGCCATTTTCTATCCCTGTAAGGAGTGAAGGGATCTGGAGCTGCTGGGTTCAGGTGGATCCAGAACACAAGATGGAGGTCAGTCAGGACCCCAGAAGGAGACCAGCATCTGGAAGGTGGAGATGCTTTAATCTGACACCGTTGTGTCAACAGTTCTGAAATCAGAACAAAAATAAACAGTAGTATTTCCACCTGCTGCTCCTGCATGTATTCAAGTGAACAGGAACACAGATTCATGTTCAACTTCTCCTGTGTGTTCATCCACAGTCACTAAACAACAACCAGACTGAAGACCTCCTTCATCCCCCGAGCCATTAAACTGTTAAACTCCTCACTGGAGGGGGGGAGGGCCAACAGAAGGACTGTTGGAGAGGGCTGAGCACCATTAGCTTAACCCAATAGCAACCGGACACTCGTGCAATATAAGAGACTGTACATTATTATTATTATTATTATTATTATTATTATTATTATTATTATTATTATTATTATTATTATTATTATATATAATTATTGTTACTACTGCTATTATTATTATTATTATTATTATTATTATTATTATTATTATCATTATCATCATCATTTTATTATTTTTATTATGAGCATTTATTATTTATGAGCATAATGTTTGTAATGAACAATGTTTGTAATGTTTGTTCATAATGTCTGTTTGCTCATAATAATTATCATGAGCATTTATTATTTTTTATTATTATTATTATATAATTCTTGTTACTACTGCTATTATTATTTTATTATAACTATTATATGTTTTATATTATATCATCATCATTATTATATTATATCATCATCATTATTATTGTTATAATAACAATTAAGAACAATTAATATGATGATTATTCCTGTCACGATGCACATATACATAACCATCCAGGTACACACAGGCACCCGCACATGTATATATGCATATATATATATATATATATATATATATATATATATATATATATATATATATATATATATATATATATATATATAGTCTTTGTTTTTTCTTCTTTGCTATTTTTAGTCTAATCTATGGTAACAGTGCTGTGAATGTATGTTGAGGAGAGTGCAATTTCCCTCGCGGAACGTCCAAAAGGGATTAATAAAGTAGTCTGTCTGTCTGTCTGTCTGTCCAAACCAGACAAAAGGGGGTTTGCTAGCATGGCTGCTGAGGTAGAAAGGCTCTGTTTAAATTGAGTCCTTTTACCATTTCTTTCCTGGCTTCTTCAAGCGGTGCTGTCATCACTTCCTGTGACCACGGGACGGAAGGGGTCACCCTTCAGAATAAGTTTGAAATCATTATGTTACTTCCTGTTCAACATGCCTTTATCAGACCAACTCACTGACCTGCTCAGTGACGTAGTGTGGCTGAGTGGTCTAAGGTGCTGGATTAAGGCTCCAGTCTCTTGGGAGGCGTGGGTTCAAATCCCACCACTGCCATCATGTCCCAGGTCTCTGGAGAGGTGTGGCAGGTCTCTCCTCTCTGTGCTGGAGCTGCTTTTATCACTCTGGGTAGAAAATGTCCTGAAAGAAAACCTTCACTGATGAGTCCATGGATCTCATTGATCTGTGCCATTTCCTGATCTTCAGGTTCTGTCTTTGATTTCTTTCTTTGATCTCTAAATTCTGTGCTGTGGTTTCCTTGGTCAGTCCTTGAATTCTGGTTCGTAATAAAAAAGAACTCCCAGCATATTTCTGCAGACCATTGATAGGGATTTTACCAACTGCACCATAGCAACCCTCTTGCTGTCTGCTGCTGTGCCATTGAAAAGTAAGACAGCCTGGCAGTCAACAAACTGGGCTCAACAGAAAAATGTCAACTAAAGATGGATTAAAGACCAGGAGGAAATGTAACCAACCTACAAAGATGGAGGGGAATTGAGACCCACATGCTTGCCATCCTTGATGAACTGTCCACTGGTGCAGGGGATGAGGTCATGGCGATGATCTGGGAGCCAGTCCTGGATGTGAAATGCCCTGATGATGGACAGTGCAGTGGCAAAATGTCTGGTCCACTGACTGAACTCTGTGCCACAAATGAGGAACAACAGTCAGCAAGGAGTAGAAATGAAGAGGAGAAATGGAGAGAACAGAAAGAATGAGAGATCATGGAGGAAAGAGGCTGATATTTGCAAGTGTTCTGATTACAACACAGCAATCTAGAGAAACCATGACCTGGATTACTGAGGACCTCCACTGGCAGTTCATTTCTGTTGATCATAGGGCCATGCTGGGTGAAGCAGGAATGAATCCTGGGACTGAGGTTGTGGAGCAATGGTCACCTTTCCTGCTGAAACTGTCAATTCTTCTGCTTGGTTCTCTCCACAAAACCAGTCCCTTAACGGAGCTCAAACCCCAGTTACAGCTGTGAGAGCCCAGAATCTGACACACTGGACCGTCAGGAACAGCTTTGTGCTTTCAAACAACAGAGACGACACTCAAGGACTCAGGGAAGGCAGGAATCTCTGGCCTCAGCTGACATGTTGAATTTCAGCAACATTTCATGATGCTGAGTTTAGCAAAACAATGAGAAGATGAAGGAGGCCGTCAACTCCTTCAAGCTCAACATCTCCACTGCTTTACCGGAGGTCAGGAGGTCAAAGCAGAACCTGCACCCCCCACCTCTGATGTTTACTCCACACAGAGATGAGGGGTCAATTCAGAAGAGTGAGCTGGAGTCTGGGCAAGTCTTTTCATTCAGTCCCTGGTTGAAACAATTGTCTCCACCAACTTAAACATGGGTCTGGACCTGCACAGGTTCCAATTCCTGTCTTGGTCCCAAGGGTTTGTTGAACCAGAGAAGCTTCAAGTGGTGATGCTCATTCAACCATGCATGAAGGTCAACCTGCATCATCTGCTGCTCATTAGCAGGGACTTAGCTCCAATGGTAGCGTGCTAGCTTAGCATGTGAGAGGTAGAGGGATCCATGCCCTCCTTCTCAGAATACTTTAGCTTGTTCTGTTGATCAGAGGAGCTGCTGGGTGATGAATGCTGATGTTTGTCCACTGGTGTGATAAAGTGTCCCCTGTTACTGAGATGTGGATGAACACCTGCTCAGGTCAAAGCTGCAATCAAACCAGGGACTCTGAACCTCCCACACAGTGAAGGAGTTTGTCATCAAGATTTATGGCAGCTTTGAAACTTCCCACCATCTCCTGAATGTGGAGCAACTTGTCCTGCCAAAACTGTCCCCTCTTCCATTTTTAATAACACCTGTCCTGACTGGCAATCAAGCTAGGCTGCAGCGGTGAAAGCGCTGAATGCAGCCAGGATACACAATGACTCAAGCAACTCAGGAATCTGTTGACTCAGCTGGAGAAGCAGAGGGTCCACCAAGACCAGCAGACACCTTCATTCTTGATTCTTGATTTCAAGGGCAGCCCCTTGAGATGCACCATCTCATTTTGGAGGGGGTCCTGACAAATAATGACCAACAATACAACAATAATAAAAGTAGATTCTATTTTCAACACAAGGACACACACATCATACACCCAGGTACAGGCCAACAATGTTCCCCAAAGCCCCCCCCCCCCCATCCAGTATTATACAAAGTATGATCAGAGATCCCACTGCAGAATAAGAGTGGGCCTGTGTTCACATACGCATACATTTAAACACCCATCTAAATAAATACTGCTTCCATGCACCATTAAAGTACACAATGCATATTCATACACAAATATCCACATATTTACAGTACAGAGAACAAACAAGAACAAGTAGAGAGTGAATCCTGGAGAGATAAGGGGAGGTGCATCAGAAACAAGAGCAGATGTTTGAAAATGCTTGATGATTTGAAGATGAGAAAGGAAGAGAGAGACCCAAGTGAGGAGGAAAGGTTGTTCCAATCTGATGGAGCTTTAAATACAACCGGTCAAAGCAGAAGGCCGTCCCCACTGATCCTGGATCTGCTCGACGTTCCTGCCTGTTAAAAGGAAGGTTTTCATCACCACTGTTGCAGGATGTGCTGCTGGTGGAGAATTGTTGGGTGTAGATTCATTGAAGCAGTTTGGTGCTGGACCTGCTCTACTAGTAAAGAGTCATGAGAGAACTTTTGTTGTGATTTGGTTCTAACAAATAAAAATGACATGACTTGATTTGGTGCCTCAGGAGGAGAAAATTTGGGCACAAAAGTTGGACAAGAGTGTTTGTGGAGGTTGTGGATCAAAGTTCTATTGATATACAACACAGAAAATAAAACAATGTGAAGCAGGCTAATGAACAATAAATCAAATATAAAAATGCTTTATCTTAAGATCTAGAATATCTTGTGAATATCTGGAGCTTCATTCCAGCAGCAGACCTCCTCAGGTGATGACTTCATATTTGACATGTTTACCATTCAATGAGACTCATTGTCAGTCCATTGAAATCTACTGGTGTTCCTGGTGAGTTGATTTAACAACATGAGCTGACAGAATCTACGTTCAGGTAGGAACCACCACATCCAGGGGTCTGGACCTTTGAGCAGGAAGAGCCATCAAAGTAGCAGACTAAGCTAGCAGACGTTAGCATTGAGAAGAAACTGATACCTGAGCCTCCTTTTGGGTCTGGTCAGGTGATGACACAATAATATGACATCATTGTCAGACTGACGCCTGCTCAACACTGACCAAACACTGCCTTATTGCATTGTGGGAAATTTCTGCTTGGCTTGTGTCCATCACTACACACAAAGAAATTTATCTCATGCTGCCGTGACCCGGATTCAAACCGGGGTTGCTGCGGCCACAACACAGAGTACTAACCACTATACGATCACGGCTTCCGCAACAGCAGCTTGAGCTTCTATGTCTTTGTCTTATTGAGTGTTGCGGCGAAAAGCTGTTGAACAGCTGATGCACGACTGCGGCGGCCCCTGATGCAGGAGACGGGCCAGGACCCGTTCAGAAGGTGGTGGATATTATTCTTGGTGTTTTTAGGGCATGTTCCCACCCATCTTCACGTGGGTGACAAAAATTGATTTTTTGTAAAGATTTCGGCGCGAGTTCGGCCTGTCAAATCCTGATCAGGGCCAGTTTGGTTGTGTTGTCTGCAGCGTCTGGCGCGCTCAGCGGGAGCGAGTCCGATCATTATAAAGGTGGGTCAAACAATTTAGGTTGAGACGAAGGACGGCACGGGCAGAGCAGACGCAGGTCTTCATTCCACCCGCAGAGCTGTAGAGCATGGATCATGTCAAGGACTAAATGAGGGGAAAGAGAGCAGGAGAGCAGGGCAGAGACAAAGACAGAGAATGCTCTCCTAAAACAAGGACTGTTCAGTCAATGGTAGAGCAGAGTGGCGCAGAGGAAGCGTGCTGGGCCCATAACCCAGAGGTCGATGGATCAAAACCATCCTCTGCTAGAAGAAGAAAAATAAAATGATCCAGTGTCTTTAGAAATGTGTGTCTGTTAAAAAGAGGTTCATAAGGATTTTGTCTTCCTCCACAATTACCAATGATTGTGAGAGTAAACAACAGTCCACTTTCTGACTGAAGCAAAAGTAGACTTCAAAAGGTTTTTCTGATTCAACATAGCAGCTAAATTTCCATTTCCTGAACAGGACAGGTTAAAAAAAAGGGAATGTCATGACTTCGTCTGTATATTAGAATATGAACGACTAAAAATGTTCATGCCCAGTTTAAAGTTAGAATTAAACTGAAAATACCCAAATCTCCCCTCTTCAATCCTGTCACTCAGTGTTGTAAACTGTTTCAAACAAATTCTACTGTTCAACAGTTCAAGTGTTTCCAGTGAAGCTGAATGTTCTCCTTTGCTTTCCTCAATTGGGTTTCTTTCATGTCCTCCTGAGATCAAAGACAGAATTCTAGGTACAAATAAATACACTATCAAAGCCCCCTGATGACATCATCATCAATTCTGACTTTGATCTGGAGGCTCTTGCTTTAATCTTGGCTTTGATCTGACTAATGTTTCCTGACAGGTTGCTGTTTCCACTCCAGAGCAACCAGTAGTTGATCCTATCAGACCAGTCTGATGAACAAAGCTTTTCATTATCAGTGGAATCACTGGGAAAAGAAACTCCTCCTGTCAGATGAAGGCTTCACTGTGTTGAGGAGGGTTTGTTCAGATGATTCTGGAAGAATAAATCAAAACCTCATCATTGAACATGAACATTAATCACTGATGACTGTTTTAACTGAACCTACTGGATACTGTGGTGCCTGGTGAGGAGACAACTTGGGTACAAAGTTGCAGAAGAGGGTTTTTGGAGAGGAGATTTAGATGAGATGGTTTCCAAATCAAATCGGTTGTCACAAGGGAAAGTCTGCATGGAAACACACACACACACACACACACACACACACACACACACATACACACACACACACACATACACACACAGAGTCCTACTGACTAACCCATGTTTTTCTTCACTTAAACCACCACTGGAGTATTGAAAGAGGTTGCATGAGACACCATCAACTTACATTAAAAACCCCTGACTGCCATTTATCCCCTCCTGGCTGCAGGAAATTAGACAGACCAGCCCCTAGGGCGGGGCTGCACGGTGGTGCAGTGGTCAGCACTGTGCCCTCACAGCAAGAAGGTCCCGGCTCGGGCGTGGGATCTTTCTGTGTGGAGTTTGCATGTTCTCCCCAGGCCTGTGTGGGTTCTCTCCAGGTACTCCGGCTTCCTCCCACTGTCCAAAGACATGCAATTAGGGGACGAGGCTGACTGATACTCTAAATTGACCGTAGATGTGAGTGTGAATGGTTGTTCGTCTCTGTATGTTGGCCCTGCGATGGACTGGCGACCTGTCCAGGGTGAACACCGCCTCTCGCCCGTAGATGCTGGGATAGGCTCCAGCCCCCCCCCCCCGTGACCCTTACTAGTAAGGAATAAGAGGAAGATGACGATGGATGGCCCATAGAGTGGAGGTGAGACCACAACCATGCTCTACAATCAATATTTACATCAAACCAGCACCATCTCAACAACATAACCTGACTAAATATATACATGATTCCAGACTACTACACCAACTCAATAATACATCCACATGCATCATCATTCAATGAACCTCGCCTGTGATTGTACCCCCTCCCCCATCTGGGAGCAAAGGTTTGCACCTACAGCTCTTAAGGAGCTTCCTTGGGCCACTCTCCCCTTTTGGCTCCACCCCCTTTAAGGAAACCACCAGGAAGAGGTGAGGACTGACGTGACGACTGAAACTGCCACATTTACATGAGACAAACTAGATCAACACAAAATACCAGGCCTTGCACAGAGATTACCACTGACTGACACTGGGGTCTTCATTTTCCACAGGCAGGATGGCCGGTCCCCCTGTGCTTCCCAGGTCCCTCCCTGGAACACATGGCATAGAAAATGTTTCACATGTTTGCTGATTCAATAAACCTGACCATTAACATGTGTGTGTGCCTCTAATTTACATAAACTGTTCATACCAAGACAAATGCTACCTTCAATTAATCATTCATGTCATGGAACCCTTGGTCTCCATGACATTGGTCAACCAGAGAAGCTTCAACTGGTGACGCTCATTCAACCATGCATGAAGGTCAAGGTGCATTATCTGCTGTGCTCCTTAACAGGGGAATTAGCTCAAATGGTAGAGCGCTCGCTTAGCATGTGAGAGGTAGAGGGATCGATGCCCTCATTCTCCAGAATACTTTAACTTGTTCTGTTGATCAGAGGAGCTGCTGGGTGACGAATGCTGATGTTTGTCCACTGGTGTGATAAAGTGTCCCCTGTTACTGAGATGTGAATGAACACCTGCTCAGGTCAAAGCTGCAATGAAATCAAGTCATAACCCTGTAAAGCACCAAATAACAACAAAAGTTACACTTAACAAGTAGAACAGGTCCAGTTGAACACTCCTTAAATGAATTTACACCCAACAATTCTTCATGAGCAAGCACATCCTAGCTTAGGCCCAACTTTTCTTGGCGCTCTCCCAGATGCATGGGAGCTGCTGGGGAAGCGCTAGTTGGGCCTAAGCTAGGAGCTAAGCTAAGTTGGTCTGCACCAGCTAGTGAGGGTTGGCTAGCTCTCGCAGCTTTTGGTGCAGAGCCGCTGCAGGTCCAATTCAACCTCGCTAAGCCTCACCTCCAACACAACAAAAAAAACTACATTTAACACACTTATCAGTATCACTACAGGAGGCAGAGGAGGAACAAAACATGTGGCACTCTGAGCAGGAGAGAGGAGAACAAGAGGGAGAAGCCATCGTTAGCTTAGCGTGTTTACAAGGCAGAAAGATTGTTGCTGCCAGAATGATGGTCTTTTAAACTTCAGCCAAATAAAGCAGTTAGGTATTAATTTTTGGTGGGTAATTAGTCAACGAAATAAGGAATTAGCAGGGAGGATCACACTTTAGCTAGCACAATGAAGCAAGGCTCTACGTTCAGCAACACAGAAAAAGGAGTTGAGGTCACAGGCTTCCTGCAACCAAGGTCAAAAATCCAGGACGGACGAATGGGAGGACAACAAAGACAAAGACACAAGAAACAGAGATAATAACCATAAACTCCATAACAACCATAACACATATTGCCCACACACACACACACACACACACACACACACACACACACACACACACACACACACACACACACACACACACACACATTTTGTGAAACAACTCAGGAGTCATCAGGTGTTTTACTCAGAGGGATTCATTCATGATAAATGAGCATGGAGGAGACCCAGTAATCATCAACACAAGCGTGACATGAGCAGGTCACCACCCACTTTTATTGATTGGTTCTTGTAAGAGTCACTCCTAACGCCATCAGGAGGTCATTTTTTTGTCCTGCCCTGTCTCAACTGTTGGAGCACAACTACAGCCTGAACTCTGCCACTACCTTATCCCTCCCTAATAACCTCATACAGACCCACTATCTGGACTAGCCTGACCCCCCTGACCCTCATCAGTCACTCCTAGTGCCTCACACTGGAGGGAATAGCAGCATCGGTGAACTCTGACTGTTGGGATGCACATCCATGTGATGAAGAGCTGTTTTAAACAGGGAATCATTTGACCTCTTGACATGTGTGGGCAGGTACAGAGGGACGATTCCATCATGAACAACAATATTAATAAACAAATGGGTCTTTAGCTTCTTTCTAAAGGTGTCCACAGCGTCCTCATGTCCAGTGGGAGAGCGTTCCAGAGTCTAGGAGCTGCAACCTGGAAGGTTCCCTCTCCTTCAGTGAGGCTGAATCCCTGTGGTCAGTGAGGATAAGGGACCCCACAGGTGTCACTAAAGTGCTTTAGACTGCAAAGCACTCAGCTGATCAAGCTGGGATCAACTGCTGTGGTGATCAAGGTATCATCATATATAACAAACAAAGAAAACAGAGTTGAGGAAAAGCACACAAAGAAAAAACTATGAACATGAACAGAGCATCTTCTACACCAGATGTCACATGGCTCAGTAGACCTCTGGTTTGACCCGGAGCAGGTCCAGTCTCCAGGGTGCCCCCATCATTCTGCTCTTCAGTCACAGGACATGCAGCAGAATCCCGTAGCTCCTCTGCAGAAGAACATATGAGAGCGTCTGCTTGCTCTTCTCTGGCTGGACGTAGGGGAGAGTCTGTTTGCTCTTCTCTGGCTGGACGTAGGGGAGAGTCTGTTTGCTCTTCTCTGGCTGGACGTAGGGGAGAGTCTGTTTGCTCTTCTCTGGCTGGACGTAGGGGAGAGTCTGTTTGCTCTTCTCTGGCTGGACGTAGGGGAGAGTCTGCTTGCTCTCCTCTGGCTGGACGTAGGGGAGAGTCTGCTTGCTCTTCTCTGGCTGGACGTAGGGGAGAGTCTGTTTGCTCTCCTCTGGCTGGACGTAGGGGAGAGTCTGCTTGCTCTTCTCTGGCTGGACGTAGGGGAGAGTCTGTTTGCTCTTCTCTGGCTGGACGTAGGGGAGAGTCTGCTTGCTCTTCTCTGGCTGGACGTAGGGGAGAGTCTGCTTGCTCTTCTCTGGCTGGACGTAGGGGAGAGTCTGCTTGCTCTTCTCTGGCTGGACGTAGGGGAGAGTCTGCTTGCTCTTCTCTGGCTGGACGTAGGGGAGAGTCTGTTTGCTCTTCTCTGGCTGGACGTAGGGGAGAGTCTGCTTGCTCTTCAGAAGTTTGCTGGACCTACACTTGAAGGTCATGATTTTCCTCTTTCAAACAGCTTTTTAAATCATGAAGATTTCCCAGGATTTCCCACTGAGCACTGCTCCTTTTCTTCTTTTGTGTTCTCACTGCACATAGAAGACTCTGAACTTCACCGTTCAGACTGCCAGTCTTTGTGGGGTCCTGGTCCTTCCTTGATTCGAGGTGGGCCAACTCTGCAGTGAAGGTCTCTGTCTCCTGAGATGCAGTAGAAACTCGTCTCCTCAAACATCCATTTTCTGCCTCTCTCTCCCCACTCTGGAACCTCAGCTGTTCAAGAGTCGTCTTCTTCTCAGTGAGTTCTTCTCTCATTTTCTTCTTCTCTGCCTGGATGGAGTTGAGCTCACACTTGAGGTCACACTTCTCCTTGTAAACCATCTTCACCTCAAGCTGAAGATTGTGGACTTGTGTGTTCAGGTCTCTGATCTGAGCCTGGTTCTCCTCCCTCACAGATTCAAGGTTGCCCACCATGGCAGACATGTTCTCTACCAGCTGATATGCAATAATCTTCTCTTGTCCAAGACTAGAAACCTGTCCCCACAAATTCTGGTTTTCTGTCCATCTCTTGTCACACAGAGACTGAAGCTGATCAAGTGCACTTTTCTTCTCAGTCAGGTCTTCCTCAAGACATTTCATCTCCACCTGTTCACTCTCCCTCAGAGACTGAACCTGGGTCAGCTCTTTTCTGAGCTCATTGTTCTCTCCATCAACCTTCCTCCCCTCACACTGAAGACTGTGGACTGTTGCGTTCAGGTCTTCTATCTGAGTCTGGTTCTTGTCCTGGACCGTTTTGAGGTTGGCCACCACAGCAGTGAGGTTCTGGAGCTCCTGGATTGCTCTTTTATTCTCACGTTCAAGAGTAGAAACTTGTTCCCTCAAATTCTGGTTTTCTGTCTGTGTGTTGTCACTCAGAGACTGAAGCTGCTCAAGGGCAGCTTTCTTCTCAGTCAGGTCCTCCTGCTCTGTCAGCCTGAGAGATGGAGGAGCAGGATCACATTGACCAGGATCATTCAGTGGATAAATCCAGCTCCTACTGAGATCCACCAGATCTCTGAATGCTCCAACTACACAATCCAATGGAATCATAGCCTTCTGTCCTGGGTTGATCTGAAGATCTTGAGCCAGACTAAATCTCCTGGAACTGTCAAGTGTTTAAAGACCAAAACTGCCCCAGAAATGTGGAGTCTGGATTCTTTTCTAGAATGTGATGGCAGTTACAGTCCTGCAGAGTGACATCACTGACATGACTGGATGACTTCAGTCACATGACTGGATGACAGCGTAGATGCCAATGTAGAGGTTGGGGAAATAGTCTCTGAGAATCCAGCTTGAAGCCACGCCCTCCTTGTCCTTCTAAAACCCAAACAGAGACCATCAGTCTCCCTCCAATCCTGTACTTGGTTCAGTGTTGCTGTTCCATTTTGCAGCAGTAGGGGTCGCTGTGATACCAGGTTCAGTTCAAGATTCCCAACTCCAGCTCATGTTGGTGACCTCAGTGGTAGGTAAAATGGTGCTTCAGTGGATCATGTGATCAACTCATGTGTGTCCTCACTGCTCCACAGGTCTGTCAAATGTTCTGTAAAATAGTTGGACCCAGCAGAGCTGCTAGATTAGGAGTTGATGGGAGTTGTTGCAGATACCAGGGTCCAAAGTCCAGCTTGAACCTGGTTTGTGCAGTTCTTTGTCAAGCTAGCAGCCATTCTTTTCACTGCCAAGCTAAAGTGACTTCTGTCAACAAAGGTCAACATACAAAAGGATATTTCTACTGGCAGTTCAAGATTTTGATCAAACTCCTTTTTCAGAGCTGGAACCTTCCTCTTGTGTCAGCTTTCTGTTCCCATCTCTATGGTAACGGTCAGTTTTGACCCACGTCTTCAATCAGCTGTCAAATAAACTAAAACAATTTTCTATCCTCCAAGTTGTTTCCATCTCTTGGTGACCTTGTTAGGCTTCCTTATCCATGGAAATATTGGTTTGAATATTTAGTTGTGGGCCTCTGGACCTTTTTTTAGTCACTAAACCCTGGATTTATTTTTTCAGCAACAGAACTTTAATACAAACACAAAAAGAAAAGCAGAACAAGCCAGAACCCAAAATATGGATTTGCAAGGTCAAGCAAACCAAACCATCAGAAACCAACTACAAATTGTTTGAGTCATGACAAAGTCCAGGACCCACTTTTCACCCTACAATGTAAACCAATGGGAGGCTGTCTCCTCAGACACACATAGCCTCAAACTGACGCTTCTCTCGTCTACACTGTAACTCTCTCCACTTCACAAATAACTTCACTACATTCCTGACAAAAATGCCTACTAAAATGTTTACATTCTACTTTGACCACAATCTGGGGATTGATGAGCCTTTTTCAAACAACAAACTCCAAAAATCCTCTCTCCTCTCCACTCTGACAGAGAGCAGCGGGGGAGGGGCTCTTAGAAGCTCAGCTCTGATTCTCACTTGGTGTCACACTGAGGCTTCTACCTCCTAAACTACAAGTCCCACCGCTCTCATAAAATACATCCTTGGATTCAGGACGACTCCTGCTACTGGGCTGCAGTGGACAGAAGGAGGCTCAGGCCCAAACAACACTGCCTCCAGCTTTAATTAAGACCTCAGTTTTGTTCTCTGCCTCCATGACAGGCTAATGGACATCAACTGGTCCTGAGTCACCAGGAGACACGGCGATGTCCAGCTGAGTGACATCAGCAGGACTGTGGAGGTTTATACTGAGTCTCCTGACGACAAGTGGCAGTACAGAGATATTAAAGAGGGTCTGAGCTAAAACTGAACCTTGGGGAACTTCAACCTTTGATCTCAGAGTTCTGTTTTTAATCTTAGAATTCTTTCTTTGATCTCTCCTTGATTTCTCAATGATTTCTTTGTGGACTCCAATTGTCTTTTGTCTCTCAGTGAGACAAAGACAGAGCAGCTCCAACCTCAGCCTCCAGGAGGCCCTGATCCTCTAGTGGTCAGTCCTCTGTGTTGTGGCTGCAGCAACCCTGGTTTGAATCAGGGTCCCAGCAGCAACATTCCTACTGACTAGTGTTTGTTGTTCAACTGGACAGTTTGTCTGGTGAAGCTCTCTCAGACACTCCTTTCTTCATCCTGCCTTCAGGCTCAGCAGCATCAGAGTCAATGTGTCTGACTAGGACCAGAACCCTCAACCTGGAGGCTGTGGTGCAATGAGAACACAATCAGAGGCAACCAATCAGAGGAGGGTCTGTTTGACTCCTGAAAACTCCATTAAAGCTGAGAGGAACTTGTTCTTCATCTCCAAATTCCCTCCCTGCACGTTGTCTGTCCAGAAATCCTTCAAGTCCAAGTTGAACCTTAGACTAAAAGCTCCCAGTAGGTGATGCAGGCTCCACCTCACTCCTGGTTCTGGAACCTCACCAGTTGAAGCTCTCTCACCACTTGGATCTCATGTTCCTGACATCTCTGAGCTTGTTTCCTATCCACCTGTCTCATGTTGATGAGGTCATCCAGCCTGATGATCTCTAGGTTCTCCTTTGAGTGGTTCCCTCTGGGAGAGTTCTCCCTCTGTAACTTGTGTGTGTGTTTGCTCGTATCCTGTTTCTCCTTGACAGCACTTTAGTGTTTTTACCACTGGTGTCTCATCTGTGGTTCACCTTTTATTTTACTTCTTTGTCAAAGATGAAGGTGTTTGTGGTCATTCATCAATCATGTGATGGCTCATGTGACTGTGAGTCTGATGAAGCGCTTGTAGCGTCTCTCACTCTGAACACTTCAGGCTATTGAAGCTGCTCAGATGTAGCCTTACTAGCTCAGTCGGTAGAGCATGAGACTCTTAATCTCAGGGTCGTGGGTTCAAGCCCCACGTTGGGCGTTTATCTTGAACATCCCTGCTTGTTCTCTCACTTTCTGCAGCTGTGGGGCTTTGATTGGAATTGAAAGAAAAATCACTGAATAAACAACACAAACACAGGCTGTGTCTGAAGGTCCACACCTGCACCCGACTCAGAATGAAAAACCAGTGTGGACTCAATTGTATCCACTGTCAATCCTGATTCTGGAGAAATTTCTTTGTGTTTTGATGGACGCGAGCCAAGCAGAAATTTCCCACAATGCAATAGGGTGGTGTTTGGTCAGTGTTGAGCAGGCGTCAGTCTGACAATGATGTCATATTATTGTGTCATCACCTGACCAGACCCAAAAGTAGGCTCAGGTATCAGTTTCTTCTCAATGCTAATGTCTGCTAGCTTAGTCTGCTACTTTGATGGCTCTTCCTGCTCTAAGGTCCAGACCCCTGGATGTGGTGGTTCCTACCTGAACGTAGATTCTGTCAGCTCATGTTGTTAAATCAACTCACCAGGAACACCAGTAGATTTCAATGGACTGACAATGAGTCTCATTGAATGGGTGTCTCGTCCAACGAGAAACAATCAGTCTCAGGTTGAAGCTCATCAATGAGGTCTTGTGGATCAGTGGCTTGCATGAATGAATGAGTTGGAAGACTTCTTGGAAATTAAAGAGGATTTAATACAATTAAGAAAACCCTTAAGACAGAGTGATAATTCCAGCAGAGTAATTAAGGCCCATATTGAGTAGCAGGTATGAATTAGCCTGGATTTATCTGAGCTTCAAGTAGACGGCAAAGAGGCAGGTGGAAAGGTGTGTAGGATGAACGATAGTGACCTCCAACCAAATGAAGAGGACTGAGTGGAGGCTGACCAGCTCTACGGAGTCAGGCGGAGTTTGGCAGCGAGACAGGAGTCCAGGCCTGAATCGGTGAAAACCAACGTAACCGGCTGACGTTCTCAGCTGGATTCTCCCATCGATGTACCACGCCTCTCCAACGAACTGGTGGGAGGACGGCCTCCAAAGCCTCCACCTCGTCGACCGTGGCTCCCGCTGAGATTCGCTCGATGAAGAAGGGAAGCGCGTTGATTGGCTACCCTCTGGTCTCAGGCTGCTGGCTGCCTGGACTAAGCTGCTCTTCTCCGACACAAAGGTGGCTTCTCTCTCTTCAAGGCTCACAGGAGGTCAAGAGTGTAGCGACCGTGAGCCGAGATCGATGATGAATTACAAAAACAGAAAATCAAAAAATAAATCAGAGGAATAGAAAAGAAAAGGGGGGGGGGCCGGACCAGCTGCTCTAGGAGCTCACACACAAAGGGCAGAAACAAGAAGCACTGAAGAGAGCGCCAGCAGTGGGTGGTGCCACCACTGTTACAGTAAACTGGTCCGCCTCAGAGCAGTGACCTTCGACCTGTGAGGGGTTGTTGGCCAATCAGCACACTTTGCTGTCTTCAGTCCTTCTCAGATATCAACAAATGAAGCTGGTTGAACAGACAGCAATCATCATCACTCAGAGACATCACCTGGAGAGGAAGACTGCTCCGAGTTCTGACAATGACAGTGAAGAGGCAAGGAGAGCTGGACAACCACAGACAGTGAAACATTCGGAACATCATGTTGATACACGTGTGTGTGTGTGTGTGTGTGTGTGTGTGTGTGTGTGTGTGTGTGTGTGTGTGTGTGTGTTTACATGTAGACTTTCCCTTGTGACAGCTGATTTGGTTTGGAATCCATCTTAGTCAGGACATTTGGAGAAAATTCTATCATGTCGTTGGAGTTATTTTGATTTACAACACTGCAAATAAAATCATCTCCCCTCCAAAAACCTTCCTCTCCAACTTTGTACTCAAGTTGTCTCCTCATCAGGCACCACAGGATCCAGCAGGTTCAGTTAAAACAGTCATTAGAGATTGAAAAAATGTCCATCAAAGACAAAATAAGGCTTCAAATAGGTTTCCAATTTTATTTGATGTTGACACATTTAGTCCATTTAATATCAGGACTGCTCCCAGATACGCTCCATGACCTCATCCCTGCACCAGAGTACCGCCCAAGTTCATCAAGGATGGCCAACATGAGAGGGTCTAGATTCACCTCCATCTTTGGAGGCTGTTGAATTTCCTCCTGAGGACCGTCAGGCTGTTTCCTTACTTTGCTGTGACCCAACAGCAGACAGCAACAAGGACTGTGGTGCACTTGGTCATTGGATGCACTGAAGTCACGTGACTGAAGTCATCCAGTCATGTGACTGAAGTCATCCATTCATGTCAGTGATGTCACTTGGCAGGACTGTCACTGCTGTCTCATTCTAGAAAAGAATCCAGACTCCACCTGTGGCTCCATGATAACTGATGGACCTCTGGTTGGAGGCTGGACGATGATGTTTGGTCTGGGGGGGTTAAGATGGTGGGGGCTGTTTCAGTTCTAGTGCTGAAGGCTTTCACCATGACAGTCAGACTCTCCTCTGTCCTTCATGGTCCCTCAAATGTGCAGTGTGGACCTCACACACTGAATTTAGCCTGAAAACTCTTCATGAACAGCAGGAGACTCAGAGTCTCTGTGGCACTCGGCTGTGAACAGAGAGGCTGGTGGTTGGAGCCCCCCAGGGACCAAGACCAGGCTCTACTGGTGCTGAGGACTCTGTTGATCAGCTGCTGAGTTGCTACTTGATGTCAACATTGGTCTGTTTCATCCTGAGTAGTTTGATCCTAGCAGAGTCGCTGCATCGATGATCTGAATGTGGACGGACAGATTGACCCTCCACAGCAGACGCCTGTCACAGATCTCTGGATGAGACACTTTGAGGTAAAGCCAGGTTCTGACAGTCCCACTCACATGTTTCAATCACATGTTCAGAGATGGGTTTGTTGTTCCTGAATCCATTTCTTATTTTCTGATCACCTTGTGGATTGTTCATCATTCTCCTCATCACCATACTTTAGGTTGCAGTACGAACACCTGAGTTAGTCTGGGGTTGCAGGAATCATACAGCATCCAAATAATAGCAGGTTGAAACATTTATTTCAAAGAGTTTAACATGGTTACACACACACACACACACGCACACACACGTTTCCAGTCATGTCATTGTGGGTTCATTTCATCAAGGCTCACAAACGGGGGAGGGTAACTTCACACACTCGTACGTTTCAGGTCTGGCCTGAGTGGGGTCCTTCCACGTGGTTCTGACTCAAGGTGTTTTTCTGACACTGTGGCAACACCTGGCATCAGCTCAACTTTGACTTTTACACTTCTAACTGTACGCTGTGTGAGCTGTTCCATGTTTAAAGCCATATTTCCAGTGTGGCCCACTGCAAATCTTTGGAATGGCTCATGCCAGTTGCTGACGCCTCAGAACGACTGTGCTGTGATCTCAGTTTGAAGTTCTGTGCCATTAGAGAACCTGTCTTACCACGAGGTCACCTTGTTAGCCTGTGAATGTCTCCACCTACAGCGATGACTTCTGTCAGCTCCAAGTGTCTTCTTGTCTGGCATCTGAAGTTCAGGTGAGAGACCCTCTGACTCCTGCAGCAGCAGTAGAGACAGAGGAGCCCTGAAGCTCAGAGGTTCCATGAGGGATCAAAGCCAGACGAGACGGCCACAAAGGTAACAGGACATTGTGGACTCAGTCGTCACCACGAATCTGTGTTGACAGTATTTAATGACTTTCTGCTGCCAAAAACAGATCATGATTCTATACATTTGAGAGGCCTCACAGTTCGGGTTTCAGGTCTGTATCCACTGGAGAGGCCAATGGGAGCAAAATAGCAACAGGGTCAAAGGTCAACAGGCCTTGTGTCTCAGCCAGGCCTCAAAGGGTTAAGTGAGCCTTTTGGAGCTCCTTTGAAAAAAGGCCTGACACCAATCTTGTTCAGGACCAACATGAAGAAGGATCTTTGGAACATTTTCACATCTTTAAGACCGCCTTGACTCCTTTTTATAGCAGGAGTCACTGAACAGCACAAAGCTGCTATTGCAGCCATCAGGCCTCATTTCTGATCAGTTATTATTGTTGAAACAAAGCTGAATATCAATTATTGATTTTTATTGTCATCATTTTGAACACCTGATGAGAGAAACACAATAAAAACATTTGAAAAGGAAGGATCAGAGTGTTGTTGTACTGCAATACTACAGTACAGCATCAGAGACACTCAGTTATTGATTGCCTGAATGATTGATTTCCCGAGAAGAGGAACAGCTTTGTTGGAGCAGTAAAAATACACACATCATAACGACAAAGTTACATTTGAAAAGAAACTACATGACATTACCAGCACAACATCTGAAGAACAGTTAGGATCAATTTAACTGGCCAGATAGTTAGGACTTCTTTAATGATATCCTTGATGAACCCAGACATCAGAGTGGTTTGTTCCCCTCAATCATAAATCTGTAAATATAGCGTGAAGTGATGGAACTAAAAGGCCACCTCTGAGTGCAGGAGTTAGCCTCTGTGACGGATGTGACGTCAGCAGACCGCCATTAGTTTGAGTCATTGTTTATATTCTTAATGCTGATTGGTCGATCTATAATGGTTACAAATGGACTTTGTAGGTAGAATAAACATCCAGAAATTAAATGAATTTGTAGATTGTCTTATTAATCAAAAGATGAAGTATTAAAAATATTTGTTTTTTTTCCTCGGAGTGAGCGACAACTACCGGATTTTCTCACAGAAGAACGGGGGCCAACTTCCCCGGAAGCAGATGTTTGTAATTCCTGGGGCACTAAAATCCATTTCATATTATTCTTTATTGAACAGCGAATATTATGGAAATAAAATTTATATTTCTCGCCAGAAATGTCCTTAAAATGCTTTTTAAAAATCAAACCTATCTTGAAATGACACTCGTCCATAATGGCGTCCTTAGCAACCAACATAGCAACAGTAGAAATGTGACACTGTAACGACTCTCTTCCAAGAGGTGAAAGATTCATCGTAATAACGAACAAACCAAAGATTAAACACAAGAACTGAGCAAAGATTATGAAAACAAAATGCATATTTCTCTCTAGAAATGTCATCAGAATGCTTTATTAAATCAAAACTATCTTGGAAGAAGGCACTTTCCTCCGACAATGACAGGAGCGGCTGCCATGTTTTTGTTTTGAGAGGCCCGCATGAAAGAGTCACATGACCTACCAGCGCTCCAATAGAAAAGAAGAGGGGAAAAAAACGTACACATTTCACAATTTTTTGGCCTTTAACGTAGAACTGATAGGTTTTGACCTGTGGACAAACGGAGCCTTTTTACGTTTTGACATGAGACTGGGTTGCCAAAAGCAAAGAGCAGACAGCAGGACATCAAAAGAAAAGATCCAGACACTAAAACTACAAGTAGAAACAAGAAGAAATACTAAAAGCTTTGGAAAGATACTACAAGGTTGGATATACATTATTATATACACTACTATTCTCACTGACTCCTAAAGAGGGACAGGAAACATTAGAATGTGGATCAGATCAGCTGATTTCAGTGTTGAGTCCATCCCTCCATCCACTTTCTGTTCTATCCTTTAAGGGTCGTGGGGGGGGGGGCGATCCCAGGTGACATTGTTCAAGAGGCAGGGTTCACCCTGGACAGGTCATCAGTCCATCAGGAGAAATGAGGTGGTCGGTGTCATGCAACCTAAACTAAAACATTCGTCAGATCAAATTCAGATTAAAGCAAAAGTCTCCAGATCAAAGTCAGAATTCCTGATGATGTCATCAGGGCTTTGACAGTAGCTAGAATTCTGTCTTTGATCTCAGGAGGACATGAAAGAAACACAATTGAGGAAAGTAGAAGAGAGCTTGGCAGCATGATGGTGCAGTGGTGAGCACTGTGGCCTCACAGCAAGAAGGTTCTGGGTTTGAGTCCAGGCTCGGGTGGGGAATCTTTCTGTGTAGAGCCTGCATGTTCTCCCCATGAATGCGTGGGTTCTCTCTGGTACTCCGGCTCCTTCCCACTGTCCAAAGACATGTAATTGGGGACGAGGCTGATTGATACTCTAAATTGACCGTAGGTATGAATGTGAGTGTGAATGGTTGTTTGTCTCTGTATGCTGACCCTGTGATGGACTGGTGACCTGTCCAGGGTTAACCCCGCCTCTGGCCTGTAGATGCTGGGATAGGCTCCACCCCCCCCCCTCGACCATCAATGTAAGTTTTTGTTAATTGCATGCCACATGAAATTATTAGTGGTCACTTTCCTAGCAACAGTCTCACAGTGGCAAGACAAGAACACTTCTACTTTTGATGATGACAGTTTGTTCAACACTAAACTTCATCCAGTACCATGTTGTCAAACACTGGAACCTCCACAGCACCTGAACAGGGACTTGAACCCTGGACCCTCACATTAAAAGTCTGATGCTCTACCGTCTGAGCTACTCAGGTTCTTTCTAGCATTGAGTCGGCCTTTCTTTCTTTCTTCCGTTTTTTTCCCACGATCACAGGGGAGAGCGCGGACGCAGTCCCCCACTGTCAGAAATTATGCAGTTGAGATTCCCACATTTGGGGAATTCACCAGGGTCAGAACAGCCCCAGTGCAATGGCTGAGCCTCACCCGGGGAGAACCACCTTGCTGATCATGGTATCTCCCCTGCCAGGTAAGTATGACTCGCTGAGCTTAGGAACAGACATGACCTCCAGTGACACAGCCTTCTGACTGACAGGCAGGGAGGCCGACACAGCGCCTGATCTTTCCTACCTTGTGCCAATCTGCCGCGTGCGCAGCCCCCTTTGTTTCTCACAACGATGCCGGATGTCGGATATCCCAAGCCCGGGAAGCTCAGGCACATTGAAGGTTCAGGTCTTTCAGAGTGCATTCCAAAGCCTTTTGGGAAAGGCTCCGAGAGCAGTGCCGTCAGCGGACCTCCATCCTTATCTGGAGTGCAAACGGAGCCACAACTTGACGCCCAGCGGCAGCGCGGGCGGAAATCCAGCCCCGGCCTCATGTGCAGCACTGGAGAGTTGGCCTGAAGAGCACGGGATTTGCTCCTGACAAAAGGGGAGGGGCCCGCACTGTTCCTGGAAGGCCATTGCGGCCGCAGGCTGAGGAAAAGCTGCAGTGCAGGAGGAGAACCCTGGTCCGGCTTTGGGTGGAGCAGGTGAGCGAGTGCCTGGCGGAGGCTTGTTTTATTTCCGACGAGAAATGCGGGGCATTGCACCACTCCTGGAAACACTGCAAAACCAGGTTGATGCGTGGAAAGGACGGAGCAAGCTCCCGTTCCATCTCCCTGTTCCAAAAAGCAATTTAATATACGGTTCCCGGATAGGGAACGTACCAGATATTAAACTGATAAGAACAGATACTACACTTGATCTTAGCCAAAAGGCCGAGAAGCGATGCCTGTCAGCCACCCGACGTGAGAGCCAGCACCCCCGGTACAGCCAATCCCGGCCGCGGCTGCTGGCAGGAACTGCAACATTTTGGGTGGCGACACAAAATGCAGTGCCATAAACACTACATCTGGCACACTGGTTGTCCCCACTGCTATCCAAAGCAAAGGCAATCGGTGCCTTCACCCTGCTATGCTAGTGGGGCGACTCAAAGTAAAACAAAGCGGTGTTCAAAGCCACAAGCCAGCGACTCATCCTGGAGTCGGGGTTTTCCAAGTTGATCTCCTCCCACGCATGAATTCTCTGGTATCATTCCACTCACTGCGAAGACGAGCCGTGGATGTATTGTCCTGAGCCCAGGGCTTGTCAGATACCATGACCCTCAACTAAATGTGGCAGAAACCCTGCCCTCTTCATTTAGGGCTGGAAGGTGTGAGAGATACTGGGAGCTCATCGAGGCTACGTCCTCCGCGGTCTCCTCAGGCTGGCCAGCACAAGAGGAGACCGCCAACTGGCCGGGACAGGCGGTCACCGTTGTTGTTGTTGCCGCCGTGGTCGGCCTTTCTTTCTTTCTTTCCTTTTTTCACAAGATCACAGGGGAGAGCGCGGACGCAGTCCCCCACTGTCAGAAATTATGCAGTTGAGATTCCCACATTTGGGGAATTCACCAGGGTCAGCACAGCCCCAGTGCAATGGCTGAGCTTCACCTGGGGAGAACCACCTTGCTGATCATGGTATCTCCCCTGCCAGGTAAGTATGACTCGCTGAGCTTAGGAACAGACATGAGCTCCAGGGACACAGCCTTCTGACTGACAGGCAGGGAGGCCGACACAGCGCCTGATCTTTCCTACCTTGTGCCAATCTGCCGCGTGCGCAGCCCCCTTTGTTTCTCACAACGATGCCGGATGTCGGATATCCCAAGCCCGGGAAGCTCAGGCACATTGAAGGTTCAGGTCTTTCAGAGTGCATTCCAAAGCCTTTTGGGAAAGGCTCCGAGAGCAGTGCCGTCAGCGGACCTCCATCCTTATCTGGAGTGCAAACGGAGCCACAACTTGACGCCCAGCGGCAGCGCGGGCGGAAATCCAGCCCCGGCCTCATGTGCAGCACTGGAGAGTTGGCCTGAAGAGCACGGGATTTGCTCCTGACAAAAGGGGAGGGGCCCACACTGTTCCTGGAAGGCCATTGCGGCCGCAGGCTGAGGAAAAGCTGCAGTGCAGGAGGAGAACCCTGGTCCGGCTTTGGGTGGAGCAGGTGAGCGAGTGCCTGGCGGAGGCTTGGTTTATTTCCGACGAGAAATGCGGGGCATTGCACCACTCCTGGAAACACTGCAAAACCAGGTTGATGCGTGGAAAGGACGGAGCAAGCTCCCGTTCCATCTCCCTGTTCCAAAAAGCAATTTAATATACGGTTCCCGGATAGGGAACGTACCAGATATTAAACTGATAAGAACAGATACTACACTTGACCTTAGCCAAAAGGCCGAGAAGCGATGCCTGTCAGCCACCCGACGTGAGAGCCAGCACCCCCGGTACAGCCAATCCCGGCCGCGGCTGTGGGCAGGAACTGCAACAGTTTGGGTGGCGACACAAAATGCAGTGCCATAAACACTACATCTGGCACACTGGTTGTCCCCACTGCTATCCAAAGCAAAGGCAATCGGTGCCTTCACCCTGCTATGCTAGTGGGGTGACTCAAAGTAAAACAAAGCGGTGTTCAAAGCCACAAGCCAGCGACTCATCCTGGAGTCGGGGTTTTCCAAGTTGATCTCCTCCCACGCATGAATTCTCTGGTATCATTCCACTCACTGCGAAGACGAGCCGTGGATGTATTGTCCTGAGCCCAGGGCTTGTCAGATACCATGACCCTCAACTAAATGTGGCAGAAACCCTGCCCTCTTCATTTAGGGCTGGAAGGTGTGAGAGATACTGGGAGCTCATCGAGGCTACGTCCTCCGCGGTCTCCTCAGGCTGGCCAGCACAAGAGGAGACCGCCAACTGGCCGGGAGAGACGGTCACCTTTGTTGCTGTTGCCGCCGTGGTCGGCCTTTCTTTCTTTCTTTCCTTTTTTCACACGATCACAGGGGAGAGCGCGGACGCAGTCCCCCACTGTCAGAAATTATGCAGTTGAGATTCCCACATTTGGGGAATTCACCAGGGTCAGCACAGCCCCAGTGCAATGGCTGAGCCTCACCTGGGGAGAACCATCTTGCTGATCATGGTATCTCCCCTGCCAGGTAAGTATGACTCGCTGAGCTTAGGAACAGACATGAGCTCCAGGGACACAGCCTTCTGACTGACAGGCAGGGAGGCCGACACAGCGCCTGATCTTTCCTACCTTGTGCCAATCTGCCGCGTGCGCAGCCCCCTTTGTTTCTCACAACGATGCCGGATGTCGGATATCCCAAGCCCGGGAAGCTCAGGCACATTGAAGGTTCAGGTCTTTCAGAGTGCATTCCAAAGCCTTTTGGGAAAGGCTCCGAGAGCAGTGCCGTCAGCGGACCTCCATCCTTATCTGGAGTGCAAACGGAGCCACAACTTGACGCCCAGCGGCAGCGCGGGCGGAAATCCAGCCCCTGCCTCATGTGCAGCACTCGAGAGTTGGCCTGAAGAGCACGGGATTTGCTCCTGACAAAAGAGGAGGGGCCCGCACTGTTCCTGGAAGGCCATTGCGGCCGCAGGCTGAGGAAAAGCTGCAGTGCAGGAGGAGAACCCTGGTCCGGCTTTGGGTGGAGCAGGTGAGCGAGTGCCTGGCGGAGGCTTGTTTTATTTCCGACGAGAAATGCGGGGCATTGCACCACTCCTGGAAACACTGCAATACCAGGTTGATGCGTGGAAAGGACGGAGCAAGCTCCCGTTCCATCTCTCTGTTCCAAAAAGCAATTTAATATACGGTTCCCGGATAGGGAACGTACCAGATATTAAACTGATAAGAACAGATACTACACTTGATCTTAGCCAAAAGGCCGTGAAGCGATGCCTGTCAGCCACCCGACGTGAGAGCCAGCACCCCCGGTACAGCCAATCCCGGCCGCGGCTGTGGGCAGGAACTGCAACAGTTTGGGTGGCGACACAAAATGCAGTGCCATAAACACTACATCTGGCACACTGGTTGTCCCCACTGCTATCCAAAGCAAAGGCAATCGGTGCCTTCACCCTGCTATGCTAGTGGGGCGACTCAAAGTAAAACAAAGCGGTGTTCAAAGCCACAAGCCAGCGACTCATCCTGGAGTCGGGGTTTTCCAAGTTGATCTCCTCCCACGCATGATTTCTCTGGTATCATTCCACTTACTGCGAAGACGAGCCGTGGATGTATTGTCCTGAGCCCAGGGCTTGTCAGATACCATGACCCTCAACTAAATGTGGCAGAAACCCTGCCCTCTTCATTTAGGGCTGGAAGGTGTGAGAGATACTGGGAGCTCATCGAGGCTACGTCCTCCGCGGTCTCCTCAGGCTGGCCAGCACAAGAGGAGACCGCCAACTGGCCGGGACAGGCGGTCACCGTTGTTGTTGTTGCCGCCGTGGTCGGCCTTTCTTTCTTTCTTTCCTTTTTTCACAAGATCACAGGGGAGAGCGCGGACGCAGTCCCCCACTGTCAGAAATTATGCAGTTGAGATTCCCACATTTGGGGAATTCACCAGGGTCAGCACAGCCCCAGTGTAATGGCTGAGCCTCACCTGGGGAGAACCACCTTGCTGATCATGGTATCTCCCCTGCCAGGTAAGTATGACTCGCTGAGCTTAGGAACAGACATGACCTCCAGGGACACAGCCTTCTGACTGACAGGCAGGGAGGCCGACACAGCGCCTGATCTTTCCTACCTTGTGCCAATCTGCCGCGTGCGCAGCCCCCTTTGTTTCTCACAACGATGCCGGATGTCGGATATCCCAAGCCCGGGAAGCTCAGGCACATTGAAGGTTCAGGTCTTTCAGAGTGCATTCCAAAGCCTTTTGGGAAAGGCTCCGAGAGCAGTGCCGTCAGCGGACCTCCATCCTTATCTGGAGTGCAAACGGAGCCACAACTTGACGCCCAGCGGCAGCGCGGGCGGAAATCCAGCCCCGGCCTCATGTGCAGCACTGGAGAGTTGGCCTGAAGAGCACGGGATTTGCTCCTGACAAAAGGGGAGGGGCCCGCACTGTTCCTGGAAGGCCATTGCGGCCGCAGGCTGAGGAAAAGCTGCAGTGCAGGAGGAGAACCCTGGTCCGGCTTTGGGTGGAGCAGGTGAGCGAGTGACTGGCGGAGGCTTGTTTTATTTCCGACGAGAAATGCGGGGCATTGCACCACTCCTGGAAACACTGCAATACCAGGTTGATGCGTGGAAAGGACGGAGCAAGCTCCCGTTCCATCTCCCTGTTCCAAAAAGCAATTTAATATACGGTTCCCGTATAGGGAACGTACCAGATATTAAACTGATAAGAACAGATACTACACTTGATCTTAGCCAAAAGGCCGAGAAGCGATGCCTGTCATCCACCCGACGTGAGAGCCAGCACCCCCGGTACAGCCAATCCCGGCCGCGGCTGTGGGCAGGAACTGCAACAGTTTGGGTGGCGACACAAAATGCAGTGCCATAAACACTACATCTGGCACACTGGTTGTCCCCACTGCTATCCAAAGCAAAGGCAATCGGTGCCTTCACCCTGCTATGCTAGTGGGGCGACTCAAAGTAAAACAAAGCGGTGTTCAAAGCCACAAGCCAGCGACTCATCCTGGAGTAGGGGTTTTCCAAGTTGATCTCCTCCCACGCATGAATTCTCTTGTATCATTCCACTTACTGCGAAGACGAGCCGTGGATGTATTGTCCTGAGCTCAGGGCTTGTCAGATACCATGACCCTCAACTAAATGTGGCAGAAACCCTGCCCTCTTCATTTAGGGCTGGAAGGTGTGAGAGATACTGGGAGCTCATCGAGGCTACGTCCTCCGCGGTCTCCTCAGGCTGGCCAGCACAAGAGGAGACCGCCAACTGGCCGGGACAGGCGGTCACCGTTGTTGTTGTTGCCGCCGTGGTCAGCCTTTCTTTCTTTCTTTCCTTTTTTCACACGATCACAGGGGAGAGCGCGGACGCAGTCCCCCACTGTCAGAAACTATGCAGTTGAGATTCCCACATTTGGGGAATTCACCAGGGTCAGCACAGCCCCAGTGCAATGGCTGAGCCTCACCCGGGGAGAACCACCTTGCTGATCATGGTATCTCCCCTGCCAGGTAAGTATGACTCGCTGAGCTTAGGAACAGACATGACCTCCAGGGACACAGCCTTCTGACTGACAGGCAGGGAGGCCGACACAGCGCCTGATCTTTCCTACCTTGTGCCAATCTGCCGCGTGCGCAGCCCCCTTTGTTTCTCACAACGATGCCGGATGTCGGATATCCCAAGCCCGGGAAGCTCAGGCACATTGAAGGTTCAGGTCTTTCAGAGTGCATTCCAAAGCCTTTTGGGAAAGGCTCCGAGAGCAGTGCCGTCAGCGGACCTCCATCCTTATCTGGAGTGCAAACGGAGCCACAACTTGACGCCCAGCGGCAGCGCGGGCGGAAATCCAGCCCCGGCCTCATGTGCAGCACTGGAGAGTTGGCCTGAAGAGCACGGGATTTGCTCCTGACAAAAGGGGAGGGGCCCGCACTGTTCCTGGAAGGCCATTGCGGCCGCAGGCTGAGGAAAAGCTGCAGTGCAGGAGGAGAACCCTGGTCCAGCTTTGGGTGGAGCAGGTGAGCGAGTGACTGGCGGAGGCTTGTTTTATTTCCGACGAGAAATGCGGGGCATTGCACCACTCCTGGAAACACTGCAATACCAGGTTGATGCGTGGAAAGGACGGAGCAAGCTCCCGTTCCATCTCCCTGTTCCAAAAAGCAATTTAATATACGGTTCCCGTATAGGGACCGTACCAGATATTAAACTGATAAGAACAGATACTACACTTGATCTTAGCCAAAAGGCCGAGAAGCGATGCCTGTCAGCCACCCGACGTGAGAGCCAGCACCCCCGGTACAGCCAATCCCGGCCGCGGCTGTGGGCAGGAACTGCAACAGTTTGGGTGGCGACACAAAATGCAGTGCCATAAACACTACATCTGGCATACTGGTTGTCCCCACTGCTATCCAAAGCAAAGGCAATCGGTGCCTTCACCCTGCTATGCTAGTGGGGCGACTCAAAGTAAAACAAAGCGGTGTTCAAAGCCACAAGCCAGCGACTCATCCTGGAGTAGGGGTTTTCCAAGTTGATCTCCTCCCACGCATGAATTCTCTTGTATCATTCCACTTACTGCGAAGACGAGCCGTGGATGTATTGTCCTGAGCTCAGGGCTTGTCAGATACCATGACCCTCAACTAAATGTGGCAGAAACCCTGCCCTCTTCATTTAGGGCTGGAAGGTGTGAGAGATACTGGGAGCTCATCGAGGCTACGTCCTCCGCGGTCTCCTCAGGCTGGCCAGCACAAGAGGAGACCGCCAACTGGCCGGGACAGGCGGTCACCGTTGTTGTTGTTGCCGCCGTGGTCAGCCTTTCTTTCTTTCTTTCCTTTTTTCACACGATCACAGGGGAGAGCGCGGACGCAGTCCCCCACTGTCAGAAACTATGCAGTTGAGATTCCCACATTTGGGGAATTCACCAGGGTCAGCACAGCCCCAGTGCAATGGCTGAGCCTCACCCGGGGAGAACCACCTTGCTGATCATGGTATCTCCCCTGCCAGGTAAGTATGACTCGCTGAGCTAAGGAACAGACATGAGCTCCAGGGACACAGCCTTCTGACTGACAGGCAGGGAGGCCGACACAGCGCCTGATCTTTCCTACCTTGTGCCAATCTGCCGCGTGCGCAGCCCCCTTTGTTTCTCACAACGATGCCGGATGTCGGATATCCCAAGCCCGGGAAGCTCAGGCACATTGAAGGTTCAGGTCTTTCAGAGTGCATTCCAAAGCCTTTTGGGAAAGGCTCCGAGAGCAGTGCCGTCAGCGGACCTCCATCCTTATCTGGAGTGCAAACGGAGCCACAACTTGACGCCCAGCGGCAGCGCGGGCGGAAATCCAGCCCCGGCCTCATGTGCAGCACTGGAGAGTTGGCCTGAAGAGCACGGGATTTGCTCCTGACAAAAGGGGAGGGGCCCGCACTGATCCTGGAAGGCCATTGCGGCCGCAGGCTGAGGAAAAGCTGCAGTGCAGGAGGAGAACCCTGGTCCGGCTTTGGGTGGAGAGGTGAGCGAGTGCCTGGCGGAGGCTTGTTTTATTTCCGACGAGAAATGCGGGGCATTGCACCACTCCTGGAAACACTGCAATACCAGGTTGATGCGTGGAAAGGACGGAGCAAGCTCCCGTTCCATCTCCCTGTTCCAAAAAGCAATTTAATATACGGTTCCCGGATAGGGAACGTACCAGATATTAAACTGATAAGAACAGATACTACACTTGATCTTAGCCAAAAGGCCGAGAAGCGATGCCTGTCAGCCACCCGACGTGAGAGCCAGCACCCCCGGTACAGCCAAGACAGGCGGTCACCGTTGTTGCCGCCGTGGTCGGCCTTTCTTTCTTTCTTTCCTTTTTTCACACGATCACAGGGGAGAGCGCGGACGCAGTCCCCCACTGTCAGAAATTATGCAGTTGAGACTCCCACATTTGGGGAATTCACCAGGGTATCCAAAGC
This sequence comes from Aulostomus chinensis, assembly GCF_037954235.1. NCBI lineage: Eukaryota > Metazoa > Chordata > Actinopteri > Syngnathiformes > Aulostomidae > Aulostomus > Aulostomus chinensis. The sequence continues at coordinate 12,908,430 of NC_141320.1, read as the reverse complement.
CCGGGAAGCTCGGCCGATGCTGTTTTCAAGGCTCACCTTGTCGCTCGGTGAACCAGCGTGGCCTCGAGCCGCATTAGAATTGCTAATGAACTCAAAATGATGCTAAAAGTAATGTTGTGAAAGTTTCGAATAACCTCAAAGTAATGCTGACAGTCATGTAGTAAGAGTTTCTATGAACTTCAAAATAATGCGACAATGATGTCGGAAGAATTGCTAATAATCTCAAAATAATGCGACAGTGATGTCGGAAGAATTGCTAATGAACTCAAAATGATGCTGACGGTAATTTTGGAAAAGTTGAAACTAACCTCAAATTGATAATACAGTGATGTCGTAAGAATTGCTAATAAACTCAAAATGATGCTAACAGTAATGTAGTGATAGTTGCTAATAAACTCAGTGATGCTTACAGTAATGTAGTAAGTGTTTCAAACAACCTCAAAGTGATGCTGACAGTCATGTAGTAAGAGTTGCTACTAACCTCAAAATAATGCAACAGTAATGTAGTAAGAATTGCTAATGAACTCAAAATGATGCTGACAGTAATCTAGTGAGAGCTGCTAATAACCTCAAAATGATTCTGACAGTAATGTAGTGAGAGCTGCTAATAACGTCAAAATAATGCAACAGTAAAGTAGAAAGAGTTGCTACGAACCTCAAAATAATGCGATAGTGATGTCGGAAGAATTGCTAATGATCTCAAAATGATGCGACAGTGATGTAGTAAGAATTGCTAATGAACTCAAAATGATGCTAACAGTAATGGAGTGAAAGTTTTGAATAACCTAAAAGTGATGCTGACAGTAATGTAGTAAAAGTTGCTACGAACCTCAAAATATTGCGACAGTGATGTCGGAAGAATTGCTAATGAACTCAAAATGATGTTAACAGTAATGTAGTGATAGTTGCTAATTAACTCAGTGATGCTTAAAGTAATGTAGTCAGTGTTTCGAACAACCTCAAAGTGATGCTGACAGTCAGTTAGAAAGAGTTGCTTAAAATAATGCAACAGTAATGTAGTAAGAGTTGCTAACAACCTCAAAATAATGCGACAGTGATGTCAGAAGAATTGGTAATAACCTCAAAATGATGCTGAAAGTGATGTCGGAAGAATTGCTAATGAACTTAAAATGATGCTAACTGTAATGTAGTGATAGTTGCTTATCAACTCAGTGATGCTTACAGCAATGTAGTCAGTGTTTCGAATAACCTCAAAGTGATGCTGACAGTCATGTAGTAAGAGTTGCTACGAAACTCAAAATAATGCTACTGTGATGTCGTAAGAATTGCTAATAAACTCAAAATGATACTAACAGTAATGTAGTGAAAGTTTCGAATAACCTCAAAGTGATGCTGACAGTCATGTGGATAGAGCTGCGAGTAACCTAAAAATGATGATGACAGTGATGTCGTAAGAATTGCTATTGAACTCAAAACGATGCTAACAGTCACGTGGTGATAGATGCTAATAAACTCAGTGATGCTGACAGTAATGTAGTAATAGTTGCTAATAACCTCAAAATGATGCGACAGTGATGTCGTAAGAATTGCTAATGAACTCAAAATGATGCGACAGTGATGTTGTAAGAATTGCTAATGAACTCAAAATGATGCGACAGTGATGTCAGAAGAATTGCAAATGAACTCAAAATGATGCTGACGGTAATCTAGTAAGAGTTGCTAAAAAACTCAAAATAATGCGAAAGTGATGTTGTAAGAATTGCTAATAAACTCAAAATAATACTGACATTATTGTAGTAATAGTTGCTACGAACCTCAAAATGATGCTACCGTGATGTTCTAAGGATTGCTAACAAACTCAAAGTGATGCTGACAGTAATGTAGTGAAAGTTTCGAATAACCTCAAAGTGATGCTGACAGTCTTGTAGTAATATTTGCTACGAACCTCAAAACGATGCTACAGTGATGTAATTAAAGTTACTAATGATCTCAAAATGATGCTGAGAGTGATGTCGTAAGATTTGCGAATAACCTCAAAAAATGCTACAGTGATGGAGGAAGAGTTGCTAACGACCTTAAAAAACAATGCTACAGGGATGTAGGAAGAGTTGCTAATAACCTCAAAATAATGCGACAGAGATGTCGTAAGAATTGCTAATGAAATCAAAATAATGCTAACAGTAATGCAGTGAAAGATTCGAATAACCTCAATGACAATAATGAACTCAAAATGATGCTGACAGTGATGTAATGAGTGTATCTACTAATTTCAAAAAGATGCGAAAGTGATGTCATGAGAGTTGCTTCTAACCTAATAAATGATGCAAAAGTGATGTGGTGAGAGTTGCTACGATCCTCAAAATGATGGTGACAGTGATGTAGTGAGAGTTTCGATGAACCTCAAAATGATGCTCCAGTGATGTACTGAGAGTTGCTTAAAACCTTAAAATGATGCTGACAGTCATGTAGTGAGAGTTTCTACTATCCTCCAAATGACGCTACAGTGATGTAGTGAGAGTTTCGATGAACCTCAAAATGATGCTCCAGTGATGTACTGAGAGTTGCTTAAAATCTCAAAATAATGCGACAGTGATGTGGTGAGAGTTGCTTCTGTCACGACCCGGCTCAGAAATCGTGACATCGAAGGAGGGAGACGCAGACTAAACGTGAAACACAACTAATAATTTATTATTAGTAACGCAAAATCAACACAAGGCAAACCATAACGTACAGTGGAGTGTGGTTATCAGTAGTGTCAGTGGTGAGTGCGAGTGTGTGCATGAGTGTACAGGGGGTGTATGTGTGCGGTGTGATGGATGCAGAGAACTAAACAAGACATAACTCAAGAAACACAACCATCGCTCCGACGTGGGCCAGGAGGAGTGAGCGAGAGACAACCGGCCAGGTTGATCGCCTGCTTTATAGCTGGGAGACGCCGGGCCCAGGTGCTCCCAATTAGTCAGCAGCTCCGCCCCATGAAGCTCGAACCTGAGAAGGGAAGGAAGTCAAAAATAATGCAACGCCCCCATGCCCGTGACCATGGGGACGTGACACTACGAACCTCAATATGATGCTCCAGTAATGTAGTGAGAGTTGCAACTAATCTAAGAAATGATGCTCCAGTGATGTAAAAAGAATTGCTTCAAACCTAAGAAATGATGCTACAGTGATTTAGTGAGAGTTGCTTAAAACCTCAAAATGATGCTACAGTGATGTAGTGAGAGTTGCTACGAAGCTCAAAATGATGCTACAGTGATGTCGTAAGAGTTGCTAAAAATCTCAAAATGATGCTTCAGTGATGTTGTGAGAGTTGCTAAAAACCTCAAAATGATGCTCCAGTGATGTAGTGAGAGTTGCTTCAAACCTTAAAATGATGCTGACAGTCATGAAGTGAGAGTTGCTACTTTCCTCAAAATGATGCTACAGTGATGTAGTAAGAGTTGCTAAAAATCTCAAAATGATTCTTCAGTGATGTGGTGAGAGTTGCTAAAAACCTCAAAATGATGCTACAGTAATGTAGTGAGAGTTGCTTAAAACCTCAAAATGATGCTACAGTAATGTAGTGAGAATTGCTAAAAACCTCAAAATGATGCTGTCAGTAATGTAGTGAGAGTTGCTACGAACCTCAAAATGATGCTACAGTGATGTGGTGAGAGTTGCGAAAAACCTCAAAATGATGCTACAGTAATGTAGTGAGAGTTGCTACGAACCTCAAAATGATGCTAACAGTAATGTAGTGAGAGTTGCTACGAACCTCAAAATGATGCTACAGTGATGTGGTGAGAGTTGCGAAAAACCTCAAAATGATGCTACAGTAATGTAGTGAGAGTTGCTAAAAACCTCAAAATGATGCTACAGTGATGTAGTGAGAGTTGCTACTAACCTCAAAATCATGCTCCAGTGATGCAGTAAGAGTTGCTTGAAACCTTAAAATGATGCTGACAGTCATTTAGTGAGAGTTGCTACTATCCTCCAAATGATGCTACAGTGATGTAGTGAGAGTTGCTACTATCCTCCAAATGATGCTACAGTGATGTAGTGGGAGTTGCTACTATCCTCAAAATGATGCTACAGTTATGTAGTGAGAGTTGCTTAAAATCTATGAATGATGCTACAGTGATGTGGTGAGAGTTGCTAAAAATCTCAAAATGATGCTTCAGTGATGTAGTGAGAGTTGCTACTTATCTCAAAATAATGCTACAGTGATGTAGTGAGAGTTGCTAAAACCCTAAAAATGATACTGACAGTAGTGTAGTGACAGTTTCTGCTTAACTCAAAATAAAGCTACAGTAATGTAGTGAGAGTTGCTACAAACCTCAAAATGATGCCAAAGTGATGTCATGAGAGCTGCTACGAACCTCAAAATGATGCTAAAGTCATTTAGTGAGAGTTTCCAAAAACCTAAAAATGATACTGACAGTAATGTAGTGTGAGTTTCTGTTAACTCAAAATAATGCTACAGTGATGTAGTGAGAGTTGCTACCAACCTCAAAATGATGCTGATAGTGATGTAGTGAGAGTTGCTAAAAATCTCAAAATGATGCTATCAGTCATGTTGTGACAGTTGCTAAAAACCTCAAACTGATGCTACAGTGATGTAGTGAGAGTTGCTACTAATCCCAAATGATGCTGACACTCATGAAGTGGGAGTTTCAAAAATCCTCAAAATGATGCTACAGTGATGTAGTGAGAGTTGCTACTAATCTCAAAATGATGCTGACAGTGATGTAATGAGAGTTGCTACTAACCTAAGAAATGATGCTCCAGTGATGTGGTGAGAGTTGCTAAAAACCTCAAAATGATGATTACAGTAATGTATTGAGAGTTGCAACTCACCTAAAAATGATGCTACAGTGATGTAGTGAGAGTTGCTAAAAACCTAAGAAATGATGCTGCAGTGATGTGGTGAGAGTTGCTAAAAACCGCAAGATGATGCAACAGTAATGTCGTGAGAGTTGCTACGATGCTCAAATGATGCTACAGTGATGTAATAAGAATTGCCACTAACCAAACAAATGATGCTACAGTGATGGAGTGAGAGTTGCGAAAAACCTCAAAATGATGCCACAATAATGTAGTGAGAGTTGCGACTAACCTCAAAATGATGCTGATAGTGATGTCATGAGAGTTGCTACGAACCTCAAAATGATGCTGAAGTGATGTAATGAGACTTGCTACTAACCTAAGAAAGGATGCTACAGTGATGTGGTGAGAGTTCTACGAACCTCAAAATGATGCTGACAGTAATGTAGTGAGAATTGCTACGAACCTTTAAATGATTCGACAGTGGTGTAGTAAGAGTTACTACTATCCTCAAAATGATGCTTCAGTGATGTAGTAAGAGTTGCTACTACCCTAAGAAATGATGCTCCAGTGATGTGGTGAGAGTTGCTAAAAACCTCAAAATGATGCTGACAGTAATGTAGTGAGAGTTTCTGCTAAACTCAAAATAAGGCTACAGTGATGTAGTGAGAGTTTCAACTATTCTCAAAATGATTCTTCAGTGATGTAGTGAGAGTTGCTACTAACCTCAAAATGATGTTACACTGATGTGGTGAGAGTTCTACGAACCTCAAAATGATGCTCAAGTGATGTAATGACAGTTGCTACTAATTTAAAAATGATGCTAAAGTGATGTAATGAGAGTTGCTCCGAACCTAAGAAATGATGCGACAGTGATGTAGTGAGAGTTACTAGGATGCTCAAAATGATGCTGACAGTAATGTAGTGAGAGTTGCTTAAAACCTAAAAATTGATGCTAAAGTCATGGAGTGAGAGTTGCTACGAACCTCAAAATGATGCAGTGATGAAGTAAGAGTTGGCACTATCCTCAAATTGATGCTTACAGCAATGTAGTGAGAGTTTCTTCTTAACTGAAAATAAAGCTACAGTGATGTAGTGAGAGTTTCTTCTTAACTGAAAATAAAGCTACAGTGATGTAGTGAGAGTTTCTTCTCACATCAGAAATGATAATCAAGTGATGTAATGGGAGATGCTACGAACCTAAGAAATGATGCTACAGTGTTGTAGTAAGAGTTGCAACTAATGTCAAAATGATGCTAAAGTGATGTAATGAGAGTTGCTAATAACCTCAAAATGATGCTACAGTGATGTAGTAAGAGTTGCTTATGACATCAAAATGATGCTACAGTGATGTGGTGAGAGTTGATAGTAATTTCAAAATCATGCCAAAGTGATGTAAAGAGAGTTGCTACTTACTTAAGAAATGATGCTACAGTGATGTGGTGAGAGTTGCTACGAACCTCAAAATGATGCTACAGTAATGTGGTGAGAGTTGCTACGAACCTCAAAATGATTCTACAGTGATGTAGTGAGAGTTGCTACGATCCTCAAAATGATGCTACAGTAATGTATTAGGTTGCTAAAAACCTCAAAATGATGCTACAGTGATGGAGTGAGAGTTGCTACGATCATCAAAATGATGCTACAGTAATGTATTAGGTTGACTAAAAACCTCAAAGTGATGCTCCAGTGATGCAGTAAGAGTTGCTTAAAACCTTAAAATGATGCCACAGTGATGTGGTGAGAGTTGCTACTAACCTAAGAAATGATGCCACAGCGATGGGGTGAGAGTTGCTACTAATCTCAAAATGATGCTAAAGTGATGCAGTAAGAGTTGCTTAAAACCTTAAAATGATGCTGACAGTCATGTAGTGAGAGTTGCTTAAAATCTCAAAATGATGCGACAGTGATGTGGTGAGAGTTGCTACTATCCTTCAAATGATGCTACAATGATGTAGTGAGAGTTGCTTAAAATCTCAAAATGATGTGACAGTGATGTGGTAATAGTTTCAAAAAACTCAAAATGATGCTCCAGTGATGTAGTCAGAGTTGCTACGAACCTCAAAATGATGCTGACAGTCATGAAGTGAGATTTGCTACTATCCTCAAAATGATGCTACAGTGATGTGGTGAGAATTGCTAAAAATCTCATAATGATGCGAAAGTGATGTGATGAGAGTTGCTCAAAACCTCAAATGATGCTGTCAGTAATGTAGTGAGAGTTGCTAAGAACCTCAAAATGATGCTCCAGTGATGTAGTGAGAGTTGCTACGAACCTCAAAATGATGCTGCAGTAATGTAGTAGGAGTGACTAAAAATCTAAAAATGATGCTGAAGTGATGGGGGGAGAGTTGCTAAAATCCTCAAAATGATGCTACAGGATGTAGTGAGAGTTGCCACGAACCTCAAAATGATGCTACAGTAATGTAGTGAGAGTTGCTACGAAGCTCAAAATGATGCAACAGTAATGTGGTAAGAGTTGCTTAAACCCTCAAAATGATGCTACAGTGATGTAGTGAGAGTTGCTACGGACCTGAAAATGATGCTCCAGTGATGCAGTAAGAGTTGCTTAAAACCTCAAAATGATTCTACAGTGATGTGGTGAGAGTTTCTTAAAATCTCAAAATGATGCGACAGTGATGTGGTAAGAGTTGCTACGATCCTCAAAATGATGCTACAGTAATGTATTAGGTTGCTAAAACCTCAAAATGATGCTACAGTGATGTAGTGAGAGTTGCTACGAACGTCAAAATGATGCTCCAGTGATGTGGTAAGAGTTGCTAAAAATCTCAAAATGATGCTGTGAGTAATGAAGTGAGAATTGCTACGAACCTCAATAATGCTACAGTAATGTTGTAAGTGTTGCTAAAAATCTCAAAATGATGCTAAAGTGATGTAGTGAGAGTTGCCACGAATCTCAAAATGATGCACCAGTAATGTAGTGAGAGTTGCTCCGAACCTAAAAATGATGCGACAGTAATGTGGGAAGAGTTGCTAAAAATCTCAAAATGATGCGAAAGTGATGCGGTGAGAGTTGAAAAAAAAAATCAAAATGATGCTGTCAGTAATGTAGTGAGAGTTGCTACGACCCTCAAAATGATGCTACAGTGATGTAGTGACAGTTGCTAAAAACCTCAAAATGATGCTACAGTGATACAGTGAGAGTTGCTACTCATCGAAGAAATGATGCGAAAGTGATGTAGTGAGAGTTGCTTCAAATCTCAAAATGATGCTCCAGTGATGTGGTGAGAGTTTCTTAAAATCTTGAAATGATGCGACAGTGATATGGTGAGAGTTGCTACTATCCTCCAAATGATGCTACAGTGATGTTGTGAGAGTTGCTTAAAATCTCAAAATGATGCGACAGTGATGTGGTAAGTGTTGCTAAACACCTCAAAATGATGCTGACAGTAATGTGGTGAGAGTTGCTACGAACCTCAAAATGATGCTCCAGTGATGTGGTGAGAGTTGCTTCTATCCTCCAAATGATGCTACAGTGATGTAGTGAGAGTTGCTTAAAATCTCAAATGATGCTACAGTGATGTAGTGAGAGTTGCTACGGACCTCAAAATGATGCTCCAGTGATGCAGTAAGAGTTGCTTAAAACCTCAAAATGATGCTGACAGTCATGTAGTGAGAGTTGTTAAGAACCTCAAAATGATGCTACAGTGATGTGGTGAGAGTTGATAGTAATTTCAAAATCATGCCAAAGTGATGTAATGAGAGTTGCTACTTACTTAAGAAATGATGCTACAGTGATGTGGTGAGAGTTGCTACTAACCTCAAAATGATGGTGACAGTCATGTAGTGAGACTTGCTGCTAACCTTAAAATGATGCTGACAGTGATGTCGTGAGAGTTTCTTCGAACCTCAAAATGATGCTACAGTGATGTAATGAGAGTTGCTAAAAACCTAAGAAATGATGCCACTGTGATGTAGTGATAGTTGCTACTAATCTCAAAATGATGCTAAAGTGATGTTGTGACAGTTGCTATGTACCTAAGAAATGATGCTACAGTGATGTGGTGAGAGTTGTTACCGACCTCAAAATGATGCTAGAGTGATGTGGTGAGAGTTGCTACGAATCTCAAAATTATGCTAAAGTGATGTTGTGAAAGTTGCTATGTACCTAAGAAATGATGCTACAGTGATGTGGTGAGAGTTGTTACCGACCTCAAAATGATGCTAGAGTGATGTCGTGAGAGTTGCTACTAACCTAAAAATGATGCTTACAGTGATGTCGTGAGAGTTGCTACTATCCTCAAAATGATGCTGAAAGTGATGAAGTGAGAGTTGCTACAAACCTCAAAATGATGGTGACAGTCATGTAGTGAGAGTTGCTACGAACCTCAAAATGATGCTACAGTAATGTGGTGAGAGTTGCTTAAAACCTCAAAATGATGCTACAGTGATGTAGTGAGAGTTGCTACGGACCTGAAAATGATGCTCCAGTGATGCAGTAAGAGTTTCTTAAAATCTCAAAATGATGCGACAGTGATGTGGTAAGAGTTGCGAAAGATCTCAAAATGATGTTGACAGTAATGAAGTGAGAGTTGCTAAAAATCTCAAAATGATGCTAAAGTGATCTTGTGAGAGTTGCTACTAACCTAAGAAATGATGCTACAGTGATGTGGTGAGAGTTGCTACTAACCTCAAAATGATGCTACAGTAATGTGGTGAGAGTTGCTACGAACCTCAAAATGATTCTACAGTGATGTAGTGAGAGTTGCTACGATCCTCAAAATGATGCTACAGTAATGTATTAGGTTGCTACTAATCTCAAAATGATGCTAAAGTGATGTTGTGACAGTTGCTACTAACCTAAGAAATGATGCTACAGTGATGTGGTGAGAGTTGCTACGAACCTCAAAATGATGCTACAGTAATGTGGTGAGAGTTGCTACGAACCTCAAAATGATTCTACTGTGATGTAGTGAGAGTTGCTACGATCCTCAAAATGATGCTACAGTAATGTATTAGGTTGCTAAATCCTCAAAATGATGCTACAGTGATGTAGTGAGAGTTGCTACGATCCTCAAAATGATGCTACAGTAATGTATTAGGTTGACTAAAAACCTCAAAATGATGCTCCAGTGATGCAGTAAGAGTTGCTTAAAACCTTTAAAAATGATGCTGACAGTCATGTAGTGAGAGTTGCTACTATCCTCCAAATGATGCTACAGTGATGTCGTGAGAGTTGCTAAAAATCTCAAAATGATGTGACAGTGATGTGGTAATAGTTTAAAAAAAAACTCAAAATGATGCTCCAGTGATGTAGTAAGAGTTGCTACGAACCTCAAAATGATGCTGACAGTCATGAAGAGAGATTTGCTACTATCCTCAAAATGATGCTACAGTGATGTAGGAAGAGTTGCTAAAAACCTCAAAATGATGCTGCAGTGATGTAGTGAGAGTTGCTACTAATCTAAGAAATGATGCTAAAGTGATGTGGTGAGAGTTGCTTCAAATCTCAAAATGATGCTCCACTGATGCAGTAAGAGTTGCTTAAAACCTTAAAATGATGCCACAGTGATGTGGTGAGAGTTGCTATTAACCTAAAAAATGATGCTACAGTCATGTAGTGAGAGTTGCTAAAAACCTCAAAATGATGCTGACAGTGATGTAATGAGAGTTGCTACTAACCTAAGAAATGATGCCACAGTGATGGGGTGAGAGTTGCTACTAATCTCAAAATGATGCTAAAGTGATGTAATGAGAGTTGCTACTAACCTAAGAAATGATGCTACAGTGATGTGGTGAGAGTTGCTACTAACCTCAAAATGATGGTGACAGTCATGTAGTGAGACTTGCTGCTAACCTTAAAATGATGCTGACAGTGATGTCGTGAGAGTTTCTTTGAACCTCAAAATGATGCTACAGTGATGTAATGAGAGTTGCGACAAACCTAAGAAATGATGCCACAGTGATGTAGTGATAGTTGCTAAAAACCTAAAAATGAGGCTCCAGTAATGTCGTGAGAGTTGCTACTATCCTCAAAATGATGCTAAAGTTATATGGTGAGAGTTGCTACTAATCTCAAAATGATGCTGAAAGTGATGTCGTGAGAGTTTCTACGAACCTCAAAATGATGCCACAGTGATGTAGTGATAGTTGCTAAAAACCTAAAAATGAGGCTCCAGTAATGTCGTGAGAGTTGCTACTATCCTCAAAATGATGCTAAAGTTATATGGTGAGAGTTGCTACTAATCTCAAAATGATGCTGAAAGTGATGTCGTGAGAGTTTCTACGAACCTCAAAATGATGCTACAGTGATGTGGTGAGAGTTGCTACAAACCTAAGAAATGATGCCACTGTGATGTAGTGATAGTTGCAACTAATCTCAAAATGATGCTAAAGTGATGTTGTGAGAGTTGCTATGTACCTAAGAAATGATGCTACAGTGATGTGGTGAGAATTGTTACCGACCTCAAAATGATGCTAGAGTGATGTGGTGAGAGTTGCTACGAATCTCAAAATGATGCTAAAGTGATGTTGTGAAAGTTGCTATGTACCTAAGAAATGATGCTACAGTGATGTGGTGAGAGTTGTTACCGACCTCAAAATGATGCAAGAGTGATGTCGTGAGAGTTGCTACTAACCTAAAAATGATGCTTACAGTGATGTCGTGAGAGTTGCTACTATCCTCAAAATGATGCTGAAAGTGATGAAGTGAGAGTTGCTACAAACCTCAAAATGATGAGGACAGTCATGTAGTGAGAGTTGCTACGAAACTCAAAATGATGCTACAGTAATGTGGTGAGAGTTGCTTAAAACCTCAAAATGATGCTACAGTGATGTAGTGAGAGTTGCTACGGACCTGAAAATGATGCTCCAGTGATGCAGTAAGAGTTTCTTAAAATCTCAAAATGATGCGACAGTGATGTGGTAAGAGTTGCGAAAGACCTCAAAATGATGTTGACAGTAATGAAGTGAGAGTTGCTAAAAATCTCAAAATGATGCTAAAGTGATCTTGTGAGAGTTGCTACTAACCTAAGAAATGATGCTACAGTGATGTGGTGAGAGTTGCGACTAACCTCAAAATGATGCTACAGTAATGTGGTGAGAGTTGCTACGAACCTCAAAATGATTCTACAGTGATGTAGTGAGAGTTGCTACGATCCTCAAAATGATGCTACAGTAATGTATTAGGTTGCTAAAAACCTCAAAATGATGCTACAGTGATGTAGTGAGAGTTGCTACTAACCTAAGAAATGATGCTACAGTGATGTGGTGAGAGTTGCTACGAACCTCAAAATGATGCTACAGTAATGTGGTGAGAGTTGCTACGAACCTCAAAATGATTCTACTGTGATGTAGTGAGAGTTGCTACGATCCTCAAAATGATGCTACAGTAATGTATTAGGTTGCTAAAAACCTCAAAATGATGCTACAGTGATGTAGTGAGAGTTGCTACGATCCTCAAAATGATGCTACAGTAATGTATTAGGTTGACTAAAAACCTCAAAATGATGCTCCAGTGATGCAGTAAGAGTTGCTTAAAACCTTTAAAAATGATGCTGACAGTCATGTAGTGAGAGTTGCTACTATCCTCCAAATGATGCTACAGTGATGTCGTGAGAGTTGCTAAAAATCTCAAAATGATGTGACAGTGATGTGGTAATAGTTTTAAAAAAAACTCAAAATGATGCTCCAGTGATGTAGTAAGAGTTGCTACGAACCTCAAAATGATGCTGACAGTCATGAAGAGAGATTTGCTACTATCCTCAAAATGATGCTACAGTGATGTAGGAAGAGTTGCTAAAAACCTCAAAATGATGCTGCAGTGATGTAGTGAGAGTTGCTACTAATCTAAGAAATGATGCTAAAGTGATGTGGTGAGAGTTGCTTCAAATCTCAAAATGATGCTCCACTGATGCAGTAAGAGTTGCTTAAAACCTTAAAATGATGCCACAGTGATGTGGTGAGAGTTGCTATTAACCTAAAAAATGATGCTACAGTCATGTAGTGAGAGTTGCTAAAAACCTCAAAATGATGCTGACAGTGATGTAATGAGAGTTGCTACTAACCTAAGAAATGATGCCACAGTGATGTAATGAGAGTTGCTACTAATCTCAAAATGATGCTAAAGTGATGTAATGAGAGTTGCTACTAACCTAAGAAATGATGCTACAGTGATGTGGTGAGAGTTGCTACTAACCTCAAAATGATGGTGACAGTCATGTAGTGAGACTTGCTGCTAACCTTAAAATGATGCTGACAGTGATGTCGTGAGAGTTTCTTTGAACCTCAAAATGATGCTACAGTGATGTAATGAGAGTTGCGACAAACCTAAGAAATGATGCCACAGTGATGTAGTGATAGTTGCTAAAAACCTAAAAATGAGGCTCCAGTAATGTCGTGAGAGTTGCTACTATCCTCAAAATGATGCTAAAGTTATATGGTGAGAGTTGCTACTAATCTCAAAATGATGCTGAAAGTGATGTCGTGAGAGTTTCTACGAACCTCAAAATGATGCTACAGTGATGTGGTGAGAGTTGCTACAAACCTAAGAAATGATGCCACTGTGATGTAGTGATAGTTGCAACTAATCTCAAAATGATGCTAAAGTGATGTTGTGAGAGTTGCTATGTACCTAAGAAATGATGCTACAGTGATGTGGTGAGAATTGTTACCGACCTCAAAATGATGCTAGAGTGATGTGGTGAGAGTTGCTACTAATCTCAAAATGATGCGAAAGTGATGTTGTGAAAGTTGCTATGTATCTAAGAAATGATGCTACAGTGATGTGGTGAGAGTTGTTACCGACCTCAAAATGATGCAAGAGTGATGTCGTGAGAGTTGCTACTATCCTCAAAATGATGCTGAAAGTGATGAAGTGAGAGTTGCTACAAACCTCAAAATGATGAGGACAGTCATGTAGTGAGAGTTGCTACGAACCTCAAAATGATGCTACAGTAATGTGGTGAGAGTTGCTTAAAACCTCAAAATGATGCTACAGTGATGTAGTGAGAGTTGCTACGGACCTGAAAATGATGCTCCAGTGATGCAGTAAGAGTTGCTTAAAACCTCAAAATGATGCTACAGTGATGTGGTGAGAGTTTCTTAAAATCTCAAAATGATGCGACAGTGATGTGGTAAGAGTTGCGAAAGACCTCAAAATGATGCTGACAGTAATGTGGTGAGAGTTGCTAAAAATCTCAAAATGATGCTAAAGTGATATCGTGAGAGTTGCTACGAACCTCAAAATGATGCTCCAGTGATGTGGTGAGAGTTGCTACTATCCTCCAAATGATGCTACAGTGATGTAGTGAGAGTTGCTTAAAATCTCAAATGATGCAACAGTGATGTAGTGAGAGTTGCTACGATCCTCAAAATGATGCTACAGTAATGTATTAGGTTGCTAAAACCTCAAAATGATGCTACAGTGATGTAGTGAGAGCTGCTACGAACGTCAAAATGATGCTCCAGTGATGTAGTAAGAGTTCCTTAAAACCTTAAAATGATGCTGACAGTCATGTAGTGAGAGTTGCTACTATCCTCAAAATGATGCTAAAGTGATGTGATGAGAGTTGCTAAAAATCTCAAAATGATGCTGTAAGTAATGAAGTGAGACTTGCTACGAACCTCAATAATGCTACAGTAATGTTGTAAGTGTTGCTAAAAATCTCAAAATGATGCTAAAGTGATGTGGTGAGAGTTGCTAAAATCCTCAAAATGATGCTACAGTGATGTAGTGAGAGTTGCCACGAACCTCAAAATGATGCACCAGTAATGTAGTGAGAGTTGCTCCAAACCTCAAAATGATGCGACAGTAATGTGGAAAGAGTTGCTAAAAATCTCAAAGTGATGCTAAAGTGATGTGGTGAAAGTTGAAAAAAAAAATCTAAATGATGCTGTCAGTAATGTAGTGAGAGTTGCTACGACCCTCAAAATGATGCTACAGTGATGTAGTGAGAGTTGCTAAAAACCTCAAAATGATGCTACAGTGATACAGTGAGAGTTGCTACTCATCGAAGAAATGATGCTAAAGTGATGTAGTGAGAGTTGCTTCATATCTCAAAATGATGCTCCAGTGATGTGGTGAGAGTTTCTACTATCCTCCAAATGATGCTACAGTGATGTAGTGAGAGTTGCTTAAAATCTCAAATGATGCTACAGTGATGTAATGAGAGTTGCTACGGACCTCAAAATGATGCTCCAGTGATGCAGTAAGAGTTGCTTAAAACCTCAAAATGATGCTGACAGTCATGTAGTGAGAGTTGTTAAGAACCTCAAAATGATGCTACAGTGATGTGGTGAGAGTTGATAGTAATTTCAAAATCATGCCAAAGTGATGTAATGAGAGTTGCTACTTACTTAAGAAATGATGCTACAGTGATGTGGTGAGAGTTGCTACGAACCTCAAAATGATGCTAAAGTAATGTGGTGAGAGTTGCTACGAACCTCAAAATGATTCTACAGTGATGTAGTGAGAGTTGCTACGATCCTCAAAATGATGCTACAGTAATGTATTAGGTTGCTAAAAACCTCAAAATGATGCTACAGTGATGTAGTGAGAGTTGCTACGATCCTCAAAATGATGCTACAGTAATGTATTCGGTTGACTAAAAACCTCAAAATGATGCTCCAGTGATGCAGTAAGAGTTGCTTAAAACCTTTAAAAATGATGCTGACAGTCATGTAGTGAGAGTTGCTACTATCCTCCAAATGATGCTACAGTGATGTCGTGAGAGTTGCTAAAAATCTCAAAATGATGTGACAAGGATGTGGTAATAGTTTCAAAAAACTCAAAATGATGCTCCAGTGATGTAGTAAGAGTTGCTACGAACCTCAAAATGATGCTGACAGTCATGAAGTGAGATTTGCTACTATCCTCAAAATGATGCTACAGTGATGTAGGAAGAGATGCTAAAAACCTCAAAATGATGCTGCAGTGATGTAGTGAGAGTTGCT
The DNA here is from genome assembly GCF_037954235.1 of Aulostomus chinensis. Lineage (NCBI taxonomy): Eukaryota > Metazoa > Chordata > Actinopteri > Syngnathiformes > Aulostomidae > Aulostomus > Aulostomus chinensis. The sequence goes on along the minus strand of NC_141320.1, from coordinate 12,892,752 downwards.
ACTAATCTAAGAAATGATGCTACAGTGATGTGGTGAGAGTTGCTACTAACCTCAAAATGATGGTGACAGTCATGTAGTGAGACTTGCTGCTAACCTTAAAATGATGCTGACAGTGATGTCGTGAGAGTTTCTTCGAACCTCAAAATGATGCTACAGTGATGTAATGAGAGTTGCTAAAAACCTAAGAAATGATGCCACTGTGATGTAGTGATAGTTGCTACTAATCTCAAAATGATGCTAAAGTGATGTTGTGACAGTTGCTATGTACCTAAGAAATGATGCTACAGTGATGTGGTGAGAGTTGTTACCGACCTCAAAATGATGCTAGAGTGATGTGGTGAGAGTTGCTACTAACCTAAAAATGATGCTTACAGTGATGTCGTGAGAGTTGCTACTATCCTCAAAATGATGCTGAAAGTGATGAAGTGAGAGTTGCTACAAACCTCAAAATGATGGTGACAGTCATGTAGTGAGAGTTGCTACGAACCTCAAAATGATGCAACAGTAATGTGGTGAGAGTTGCTTAAAACCTCAAAATGATGCTCCAGTGATGTAGTGAGAGTTGCTACGGACCTGAAAATGATGCTCCAGTGATGCAGTAAGAGTTGCTTAAAACCTCAAAATGATGCTACAGTGATGTGGTGAGAGTTTCTTAAAATCTCAAAATGATGCGACAGTGATGTGGTAAGAGTTGCGAAAGACCTCAAATTGATGCTGACAGTAATGTGGTGAGAGTTGCTAAAAATCTCAAAATGATGCTAAAGTGATATAGTGAGAGTTGCTACTAACCTAAGAAATGATGGTACAGTGATGTGGTGAGAGTTGCTACGAACCTCAAAATGATGCTACAGTAATGTGGTGAGAGTTGCTACGAACCTCAAAATGATTCTACAGTGATGTAGTGAGAGTTGCTACGATCCTCAAAATGATGCTACAGTAATGTATTAGGTTGCTAAAAACCTCAAAATGATGCTACAGTGATGTAGTGACAGTTGCTACGATCCTCAAAATGATGCTACAGTAATGTATTAGGTTGACTAAAAACCTCAAAATGATGCTCCAGTGATGCAGTAAGAGTTGCTTAAAACCTTTAAAAATGATGCTGACAGTCATGTAGTGAGAGTTGCTACTATCCTCCAAATGATGCTACAGTGATGTCGTGAGAGTTGCTAAAAATCTCAAAATGATGCTCCAGTGATGTAGTAAGAGTTGCTACGAACCTCAAAATGATGCTGACAGTCATGAAGTGAGATTTGCTACTTTCCTCAAAATGATGCTACAGTGATGTAGGAAGAGTTGCTAAAAACCTCAAAATGATGCTGCAGTGATGTAGTGAGAGTTGCTACTAATCAAAGAAATGATGCGAAAGTGATGTGGTGAGAGTTGCTTCAAATCTCAAAATGATGCTCCAGTGATGCAGTAAGAGTTGCTTAAAACCTTAAAATGATGCCACAGTGATGTGGTGAGAGTTGCTATTAACCTAAAAAATTATGCTACAGTCATGTAGTGAGAGTTGCTAAAAACCTCAAAATGATGCTGACAGTGATGTAATGAGAGTTGCTACTAACCTAAGAAATGATGCCACAGTGATGTAATGAGAGTTGCTACTGACCTAAGAAATGATGCTACAGTGATGTGGTGAGAGTTGCTACTAACCTCAAAATGATGGTGACAGTCATGTAGTGAGAGTTGCTGCTAACCTTAAAATGATGCTGACAGTCATGTAGTGAGAGTTTCTTTGAACCTCAAAATTATGCTTCAGTGATGTAATGAGAGTTGCTACAAACCTAAGAATTGATGCCACAGTGATGTAGTGATAGTTGCTAAAAACCTAAAAATGAGGCTCCAGTAATGTCGTGAGAGTTGCTACTATCCTCAAAATGATGCTAAAGTAATATGGTTAGAGTTTCTACTAATCTCAAAATGATGCTGAATGTGATGTCGTGAGAGTTTCTACGAACCTCAAAATGATGCTACAGTGATGTAATGGGAGTTGCTACAAACCTAAGAAATGATGCCACTGTGATGTAGTGATAGTTGCTACTAATCTCAAAATGATGCTAAAGTGATGTTGTGAGAGTTGCTATGTACCTAAGAAATGATGCGACAGTGATGTGGTGAGAGTTGTGACCGACCTCAAAATGATGCGAGAGTGATGTGGTGAGAGTTGCTACTAATCTCAAAATGATGCGAAAGTGATGTTGTGAAAGTTGCTATGTATCTAAGAAATGATGCTACAGTGATGTGGTGAGAGTTGTTACCGACCTCAAAATGATGCTAGAGTGATGTCGTGAGAGTTGCTACTAACCTAAAAATGATGCTTACAGTGATGTCGTGAGAGTTGCTACTATCCTCAAAATGATGCTGAAAGTGATGAAGTGAGAGTTGCTTAAAACCTCAAAATGATGCTACAGTGATGCAGTGAGAGTTGCTACGGACCTGAAAATGATACTCCAGTGATGCAGTAAGAGTTGCTTAAAACCTCAAAATGATGCTACAGTGATGTGGTGAGAGTTTCTTAAAATCTCAAAATGATGCGACAGTAATGTGGTGAGAGTTGCTAAAAATCTCAAAATGATGCTAAAGTGATATAGTGAGAGTTGCTACGAACCTCAAAATGATGCTCCAGTGATGTGGTGAGAGTTGCTACTATCCTCCAAATGATGCGACAGTAATGTGGTAAGAGTTGCTAAAAATCTCAAAATGATGCTAAAGTGATGTGGTGAGAGTTGAAAAAAAAAATCAAAATGATGCTGTCAGTAATGTAGTGAGAGTTGCTACGACCCTCAAAATGATGCTACAGTGATGTAGTGAGAGTTGCTTCAAATCTCAAAATGATGCGACAGTGATGTAGTGAGAGTTGCTTAAAATCTCAAATGATGCTTCAGTGATGTAGTGAGAGTTGCTACGGACCTCAAAATGATGCTCCAGTGATGCAGTAAGAGTTGCTAAAAACCTCAAAATGATGCTACAGTGATACAATGAGAGTTGCTACTCATCTAAGAAATGATGCTAAAGTGATGTAGTGAGAGTTGCTTAAAACCTCAAAATGATGCTGACAGTAATGTAGTGAGAGTTGTTAAGAACCTCAAAATGATGCTACAGTGATGTGGTGAGAGTTGATAGTAATTTCAAAATCATGCCAAAGTGATGTAGTGAGAGTTGCTACGATCCTCAAAATGATGCTACAGTAATGTATTAGGTTGCTAAAAACCTCAAAATGATGCTACAGTGATGTAGTGAGAGTTGCTACGATCCTCAAAATGATGCTACAGTAATGTATTAGGTTGACTAAAAACCTCAAAATGATGCTCCAGTGATGCAGTAAGAGTTGCTTAAAACCTTTAAAAATGATGCTGACAGTCATGTAGTGAGAGTTGCTACTATCCTCCAAATGATGCTACAGTGATGTCGTGAGAGTTGCTAAAAATCTCAAAATGATGCTCCAGTGATGTAGTAAGAGTTGCTACGAACCTCAAAATGATGCTGACAGTCATGAAGTGAGATTTGCTACTATCCTCAAAATGATGCTACAGTGATGTAGGAAGAGTTGCTAAAAACCTCAAAATGATGCTGCAGTGATGTAGTGAGAGTTGCTACTAATCTAAGAAATGATGCTACAGTGATGTGGTGAGAGTTGCTTCAAATCTCAAAATGATGCTCCAGTGATGCAGTAAGAGTTGCTTAAAACCTTAAAATGATGCCACAGTGATGTGGTGAGAGTTGCTAAAAACCTCAGAATGATGCTGACAGTGATGTAATGAGAGTTGCTACTAACCTAAGAAATGATGCCACAGTGATGGGGTGAGAGTTGCTAAAAACCTCAAAATGATGCTAAAGTGATGTAATGAGAGTTGCTACTAACCTAAGAAATGATGCTACAGTGATGTGGTGAGAGTTGCTACTAACCTCAAAATGATGGTGACAGTCATGTAGTGAGACTTGCTGCTAACCTTAAAATGATGCTGACAGTGATGTCGTGAGTTTCTTTGAACCTCAAAATGATGCTACAGTGATGTAATGAGAGTTGCGACAAACCTAAGAAATGATGCCACAGTGATGTAGTGATAGTTGCTAAAAACCTAAAAATGAGGCTCCAGTAATGTCGTGAGAGTTGCTACTATCCTCAAAATGATGCTAAAGTAACATGGTGAGAGTTGCTACTAATCTCAAAATGATGCTACAGTGATGTCGTGAGAGTTTCTACGAACCTCAAAATGAGGCTCCACTGATGTAATGAGAGTTGCTACTAACCTAAGAAATGATGCTACAGTAATGTAGTGAGAGTTACTACTAAATTAAAAATGATGGTGACAGTCATGTAGTGAGACTTGCTACTAACCTTAAAATTATGCTGACAGTGATGTCGTGAGAGTTTCTACTATCCTCAAAATGATGCTACACTGATGTGGTGAGAGTTGCTACGAACCTAAAAATGATGCTACAGTGATGTAATGAGAGTTGCTACTAACCTAAGAAATGATGCTACAGTGATGTCGTGAGAGTTGCTCCAAACCTAAAAAATGATGGTGACCGTCATGTAGTGAGAGTTGCTAAAAACCTCAAAAGGATACTGACAGTAATGTAGTATCCTTGCTAAAAACCTGAAATTGATGCTACAGTGATGTAATGAGAGTTGCTATGAACCTAAGAAATGATGCTACAGTGATGTGGTGAGAGTTGCTACTATCCTCCAAATGATGCTGACAGTCATGTGAGCTTCATCAAGACCCAGGCCACTATTTGTGGTCATGCATCATTGTGGCTGACCAATGGTCCAACTTCATCAGTCAGTCAGTCAGAGACATTAGCATTTGTCGGCCTGGCCTGCTGCCAAAGACTAACTCTGCTATAGTTGATTTACCTGTGCAGCCATGTCACGCTCCTCTCGGCCACCTCCACGGTCAGACGCCAGGTTAAACCAGCCAATGGCGTAAGAATCACTCTCAGAATCTGAAGCGCTCGTAGCTGCAGGGTTTTTCCACACAGCTTCTGTTGAGAGACAAAGTCCATCGCTTGATTAACTCTCACCAACAGAAATGTGCAGTTTTCCACTCAGGACAGCTGCTGCATGCTGCTGTTTGTAAAAAGAAGGTCCAGTGGATCCGTTCAGTTCTACATTATTCAGCAGAGAGATGTCACCATTGAATAATGACCATATTTCCTAAAATTATAGCTCAACCACAGAGGGACCAGGCTACTAGAATGACCTCTGTTTACTAGAAGTGCTTCTCCTATGGTGGTGAACTCCTCAGCTGTCAGTGGAGTCAAATCTGTCTGAGAGAGGCCAGAGGTTCCCACACTGGTTCCCTCTCATCATGCAGCCCTGACAGCTGTGTGTGCTGTTCCAGCGTGTTGGCACCTCACTGATGAGTTTCAGGGTTGGCCCCCCCATCTGTTGCTGCACCTGAGCCAGCTTCTCCTTGGCTGTAGTGCTGATCTGAAGGATGTGACAGTGTTCCTGGCTTTGTGTCTGATGATGGAAGTGGGGATCTGATCACAGGATTTTCTGACTCCTAGATTCAGACGATGTGCAGTGCAGACTGAGTGGTGAATTTGGAGCTGTCTAGTGGATGCTGTCATGTTTGGTGCTGCGTCGCTCACAAGACACTTGACTTTGTTGGTGATGGCCCAGTCCTCCATCATGCCTCTTTGGACTGGGGCCAAACTGTCAGCAGGGTGACTTTGTGGAAAGTCTTGCACTCCCAACACATTCATTCTCACGAATGCAGTGACAGGTCAGAGCCAAGGGAGCCTCCATGTCCACAGATGTCCACATGGCAGCTGGACTTCCTTTTTCACTCCTTCCCGTTCCTCCTGGTACTTTTTGGCCACCGTTTGTTTGATGGTCTGAAAATGACACCCAGAGTAAATCAATACATTGAAATTCAAGATGAAATAAACTGGAGATATCAACGACTGCTTTAGATCATTTCCACACAAACCTTCCTGGTTGGCAAACATATGAGGCTCAAGGACCTGAACCAGTTCCCTGAACCCTTCCCTCTCAACAGTGCTGAGGGGCTGGCAGTCCTTCAGGATCAAATTCAGCAGAGCCTCATCCAGCATCTGCTTCCTGGAAGCTGGATGGTTAAAGATGAAGGAGAGAAGAAATGAATAGGAATTAATGATCAATGAAGCAACTGTGAGTCAGTTGGAGAGTGGCTGTATACCTGAGTTCATCCTGGTGGATCTGGGACTTCATTCTCATGCCTGGCCCCATCATGCCTCAGCACTGAAGAGGTGCTTTTGTTGAGATGAGACGCTTCTGTCCAACAAATGAGACATTCAACCTGCAGAAAAGAACATGAGTACTCAGCTAAAAGTTCCTTTCTTCATGGTCACTGGTGTTTCTTAGTCTTAGACCACCAGGTTTCCAATGAGGTGTATCGGATACGTTGTTGTGTGCCGCTGAAATCCGTCCAATTCCGGCGTTGTTTCCTCATGAAATATGTTTGCCTTAAAGCTCATTAAAGTGTTGAACCACAATATCGTTCAACATAACTGAGTCAACTTCAAGATAACCTACTTCTACATTCCAGTCCCGGCTGCTCCTGTTCTGCTGCAGTCCAGAAAACAACAACCCGATACAATTGGCGCTCCTTCCCACAGCTCCGGCCCGGATCCGCATGGTTCCGCTGACTGACTGTGAGACGCGCTCCCTCCAGAGTGGCACAGCCCGATGGGGGTCCTTATCTGGCACGGGGGCGTAAAACAGGTGAGATAGAAAGGCCTGGTTTATTCTGCGTCGAGGGAACGCGTTGCTCTGCAATACACCGCCAAGCCGCTAGGGGGTGTGGCTTTGTCTTTGTATTGTTTACGGGGCTCTTGTCGGATTCCTCGGTTTTCTTCCGGTCACAGACAACAATTGTTGGCCATTTGTCAGTCTTTGTAGTGCCGCGAAGAGGCGTTGTAGAGGTGGTCGTACTTGAGCACCTCCTCGATAATCCTTTCTTCAGCTTGGTCCATTTTTTCTTGGAGCCTTCACCACAGAAACTTTGAAAATGGCGGTGTTGTGCTGCGACTGAACCGGAAATGACGTTTTGGGCGGACCAATCACAGTCCTCGACGTTGACGTCACCACGCGTCGACGCGATGCGTAAGCAGGATTTTTTGGAGGCGCGTTTCAGGCTACGGCGGAGGTATGAATACTACTCGACACAGAAGCATAAATCAGGCTTAAATCAGGCTTTATAGTCCAACAGGAAGTTAGCATGTCAGGGATGAGACACGCTTATCGTCCAACAGGAAGTTAGCATGTCAGGGATGAGACACGCTTATCGTCCAACAGGAAGCTAGCATGTCAGGGATGAGACACGCTTATCGTCCAACAGGAAGTTAGCATGTCAGGGATGAGACACGCTTATCGTCCAACAGGAAGTTAGCATGTCAGGGATGAGACACGCTTATCGTCCAACAGGAAGTTAGCATGTCAGGGATGAGACACCCTGATAGTCCAACAGGAAGTTAGCATGGAAGAAGCTGGGAAGAAGCCTGATGATGTCAGAGTTGTGTTCAGTGGCTCCTGCTGGGTCCATTTCTGACAAATGGGCTCCAAAGAGTTCACTGTTTCAAAGGCTCAGAGAAAGCAGCACATCATGGTGGTCAGGAGACGAGGTGGCCGAGTGGTTAAGGTGATGGACTGCTGATCCATTGAGCTCTGCAGGCATGGGTTCCAATCCCATCCTCGTCGTAGGAGACTTTGGTTTCTGCTCCTAGATTCTGGAACGACTCTGAAGTGTGAGGCTTTTCAAGAGGAGATCCTGCAGCACCAGAGAGCTTTAAAGGTTTGTTCCACCAAAATACTTTCTAATTTATAGTTTTAAAGGTTCATTCCACCAAAATACTTTCTAATTTATAGTTTTAAAGGTTCATTCCACCAAAATACTGCTTTCTGTCCAACTTCTCAGTTTTAAAGGTTCCTTCAGTTGAGGGCTCCTGGTTCTGTGTGAGGGGTTGAGGGTCGATATGGGATGATGAGGAAGATTTCATGTCCCGATGGTCCTGCTAAAGTAACTGAGAGTCATGATATCAAACAATGTCACCAAAATACGCTTGAACTCTTAAAATGGCAATAAAATCTACTGGAATCGTTTTACCACAAACACTTTTATTGTGTTTTTGTGAGCATCATTTTTCAAACATTATAACATAAACTTTAAAAAGGGTCCATTCACTAACACTCTTACTTGAAGGTAGTCACTGATGTCAGTAAATAGCTGATAAAGATTTGTGTTCATGTTTTAATTCTCTACTCTGACCTGTGCTGAGACACTGGACCAGAGAGGAAGACCTGCTCAGCCTCCTGCATGGACCAGTTCTGCAGCTCAGTGATGACGACGAGGGATTCAGCATTGAGTTCATTTTAAACTTTTTGGAGGAAACAACTGTAAATTAACCAGCAGTTACTGGTGATGCTTCACAGTTTCCAAGCTCAAACGGCCTCCTGCTTGTTGGACTCACAATTTTCAAAAAATGGAGACATCAAAAGTCAAATCATGTTTTTGTTTGGTTTTGTTTTTTACTGGAGGAAAACTTCAAATTGTGATGATGTGTCTGACTTAGAAACTGAACCCCCAAAAATCAAAAAGTCTCCTTCTTCTGTGCCGTGATCTCTGAGCTGATCATGATTGATCTCATCAATAATCCTTGGCAGCCGACCAGTCACACACAGCCCCCCCCCCCCACACACACACTGAGACATGCAGCAGCTCACAGTAACTGCCTCAGTCACACAGCAGATAGACTCCTTTCTATAACAAGATAAGCAGTAGAAAATGGATGGAAGTGATGATGAACTGATGAACAGGTGATTTGTCCAAAAGTCAACATCAGATTCATTTCCAATCTGTGGAAGCAGTTTCATCTTGAGGTTCCAGGTAAGAACAGCCAGCTGTGGGCTGACACACATCTCTTCAGGAGCACTTTTATGCTCCAAACTTGCCAGGTTGAATTGTGTCTGTATTCTGAGGGCAGCAGGAGGACGGAGGACTGAGGACACACACATTTGGAACTGAGAGCAGCTGTGTGTGGGATTTCCCCAGCAAAGATAAAACCAGCTCCTTCATACTGACGATGAAGGCTCACAGTCACACTGACCCTGCTACAAATACTTTGATATGCAACAGACTGGTTTCTCTTCTGGTAGTTAGTTATCAACTGTTGTCACATTTATGGATCAATTGAGCTGATAAGATGAAGGCTCCAAAGGACCAGCTGGAGATGCCGGGGATTGAACCCGGGTCCTCACACATGCAAAGCATGTGCTCTACCACTGAGCTACACCCCCTCTGTCAGAGTCACTGTTTAACTGATGCAGCAACATAAACACAGACACAACATTTTTCTTCTTCATTTTAGGGATAAAAAGGAAGTCAGCCTGTGATCTCAAAGGCTCTGTGATCTCAGGAGTTTCACTGTGATGTCAGCCCACACAGCCTTAGACCACAGAGGCAAGTCAGGCTCCAGGAAGCTGAGGCTGCTCCGTTCTCAGTCCAATCCAGAGTGAAGGTTTCCCTCTCAGAAGCTTTCCAATCCAGCCCAGATCCTCTCTGACTAGCAGGAGTCTTTGACGAATAAATAATCATGATATTGAACGTCTGCTCATCCTCAGAATGAAGTAAAAGTATTTGTGTTCCTAAAATAATCTCCAGATGCTAAGATCAATTATTAACATTGATTGACAGCTCTAAACTGAGCCACCATCACTATACAGTTGCAACTGAAATATTTAGAAATATTTCAAGGAAGCAGCAGGCCCTCATCCGCCTGAGGTATATCAGGTGGAGAGAATTGAATTCGGAATTGAATATGAATTCGGAAGAATTGATAATGAATTTAAAATGATGCTAACAGTAATGTAGTGATACTTGCTAATCAACTCAGTGATGCTTACAGTAATGTAGTAAGTGTTTCGAATAAACTCAAAGTGATGCTGACAGTCATGTAGTAAGAGTTGCTACGAACCTCAAAATAATGCGACAGTGATGTTGTGAGAATTGCTCATGAACTCAAAATGATGCTAACACTAATTTAGTGATAGTTGCTAATAAACTCAAAGTGATGCTGACAGTAATGTAGTAAGAGTTGCTACGAACCTTAAAATAATGCAACAATAATGTAGTAAGAGTCGCTAGGAACCTCAAAATATTTCGACAGTGATGTCAGAAGAATTGCTAATGAACTCAAGATGATGCTAACAGTAATGGAGTGATAGTTGCTAATAAACTCAGTGATGCTGACAGTAATGTAGTAAGAGTTTTGAACAACTTCAAAGTGATGCTGACAGTCATTTAGTAAGAGTTGCTAATGAACTCAATTCAATGCTACAGTGATGTCGTGAGAATTGCTCATGAACTCAAAATGATGCTAACACTAATTTAGTGATAGTTGCTAATAAACTCAAAGTGATGCTGACAGTGATGTAGTAAGAGTTGCTACGAACCTTAAAAAAATGCAACAATAATGTAGTAAGTGTTGCTACGAACCTCAAAATAATGCGACAGTAATGTAGTAAAAATTGCTACGAACCTCAAAATATTTCGACAGTGATGTCAGAAGAATTGCTAATGAACTCAAAATGATGCTAAAAGTAATTTAGTGATAGTTGCTAATAAACTCAGTGATGCTTGCAGTAATGTAGTAAGTGTTTCGAATAACCTCAAAGTGATGCTGACAGTCATGTAGTAAGAGTTGCTACGAACCTCAATATAATGCGACAGTAATGTAGTAAAAGTTGCTACGAACCTCAAAATATTGCGACAGTGATGTCGGAAGAATTGCTAATGAACTCAAGATGATGCTAACAATAATGTAGTGATAGTTGCTAAGAAACTCAGTGATGCTTACAGGAATGTAGTAAGTGTTTCCAACAACCTAAAAGTGATGCTGACAGTCATTTAGTAAGAGTTGCCAATGAACTCAATTCAATGCTACAGTGATGTCGTGAGAATTGCTCATAAACTCAAAATGATGCTAACACTAATTTAGTGATAGTTGCTAATAAACTCAAAGTGATGCTGACAGTAATGTAGTAAGAGTTGCTACGAACATTAAAATAATGCAACAATAATGTAGTAAGAGTTGCTACGAACCTCAAAATAATGTGACAGTGATGTCGGAAGAATTGCTAATGATCTCAAAATGATGCGACAGTGATGTAGTGATAGTTGCTAATGAACTCAAAATGATGCTAACAGTAATGGAGTGAACATTTCGAATAACCTCAAAGTGATGCTGACAGTCATGTAGTGAGAGTTGCTACGAACCTCAAAATAATGCGACAGTAATGTAGTAAAAATTGCTACGAACCTCAAAATATTTCGACAGTGATGTCAGAAGAATTGCTAATGAACTCAAGATGATGCTAACAGTAATGGAGTGACAGTTGCTAATCAACTCAGTGATGCTTAGAGTAATGTAGTAAGTGTTTCGAACAACCTCAAAGTGATGCCGACAGTCATGTAGTAAGAGTTGCTTCTAACCTCAAAATGATGCTAACAGTAATGTAGTGATAGTTGCTAATCAACTCAGTGATGCTGACAGTGATGTAGTAAGTGTTTCGAACAACCTCAAAGTGATGCTGACAGTAATGTAGTAAGAGTTGCTACGAACCTAAAAATAATGCGACAGTGATGTCAGAAGAATTGCTAAAGATCTCAAAATGATGCGACAGTGATGTCAGAAGAATTGGTAATGATCGCAAAATGATGCTAACAGTAATGCAGTGAACGTTTCGAATAACCTCAAAGTGATGCTGACAGTCATGTAGTAAGAGTTGCTACGAACCTCAATATAATGCGACAGTAATGTAGTAAAAGTTGCTACGAACCTCAAAATATTGCGACAGTGATGTCGGAAGAATTGCTAATGAACTCAAGATGATGCTAACAATAATGTAGTGATAGTTGCTAAGAAACTCAGTGATGCTTACAGGAATGTAGTAAGTGTTTCCAACAACCTAAAAGTGATGCTGACAGTCATTTAGTAAGAGTTGCCAATGAACTCAATTCAATGCTACAGTGATGTCGTGAGAATTGCTCATAAACTCAAAATGGTGCTAACACTAATTTAGTGATAGTTGCTAATAAACTCAAAGTGATGCTGACAGTAATGTAGTAAGAGTTGCTACGAACATTAAAATAATGCAACAATAATGTAGTAAGAGTTGCTACGAACCTCAAAATAATGTGACAGTGATGTCGGAAGAATTGCTAATGATCTCAAAATGATGCGACAGTGATGTAGTGATAGTTGCTAATGAACTCAAAATGATGCTAACAGTAATGGAGTGAACATTTCGAATAACCTCAAAGTGATGCTGACAGTCATGTAGTGAGAGTTGCTACGAACCTCAAAATAATGCGACAGTAATGTAGTAAAAATTGCTACGAACCTCAAAATATTTCGACAGTGATGTCAGAAGAATTGCTAATGAACTCAAGATGATGCTAACAGTAATGGAGTGACAGTTGCTAATCAACTCAGTGATGCTTAGAGTAATGTAGTAAGTGTTTCGAACAACCTCAAAGTGATGCCGACAGTCATGTAGTAAGAGTTGCTTCTAACCTCAAAATGATGCTAACAGTAATGTAGTGATAGTTGCTAATCAACTCAGTGATGCTGACAGCGATGTAGTAAGTGTTTCGAACAACCTCAAAGTGATGCTGACAGTAATGTAGTAAGAGTTGCTACGAACCTAAAAATAATGCGACAGTGATGTCAGAAGAATTGCTAAAGATCTCAAAATGATGCGACAGTGATGTCAGAAGAATTGGTAATGATCGCAAAATGATGCTAACAGTAATGCAGTGAACGTTTCGAATAACCTCAAAGTGATGCCGACAGTAATGTAGTAAGAGTTGCTACGAACCTTAAAATAATGCAGCAATAATGTCGTAAGAGTTGCCACGAAACTCAATATAATGCGACAGTAATGTCGGAAGAATTGCTAATGAACTTAAAATGATGCTAACAGTAATGTAGTAAGTGTTTCGAACAACCTCAAAGTGATGGTGACAGTCATGTAGTAAGAGTTGCTACGAACCTCAAAATAATGCGACAGTGATGTCAGAGGAATTGCTAAAGATCTCAAAATGATGCGACAGTGATTTAGTAAGAATTGCTAATGAACTCAAAATGATGCAAACAGTAATGGAGTGAACGTTTCGAATAACCTCAAAGTGATGCTGACAGTCATGTAGTAAGAGTTGCTGCGAACCTAAAAAGAATTCGACAGTGATGTCGGAAGAATTGCTAATGATCTGAAAATGATGCGACAGTGATGTAGTAAGAATTGCTAATGAACTGAAAATGATGCTAACAGTAATGGTGTGAAACTTTCGAATAACCTCAAAGTGATGCTGACAGTCATGTAGTAAGTGTTGCTACAAACCTCAAAATAATGCGAAAGAAATGTCGTAAAAGTTGCTACGAACCTCAAAATATTGCGACAGTGACGTCGGAAGAATTGCTAATGAACTCAAGAAGATGCTAACAGTAATGTCGTGATAGTTGCTAAGAAACTCAGTGATGCTTACAGTAATGTAGTAAGAGTTTCGAACAACCTCAAAGTGATGCTGACAGTCATTTAGTAAGAGTTGCTACTAACCTCAAAATAATGCGACAGTGATGTCAGAAGAATTGCTAAAGATCTCAAAATGATGCGACAGTGATGTCAGAAAAATTGCTAATGAACTCAATTCAATGCTACAGTGATGTCGTGAGAATTGCTCATAAACTCAAAATGATGCTAACAGTAATGTAGTGATAGTTGCTAATAAACTCAAAATGATGCTAACAGTAATGTAGTGATAGTTGCTAATCAAGTCAGTGATACTTACAGTAATGTAGTAAGTGCTTTGAACAACCTCAAAGTGATGCTGACAGTCATGTAGTAAGAGTTGCTACGAACCTCAAAATAATGCGACAGTGATGTCAGAAGAATTGCTAAAGATCTCAAAATGATGCGACAGTGATGTCAGAAAAATTGCTAATGAACTCAAAATGATGCTAACAGTAATGTAGTGATAGATGCTAATAAACTCAGTGATGCTTACAGTAATGTAGGAAGTGTTTCGAACAACCTCAAAGTGATGATGACAGTCATGTAGTAAGAGTTGCTTTGAACCTCAAAATAATGCGAAAGTGATGTCAGAAGAATTGGTCATGATCTCAAACTGATGGGACAGTGATGTCGTAAGAATTGCTAATGAACTCAACATGATGCTAAAGGTAATGTAGTAAGTGTTTCGAAAAACCTCAAAGTGATGCTGACAGTCATGTACTAAGAGTTGCTACGAACCTCAAAATGATGCGACAGTGATGGAGTAAGAATTGCTAATGAACTCAAAATGATGCTAACAGTAATGGAGTGAAACTTTCGAATAACCTCAAAGTGATGCTGACAGTCATGTCGTAAGTGTTGCTACAAACCTCAAAATAATGCGACAGTAATGTAGTAAAAGTTGCTACGAACCTCAAAATATTGCGACAGTGATGTCGGAAGAATTGCTAATGAACTCAAAATGATGCTAACAGTAATGTAGTGATAGTTGCTAATAAACTCAAAGTGATGCTGACAGTAATGTAGTAAGAGTTGCTAGGAACCTTAAAATAATGCAACAATAATGTAGTAAGAGTTGCTACGAACCTTAAAATAATGCAACAATAATTTAGTAAGAGTTGCTACGAACCTCAAAATAATGCGACAGTGATGTCAGAAGAATTGCTAAAGATCTCAAAATGATGCGACAGTGATGTCAGAAGAATTGGTAATGATCGCAAAATGATGCTAACAGTAATGGAGTGAACGTTTCGAATAACCTCAAAGTGATGCTGACAGTAATGTAGTAAGAGTTGCTACGAACCTCAAAATAATGCAACAGTAATGTAGTAAAAGTTGCTACGAACCTAAAAATATTGCGACAGTGATGTCGGAAGAATTGCGAATGAACTCAAGATGATGCGAACAGTAATGTAGTGATAGTTGCTAATCAAGTCAGTGATGCTTACAGTAATGTAGTAAGTGCATCGAACAACCTCAAAGTGATGCTGACAGTCATGTAGTAAGAGTTGCTACGAACCTCAAAATAATGCGACAGTGATGTCAGAAGAATTGCAAAAGATCTCAAAATGATGGGACAGTGATGTCGTAAGAATTGCTAATGGACTCAACATGATGCTAAAGGTAATGTAGTAAGTGTTTCGAAAAACCTCAAAGTGATGCTGACAGTCATGTACTAAGAGTTGCTACGAACCTCAAAATGATGCGACAGTGATGTCGGAAGAATTGCTAATGAACTTAAAATGATGCTAACAGTAATGTAGTGATAGTTGCTAATCAAGTCAGTGATGCTTACAGTAATGTAGTAAGTGTTTCGAATAACCTCAAAAGTGATGGTGAAAGTCATGTAGGAAGAGTTGCTACGAACCTCAAAATAATGCGACAGTGATGTCAGAAGAATTGCTAAAGATCTCAAAATCATGCGACAGTGATGTAGTAAGAATTGCTCATGAACACAAAATGATGCTAACAGTAATGGAGTGAACGTTTCGAATAACCTCAAAGTGATGCTGACAGTCTTGTAGTAAGAGTTGCTACGAACCTCAAAATAATGCGACAGTAATGTCGTAAAAGTTGCTACGAACCTCAAAATATTGCGACAGTGATGTCGGAGGAATTGCTAATGAACTCAAGATGATGCTAACAATAATGTTGTGATAGTTGCTAAGAAACTCAGTGATGCTTAAAGTAATGTAGTAAGAGTTTCGAACAACCTCAAAGTGATGCTGACAGTCATTTAGTAAGAGTTGCTAATGAACTCAATTCAATGCTACAGTGATGTCGTGAGAATTGCTCATAAACTCAAAATGATGCTAACAGTAATGTAGTGATAGTTGCTAATAAACTCAAAGTGATGCTGACAGCAATGTAGTAAGAGTTGCTACGAACCTTAAAATAATGCAACAATAATGTAGTAAGAGTTGCTATGAACCTCAAAATATTGCGACAGTGATGTCGGAAGAATTGCTAATGAACTCAAGATGATGCTAACAGTAATGGAGTGAAACTTTCGAATAACCTCAAAGTGATGCTGACAGTCATGTAGTAAAAGTTGCAACGAACCTCAAAATATTGCGACAGTGATGTCGGAAGAATTGCTAATGAACTCAAAATGATGCTAACAGTAATGTAGTGATAGTCGCTAATCAAGTCAGTGATGCTTAGAGTCATGTAGTAAGTGTTTCGAATAACCTCAAAGTGATGCTGAGAGTCATGTACTAAGAGTTGCTACGAACCTCAAAATAATGCGACAGTAATGTAGTAAAAGTCGCTACGAACCTCAAAATATTGCGACAGTGATGTCAGAAGAATTGCTAATGAACTTAAAATGATGCTAACAGTAATGTAGTGATAGTTGCTACGAACCTCAATATAATGCGACAGTAATGTAGAAAAAGTCGCTACGAACCTAAAAAATATTGCGACAGTGATGTCGGAAGAATTGCTAATGAACTTAAAATGATGCTAACAGTAATGTAGTAAGTGTTTCGAACAACCTCAAAGTGATGGTGACAGTCATGTAGTAAGAGTTGCTACGAACCTCAAAATAATGCGACAGTGATGTCAGAAGAATTGCTAAAGATCTCAAAATGATGCGACAGTGATTTAGTATGAATTGCTAATGAACTCAAAATGATGCAAACAGTAATGGAGTGAACGTTTCGAATAACCTCAAAGTGATGCTGACAGTCATGTACAAAGAGTTGCTCCGAACCTAAAAAGAATTCGACAGTGATGTCGGAAGAATTGCTAATGATCTGAAAATGATGCGACAGTGATGTAGTAAGAATTGCTAATGAACTGAAAATGATGCTAAAAGTAATGGAGTGAAACTTTCGAATAACCTCAAAGTGATGCTGACAGTCATGTAGTAAGTGTTGCTACAGACCTCAAAATAATGCGAAAGAAATGTAGTAAAAGTTGCTACGAATCTCAAAATATTGCGACAGTGATGTCGGAAGAATTGCTAATGAACTCAAGAAGATGCTAACAGTAATGTCGTGATAGTTGCTAAGAAACTCAGTGATGCTTACAGTAATGTAGTAATAGTTTCGAACAACCTCAAAGTGATGCTGACAGTCATTTAGTAAGAGTTGCTAATGAACTCAATTCAATGCTACAGTGATGTCGTGAGAATTGCTCATGAACTCAAAATGATGCTAACAGTAATGTAGTGATAGTTGCTTCTAACCTCAAAATGATGCTAACAGTAATGTAGTGATAGTTGCTAATCAACTCAGTGATGCTGACAGCGATGTAGTAAGTGTTTCGAACAACCTCAAAGTGATGCTGACAGTAATGTAGTAAGAGTTGCTACGAACCTAAAAATAATGCGACAGTGATGTCAGAAGAATTGCTAAAGATCTCAAAATGATGCGACAGTGATGTCAGAAGAATTGGTAATGATCGCAAAATGATGCTAACAGTAATGCAGTGAACGTTTCGAATAACCTCAAAGTGATGCCGACAGTAATGTAGTAAGAGTTGCTACGAACCTTAAAATAATGCAGCAATAATGTCGTAAGAGTTGCCACGAAACTCAATATAATGCGACAGTAATGTCGGAAGAATTGCTAATGAACTTAAAATGATGCTAACAGTAATGTAGTAAGTGTTTCGAACAACCTCAAAGTGATGGTGACAGTCATGTAGTAAGAGTTGCTACGAACCTCAAAATAATGCGACAGTGATGTCAGAGGAATTGCTAAAGATCTCAAAATGATGCGACAGTGATTTAGTAAGAATTGCTAATGAACTCAAAATGATGCAAACAGTAATGGAGTGAACGTTTCGAATAACCTCAAAGTGATGCTGACAGTCATGTAGTAAGAGTTGCTGCGAACCTAAAAAGAATTCGACAGTGATGTCAGAAGAATTGGTCATGATCTCAAACTGATGGGACAGTGATGTAGTAAGAATTGCTAATGAACTGAAAATGATGCTAACAGTAATGGTGTGAAACTTTCGAATAACCTCAAAGTGATGCTGACAGTCATGTAGTAAGTGTTGCTACAAACCTCAAAATAATGCGAAAGAAATGTCGTAAAAGTTGCTACGAACCTCAAAATATTGCGACAGTGACGTCGGAAGAATTGCTAATGAACTCAAGAAGATGCTAACAGTAATGTCGTGATAGTTGCTAAGAAACTCAGTGATGCTTACAGTAATGTAGTAAGAGTTTCGAACAACCTCAAAGTGATGCTGACAGTCATTTAGTAAGAGTTGCTACTAACCTCAAAATAATGCGACAGTGATGTCAGAAGAATTGCTAAAGATCTCAAAATGATGCGACAGTGATGTCAGAAAAATTGCTAATGAACTCAATTCAATGCTACAGTGATGTCGTGAGAATTGCTCATAAACTCAAAATGATGCTAACAGTAATGTAGTGATAGTTGCTAATAAACTCAAAATGATGCTAACAGTAATGTAGTGATAGTTGCTAATCAAGTCAGTGATACTTACAGTAATGTAGTAAGTGCTTTGAACAACCTCAAAGTGATGCTGACAGTCATGTAGTAAGAGTTGCTACGAACCTCAAAATAATGCGACAGTGATGTCAGAAGAATTGCTAAAGATCTCAAAATGATGCGACAGTGATGTCAGAAAAATTGCTAATGAACTCAAAATGATGCTAACAGTAATGTAGTGATAGATGCTAATAAACTCAGTGATGCTTACAGTAATGTAGGAAGTGTTTCGAACAACCTCAAAGTGATGATGACAGTCATGTAGTAAGAGTTGCTTTGAACCTCAAAATAATGCGAAAGTGATGTCAGAAGAATTGGTCATGATCTCAAACTGATGGGACAGTGATGTCGTAAGAATTGCTAATGAACTCAACATGATGCTAAAGGTAATGTAGTAAGTGTTTCGAAAAACCTCAAAGTGATGCTGACAGTCATGTACTAAGAGTTGCTACGAACCTCAAAATGATGCGACAGTGATGGAGTAAGAATTGCTAATGAACTCAAAATGATGCTAACAGTAATGGAGTGAAACTTTCGAATAACCTCAAAGTGATGCTGACAGTCATGTCGTAAGTGTTGCTACAAACCTCAAAATAATGCGACAGTAATGTAGTAAAAGTTGCTACGAACCTCAAAATATTGCGACAGTGATGTCGGAAGAATTGCTAATGAACTCAAAATGATGCTAACAGTAATGTAGTGATAGTTGCTAATAAACTCAAAGTGATGCTGACAGTAATGTAGTAAGAGTTGCTAGGAACCTTAAAATAATGCAACAATAATGTAGTAAGAGTTGCTACGACCCTTAAAATAATGCAACAATAATTTAGTAAGAGTTGCTACGAACCTCAAAATAATGCGACAGTGATGTCAGAAGAATTGCTAAAGATCTCAAAATGATGCGACAGTGATGTCAGAAGAATTGGTAATGATCGCAAAATGATGCTAACAGTAATGGAGTGAACGTTTCGAATAACCTCAAAGTGATGCTGACAGTAATGTAGTAAGAGTTGCTACGAACCTCAAAATAATGCAACAGTAATGTAGTAAAAGTTGCTACGAACCTAAAAATATTGCGACAGTGATGTCGGAAGAATTGCGAATGAACTCAAGATGATGCGAACAGTAATGTAGTGATAGTTGCTAATCAAGTCAGTGATGCTTACAGTAATGTAGTAAGTGCATCGAACAACCTCAAAGTGATGCTGACAGTCATGTAGTAAGAGTTGCTACGAACCTCAAAATAATGCGACAGTGATGTCAGAAGAATTGCAAAAGATCTCAAAATGATGGGACAGTGATGTCGTAAGAATTGCTAATGGACTCAACATGATGCTAAAGGTAATGTAGTAAGTGTTTCGAAAAACCTCAAAGTGATGCTGACAGTCATGTACTAAGAGTTGCTACGAACCTCAAAATGATGCGACAGTGATGTCGGAAGAATTGCTAATGAACTTAAAATGATGCTAACAGTAATGTAGTGATAGTTGCTAATCAAGTCAGTGATGCTTACAGTAATGTAGTAAGTGTTTCGAATAACCTCAAAAGTGATGGTGAAAGTCATGTAGGAAGAGTTGCTACGAACCTCAAAATAATGCGACAGTGATGTCAGAAGAATTGCTAAAGATCTCAAAATCATGCGACAGTGATGTAGTAAGAATTGCTCATGAACACAAAATGATGCTAACAGTAATGGAGTGAACGTTTCGAATAACCTCAAAGTGATGCTGACAGTCTTGTAGTAAGAGTTGCTACGAACCTCAAAATAATGCGACAGTAATGTCGTAAAAGTTGCTACGAACCTCAAAATATTGCGACAGTGATGTCGGAGGAATTGCTAATGAACTCAAGATGATGCTAACAATAATGTTGTGATAGTTGCTAAGAAACTCAGTGATGCTTAAAAGTAATGTAGTAAGAGTTTCGAACAACCTCAAAGTGATGCTGACAGTCATTTAGTAAGAGTTGCTAATGAACTCAATTCAATGCTACAGTGATGTCGTGAGAATTGCTCATAAACTCAAAATGATGCTAACAGTAATGTAGTGATAGTTGCTAATAAACTCAAAGTGATGCTGACAGCAATGTAGTAAGAGTTGCTACGAACCTTAAAATAATGCAACAATAATGTAGTAAGAGTTGCTATGAACCTCAAAATATTGCGACAGTGATGTCGGAAGAATTGCTAATGAACTCAAGATGATGCTAACAGTAATGGAGTGAAACTTTCGAATAACCTCAAAGTGATGCTGACAGTCATGTAGTAAAAGTTGCAACGAACCTCAAAATATTGCGACAGTGATGTCGGAAGAATTGCTAATGAACTCAAAATGATGCTAACAGTAATGTAGTGATAGTCGCTAATCAAGTCAGTGATGCTTAGAGTCATGTAGTAAGTGTTTCGAATAACCTCAAAGTGATGCTGAGAGTCATGTACTAAGAGTTGCTACGAACCTCAAAATAATGCGACAGTAATGTAGTAAAAGTCGCTACGAACCTCAAAATATTGCGACAGTGATGTCAGAAGAATTGCTAATGAACTTAAAATGATGCTAACAGTAATGTAGTGATAGTTGCTACGAACCTCAATATAATGCGACAGTAATGTAGAAAAAGTCGCTACGAACCTAAAAAATATTGCGACAGTGATGTCGGAAGAATTGCTAATGAACTTAAAATGATGCTAACAGTAATGTAGTAAGTGTTTCGAACAACCTCAAAGTGATGGTGACAGTCATGTAGTAAGAGTTGCTACGAACCTCAAAATAATGCGACAGTGATGTCAGAAGAATTGCTAAAGATCTCAAAATGATGCGACAGTGATTTAGTATGAATTGCTAATGAACTCAAAATGATGCAAACAGTAATGGAGTGAACGTTTCGAATAACCTCAAAGTGATGCTGACAGTCATGTACAAAGAGTTGCTCCGAACCTAAAAAGAATTCGACAGTGATGTCGGAAGAATTGCTAATGATCTGAAAATGATGCGACAGTGATGTAGTAAGAATTGCTAATGAACTGAAAATGATGCTAAAAGTAATGGAGTGAAACTTTCGAATAACCTCAAAGTGATGCTGACAGTCATGTAGTAAGTGTTGCTACAAACCTCAAAATAATGCGAAAGAAATGTAGTAAAAGTTGCTACGAATCTCAAAATATTGCGACAGTGATGTCGGAAGAATTGCTAATGAACTCAAGAAGATGCTAACAGTAATGTCGTGATAGTTGCTAAGAAACTCAGTGATGCTTACAGTAATGTAGTAATAGTTTCGAACAACCTCAAAGTGATGCTGACAGTCATTTAGTAAGAGTTGCTAATGAACTCAATTCAATGCTACAGTGATGTCGTGAGAATTGCTCATGAACTCAAAATGATGCTAACAGTAATGTAGTGATAGTTGCTAATAAACTCAAAATGATGCTAACAGTAATGTAGTGATAGATGCTAATAAACTCAGTGATGCTTACAGTAATGTAGGAAGTGTTTCGAACAACCTCAAAGTGATGATGACAGTCATGTAGTAAGAGTTGCTTTGAACCTCAAAATAATGCGAAAATGATGTCAGAAGAATTGGTCATGATCTCAAATTATTCGGACAGTGATGTCGTAAGAATTGCTAATGAACTCAACATGATGCTAAAGGTAATGTAGTAAGTGTTACGAAAAACCTCAAAGTGATGCTGACAGTCATGTACTAAGAGTTGCTACGAACCTCAAAATGATGCGACAGTGATGGAGTAAGAATTGCTAATGAACTAAAAATGATGCTAACAGTAATGGAGTGAAACTTTCGAATAACCTCAAAGTGATGCTGACAGTCATGTCGTAAGTGTTGCTACAAACCTCAAAATAATGCTACAGTGATGTCGTGAGAATTGCTCATCAACTCAAAATGATGCTAACACTAATTTAGTGATAGTTGCTAATAAACTCAAAGTGATGCTGACAGTAATGTAGTAAGAGTTGCTACGAACCTTAAAATAATGCAACAATAATGTAGTAAGAGTTGCTACGAACCTCAATATAATGCGACAGTAATGTAGTAAAAGTCGCTACGAACCTCAAAATATTGCGACAGTGATGTAGTAAGAATTGCTCATGAACTCAAAATGATGCTAAAAGTAATGTAGTGATAGTTGCTACGAACCTCAATATAATGTGACAGTAATGTAGTAAAAGTCGCGAGGGACCTCAAAATATTGCGACAGTGATGTCGGAAGAATTGTTAATGAACTTAAAATGATGCTAACAGTAATGGAGTGATAGTTGATAATCAAGTCAGTGATGCTTACAGTAATGTAGTAAGTGTTCCGAATAACCTCAAAAGTGATGGTGAAAGTGATGGAGGAAGAGTTGCTACGAACCTCAAAATAATGCGACAGTGATGTCAGAAGAATTGCTAAAGATCTCAAAATGATGTGAAAGTGATTGAGTAAGAATTGCTCATGAACTCAAAATGATGCTAACAGTAATGGAGTGAACGTTTCGAATAAGCTCAAAGTGATGCTGACAGTCTTGTAGTAAGAGTTGCTACGAACCTCAAAATAATGCGACAGTGATGTCGGAAGAATTGCTAATGATCTCAAAATGATGCGACAGTGATGTAGTAAGAATTGCTCATGAACTCAAAATGATGCTAACAGTAATGGAGTGATAGTTGCTAATCAAGTCAGTGATGCTTACAGTAATGTAGTAAGTGTTTCGAATAACCTCAAAGTGATGCTGACAGTCATGTAGTAAGAGTTGCTACGAACCTCAATATAATGCTACAGTGATGTGGTGAGAGTTGATAGTAATTTAAAAATCACGCTAAAGTGATGTAATGAGAGTTGCTACATACCTAAGAAATGATGCTCAAGTGATGTGGTGAGAGTTGCTACTTACCTAATAAATGATGCTACAGTGATGTGGTGAGAGTTGCTAGGAACCTCAAAATGATGCTACAGTAATGTCGTGAGAGTTGCTACGATCCTCAAAATGATGCTAAAGTGATGGAATGAGAGTTGCGACAAACCTAAGAAGTGATGCTACAGTGATGTCGTGAGAGTTGCTACTTACCGAAGAAATGATGCTACAGTGATGTTGTGAGAGTTAATACGAACCTAAAAATGATGCTACAGTGATGTAATGAGAGTTGCTAGGAATCTCAAAATGATGCTCCAGTAATGTCGTGAGAGTTGCGACTATCCTCAAAATTATGCTACAGTGATAAAATGAGAGTTGCTACAAATGTCCAAATGATGCTAGAGTAATGTAATGAGAGTTGCTACAAACCTAAGAAATTATGCTACAGTGATGTAATGAGAATTGCTAGAAACCTAAGAAATGATGCTACAGTGATGTGGTGAGAGTTGACAGTAATTTCAAAATCACGCTGAAGTGATGTAATGAGAGTCGCTACTTACCTAAGAAATGATGCTACAGTGATGTGGTGAGAGTTGCTACGAATCTCAAAATGATGCTACAGTGATGTGGTGAGAGTTGACAGTAATTTCAAAATCACGCTAAAGTGATGTCGTGAGAGTTGCTACGATCCTCAACATGATGCTAAAGTGATGTAATGAGAGTTGCGAATAACCTAAGAAGTGATGCTACAGTGATGTGGTGAGAGTTGATCATAATTTCAAAATGATGCTACAGTGATGTCCTGAGAGTTGTGACTATCCTCAAAATGATACGACAGTGATGTAGTGAGAGTTGCTACGATCCTCAAAATGATGCGACAGTGATGTGGTGAGAGCTGCTACGATCCTCAAAATGAGGTGGCAGTTATGTTGTGAGAGTTGCTTAAAACCTCAAAATAATGCTACAGTCATGTCGTGAGAGTTGCGACTATCCTCAAAATGATGCGACAGTGATGTAGTGAGAGTTGCCACGCTCCTCAAAATGATGTTAAGTGATGTAATGACAGTTGCGACTATCCTCAAAATGATGCGACAGTGATGTAGTGAGAGTTGCTACGCTCCTCAAAATGATGTTGAGTGATGTAATGAGAGTTGCGACAAACCTAAGAAGTGATGCTACAGTGATGTGGTGAGAGTTGATACTAATTTCAAAATAATGCTAAAGTGGTGTAGTGAGAGTTGCTAGGAACCGCAAAATGATGCTACAGTGATGTAATGAGAGTTGCTACTTACCTAAGAAATGATGCTACAGTGATGTGGTGAGAGTTGCTACGAACCTCAAAATGATGGTACAGTGATGTAATGACAGTTGCTAGGAATCTCAAAATGATGCTCCAGTAATGTCGTGAGAGTTGCGACTATCCTCAAAATGATGCGACAGTGATGTAATGAGAGTTGCTACAAATGTCCAAATGATGCTTAAGTGATGTAATGAGAGTTGCGACAAACCTAGGAAATGATGCTACAGTGATATAATGAGAGTTGCTACAAATGACCAAATGATGCTAGAGTGATGTAATGAGAGTTGCTACAAACCTAAGAAATTATGCAACAGACATGTGCTGAGAGTTGATAGTAATTTCAAAATCATGCTAAAGTGATGTAATGAGAGTTGCTACTTACCTGAGAAATCATGCGACAGTGATGTGCTGAGAGTTGCTACGAACCTCAAAATGATGCTACAGTGATGTAATGAGAGTTGCTACTTACCTAAGAAATGATGCTACAGTGATGTGGTGAGAGTTGCTACGAACCTCAAAATGATGCTACAGTGATGTAATGAGAGTTCCTACGTATCTCAAAATGATGCTGAAGTAATGTCGCGAGAGTTGCGACTATCCTCAAAATGATGCGACAGTGATGTGGTGAGAGTTGCTACTAACCTAAGAAATGATGCGACAGTGATGTAGTGAGAGTTGCTACTAACCTAAGAAATGATGCGACAGTGATGTAGTGAGATTTGCGACTAATCTCAAAATGATGGTACAGTGATGTAGTGAGAGTTGCTACGATGCTCAAAATGATGCTTACAGTAATGTTGTGAGAGTTGCTACTAACCTAAGAAATTATACTGACAGTGTTGTGGTGAGAGTTGACAGTAATTTCAAAATCATGCTAAAGTGATGTCATGAGAGTTGCTTCTAACCGAAGAAATGATGCTACAGTGATGTAGGCAGAGTTGGTACGATGCTCAAACTGATGCTTCAAGTAATGTAGTGAGAGTTGCTACAAACCTCAAAATGATGCTACAGTGATGTCATGGGAGATGCTACTAACCTAAGAAATGATGCTACAGTGATGTGGTGAGAGTTGCGACGAATCTCAAAATGATGCTACAGTGATGTAATGAGAGTTGCTACTTCCCTAAGAAATGATGCTACAGTGATGTAGTGAGAGTTGCTACGAACCGCAAAATGATGCTACAGTGATGTAATGAGGGTTGCTATTTACCTAAGAAATGATGCTACAGTGATGTGGTGAGAGTTGCTACTAACCTAAGAAATGATGCGACAGTGATGTAGTGAGAGTTGCTACTAACCTAAGAAATGATGCGACAGTGATGTAGTGAGATTTGCAACTAATCTCAAAATGATGGGACAGTGATGTAGTGAGGGTTGCAACGATGCTCAAAATGATGCTTACAGTTATGTTGTGAGAGTTGCTTAAAACCTCAAAATAATGCTACAGTCATGTCGTGAGAGTTGCGACTATCCTCAAAATGATGCGACAGTGATGTAGTGAGAGTTGCCACGCTCCTCAAAATGATGTTAAGTGATGTAATGAGAGTTGCGACTATCCTCAAAATGATGCGACAGTGATGTAGTGAGAGTTGCTACGCTCCTCAAAATGATGTTGAGTGATGTAATGAGAGTTGCGACAAACCTAAGAAGTGATGCTACAGTGATGTGGTGAGAGTTGATACTAATTTCAAAATAATGCTAAAGTGGTGTAGTGAGAGTTGCTACGAACCGCAAAATGATGCTACAGTGATGTAATGAGAGTTGCTACTTACCTAAGAAATGATGCTACAGTGATGTGGTGAGAGTTGCTACGAACCTCAAAATGATGGTACAGTGATGTAATGACAGTTGCTGGGAATCTCAAAATGATGCTCCAGTAATGTCGTGAGAGTTGCGACTATCCTCAAAATGATGCGACAGTGATGTAATGAGAGTTGCTACAAATGTCCAAATGATGCTTAAGTGATGTAATGAGAGTTGCTACAAACCTAGGAAATGATGCTACAGTGATATAATGAGAGTTGCTACAAATGACCAAATGATGCTAGAGTGATGTAATGAGAGTTGCTACAAACCTAAGAAATTATGCTACAGACATGTGTTGAGAGTTGATAGTAATTTCAAAATCATGCTAAAGTGATGTAATGAGAGTTGCTACTTACCTGAGAAATGATGCGACAGTGATGTGGTGAGAGTTGCTACGAACCTCAAAATGATGCTACAGTGATGTAATGAGAGTTGCTACTTACCTAAGAAATGATGCTACAGTGATGTGGTGAGAGTTGCTACGAACCTCAAAATGATGCTACAGTGATGTAATGAGAGTTCCTACGTATCTCAAAATGATGCTGAAGTAATGTCGCGAGAGTTGCGACTATCCTCAAAATGATGCGACAGTGATGTGGTGAGAGTTGCTACTAACCTAAGAAATGATGCGACAGTGATGTAGTGAGAGTTGCTACTAACCTAAGAAATGATGAGACAGTGATGTAGTGAGATTTGCGACTAATCTCAAAATGATGGTACAGTGATGTAGTGAGAGTTGCTACGATGCTCAAAATGATGCTTACAGTAATGTTGTGAGAGTTGCTTAAAACCTCAAAATAATGCTACAGTCATGTCGTGAGAGTTGCGACTATCCTCAAAATGATGCGACAGTGATGTAGTGAGAGTTGCCACGCTCCTCAAAATGATGTTAAGTGATGTAATGAGAGTTGCGACTATCCTCAAAATGATGCGACAGTGATGTAGTGAGAGTTGCTATGCTCCTCAAAATGATGTTAAGTGATGTAATGAGAGTTGCGACAAACCTAAGAAGTGATGCTATAGTGATGTCGTGAGAGTTGATACTAATTTCAAAATAATGCTAAAGTGGTGTAGTGAGACTTGCTACGAACCGCAAAATCATGCTACAGTGATGTGGTGAGAGTTGCTACGAACCTCAAAATGATGGTACAGTGATGTAAAGACAGTTGCTAGTAATCTCAAAATGATGCTCCAGTAATGTCGTGAGAGTTGCGACTATCCTCAAAATGATGCGACAGTGATGTAATGAGAGTTGCTACAAATGTCCAAATGATGCTTAAGTGATGTAATGAGAGTGGCTACAAACCTAAGAAATGATGCTACAGTGATATAATGAGAGTTGCTACAAATGACCAAATGATGCTAGAGTGATGTAATGAGAGTTGCTACAAACCTAAGAAATTATGCTACAGACATGTGCTGAGAGTTGATAGTAATTTCAAAATCATGCTAAAGTGATGTAATGAGAGTTGCTACTTACCTGAGAAATGATGCTACAGTGACGTGGTGAGAGTTGCTACGAACCTCAAAATGATGCTACAGTGATGTAATGAGAGTTCCTACGTATCTCAAAATGATGCTGCAGTAATGTCGCGAGAGATGCGACTATCCTCAAAATGATGCGACAGTGATGTCCTGAGAGTTGCTACGATCCTCAAAATGATGCGACAGTGATGTGGTGAAAGTTGCTACGATCCTCAAAATGAGGTGGCAATGATGTAGTGAGTGTTGATACAAATCTCAAAATGATGCTGACAGTGATGTAGTGAGTGTTGATACTAATCTCAAAATGATGCTACAGTGATGTAATGAGAGTTGCTACAAATCTAAGAAGTGATGCTACAGTGATGTGGTGAGAGTTGATAGTAATTTCAAAATCATGCTAAAGTGATATAATGAGAGTTGCTACTTACCTAAGAAATGATGCTACAGTGATGAATTGAGAGTTGCTACAAATGTCAAAATGATGCGACTGATGTAGTGAGAGTTGCTACGATCCTCAAAATGATGCTACATTCATGTGGTGAGAGTTGATAGTACTTTCAAAATCATGCTAAAGTGATGTAATGAAAGTTGCTACATACCTAAGAAATGATGCTACAGTGATGTGGTGAGAGTTGCTACGAACCTCAAAATGATGCTACAGTGATGTAATGAGAGTTGCTACGAATCTCAAAATGATGCTACAGTGATGTGGTGAGAGTTGACAGTCATTTCAAAATCACGCTAAAGTGATGTCGTGAGAGTTGCTACGATCCTCAACATGATGCTAAAGTGATGTAATGAGAGTTGCGAATAACCTAAGAAGTGATGCTACAGTGATGTGGTGAGAGTTGATCGTAATTTCAAAATAATGCTGAAGTGGTGTAGTGAGAGTTGCTACGAACCGCAAAATGATGCTACAGTGATGTCTTGAGAGTTGCGACTATCCTCAAAATGATGCTGAAGTGATGTAATGAGAGTTGCTACAAATGTCCAAATGATGCTGAAGTGATGTAATGAGAGTGGCTCCAAACCTAAGAAATGATGCTACAATGATGTAATGAGAGTTGCTCCAAATGACCAAATGATGCTGGAGTGATGTAATGAGAGTTGCTACAAACCTAAGAAATTATGCTACAGACATGTGCTGAGAATTGATAGTAATTTCAAAATCATGCTAAAGTGATGTAATGAGAGTTGCTACTAACCGAAGAAATGATGCTACAGTGATGTAGTGAGAGTTGCTACGAATCTCAAAATGATGGTAACAGTAATGTAGTGAGAGTTGCTTCGAACCTTTAAATAATGCAAAAATAATGTGGTCAGAGTTGCTCCGAATATCAAAATAATGCGAAAGTGATGTCGGAAGAATTGCTAATGATCTCAAAATGATGCGACACTGATGTAGTAAGAATTGCTAATGAACTCAAAATGATGCTAACAGCAAAGGAGTGAAAGTTTCGAATAACCTCAAAGTGATGCTGACAGTCATGTAGTAAGAGTTTCTATTAACCTCAATTTAATGCTACAGTGATGTGGTGAGAGTTGATAGTAATTTAAAAATCACGCTAAAGTGATGTAATGAGAGTTGCTACATACCTAAGAAATGATGCTCAAGTGATGTGGTGAGAGTTGCTACTTACCTAATAAATGATGCTACAGTGATGTGGTGAGAGTTGCTAGGAACCTCAAAATGATGCTACAGTAATGTCGTGAGAGTTGCTACGATCCTCAAAATTATGCTAAAGTGATGGAATGAGAGTTGCGACAAACCTAAGAAGTGATGCTACAGTGATGTCGTGAGAGTTGCTACTTACCGAAGAAATGATGCTACAGTGATGTGGTGAGAGTTAATACGAACCTAAAAATGATGCTACAGTGATGTAATGAGAGTTGCTAGGAATCTCAAAATGATGCTCCAGTAATGTCGTGAGAGTTGCGACTATCCTCAAAATTATGCTACAGTGATAAAATGAGAGTTGCTACAAATGTCCAAATGATGCTAGAGTGATGTAATGAGAGTTGTTACAAACCTAAGAAATTATGCTACAGTGATGTAATGAGAGTTGCTAGAAACCCAAGAAATGATGCTACAGTGATGTGGTGAGAGTTGCTACGAATCTCAAAATGATGCTACAGTGATGTGGTGAGAGTTGACAGCAATTTCAAAATCACGCTAAAGTGATGTCGTGAGAGTTGCTACGATCCTCAACATGATGCTAAAGTGATGTAATGAGAGTTGCGAATAACCTAAGAAGTGATGCTACAGTGATGTGGTGAGAGTTGATCGTAATTTCAAAATAATGCTAAAGTGGTGTAGTGAGAGTTGCTACGAACCGCAAAATGATGCTACAGTGATGTCTTGAGAGTTGCGACTATCCTCAAAATGATGCTGAAGTGATGTAATGAGAGTTGCTACAAATGTCCAAATGATGCTGAAGTGATGTAATGAGAGTGGCTCCAAACCTAAGAAATGATGCTACAATGATGTAATGAGAGTTGATCCAAATGACCAAATGATGCTAGAGTGATGTAATGAGAGTTGCTACAAACCTAAGAAATTATGCTACAGACATGTGCTGAGAATTGATAGTAATTTCAAAATCATGCTAAAGTGATGTAATGAGAGTTACTACTTACCTGAGAAATGATGCGACAGTGATGTGGTGAGAGTTGCTACAAACCTCAAAATGATGCTACAGTGATGTAATGAGAGTTGCTACTCACCTAAGAAATGATGCTACAGTGATGTGGTGAGAGTTGCTACGAACCTAAAAAGGATGCTACAGTGATGTAATGAGAGTTGCTACGAATCTCAAAATGATGCTCCAGTAATGTCGTGAGAGTTGCGACTATCCTCAAAATGATGCGACAGTGATGTCATGAGAGTTGCTACAAATGTCGAAATGATGCTAGAGTGATGTAATGAGAGTTGCTACAAACCTAAGAAATGATGCCACAGTGATGTAATGAGAGTTGCTACAAATGTCCAAATGATGCTAGAGTGATGTAATGAGAGTTGCTACAAACCAAAGAAATGATGCTACAGTGATGTGGTGAGAGTTGATCGTAATTTCAAAATCATGCTAAAGTGATGTAATGATAGTTGCCTCTGACCTAAGAAATTATGCTACAGTGACGTGGTGAGAGTTGCTATGAACCTCAAAATGATGTGACGGTGATGTGGTGAGAGCTGCTACGATCCTCAAAATGAGGTGGCAGTGATGTAGTGACAATTGATACTAATCTCAAAATGATGCTAAAATGATGTAATGAGAGTAGCTACAAACCTAAGAAGTGATGCTACAGTGATGTGGTGAGAGTTGATAGTAATTTCAAAATAATGCTAAAGCGGTGTAATGAGAGTTGCTACTTCCCTAAGAAATGATGCTACAGTGATGTCGTGAGGTTTGCTTCGAACCGCAAAATGATGCTACAGTGATGTAATGAGAGTTGCTACGAATCTCAAAATGATGCTGGAGTGATGTAATGAGATTTGCTACAAACCTAAGAAATGATGCTACAGTAATGTCGTGAGAGTTGCGACTATCCTCAAAATGATGCCACAATGATGTATTGAGAGTTGCTATGATCCTCAAAACGATGCTACAGTGATGTGGTGAGAGTTCTACGATCCTCAAAATGATGCTACAGTGATGTTATGACAGTTGCTACTAACCTAAGAAATTATACTGACAGTGTTGTGGTGAGAGTTGATAGTAATTTCAAAATAATGCTAAAGTGGTGTAGTGAGAGTTGCTACGAACCGCAAAATGATGCTACAATGATGTAGTGAGGTTTGCTACGAACCGCAAAATGATGCTAGGGTGATGTAATGAGATTTGCTACAAACCTAAGAAATGATGCTACAGTAATGTCTTGAGAGTTGCGACTATCCTCAAAATGATGCGACAATGATGTATTGAGAGTTGCTACGATCCTCAAAATGATGCTCTAGTAATGTTATGACAGTTGCTACTAACCTAAGAAATTATACTGACAGTGTTGTGGTGAGAGTTGACAGTAATTTCAAAATCATGCTAAAGTGATGTCATGAGAGTTGCTTCTAACCGAAGAAATGATGCTACAGTGATGTAGGCAGAGTTGGTATGATGCTCAAACTGATGCTTCAAGTAATGTAGTGAGAGTTGCTACAAACCTCAAAATGATGCTACAGTGATGTCATGGGAGATGCTACTAACCTAAGAAATGATGCTACAGTGATGTGGTGAGAGTTGCTACGAATCTCAAAATGATGCTACAGTGATGTAATGAGAGTTGCTACTTCCCTAAGAAATGATGCTACAGTGATGTAGTGAGAGTTGCTACGAACCGCAAAATGATGCTACAGTGATGTAATGAGGGTTGCTATTTACCTAAGAAATGATGCTACAGTGATGTGGTGAGAGTTGCTACTAACCTAAGAAATGATGCGACAGTGATGTAGTGAGATTTGCGACTAATCTCAAAATGATGGTACAGTGATGTAGTGAGGGTTGCTACGATGCTCAAAATGATGCTTACAGTAATGTTGTGAGAGTTGCTTAAAACCTAAAAATAATGCTACAGTCATGTCGTGAGAGTTGCGACTATCCTCAAAATGATGCAACAGTGATGTAGTGAGAGTTGCTACGCTCCTCAAAATGATGTTGAGTGATGTAATGAGAGTTGCGACAAACCTAAGAAGTGATGCTACAGTGATGTGGTGAGAGTTGATACTAATTTCAAAATAATGCTAAAGTGGTGTAGTGAGAGTTGCTACGAACCGCAAAATGATGCTACAGTGAGGTAATGAGAGTTGCTACTTACCTAAGAAATGATGCTACAGTGATGTGGTGAGAGTTGCTACGAACCTCAAAATGATGGTACAGTGATGTAATGACAGTTGCTAGGAATCTCAAAATGATGCTCCAGTAATGTCGTGAGAGTTGCGACTATCCTCAAAATGATGCGACAGTGATGTAATGA
Source organism: Aulostomus chinensis (assembly GCF_037954235.1). Lineage (NCBI taxonomy): Eukaryota > Metazoa > Chordata > Actinopteri > Syngnathiformes > Aulostomidae > Aulostomus > Aulostomus chinensis. The sequence goes on along the minus strand of NC_141320.1, from coordinate 12,859,815 downwards.
GAGTTGCTACAAATGTCCAAATGATGCTTAAGTGATGTAATGAGAGTGGCTACAAACCTAAGAAATGATGCTACAGTGATATCATGAGAGTTGCTACAAATGACCAAATGATGCTAGAGTGATGTAATGAGAGTTGCTACAAACCTAAGAAATTATGCTACAGACATGTGCTGAGAGTTGATAGTAATTTCAAAATCATGCTAAAGTGATGTAATGAGAGTTGCTACTTACCTGAGAAATGATGCGACAGTGATGTGGTGAGAGTTGCTACGAACCTCAAAATGATGCTACAGTGATGTAATGAGAGTTGCTACTTACCTAAGAAATGATGCTACAGTGATGTGGTGAGAGTTGCTACGAACCTCAAAATGATGCTACAGTGATGTAATGAGAGTTCCTACGTATCTCAAAATGATGCTGAAGTAATGTCGCGAGAGTTGCGACTATCCTCAAAATGATGCGACAGTGATGTGGTGAGAGTTGCTACTAACCTAAGAAATGATGCGACAGTGATGTAGTGAGAGTTGCTACTAACCTAAGAAATGATGCGACAGTGATGTAGTGAGATTTGCGACTAATCTCAAAATGATGGTACAGTGATGTAGTGAGAGTTGCTACGATGCTCAAAATGATGCTTACAGTAATGTTGTGAGAGTTGCTTAAAACCTCAAAATAATGCTACAGTCATGTCGTGAGAGTTGCGACTATCCTCAAAATGATGCGACAGTGATGTAGTGAGAGTTGCCACGCTCCTCAAAATGATGTTAAGTGATGTAATGAGAGTTGCGACAAACCTAAGAAATGATGCTACAGTGATGTGGTGAGAGTTGCTACGAACCTCAAAATGATGCAACAGTGATGTAATGAGAGTTCCTACGTATCTCAAAATGATGCTGCAGTAATGTCGCGAGAGTTGCGACTATCCTCAAAATGATGCGACAGTGATGTAGTGAGAGTTGCTACGATCCTCAAAATGATGCGACAGTGATGCGGTGAAAGTTGCAACGATCCTCAAAATGAGGTGGCAATGATGTAGTGAGAGTTGATACAAATCTCAAAATGATGCTGACAGTGATGTAGTGAGTGTTGATGCTAATCTCAAAATGATGCTAAAGTGATGTAATGAGAGTTGCTACAAATCTAAGAAGTGATGCTACAGTGATGTGGTGAGAGTTGATAGTCATTTCAAAATAATGCTAAAGCGGTGGAATGAGAGTTGCTACTTCCCTAAGATATGATGCTACAGTGATGTAGCGAGGTTTGCTACGAACCGCAAAATGATGCTACAGTGATGTAATGAGGGTTGCTATTTACCTAAGAAATGATGCTACAGTGATGTGGTGACAGTTGCTACGAACCTCAAAATGATGCCACAGTGATGTAATGAGAGTTGCTACTAACCTAAGAAATGATGCGACAGTGATGTAGTGAGATTTGCGACTAATCTCAAAATGATGGTACAGTGATGTAGTGAGGGTTGCTACGATGCTCAAAATGATGCTTACAGTAATGTTGTGAGAGTTGCTTAAAACCTAAAAATAATGCTACAGTCATGTCGTGAGAGTTGCGACTATCCTCAAAATGATGCAACAGTGATGTAGTAAGAGTTGCTACGCTCCTCAAAATGATGTTGAGTGATGTAATGAGAGTTGCGACAAACCTAAGAAGTGATGCTACAGTGATGTGGTGAGAGTTGATACTAATTTCAAAATAATGCTAAAGTGGTGTAGTGAGAGTTGCTACGAACCGCAAAATGATGCTACAGTGATGTAATGAGAGTTGCTACTTACCTAAGAAATGATGCTACAGTGATGTGGTGAGAATTGCTACGAACCTCAAAATGATGGTACAGTGATGTAATGACAGTTGCTAGGAATCTCAAAATGATGCTCCAGTAATGTCGTGAGAGTTGCGACTATCCTCAAAATGATGCTTAAGTGATGTAATGAGAGTTGCTACAAATGTCCAAATGATGCTTAAGTGATGTAATGAGAGTGGCTACAAACCTAAGAAATGATGCTACAGTGATATAATGAGAGTTGCTACAAATGACCAAATGATGCTAGAGTGATGTAATGAGAGTTGCTACAAACCTAAGAAATTATGCTACAGACATGTGCTGAGAGTTGATAGTAATTTCAAAATCATGCTAAAGTGATGTAATGAGAGTTGCTACTTACCTGAGAAATGATGCGACAGTGATGTGGTGAGAGTTGCTACGAACCTCAAAATGATGCTACAGTGATGTAATGAGAGTTGCTACTTACCTAAGAAATGATGCTACAGTGATGTGGTGAGAGTTGCTACGAACCTCAAAATGATGCTACAGTGATGTAATGAGAGTTCCTACGTATCTCAAAATGATGCTGAAGTAATGTCGCGAGAGTTGCGACTATCCTCAAAATGATGCGACAGTGATGTGGTGAGAGTTGCTACTAACCTAAGAAATGATGCGACAGTGATGTAGTGAGAGTTGCTACTAACCTAAGAAATGATGCGACAGTGATGTAGTGAGATTTGCGACTAATCTCAAAATGATGGTACAGTGATGTAGTGAGAGTTGCTACGATGCTCAAAATGATGCTTACAGTAATGTTGTGAGAGTTGCTTAAAACCTCAAAATAATGCTACAGTCATGTCGTGAGAGTTGCGACTATCCTCAAAATGATGCGACAGTGATGTAGTGAGAGTTGCTACAAACCTCAAAATGATGAGGACAGTCATGTAGTGAGAGTTTCTACGCTCCTCAAAATGATGTTAAGTGATGTAATGAGAGTTGCGACAAACCTAAGAAGTGATGCTATAGTGATGTGGTGAGAGTTGATACTAATTTTAAAATAATGCTAAAGTGGTGTAGTGAGAGTTGCTACGAACCGCAAAATGATGCTACAGTGATGTGGTGAGAGTTGCTACGAACCTCAAAATGATGCTACAGTGATGTAATGAGAGTTGCTACTTACCTAAGAAATGATGCTACAGTGATGTGGTGAGAGTTGCTACGAACCTCAAAATGATGCTACAGTGATGTAATGAGAGTTCCTACGTATCTCAAAATGATGCTGAAGTAATGTCGCGAGAGTTGCGACTATCCTCAAAATGATGCGACAGTGATGTGGTGAGAGTTGCTACTAACCTAAGAAATGATGCGACAGTGATGTAGTGAGAGTTGCTACGAACCTAAGAAATGATGCGACAGTGATGTAATGACAGTTGCTAGGAATCTCAAAATGATGCTCCAGTAATGTCGTGAGAGTTGCGACTATCCTCAAAATGATGCGACAGTGATGTAGTGAGAGTTGCTACGATCCTCAAAATGATGCGACAGTGATGCGGTGAAAGTTGCTACGATCCTCAAAATGAGGTGACAATGATGTAGTGAGAGTTGATACAAATCTCAAAATGATGCTGACAGTGATGTAGTGAGTGTTGATACTAATCTCAAAATGATGCTCAAGTGATGTAATGAGAGTTGCTACAAATCTAAGAAGTGATGCTACAGTGATGTGGTGAGAGTTGATAGTCATTTCAAAATAATGCTAAAGCGGTGGAATGAGAGTTGCTATTTCCCTAAGATATGATGCTACAGTGATGTAGCGAGGTTTGCTACGAACCGCAAAATGATGCTACAGTGATGTAATGAGGGTTGCTATTTACCTAAGAAATGATGCTACAGTGATGTGGTGACAGTTGCTACGAACCGCAAAATGATGCCACAGTGATGTAATGAGAGTTGCTACTAACCTAAGAAATGATGCGACAGTTATGTAGTGAGAGTTGCTACTAACCTAAGAAATGATGCGACAGTGATGTAGTGAGATTTGCGACTAATCTCAAAATGATGGTACAGTGATGTAGTGAGGGTTGCTACGATGCTCAAAATGATTCTTACAGTAATGTTGTGAGAGTTGCTTAAAACCTAAAAATAATGCTACAGTCATGTCGTGAGAGTTGCGACTATCCTCAAAATGATGCAACAGTGATGTAGTGAGAGTTGCTACGCTCCTCAAAATGATGTTGAGTGATGTAATGAGAGTTGCGACAAACCTAAGAAGTGATGCTACAGTGATGTGGTGAGAGTTGATACTAATTTCAAAATAATGCTAAAGTGGTGTAGTGAGAGTTGCTACGAACCGCAAAATGATGCTACAGTGAGGTAATGAGAGTTGCTACTTACCTAAGAAATGATGCTACAGTGATGTGGTGAGAGTTGCTACGAACCTCAAAATGATGGTACAGTGATGTAATGACAGTTGCTAGGAATCTCAAAATGATGCTCCAGTAATGTCGTGAGAGTTGCGACTATCCTCAAAATGATGCGACAGTGATGTAATGAGAGTTGCTACAAATGTCCAAATGATGCTTAAGTGATGTAATGAGAGTGGCTACAAACCTAAGAAATGATGCCACAGTGATATCATGAGAGTTGCTACAAATGACCAAATGATGCTAGAGTGATGTAATGAGAGTTGCTACAAACCTAAGAAATTATGCTACAGACATGTGCTGAGAGTTGATAGTAATTTCAAAATCATGCTAAAGTGATGTAATGAGAGTTGCTACTTACCTGAGAAATGATGCGACAGTGATGTGGTGAGAGTTGCTACGAACCTCAAAATGATGCTACAGTGATGTAATGAGAGTTGCTACTTACCTAAGAAATGATGCTACAGTGATGTGGTGAGAGTTGCTACGAACCTCAAAATGATGCTACAGTGATGTAATGAGAGTTCCTACGTATCTCAAAATGATGCTGAAGTAATGTCGCGAGAGTTGCGACTATCCTCAAAATGATGCGACAGTGATGTGGTGAGAGTTGCTACTAACCTAAGAAATGATGCGACAGTGATGTAGTGAGAGTTGCTACTAACCTAAGAAATGATGCGACAGTGATGTAGTGAGATTTGCGACTAATCTCAAAATGATGGTACAGTGATGTAGTGAGAGTTGCTACGATGCTCAAAATGATGCTTACAGTAATGTTGTGAGAGTTGCTTAAAACCTCAAAATAATGCTACAGTCATGTCGTGAGAGTTGCGACTATCCTCAAAATGATGCGACAGTGATGTAGTGAGAGTTGCCACGCTCCTCAAAATGATGTTAAGTGATGTAATGAGAGTTGCGACAAACCTAAGAAATGATGCTACAGTGATGTGGTGAGAGTTGCTACGAACCTCAAAATGATGCAACAGTGATGTAATGAGAGTTCCTACGTATCTCAAAATGATGCTGCAGTAATGTCGCGAGAGTTGCGACTATCCTCAAAATGATGCGACAGTGATGTAGTGAGAGTTGCTACGATCCTCAAAATGATGCGACAGTGATGCGGTGAAAGTTGCAACGATCCTCAAAATGAGGTGGCAATGATGTAGTGAGAGTTGATACAAATCTCAAAATGATGCTGACAGTGATGTAGTGAGTGTTGATGCTAATCTCAAAATGATGCTAAAGTGATGTAATGAGAGTTGCTACAAATCTAAGAAGTGATGCTACAGTGATGTGGTGAGAGTTGATAGTCATTTCAAAATAATGCTAAAGCGGTGGAATGAGAGTTGCTACTTCCCTAAGATATGATGCTACAGTGATGTAGCGAGGTTTGCTACGAACCGCAAAATGATGCTACAGTGATGTAATGAGGGTTGCTATTTACCTAAGAAATGATGCTACAGTGATGTGGTGACAGTTGCTACGAACCTCAAAATGATGCCACAGTGATGTAATGAGAGTTGCTACTAACCTAAGAAATGATGCGACAGTGATGTAGTGAGATTTGCGACTAATCTCAAAATGATGGTACAGTGATGTAGTGAGGGTTGCTACGATGCTCAAAATGATGCTTACAGTAATGTTGTGAGAGTTGCTTAAAACCTAAAAATAATGCTACAGTCATGTCGTGAGAGTTGCGACTATCCTCAAAATGATGCAACAGTGATGTAGTAAGAGTTGCTACGCTCCTCAAAATGATGTTGAGTGATGTAATGAGAGTTGCGACAAACCTAAGAAGTGATGCTACAGTGATGTGGTGAGAGTTGATACTAATTTCAAAATAATGCTAAAGTGGTGTAGTGAGAGTTGCTACGAACCGCAAAATGATGCTACAGTGATGTAATGAGAGTTGCTACTTACCTAAGAAATGATGCTACAGTGATGTGGTGAGAATTGCTACGAACCTCAAAATGATGGTACAGTGATGTAATGACAGTTGCTAGGAATCTCAAAATGATGCTCCAGTAATGTCGTGAGAGTTGCGACTATCCTCAAAATGATGCTTAAGTGATGTAATGAGAGTTGCTACAAATGTCCAAATGATGCTTAAGTGATGTAATGAGAGTGGCTACAAACCTAAGAAATGATGCTACAGTGATATAATGAGAGTTGCTACAAATGACCAAATGATGCTAGAGTGATGTAATGAGAGTTGCTACAAACCTAAGAAATTATGCTACAGACATGTGCTGAGAGTTGATAGTAATTTCAAAATCATGCTAAAGTGATGTAATGAGAGTTGCTACTTACCTGAGAAATGATGCGACAGTGATGTGGTGAGAGTTGCTACGAACCTCAAAATGATGCTACAGTGATGTAATGAGAGTTGCTACTTACCTAAGAAATGATGCTACAGTGATGTGGTGAGAGTTGCTACGAACCTCAAAATGATGCTACAGTGATGTAATGAGAGTTCCTACGTATCTCAAAATGATGCTGAAGTAATGTCGCGAGAGTTGCGACTATCCTCAAAATGATGCGACAGTGATGTGGTGAGAGTTGCTACTAACCTAAGAAATGATGCGACAGTGATGTAGTGAGAGTTGCTACTAACCTAAGAAATGATGCGACAGTGATGTAGTGAGATTTGCGACTAATCTCAAAATGATGGTACAGTGATGTAGTGAGAGTTGCTACGATGCTCAAAATGATGCTTACAGTAATGTTGTGAGAGTTGCTTAAAACCTCAAAATAATGCTACAGTCATGTCGTGAGAGTTGCGACTATCCTCAAAATGATGCGACAGTGATGTAGTGAGAGTTGCTACAAACCTCAAAATGATGAGGACAGTCATGTAGTGAGAGTTTCTACGCTCCTCAAAATGATGTTAAGTGATGTAATGAGAGTTGCGACAAACCTAAGAAGTGATGCTATAGTGATGTGGTGAGAGTTGATACTAATTTTAAAATAATGCTAAAGTGGTGTAGTGAGAGTTGCTACGAACCGCAAAATGATGCTACAGTGATGTGGTGAGAGTTGCTACGAACCTCAAAATGATGGTACAGTGATGTAAAGACAGTTGCTAGGAATCTCAAAATGATGCTCCAGTAATGTCGTGAGAGTTGCGACTATCCTAAAATGATGCGACAGTGATGTAATGAGAGTTGCTACAAATGTCCAAATGATGCTTAAGTGATGTCATGAGAGTGGCTACAAACCTAAGAAATGATGCTACAGTGATATAATGAGAGTTGCTACAAATGACCAAATGATGCTAGAGTGATGTAATGAGAGTTGCTACAAACCTAAGAAATTATGCTACAGACATGTGCTGAGAGTTGATAGTAATTTCAAAATCATGCTAAAGTGATGTAATGAGAGTTGCTACTTACCTGAGAAATGATGCGACAGTGATGTGGTGAGAGTTGCTACGAACCTCAAAATGATGCTACAGTGATGTAATGAGAGTTGCTACTTACCTAAGAAATGATGCTACAGTGATGTGGTGAGAGTTGCTACGAACCTCAAAATGATGCTACAGTGATGTAATGAGAGTTCCTACGTATCTCAAAATGATGCTGAAGTAATGTCGCGAGAGTTGCGACTATCCTCAAAATGATGCGACAGTGATGTGGTGAGAGTTGCTACTAACCTAAGAAATGATGCGACAGTGATGTAGTGAGAGTTGCTACGAACCTAAGAAATGATGCGACAGTGATGTAATGACAGTTGCTAGGAATCTCAAAATGATGCTCCAGTAATGTCGTGAGAGTTGCGACTATCCTCAAAATGATGCGACAGTGATGTAGTGAGAGTTGCTACGATCCTCAAAATGATGCGACAGTGATGCGGTGAAAGTTGCTACGATCCTCAAAATGAGGTGACAATGATGTAGTGAGAGTTGATACAAATCTCAAAATGATGCTGACAGTGATGTAGTGAGTGTTGATACTAATCTCAAAATGATGCTCAAGTGATGTAATGAGAGTTGCTACAAATCTAAGAAGTGATGCTACAGTGATGTGGTGAGAGTTGATAGTCATTTCAAAATAATGCTAAAGCGGTGGAATGAGAGTTGCTATTTCCCTAAGATATGATGCTACAGTGATGTAGCGAGGTTTGCTACGAACCGCAAAATGATGCTACAGTGATGTAATGAGGGTTGCTATTTACCTAAGAAATGATGCTACAGTGATGTGGTGACAGTTGCTACGAACCGCAAAATGATGCCACAGTGATGTAATGAGAGTTGCTACTAACCTAAGAAATGATGCGACAGTTATGTAGTGAGAGTTGCTACTAACCTAAGAAATGATGCGACAGTGATGTAGTGAGATTTGCGACTAATCTCAAAATGATGGTACAGTGATGTAGTGAGAGTTGCTACGATGCTCAAAATGATGCTTACAGTAATGTTGTAAGAGTTGCTTAAAACCTCAAAATAATGCTACAGTCATGTCATGAGAGTTGCGACTATCCTCAAAATGATGCGACAGTGATGTAGTGAGAGTTGCTACGCTCCTCAAAATGATGTTAAGTGATGTAATGAGAGTTGCGACAAACCTAAGAAGTGATGCTATAGTGATGTGGTGAGAGTTGATACTAATTTCAAAATAATGTTAAAGTGGTGTAGTGAGAGTTGCTACGAACCGCAAAATGATGCTACAGTGATGTGGTGAGAGTTGCTACGAACCTCAAAATGATGGTACAGTGATGTAAAGACAGTTGCTAGGAATCTCAAAATGATGCTCCAGTAATGTCGTGAGAGTTGCGACTATCCTCAAAATGATGCGACAGTGATGTCATGAGAGTTGCTACAAATGTCCAAATGATGCTTAAGTGATGTCATGAGAGTGGCTACAAACCTAAGAAATGATGCTACAGTGATATAATGAGAGTTGCTACAAATGACCAAATGATGCTAGAGTGATGTAATGAGAGTTGCTACAAACCTAAGAAATTATGCTACAGACATGTGCTGAGAGTTGATAGTAATTTCAAAATCATGCTAAAGTGATGTAATGAGAGTTGCTACTTACCTGAGAAATGATGCGACAGTGATGTGGTGAGAGTTGCTACGAACCTCAAAATGATGCTACAGTGATGTAATGAGAGTTGCTACTTACCCAAGAAATGATGCTACAGTGATGTGGTGAGAGTTGCTACGAACCTCAAAATGATGCTACAGTGATGTAATGAGAGTTCCTATGTATCTCAAAATGATGCTGCAGTAATGTCGCGAGAGATGCGACTATCCTCAAAATGATGCGACAGTGATGTCCTGAGAGTTACTACGATCCTCAAAATGATGCGACAGTGATGTGGTGAAAGTTGCTACGATCCTCAAAATGAGGTGGCAATGATGTTGTGAGAGTTGATACAAATCTCAAAATGATGCTGACAGTGATGTAGTGAGAGTTGATACTAATCTCAAAATGATGCTAAAGTGATGTAATGAGAGTTGCTACAAATCTAAGAAGTGATGCTACAGTGATGTGGTGAGAGTTGATCGTCATTTCAAAATAATGCTAAAGCGGTGTAATGAGAGTTGCTACTGCCCTAAGAAATGATGCTACAGTGATGTAGCGAGGTTTGCTACGAACCGCAAAATGATGCTACAGTGATGTAATGAGGGTTGCTATTTACCTAAGAAATTATGCTACAGTGATGTGGTGAGAGTTGCTACGAACCTCAAAATGATGCCACAGTGATGTAATGAGAGTTGCTACTAATCTCAAAATGATGCTAGAGTGATGTAATGAGATTTGCTACTTACCTAAGAAATGATGCTACAGTGATGTGGTGAGAGTTGATAGTAATTTCAAAATCATGCTAAAGTGATATAATGAGAGTTGCTACTTACCTAAGAAATGATGCTACAGTGATGAATTGAGAGTTGCTACAAATGTCAAAATGATGCGACTGATGTAGTGAGAGTTGCTACGATCCTCAAAATGATGCTACATTCATGTGGTGAGAGTTGATAGTACTTTCAAAATCATGCAAAAGTGATGTAATGAAAGTTGCTACATACCTAAGAAATGATGCTACAGTGATGTGGTGAGAGTTGCTACTAACTGAAGAAATGATGCTACAGTGATGTGGTGAGAGTTGCTACGAACCTCAAAATGATTCAACAGTGATGTAATGAGAGTTGCTACTAACCGAAGAAATGATGCTACAGTGATGTAGTGAGAGTTGCTCCGAATCTCAAAATGATGCTACAGTAATGACGTGAGAGTTGCTACTATCCTAAAAATGATGCGACAGTGATGTGATAATTACGATGAAGCTCATAATGAAATTACCGTGATGTAGTGAGAGTTGCTACTAACCTCAAAATGATGTTGAAAGTGATGTAGTGAGAGTGGCTAAAAACCTCAAAAATGATGCTATAGTGATGTCTTAAGAATTGCTACTAACCAAAGAAATGATGCGACAGTGATGTAATGAGAGCTTCTACGGTCCTCAAAATGATGCTATAGTGATGTTATGACAGTTGCTACTAACCTAAGAAATTATGCTGACAGTGTTGTGGTGATAGTTGATAGTAATTTCAAAATCATGCTAAAGTGATGTCATGAGAGTTGCTTCTAACCGAAGAAATGATGCTACAGTGATGTAATGAGAGTTGCTACGAATCTCAAAACGATGCTACAGTGATGTAGTAAGAGTTGCTACGATCCTCAAAATGATGCTACAGTGATGTAGTAAGAGTTGCTACGAATCTCAAAATGATGCTACAGTGATGTAGTGAGAATTGCTACAAACCTAAGAAATGATGCTACAGTGATGTGGTGAGAGTTGCTACGAACCTCAAAATGATGCAGGGTGACTTTGTGGAAAGTCTTGCACTCCCAACACATTCATTCTCATGAATGCAGTGACAGGTCAGAGCCAAGGGAGCCTCCATGTCCACAGATGTCCACATGGCAGCTGGACTTGCTTTTTCACTCCTGACCGTTCCTCCTGGTACTTTTTGGCCACCGTTTGTTTGATGGTCTGAAAATGACACCCAGAGTAAATCAATACATTGAAATTCAAGATGAAATAAACTGGAGATATCAACGACTGCTTTAGATCATTTCCACACAAACCTTTCTGGTTGGCAAACATATGAGGCTCAAGGACCTGAACCAGTTCCCTGAACCCTTCCCTCTCAACAGTGCTGAGGGGCTGGCAGTCCTTCAGGATGAAATTCAGCAGAGCCTCATCCAGCATCTGCTTCCTGGAAGCTGGATGGTTAAAGATGAAGGAGAGAAGAAATGAATAGGAATTAATGATCAATGAAGCAACTGTGAGTCAGTTGGAGAGTGGCTGTATACCTGAGTTCATCCTGGTGGATCTGGGACTTCATTCTCATGCCTGGCCCCATCATGCCTCAGCACTGAAGAGGTGCTTTTGTTGAGATGAGACGCTTCTGTCCAACAAATGCCACATTCAACCTGCAGAAAAGAACATGAGTGCTCAGCTAAAAGTTCCTTTCTTCATGGTCACTGGTGTTTCTTAGTCTTAGACCACCAGGTTTCCAATGAGGTGTATCGGATACGTTGTTGTGTGCCGCTGAAATCCGTCCAATTCCAGCGTTGTTTCCTCATGAAATATGTTTGCCTTAAAGCTCATTAAAGTGTTGAACCACAATATCGTTCACCATAACTGAGTCAACTTCAAGATAACCTACTTCTACATTCCAGTCCCGGCTGCTCCTGTTCTGCTGCAGTCCAGAAAACAACAACCCGATACAATTGGCGCTCCTTCCCACAGCTCCGGCCCGGATCCGCATGGTTCCGCTGACTGACTGTGAGACGCGCTCCCCCCAGAGTTGCACAGCCCGATGGGGTCCTTACCTGGCACGGGGGCGTAAAACAGGTGCGACTGAAGAGCCTGGTTTATTCTGCGTCGAGGGAACGCGTTGCTCTGCAATTCACCGCCAAGCCGCTAGGGGGTGTGGCTTTGTCTTTGTATTGTTTACGGGGCTCTTGTCGGATTCCTCGGTTTTCTTCCGGTCACAGACAACAATTGTTGGCCATTTGTCAGTCTTTGTAGTGCCGCGAAGAGGCGTTGTAGAGGTGGTCGTACTTGAGCACCTCCTCGATAATCATTTCTTCAGCTTGGTCCATTTTTTTCTTGGAGCTTTCACCACAGAAACTTTGAAAATGGCGGTGTTGTGCTGCGACTGAACCGGAAATAACGTTCTGAGCGGACCAATCACAGTCCTCGACGTTGACGTCACCACGCGTCGACGCGATGCGTGAGCAGGATTTTTTGGAGGCGCGTTTCAGGCTACGGCGTACGGTCTGCGTCGACGGCGTAGGTACGAATACTACTCGACACAGAAGCATAAATCAGGCTTAAATCAGGCTTTATAGTCCAACAGGAAGTTAGCATGTCATGGATGAGACACGCTGATAGTCCAACAGGAAGTTAGCATGTCAGGGATGAGACACGCTCATCGTCCAACAGGAAGTTAGCATGTCAGGGATGAGACACGCTTATCGTCCAACAGGAAGTTAGCATGTCAGGGATGAGACACGCTTATCGTCCAACAGGAAGTTAGCATGTCAGGGATGAGACACGCTTGTCGTCCAACAGGAAGTTAGCATGTCAGGGATGAGACGCGCTTATTGTCCAACAGGAAGTTAGCATGTCAGGGATGAGACACCCTGATCGTCCAACAGGAAGTTAGCATGTCAGGGATGAGACACCCTGATAGTCCAACAGGAAGTTAGCATGTCAGGGATGAGACACCCTGATAGTCCAACAGGAAGTTAGCATGTCAGGGATGAGACACCCTGATAGTCCAACAGGAAGTTAGCATCTCCATGGTTCCCTTGACCAGAAGCCAGTGGGATCGTTCCATTCTGACATCTTGATTGACATTTGTCCTTCTCTTAGCTAAATAGCTGGCAATCATTTGAAAAAAACCTTGATTTACTTTTTGTATTTTGATCTTCAGCTCATTTGCATACTTTTGTTAAAATTCTCCCCTTTTTGTCTTTTTTTTCTGCTGTTTTTAGCACAAAGTCCACCTGGTGCCTAAAGACCAGTTCAGCATGGACTACGTTGAACCTTCAGTCCGCTGCATCAGCACCCATGGACGGTTCCCCCCTGACAGGTGGATTCTGGTGAGGAATATTAGTGGGACAGCACTCTTGTTAGAAGGGTTCTGATCCACCTTCCCTCCCCCTGTAGCTCCTCCTGTGTCCCCTCAGCGCTCTTGTTAGAGCGGTTCTGATCCACCTTCCCTCCCCCTGTAGCTCCTCCTGTGTCCCCTCAGCGCTCTTGTTAGAACGGTTCTGATCCACCTTCCCTCCCCCTGTAGCTCCTCCTGTGTCCCCTCAGCGCTCTTGTTAGAAGGGTTCTGATCCACCTTCCCTCCCCCTGTAGCTCCTCCTGTGTCCCCTCAGCGCTCTTGTTAGAAGGGTTCTGATACACCTTCCCTCCCCCTGTAGCTCCTCCTGTGTCCCCTCAGCGCTCTTGTTAGAAGGGTTCTGATCCACCTTCCCCCCCCCTTTAGCTCCTCCTGTGTCCCCTCAGCGCTCTTGTTAGAAGGGTTCTGATCCACCTTCCCTCCCCCTGTAGCTCCTCCTGTGTCCCCTCAGCGCTCTTGTTAGAAGGGTTCTGATCCACCTTCCCTCCCCCTGTAGCCCCTCCTGTGTCCCCTCAGTGCTCTTGTTAGAACGGTTCTGATCCACCTTCCCTCCCCCTGTAGCTCCTCCTGTGTCCCCTCAGCGCTCTTGTTAGAAGGGTTCTGATCCACCTTCCCTCCCCCTGTAGCTCGTCCTTTGTTCCCTCAGCGCTCTTGTTAGAACGGTTCTGATCCACCTTCCCTCCCCCTGTAGCTCCTCCTGTGTCCCCTCAGCGCTCTTGTTAGAACGGTTCTGATCCACCTTCCCTCCCCCTGTAGCTCCTCCTGTGTCCTCTCAGCGCTCTTGTTAGAAGGGTTCTGATCCACCTTCCCTCCCCCTGTAGCTCCTCCTGTGTCCCCTCAGCGCTCTTGTTAGAACGGTTCTGATCCACCTTCCCTCCCCCTGTAGCTCCTCCTGTGTCCCCTCAGCGCTCTTGTTAGAACGGTTCTGATCCATCTTCCCTCCCCCTGTAGCTCCTCCTGTGTCCCCTCAGCGCTCTTGTTAGAACGGTTCTGATCCACCTTCCCTCCCCCTGTAGCTCCTCCTGTGTCCCCTCACGTTTCCAAACTCCCTCCCACTGGCTGGTGCTGAAGGAGGGCCAGAGCTCCTCCTACAGGAGCCCATCCTGGCCTCCCCCGCTGCAGCTCCTCCACTGCCCTCCCACCAGAGAGATGAGCCCCCTGGTTCAGAGGTGACAGACCACCTCTGGGAGCAGACAACAGAGACCACATCAGGCTGGACTCCGTGCAGGTACGGAGGCTGACGGCTGCTGAGTGAGTGAGTTTACGACGCTCCCACCACTGCTGCTGGATTGATTTAACACATCTGGAATATTTAGATTTATTCTGGGTCAACATCTGCATCTGTTGAAGTCCTCAGTTCCCATGCAGGTGGTGTTGTTCCAGATAAAAGGTCTCAATAACAGCATCACTCCAGGTGAAACCATTCCAAAGAAGGCTAAGTGGAGCTGGCATATCAGCACCCAATAGAAGCCTGCTGCTGCTGCCAAGCTCTCCATGTCATCATGGAAAAGTTGATTGTTCAACTCAATGTTTTTCCCATTGGGAGGAGATTTGTTGTTCCACCATGAAGTCTTTTCTGGTGATGAGTTTGTGTGTTGTAGTAGCATGAAGATATCTTGTTATCATGATCAACTCATCTGGCCTGGTGGAAGAACGCTGCTGTGTTTGGATTCAGACGAGTCAAATCTGAACCAGGGACTTGTAGTTTTATCCTCGGTCTCTGGACTCATAAAATGGAGACCGGCCCAGTTTGACACTTTTGAACTCCTCCATGATGTTCAAATCTCATGACTGAGATTCGTGATTGGAAACATCGGCGGTTCAGGAAAGAAAACATGTACCATTGAACATCGCTCTCATCCTTCTACTCAGAACGCTGCGGTGGACTCCACCGTGTCCAGGCTTTGGGCAGATACGTCTTCATCCTCCACCACCACCAGCCGCTCCACCCCACCCACCCTGTGCAGGTCTACATTACCAGGGTCGGATCTGGCAGGGTGGAGGATCTTTGATTCATCTTAGCTTTCCTGCTCCGGCTGTTTGAGAAACATTAAAATGGAGATGGTTGTTTGTGTCTTTCAGGCCACGCCAACGCCTCCTTCTGTCCCCACGCTTACGGCTGCCGAAAGGTGCCGGTGTCTGAAAACCAGATCATTCTGGATGTGCCGGACCACCAGGTCCTCCTCACCTGCAGGTTCCTGCAGGCAGAGCCCTGTGGTGGTAGGTTTCCTGCTCCTCTGCTGGACTGATACCCTCTCCCTTTCCCCACACGTATCTGCTGTTTGTACTCTGTGCCTCCTTCTCCTCTGTCAGGCCTGGACTTCTTCCTTCTGTCTCTGCAGGATCACGTCCTGGTGGTGCCTGAGAGCAGCTCCAGCTCCAGCTCCCTGAACCAAGAACCACTGGAGAAATCTGACCACTTCATCAGCAACTGTGGCCTCAACAGCTTTCATGTCAAGTCGGTGTCTCTCAGCCTGAGTTGGTCCATGTTCTGTATCCCTGAATGTTCTAGAGGAACTAAACTGGGCCTGACTGGGACGCTTCTGTCTGCTCAGATTTGGGTTGTGAATGCATTCAGATGTCATTTACAAGCATTGGAACTGAAGACCTGAGCCTCAAGAATATTTAGTTCTTGATTTACTTTCTCTTGCAGGGTTTCACTTTGTGCAAATTTTCTTTTGAAGATCTTTGTTTTTTGTTGTCCTTCCATTTAGCAAGTTTGGCTAAGAACCTTTTCCCCACTAAACTAATTTTCCTAAAATGTCTCGCTAACGTTTCCTTTTTCTCTGTCGTCCCTCCTGTCCTTGGTCTCCATTCTGTCTCAGCTCAGCTGTGTCTCTTGGGCTCTCTTCACCAACGGCGCCCTGCCTTGTGCCTGCCATGAGGTTGGAGCTGAGAGTGAAACCTGCGAGTCATTTGGTGGTCGGTGCCGCTGCAGGCCCCACGTGATTGGCCGAGACTTCTCCATGTGGGCCGCGGGCTGCTGGGGATTCCCCACTGCAGACGTGAGTGTCAGATTGGATGAATGATGAGTAATAAGGGCTTTTAATGATGAGTGAGAGGACGGACCAAACCAACCTGTCCAACCATCAGAGGACAGTTTGTTGTTCTCGTTTCAACTCTTACTACATTTCTGTCAGCATCATTTTGAGTTCATCAGCAACTATCACTACATTACTGTTAGCATCATTTTGGGATCATGAGCAATTCTTACTACATCACTGTCAGCATCAGTTTGAGTTTATTATCAATTCTTACTACATCACTGTCAGCATCATTTTTGAATTCATTAACAATTCTTCCTACATAACTGTAGCATTATTTTGAGGTTTTTAGCAGCTCTTACTAAATTACTGTTAGCATCATTTTGAGGTTATTCGAAAATTTCACTCCATTACTGTTAGCATCATTTTGAGTTCATTAGCAATTCTTGCGCCAGCACTGTCACATCATTTTGAGATCAATAGCAATTCTTCCAACATCACTGTAGCATTATTTTGAGGTTATTAGCAACTCTTACTACATGACTCTCAGCATCATTTTTAGGTTACTCGCAACTTTCACTACATTACTGTTAGCATCATTTTGAGTTCATTAATGAGTTCATTAGCAATTCTTAAGACATCACTAGCATTATTTTGAGGTTATTAGCAATTCTTAGTACATCACTGTCGCATTATTTTGAGTTCATTCGCAGCTCTTACTACATCACTGTCCCATCATTTCAGATCATTAGCCATTCGTACTACATCACTGTCACATTATTTTGAGGTTCATAGTAACTCTTACTACATCACTAGCATTATTTTAAGGTTATTACCAGACTTACTACATTCCTGTCAGCATCATTTTGAGGTTATTAGCAGCTCTTACTAGATTACCGTCAGCATCATTTTGAGATCATTAGCAATTCTTCCGACATCACTGTTGCATTATTTTGAGGTTCGTAGCAACTCTTAGTACATGACTGTCAGCATCACTTTGAGGTTGTTCGAAACACTCACAACATTACTGTAAGCATCACTGAGATTATTAGCAATTATCACTACGTTACTTTTGGCATCATTTTGAGTTCATTAGCAATTATTCCTACATCACTGTCGCATCATTTTGAGATCATTAGCAATTCTTACGACATCACTGTAGCATTATTTTGAGGTTATTAGCAACTCTTACTACATTCCTGTCAGCACCATTTTTAGGTTACCCGCATCTCTAACCACATGACTGTCAGCATCACTTTAAGGTTATTGGAAACTTTCACTACATTACTGTTAGCATCATTCTGAGTTCATGAGCAATTCTTACGACATCACTGTCGCATCATTTTGAGGTTAGTTTCAACTCTTCTTACATTACCGTCAACATCATTTTGAGTTCATTAGCAATTCTTCAGACATCACTGTCGCATTGTTTTGAGGTTCGTAGCAGCTCTTACTACATTACTGTCAGCATCATTTTTAGGTTACTCGCAACTTTCACTACATTACTGTTAGCATCATTTCGAGTTCATTAGCAACTCTTACTACATCACTGTCACATCATTTTGAAGTTCGTAGTAACTCTTACGACATTACTGTTGCATTATTTTAAGGCTCGTAGCAACTCTTCCTACATGACTGTCAGCATCACTTTGAGTTTATTGGCAACTTTCACTACATTACTGTAAAAATCATTTTGAGTTCATTAGCAATTCTTCTGACATCACTGTCACATTTTTTTGGGATCATTAGCAATTCTTCTGACATCACTGTCGCATTGTTTTGAGGTTCGTAGCAACTCTTACTACATTGCTATTGCATTATTTTGAGGTTCGTAGCAACTCTTATTACATGACTGTCAGCATCACTTTGAGGTTATTCAAAACTTTCACTACATTACTGTTAGCATCATTTTGAGTTTATTTGCAATTCTTACTCCATCACTGTCGCATCATTTTGAGATCATTAGCAATTCTTCTGACATCACTGTTGCATTATTTTGAGGTTCGTAGCAACTCTTACTACATGACTCTCAGCATCATCTTGAGGTTATCTGAAACTTTCACTACATTACTGTTAGCATCATTTTGAGTTCATTAGCAATTCTTGCGAAATCACTGTAGCATTATTTTGATGTTATTAGCAACTCTTACTACATTACAATCAGAATCATTTTTAGGTTACTCGCAACTCCAACCACATGACTGTCAGAATCGCTTTGAGGTTATTCGAAACTTTCACTACATTACAGTTAGCATCATTTTGAGTTCATTAGCAATTCTTACTACATCACTGTCGAATCATTTTGAGATCATAAGCAATTCTTCTGACATCACTGTCGCATTATTTTTTAGGTTCATAGAAACTCTAACTACATTACTGTTGTATTATTTTGAGGTTCGTAGCAACTCTTACTACATGACTGTCAGCATCACTTTGAGGTTGTTCCTAAACACTTACTACATGACTGTCAGCATCACTTTGAGGTTGTTCAAAACACTTACTACATTACTGTAAGCATCACTGAGTTTATTAGCAACTATCACGACGTTACTGTTATCATCATTTTGAGTTCAATAGCAATTCTTACGACATCAATGTCGCATCATTTTGAGATCATTAGCAATTCTTACTACATCACTGTAGCATTGTTTTGAGGTTATTAGCAACTCTTACTACATTACAATCAGCATCATTTTTAGGTTACTCGCCACTCTAACCACATGACTGTCAGCATCACTTTGAGGTTATTCGAAACTTTCACTACATTACAGTTAGCATCATTTTGAGTTCATTAGCAATTCTTACTACATCACTGTCGAATCATTTTGAGATCATTAGCAATTCTTCTGACATCACTGTCGCATTATTTTTTAGGTTCATAGAAACTCTTACTACATTACTGTTGTATTATTTTGAGGTTCGGAGCAACTCTTACTACATGACTGTCAGCATCACTTTGAGGTTGTTCAAAACACTTACTACATGACTGTCAGCATCACTTTGAGGTTGTTCAAAACACTTACTACATTACTGTAAGCATCACTGAGTTTATTAGCAACTATCACAACGTTACTGTTATCATCATTTTGAGTTCAATAGCAATTCTTACGACATCAATGTCGCATCATTTTGAGATCATTAGCAAATCTTACTACATCACTGTAGCATTGTTTTGAGGTTATTAGCAACTCTTACTACATTACAATCAGCATCATTTTTAGGTTACTCGCCACTCTAACCACATGACTGTCAGCATCACTTTGAGGTTGTTCGAAACACTTACGACATCACTGTCGCATCATTTTGAGTTCATTTGCAAATGTTCTTACATCACTGTCACATTATTTTGAGGTTCGTAGCAACTCTTACTACATTATTGTTGCATTATTTAAAGGTTCGTAGCAACTCTTACTACATTACTGTCAGCATCACTTTGAGTTGATTAGGAACTATCACGACATTACTGTTAGCATCATTTTGAGTTTATTAGCAATTCTTACGACATCACTGTCGCATTAAATTGAGTTCATTAGCAACTCTTACTACATGACTTTCAGCATCACTTTGAGGTTGTTCGAAACTCTGACTACATTACTGTAAGCATCACTGAGTTCATTAGCAACTATCACTACATTACTGTTAACATCATCTTGAGTTCATTCGCAATTCTTACGACATCACTGTCCCATCAGTTTGAGATCATTAGCGATTCTTCTGACATCAGTGTCGCATTATTTTGAGGTTCGAAGCAACTCTTACTAATTTACTGTTGCATTTTTTAAGGTTTCGTAGCAACCCTTACTACATGACTGTCAGAATCACTTTGAGGTTGTTCGAAACACTTACTAGATTTCTATCAGCATCACTTTGAGTTTTTTAGCAACTATCACTACATTATTGTTAGCATCATTTTGAGGTTAGAAGCAACTCTTACTACATTACTGTTAGCATCATTTTGAGTTCATTAGCAATTCTTCCGACATCACTGTCGCAATATTTTGAAGTTCGTAGCAACTTTTGCTACATTAATGTCGCATTATTTTTAGGTTCGTAGCAACACTTAGTACATGACTGTCAGCATCACTTTGAGGTTATTCGAATCGTTCACTCCATTACTGCTAGCATCATTTTGAGTTCATTAGCAATTCTTACTAAATCACTGTCGCATCATTTTGAGATCTTTAGCAATTCTTCTGACATCACTGTCGCATTATTTTGAGGTTCGTAGCAACTCTTACTACATGACTGTCACCATCAATTTGAGGTTATTCGAAACACTTACTACATTACGGTAAGCCTCACTGAGTTGATTAGCAACTATCACTACATTACTGTTAGCATCAGTTTGAGTTCATTAGCAATTCTTACTACATCACTGTCGCATCATTTTGAGATCATTAGCAATTCTTCCGACATCACTGTCGCATTATTTTGAGGTTCGTAGCAACTCTTACTACATGACTGTCACCATCACTTAGAGGTTATTCGAAACACTTACTACATTACGGTAAGCCTCACTGAGTTGATTAGCAACTATCACTACATTACTGTTAGCATCACTTTGAGTTCATTAGCAATTCTTACTACATCACTGTCGCATCATTTTGAGATCATTAGCAATTCTTCCGACATCACTGTCGCATTATTTTGAGGTTCGTAGCAACTTTTACTACATTACTGTCGCATTATTATGAGGTTCGTAGCAACTCTTACTACATTACTGTTACATTATTTAAAGGTTCGTAGCAACTCTTACTACATTACTGTTAGCATCACTTTGAGTTTATTCGCAACTATCACTACATTACTTTTAGCATCATTTTGAGTTTATCAGCAATTCATAGACATCACTGTAGCATTAAATTGAGGTTAGTAGCAACTCTAACTACATGACTTTCAGCATCACTTTGAGGTTGTTCGAAACACTTACTACATTACTGTAAGCATCACTGAGTTCATTAGCAACAATCACTACATTATTGTTAGCATCATCTTGAGTTCATTAGCGATTCTTCCTACATCAATGTCGCAATATTTTGAGGTTTGTAGCAACTCTTACTACATTACTGTCAGCATCACTTTGAGGTTATTCGAAACGTTCACTCCATTACTGTTACCATCATTTTAAGATCATGACCAATTCTTCTGACATCACTGTCGCATCATTTTGAGGTTCGTAGCAACTCTTGCTACATGACTGTCAACATCACTTTGAGGTTATTCGACACACATACTACATTACTGCAAGCATCACTGAGTTGATTAGCAACTATCACTACATTACTGTTAGCATCATTTTGAGTTCATTAGCAATTCTTCCGACATCACTGTCGCAATATTTTGAGGTTCGTAGCAAGTTTTATTACATTACTGTCGCATTTTTTTGAGGTTCGTAGCAACTCTTAGTACATGACTGTCAGCATCACTTTGAGGTTTTTCGAAACGTTCACTCCATTACTGTTAGCATCATTTTGAGATCATTAGCAATTCTTCTGACATCACAGTCGCATTATTTTGAGGTTTTTAGCAACTCTTACTACATTATTGTTGCATTATTTTAAGGTTCGTTACAACTTTTACTACATTACTGTCAGCATCACTTTGAGTTTATTAGCAACTATCACGACATTACTGTTCGCATGATTTTGAGTTCATGAGCAATTCTCATGACATCACTGTAGCATTGAATTGAGTTCATTAGCAACTCTTAGTAAATGACTGTCAGCATCACTTTGAGGTTGTTCGAAACTCTTACTACATTACTGTAAGCATCACTGAGTTTCTTAGCTACTTTCACTACATTAGTGTTAGCATCATCTTGAGTTCATTAGCGATTCTTCCGACATCACTGTCGCAATATTTTGAGGTTCGTAGCAACTTTTACTACATTACTTTCACATTATTTTGATGTTTGTAGCAACACTTACTACATGACTGTCAGCATCACTTTGAGGTTATTCGAAACGTTCACTCCATTACTGTTACCATCATTTTGAGGTCATGACCAATTCTTCTGACATCACTGTCGCATCATTTTGAGATCTTTAGCAATTCTTCTTACATCACTGTCGCATTATTTTGAGGTTCGTAGCAACTCTTGCTACATGACTGTCAACATCACTTTGAGGTTATTCGAAACACTTACTACATTACTGCAAGCATCACTGAGTTGATTAGCAACTATCACTACAGTACTGTTAGCATCAATTTAAGTTCATGAGCAATTTTTCCGACATCACTGTCGCAATATTTTGAGGTTCGTAGCAACTTTTATTACATTACTGTCGCATTATTTTGAGGTTCGATGCAACTCTTAGTACAAGACTGTCAGCATCACTTTGAGGTTATTCGAAACTTTCACTCCATTACTGTTAGCATCATTTTGAGTTCATTAGCAATTCTTACTACATCACTGTCGCATCATTTTGGGATCATTAGCAATTCTTCTGACGTCACTGTCACATTATTTTAAGGTTCGTAGCAACTCTTACTACATTATTGTTGCATTATTTTAAGGTTTGTAGCAACTCTTACTACATTACTGTCAGCATCACTTTGAGTTTATTAGCAACTTTCACTACATTACTGTTCGCATCATTTTGAGTTTATGAGCAATTCTCACGACATCACTGTAGCATTGAATTGAGTTCATTAGCA
Organism: Aulostomus chinensis; assembly: GCF_037954235.1. NCBI lineage: Eukaryota > Metazoa > Chordata > Actinopteri > Syngnathiformes > Aulostomidae > Aulostomus > Aulostomus chinensis. The sequence continues at coordinate 12,836,820 of NC_141320.1, read as the reverse complement.
ACTCTTACTAAATGACTGTCAGCATCACTTTGACGTTGTTCGAAACTCTAACTACATTACTGTAAGCATCACTGAGTTTCTTAGCAACTATCACTACATTACTGTTAGCATCATCTTGAGTTCATTAGCAATTCTTCCGACATCACTGTCGCAATATTTTGAGGTTCGTAGCAACTTTTACTACATAACTGTCGCATTATTTTTAGTTTCGTAGCAACTCTTACTACATGACTGTCAGCATCACTTTGAGGTTATTGGAAACGTTCACTCCATTACTGTTAGCATCATTTTGAGATCATGACCAATTCTTCTGACATCACTGTCGCATCATTTTGAGGTTCGTAGCAACTCTTACTACATTATTGTTGCATTATTTTAAGGTTGGTAGCAACTCTTACTACATTCCTGTGAGCATCACTTTGAGTTTATTAGCAACTATCACTACATTACTGTAGCATTGAATTGAGTTCATTAGCAACTCTTACTAAATCACTGTCAGCATCACTTTGAGGTTGTTCGAAACTCTTACTACATTCCTGTAAGCATCACTGAGTTTCTTAGCAACTTTCACTACATTACTGTTTGCATCATCTTGAGTTCATTAGCGATTCTTCCGACATTACTGTCGCATTATTTTGAGGTTCATAGCAACTGTTTCTACATGACTGTCAGCATCACTTTGAGGTTGTTCGAAACACTTACTACATTACTGTAATCATCACTGATTGATTAGCAACTATCACTACATTGCTGTTAGCATCATTTTGAGTTCATTAGCAATTCTTCCGACATCACTCGAAATATTTTGAGGTTCGTAGCACCTTTTACTACATTACTGTCGCATTATTTTGAGGTTCGTAGCAACTCTTACTACATGACTGTCAGCATCACTTTGAGGTTGATCGAAACACTTACTACATTACTGTAATCATCACTGACTTGATTAGCAACTATCACTACATTACTGTTTGCATCATTTTGAGTTCATTAGCAATTCTTCCGACATCACTCGAAATATTTTTATGTTCGTCGCAACTTTTACTACATTACTGTCGCATTATTTTGAGGTTCGTTGCAACTCTTACTACATGACTGTCAGCATCACTTTGAGGTTATTCGAAAGTTTCACTCCATTACTGTTAGCATCATTTTGAGTTCATTAGCAATTCTTACTACATCACTGTCGCATCATTTTGAGATCATTAGCAATTCTTCCGACATCACTGTCGCATTATTTTGAGGTTCGTAGCAACTCTTAGTACAAGACTGTCAGCATCACTTTGAGGTTATTCGAAACGTTCACTCCATTACTGTTAGCATCATTTTGAGTTCATGAGCAATTCTTTCTTAATCACTGTCGCATCATTTTGAGATCTTTAGCAATTCTTCTGACATCACTGTCGCATTATTTTGAGGTTCGTAGCAACTCTTACTACATGACTGTCACCATCGCTTTGAGGTTATTAGCAACTATCACTACATTACTGTTAGCATCATTTTGAGTTCATGAGCAATTTTCACGACATCACTGTAGCTTTGAATTGAGTTCATTAGCAAGTCTTACTAAATGACTGTCAGCATCACTTTGAGGTTGTGCGAAACTCATACTACATTACTGTAAGCATCACAGAGTTTCTTAGCAACTTTCACCACATTACTGTTAGCATCATCTTGAGTTCATTAGCGATTCTTCCGACATCACTGTAGCAATATTTGGAGGTTCGTAGCAACTTTTACTACATTACTGTCGCATTTTTTTGAGGTTCGTAGCAACTCTTACTACATGACTGTCAGCATCACTTTGAGGTTATTCGAAACGTTCACTCCATTACTGTTACCATCATTTTGAGATCACGACCAATTCTTCTGACATCACTGTCGCATCATTTTGAGATCTTTAGCAATTCTTCTGACATCACTGTCGCATTATTTTGAGGTTCGTCGCAACTCTTACTACATGACTCTCAGCATCATCTTGAGGTTATCTGAAACTTTCACTACATTACTGTTAGCATCATTTTGAGTTCATTAGCAATTCTTGCGAAATCACTGTAGCATTATTTTGATGTTATTAGCAACTCTTACTACATTACAATCAGAATCATTTTTAGGTTACTCGCAACTCCAACCACATGACTGTCAGAATCGCTTTGAGGTTATTCGAAACTTTCACTACATTACAGTTAGCATCATTTTGAGTTCATTAGCAATTCTTACTACATCACTGTCGAATCATTTTGAGATCATTAGCAATTCTTCTGACATCACTGTCGCATTATTTTTTAGGTTCATAGAAACTCTAACTACATTACTGTTGTATTATTTTGAGGTTCGTAGCAACTCTTACTACATGACTGTCAGCATCACTTTGAGGTTGTTCCTAAACACTTACTACATGACTGTCAGCATCACTTTGAGGTTGTTCAAAACACTTACTACATTACTGTAAGCATCACTGAGTTTATTAGCAACTATCACGACGTTACTGTTATCATCATTTTGAGTTCAATAGCAATTCTTACGACATCAATGTCGCATCATTTTGAGATCATTAGCAATTCTTACTACATCACTGTAGCATTGTTTTGAGGTTATTAGCAACTCTTACTACATTACAATCAGCATCATTTTTAGGTTACTCGCCACTCTAACCACATGACTGTCAGCATCACTTTGAGGTTATTCGAAACTTTCACTACATTACAGTTAGCATCATTTTGAGTTCATTAGCAATTCTTACTACATCACTGTCGAATCATTTTGAGATCATTAGCAATTCTTCTGACATCACTGTCGCATTATTTTTTAGGTTCATAGAAACTCTTACTACATTACTGTTGTATTATTTTGAGGTTCGTAGCAACTCTTACTACATGACTGTCAGCATCACTTTGAGGTTGTTCAAAACACTTACTACATTACTGTAAGCATCACTGAGTTTATTAGCAACTATCACGACGTTACTGTTATCATCATTTTGAGTTCAATAGCAATTCTTACGACATCAATGTCGCATCATTTTGAGATCATTAGCAAATCTTACTACATCACTGTAGCATTGTTTTGAGGTTATTAGCAACTCTTACTACATTACAATCAGCATCATTTTTAGGTTACTCGCCACTCTAACCACATGACTGTCAGCATCACTTTGAGGTTGTTCGAAACACTTACGACATCACTGTCGCATCATTTTGAGTTCATTAGCAAATGTTCTTACATCACTGTCACATTATTTTGAGGTTCGTAGCAACTCTTACTACATTATTGTTGCATTATTTAAAGGTTCGTAGCAACTCTTACTACATTACTGTCAGCATCACTTTGAGTTGATTAGGAACTATCACGACATTACTGTTAGCATCATTTTGAGTTTATTAGCAATTCTTACGACATCACTGTCGCATTAAATTGAGTTCATTAGCAACTCTTACTACATGACTTTCAGCATCACTTTGAGGTTGTTCGAAACTCTGACTACATTACTGTAAGCATCACTGAGTTTCTTAGCTACTTTCACTACATTAGTGTTAGCATCATCTTGAGTTCATTAGCGATTCTTCCGACATCACTGTCGCAATATTTTGAGGTTCGTAGCAACTTTTACTACATTACTTTCACATTATTTTGATGTTTGTAGCAACACTTACTACATGACTGTCAGCATCACTTTGAGGTTATTCGAAACGTTCACTCCATTACTGTTACCATCATTTTGAGGTCATGACCAATTCTTCTGACATCACTGTCGCATCATTTTGAGATCTTTAGCAATTCTTCTTACATCACTGTCGCATTATTTTGAGGTTCGTAGCAACTCTTGCTACATGACTGTCAACATCACTTTGAGGTTATTCGAAACACTTACTACATTACTGCAAGCATCACTGAGTTGATTAGCAACTATCACTACAGTACTGTTAGCATCAATTTAAGTTCATGAGCAATTTTTCCGACATCACTGTCGCAATATTTTGAGGTTCGTAGCAACTTTTATTACATTACTGTCGCATTATTTTGAGGTTCGATGCAACTCTTAGTACAAGACTGTCAGCATCACTTTGAGGTTATTCGAAACTTTCACTCCATTACTGTTAGCATCATTTTGAGTTCATTAGCAATTCTTACTACATCACTGTCGCATCATTTTGGGATCATTAGCAATTCTTCTGACGTCACTGTCACATTATTTTAAGGTTCGTAGCAACTCTTACTACATTATTGTTGCATTATTTTAAGGTTTGTAGCAACTCTTACTACATTACTGTCAGCATCACTTTGAGTTTATTAGCAACTTTCACTACATTACTGTTCGCATCATTTTGAGTTTATGAGCAATTCTCACGACATCACTGTAGCATTGAATTGAGTTCATTAGCAACTCTTACTAAATGACTGTCAGCATCACTTTGACGTTGTTCGAAACTCTAACTACATTACTGTAAGCATCACTGAGTTTCTTAGCAACTATCACTACATTACTGTTAGCATCATCTTGAGTTCATTAGCAATTCTTCCGACATCACTGTCGCAATATTTTGAGGTTCGTAGCAACTTTTACTACATAACTGTCGCATTATTTTTAGTTTCGTAGCAACTCTTACTACATGACTGTCAGCATCACTTTGAGGTTATTGGAAACGTTCACTCCATTACTGTTAGCATCATTTTGAGATCATGACCAATTCTTCTGACATCACTGTCGCATCATTTTGAGGTTCGTAGCAACTCTTACTACATTATTGTTGCATTATTTTAAGGTTGGTAGCAACTCTTACTACATTCCTGTGAGCATCACTTTGAGTTTATTAGCAACTATCACTACATTACTGTAGCATTGAATTGAGTTCATTAGCAACTCTTACTAAATCACTGTCAGCATCACTTTGAGGTTGTTCGAAACTCTTACTACATTCCTGTAAGCATCACTGAGTTTCTTAGCAACTTTCACTACATTACTGTTTGCATCATCTTGAGTTCATTAGCGATTCTTCCGACATTACTGTCGCATTATTTTGAGGTTCATAGCAACTGTTTCTACATGACTGTCAGCATCACTTTGAGGTTGTTCGAAACACTTACTACATTACTGTAATCATCACTGATTGATTAGCAACTATCACTACATTGCTGTTAGCATCATTTTGAGTTCATTAGCAATTCTTCCGACATCACTCGAAATATTTTGAGGTTCGTAGCACCTTTTACTACATTACTGTCGCATTATTTTGAGGTTCGTAGCAACTCTTACTACATGACTGTCAGCATCACTTTGAGGTTGATCGAAACACTTACTACATTACTGTAATCATCACTGACTTGATTAGCAACTATCACTACATTACTGTTTGCATCATTTTGAGTTCATTAGCAATTCTTCCGACATCACTCGAAATATTTTTATGTTCGTCGCAACTTTTACTACATTACTGTCGCATTATTTTGAGGTTCGTTGCAACTCTTACTACATGACTGTCAGCATCACTTTGAGGTTATTCGAAAGTTTCACTCCATTACTGTTAGCATCATTTTGAGTTCATTAGCAATTCTTACTACATCACTGTCGCATCATTTTGAGATCATTAGCAATTCTTCCGACATCACTGTCGCATTATTTTGAGGTTCGTAGCAACTCTTAGTACAAGACTGTCAGCATCACTTTGAGGTTATTCGAAACGTTCACTCCATTACTGTTAGCATCATTTTGAGTTCATGAGCAATTCTTTCTTAATCACTGTCGCATCATTTTGAGATCTTTAGCAATTCTTCTGACATCACTGTCGCATTATTTTGAGGTTCGTAGCAACTCTTACTACATGACTGTCACCATCGCTTTGAGGTTATTAGCAACTATCACTACATTACTGTTAGCATCATTTTGAGTTCATGAGCAATTTTCACGACATCACTGTAGCTTTGAATTGAGTTCATTAGCAAGTCTTACTAAATGACTGTCAGCATCACTTTGAGGTTGTGCGAAACTCATACTACATTACTGTAAGCATCACAGAGTTTCTTAGCAACTTTCACCACATTACTGTTAGCATCATCTTGAGTTCATTAGCGATTCTTCCGACATCACTGTAGCAATATTTGGAGGTTCGTAGCAACTTTTACTACATTACTGTCGCATTTTTTTGAGGTTCGTAGCAACTCTTACTACATGACTGTCAGCATCACTTTGAGGTTATTCGAAACGTTCACTCCATTACTGTTACCATCATTTTGAGATCACGACCAATTCTTCTGACATCACTGTCGCATCATTTTGAGATCTTTAGCAATTCTTCTGACATCACTGTCGCATTATTTTGAGGTTCGTCGCAACTCTTACTACATGACTCTCAGCATCATCTTGAGGTTATCTGAAACTTTCACTACATTACTGTTAGCATCATTTTGAGTTCATTAGCAATTCTTGCGAAATCACTGTAGCATTATTTTGATGTTATTAGCAACTCTTACTACATTACAATCAGAATCATTTTTAGGTTACTCGCAACTCCAACCACATGACTGTCAGAATCGCTTTGAGGTTATTCGAAACTTTCACTACATTACAGTTAGCATCATTTTGAGTTCATTAGCAATTCTTACTACATCACTGTCGAATCATTTTGAGATCATTAGCAATTCTTCTGACATCACTGTCGCATTATTTTTTAGGTTCATAGAAACTCTAACTACATTACTGTTGTATTATTTTGAGGTTCGTAGCAACTCTTACTACATGACTGTCAGCATCACTTTGAGGTTGTTCCTAAACACTTACTACATGACTGTCAGCATCACTTTGAGGTTGTTCAAAACACTTACTACATTACTGTAAGCATCACTGAGTTTATTAGCAACTATCACGACGTTACTGTTATCATCATTTTGAGTTCAATAGCAATTCTTACGACATCAATGTCGCATCATTTTGAGATCATTAGCAATTCTTACTACATCACTGTAGCATTGTTTTGAGGTTATTAGCAACTCTTACTACATTACAATCAGCATCATTTTTAGGTTACTCGCCACTCTAACCACATGACTGTCAGCATCACTTTGAGGTTATTCGAAACTTTCACTACATTACAGTTAGCATCATTTTGAGTTCATTAGCAATTCTTACTACATCACTGTCGAATCATTTTGAGATCATTAGCAATTCTTCTGACATCACTGTCGCATTATTTTTTAGGTTCATAGAAACTCTTACTACATTACTGTTGTATTATTTTGAGGTTCGTAGCAACTCTTACTACATGACTGTCAGCATCACTTTGAGGTTGTTCAAAACACTTACTACATGACTGTCAGCATCACTTTGAGGTTGTTCAAAACACTTACTACATTACTGTAAGCATCACTGAGTTTATTAGCAACTATCACGACGTTACTGTTATCATCATTTTGAGTTCAATAGCAATTCTTACGACATCAATGTCGCATCATTTTGAGATCATTAGCAAATCTTACTACATCACTGTAGCATTGTTTTGAGGTTATTAGCAACTCTTACTACATTACAATCAGCATCATTTTTAGGTTACTCGCCACTCTAACCACATGACTGTCAGCATCACTTTGAGGTTGTTCGAAACACTTACGACATCACTGTCGCATCATTTTGAGTTCATTAGCAAATGTTCTTACATCACTGTCACATTATTTTGAGGTTCGTAGCAACTCTTACTACATTATTGTTGCATTATTTAAAGGTTCGTAGCAACTCTTACTACATTACTGTCAGCATCACTTTGAGTTGATTAGGAACTATCACGACATTACTGTTAGCATCATTTTGAGTTTATTAGCAATTCTTACGACATCACTGTCGCATTAAATTGAGTTCATTAGCAACTCTTACTACATGACTTTCAGCATCACTTTGAGGTTGTTCGAAACTCTGACTACAGTACTGTAAGCATCACTGAGTTCATTAGCAACTATCACTACATTACTGTTAACATCATCTTGAGTTCATTCGCAATTCTTACGACATCACTGTCCCATCAGTTTGAGATCATTAGCGATTCTTCTGACATCAGTGTCGCATTATTTTGAGGTTCGAAGCAACTCTTACTAATTTACTGTTGCATTTTTTAAGGTTTCGTAGCAACCCTTACTACATGACTGTCAGAATCACTTTGAGGTTGTTCGAAACACTTACTAGATTTCTATCAGCATCACTTTGAGTTTTTTAGCAACTATCACTACATTATTGTTAGCATCATTTTGAGGTTAGAAGCAACTCTTACTACATTACTGTTAGCATCATTTTGAGTTCATTAGCAATTCTTCCGACATCACTGTCGCAATATTTTGAAGTTCGTAGCAACTTTTGCTACATTAATGTCGCATTATTTTTAGGTTCGTAGCAACACTTAGTACATGACTGTCAGCATCACTTTGAGGTTATTCGAAACGTTCACTCCATTACTGCTAGCATCATTTTGAGTTCATTAGCAATTCTTACTAAATCACTGTCGCATCATTTTGAGATCTTTAGCAATTCTTCTGACATCACTGTCGCATTATTTTGAGGTTCGTAGCAACTCTTACTACATGACTGTCACCATCACTTTGAGGTTATTCGAAACACTTACTACATTACGGTAAGCCTCACTGAGTTGATTAGCAACTATCACTACATTACTGTTAGCATCAGTTTGAGTTCATTAGCAATTCTTACTACATCACTGTCGCATCATTTTGAGATCATTAGCAATTCTTCCGACATCACTGTCGCATTATTTTGAGGTTCGTAGCAACTCTTACTACATGACTGTCACCATCACTTTGAGGTTATTCGAAACACTTACTACATTACGGTAAGCCTCACTGAGTTGATTAGCAACTATCACTACATTACTGTTAGCATCACTTTGAGTTCATTAGCAATTCTTACTACATCACTGTCGCATCATTTTGAGATCATTAGCAATTCTTCCGACATCACTGTCGCATTATTTTGAGGTTCGTAGCAACTTTTACTACATTACTGTCGCATTATTATGAGGTTCGTAGCAACTCTTACTACATTACTGTTACATTATTTAAAGGTTCGTAGCAACTCTTACTACATTACTGTTAGCATCACTTTGAGTTTATTAGCAACTATCACTACATTACTTTTAGCATCATTTTGAGTTTATCAGCAATTCATAGACATCACTGTAGCATTAAATTGAGGTTAGTAGCAACTCTAACTACATGACTTTCAGCATCACTTTGAGGTTGTTCGAAACACTTACTACATTACTGTAAGCATCACTGAGTTCATTAGCAACAATCACTACATTATTGTTAGCATCATCTTGAGTTCATTAGCGATTCTTCCTACATCAATGTCGCAATATTTTGAGGTTTGTAGCAACTCTTACTACATTACTGTCAGCATCACTTTGAGGTTATTCGAAACGTTCACTCCATTACTGTTACCATCATTTTAAGATCATGACCAATTCTTCTGACATCACTGTCGCATCATTTTGAGGTTCGTAGCAACTCTTGCTACATGACTGTCAACATCACTTTGAGGTTATTCGACACACATACTACATTACTGCAAGCATCACTGAGTTGATTAGCAACTATCACTACATTACTGTTAGCATCATTTTGAGTTCATTAGCAATTCTTCCGACATCACTGTCGCAATATTTTGAGGTTCGTAGCAAGTTTTATTACATTACTGTCGCATTTTTTTGAGGTTCGTAGCAACTCTTAGTACATGACTGTCAGCATCACTTTGAGGTTTTTCGAAACGTTCACTCCATTACTGTTAGCATCATTTTGAGATCATTAGCAATTCTTCTGACATCACAGTCGCATTATTTTGAGGTTTTTAGCAACTCTTACTACATTATTGTTGCATTATTTTAAGGTTCGTTACAACTTTTACTACATTACTGTCAGCATCACTTTGAGTTTATTAGCAACTATCACGACATTACTGTTCGCATGATTTTGAGTTCATGAGCAATTCTCATGACATCACTGTAGCATTGAATTGAGTTCATTAGCAACTCTTAGTAAATGACTGTCAGCATCACTTTGAGGTTGTTCGAAACTCTTACTACATTACTGTAAGCATCACTGAGTTTCTTAGCTACTTTCACTACATTAGTGTTAGCATCATCTTGAGTTCATTAGCGATTCTTCCGACATCACTGTCGCAATATTTTGAGGTTCGTAGCAACTTTTACTACATTACTTTCACATTATTTTGATGTTTGTAGCAACACTTACTACATGACTGTCAGCATCACTTTGAGGTTATTCGAAACGTTCACTCCATTACTGTTACCATCATTTTGAGGTCATGACCAATTCTTCTGACATCACTGTCGCATCATTTTGAGATCTTTAGCAATTCTTCTTACATCACTGTCGCATTATTTTGAGGTTCGTAGCAACTCTTGCTACATGACTGTCAACATCACTTTGAGGTTATTCGAAACACTTACTACATTACTGCAAGCATCACTGAGTTGATTAGCAACTATCACTACAGTACTGTTAGCATCAATTTAAGTTCATGAGCAATTTTTCCGACATCACTGTCGCAATATTTTGAGGTTCGTAGCAACTTTTATTACATTACTGTCGCATTATTTTGAGGTTCGATGCAACTCTTAGTACAAGACTGTCAGCATCACTTTGAGGTTATTCGAAACTTTCACTCCATTACTGTTAGCATCATTTTGAGTTCATTAGCAATTCTTACTACATCACTGTCGCATCATTTTGGGATCATTAGCAATTCTTCTGACGTCACTGTCACATTATTTTAAGGTTCGTAGCAACTCTTACTACATTATTGTTGCATTATTTTAAGGTTTGTAGCAACTCTTACTACATTACTGTCAGCATCACTTTGAGTTTATTAGCAACTTTCACTACATTACTGTTCGCATCATTTTGAGTTTATGAGCAATTCTCACGACATCACTGTAGCATTGAATTGAGTTCATTAGCAACTCTTACTAAATGACTGTCAGCATCACTTTGACGTTGTTCGAAACTCTAACTACATTACTGTAAGCATCACTGAGTTTCTTAGCAACTATCACTACATTACTGTTAGCATCATCTTGAGTTCATTAGCAATTCTTCCGACATCACTGTCGCAATATTTTGAGGTTCGTAGCAACTTTTACTACATAACTGTCGCATTATTTTTAGTTTCGTAGCAACTCTTACTACATGACTGTCAGCATCACTTTGAGGTTATTGGAAACGTTCACTCCATTACTGTTAGCATCATTTTGAGATCATGACCAATTCTTCTGACATCACTGTCGCATCATTTTGAGGTTCGTAGCAACTCTTACTACATTATTGTTGCATTATTTTAAGGTTGGTAGCAACTCTTACTACATTCCTGTGAGCATCACTTTGAGTTTATTAGCAACTATCACTACATTACTGTAGCATTGAATTGAGTTCATTAGCAACTCTTACTAAATCACTGTCAGCATCACTTTGAGGTTGTTCGAAACTCTTACTACATTCCTGTAAGCATCACTGAGTTTCTTAGCAACTTTCACTACATTACTGTTTGCATCATCTTGAGTTCATTAGCGATTCTTCCGACATTACTGTCGCATTATTTTGAGGTTCATAGCAACTGTTTCTACATGACTGTCAGCATCACTTTGAGGTTGTTCGAAACACTTACGACATTACTGTAATCATCACTGATTGATTAGCAACTATCACTACATTGCTGTTAGCATCATTTTGAGTTCATTAGCAATTCTTCCGACATCACTCGAAATATTTTGAGGTTCGTAGCACCTTTTACTACATTACTGTCGCATTATTTTGAGGTTCGTAGCAACTCTTACTACATGACTGTCAGCATCACTTTGAGGTTATTCGAAACTTTCACTCCATTACTGTTAGCATCATTTTGAGATCATAACCAATTCTTCTGACATCACTGTCGCATCATTTTGAGGTTCGTAGCAACTCTTACTACATGACTGTCAGCATCACTTTGAGGTTGATCGAAACACTTACTACATTACTGTAATCATCACTGACTTGATTAGCAACTATCACTACATTACTGTTTGCATCATTTTGAGTTCATTAGCAATTCTTCCGACATCACTCGAAATATTTTTATGTTCGTCGCAACTTTTACTACATTACTGTCGCATTATTTTGAGGTTCGTTGCAACTCTTACTACATGACTGTCAGCATCACTTTGAGGTTATTCGAAAGTTTCACTCCATTACTGTTAGCATCATTTTGAGTTCATTAGCAATTCTTACTACATCACTGTCGCATCATTTTGAGATCATTAGCAATTCTTCCGACATCACTGTCGCATTATTTTGAGGTTCGTAGCAACTCTTAGTACAAGACTGTCAGCATCACTTTGAGGTTATTCGAAACGTTCACTCCATTACTGTTAGCATCATTTTGAGTTCATGAGCAATTCTTTCTTAATCACTGTCTCATCATTTTGAGATCTTTAGCAATTCTTCTGACATCACTGTCGCATTATTTTGAGGTTCGTAGCAACTCTTACTACATGACTGTCACCATCGCTTTGAGGTTATTAGCAACTATCACTACATTACTGTTAGCATCATTTTGAGTTCATGAGCAATTTTCACGACATCACTGTAGCTTTGAATTGAGTTCATTAGCAAGTCTTACTAAATGACTGTCAGCATCACTTTGAGGTTGTGCGAAACTCATACTACATTACTGTAAGCATCACTGAGTTTCTTAGCAACTTTCACCACATTACTGTTAGCATCATCTTGAGTTCATTAGCGATTCTTCCGACATCACTGTCGCAATATTTGGAGGTTCGTAGCAACTTTTACTACATTACTGTCGCATTTTTTTGAGGTTCGTAGCAACTCTTACTACATGACTGTCAGCATCACTTTGAGGTTATTCGAAACGTTCACTCCATTACTGTTACCATCATTTTGAGATCACGACCAATTCTTCTGACATCACTGTCGCATCATTTTGAGATCTTTAGCAATTCTTCTGACATCACTGTCGCATTATTTTGAGGTTCGTCGCAACTCTTACTACATGACTGTCAGCATCACTTTGAGGTTGTTCGAAACACTTACTACATTACTGTAATCATCACTGACTTGATTAGCAACTTTCACTACATTACTGTTAGCATCATTTTGAGTTCATTAGCAATTCTTCCGACATCACTGTCGCAATATTTTGAGGTTTGTAGCAACTTTTACTACATTACTGTCGCATTATTTTTAGGTTCGTACCAACTCTTAGTGCATGACTGTCAGCATCACTTTGAGGTTATTCGAAACTTTCACTCCATTACTGTGAGCATCATTTTGAGTTCATTAGCAATTCTTACTACATCACTGTCGCATCATTTTGAGATCATTAGCAATTCTTCCGACATCACTGTCGCATTATTTTGAGGTTCGTAGCAACTCTTACTACACGACTGTCATCATCACTTTGAGGTTATTCGCAACTTTCTCTCCAATACTGTTAGCATCATTTTGAGTTCATTAGCAATTCTTACTACATCACTGTCGCATAATTTTGAGATCATTAGCAATTCTTCCGACATCACTGTCGCATTATTTTGAGGTTCGTAGCAACTCTTACTACATTATTGTTGCATTATTTTAAGGTTCGTAGCAACTCTTACTACATTACTGTCAGCATCACTTTGAGTTTATTACCAACTATCGCTACATTACTGTTAGCATCATTTTGAGTTCAGGAGCAATTCTCAGGACATCACTCTAGCATTGAATTGAGTTCATTCGCAACTCTTACTAAATGACTGTCAGCATCACTTTGAGGTTGTTCAAAACTCTTACTACATTCCTGTAAGCATCACTGAGTTTCTTAGCACCTTTCACTACATTACTGTTAGCATCATCTTGAGTTTATTAGCGATTCTTCCGACATCACTGTTGCAATATTTTGAGGTTCGTAGCAACTTTTACTACATTACTGTCGCATTATTTTTAGGTTCGTACCAACTCTTAGTGCATGACTGTCAGCATCACTTTGAGGTTATTCGCAACTTTCACTCCATTACTGTTAGCATCATTTTGAGTTCATTAGCAATTCTTACTACATCACTGTCGCATCATTTTGAGATCATTAGCAATTCTTCCGACATCACTGTCGCATTATTTTGAGGTTCGTAGCAACTCTTAGTACAAGACTGTCAGCATCACTTTGAGGTTATTCGCAACTTTCACTCCATTACTGTTAGCATCATTTTGAGTTCATTAGCAATTCTTACTACATCACTGTCGCATCATTTTGAGATCATTAGCAATTCTTCCGACATCACTGTCGCATTATTTTGAGGTTCGTAGCAACTGTTACGACATGACTGTCGACAACACTTTGAGGTTATTCGAAACACTTACTACATCACTGTAAGCATCACTGAGTTGATTAGCAACTATCACTACATTACTGTTAGCATCATTTTGAGTTCATTAGCAATTCTTCCGACATCACTGTCGCTATATTTTGAGGTTCGTAGCAACTTTTACTACATTACTGTCGCATTATTTTGAGGTTCATAGCAACTCTTAGTACATCACTGTCAGCATCACTTTGAGGTTATTCGAAACGTTCACTCCATTACTGTTAGCATCATTTTGAGATCATTAGCAATTCTTCTGACATCACTGTCGCATCATTTTGAGATCTTTAGCAATTCTTCTGACATCACTGTCGCATTATTTTGAGGTTCGTAGCAACTCTTACTACATGACTGTCACCATCGCTTTGAGGTTATTCGAAACACTTACTACATTACTGTAAGCATCACTGAGTTGATTAGCAGCTATCACTACATTACTGTTAGCATCATTTTGAGTTCATTAGCAATTCTTCCGACATCACTGTCGCATCATTTTGAGATCATTAGCAATTCTTCTGACATCACTGTCACATCATTTTGAGGTTCGTAGCAACTCTTACTACATTATTGTTGCATTATTTTAAGGTTCGTAGCAACTCTTACTACATTACTGTCAGCATCACTTTCAGTTCATTAGCAACTATCACTACATTACTGTTAGCATCATTTTGAGTTCATGAGTAATTTTCACGACATCACTGTAGCATTGAATTGAGTTCATTAGCAAGTCTTACTAAATGACTGTCAGCATCACTTTGAGGTTGTGCGAAACTCATACTACATTACTGTAAGCATCACTGGGTTTCTTAGCAACTTTCACTACATTACTGTTAGCATCATCTTGAGTTCATTAGCGATTCTTCCGACATCACTGTCGCAATATTTTGAGGTTCGTAGCAAATTTTACTGCATTACTGTCGCATTTTTTTGAGGTTCATAGCAACTCTTACTACATGACTGTCAGCATCACTTTGAGGTTATTCGAAACGTTCACTCCATTACTGTTACCATCATTTTGAGATCACGACCAATTCTTCTGACATCACTGTCGCATCATTTTGAGATCTTTAGCAATTCTTCTGACATCACTGTCGCATTATTTTGAGGTTCGTCGCAACTCTTACTACATGACTGTCAGCATCACTTTGAGGTTGTTCGAAACACTTACTACATTACTGTAATCATCACTGACTTGATTAGCAACTTTCACTACATTACTGTTAGCATCATTTTGAGTTCATTAGCAATTCTTCCGACATCACTGTCGCATCATTTTGAGATCATTCGCAAATCTTCTGACATCACTGTCACATCATTTTGAGGTTCGTAGCAACTCTTACTACATTATTGTTGCATTATTTTAAGGTTCGTAGCAACTCTTACTACATTACTGTCAGCATCACTTTGAGTTTATTACCAACTATCGCTACATTACTGTTAGCATCATTTTGAGTTCAGGAGCAATTCTCACGACATCACTCTAGCATTGAATTGAGTTCATTAGCAACTCTTACTAAATGACTGTCACCATCGCTTTGAGGTTATTCGAAACACTTACTACATTACTGTAAGCATCACTGAGTTTCTTAGCACCTTTCACTACATTACTGTTAGCATCATCTTGAGTTCATTAGCGATTCTTCCGACATCACTGTCGCAATATTTTGAGGTTCGTAGCAACTTTTAGTACATTACTGTCGCATTTTTTTGAGGTTCGTAGCAACTCTTACTACATGACTGTCAGCATCACTTTGAGGTTATTCGAAACGTTCACTCCATTACTGTTACCATCATTTTGAGATCACGACCAATTCTTCTGACATCACTGTCGCATCATTTTGAGATCTTTAGCAATTCTTCTGACATCACTGTCGCATTATTTTGAGGTTCGTCGCAACTCTTACTACATGACTGTCAGCATCACTTTGAGGTTGTTCGAAACACTTACTACATTACTGTAATCATCACTGACTTGATTAGCAACTTTCACTACATTACTGTTAGCATCATTTTGAGTTCATTAGCAATTCTTCCGACATCACTGTCGCATCATTTTGAGATCATTAGCAAATCTTCTGACATCACTGTCACATCATTTTGAGGTTCGTAGCAACTCTTACTACATTATTGTTGCATTATTTTAAGGTTCGTAGCAACTCTTACTACATTACTGTCAGCATCACTTTGAGTTTATTACCAACTATCGCTACATTACTGTTAGCATCATTTTGAGTTCAGGAGCAATTCTCACGACATCACTCTAGCATTGAATTGAGTTCATTAGCAACTCTTACTAAATGACTGTCACCATCGCTTTGAGGTTATTCGAAACACTTACTACATTACTGTAAGCCTCACTGAGTTTCTTAGCACCTTTCACTACATTACTGTTAGCATCATCTTGAGTTCATTAGCGATTCTTCCGACATCACTGTCGCAATGTTTTGAGGTTCGTAGCAACTTTTATTACATTACTGTCGCATTATTTTGAGGTTCGTAGCAACTCTTAGTACATGACTGTCAGCATCACTTTGAGGTTATTCGAAACGTTCACTCCATTACTGTTGGCATCATTTTGAGATCATGGCCAATTCTTCTGACATCACTGTCGCATCATTTTGAGATCTTTAGCAATTCTTCTGACATCACTGTCGCATTATTTTGAGGTTAGTAGCAACTCTTGCTACATGACTGCCAACATCACTTTGAGGTTATTCGATACACTTACTACATTACTGCAAGCATCACTGAGTTGAATAGCAACTATCACTACATTACTGTTGGCATCATTTTCAGTTCATTAGCAATTCTTCCGACATCACTGTCGCAATATTTTGAGGTTCGTCGCAACTTTTACTACATTACTGTCGCATTATTTTGAGGTTGTTCGAAACACTTACTACATTACTGTAATCATCACTGACTTGATTGGCAACTTTCACTACATTACTGTTAGCATCATTTTGAGTTCATTAGCAATTCTTCCGACATCACTGTCGCATCATTTTGAGATCATTAGCAATTCTTCTGACATCACTGTCACATCATTTTGAGGTTCGTAGCAACTCTTACTACATTATTGTTGCATTATTTTAAGGTTCGTAGCAACTCTTGCTACATGACTGTCACCATCGCTTTGACGTTATTCGATACACTTACTACATTACTGCAAGCATCACTGAGTTGAATAGCAACTATCACTACATTACTCTTGGCATCATTTTGAGTTCATTAGCAATTCTTCCGACATCACTGTCGCAATATTTGGAGGTTCGTAGCAACTTTTACTACATTACTGTCGCATTATTTTGAGGTTCATAGCAACTCTTAGTACATCACTGTCAGCATCACTTTGAGGTTATTCGAAACGTTCACTCCATTACTGTGAGCATCATTTTGAGTTCATTAGCAATTCTTACTACATCACTGTCGCATCATTTTGAGATCATTAGCAATTCTTCCGACATCACTGTCGCATTATTTTTAGGTTCGTAGCAACTGTTACTACATGACCTTCAGCATCACTTTGAGGTTATTCGAAACACTTACTACATCACTGTAAGCATCACTGAGTTGATTAGCAACTATCACTACATTACTGTTAGCATCATTTTGAGTTCATTAGCAATTCTTCCGACATCACTGTCGCAATATTTTGAGGTTCGTAGCAACTTTTACTACATTACTGTTGCATTATTTTGAGGTTCGTAGCAACTCTTACTACATGACTGTCACCATCGCTTTGAGTTTATTCGAAACACTTACTACATTACTGTAAGCATCACTGAGTTGATTAGCAGCTATCACTACATTACTGTTAGCATCATTTTGAGTTCATTGGCAATTCTTACTACATCACTGTCGCATCATTTTGAGATCATTAGCAATTCTTCTGACATCACTGTCACATCATTTTGAGGTTCGTAGCAACTCTTACTACATTATTGTTGCATTATTTTAAGGTTCGTAGCAACTCTTACGACATTACTGTCAGCATCACTTTGAGTTCATTAGCAACTATCACTACATTACTGTTACCATCATTTTGAGATCACGACCAATTCTTCTGACATCACTGTCGCATCATTTTGAGATCTTTAGCAATTCTTCCGACATCACTGTCGCATTATTTTGAGGTTCGTAGCAACTCTTAGTACAAGACTGTCAGCATCACTTTGAGGTTATTCGAAACGTTCACTCCATTACTGTTAGCATCATTTTGAGATCATTACCAATTCTTCTGACATCACTGTCGCATCATTTTGAGGTTCGTAGCAACTCTTACTACATGACTGTCAGCATCACTTTGAGGTTGTTCGAAACACTTACTACATTACTGTAATCATCACTGACTTGATTAGCAACTATCACTACATTACTGTTTGCATCATTTTGAATTCATTAGCAATTCTTCCGACATCACTCGAAATATTTTTATTTTCGTTTCAACTTTTACTACATTACTGTAGCATTATTTTGAGGTTCGTTGCAACTCTTACTACATGACTGTCAGCATCACTTTGAGGTTATTCGAAACTTTCACTCCATTACTATTAGCATCATTTTGAGTTCATTGGCAATTCTTACTACATCACTGTCGCATCATTTTGAGATCATTAGCAATTCTTCTGACATCACTGTCACATCATTTTGAGGTTCGTAGCAACTCTTACTACATAATTGTTGCATTATTTTAAGGTTCGTAGCAACTCTCCCTACATTACTGTCAGCATCACTTTGAGTTTATTAGCAACTATCACTACATTACTGTTAGCATCATTTTGAGTTTATGAGCAATTCTCACGACATCACTGTAGCATTGAATTGAGATCATTAGCAAGTCTTACTAAATGACTGTCAGCATCACTTTGAGGTTGTGCGAAACTCTTACTACATTACTGAAAGCATCACTGAGTTTCTGAGCAACTTTCACTACATTACTGTTAGCATCATCTTGAGTTCATTAGCGATTCTTCCGACATCACTGTCGCAATATTTTGAGGTTCGTAGCAACTTTTAGTACATTACTGTCGCATTTTTTTGAGGTTCGTAGCAACTCTTACTACATGACTGTCAGCATCACTTTGAGGTTATTCGAAACGTTCACTCCATTACTGTTACCATCATTTTGAGATCACGACCAATTCTTCTGACATCACTGTCGCATCATTTTGAGATCTTTAGCAATTCTTCTGACATCACTGTCGCATTATTTTGAGGTTCGTCGCAACTCTTACTACATGACTGTCAGCATCACTTTGAGGTTGTTCGAAACACTTACTACATTACTGTAATCATCACTGACTTGATTAGCAACTTTCACTACATTACTGTTAGCATCATTTTGAGTTCATTAGCAATTCTTCCGACATCACTGTCGCATCATTTTGAGATCATTAGAAAATCTTCTGACATCACTGTCACATCATTTTGAGGTTCGTAGCAACTCTTACTACATTATTGTTGCATTATTTTAAGGTTCGTAGCAACTCTTACTACATTACTGTCAGCATCACTTTGAGTTTATTACCAACTATCGCTACATTACTGTTAGCATCATTTTGAGTTCAGGAGCAATTCTCACGACATCACTCTAGCATTGAATTGAGTTCATTAGCAACTCTTACTAAATGACTGTCACCATCGCTTTGAGGTTATTCGAAACACTTACTACATTACTGTAAGCATCACTGAGTTTCTTAGCACCTTTCACTACATTACTGTTAGCATCATCTTGAGTTCATTAGCGATTCTTCCGACATCACTGTCGCAATATTTTGAGGTTTGTAGCAACTTTTAGTACATTACTGTCGCATTTTTTTGAGGTTCGTAGCAACTCTTACTACATGACTGTCAGCATCACTTTGAGGTTATTCGAAACGTTCACTCCATTACTGTTACCATCATTTTGAGATCACGACCAATTCTTCTGACATCACTGTCGCATCATTTTGAGATCTTTAGCAATTCTTCTGACATCACTGTCGCATTATTTTGAGGTTCGTCGCAACTCTTACTACATGACTGTCAGCATCACTTTGAGGTTGTTCGAAACACTTACTACATTACTGTAATCATCACTGACTTGATTAGCAACTTTCACTACATTACTGTTAGCATCATTTTGAGTTCATTAGCAATTCTTCTGACATCACTGTCGCATCATTTTGAGATCATTAGCAAATCTTCTGACATCACTGTCACATCATTTTGAGGTTCGTAGCAACTCTTACTACATTATTGTTGCATTATTTTAAGGTTCGTAGCAACTCTTCCTACATTACTGTCAGCATCACTTTGAGTTTATTACCAACTATCGCTACATTACTGTTAGCATCATTTTGAGTTCAGGAGCAATTCTCACGACATCACTCTAGCATTGAATTGAGTTCATTAGCAACTCTTCCTAAATGACTGTCACCATCGCTTTGAGGTTATTCGAAACACTTACTACATTACTGTAAGCATCACTGAGTTTCTTAGCACCTTTCACTACATTACTGTTAGCATCATCTTGAGTTCATTAGCGATTCTTCCGACATCACTGTCGCAATGTTTTGAGGTTCGTAGCAACTTTTATTACATTACTGTCGCATTATTTTGAGGTTCGTAGCAACTCTTAGTACATGACTGTCAGCATCACTTTGAGGTTATTCGAAACGTTCACTCCATTACTGTTGGCATCATTTTGAGATCATGACCAATTCTTCTGACATCACTGTCGCATCATTTTGAGATCTTTAGCAATTCTTCTGACATCACTGTCGCATTATTTTGAGGTTCGTAGCAACTCTTGCTACATGACTGCCAACATCACTTTGAGGTTATTCGATACACTTACTACATTACTGCAAGCATCACTGAGTTGAATAGCAACTATCACTACATTACTGTTGGCATCATTTTAAGTTCATTAGCAATTCTTCCGACATCACTGTCGCAATATTTTGAGGTTCGTAGCAACTTTTACGACATTACTGTCGCATTATTTTGAGGTTCATAGCAACTCTTAGTACATCACTGTCAGCATCACTTTGAGGTTATTCGAAACGTTCACTCCATTACTGTTAGCATCATTTTGAGATCATTAGCAATTCTTCTGACATCACTGTCGCATCATTTTGAGATCATTAGCAATTCTTCTGACATCACTGTCACATCATTTTGAGGTTCGTAGCAACTCTTACTACATGACTGTCAGCATCACTTTGAGGTTCTTCGAAACACTTACTACATTACTGTAAGCATGACTGACTTGATTAGCAACTATCACTACATTACTGTTAGCATCATTTTGAGTTCATTAGCAATTCTTCCGACATCACTGTCGCAATATTTTGAGGTTTGTAGCAACTTTTACTACATTACTGTCGTATTATTTTTAGGTTCGTACCAACTCTTAGTGCATGACTGTCAGCATCACTTTGAGGTTATTCTAAACTTTCACTCCATTACTGTTAGCATCATTTTGAGTTCATTAGCAATTCTTACTACATCACTGTCGCATCATTTTGAGATCATTAGCAATTCTTCCGACATCACTGTCGCATTATTTTGAGGTTCGTAGCAACTCTTAGTACAAGACTGTCAGCATCACTTTGAGGTTATTCGCAACTTTCACTCCATTACTGTTAGCATCATTTTGAGTTCATTAGCAATTCTTACTACATCACTGTCGCATCATTTTGAGATCATTAGCAATTCTTCTGACATCACTGTCGCATCATTTTGAGGTTCGTAGCAACTCTTACTACATGACTGTCGGCATCACTTTGAGGTTGATCGAAACACTTACTACATTACTGTAAGCATCACTGAGTTGATTAGCAGCTATCACTACATTACTGTTAGCATCATTTTGAGTTCATTAGCAATTCTTCCGACATCACTGTCGCAATATTTTGAGGTTCGTAGCAACTTTTACTACATTACTGTCGCATTATTTTGAGGTTCGTAGCAACTCTTACTTCATGACTGTCAGCATCACTTTGAGGTTATTCGAAACGTTCACTCCATTACTGTTAGCATCATTTTGAGATCATTACCAATTCTTCTGACATCACTGTCGCATCATTTTGAGGTTCGTAGCAACTCTTACTACATGACTGTCAGCATCACTTTGAGGTTGATCGAAACACTTACTACATTACTGAAATCATCACTGACTTGATTAGCAACTATCACTACATTACTGTTTTCATCATTTTGAGTTCATTAGCAATTCTTCCGACATCACTCGAAATATTTTTATGTTCGTCGCAACTTTAGTACATTACTGTCGCATTATTTTGAGGTTCGTTGCAACTCTTACTACATGACTGTCAGCATCACTTTGAGGTTATTCGAAACTTTCACTCCATTACTGTTAGCATCATTTTGAGTTCATTAGCAATTCTTACTACATCACTGTCGCATCATTTTGAGATCATTAGCAATTCTTCTGACATCACTGTCACATCATTTTGAGGTTCGTAGCAACTCTTACTACATTATTGTTGCATTATTTTAAGGTTCGTACCAACTCTTACTACATTACTGTCAGCATCACTTTGAGTTTATTAGCAACTATCACTATATTACTGTTAGCATCATTTTGAGATCTTTAGAAATTCTTCTGACATCACTGTCGCATTATTTTGAGGTTCGTCGCAACTCTTACTACATGACTGTCAGCATCACTTTGAGGTTGTTCGAAACACTTACTACATTACTGTAATAATCACTGACTTGATTGGCAACTTTCACTACATTACTGTTAGCATCATTTTGAGTTCATTAGCAATTCTTCCGACATCACTGTCGCATCATTTTGAGATCATTTGCAATTCTTCTGACATCACTGTCACATCATTTTGAGGTTCGTAGCAACTCTTACTACATTATTGTTGCATTATTTTAAGGTTCGTAGCAACTCTTGCTACATGACTGTCAACATCACTTTGAGGTTATTCGATACACTTACTACATTACTGCAAGCATCACTGAGTTGAATAGCAACTATCACTACATTACTGTTGGCATCATTTTGAGTTCATTCGCAATTCTTCCGACATCACTGTCGCAATATTTTGAGGTTCGTAGCAACTTTTACTACATTACTGTCGCATTATTTTGAGGTTCATAGCAACTCTTAGTACATCACTGTCAGCATCACTTTGAGGTTATTCGAAACACTTACTACATCACTGTAAGCATCACTGAGTTGATTAGCAACTATCACTACATTACTGTTAGCATCATTTTGAGTTCATTAGCAATTCTTCCGACATCACTGTCGCAATATTTTGAGGTTCGTAGCAACTTTTACTACATTACTGTTGCATTATTTTGAGGTTCGTAGCAACTCTTACTACATGACTGTCACCATCGCTTTGAGTTTATTCGAAACACTTACTACATTACTGTAAGCATCACTGAGTTGATTAGCAGCTATCACTGCATTACTGTTAGCATCATTTTGAGTTCATTGGCAATTCTTACTACATCACTGTCGCATCATTTTTAGATCATTAGCAATTCTTCTGACATCACTGTCACATCATTTTGAGGTTCGTAGCAACTCTTACTACATTATTGTTGCATTATTTTAAGGTTCGTAGCAACTCTTACGACATTACTGTCAGCATCACTTTGAGTTCATTAGCAACTATCACTACATTACTGTTAGCATCATTTTGAGTTCATGAGCAATTTTCACGACATCACTGTAGCATTGAATTGAGTTCATTAGCAAGTCTTACTAAATGACTGTCAGCATCACTTTTTAGGTTGTGCGAAACTCATACTACATTACTGTAAGCATCACTGAGTTTCTTAGCAACTTTCACTACATTACTGTTAGCATCATCTTGAGTTCATTAGCGATTCTTCCGACATCACTGTCGCAATATTTTGAGGTTCGTAGCAACTTTTACTACATTACTGTCGCATTTTTTTGAGATTCGTAGCAACTCTTACTACATGACTGTCAGCATCACTTTGAGGTTATTCGAAACGTTCACTCCATTACTGTTACCATCATTTTGAGATCACGACCAATTCTTCTGACATCACTGTCGCATCATTTTGAGATCTTTAGCAATTCTTCTGACATCACTGTCGCATTATTTTGAGGTTCGTAGCAACTCTTACTACATGACTGTCAGCATCACTTTGAGGTTGTTCGAAACACTTACTACATTACTGTAATCATCACTGACTTGATTAGCAACTATCACTACATTACTGTTTGCATCATTTTGAATTCATTAGCAATTCTTCCGACATCACTCGAAATATTTTTTTTTTCGTTGCAACTTTTACTACATTACTGTCGCATTATTTTGAGGTTTCGTTGCAACTCTTACTACATGACTGTCAGCATCACTTTGAGGTTATTCGAAACTTTCACTCCATTACTATTAGCATCATTTTGAGTTCATTGGCAATTCTTACTACATCACTGTCGCATCATTTTGAGATCATTAGCAATTCTTCTGACATCACTGTCACATCATTTTGAGGTTCGTAGCAACTCTTACTACATTATTGTTGCATTATTTTAAGGTTCGTAGCAACTCTTCCTACATTACTGTCAGCATCACTTTGAGTTTATTGCCAACTATCGCTACATTACTGTTAGCATCATTTTGAGTTCAGGAGCAATTCTCACGACATGACTGTAGCATTAAATTGAGTTCATTAGCAACTCTTACTAAATGACTGTCAGCATCACTTTGAGGTTGTTCAAAACTCTTACTACATTCCTGTAAGCATCACTGAGTTTCTTAGCACCTTTCACTACATTACTGTTAGCATCATCTTGAGTTCATTCGCGATTCTTCCGACATCACTGTCGCAATATTTTGAGGTTCGTAGCAACTTTTATTACATTACTGTCGCATTATTTTGAGGTTCGTAGCAACTCTTAGTACATGACTGTCAGCATCACTTTGAGGTTATTCGAAACGTTCACTCCATTACTGTTAGCATCATTTTGAGATCATGACCAATTCTTCTGACATCACTGTCGCATCATTTTGAGATCTTTAGCAATTCTTCTGACATCACTGTCGCATTATTTTGAGGTTCGTAGCAACTCTTGCTACATGACTGCCAACATCACTTTGAGGTTATTCGATACACTTACTACATTACTGCAAGCATCACTGAGTTGAATAGCAACTATCACTACATTACTGTTGGCATCATTTTAAGTTCATTAGCAATTCTTCAGACATCACTGTCGCAATATTTTGAGGTTCGTAGCAACTTTTACTACATTACTGTCGCATTATTTTGAGGTTCATAGCAACTCTTACTACATGACTGTCAGCATCACTTCGAGGTTGTTCGAAACACTTACTACATTACTGTAATCATCACTGACTTGATTAGCAACTATCACTACATTACTGTTTGCATCATTTTGAATTCATTAGCAATTCTTCCGACATCACTCGAAATATTTTTTTTTTCGTTGCAACTTTTACTACATTACTGTCGCATTATTTTGAGGTTTCGTTGCAACTCTTACTACATGACTGTCAGCATCACTTTGAGGTTATTCGAAACTTTCACTCCATTACTATTAGCATCATTTTGAGTTCATTGGCAATTCTTACTACATCACTGTCGCATCATTTTGAGATCATTAGCAATTCTTCTGACATCACTGTCACATCATTTTGAGGTTCGTAGCAACTCTTACTACATTATTGTTGCATTATTTTAAGGTTCGTAGCAACTCTTCCTACATTACTGTCAGCATCACTTTGAGTTTATTGCCAACTATCGCTACATTACTGTTAGCATCATTTTGAGTTCAGGAGCAATTCTCACGACATGACTGTAGCATTAAATTGAGTTCATTAGCAACTCTTACTAAATGACTGTCAGCATCACTTTGAGGTTGTTCAAAACTCTTACTACATTCCTGTAAGCATCACTGAGTTTCTTAGCACCTTTCACTACATTACTGTTAGCATCATCTTGAGTTCATTCGCGATTCTTCCGACATCACTGTCGCAATATTTTGAGGTTCGTAGCAACTTTTATTACATTACTGTCGCATTATTTTGAGGTTCGTAGCAACTCTTAGTACATGACTGTCAGCATCACTTTGAGGTTATTCGAAACGTTCACTCCATTACTGTTAGCATCATTTTGAGATCATGACCAATTCTTCTGACATCACTGTCGCATCATTTTGAGATCTTTAGCAATTCTTCTGACATCACTGTCGCATTATTTTGAGGTTCGTAGCAACTCTTACTACATGACTGTCAGCATCACTTTGAGGTTCTTCGAAACACTTACTACATTACTGTAAGCATGACTGACTTGATTAGCAACTATCACTACATTACTGTTAGCATCATTTTGAGTTCATTAGCAATTCTTCCGACATCACTGTCGCAATATTTTGAGGTTTGTAGCAACTTTTACTACATTACTGTCGTATTATTTTTAGGTTCCTACCAACTCTTAGTGCATGACTCTCAGCATCACTTTGAGGTTATTTGAAACTTT
The DNA here is from genome assembly GCF_037954235.1 of Aulostomus chinensis. NCBI lineage: Eukaryota > Metazoa > Chordata > Actinopteri > Syngnathiformes > Aulostomidae > Aulostomus > Aulostomus chinensis. The sequence goes on along the minus strand of NC_141320.1, from coordinate 12,809,905 downwards.
CACTCCATTACTGTTAGCATCATTTTGAGTTCATTAGCAATTCTTACTACATCACAGTCGCATCATTTTGAGATCATTAGCAATTCTTCCGACATCACTGTCGCATTATTTTGAGGTTCGTAGCAACTCTTAGTACAAGACTGTCAGCATCACTTTGAGGATATTCGCAACTTTCACTCCATTACTGTTAGCATCATTTTGAGTTCATTAGCAATTCTTACTACACCACTGTTAGCATCATTTTGAGATCATTAGCAATTCTTCTGACATCACTGTCGCATCATTTTGAGGTTCGTAGCAACTCTTACTACATGACTGTCAGCATCACTTTGAGGTTGATCGAAACACTTACTACATTACTGTAATCATCACTGACTTGATTAGCAACTATCACTACATTACTGTTTGCATCATTTTGAGTTCATTAGCAATTCTTCCGACATCACTCGAAATATTTTTATGTTCGTCGCAACTTTTACTACATTACTGTCGCATTATTTTGAGGTTCGTTGCAACTCTTCCTACATGACTGTCAGCATCACTTTGAGGTTATTCGAAACTTTCACTCCATTACTGTTAGCATCATTTTGAGTTCATTAGCAATTCTTACTACATCACTGTCGCATCATTTTGAGATCATTAGCAATTCTTCCGACATCACTGTCGCATTATTTTGAGGTTCGTAGCAACTCTTAGAACAAGACTGTCAGCATCACTTTGAGGTTATTCGAAACGTTCACTCCATTACTGTTAGCATCATTTTGAGTTCATGAGCAATTCTTTCTTCATCACTGTCGCATCATTTTGAGATCTTTAGCAATTCTTTTGACATCACTGTCGCATTATTTTGAGGTTCGTAGCAACTCTTACTACATGACTGTCACCATCGCTTTGAGGTTATTCGAAACACTTACGACATTACTGTAAGCATCACTGAGTTGATTAGCAGCTATCACTACATTACTGTTAGCATCATTTTGAGTTCATTAGCAATTCTTCCGACATCACTGTCGCAATATTTTGAGGTTCGTAGCAGCTTTTACTACATTACTGTCGCATTATTTTGAGGTTCGTAGCAACTCTTACTACATGACTGTCAGCATCACTTTGAGGTTATTCGAAACGTTCACTCCATTACTGTTAGCATAATTTTGAGATCATTAGCAATTCTTCTGACATCACTGTCGCATTATTTTGAGGTTCGTAGCAACGCTTACTACATGACTGTCAGCATCACTTTGAGGTTCTTCGAAACACTTACTACATTACTGTAATCATCACTGAGTTGAATAGCAACTATCACTACATTACTGTTGGCATCATTTTAAGTTCATTAGCAATTCTTCCGACATCACTGTCGCAATATTTTGAGGTTCGTAGCAACTTTTACTACATTACTGTCGCATTATTTTGAGGTTCATAGCAACTCTTAGTACATCACTGTCAGCATCACTTTGAGGTTATTCGAAACGTTCACTCCATTATTGTTAGCATCATTTTGAGATCATTAGCAATTCTTCTGACATCACTGTCGCATCATTTTGAGATCTTAAGCAATTCTTCTGACATCACTGTCGCATTATTTTGAGGTTCGTAGCAACTCTTACTACATGACTGTCAGCATCACTTTGAGGTTCTTCGAAACACTTACTACATTACTGTAAGCATGACTGACTTGATTAGCAACTATCACTACATTACTGTTAGCATCATTTTGAGTTCATTAGCAATTCTTCCGACATCACTGTCGCAATATTTTGAGGTTTGTAGCAACTTTTACTACATTACTGTCGTATTATTTTTAGGTTCGTACCAACTCTTAGTGCATGACTCTCAGCATCACTTTGAGGTTATTTGAAACTTTCACTCCATTACTGTTAGCATCATTTTGAGTTCATTAGCAATTCTTACTACATCACAGTCGCATCATTTTGAGATCATTAGCAATTCTTCCGACATCACTGTCGCATTATTTTGAGGTTCGTAGCAACTCTTAGTACAAGACTGTCAGCATCACTTTGAGGATATTCGCAACTTTCACTCCATTACTGTTAGCATCATTTTGAGTTCATTAGCAATTCTTACTACACCACTGTTAGCATCATTTTGAGATCATTAGCAATTCTTCTGACATCACTGTCGCATCATTTTGAGGTTCGTAGCAACTCTTACTACATGACTGTCAGCATCACTTTGAGGTTGATCGAAACACTTACTACATTACTGTAATCATCACTGACTTGATTAGCAACTATCACTACATTACTGTTTGCATCATTTTGAGTTCATTAGCAATTCTTCCGACATCACTCGAAATATTTTTATGTTCGTCGCAACTTTTACTACATTACTGTCGCATTATTTTGAGGTTCGTTGCAACTCTTCCTACATGACTGTCAGCATCACTTTGAGGTTATTCGAAACTTTCACTCCATTACTGTTAGCATCATTTTGAGTTCATTAGCAATTCTTACTACATCACTGTCGCATCATTTTGAGATCATTAGCAATTCTTCCGACATCACTGTCGCATTATTTTGACGTTCGTAGCAACTCTTAGAACAAGACTGTCAGCATCACTTTGAGGTTATTCGAAACGTTCACTCCATTACTGTTAGCATCATTTTGAGTTCATGAGCAATTCTTTCTTCATCACTGTCGCATCATTTTGAGATCTTTAGCAATTCTTTTGACATCACTGTCGCAATATTTTGAGGTTCGTAGCAACTCTTACTACATGACTGTCAGCATCACTTTGAGGTTATTCGAAACGTTCACTCCATTACTGTTAGCATCATTTTGAGTTCATGAGCAATTCTTTCTTCATCACTGTCGCATCATTTTGAGATCATTAGCAATTCTTCTGACATCACTGTCGCATTATTTTGAGGTTCGTAGCAACGCTTACTACATGACTGTCAGCATCACTTTGAGGTTCTTCGAAACACTTACTACATTACTGTAATCATCACTGAGTTGATTAGCAACTATCACTACATTACTGTAAGCATCATTTTGAGTTCATTAGCAATTCTTCGGACATCACTGTTGAAACATTTTGAGGTTCGTAGCAACTTTTACTACATTACTGTCGCATTATTTTGAGTTTCGTAGCAACTCTTACTACATGACTGTCACCATCGCTTTGAGGTTATTCGAAACACTTACTACATTACTGTAAGCATCACTGAGTTGATTAGCAGCTATCACTACATTACTGTTAGCATCATTTTGAGTTCATTAGCAATTCTTCCGACATCACTGTCGCATCATTTTGAGATCATTAGCAATTCTTCTAACATCACTGTCACATCATTTTGAGGTTCGTAGCAACTCTTACTACATTATTTTTGCATTATTTTAAGGTTCGTAGCAACTCTTACTACATTACTGTCAGCATCACTTTGAGTTTATTAGCAACTATCACTACATTACTGTTAGCATCATTTTGAGTTCATGAGCAATTCTCACGACATCACTCTAGCATTGAATTGAGTTCATTAGCAACTTTTACTAAATGACTGTCAGCATCACTTTTAGGTTGTTCGAAACTCTTACTACATTACTGTAAGCATCACTGAGTTTCTTAGCAACTTTCACTACATTACTGTTAGCATCATCTTGAGTTCATTAGCGATTCTTCTGACATCACTGTCGCAATATTTTGAGGTTCGTAGCAACTTTAGTACATTACTGTCGCATTTTTTTGAGGTTCGTAGCAACTCTTACTACATGACTGTCAGCATCACTTTGAGGTTATTCGAAACGTTCACTCCATTACTGTTACCATCATTTTGAGATCACGACCAATTCTTCTGACATCACTGTCGCATCATTTTGAGATCTTTAGCAATTCTTCTGACATCACTGTCGCATTATTTTGAGGTTCGTAGCAACTCTTGCTACATGACTGTCAACATCACTTTGAGGTTATTCGATACACTTACTACATTACTGTAATCATCACTGACTTGAATAGCAACTATCACTACATTACTGTTGGCATCATTTTAAGTTCATTAGCAATTCTTCCGACATCACTGTCGCATTATTTTGAGGTTCGTAGCAACTCTTACTACATGACTGTCACCATCACTTTGAGGTTATTTGAAACACTTACTACATTACATTAAGCATCACCGAGTTGATTAGTAACTATCACTACATTACTGTTAGCATCATTTTGAGTTCATTAGCAATTCTTCCGACATCACTGTCGCAATATTTTGAGGTTCGTAGCAACTTTTACTACATTACTGTCGCATTATTGTGAGTTCATTAGCAATTCTTACTACATCACTGTCGCATCATTTTGAGATCATTAGCAATTCTTCCGACATCACTGTCGCATTATTTTGAGGTTCGTAGCAACTCTTAGTACAAGACTGTCAGCATCACTTTGAGGTTATTCGAAACGTTCACTCCATTACTGTTAGCATCATTTTGAGATCATTACCAATGCTTCTGACATCACTGTCGCATTATTTTGAGATCTTTAGCAATTCTTCTGACATCACTGTCGCATTATTTTGAGGTTCGTAGCAACTCTTACTACAATACTGTCAGCATCACTTTGAGGTTCTTCGAAACACTTACTACATTACTGTAAGCATTACTGACTTGATTAGCAACTATCACTACATTACAGTTAGCATCGTTTTGAGTTCATTAGCAATTCTTCCGACATCACTGTCGCAATATTTTGAGGTTTATAGCAACTCTTAGTGCATGACTGTCAGCATCACTTTGAGGTTATTCGAAACTTTCACTCCATTACTTTTAGCATCATTTTGAGTTCATTACCAATTCTTACTACATCACTGTCGCATCATTTTGAGATCATTAGCAATTCTTCCGACATCACTGTCGCATTATTTTGAGGTTCGTAGCAACTCTTAGTACAAGACTGTCAGCATCACTTTGAGGTTATTCGAAACTTTCACTCCATTCCTGTTAGCATCATTTTGAGTTCATTAGCAATTCTTCCGACATCACTGTCGCAATATTTTGAGGTTCGTAGCAACTTTTACTACATTACTGTCGCATTATTTTGAGGTTCTTAGCAACTCTTACTACATGACTGTCAGCATCACTTTGAGGTTATTCGAAACGTTCACTCCATTACTGTTGGCATCATTTTGACATCATTACCAATTCTTCTGACATCACTGTCGCATCATTTTGAGGTTCGTAGCAACTCTTACTACATGACTGTAAGCATCACTTTGAGGTTATTCGAAACTTTCACTCCATTACTGTTAGCATCATTTTGAGATCATTAGCAATTCTTCTGACATCACTGTCACATTATTTTGAGGTTCGTAGCAACTCTTACTACATTATTGTTGCATTATTTTAAGGTTCGTAGCAACTCTTACTACATGACTGTCAGCATCACTTTGAGGTTATTCGAAACACTTACTACATTACTGGAAGCATCACTGAGTTGATTAGCAACTATCACTCCATCACATTTAGCATCATCTTGAGTTCATTAGCAATTCTTCCGACATCACTGTCGCAATATTTTGAGGTTGTAGCAACTTTTACTACATTACTGTCGCATTATTTTGAGATTCGTAGCAACTCTTAGTACATGACTGTCAGCATCACTTTGAGGTTATTCGAAACGTTCACTCCATTACTGTTAGCATCAGTTTGAGATCATTAGCAATTCTTACTACATCACTGTCGCATCATTTTGAGATCTTTAGCAATTCTTCCGACATCACTGTCGCATTATTTTGAGATTCGTAGCAACTCTTACTACATGACTGTCAGCATCACTTTGAGGTTGTTCGAAACACTTATTACATTATTGTAAGCATCACTGACTTGATTAGCAACTATCACTACATTACTGTTAGCATCATCTTGAGTTCATCAGCAATTCTTCCGATATCACTGTCGCAATATTTTGAGGTTCGTAGCAACTTTTACTACATTACTGTCGCATTATTATGAGGTTCGTAGCAACTCTTAGTACATGACTGTCAGCATCACTTTGAGGTTATTCGAAAGTTTCACTCCATTACTGAAAACATCATCTTGAGTTCATTAGCAATTCTTCCGACATCACTGTCACATTATTTTGAGGTTCGTAGCAACTCTTAGTACATCACTGTCAGCATCACTTTGAGGTTATTCGAAACGTTCACTCCATTACTGTTAGCATCATTTTGAGTTCATTAGCAATTCTTACTAAATCACTGTCGCATCATTTTGAGATCATTACCAATTCTTCTGACATCACTGTAACATTATTTTGAGGTTCGTAGCAACTCTTACTACATTATTGTTGCATTATTTTAAGGTTCATAGCAACTCCTACTACATTACTGTCAGCATCACTTTGAGTTTATTAGCAATTATCACTACATTACTGTTAGCATCATTTTGAGTTTATGAGCAATTCTCACGACATCACTGTAGCATTGAATTGAGTTCATTAACAACTTTTACTAAATGACTGTCAGCATCACTTTGAGGTTGTTCGAAACTCTTACTACATTACTGTAAGCATCACTGAGTTTTTTAGCAACTTTCACTACATTACTGTTAGCATCATCTTGAGTTCATTAGCGATTCTTCCGACATCACTGTCGCAATATTTTGAGGTTCGTAGCAACTTTTATTACATTACTGTCGCATTATTTTGAGGTTCGTAGCAACTCTTAGTACATGACTGTCAGCATCACTTTGAGGTTATTCGAAACGTTCACTCCATTACTGTTAGCATCATTTTGAGATCATGGCCAATTCTTCTGACATCACTGTCGCATCATTTTGAGATCTTTAGCAATTCTTCTGACATCACTGTCGCATTATTTTGAGGTTCGTAGCAACTCTTGCTACATGACTGTCAACATCACTTTAAGGTTATTCGAAACTCTTACTACATTCCTGTAAGCATCACTGAGTTTCTTAGCAACTTTAACTACATTACTGTTAGCATCATCTTGAGTTCATTAGCGATTCTTCCGACATCACTGTCGCAATATTTTGAGGTTCGTAGCAACTTTTACTACATTACTGTCGCATTATTTTGAGGTTCGTAGCAACTCTTAGTACATCACTGTCAGCATCACTTTGAGGTTATTTGAAACGTTCACTCCATTACTGTTAGCATCATTTTGAGATCATTAGCAATTCTTCTGACATCACTGTCGCATCATTTTGAGATCTTTAGCAATTCTTCTGACATCACTGTCGCATTATTTTGAGTTTCGTAGCAACTCTTAGTACAAGACTGTCAGCATCACTTTGAGGTTATTCGCAACTTTCACTCCATTACTGTTAGCATCATTTTGAGTTCATTAGCAATTCTTTCTACATCACTGTCGCATCATTTTGAGATCATTAGCTATTCTTCCGACATCACTGTCGCATTATTTTGAGGTTCGTAGCAACTGTTACTACATGACTGTCAGCATCACTTTGAGGTTATTCGAAACACTTACTACATTACTGTAAGCATCACTGAGTTGATTAGCAACTATCACTACATTACTGTTAGCATCATTTTGAGTTCATGAGCAATTTTCACGACATCACTGTAGCATCATCTTGAGTTCATTAGCGATTCTTCCGACATCACTGTCGCAATATTTTGAGGTTCGTAGCAACTTTTACTACATTACTGTCGCATTTTTTTGAGGTTCGTAGCAACTCTTACTACATGACTGTCAGCATCACTTTGAGGTTATTCGAAACGTTCACTCCATTACTGTTACCATCATTTTGAGATCACGACCAATTCTTCTGACATCACTGTCGCATCATTTTGAGATCTTTAGCAATTCTTCTGACATCACTTTCGCATTATTTTGAGGTTCGTCGCAACTCTTACTACATGACTGTCAGCATCACTTTGAGGTTGTTCCAAACACTTACTACATTACTGTAATCATCACTTACTTTATTAGCAACTTTCACTACATTACTGTTAGCATCATTTTGAGTTCATTAGCAATTCTTCCGACATCACTGTCGCATCATTTTGAGATCATTAGCAATTCTTCTGACATCACTGTCACATCATTTTGAGGTTCGTAGCAACTCTTACTACATTATTATTGCATTATTTTGAGGTTCGTGGCAACACTTACTACATGACTGTCAGCATCACTTTGAGGTTATTCGAAAGTTTCACTCCATTACTGTTAGCATCATCTTTAGTTCATTAGCAATTCTTCCGACATCACTGTCGCAATATTTTGAGGTTCGTAGCAACTTTTATTACATTACTGTCGCATTATTTTGAGGTTCGTAGCAACTCTTAGTACATGACTGTCAGCATCACTTTGAGGTTATTCGAAACGTTCACTCCATTACTGTTAGCATCATTTTGAGATCATGGCCAATTGTTCTGACATCACTGTCGCATCATTTTGAGATCTTTAGCAATTCTTCTGACATCACTGTCGCATTATTTTGAGGTTCGTAGCAACTCTTGCTACATGACTGTCAACATCACTTTAAGGTTATTCGAAACTCTTACTACATTCCTGTAAGCATCACTGAGTTTCTTAGCAACTTTAACTACATTACTGTTAGCATCATCTTGAGTTCATTAGCGATTCTTCCGACATCACTGTCGCAATATTTTGAGGTTCGTAGCAACTTTTACTACATTACTGTCGCATTATTTTGAGGTTCGTAGCAACTCTTAGTACATCACTGTCAGCATCACTTTGAGGTTATTCGAAACGTTCACTCCATTACTGTTAGCATCATTTTGAGATCATTAGCAATTCTTCTGACATCACTGTCGCATCATTTTGAGATCTTTAGCAATTTTTCTGACATCACTGTCGCATTATTTTGAGTTTCGTAGCAACTCTTAGTACAAGACTGTCAGCATCACTTTGAGGTTATTCGCAACTTTCACTCCATTACTGTTAGCATCATTTTGAGTTCATTAGCAATTCTTTCTACATCACTGTCGCATCATTTTGAGATCATTAGCTATTCTTCCGACATCACTGTCGCATTATTTTGAGGTTCGTAGCAACTGTTACTACATGACTGTCAGCATCACTTTGAGGTTATTCGAAACACTTACTACATTACTGTAAGCATCACTGAGTTGATTAGCAACTATCACTACATTACTGTTAGCATCATTTTGAGTTCATGAGCAATTTTCACGACATCACTGTAGCATCATCTTGAGTTCATTAGCGATTCTTCCGACATCACTGTCGCAATATTTTGAGGTTCGTAGCAACTTTTACTACATTACTGTCGCATTTTTTTGAGGTTCGTAGCAACTCTTACTACATGACTGTCAGCATCACTTTGAGGTTATTCGAAACGTTCACTCCATTACTGTTACCATCATTTTGAGATCACGACCAAGTCTTCTGACATCACTGTCGCATCATTTTGAGATCTTTAGCAATTCTTCTGACATCACTGTCGCATTATTTTGAGGTTCGTCGCAACTCTTACTACATGACTGTCAGCATCACTTTGAGGTTGTTCCAAACACTTACTACATTACTGTAATCATCACTTACTTGATTAGCAACTTTCACTACATTACTGTTAGCATCATTTTGAGTTCATTAGCAATTCTTCCGACATCACTGTCGCATCATTTTGAGATCATTAGCAATTCTTCTGACATCACTGTCACATCATTTTGAGGTTCGTAGCAACTCTTACTACATTATTATTGCATTATTTTGAGGTTCGTGGCAACACTTACTACATGACTGTCAGCATCACTTTGAGGTTATTCGAAAGTTTCACTCCATTACTGTTAGCATCATCTTTAGTTCATTAGCAATTCTTCCGACATCACTGTCGCAATATTTTGAGGTTCGTAGCAACATTTACTACATTACTGTCGCATTATTTTGAGGTTCGTAGCAACACTTACTACATGACTGTCAGCATCACTTTGAGGTTATTCGAAAGTTTCACTCCATTACTGTTAGCATCATCTTTAGTTCATTAGCAATTCTTCCGACATCACTGTCGCAATATTTTGAGGTTTGTAGCAACTTTTACTATATTACTGCCACATTATTTTGAGGTTCGTAGCAATTCTTAGTACATGACTGTCAGCATCACTTTGAGGTTATTCGAAACGTTCACTCCATTACTGTTAGCATCATCTTTAGTTCATTAGCAATTCTTCCGACATCACTGTCGCAATTTTTTGAGGTTCGGAGCAACTCTTACTACATGACTGTCAGCATCACTTTGAGGTTATTCTAAAGTTTCACTCCATTACTGTTAGCATTAAATTGAGTTCATTAGCAAATCTTACTAAATCACTGTCGCAATATTTTGAGGTTCGTAGCAACTTTTACTACATTACTGTCGCATTATTTTGAGGTTTGTAGCAACACTTACGACATGACTGTCAGCATCACTTTGAGGTTATTCGAAAGTTTCACTCCATTACTGTTAGCATCATTTTTAATTCATTAGCAATTCTTATTACATCACTGTCACATCATTTTGAGATCATTAGCAATTCTTCCGACATCACTGTCGCATTATTTTGAGGTTCGTAGCAAATCTTGCGACATGAATGTCAGCATCACTTTGAGGTTATTCGAAACACTTACTACATTACTGCAAGCATCACTGAGCTGATTAGCAACTATCACTACATTAGTGTTAGCATCATTTTAAGTTCATTATCAATTCTTCCGACATCACTGTCGCAATATTTTGAGGTTCCTAGCATCCTTTACTGCATTACTGTCGCATTATTTTGAGGTTCCTAGCAACTCTTAGTACATGACTGTCAGCATCACTTTGAGGTTATTCGAAACGTTCACTCCATTACTGTTAGCATCTTTTTGAGATCATTACCAATTCTTGTGACATCACTGTCGCATCATTTTGAGATCTTTAGCAATTCTTCTGACATCACTGTTGCATTATTTTGAGGTTCGGAGCAACTCTTACTGCAAGACTGTCAGCATCATTTTGAGGTTATTCGAAACACTTACTACAATACTGTAAGCATGACTGAGTTGATTCGCAACTATCACTACATTACTGTTAGCATCATTTTGAGTTCATTAGCAATTCTTCGGACATCACTGTCGCAATATTTTGAGGTTCGTAGCAACCTTTACTACATTACTGTCGCATTATTTTGAGGTTCGTAGCAACACTTACTACATGACTGTCAGCATCACTTTGAGTTTATTCGAAAGTTTCACTCCATTACTGTTAGCATCATCTTTAGTTCATTAGCAATTCTTCCGACATCACTGTCGCAATATTTTGAGGTTTGGAGCAACTCTTACTACATGACTGTCAGCATCACTTTGAGGTTATTCGAAAGTTTCACTCCATTACTGTTAGCATCATTTTGAGATCATTAGCAATTCTTACTACATCACTGTCGCATCATTTTGAGATCTTTAGCAATTCTTCCGACATCACTGTCGCATTATTTTGAGATTCGTAGCAACTCTTACTACATGACTGTCAGCATCACTTTGAGGTTGTTCGAAACACTTATTACATTATTGTAAGCATCACTGACTTGATTAGCAACTATCACTACATTACTGTTAGCATCATCTTGAGTTCATCAGCAATTCTTCTGACATCACTGTCGCAATATTTTGAGGTTCGTAGCAACTTTTACTACATTACTGTCGCATTATTTTGAGGTTCGTAGCAACTCTTAGTACATCACTGTCAGCATCACTTTGAGGTTATTCGAAACGTTCACTCCATTACTGTTAGCATCATTTTGAGTTCATTAGCAATTCTTACTAAATCACTGTCGCATCATTTTGAGATCATTACCAATTCTTCTGACATCACTGTAACATTATTTTGAGGTTCGTAGCAACTCTTACTACATTATTGTTGCATTATTTTAAGGTTCATAGCAACTCTTACTACATTACTGTCAGCATCACTTTGAGTTTATTAGCAATTATCACTACATTACTGTTAGCATCATTTTGAGTTTATGAGCAATTCTCACGACATCACTGTAGCATTGAATTGAGTTCATTAACAACTTTTACTAAATGACTGTCAGCATCACTTTGAGGTTGTTCGAAACTCTTACTACATTACTGTAAGCATCACTGAGTTTTTTAGCAACTTTCACTACATTACTGTTAGCATCATCTTGAGTTCATTAGCGATTCTTCCGACATCACTGTCGCAATATTTTGAGGTTCGTAGCAACTTTTATTACATTACTGTCGCATTATTTTGAGGTTCGTAGCAACTCTTAGTACATGACTGTCAGCATCACTTTGAGGTTATTCGAAACGTTCACTCCATTACTGTTAGCATCATTTTGAGATCATGGCCAATTCTTCTGACATCACTGTCGCATCATTTTGAGATCTTTAGCAATTCTTCTGACATCACTGTCGCATTATTTTGAGGTTCGTAGCAACTCTTGCTACATGACTGTCAACATCACTTTAAGGTTATTCGAAACTCTTACTACATTCCTGTAAGCATCACTGAGTTTCTTAGCAACTTTTACTACATTACTGTCGCATTATTTTGAGGTTCGTAGCAACTCTTAGTACATCACTGTCAGCATCACTTTGAGGTTATTCGAAACGTTCACTCCATTACTGTTAGCATCATTTTGAGATCATTAGCAATTCTTCTGACATCACTGTCGCATCATTTTGAGATCTTTAGCAATTCTTCTGACATCACTGTCGCATTATTTTGAGTTTCGTAGCAACTCTTACTACATGACTGTCAGCATCACTTTGAGGTTATTCAAAACACTTACTACATTACTGTAAGCATGACTGAGTTTCTTAGCAACTATCACTACATTACTGTTAGCATCATTTTGAGTTCATTAGCAATTCTTCCGACATCACTGTCGCAATATTTTGAGGTTCGTAGCAACTTTTACTACATTACTGTCGCATTATTTTGAGGTTCGTAGCAACTCTTACTACATGACTGTCAGCATCACTTTGAGGTTATTCGAAACTTTCACTACATTACTGTTAGCATCATTTTGAGTTCATTAGCAATTCTTACTACATCACTGTCGCATCATTTTGAGATCATTAGCTATTCTTCTGATATCACTGTCACATTATTTTGAGGTTCGTAGCAACTCTTACTTCATGACCGTCAGCATCACTGAGTTTCTTAGCAACTATCACTACATTACTGTTAACATCATCTTGAGTTCATTAGCAATTCTTCCGACATCACTTTCGCAATATTTTGAGGTTCGTAGCAACTCTTACTACATGACTGTCAGCATCACTTTGAGGTTATTCGAAAGTTTCACTCCATTACTGTGAGCATCATCTTGAGTTCATGAGCAATTCTTCCGACATCACTGTCGCAATATTTTGAGGTTCGCAGCAACTCTTACTACATTATTGTTGCATTATTTTAAGGTTCGTAGCAACTCTTACTACATTACTGTCAGCATCACTTTGAGTTTATTAGCAACTATCACTACATTACTGTTAGCATCATTTTGAGTTGTTGAGCAATTCTCACGACATCACTGTAGCATTAAATTGAGTTCATTAGCAACTCTTACTAAATGACTGTCAGCATCACTTTGAGGTTGTTCGAAACTCTTACTACATTACTTTAAGCATCACTGAGTTTCTGAGCAACTTTCACTCCATTACTGTTAGTGTCATTTTGAGTTCATTAGCAATTCTTGCTACATCACTGTCGCATCATTTTGAGATCATTAGCAATTCTTCTGACATCACTGTCACATTATTTTGAGGTTCGTAACAACTCTTACTACATTATTGTTGCATTATTTTAAGGTTCGTAGCAACTCTTACTACATTACTGTTAGCATCACTTTGAGTTTATTAGCAACTATACCTACATTACTGTTAGCATCATTTTGAGTTCATTAGCAATTCTTACTACATCACTGTCGCATCATTTTTAGATCATTAGCTATTCTTCTGATATCACTGTCACATTATTTTGAGGTTCGTAGCAACTCTTACTTCATGACAGTCAGCATCACTGAGTTTCTTAGCAACTATCACTACATTACTGTTAACATCATCTTGAGTTCATTAGCAATTCTTCCGACATCACTTTCGCAATATTTTGAGGTTCGTCGCAACTTTTACTACATTACTGTCGCATTATTTTGAGGTTCGTAGCAACACTTACTACATGACTGTCAGCATCACTTTGAGGTTATTCAAAACGTTCACTCCATTACTGTTAGCATCATTTTGACATCATTACCAATTCTTCTGACATCACTGTCGCATCATTTTGAGGTTCGTAGCAACTCTTACTACATGACTGTAAGCATCACTTTGAGGTTATTCGAAACTTTCACTCCATTACTGTTAGCATCATTTTGAGATCATTAGCAATTCTTCTGACATCACTGTCACATTATTTTGAGGTTCGTAGCAACTCTTACTACATTATTGTTGCATTATTTTAAGGTTCGTAGCAACTCTTACTACATGACTGTCAGCATCACTTTGAGGTTATTCGAAACACTTACTACATTACTGGAAGCATCACTGAGTTGATTAGCAACTATCACTACATTACTGTTAGCATCATTTTGAGTATTTGAGCAATTCTCACGACATCACTGTAGCATTAAATTTAATTCATTAGCAACTCTTACTAAATGACTGTCAGCATCACTGTGAGGTTGTTCGAAACTCTTACTACATTACTGTAAGCATCACTGAGTTTCTTAGCAACTATCACTACATTACTGTTAGCATCATCTTGAGTTCATTAGCAATTCTTCCGACATCACTGTCGCAATATTTTGAGGTTCGTAGCAACTTTTACTACATTACTGTCGCATTATTTTTAGGTTCGTAGCAACACTTACCACATGACTGTCAGCATCACTTTGAGGTTTTTCGAAAGTTTCACTCCATCACATTTAGCATCATCTTGAGTTCATTAGCAATTCTTCCGACATCACTGTCGCAATATTTTGAGGTTGTAGCAACTTTTACTACATTACTGTCGCATTATTTTGAGATTCGTAGCAACTCTTAGTACATGACTGTCAGCATCACTTTGAGGTTATTCGAAACGTTCACTCCATTACTGTTAGCATCATTTTGAGATCATTAGCAATTCTTACTACATCACTGTCGCATCATTTTGAGATCTTTAGCAATTCTTCCGAAATCACTGTCGCATTATTTTGAGATTCGTAGCAACTCTTACTACATGACTGTCAGCATCACTTTGAGGTTGTTCGAAACACTTATTACATTATTGTAAGCATCACTGACTTGATTAGCAACTACCACTACATTACTGTTAGCATCATCTTGAGTTCATCAGCAATTCTTCCGATATCACTGTCGCAATATTTTGAGGTTCGTAGCAACTTTTACTACATTACTGTCGCATTATTATGAGGTTCGTAGCAACTCTTAGTACATGACTGTCAGCATCACTTTGAGGTTATTCGAAAGTTTCACTCCATTACTGAAAACATCATCTTGAGTTCATTAGCAATTCTTCCGACATCACTGTCGCATTATTTTGAGGTTCGTAGCAACTCTTAGTACATGACTGTCAGCATCACTTTGAGGTTATTCGAAACGTTCACTCCATTACTGTTAGCATCATTTTGAGTTCATTAGCAATTCTTACTAAATCACTGTCGCATCATTTTGAGATCATTAGCAATTCTTCTGACATCACTGTAACATTATTTTGAGGTTCGTAGCAACTCTTACTACATTATTGTTGCATTATTTTAAGGTTCATAGCAACTCTTACTACATTACTGTCAGCATCACTTTGAGTTTATTAGCAATTATCACTACATTACTGTTAGCATCATTTTGAGTTTATGAGCAATTCTCACGACATCACTGTAGCATTGAATTGAGTTCATTAACAACTTTTACTAAATGACTGTCAGCATCACTTTGAGGTTGTTCGAAACTCTTACTACATTACTGTAAGCATCACTGAGTTTTTTAGCAACTTTCACTACATTACTGTTAGCATCATCTTGAGTTCATTAGCGATTCTTCCGACATCACTGTCGCAATATTTTGAGGTTCGTAGCAAATTTTATTACATTACTGTCGCATTATTTTGAGGTTCGTAGCAACTCTTAGTACATGACTGTCAGCATCACTTTGAGGTTATTCGAAACGTTCACTCCATTACTGTTAGCATCATTTTGAGATCATGGCCAATTCTTCTGACATCACTGTCGCATCATTTTGAGATCTTTAGCAATTCTTCTGACATCACTGTCGCATTATTTTGAGGTTCGTAGCAACTCTTGCTACATGACTGTCAACATCACTTTAAGGTTATTCGAAACTCTTACTACATTCCTGTAAGCATCACTGAGTTTCTTAGCAACTTTTACTACATTACTGTCGCATTATTTTGAGGTTCGTAGCAACTCTTAGTACATCACTGTCAGCATCACTTTGAGGTTATTCGAAACGTTCACTCCATTACTGTTAGCATCATTTTGAGATCATTAGCAATTCTTCTGACATCACTGTCGCATCATTTTGAGATCTTTAGCAATTCTTCTGACATCACTGTCGCATTATTTTGAGTTTCGTAGCAACTCTTAGTACAAGACTGTCAGCATCACTTTGAGGTTATTCGAAACGTTCACTCCATTACTGTTAGCATCATTTTGAGATCATTAGCAATTCTTCTGACATCACTGTCGCATCATTTTGAGATCTTTAGCAATTCTTCTGACATCACTGTCACATCATTTTGAGGTTCGTAGCAACTCTTACTACATTATTATTGCATTATTTTGAGGTTCGTGGCAACTCTTACTACATTATTGTTGCATTATTTTAAGGTTCGTAGCAACTCTTACTACATTACTGTCAGCATCACTGAGTTTATTAGCAACTATCACTACATTACTGTTAGCATTATTTTGAGTTGTTGAGCAATTCTCACGACATCACTGTAGCATTAAATTGAGTTCATTAGCAACTCTTACTAAATGACTGTCAGCATCACTTTGAGGTTGTTCGAAACTCTTACTACATTACTGTAAGCATCACAGAGTTTCTTAGCAACTATCACTCCATTACTGTTAGCATCATCTTGAGTTCATTAGCAATTCTTCCGACATCACTGTCGCAATATTTTGAGGTTTGTAGCAACTTTTACTATATAACTGCCACATTATTTTGAGGTTCGTAGCAATTCTTAGTACATGACTGTCAGCATCACTTTGAGGTTATTCAAAACATTCACTCCATTACTGTTAGCATTAAATTGAGTTCATTAGCAAATCTTACTAAATCACTGTCGCAATATTTTTATGTTCGTCGCAACTTTTACTACATTACTGTCGCATTATTTTGAGGTTTGTAGCAACACTTACGACATGACTGTCAGCATCACTTTGAGGTTATTCGAAAGTTTCACTCCATTACTGTTAGCATCATTTTTAATTCATTAGCAATTCTTATTACATCACTGTCACATCATTTTGAGATCATTAGCAATTCTTCCGACATCACTGTCGCATTATTTTGAGGTTCGTAGCAAATCTTGCTACATGAATGTCAGCATCACTTTGAGGTTATTCGAAACACTTACTACATTACTGCAAGCATCACTGAGCTGATTAGCAACTATCACTACATTAGTGTTAGCATCATTTTAAGTTCATTATCAATTCTTCCGACATCACTGTCGCAATATTTTGAGGTTCCTAGCATCCTTTACTGCATTACTGTCGCATTATTTTGAGGTTCGTAGCAACTCTTAGTACATGACTGTCAGCATCACTTTGAGGTTATTCGAAACGTTCACTCCATTAATGTTAGCATCTTTTTGAGATCATTACCAATTCTTGTGACATCACTGTCGCATCATTTTGAGATCTTTAGCAATTCTTCTGACATCACTGTTGCATTATTTTGAGGTTCTGAGCAACTCTTACTGCATGACTGTCAGCATCATTTTGAGGTTATTCGAAACACTTACTACAATACTGTAAGCATCACTGAGTTGATTCGCAACTATCACTACATTACTGTTAGCATCATTTTGAGTTCATTAGCAATTCTTCCGACATCACTGTCGCAATATTTTGAGGTTCGTAGCAACCTTTACTACATTACTGTCGCATTATTTTGAGGTACGTAGCAACACTTACTACATGACTGTCAGCATCACTTTGAGTTTATTCGAAAGTTTCACTCCATTACTGTTAGCATCATCTTTAGTTCATTAGCAATTCTTCCGACATCACTGTCGCAATATTTTCAGGTTTGGAGCAACTCTTACTACAAGACTGTCAGCATCACTTTGAGGTTATTCGAAAGTTTCACTCCATTACTGTTAGCATTAAATTGAGTTCATTAGCAAATCTTACTAAATCACTGTCGCAATATTTTGAGGTTCGTAGCAACTTTTACTACATTACTGTCGCATTATTTTGAGGTTTGTAGCAACACTTACGACATGACTGTCAGCATCACTTTGAGGTTATTCGAAAGTTTCACTCCATTACTGTTAGCATCATTTTTAATTCATTAGCAATTCTTATTACATCACTGTCGCATCATTTTGAGATCATTAGCAATTCTTCCGACATCACTGTCGCATTATTTTGAGGTTCGTAGCAACTCTTGCTACATGACTGTCAGCATCACTTTGAGGTTATTCGAAACTCTTACTACATTACTGCAGGCATCACTGAGTTGATTAGCAACTATCACTACATTACTTTTAGAATCATCTTGTGTTCATTCGCAATTCTTCCGACATCACTGTCGAAATATTTTGAGGTTCGAAGCAACTTTTACTACATTACTGTCGCATTATTTTGAGGTTCGTAGCAACACTTACTACATGACTGTCAGCATCACTTTGAGGTTATTCGAAAGTTTCACTCCATTACTGTTAGCATCATCTTGAGTTCATTAGCAATTCTTACTACATCACTGTCGCATCATATTGAGATCATTAGCAATTCTTCCTACATCACTGTCGCAATATTTTAAGGTTCATAGCAACTCTTACTACATTGTTGTTGCATTATTTTAAGGTTCGTAGCAACTCTTACTACATTACTGTCAGCATCACGTTGAGTTTATTAGCAACCATCACTACATTACTGTTAGGATCATTTTGAGTTGTTGAGCAATTCTAACGACATCACTGTAGCATTAAATTGAGTTCATTAGCAACTCTTACTAAATGACTGCCAGCACCACTTTGAGATTGTTCGAAACTCTTACTACATTACTGTAAGCATCACTGAGTTTCTTTGCAACTATCACTACATTACTGTTAGCATCAGTTTGAGTTCATTAGCAATTCTTCCGAAATCACTGTCGCATTATTTTGAGGTTCGTAGCAACTCTTACTACATGACTGTCAGCATCACTTTGAGGTTATTCAAAACACTTACTACATTATTGTAAGCATGACTGAGTTTCTTAGCAACTATCACTACATTACTGTTAGCATCATTTTGAGTTCATTAGCAATTCTTCCGACATCACTGTCGCAATATTTTGAGGTTCGTAGCAACTTTTACTACATTACTGTCGCATTATTTATAGGTTCGTAGCAACTTTTACTACATGACTGTCAGCATCACTTTGAGGTTATTCGAAAGTTTCACTACATTACTGTTAGCATCATTTTGAGTTCATTAGCAATTCTTACTACATCACTGTCGCATCATTTTGAGATCATTAGCTATTCTTCTGATATCACTGTCACATTATTTTGAGGTTCGTAGCAACTCTTACTTCATGACCGTCAGCATCACTGAGTTTCTTAGCAACTATCACTACATTACTGTTAACATCATCTTGAGTTCATGAGCAATTCTTCCGACATCACTGTCGCAATATTTTGAGGTTCGCAGCAACTCTTACTACATTATTGTTGCATTATTTTAAGGTTCGTAGCAACTCTTACTACATTACTGTCAGCATCACTTTGAGTTTATTAGCAACTATCACTACATTACTTTTAGCATCATTTTGAGTTGTTGAGCAATTCTCACGACATCACTGTAGCATTAAATTGAGTTCATTCGCAACTCTTTCTAAATGACTGTCAGCATCACTTTGAGGTTGTTCGAAACTCTTACTACATTACTTTAAGCATCACTGAGTTTCTGAGCAACTTTCACTCCATTACTGTTAGTGTCATTTTGAGTTCATTAGCAATTCTTACTACATCACTGTCGCATCATTTTGAGATCATTAGCAATTCTTCTGACATCACTGTCACATTATTTTGAGGTTCGTAACAACTCTTACTACATTATTGTTGCATTATTTTAAGGTTCGTAGCAACTCTTACTACATTACTGTTAGCATCACTTTGAGTTTATTAGCAACTATACCTACATTACTGTTAGCATCATTTTGAGTTCATTCGCAATTCTTACTACATCACTGTCGCATCATTTTTAGATCATTAGCTATTCTTCTGATATCACTGTCACATTATTTTGAGGTTCGTAGCAACTCTTACTTCATGACAGTCAGCATCACTGAGTTTCTTAGCAACTATCACTACATTACTGTTAACATCATCTTGAGTTCATTAGCAATTCTTCCGACATCACTTTCGCAATATTTTGAGGTTCGTAGCAACTCTTACTACATGACTGTCAGCATCACTGTGAGTTTATTAGCAACTATCACTACATTACTGTTTGCATCATTTTGAGTTCATGAGCAATTCTCACGACATCACTGTAGCATCATTTTGAGTTCATTAGCAATTCTTACTAAATCACTGTCGCATCATTTTGAGATCTTTAGCAATTCTTCTGACATCACTGTCGCATTATTTTGAGGTTCGTAGCAACTCTTAGTACATGACTGTCAGCATCACTTTGAGGTTGTTCGAAACACTTACTACATTACTGTTAGCATCATTTTGAGTTCATTAGCAATTCTTACGACATCACTGTCCCATCAGTTTGAGATCATTACCAATTCTTCTTACATCACTGTCGTATTATTTTGAGGTTCAAAGCAACTCTTTCTACATTACTGTAAGCATCACTGAGTTTATTAGCATCTATCACTACGTTACTGTTAGCATCATTTTGAGATCATTACCAATTCTTCTGATATCACTGTCGCATCATTTTGAGATCTTTAGCAATTCTTCTGACATCACTGTCGCATTATTTTGAGTCTCGTAGAAACTCTTACTAAATGACTGTCAGCATCACTTTGAGGTTGTTCGAAACTCTTACTACATTACTGTAAGCATCACTGACTTGATTAGCAACTATCACTTCATTTCTGTTAGCATCATTTTGAGTTCATTAGCAATTCTTCCGACATCATTGTCGCAATATTTTGAGGTTCGTAGCGACCTTCACTACATTACTGTCGCATTATTTTGAGGTTCGTAGCAACACTTACTACATGACTGTCAGCATCACTTTGAGGTTATTCGAAAGTTTCACTCCATTACTGTTAGCATCATTTTGAGTTCATTAGCAATTCTTACTACATCACTGTCGCATCATTTTGAGATCATTAGCAATTCTTCTGACATTACTGTCGCATTATTTTGAGGTTCGTAGCAACTCTTAGTACATGACTGTCAGCATCACTTTGAGGATATTCGAAACGTTCACTCCATTACTGTTAGCATCATTTTGAGTTCATTAGCAATTCTTACTAAATCACTGTCGCATCATTTTGAGATCATTAGCAATTCTTCTGACATCACTGTCACATTATTTTGAGGTTCGTAGCAACTCTTCCTACATTATTGTTGCATTATTTTAAGGTTCGTAGCAACTCTTACTACATTACTGTCAGCATCACTTTGAGTTTATTAGCAACTATCACTACATTACTGTTAGCATCATTTTGAGTTTATGAGCAATTCTCACTACATCACTGTAGCTTTGAATTGAGTTCATTAGCAACTCTTACTAAATGACTGTCAGCATCACTTTGAGGTTGTTCGAAACTCTTACTACATAACTGTAAGCATCACTGACTTGACTAGCAACTACCACTACATTACTGTTAGCATCATTTTGAGTTGTTGAGCAATTCTCACGATATCACTGTAGCATCATCTTGAGTTCATTCGCAATTCTTCCGACATCACTGTCGCAATATTTTGAGGTTCGTAGCAAGTTTTACTACATTACTGTCGCAATATTTTGAGGTTCGTAGCAACTCTTGCTACATGACTGTCAGCATCACTTTGAGGTTATTCGAAACACTTACTACAATACTGTAAGCATCACTGAGTTGATTAGCAACTATCACGACATTACTGTTAGCATCATTTTGAGTCCATTAGCAATTCTTCCGACATCACTGTCGCAATATTTTGAGGTTCGTAGCAACCTTTACTACATTACTGTCGCATTATTTTGAGGTTTGTAGCAACACTTACTACATGACTGTCAGCATCACTTTGAGGTTATTCGAAAGTTTCACTCCATTACTATTAGCATCATTTTGAGTTTTTTAGCAATTCTTACTACATCACTGTAGCATCATTTTGAGATCATTAGCAATTCTTCCGACATCACTGTCGCAATATTTTGAGGTTCGTAGCAACTCTTACTACATGACTGTCAGCATCACTTTGAGTTTATTAGCAACTATCACTACATTACTGTTAGCATCATTTCGAGTTCATTCGCAATTCCTCCGACATCACTGTCGCAATATTTTGAGGTTCGTAGCAACTTTTACTACATGACTTTCAGCATCACTTTGAGTTTATTAGCAACTATCACTACATTACTTTTAGCATCATTTTGAGATCATTAGCAATTCTTCTGACATCACTGTCACATTATTTTGAGGTTCATAGCAAGTCTTACTACATTATTGTTGCATTATTTTAAGGTTCGTAGCAACTCTTACTACATTACTGTCAGCATCACTTTGAGTTTATTAGCAACTATCACTACATTACTGTTAGCATCATTTTGAGTTTATGAGCAATTCTCACTACATCACTGTAGCTTTGAATTGAGTTCATTAGCAACTCTTACTAAATGACTGTCAGCATCACTTTGAGGTTGTTCGAAACTCTTACTACATAACTGTAAGCATCACTGACTTGACTAGCAACTACCACTACATTACTGTTAGCATCATTTTGAGTTGTTGAGCAATTCTCACGATATCACTGTAGCATCATCTTGAGTTCATTAGCAATTCTTCCGACATCACTGTCGCAATATTTTGAGGTTCGTAGCAACTTTTACTACATTACTGTCGCAATATTTTGAGGTTCGTAGCAACTCTTGCTACATGACTGTCAGCATCACTTTGAGGTTATTCAAAACACTTACTACATTACTGTAAGCATGACTGAGTTTCTTAGCAACTATCACTACATTACTGTTAGCATCATTTTGAGTTCATTAGCAATTCTTCCGACATCACTGTCGCAATATTTTGAGGTTCGTAGCAACTTTTACTACATTACTGTCGCATTATTTATAGGTTCGTAGCAACTCTTACTACATGACTGTCAGCATCACTTTGAGGTTATTCGAAACTTTCACTACATTACTGTTAGCATCATTTTGAGTTCATTAGCAATTCTTACTACATCACTGTCGCATCATTTTGAGATCATTAGCTATTCTTCTGATATCACTGTCACATTATTTTGAGGTTCGTAGCAACTCTTACTTCATGACCGTCAGCATCACTGAGTTTCTTAGCAACTATCACTACATTACTGTTAACATCATCTTGAGTTCATGAGCAATTCTTCCGACATCACTGTCGCAATATTTTGAGGTTCGCAGCAACTCTTACTACATTATTGTTGCATTATTTTAAGGTTCGTAGCAACTCTTACTACATTACTGTCAGCATCATTTTGAGATCATTAGCAATTCTTCTGACATCACTGTCACATTATTTTGAGGTTCATAGCAAGTCTTACTACATTATTGTTGCATTATTTTAAGGTTCGTAGCAACTCTTACTACATTACTGTCAGCATCACTTTGAGTTTATTAGCAACTATCACTACATTAGTGTTTGCATTATTTGAGTTTATGAGCAATTGTCACGACATCACTGTAGCATTATTTTAAGTTCATTAGCAATTCTTACTACATCACTGTCACATTATTTTGAGGTTCATAGCAACTCTTAGTCCAAGACTGTCAGCATCACTTTGAGGTAATTCGAAACGTTCACTCCATTACTGTTAGCATCATTTTGAGTTTATGAGCAATTCTTACTAAATCACTGTCGCATCATTTTGAGATCTTTAGCAATTCTTCTGACATCACTGTCGCATTATTTTGAGGTTCGTAGCAACTCTTACTACATGACTGTCACCATCACTTTGAGGTTATTTGAAACACTTACTACATTACATTAAGCATCACCGAGTTGATTAGTAACTATCACTACATTACTGTTAGCATCATTTTGAGTTCATTAGCAATTCTTCCGACATCACTGTCGCAATATTTTGAGGTTCGTAGCAACCTTTACTACATTACTGTCGCATTATTTTGAGGTTCGTAGCAACACTTACTACATGACTGTCAGCATCACTTTGAGGTTATTCGAAAGTTTCACTCCATTACTGTTAGCATCATTTTGAGTTCATTAGCAATTCTGACTACATCACTGTCGCATCATTTTTAGATCATTAGCTATTCTTCTGATATCACTGTCACATTATTTTGAGGTTCGTAGCAACTCTTACTTCATGACCGTCAGCATCACTGAGTTTCTTAGCAACTGTCACTACATTACTGTTAACATCATCTTGAGTTCATTTGCAATTCTTCCGATATCACTTTCGCAATATTTTGAGGTTCGTAGCAACTCTTACTACATGACTGTCAGCATCACTTTGAGGTTATTCGAAAGTTTCACTCCATTACTGTTAGCATCATCTTGAGTTCATGAGCAATTCTTCCGACATCACTGTCGCAATATTTTGAGGTTCGCAGCAACTCTTACTACATTATTGTTGCATTATTTTAAGGTTCGTAGCAACTCTTACTACATTACTGTCAGCATCACTTTGAGGTTGTTCGAAACTCTTACTACATTACTGTAAGCATCACTGAGTTTATTAGCAACTATCACTACATTACTGTGAGCATCATCTTGAGTTCATTAGCAATTCTTCAGACATCACTGTCGCAGTATTTTGAGGTTTGTAGCAACTTTTACTACATTACAGTCGCATTATTTTGAGGTTCGTAGCAACACTTACTACATGACTGTCAGCATCACTTTGAGGTTATTCAAAAGTTTCACACCATTACTGTTAGCATCATCTTGAGTTCATTAGCAATTCTTCCGACATCACTTTCGCAATATTTTGAGGTTTGTAGCAACGTTAATACATTACTGTCGCATTGAGTTTCGTGGCAACTCTTACTACATTATTGTTGCATTATTTTAAGGTTCGTAGCAACTCTTACTACATTACTGTCAGCATCACTTTGAGGTTATTCGAAACGTTCACTCCATTACTGTTAGCATCATTTTGAGATCATTACCAATTCTTCTGACATCACTGTCGCATCATTTTGAGATCTTTAGCAATTCTTCTGACATCACTATTGCATTATTTCTAGGTTCGGAGCAACTCTTACTGCATGACTGTCAGCATCACTTTGAGGTTATTCGAAACACATACTACAATACTGTAAGCATCACTGAGTTGATTCGCAACTATCACTACATTACTGTTAGCATCATTTTGAGTTCATTTGCAATCCTTCCGACATCACTGTCGCAGTATTTTGAGGTTTAAAGCAACATTACTACATTACTGTCGCATTATTTTGAGGTTCGTAGCAACTCTTACTACATGACTGTCAGCATCACTTTGAGGTTATTCGAAAGTTTCACTCCATCCCTGTTAGCATCATTTTGAGTTCATTAGCAATTCTTACTACATCACTGTCGCATCATTTACTGATCATTAGCAATTCTTCTGACATCACTGTCACATTATTTTGAGGTTCGTAGCAACTCTTACTACATTATTGTTGCATTATTTTAAGGTTCGTAGCAACTCTTACTACGTTACTGTCAGCATCACTTTGAGTTTTTTAGCAACTATCACTACATTACTGTTAGCATCATTTTGAGTTCTTGAGCAATTCTCACGACATCACTGTAGCATTAAATTGAATTCATTACCACCTTTTACTAAATGACTGTCAGCATCACTTTGAGGTTGTTCGAAACTCTTACTGCATTACTGTAAGCATCACCTAGTTTCTTAGCAACTATCACTACATTACTGTGAGCATCATCTTGAGTTCATTAGCAATTCTTCCGACATCACTGTCGCAGTATTTTGAGGTTTGCAGCAACATTACTACATTACTGTCGCATTATTTTGAGGTTCGTAGCAACACTTACTACATGACTGTCAGCATCACTTTGAGGTTATTCGAAAGTTTCACTCCATTACTGTTAGCATCATTTTGAGTTCATGAGCAATTCTTACTACATCACTGTCGCAATATTTTGAGGTTCGTAGCAACTCTTACTACATTATTGTTGCATTATTTTAAGGTTCGTAGCAACTCTTACTACATTACTGTCAGCATCACTTTGAGTTCATTAGCAACTATCACTACATTACTGTTAGCATCATTTTGAGTTCATGAGCAATTCTCACGACATCACTGTAGCATTGAATTTAGTTCATTAGCAACTCTTACTAAATGACTGTCAGCATCACTTTGAGGTTGTTCGAAACTCTTACTACATTACTGTAAGCTTCACTGAGTTTATTAGCAACTATCACTACATTACTGTTAGCATCATCTTGAGTTCATTAGCAATTCTTACTACATCACTGTCGCATCATTTTGAGATCATTAGCAATTCTTCTGATATCACTGTCACATTATTTTGAGGTTCGTAGCAACTCTTACTACATTATTGTTGCATTATTTTAAGGTTCGTAGCAACTCTTACTACATTACTGTCAGCATCACTGAGTTTCTTAGCAACTATCACTACATTACTGTTAGCATCATCTTGAGTTCATGAGCAATTCTCACGACATCACTTTTGCAATATTTTGAGGTTCGTACCAACTTTTACTACATTACTGTCGCATTATTTTGAGGTTCGTAGCAACACTTACTACATGACTGTCAGCATCACTTTGATGTTATTCTAAAGTTTCACTCCATTACTGTTAGCATCATGTTGAGTTCATGAGCAATTCTTCCAAGATCACTGTCGCAATATTTTGAGGTTTTTAGCAACTTTTACTACATTACTATCGCGTTATTTTGAGGTTCGTAGCAACTCTCAGAACATGACTGTCAGCATCACTTTGAGGTTATTCGAAAGTTTCACTCCATCACTGTTAGCATCATTTTGAGTTTTTTAGCAATTCTTACTACATCACTGTAGCATCATTTCGAGATCATTAGCAATTCTTCCGACATCACTGTCGCAATATTTTGAGGTTCGTAGCAACTCTTACTACATGACTGTCAGCATCACTTTGAGTTTTTTAGCAACTATCACTACATTACTGTTAGCATCATTTCGAGTTCATTCGCAATTCCTCCGACATCACTGTCGCAATATTTTGAGGTTCGTAGCAACTTTTACTACATGACTTTCAGCATCACTTTGAGTTTATTAGCAACTATCACTACATTACTGTTAGCATCATTTTGAGATCATTAGCAATTCTTCTGACATCACTGTCACATTATTTTGAGGTTCATAGCAAGTCTTACTACATTATTGTTGCATTATTTTAAGGTTCGTAGCAACTCTTACTACATTACTGTCAGCATCACTTTGAGTTTATTAGCAACTATCACTACATTAGTGTTTGCATTATTTGAGTTTATGAGCAATTGTCACGACATCACTGTAGCATTATTTTAAGTTCATTAGCAATTCTTACTACATCACTGTCACATTATTTTGAGGTTCATAGCAACTCTTAGTCCAAGACTGTCAGCATCACTTTGAGGTTATTCGAAACGTTCACTCCATTACTGTTAGCATCATTTTGAGTTTATGAGCAATTCTTACTAAATCACTGTCGCATCATTTTGAGATCTTTAGCAATTCTTCTGACATCACTGTCGCATTATTTTGAGGTTCGTAGCAACTCTTACTACATGACTGTCACCATCACTTTGAGGTTATTTGAAACACTTACTACATTACATTAAGCATCACCGAGTTGATTAGTAACTATCACTACATTACTGTTAGCATCATTTTGAGTTCATTAGCAATTCTTCCGACATCACTGTCGCAATATTTTGAGGTTCGTAGCAACCTTTACTACATTACTGTCGCATTATTTTGAGGTTCGTAGCAACACTTACTACATGACTGTCAGCATCACTTTGAGGTTATTCGAAAGTTTCACTCCATTACTGTTAGCATCATTTTGAGTTCATTAGCAATTCTTACTACATCACTGTCGCATCATTTTTAGATCATTAGCTATTCTTCTGATATCACTGTCACATTATTTTGAGGTTCGTAGCAACTCTTACTTCATGACCGTCAGCATCACTGAGTTTCTTAGCAACTGTCACTACATTACTGTTAACATCATCTTGAGTTCATTTGCAATTCTTCCGACATCACTTTCGCAATATTTTGAGGTTCGTAGCAACTCTTACTACATGACTGTCAGCATCACTTTGAGGTTATTCGAAAGTTTCACTCCATTACTGTTAGCATCATCTTGAGTTCATGAGCAATTCTTCCGACATCACTGTCGCAATATTTTGAGGTTCGCAGCAACTCTTACTACATTATTGTTGCATTATTTTAAGGTTCGTAGCAACTCTTACTACATTACTGTCAGCATCACTTTGAGGTTGTTCGAAACTCTTACTACATTACTATAAGCATCACTGAGTTTATTAGCAACTATCACTACATTACTGTGAGCATCATCTTGAGTTCATTAGCAATTCTTCAGACATCACTGTCGCAGTATTTTGAGGTTTGTAGCAACTTTTACTACATTACAGTCGCATTATTTTGAGGTTCGTAGCAACACTTACTACATGACTGTCAGCATCACTTTGAGGTTATTCAAAAGTTTCACACCATTACTGTTAGCATCATCTTGAGTTCATTAGCAATTCTTCCGACATCACTTTCGCAATATTTTGAGGTTTGTAGCAACGTTAATACATTACTGTCGCATTGAGTTTCGTGGCAACGCTTACTACATTATTGTTGCATTATTTTAAGGTTCGTAGCAACTCTTACTACATTACTGTCAGCATCACTTTGAGGTTATTCGAAACGTTCACTCCATTACTGTTAGCATCATTTTGAGATCATTACCAATTCTTCTGACATCACTGTCGCATCATTTTGAGATCTTTAGCAATTCTTCTGACATCACTATTGCATTATTTCTAGGTTCGGAGCAACTCTTACTGCATGACTGTCAGCATCACTTTGAGGTTATTCGAAACACATACTACAATACTGTAAGCATCACTGAGTTGATTCTCAACTATCACTACATTACTGTTAGCATCATTTTGAGTTCATTTGCAATTCTTCCGACATCACTGTCGCAGTATTTTGAGGTTTGCAGCAACATTACTACATTACTGTCGCATTATTTTGAGGTTCGTAGCAACTCTTACTACATGACTGTCAGCATCACTTTGAGGTTATTCGAAAGTTTCACTCCATCCCTGTTAGCATCATTTTGAGTTCATTAGCAATTCTTACTACATCACTGTCGCATCATTTACTGATCATTAGCAATTCTTCTGACATCACTGTCACATTATTTTGAGGTTCGTAGCAACTCTTACTACATTATTGTTGCATTATTTTAAGGTTCGTAGCAACTCTTACTACGTTACTGTCAGCATCACTTTGAGTTTTTTAGCAACTATCACTACATTACTGTTAGCATCATTTTGAGTTCTTGAGCAATTCTCACGACATCACTGTAGCATTAAATTGAATTCATTACCACCTTTTACTAAATGACTGTCAGCATCACTTTGAGGTTGTTCGAAACTCTTACTGCATTACTGTAAGCATCACCTAGTTTCTTAGCAACTATCACTACATTACTGTGAGCATCATCTTGAGTTCATTAGCAATTCTTCCGACATCACTGTCGCAGTATTTTGAGGTTTGCAGCAACATTACTACATTACTGTCGCATTATTTTGAGGTTCGTAGCAACACTTACTACATGACTGTCAGCATCACTTTGAGGTTATTCGAAAGTTTCACTCCATTACTGTTAGCATCATTTTGAGTTCATGAGCAATTCTTACTACATCACTGTCGCAATATTTTGAGGTTCGTAGCAACTCTTACTACATTATTGTTGCATTATTTTAAGGTTCGTAGCAACTCTTACTACATTACTGTCAGCATCACTTTGAGTTCATTAGCAACTATCACTACATTACTGTTAGCATCATTTTGAGTTCATGAGCAATTCTCACGACATCACTGTAGCATTGAATTTAGTTCATTAGCAACTCTTACTAAATGACTGTCAGCATCACTTTGAGGTTGTTCGAAACTCTTACTACATTACTGTAAGCTTCACTGAGTTTATTAGCAACTATCACTACATTACTGTTAGCATCATCTTGAGTTCATTAGCAATTCTTACTACATCACTGTCGCATCATTTTGAGATCATTAGCAATTCTTCTGATATCACTGTCACATTATTTTGAGGTTCGTAGCAACTCTTACTACATTATTGTTGCATTATTTTAAGGTTCGTAGCAACTCTTACTACATTACTGTCAGCATCACTGAGTTTCTTAGCAACTATCACTACATTACTGTTAGCATCATCTTGAGTTCATGAGCAATTCTCACGACATCACTTTTGCAATATTTTGAGGTTCGTACCAACTTTTACTACATTACTGTCGCATTATTTTGAGGTTCGTAGCAACACTTACTACATGACTGTCAGCATCACTTTGAGGTTATTCGAAAGTTTCACTCCATTACTGTTAGCATCATGTTGAGTTCATGAGCAATTCTTCCAAGATCACTGTCGCAATATTTTGAGGTTTTTAGCAACTTTTACTACATTACTATCGCGTTATTTTGAGGTTCGTAGCAACTCTCAGAACATGACTGTCAGCATCACTTTGAGGTTATTCGAAAGTTTCACTCCATCACTGTTAGCATCATTTTGAGTTCATTAGCAATTCTTACTACATCACTGTCGCATCATTTACAGATCATTCGCAATTCTTCTGACATCACTGTCACATTATTTTGAGGTTCGTAGCAACTCTTACTACATTATTGTTGCATTATTTTAAGGTTCGTAGCAACTCTTACTACATTACTGTCAGCATCACTTTGAGTTTTTTAGCAACTATCACTACATTACCTTTAGCATCATTTTGAGTTGTTGAGCAATTCTCACGACATCACTGTAGCATTAAATTGAGTTCATTAGCAACTTTTACTAAATGACTGTCAGCATCACTTTGAGGTTGTTCGAAACTCTTACTGCATTACTGTAAGCATCACCTAGTTTCTTAGCAACTATCACTACATTACTGTGAGCATCATCTTGAGTTCATTAGCAATTCTTCCAACATCACTGTCGCAGTATTTTGAGGTTTGCAGCAACATTACTACATTACTGTCGCATTATTTTGAGGTTCGTAGCAACACTTACTACATGACTGTCAGCATCACTTTGAGGTTATTCGAAAGTTTCACTCCATTACTGTTAGCATCATTTTGAGTTCATGAGCAATTCTTACTACATCACTGTCGCAATATTTTGAGGTTCGTAGCAACTCTTACTACATTATTGTTGCATTATTTTAAGGTTCGTAGCAACTCTTACTACATTACTGTCAGCATCACTTTGAGTTCATTAGCAACTATCACTACATTACTGTTAGCATCATTTTGAGTTCATGAGCAATTCTCACGACATCACTGTAGCATTGAATTTAGTTCATTAGCAACTCTTACTAAATGACTGTCAGCATCACTTTGAGGTTGTTCGAAACTCTTACTACATTACTGTAAGCTTCACTGAGTTTATTAGCAACTATCACTACATTACTGTTAGCATCATCTTGAGTTCATTAGCAATTCTTACTACATCACTGTCGCATCATTTTGAGATCATTAGCAATTCTTCTGATATCACTGTCACATTATTTTGAGGTTCGTAGCAACTCTTACTACATTATTGTTGCATTATTTTAAGGTTCGTAGCAACTCTTACTACATTACTGTCAGCATCACTGAGTTTCTTAGCAACTATCACTACATTACTGTTAGCATCATCTTGAGTTCATGAGCAATTCTCACGACATCACTTTTGCAATATTTTGAGGTTCGTACCAACTTTTACTACATTACTGTCGCATTATTTTGAGGTTCGTAGCAACACTTACTACATGACTGTCAGCATCACTTTGAGGTTATTCGAAAGTTTCACTCCATTACTGTTAGCATCATGTTGAGTTCATGAGCAATTCTTCCAAGATCACTGTCGCAATATTTTGAGGTTTTTAGCAACTTTTACTACATTACTATCGCGTTATTTTGAGGTTCGTAGCAACTCTCAGAACATGACTGTCAGCATCACTTTGAGGTTATTCGAAAGTTTCACTCCATCACTGTTAGCATCATTTTGAGTTCATTAGCAATTCTTACTACATCACTGTCGCATCATTTACAGATCATTCGCAATTCTTCTGACATCACTGTCACATTATTTTGAGGTTCGTAGCAACTCTTACTACATTATTGTTGCATTATTTTAAGGTTCGTAGCAACTCTTACTACATTACTGTCAGCATCACTTTGAGTTTTTTAGCAACTATCACTACATTACCTTTAGCATCATTTTGAGTTGTTGAGCAATTCTCACGACATCACTGTAGCATTAAATTGAGTTCATTTGCAACTTTTACTAAATGACTGTCAGCATCACTTTGAGGTTGTTCGAAACTCTTACTGCATTACTGTAAGCATCACCTAGTTTCTTAGCAACTATCACTACATTACTGTGAGCATCATCTTGAGTTCATTAGCAATTCTTCCAACATCACTGTCGCAATATTTTGAGGTTCGTAGCAACTCTTACTACATTATTGTTGCATTATTTTAAGGTTCGTAGCAACTCTTACTACATTACTGTCAGCATCACTTTGAGTTCATTAGCAACTATCACTACATTACTGTTAGCATCATTTTGAGTTCATGAGCAATTCTCACGACATCACTGTAGCATTGAATTTAGTTCATTAGCAACTCTTACTAAATGACTGTCAGCATCACTTTGAGGTTGTTCGAAACTCTTACTACATTACTGTAAGCTTCACTGAGTTTATTAGCAACTATCACTACATTACTGTTAGCATCATCTTGAGTTCATTAGCAATTCTTACTACATCACTGTCGCATCATTTTGAGATCATTAGCAATTCTTCTGATATCACTGTCACATTATTTTGAGGTTCGTAGCAACTCTTACTACATTATTGTTGCATTATTTTAAGGTTCGGAGCAACTCTTACTACATTACTGTCAGCATCACTTTGAGTTTTTTAGCAACTATCACTACATTACTGTTAGCATCATTTTGAGTTGTTGAGCAATTCTCACGACATCACTGTAGCATTAAATTGAGTTCATTAGCAACTTTTACTAAATGACTGTCAGCATCACTTTGAGGTTGTTCGAAACTCTTACTGCATTACTGTAAGCATCACCTAGTTTCTTAGCAACTATCACTACATTACTGTGAGCATCATCTTGAGTTCATTAGCAATTCTTCCGACATCACTGTCGCAGTATTTTGAGGTTTGCAGCAACATTACTACATTACTGTCGCATTATTTTGAGGTTCGTAGCAACACGTACTACATGACTGTCAGCATCACTTTGAGGTTATTCGAAAGTTTCACTCCATTACTTTTAGCATCATTTTGAGTTCATGAGCAATTCTTACTACATCACTGTCACAATATTTTGAGGTTCGTAGCAACTCTTACTACATTATTGTTGCATTATTTTAAGGTTCGTAGCAACTCTTACTACATTACTGTTAGCATCATTTTGAGTTCATGAGCAATTCTCACGACATCACTGTAGCATTGAATTGAGTTCATTAGCAACTCTTACTAAATGACTGTCAGCATCACTTTGAGGTTGTTCGAAACTCTTACTACATTACTGTAAGCTTCACTGAGTTTCTTAGCAACTATCACTACATTACTGTTAGCATCATCTTGAGTTCATTAGCAATTCTTACTACATCACTGTCGCATCATTTTGAGATCATTAGCAATTCTTCTGATATCACTGTCACATTATTTTGAGGTTCGTAGCAACTCTTACTACATTATTGTTGCATTATTTTAAGGTTCGTAGCAACTCTTACTACATTACTGTCAGCATCACTTTGAGTTTATTAGCAACTATACCTACATTACTGTTAGCATCATTTTGAGTTTATGAGCAATTCATTCGACATCACTGTCGCATTGAATTGAGTTCATTAGCAACTCTTACTAAATGACTGTTAGCATCACTTTGAGGTTGTTCGAAACTCTTACTACATTACTGTAACCATCACTGAGTTTATTAGCAACTATCACTACATTACTGTGAGTATCATCTTGAGTTCATTAGCAATTCTTCCGACATCACTGTCGCAGTATTTTGAGGTTTGTAGCAACTTTTACTACATTACAGTCGCATTATTTTGAGGTTCGTAGCAACACTTACTACATGACTGTCAGCATCACTTTGAGGTTATTCGAAAGTTTCACTCCATTACTTTTAGCATCATCTTGATTTCATTGGCAATTCTTACTACATCACTGTCGCATCATTTTCAGATCATTAGCAATTCTTCCGACATCACTGTCGAATTATTTTGAGTTTCGTAGCAACTCTTCCTACATGACTGTAAGCATCACTTTGAGGTTATTCGAAAGTTTCACTCCATTACTGTTAGCATCATTTTGAGTTCATTAGCAATTCTTACTACATCACTCTCGCATCATTTTGAGATCATTAGCAATTCTTCTGACATCACTGTCACATTATTTTGAGGTTCGTAGCAACTCTTACTACATTATTGTTGCATTATTTTAAGGTTCGTAGCAACTCTTACTACATGACTGTCAGCATCACTTTGAGGTTGTTCGAAACACTTACTACATTACTGTAAGCATCACTGAGTTTATTAGCATCTATCACTACGTTACTGTTAGCATCATTTTGAGATCATTACCAATTCTTCTTACATCACTGTCGCATCATTTTGAGATCTTTAGCAATTCTTCTGACATCACTGTCGCATTATTTTGAGGTTCGTAGCAACTCTTACTAAATTAGTGTCAGCATCACTTTGAGGTTGTTCGAAACACTGACTACATTAATGGAAGCATCACTGACTTGATTAGCAACTATCACTACATTACTGTT
The DNA here is from genome assembly GCF_037954235.1 of Aulostomus chinensis. Classification (NCBI taxonomy): domain Eukaryota; kingdom Metazoa; phylum Chordata; class Actinopteri; order Syngnathiformes; family Aulostomidae; genus Aulostomus; species Aulostomus chinensis. The sequence continues at coordinate 12,774,491 of NC_141320.1, read as the reverse complement.
AGCATCATTTTGAGTTCATTAGCAATTCTTCCGACATCACTGTCGCAATATTTTGAGGTTCGCAGCAACTCTTACTACATGACTGTAAGCATCACTTTGAGGTTATTCGAAACTTTCACTCCATTACTGTTAGCGTCATTTTGAATTCATTAGCAATTCTTACTACATCACTGTCGCATCATTTTTAGATCATTAGCAATTCTTCTGACATCACTGTCACATTATTTTGAGGTTCGTAGCAACTCTTAGTACATGACTGTCAGCATCACTTTGAGGTTATTCGAAACGTTCACTCCCACTGTAGCATTATTTTGAGGTTCGTAGCAACTCTTACTACATTACTGTCAGCCTCACTGAGTTTATTAGCAACTATAACTACATTACTTTTAGCATTATTTTGTGTTCATTAGTAATTCTTATGACATCACTGTCACATCATTTTGAGATCATTAGCAATTCTTCCGACATCACTTTCGCATTATTTGGACGTTCGTAGCAACTCTTACTACATGACTGTAAGCATCACTTTGAGGTTGTTCTAAACTTTCACTTCATTACTGAAAGCATCACTGAGTTTATAGCAACTATCACTCCATCACTGTCGCATCATTTTGAGATCATTGGCAATGTTTCCAACATCACTGTCGCATTATTTTGAGGTTATTTGAAACTTTCACGACATAACTGTTAGCATCACTGAGTTTATTAGCAACTATCACTACATTACTGTTAGCATCATTTTGAGTTCATTAGCAATTCTTCCGACATCACTGTAGCATTATTTTTAGGTTCTTAGCAACTCTTACTACATGACTGTCAGCATCACTTTGAGGTTTTTCGAAACTTTCACTACATTTCTGTTAGCATCATTTTGAGTTCATTAGCAATTCTTCCGACATCACTGTAGCATTATTTTGAGGTTTTGAGGTACCTTTGTTTGTAACCGATCTGCTGACCAGCGAGACGCCACCACGCACGGCTGTCGGCTCCGTAAAGGAGGGAGAGGAAGTGGAAAGGACGGAGAAGGGTCGGACCAGGTCTATTTCTAGGTGACCACTCACTATCGTCTGCCACACTGCCCCTCATGGTGGGGAGTGTAGCGCTATCCTGCCACAGTACATTTGTTTCATTCTTTTGCTCTTGCACTTTAATTAAAATGGACTGGACTTGAGAATGTTTTGTTTCAAAATATAGAAGAATTCCCAGATTTATAGGTAGCATGAGTATGAAGTTGCACTTGCACCCAGTGGGAAAATGTCCTCTGCATTTGACTGTAACTATGTAGGAGCAGTGGTAGCAGTGTCAGCCTGGGGGCTTGGTCAAGATCAATGACAGGAGTAGCAGACAGGTAATATCCATAGCATGCTTGTTGTTTGAGAGGAGTAAGGGTACACTGTTGGTCTCTCACCTGATGCGCTGTCATCAGCACAAATGATCTGTTCCTAAACATCAAAATCTACCATCCCCCCTGATTGTTTTTTACAACTGGAGTACTGGTTAACACTTTAGAAAGCCTTCATTCAGAGCTGTGAAGAACCTTGAACCTGATATCCCAGACATCAAAGTGGGCCACTAACTGGCCAGATGAAGCTATGCTAGGCTGCTGTATCCCGAAGAGCTAAAGTAGCAGCTTCTGAGAGGGATGCTAACCTGGATGTGTTCATCTCCTACTTTAATATCAGCCCCCAACTTGGGGCTCTGACAGCCTCCAGCTTTTTGTTCCTGTTTCTGCTTCAGTCAGCAGGGAACTCCAACCTGCAGTAGAATCTTCAACAACAATGGAATAGAAAAGAGAGGAAGAAAAACTAGAATAAACTTACAAAGCTGAGAAATGTTCATGAAGAAGAAAGGCACACGTTATGATTGAGGCCAGAAACTAAAACTCCACACCAAATGTACTTTGACTTGTAGGATAATGAACTTGAATGTGTTGAAACAGCAGATCAATGAATCCACTACCACACAACAAGATGATGACCCCCTACCACAAGATGGCGTCACAGATCCTGACGGTCTGTGCAGGAAACACCGAGCAAAACATTACAACAAAGCTCCTGTTGTTCCCTACAGGAAAAACTGTGGCTCTGATGAGAAGAAGGATCCCAGCCTCCTCTGAGGATCCATGGCCGCACCATTGGGTAGAAGGACGATGGGGTCGGCACCAGGAGGAACCCTGGTGTCTCCGATGCAGGGAAGATGGAGCAGTGAAGAGGCCACATTGTGGCGTCCTAAAGAGGACATTTGGTGGAGCCTGAGACAGCAAACATCACGCCCCCTTCATCAGAAGAACCACAGCACCAGAAGACAGAATCCTGGCAGTGACGACAGGCAGGATCAGGGTGACCTCCTCACCTCCACCTTTGAACCTTCAAGTGAACTTTAAAAAGCTTTAGAGTGGAGAAGGATTTTAAAACATTTTATTGTTTTTTCCTTTCATTCTCATTTGAGTGATTGTCTGATTTATCAGAAATAAACACTGTCTGCTGGGTTTACATTGACTGTGATTCTCTTTTTGCATGCAAGTTGAAAGTTCTGCCAATAAAAACCACGAGTATTTGAAGACCAAAGGAAGAACCCCCAAAGTCAGGACCCTGAGATCAAAGTGAGCGCTCTGATCTCAGAGGTCTGGGATATTTCCCATCCCATGGCCCTTCAAATAAGAGCCCTGTGTCACTGTCTCAAAGTTTTCAACCGTATTTTTTTGTTAAATTAAAACCAGACGACCACTGTGGTCCTTTTTACACGGTAAGTAAAGCACAGATGCCCTGGTGGACCTGTTGGCACCCTGGACTTTGAATCCAGTGACCTAAGTCCAAGTCTCAGTTCCAGCAGGTTTCCTGCAGCCTTCAGCAGAGCTGCCATGTTTCTCTGTAGAGAACTAAGTGATGCTCTCAGCAGGTTGAGGGCACCACCAACAAGTGAGGGATGAACCTCTGACTTCCTTCTTGTCAAACAGGAAACTCCTAATACGTCATTTGAGTAAAGTACCTCATATTCCTGACATCCAAGTAGTAGTGAAGTGGAGGAAGAAGGGAGGAGATCTCCAACAGGATCCTTCTTTCCTCTGTCCTCCTTGATCTCATGGATCACCACAGTCAAGGGGAGACCCAAGCTCCTGGATGGATCTGGCACTCAGGAACTGCTGAGTTTTCCAGTGGACTTTGTTCCATCCATGGTTCAGGAACAGGACTCCTCCTGGTTAACCTGGTATCTTTCCACCCAACTGTGGGTTCTTGGAGAATTTTTCATGTCATGTCAAGAAATCAGGCTGGTGGGTTTTTCAATGAGAGAAATTCTGGTAACTTAATTAAGTGGCATGTTTGTTGAAGCAGTAATTAACTGATAAATTAAGGAAGGCCTGGCCAGTCTTTGCTCCCAGGTCATACGATGGAGTTAGAAAGTCATAATAAATCTGGAGTTCCATGATTTCCTTGTGGTTCATGATCCTTTTGCCAATGTAGTCTGGAACAAGAACAAGATGAACCTCCAAATAGCAACAGGTTGATTGCAGGTGATGTCAAGTGGTATTTAGAGGAACTGCCTCCTTGTGTTTGGTTCCATGGTGGAAGGGTGAGCCCTCTGGACTCTGGATCCAGTGATCCCAGTTCAAGTCTCAGAAGGACCTTCCTGTCTGGAATGTGTCCCATGTAACAAACTGATCAAGAGATGCAATGTGGTTCTAATGTTCTGGTTCATTTCTTCCTGCCATGAACTCAGACTGTGTGTTTAATGTTAACAATAAATGCAACAACTAAGGAGCCAGTAGCTCCTGTGGAAAAAATTCTACTTTGTAAGTGAATTAATTCAGTCTTCATCTAAGTGTCTGTCAGGATGGCTGAGCGGTCTAAGGCGCTGCGTTCAGGTCGCAGTCGCTCCTGGAGGTGTGTGTTTGAATCCCACTTCTGACAAAGGACATTTTCTCCACATTCCTATGCATCCACAATGGTACATTCCAAACCCAGTTGAAGCTGCTCTCCACTGATGGGAGTGAGTGGTTGAACTGGCAGCAGAGGAGGCAAAGGAGCTTCCCTGTGACGGTCCAACATCGCCTGGTTTCCTCCAACATGGAGCAGCCACCAAAATCTAACTTCAATGTTGGATCAAAGTCTGCTGAAGAAATGTGTTTTCTCTCAAGTCACATTTTGTCCATTAACTTCATCATCAGAGTCTCCATCTCATCACATGACTAAAGTCTGGGTTCTGTATTGGTGGTAAAATATCCTTCCATGCCCCTCACTAGTTTGCACACAGAAAAGCATATTTTACTGGTTTCAGATCTCTTAGCTTGTTCTCTCTCTTAAAGCAGCTGAGGCAGCTTTCATTGTGTGATTCATTTTAAAATATAAATATGGAACAGAACCATTGGAATCAGATGTCAGGACATTTGAAGGAATGTCAATCTCCTGTTGAAATGTTGCAGTGTGCAGCTGAGGCTCTCTGGCAGTGGCACCAGGAGCCACAATGGCAGAACCTGGACCCTCCTGGAGGAGAACCACAGGTGAGGGCCTTCTTGGCTCCAGATTGATGGAAATCAAGTGTCTGAGGCTGTTAGCAGCCATGAAGTTGATCTGGTTGGCACTGGTATTTGTTCTTGCTGCAGCTCAGGAGTGATTCAGGAGAAGAGTTTCAGAACAGCCCAGGTTGGGGACTGGAATTTTAGAATTTCCCCTGGAACCAAACAACCTTGGAGGGTAAAAGCTCCAATCCTAGCCACTCAGATGCAGCAGCAGAAGAAGCTGTCATCCACCCTGACAGTCAGAGCATCAAGTCAAGAAAACATCACCATCTTGTAGTTCCAAACCTCCACCTGTCAGATTCAGCTACTTCTTATTGTGGGACTTTAAATTTGAACACAATGGAATTTGGACAAGGAGTTTTCCTTCCAGTCCAAACATCATCGTCCAGCCTCCAACCAGAGGTCCATCAGTTATCATGGAGCCACAGGTGGAGTCTGGATTCTTTTCTAGAATGAGACGGCAATGACAGTCCTGCCAAATGACATCACTGACATGAATGGATGACTTCAGTCACGTGACTGGATGACTTCAGTCACGTGACTGGATGACTTCAGTCATGTGACTGGATGACTTCAGTCACGTGACTGGATGACTTCAGTCACGTGACTAGATGACAGTGTAGATGCCAATGTAGAGGTTGGGGAAATCGTCTCTGAGAATCCAGCTTGAACCCACAGCCTCCTTGTTTTCCAAAAACCCAAACAGCGACCATCAGTCTCCCTCCAATCCTGTTCTTGGGTAAACAACAAAAACAGAGTAAAAGTCTCTGGCAACATATTTGTTTCCTGTAGGGTTTCTTCATGTATGTGTGGTGTACCTGCTTTCCAAGAGGACTGCCATCTTTGTTCTGTGGGCTGACATGTTTTAGTGTCAGCACAGGTCATAGCGCTGAGACTGAACTCTCATTCTCCTCCAAGTATTATTTCCACCTCACACTCCTGCATACATTCAAGTGAACAGGGAACACAAATTTATGCTCAACTTCTCCTGTGTATTCATCCACAGTCACTAAACAACAACCAAACCAAACAAAAGGGGTTTGCTAGCATGGCGATCAGCTGTAGTTCACCATCTTATCCAGGTCACATGACTCAGGAGTAGCGTGGCCGTCTGGCAACCAAAGGGTGGCTGGTTTGATCCTCACTTTCTCCAGTGACCATGTCAAAGTGTCCTTGAGTGAGATACTGAACCCCTAAATACTTCTGATGAGTAGGTTGGCTCCTTGCATGGCAGCCTTCAGCATCAGTGTGTGAGTGTGTGTGAATGAGAGGACATTGTTCAGCTCCTTGAGTGCTGCTGAGGTAGAAAGGCTCTGTACAAACTGAGTCCTTTTACCATTTCTTTCCTGCTTCTAGCAGCGCTGTTGTCACTTCCTGTGACCGTGGAGGAAAGGGGTCCCCCTTCAGAATAAGTTTGATATCATGATGTTACTTCCTCTTCAACATGCCTTTAGCAGACCAACTCAGAGAGCAGCACAGTGAGGTAGTGTGGCCGAGCGGTCTAAGGTGCTGGATTAAGGCTCCAGTCCTCTGAGGAGGCGTGGGTTCAAATCCCACCACTGCCATCATGTCCCAGGTCACTGGAGAGGTGTGGCAGGTCTCTCACAGCCTCTCCTCTCTCTTCCACTGATATCTTCAAACCTGTGACCAAAAGAAGAACCCTCCTCTGAGTCCACAGACCTGAGCATCGCTCCTCTGACTACCAGGTTACCTCCTGGTTATCAGGGTGAAGTCATGGGGAGGTAGTCAGTTGTTCCTTTGTTTTATGACAGAGGCCTCATTGTGAATTAAATAATTTTAATTCTTTACTTGAAGTTTCATGCTGTTTCGATTGAAAAAGGCCAGTTCCTGGAGAAGATCTTCTAGGGGTCCAGGTTAAAGCGGTGCCCCAGCTGGCACCAGGTGCTGACCCAGGTCCTGCATGGGAGATACTGTCAGTTCTGTTCTGCCCTGCTCACAACCACAGGCTGGTGTTGAGGCCTGCAGCAACCAGGGCCCCAGTCACCAAGAGTATAAAGGCTGGTCATTGTGGCAGTGGGAGGAGTCAAAATGAAGACAGACCAATGTGAGCAGGACGTTCCTGGAGAAGTCAGAAGAACTTGACCATGTTTCCTACAGTACCCAGGAGGCCTGGTAGTTGTTGGGAAGGAAGCTCCAAAAGCAAAGAGCAGACAGCAGGACATCAAAAGAAAAGATCCAGACACTAAAACTACAAGTAGAAACAAGAAGAAATACTAAAAGCTTTGGAAAGATACTACAAGGTTGGATATACATGATTATATACACTACTATTCTGACTGACTCCTGAAGAGGGACAGGAAACATTAGAATGTGGATCAGATCAGCTGATTTCAGTGCTGAGTCCATCCCTCCATCCACTTTCTGTTCTTATCCTTTAAGGGTCATGGGGGGGGGGCGATCCCAGGTGACATTGGGCAAGAGGCAGGGTTCACCCTGGACAGGTCACCAGTCCATCAGGAGAAATGAGGTGGTCGGTATCATGCAACCTAAACTAAAACATTAGTCAGAGCAAATTCAGGTTAAAGCAAGAGTCTCCAGATCAAAGTCAGAGTTCCTGATGATGTCATCAGGGCTTTGACAGTAACTAGAATTCTGTCTTTGATCTCAGGAGGACATGAAAGAAACTAAATTGAGGAAAGTAGAGGAGAACATTCAGCTTCATTAGAAACACTTGAACTGTTGAACAGTAGAATTTGTTTGAAACAGTTTACAACACTGAGTGACAGGATTGAAGAGGGAAGAGTTTTGTATTTTCAGTTTAATTCTAACTTTAAACTGTGGATGAACATTTTTAGTCGTTCATATTCTAACATACAGAGGAAGTCATGTCATTCCCTTTTTTAAAAAAGAAAAACATGTGAAGCTCCTCCCCCCAGCTCCAGATGGACAGACAGACATGAGAGAGGCCTGGAAGCAAAGAAGTGTTGTGCTCCTCTCCAGTGCTCTGGTGTTGTTGTGTTCTTCTCAGCTCCATCATGAAGACCTGCTGGCACTGGGCGCTGGTGGAAGTTTGCAGCTCTCACTGGAACGTCCTGAGGCTCCTCCCACTCTGAAGCAGGCAGTTGCTCCAGCCCACACTTTCACTCTCTGGTGTAGGAGTGAAGAACAAAATCAGAATCAAGAACCATCACTCTTTCATTGGGGCTCCTTTCTCCTTGTTCTGATCCAGAAACTCAACAGCTTCTATCATTGATTGACAGGAAATGTTGATGACACACTGGGATTTTTGTTCTCCTGCTGTCACTGTCAAGTGCAGCTTAACATGAGAGGTAGCAGGATCATTCATGTGTTCATGTTTCCAGCAGACAAGGAGGGAACCTGGGAGGACTTCAGTGACTCTGATCAGTGGTTCTCACTTCATCTTCTCAGTATAAAGTTCAAAGCGAGCCGGCCAGGAGTTGAACCTAGAATCTTCTGATCCGTAGTCAGACTCGTTATCCATTGCGCCACCAGCCCTGTGAAGAAGCTGCTGTGTTCATGTGTGCTTGCTTTTACAGAAAATCCCAACAAGGTGGTGGCATTTTCAGGGGACACAATGGTGCAGTGGTCAGCACTGTGGCCTCCCAGCAAGAAGGTTCAGCTCTCCTCCTATTTGGTTGCTAGGAACCTGAATCAGGCCTCAGTGGAGCGGTGCTGCTGAGGCTGAGTGAGGCTGAGTGAGGGACTGAGCAGGAGCCAGCAGGTCCAAGCAGGTTCAGGCAAACTCCCCTCAGTCCACCAACATCAAAGCAGAGGAACTGAGTTCATCTAACAAAATGATTCATATCATCTCCTCTTGGAATGTTCTGGAACTACAAGTACACTTAAAATGGCTGACTTATGACAACAGAAGGAACTTTGAAGTAGATTTGATTTATTTAAGTCAGTGACAGTCATTTTTTCAAGAATTTAGTAACTTGATTGTTTTACTAAGATGAGCTTTAATGTTATACCATTGAAAAAAGACCTTCATGTATTTATGATGACATCACCAATAGGAGCCTTCCCAGTCTTTCAGGGGGTAGAGTTCAGTCACCACCAATGACATCAGAGTCAGAGTTAGAGATCAAAGACAGACATTAAAGTCTCACATTAAAGTCTCTTATTAAAAAAATTAAAGTGTTATATCTTTGAAAATATACTGCAATACATGAAATATTATATTTACATGAATGGTAACCTCGTTCTTATATTCTTTAATATACTGCAATAGTAATGGACCCTCTATGACACTGCAGTGATGAATCTATCAAGGAGTAAAAATGATTATAATCAGAGAATTTTGAAGTCAAGTTTGAGATCAGTTTGATCCTCTCTCTCCCTGTCTCCCCCCCTCTCTCCCTCTGTCTCCCCCCTCTCTCCCCCTCTCTCTCCCTCTGTCTCCCCCCTCTCTCCCCCTCTCTCTGTCTACCCCCCCCTCTCTCTCTCTCTCCCTCTCTCTCTCTCCCTCCCTCTCTCTCTCTCTCTCTCTCAGGAGCTTTTAAATGAATATTTTAATAAAACAGAACAGGAGACTGAAGAGTGATCACTCAAACCCACAGGCTGAATGGGACATCTCTTAAAAACATTGAACCACTGAGTAAAACCATAGAAGCGCTCCTGTCTAGTCGGTGCTAACAAGTTAGCTGTTGAGTGAGTCCAGCTGTGCTGTCCAGGAATCCTGGTCAAAAGCCTCCACTCATCAAACAGCTGGTGTGTTGGTGGATCTGTGGATCCTGCTGGAAGAAGCAGGATGGAGCTCTGAATGGTTCCTGTCTCAAAGAGCTTCTCTGTGCAGCTCCCATCAGCTCCTAAAAACAGGAAACCAGCAGATTCACTGTTGAACGGTGGCATTAAAATGTTTCCAAAGCTGTCCTGTCCACCATTTGTTGGTGCAAAGACATTTAAAAACACCAGTTGAACATTTTCCAAAGTTGCTCTCACTTTCTTTCAAACACCTGGAATGATTTCCTTCCAAACCAAAAGAAACTGGTGAAAAAAACAACAACAAAAACTCCTGGAGAATCAAACTCCAGCCTCTGCTCCAACTGGACTTGGGACTTCAAATGACCCCCATTAAAAGCCTGCCTGCATCCCCATTCACTGACTGTTGTGTTGTGGGTCTCCTGGATAAACATGGCAGGATCCTCTTGATCTCCAGGAGTTTAAAAGAGCAGCTCTTTTAAAATGGGTTCTGGCTCCGTTCAGGTTTAGAGAGCTGAGACTAAAATCACACATGAATGAAAGAGGGAACCCAAGAAAACAAGTCAGCGTGAAAGAAGAGGAGCAGATTTTAAAACTTATCATTTCCACCTCCAGGAGTGAAGCCTCCCAGGACCCAAGAGGCTCCAGCTGGCAGAGCTCTCACTGGTTTCTCCCCCACCTCGCTAACCTGAGCTGGAGCATCTGAGAACCAAACACTGACCCCCTTCACTCCAGAGCCGACTCCACGAACTCTGAGCCCCCACTTTACCCACAGCCAGCAGGCCTCCTCCACATTCAGATCATTAACACAGCGACTCCTAAGCACCAGTAGAGCCTGTTCATCGTCCCTGGGTGGGCTCGAACCATCAGCCTCTCGGTTAACAGCCGAGCGCGCTGACCGATTGCGCCACAGAGACTCTGAGTCACCTGCTTTTCATGAAGAGTTTTCAGGCTAAATTCAGTGTGTGAGGTCCACACTGCACATTTGAGGGACCATGAAGGACAGAGGAGAGTCTGACTGTCATGGTGAAAGCCTTCAGCACTAGAACTGAAACAGCCCCACCATCTGAACCCCCCCAGACCAAACAGGCTTCATCAGAAACAGACCCCTCTCCTAGAACATCCAGAGATCATCAGTCTGATTAATAGAACATGGCAAACAAACAAGAACATGTTATTGTTTGATCAGAAGCTGAAACAATGTTTCTATGTTTGTCTGTTCTGGTCTGAATGAAAGAGGAGGTTTTCTTGGTCATGTGACGTGGATGAGAGTTCAACTAGAACTTCCTGATTCAACAGGATTTGAGTTTGTTGGGATTTTGTCAAAGCCACCAACCAAACCTCTGAGTGGTGCAGATGTCTGCTGCCTCCTCAGAGCAGACTGGAGCTCAGCCTCACTCACCTGTGGGAGCCCCAGCAGAGCCACCGTGTGATGGAGTTTCAGTTTAGGATCCAAGGTCCTGGATTGAATTGGTGTTTGTGTGTTTTTAGGCCTCCTGGCACCATCAATGGTAGAGCAGAGTGGCGCAGAGGAAGCGTGCTGGGCCCAGAACCCAGAGGTCGATGGATCAAAACCATCCTCTGCTGAAAGAAGAAAAATAAAATGAACCAGTGTCTTTAGAAATGTGTGTCTGTTAAAAAGAGGTTCATAAGGATTTTGTCTTCCTCCAGAATCACCAACCATTGTGAGAGTTAACAACAGTCCACTTTCTGACTGAAGCAAAAGTAGACTTCAAAAGGTTTTTCTGATTCAACATAGCAGCTAAATTTCCATTTCCATTTCCTGAACAGGACAGGTTAAAAAAAGGGAATGTCATGACTTCCTCTGTATGTTAGAATATGAACGACTAAAAATGTTCATGCCCAGTTTAAAGTTAGAATTAAACTGAAAACACAAAACTCTTCCCTCTTCAATCCTGTCACTCAGTGTTGTAAACTGTTTCAAACAAATTTTACTGTTCAACAGTTCAAGTGTTTCTAATGAAGCTGAATGTTCTCCTCTGCTTTCCTCAATTGTGTTTCTTTCATGTCCTCCTGAGATCAAAGACAGAATTCTAGGTACAAATAAAGACACCATCAAAGCCTCCTGATGACATCATCAATTCTGTCTTTGATCTGTGTCTGTCCAGCCGGTCCTGAGTGGATCCAACAGTTTCCCATGGGTGACTCTGTCATGGTCTCTCTCCTGCTGTCTCCAACTCTCAGAGCGCTACTACTGGTTTCTCCCCATCGTCCCTGTTGCTAGGCAGAGCACTGGTGAGGACTGAGGCCAGTGATGTCATCACCTCCAGCTGAGACCTGCCAGGTGATCCTGCTTCATTCAACTCTGCTGCCTCTGCCACTGCCCTGACTGGTGAGGCTGACAGCAGGTTCTCTCTAAACTCTCTGTTTACAATGGAGGCTGAAATCCTTGTGATTGGTGGTTCAATCATCAGGTCTGTTGAACTCCCAGGTGCCATCACCTGCTGTCTTCTTGGTGCCAAAGTTGTGGACATTATTGAACGTCTCCAGGACTCATCGACCTCCACCCCTCCTGCAGGTTCTCCCTGTCTCTGTGGTGGTTCTCTCTGGTACTCCAGCTTCCTCCCACGGTCCAGACATCAAGAGGGTAGTGGTTACCTGGACACTCTAAATGACTGTGAGTGTGAATGGTTGTCTGTCTGTGTGTGTGTGTTGGTCCTGGGATGGACTGGTGACCCATCAAGGGTGAACCCAGGGCTGGACTGGCCACCTGGCCGATGCACATCTTTGGGCCGGCCCATAACTGTCATAATTTTTTTTTCAAAAGTGTATAGATTTTAATCGAACGTAACGGTATCGGAGACGCGAAACGCGGCCCATTGGTTGATTTTCTTGAAGGACATTGGGCTCGTCCAATGAAATCTCTCAGCTCTCTCTCTTTCTCTTAGTCAAGCCATGCTGTTGCAATGGAAGTGGAGGAGTCAGATCAGACAGTTGGAGACTATTTTAGTCGCCCTTCTTCCACACAGAGGACTGATTTTTTAAAGTTTCATCCTCAACAAGATTCCATAAACCCTGTCGTCCAGAGGCTCTTCGTTAGAACGGACGGCACGACGTGGAAATGGCTGACTTATTGTGGTCAACGTCATGCTTTGTTTTGTTTTGTTTGCCCTGCTTTTAGCAAGCCCAGTGATCCAAGTGTCTTCATTAGAGGCCTGACAGACTGGAGGCATGTGCACCAAAGAGTAGAGGAGCATGAGAGAGGCATGGCACAGAGGCAGTGTGCTGAGGCCTATTTTTGAAACTGCTCCAGAGCAAGACTGGCCACCTCCTTGAGGGAAGACAGCTGACAGGACACCGTGAGCAGGTTAAGAAGCAGGGCTGGACTGGGACCAAAAAATGGCCCTGGCATTTTTCATCCCTGGCAGCCCTCCATGGATATTTACACGATATGTGTAAGCACACGCCATACCAGAGGATGTATGCGCACATTTTGAAGTTTCAAAAATTAAAATAAAGTGCAGTATTCTACATGGAAGACAGTAACCATGTTAAAAGAATGATACTCTTTCACTACTCACAGAGACCTTCTTCTTCCACTACACGTTCCAACACCTGACATCTCTTCTTCCCAGTCCAGCCCTGGAAGAACGCGTCGAGTTTTGGAAATTCGTCTGCTTTTCTTCTCGTGAGTGTCTCTTTTTCGGCTCCTCCTTTCTCCTTCCTCTTACTGGGCAACATTCTTCATGGCTTCTGACTGCAAGGCGGCCGCTGAGTGGTGGCACTACAACTGGATGGGTCTGTTTCTCATCTTAACACAAAAACACCGCTGTTTCTGCGTTTTTACCAGAAATATATATTTTGAAATGCCTGCTCACACCGGCCCATCCGGCTACATCCACCAAACTTTACACACATAATATAATATAATAATATAATATAATAACCCTAAACACAAGCCCCAAAGCAGTAGTTGTTTTGTTTTTCTTCATAAAGGAGGTGCACTGTCATGACTACGATATCTCTGGCAACAAACATGGAAGGGGCTTTGGGGTCTTGTGTTTCAGCTCTGTAACTTCTGGATGGCTGAAAATGTCAGAATCAGTCCTCTCACTGACATCAACCATTGGTGTGACTTTTGGTGGCTTCAGCTCAAATGAAACCAGGGAAGAGGGGCCAGACTTTGAGCAGCCCCTTAGGGTTAGTGGATGCCCCGGGACTGTGCTTGGGCCCCTTAGCACCTAGATGGCTGAAATTCCCAGCACATGCTACTCTGGGGCATCACACTATGTGTGTAAAGTTTGGTGGATGTAGCCCAAGTAGAAACACCAGAACCCAGATTTGATCCTCAATTCAGCTCCAAAAGGCTCTCGGAGTGCAGCAGTCCCAGACCCTGATTTTGCCCAGTTTCACAAGGGGATAGTTTTTTCTCTTTGAACCGAGGAAGTTGAAATTTGAGTGTGTTGTTCTGTTCTTGAAGGATCGCATCTGTGCTGGTTTGACCCCCCTAAGTCCTTTCTGCTGTCCATAAAGGGTGTGGCAAAGTCCAGTAAAGTCTTTAACTTAAGCATCATAACTGGTCAAAGTTGCTCCAAATGAGATGAGCTTTCTGGGAGGAGCTCACACCTCTGCCAGAAACCAATATTTAAAACTTTGAAGCCCCACCTCCTTCCTGAAGCTACTTCCTGTTTGGGAGGGGGTTCTAGAATTATTCCACCAGATTAGGATTTCATAAAGTTTCAGGTCTGTATCCACTGGAGAGGCCAATGAGAGCAAAAGAGCAACAGGGTCAAAGGTCAACAGGCCTCGTGTCTCAGCCAGGCCTCAAAGGGTTAAGTGAGCCTTTTGGAGCTCCTTTGAAAAAAGGCCTGACACCAATCTTGTTCAGGACCAACATGAAGAAGGATCTTTGGAACATTTTCACATCTTTAAGACGGCCTTGACTCCTTTTTATAGCAGGAGTCACTGAACAGCACAAAGCTGCTATTGCAGCCATCAGGCCTCATTTCTGATCAATTATTATTGTTGAAACAAAGCTGAATATCAATTATTGATTTTTATTGTCATCATTTTGAACACCTGATGAGAGAAACACAATAAAAACATTTGAAAAGGAAGGATCAGAGTGTTGTTGTACTGCAATACTACAGTACAGCATCAGAGACACTCAGTTATTGATTGCCTGAATGATTGATTTCCCCAGAAGAGGAACAGCTTTGTTGGAGCAGTAAAAATACACACATCATAACAACAAAGTTACATTGGAAAAGAAACTACATGACATTACCAGCACAACATCTGAAGAACAGTTAGGATCAATTTAACTGGCCAGATAGTTAGGATTTCTTTAATGATATCCTTGATGAACCCAGACATCAGAGTGGTTTGTTCCCCTCAATCATAAATCTGTAAATATAGCGTGAAGTGATGGAACTAAAAGGCCACCTCTGAGTGCAGGAGTGAGCCTCTGTGACGGATGTGACGTCAGCAGACCGCCATTAGTTTGAGTCATTGTTTATATTCTTAATGCTGATTGGTCGATCTATAATGGTGACAAATGGACTTCGTAGGTAGAATAAACATCCAGAAATTAAATGAATTTGTAGATTGTCTTATTAATCAAAAGATGAAGTATTAAAAATATTTGTTTTTTTTCCTCGGAGTGAGCGACAACTACCGGATTTTCTCACAGAAGAACGGGGGGCGACTTCCACGGAAGCAGATGTTTGTAATTCCTGGGGCACTAAAATCCATTTCATATTATTCTTTCTTGAACAGCGAATATTATGGAAATAAAATTTATATTTCTCGCCAGAAATGTCCTTAAAATGCTTTTTAAAAATCAAACCTATCTTGAAATGACACTCGTCCGTAATGGCTTCCTTAGCAACCAACATAGCAACAGTAGAAATGTGACACTGTAACGACTCTCTTCCGAGAGGTGAAAGATTCACCGTAATAACGAACAAACCAAAGATTAAACACAAGAACTGAGCAAAGATTATGAAAACAAAATGCATATTTCTCTCTAGAAATGTCATCAGAATGCTTTATTAAATCAAAACTATCTTGGAAGAAGGCACTTTCCTCCGAAAATGACAGGAGCGGCGGCCATGTTTTTGTTTTGAGAGGCCCGCATGAAAGAGTCACATGAGGGAAGGGGGTATGGGGTCATGGGGGGGGGGGGGGGGGGCGATCCCAGGTGACATTGTTCAAGAGGCAGGGTTCACCCTGGACAGGTCACCAGTCCATCAGGAGAAATGAGGTGGTCGGTATCATGCAACCTAAACTAAAACATTAGTCAGGTCAAATTCAGATTAAAGCAAGAGTCTCCAGATCAAAGTCAGAATTCCTGATGATGTCATCAGGGCTTTGACAATAGCTAGAATTCTGTCTTTGATCTCAGGAGGACATGAAAGAAACACAACTGAGGAAAGTAGAAGAGAGCATGGCAGCATGATGGTGCAGTGGTGAGCACTGTGGCCTCACAGCAAGAAGGTTCTGGTTTGAGTCCAGGCTCGGGTGGGGAATCTTTCTGTGTAGAGCCTGTATGTTCTCCCCATGAATGCGTGGGTTCTCTCTGGTACTCCAGCTCCTTCCCACTGTCCAAAGACATGTAATTGGGGACGAGGCTGATTGGACACTCTAAATTGACCGTAGGTATGAATGTGAGTGTGAATGGTTGTTCGTCTCTGTATGCTGACCCTGTGATGGACTGGTGACCTGTCCAGGGTGAACCCCGCCTCTGGCCTGTAGATGCTGGGATAGGCTCCAGCCCCCCCCTCGACCATCAGTGTAGGTCTTTTGTTAATTGCATGCCACATGAAATTATTGTTGGTCAGTTTTCTAGCGACTGTCTCACAGTGGCAAGACAAGAACACTTCTACTTTTAATGTTGACAGTTTGTTCAACACTGAACTTCATCCAGTACCATGTTGTCAAACACTGGAACCTCCACAGCACCTGAACAGGGACTTGAACCCTGGACCCTCAGATTAAAAGTCTGATGCTCTACCCTCTGAGCTCCTCAGGCTCTTTCTACAGCATTGAGACAGGAACAGAAACACCTGTGAAGGTCAAACTGATGCTTTCTTGACTTGTTCAGTCCTCCATGTTGAAGTCCACCATGCTTTTGATTGGCTCTGATTCTCTGTGGCAAAATCCAACAAAAGGCTCCAAAAATGTCCTGAATGTCACAAGAATGCACAGGACAAGATGTTAGTTGCCTTCATGTCTGCAGTTCCTCCACTGGAAAGTAAAGTCAATGCTGCTCCTCTGCTGAAACCTGGGATCGGACCAGGGACCTTTAGATCTTCAGTCTAAGGCTCTCCCAACTGAGCTGGTTCAGTTCTGAGTGAGGGCCCTGCTTCTCTCATTTATAATCTCTTCCACTCTCACTGGACCTTAGAGAGGATTGGAGCTTCTGAAGTCCTGACACATTGAACAGTTCTCCAGGACCATTTTTGATGGATGTCTGAATCACACCAGCCTTTTTTGTTTGTCTTCTTGCACCACCGTGCCGCCCCTACTAGTCGTCTACATATCAGTGTTCTCAGTATTGCACGAACATTCACATCAGTATTGTGCTAATATTTTATTTCCTGGCTCTTCAATCCTCCTATTATGAAGTTGATTGCTTCAGCGACCAGGAGATGTTATCATTGGCAGCTAGTTTACTATTATTGCTGCTGCTGTTGTTGGTTGTGTGTCTGTCTTCCATCCCCCTGTCCCTCTGTCTTTCTCTCTGCTTGTCTTTCACCCTCATCTTGTTCCCATCTTTTTGTCATTCTCTCCCTCCTTTCTCTCTGTCTTTTGTCTTTCCTTCTCTATATTTGTCTTCTGCTGTCTGTCCTGTCCTGCTCTCTTTCAACAACCAACCAGTCAAAGCAGACGTCCGGTTAAAAAAATATGATAAAAGAACTCTTGGTTTGATTTGGCTTGAGGCATGAAGAAGATAGGATTGTTTTCCTTTCATTTTAGAAGCTTTTCCAGATTCATGAAAAGATCATCAATCAGTGCAGTATTTCAGACAGACTTCTGGTCCGTGAGGATGAGGAATCCAGCACAGATCCACAGAACTCCAACTGCCATCTTTGATGGTTCCTTTACAGTCTGTAGGGTGGAGAGATCCTCCTGAGTCTGGCTTGGAATGTTTGTCTGTGGATGTGTTGGCCCTGTGATGGACTGGTGACCTGTCCAGGGTGAACACGGCCTGTCGCCCAAAAGCTGCTGGGATAGGCTCCACCCCCTCATGACCCTGAACAGGATAAGCAGAAGACAATGGACAGAAGTCCTGACACATTGAACAGTTCTCCAGGACCATCTTTGATGAAGGTCTGGATCACACCAGCCTTTTTTGTTTGTCTTCTTCCAGTGTCCTCAACATTGTGTGAGCCAATAATTCCACATCTGTACCAGACACACCTCTGGTTGGTGGGTTGATGGATCTTTCTGTTCTAACAGTGTCTTTTATCTTGCTTTTATCTTTTCTATCTTTTCTTTGTATCTGCATTCTGTGGTGCACGGTGGCTCTGGAAGAGCGCTCTAACTATTGTCACTGTACCCCCCCCCCCCTACAACGAAAATAAAAGATTCTGATTCCGATTCTGACACACACACACACACACACACACACGTGTATCAACATGATGTTCCGAATGTTTCACTGTCTGTGGTTGTCCAGCTCTCCTTGTCTCTTCACTGTCATTGTCAGAACTCTGAGCAGTCTTCCTCTCCAGGTGATGTCTCTGAGTGATGATGATTGCTGTCTGTTCAACCAGCTTCATTTGTTGATATCTGAGAAGGACTGAAGACAGCAAAGTGTGCTGATTGGCCAACAACCCCTCACAGGTCAAAGGTCACTGCTCTGAGGCGGACCAGTTTACTGTAACAGTGGTGGCACCATCCACTGCTGGCGCTCTCTTCAGTGCTTCTTGTTTCTGCCCTTTGTGTGTGAGCTCCTAGAGCAGCTGGTCCGCCCCCCCCCTTTTCTTTTCTATTCCTCTAATTTATTTTTTGATTTTCTATTTTTGTAATTCATCATCGATCTCGGCTCACGGTCGCTACACTCTTGACCTCCTGTGAGCCTTGAAGAGAGAGAAGCCACCTTTGTGTTGGAGAAGAGCAGCTTAGTCCAGGCAGCCAGCAGCCTGAGACCAGAGGGTAGCCAATCAACGCGCTTCCCTTCTTCATCGAGCGAATCTCAGCGGGAGCCACGGTCGACGAGGTGGAGGCTTTGGAGGCCGTCCTCCCACCAGTTCGTTGGAGAGGTGTCGTACATCGATGGGAGAATCCAGCTGAGAACGTAAGCCGGTTACGTTGGTTTTCACCGATTCAGGCCTGGACTCCTGTCTCGCTGCCAAACTCCGCCTGACTCCGTAGAGCTGGTCAGCCTCCACTCAGTCCTCTTCATTTGGTTGGAGGTCACCATCGTTCATCCTACACACCTTTCCACCTGCCTCTTAGCCGTCTACTTGAAGCTCAGATAAATCCAGGCTAATTCATACCTGCTACTCAATATGGGCCTTAATTACTCTGCTGGAATTGTCACTCTGTCTTAAGTGTTTTCTTAATTGTATTAAATCCTCTTTAATTTCCAAGAAGTCTTCCAACTCATTCATTCATGCAAGCCACTGATCCACAAGACCTCATTGATGAGCTTCAACCTGAGACTGATTGTTTCTCATTGGACGAGACACCCATTCAATGAGACTCATTGTCAGTCCATTGAAATCTACTGGTGTTCCTGGTGAGTTGATTTAACAACATGAGCTGACAGAATCTACGTTCAGGTAGGAACCACCACATCCAGGGGTCTGGACCTTTGAGCAGGCAGAGCCATCAAAGTAGCAGACTAAGCTAGCAGACATTAGCATTGAGAAGAAACTGATACCTGAGCCTACTTTTGGGTCTGGTCAAGTGATGACACAATAATATGACATCATTGTCAGACTGACGCCTGCTCAACACTGACCAAACGCCGCCCTATTGCATTGTGGGAAATTTCTGCTTGGCTCGCGTCCATCAAAACACACAAAGAAATTTCTCCAGAATCAGGATTGACAGTGGATACAATTGATTCCACACTGGTTTCAAGTGCAGGTGTGGAATTTCAGACACAGTCTGTGTTTGTGTTGTTCATTCAGTGATTTTTCTTACAATTCCCAATCAAAGCCCCACATTGCTAATGAACTCAAATTGATGCTAACAGTAATGTAGTGATAGTTGCTAATAAACTAAGTGATGCTGACAGACATGTGGTTAGAGTTTCGATTAACCTCAAAGTGATGCTGACAGTAATGTAGTAAGAGTTGCTTCGAACCTCAAAGTAATGGGACAGTGATTTCAGAAGAATTGCTAATGATCTCAAAATGATGCGACAGTGATGTCGTAAGAATTGCTAATAAACTCAAAACGATGCAAACAGTAATGTAGTGATAGTTGCTCATAAACTCAGTGATGCTTACAGTCATGTAGTAAGAGTTGCTAAAAACCACAAAATAATGCGACTGTCATGTCGGAAGAATTGCTCATGATCTCAAAATGATGCGACGGTAATCTAGTAAGAGCTGCTAATAAATTCAAAATGATGCTAACAGTAATGTAGTGAAAGTTTCGAATAACCTCAAAGTAATGCTGACAGTCATGTGGTAAGAGTTTCGAGTAACCTAAAAATGATAAGGACAGTAATGTATTAAGAGTTGCTAATAACCTCAAAATAATGCGACAGTGATTTCAGAAGAATTTCTAATGAACTCAAAATGATGCTAACAGTAACGTAGTGATAGTTGCTAATGAACTCAGTGATACTTACAATAATGTAGGAAGAGTTTCAAACTCCCTCAAAATGATGCTGACAGTCATGTAGTAAGAGTTGCTACTAAACTCAAAATAATGCGACAGTGATGTCGGAAGAGTTGCTAATGAACTCAAAATGATGCTACAGTGATGAAGTAAGAGATGCTAAAAAACTAAAAATGATGCTGACGGTAATGTAGGAAGAGTTGAAACTAACGTTAAAATGATGCTACACTGTTGTCATAAGAATTGCTAATAAACTCAAAATGATGCTAACAGTAATGTAGTAAGTGTTTCGAACTACCTCAAAGTGATGCTGACAATAATGTAGTAAGAGTTGCTACGAACCTCAAAATAATGCGACAGTGATGTTGGAAGAATTGCTAATGGTCTCAAAATGATGCGACAGTGATGTAGCAAGAATTGCTAATGAACTCAAAATGATGCTAACTGTAATGGAATGAAAGTTTCGAATGGCCTCAAAGTGATGCTGACAGTCATATAGTAAGAGTTGCTACAAAACTCAAAATAATGCGACAGCGATGTCGGAAGAATTGCTAATAAACTCAAAATGATGCTGACGGAAATCTAGTAAGAGCTGCTAATGATCTCAAAATGATGCTACAGTGATGTTGTAAGAATTGCTAATGATATCAAAATGATGTGACGGTCATGTAGTGAGAATTGCTAATGAACTCAAAATAATGCCAACAGTAATGTAGCGATAGTTGCTAATAAACTCAGTGATGCTTACAGTAATGTCGTAAGTGTTTCGAACTACCTCAAAGTGATGCTGACAGTCATGTAGTAAGAGTTGCTACGAACCTCAAAATAATGCGACAGTGATGTCGGAAGAACTGCTAAGGAACTCAAAATGATGCTAACTGTAATGTAGTGAAAGTTTCGAATAACCTCAAAGTGATGCTGACAGTCATGCAGTAAGAGTTGCTACGAACCTCAAAATAATGCGACAGTGATGTCAGAAGAATTGCTAATGATCTCAAAATGATGCGACAGTGATGTAGTGAAAGTTTCGAATAACCTCAAAGTGATGCTGACAGTCACCTGGTTAGAGTTGCGAGTAACCTAAAAATGATGCTGAGAGTAATGTAGTAAGAGTTGCTAATAACCTCAAAATAATGCTACAGTGATGTCGGAAGAATTGTTAATGAACTCAAAGTGATGCTGACAGTCATGTAGTGATAGTTGCTAATAAACTCAGTTATGCTTACAGTAACGTAGTAAGTGTTTTGAACAACCTCAAAGTGAAGCTGACAGTCATGTAGTAAGAGTTGCTACTAACCTCAAAATAATACTACGGTGATGTCGTAAGAATTGCTAATGATATCAACATGATGTGACAGTGATGTAGTAAGAATTGCTAATGATCTCAAAAAGATGCTACAGTGATGCCGGAAGAATTGCTAATGAATTCAAGAATGATGCTGACAGTAATGTAGTGATAGTTGCTAATAAACTCAAAGTGATGCTGACAGTAATTTATGAAGAGTTGCTAAAAAACTTAAAATAATGACACAGTAATGTAGTAAGAGTTGCTATGAAACTAAAAATAATGCGACAGTGATGTAACAAGAATTGCTAATGATCTCAAAATGATGCGACAGTGATGTCGTCAGAATTGAGAGTCGGGGTTTTCCAAGTTGATCTCCTCCCACGCATGAATTCTCTGGTATCATTCCACTTACTGCGAAGACGAGCCGTGGATGTATTGTCCTGAGCCCAGGGCTTGTCAGATACCATGACCCTCAACTAAATGTGGCAGAAACCCTGCCCTCTTCATTTAGGGCTGGAAGGTGTGAGAGATACTGGGAGCTCATCGAGGCTACGTCCTCCGCGGTCTGCTCAGGCTGGCCAGCACAAGAGGAGACCGCCAACTGGCCGGGACAGGCGGTCACCGTTGTTGTTGTTGCCGCCGTGGTCGGCCTTTCTTTCTTTCTTTCCTTTTTTCACACGATCACAGGGGAGAGCGCGGACGCAGTCCCCCACTGTCAGAAATTATGCGGTTGAGATTCCCACATTTGGGGAATTCACCAGGGTCAGCACAGCCCCAGTGCAATGGCTGAGCCTCACCCGGGGAGAACCACCTTGCTGATCATGGTATCTCCCCTGCCAGGTAAGTATGACTCGCTGAGCTTAGGAACAGACATGAGCTCCAGGGACACAGCCTTCTGACTGACAGGCAGGGAGGCCGACACAGCGCCTGATCTTTCCTACCTTGTGCCAATCTGCCGCGTGCGCAGCCCCCTTTGTTTCTCACAACGATGCCGGATGTCGGATATCCCAAGCCCGGGAAGCTCAGGCACATTGAAGGTTCAGGTCTTTCAGAGTGCATTCCAAAGCCTTTTGGGAAAGGCTCCGAGAGCAGTGCCGTCAGCGGACCTCCATCCTTATCTGGAGTGCAAACGGAGCCACAACTTGACGCCCAGCGGCAGCGCGGGCGGAAATCCAGCCCCGGCCTCATGTGCAGCACTGGAGAGTTGGCCTGAAGAGCACGGGATTTGCTCCTGACAAAAGGGGAGGGGCCCGCACTGTTCCTGGAAGGCCATTGCGGCCGCAGGCTGAGGAAAAGCTGCAGTGCAGGAGGAGAACCCTGGTCCGGCTTTGGGTGGAGCAGGTGAGCGAGTGCCTGGCGGAGGCTTGTTTTATTTCCGACGAGAAATGCGGGGCATTGCACCACTCCTGGAAACACTGCAATACCAGGTTGATGCGTGGAAAGGACGGAGCAAGCTCCCGTTCCATCTCCCTGTTCCAAAAAGCAATTTAATATATGGTTCCCGGATAGGGAACGTACCAGATATTAAACTGATAAGAACAGATACTACACTTGATCTTAGCCAAAAGGCCGAGAAGCGATGCCTGTCAGCCACCCGACGTGAGAGCCAGCACCCCCGGTACAGCCAATCCCGGCCGCGGCTGTGGGCAGGAACTGCAACATTTTGGGTGGCGACACAAAATGCAGTGCCATAAACACTACATCTGGCACACTGGTTGTCCCCACTGCTATCCAAAGCAAAGGCAATCGGTGCCTTCACCCTGCTATGCTAGTGGGGCGACTCAAAGTAAAACAAAGCGGTGTTCAAAGCCACAAGCCAGCGACTCATCCTGGAGTCGGGGTTTTCCAAGTTGATCTCCTCCCACGCATGAATTCTCTGGTATCATTCCACTTACTGCGAAGACGAGCCGTGGATGTATTGTCCTGAGCCCAGGGCTTGTCAGATACCATGACCCTCAACTAAATGTGGCAGAAACCCTGCCCTCTTCATTTAGGGCTGGAAGGTGTGAGAGATACTGGGAGCTCATCGAGCCTACGTCCTCCGCGGTCTCCTCAGGCTGGCCAGCACAAGAGGAGACCGCCAACTGGCCGGGACAGGCGGTCACCGTTGTTGTTGTTGCCGCCGTGGTCGGCCTTTCTTTCTTTCTTTCCTTTTTTCACACGATCACAGGGGAGAGCGCGGACGCAGTCCCCCACTGTCAGAAATTATGCGGTTGAGATTCCCACATTTGGGGAATTCACCAGGGTCAGCACAGCCCCAGTGCAATGGCTGAGCCTCACCCGGGGAGAACCACCTTGCTGATCATGGTATCTCCCCTGCCAGGTAAGTATGACTCGCTGAGCTTAGGAACAGACATGAGCTCCAGGGACACAGCCTTCTGACTGACAGGCAGGGAGGCCGACACAGCGCCTGATCTTTCCTACCTTGTGCCAATCTGCTGCGTGCGCAGCCCCCTTTGTTTCTCACAACGATGCCGGATGTCGGATATCCCAAGCCCGGGAAGCTCAGGCACATTGAAGGTTCAGATCTTTCAGAGTGCATTCCAAAGCCTTTTGGGAAAGGCTCCGAGAGCAGTGCCGTCAGCGGTCCTCCATCCTTATCTGGAGTGCAAACGGAGCCACAACTTGACGCCCAGCGGCAGCGCGGGCGGAAATCCAGCCCCGGCCTCATGTGCAGCACTGGAGAGTTGGCCTGAAGAGCACGGGATTTGCTCCTGACAAAAGGGGAGGGGCCCGCACTGTTCCTGGAAGGCCATTGCGGCCGCAGGCTGAGGAAAAGCTGCAGTGCAGGAGGAGAACCCTGGTCCGGCTTTGGGTGGAGCAGGTGAGCGAGTGCCTGGCGGAGGCTTGTTTTATTTCCGACGAGAAATGCGGGGCATTGCACCACTCCTGGCAACACTGCAATACCAGGTTGATGCGTGGAAAGGACGGAGCAAGCTCCCATTCCATCTCCCTGTTCCAAAAAGCAATTTAATATATGGTTCCCGGATAGGGAACGTACCAGATATTAAACTGATAAGAACAGATACTACACTTGATCTTAGCCAAAAGGCCGAGAAGCGATGCCTGTCAGCCACTCGACGTGAGAGCCAGCACCCCCGGTACAGCCAATCCCGGCCGCGGCTGTGGGCAGGAACTGCAACATTTTGGGTGGCGACACAAAATGCAGTGCCATAAACACAACATCTGGCACACTGGTTGTCCCCACTGCTATCCAAAGCAAAGGCAATCGGTGCCTTCACCCTGCTATGCTAGTGGGGCGACTCAAAGTAAAACAAAGCGGTGTTCAAAGCCACAAGCCAGCGACTCATCCTGGAGTCGGGGTTTTCCAAGTTGATCTCCTCCCACGCATGAATTCTCTGGTATCATTCCACTTACTGCGAAGACGAGCCGTGGATGTATTGTCCTGAGCCCAGGGCTTGTCAGATACCATGACCCTCAACTAAATGTGGCAGAAACCCTGCCCTCTTCATTTAGGGCTGGAAGGTGTGAGAGATACTGGGAGCTCATCGAGGCTACGTCCTCCGCGGTCTCCTCAGGCTGGCCAGCACAAGAGGAGACCGCCAACTGGCCGGGAACGGCGGTCACCGTTGTTGTTGTTGCCGCCGTGGTCGGCCTTTCTTTCTTTCTTTCCTTTTTTCACACGATCACAGGGGAGAGCGCGGACGCAGTCCCCCACTGTCAGAAATTATGCAGTTGAGATTCCCACATTTGGGGAATTCACCAGGGTCAGCACAGCCCCAGTGCAATGGCTGAGCCTCACCCGGGGAGAACCACCTTGCTGATCATGGTATCTCCCCTGCCAGGTAAGTATGACTCGCTGAGCTTAGGAACAGACATGAGCTCCAGGGACACAGCCTTCTGACTGACAGGCAGGGAGGCCGACACAGCGCCTGATCTTTCCTACCTTGTGCCAATCTGCCGCGTGCGCAGCCCCCTTTGTTTCTCACAACGATGCCAGATGTCGGATATCCCAAGCCCGGGAAGCTCGACCGATGCCGTTTTCAAGGCTCACTTTGTCGCTCGGTGAACCAGCGTGGCCTCGAGCCGCATTAGAATTGCTAATGAACTCAAAATGATGCTAAAAGTAATGTTGTGAAAGTTTCGAATAACCTCAAAGTAATGCTGACAGTCATGTATTAAGAGTTTCTATGAACTTCAAAATAATGCGACAATGATGTCGGAAGAATTGCTAATAATCTCAAAATAATGCGACAGTGATGTCGGAAGAAATGCTAATGAACTCAAAATGATGCTGACGGTAATTTTGGAAAAGTTGAAACTAACCTCAAATTGATAATACAGTGATGTCGTAAGAATTGCTAATAAACTCAAAATGATGCTAACAGTAATGTAGTGATAGTTGCTAATAAACTCAGTGATGCTTACAGTAATGTAGTAAGTGTTTCAAACAACCTCAAAGTGATGCTGACAGTCATGTAGTAAGAGTTGCTACTAACCTCAAAATAATGCAACAGTAATGTAGTAAGAATTGCTAATGAACTCAAAATGATGCTGACAGTAATCTAGTGAGAGCTGCTAATAACCTCAAAATGATTCTGACAGTAATGTAGTGAGAGCTGCTAATAACGTCAAAATAATGCAACAGTAAAGTAGAAAGAGTTGCTACAAACCTCAAAATAATGCGATAGTGATGTCGGAAGAATTGCTAATGATCTCAAAATGATGCGACAGTGATGTAGTAAGAATTGCTAATGAACTCAAAATGATGCTAACAGTAATGGAGTGAAAGTTTTGAATAACCTAAAAGTGATGCTGACAGTAATGTAGTAAAAGTTGCTACGAACCTCAAAATATTGCGACAGTGATGTCGGAAGAATTGCTAATGAACTCAAAATGATGTTAACAGTAATGTAGTGATAGTTGCTAATTAACTCAGTGATGCTTAAAGTAATTAGTCAGTGTTTTGAACAACCTCAAAGTGATGCTGACAGTCAGTTAGAAAGAGTTGCTTAAAATAATGCAACAGTAATGTAGTAAGAGTTGCTAACAACCTCAAAATAATGCGACAGTGATGTCAGAAGAATTGGTAATAACCTCAAAATGATGCTGAAAGTGATGTTGGAAGAATTGCTAATGAACTTAAAATGATGCTAACTGTAATGTAGTGATAGTTGCTAATCAACTCAGTGATGCTTACAGCAATGTAGTAAGTGTTTCGAATAACCTCAAAGTGATGCTGACAGTCATGTAGTAAGAGTTGCTACGAAACTCAAAATAATGCTACTGTGATGTCGTAAGAATTGCTAATAAACTCAAAATGATACTAACAGTAATGTAGTGAAAGTTTCGAATAACCTCAAAGTGATGCTGACAGTCATGTGGTTAGAGCTGCGAGTAACCTAAAAATGATGATGACAGTGATGTCGTAAGAATTGCTATTGAACTCAAAACGATGCTAACAGTCACGTGGTGATGGATGCTAATAAACTCAGTGATGCTGACAGTAATGTAGTAATAGTTGCTAATAACCTCAAAATGATGCGACAGTGATGTCGTAAGAATTGCTAATGAACTCAAAATGATGCGACAGTGATGTTGTAAGAATTGCTAATGAACTCAAAATGATGCTGACGGTAATCTAGTAAGAGTTGCTAAAAAACTCAAAATAATGCGAAAGTGATGTCGTAAGAATTGCTAATAAACTCAAAATAATACTGACATTATTGTAGTAATAGTTGCTACGAACCTCAAAATGATGCTACCGTGATGTTCTAAGGATTGCTAACAAACTGAAAGTGATGCTGACAGTAATGTAGTGAAAGTTTCGAATAACCTCAAAGTGATGCTGACAGTCTTGTAGTAATATTTGCTACGAACCTCAAAACGATGCTACAGTGATGTAATTAAAGTTACTAATGATCTCAAAATGATGCTGAGAGTGATGTCGTAAGATTTGCGAATAACCTCAAAAAATGCTACAGTGATGTAGGAAGAGTTGCTAACGACCTCAAAAACAATGCTACAGGGATGTAGGAAGAGTTGCTAATAACCTCAAAATAATGCGACAGAGATGTCGTAAGAATTGCTAATGAAATCAAAATAATGCTAACAGTAATGCAGTGAAAGATTCGAATAACCTCAATGATAATAATGAACTCAAAATGATGCTGACAGTGATGTAATGAGGGTATCTACTAATTTCAAAAAGATGCGAAAGTGATGTCATGAGAGTTGCTTCTAACCTAATAAATGATGCGAAAGTGATGTGGTGAGAGTTGCTACTATCCTCAAAATGATGCTCCAGTGATGTACTGAGAGTTGCTGAAAACCTTAAAATGATGCTGACAGTCATGTAGTGAGAGTTGCTACTATCCTCCAAATGATGCTACAGTGATGTAGTGAGAGTTTCGATGAACCTCAAAATGATGCTCCAGTGATGTACTGAGAGTTGCTTAAAATCTCAAAATAATGCGACAGTGATGTGGTGAGAGTTGCTTCTGTCACGACCCGGCTCAGAAATCGTGACATCGAAGGAGGGAGACGCAGACTAAACGTGAAACACAACTAATAATTTATTATTAGTAACGCAAAATCAACACAAGGCAAACCATAACGTACAGTGGAGTGTGGTTATCAGTAGTGTCAGTGGTGAGTGCGAGTGTGTGCATGAGTGTACAGGGGGTGTATGTGTGCGGTGTGATGGATGCAGAGAACGAAACAAGACATAACTCAAGAAACACAACCATCGCTCCGACGTGGGCCAGGAGGAGTGAGCGAGAGACAACCGGCCAGGTTGATCGCCTGCTTTATAGCTGGGAGACGCCGGGCCCAGGTGCTCCCAATTAGTCAGCAGCTCCGCCCCATGAAGCTCGAACCTGAGAAGGGAAGGAAGTCAAAAATAATGCAACGCCCCCATGCCCGTGACCATGGGGACGTGACACTACGAACCTCAATATGATGCTCCAGTAATGTAGTGAGAGTTGCTACTAATCTAAGAAATGATGCTCCAGTGATGTAAAAAGAATTGCTACAAACCTAAGAAATGATGCAACAGTGATTTAGTGAGAGTTGCTTAAAACCTCAAAATGATGCTACAGTGATGTAGTGAGAGTTGCTACGAAGCTCAAAATGATGCTACAGTGATGTCGTAAGAGTTGCTAAAAATCTCAAAATGATGCTTCAGTGATGTTGTGAGAGTTGCTAAAAACCTCAAAATGATGCTCCAGTGATGTAGTGAGAGTTGCTTCAAACCTTAAAATGATGCTGACAGTCATGAAGTGAGAGTTGCTACTTTCCTCAAAATGATGCTACAGTGATGTAGTAAGAGTTGCTAAAAATCTCAAAATGATTCTTCAGTGATGTGGTGAGAGTTGCTAAAAACCTCAAAATGATGCTACAGTAATGTAGTGAGAGTTGCTTAAAACCTCAAAATGATGCTGTCAGTAATGTAGTGAGAGTTGCTACGAACCTCAAAATGATGCTACAGTGATGTGGTGAGAGTTGCGAAAAACCTCAAAATGATGCTACAGTAATGTAGTGAGAGTTGCTACGAACCTCAAAATGATGCTAACAGTAATGTAGTGAGAGTTGCTACGAACCTCAAAATGATGCTACAGTGATGTGGTGAGAGTTGCGAAAAACCTCAAAATGATGCTACAGTAATGTAGTGAGAGTTGCTACGAACCTCAAAATGATGCTAACAGTAATGTAGTGAGAGTTGCTACGAACCTCAAAATGATGCTACAGTGATGTGGTGAGAGTTGCGAAAAACCTCAAAATGATGCTACAGTGATGTAGTGAGAGTTGCTACTAACCTCAAAATGATGCTACAGTTATGTAGTGAGAGTTGCTTAAAATCTATGAATGATGCTACAGTGATGTGGTGAGAGTTGCTTGAAACCTTAAAATGATGCTGACAGTCATTTAGTGAGAGTTGCTACTATCCTCCAAATGATGCTACAGTGATGTAGTGAGAGTTGCTACTATCCTCCAAATGATGCTACAGTTATGTAGTGAGAGTTGCTAAAAATCTCAAAATGATGCTTCAGTGATGTAGTGAGAGTTGCTACTTATCTCAAAATAATGCTACAGTGATGTAGTGAGAGTTGCTAAAACCCTAAAAATGATACTGACAGTAGTGTAGTGACAGTTTCTGCTTAACTCAAAATAAAGCTACAGTAATGTAGTGAGAGTTGCTACAAACCTCAAAATGATGCCAAAGTGATGTCATGAGAGCTGCTACGAACCTCAAAATGATGCTAAAGTCATTTAGTGAGAGTTGCTAAAAACCTAAAAATGATACTGACAGTAATGTAGTGTGAGTTTCTGTTAACTCAAAATAATGCTACAGTGATGTAGTGAGAGTTGCTACCAACCTCAAAATGATGCTGATAGTGATGTAGTGAGAGTTGCTAAAAATCTCAAAATGATGCTATCAGTAATGTTGTGACAGTTGCTAAAAACCTCAAACTGATGCTACAGTGATGTAGTGAGAGTTGCTACTAATCTCAAAATGATGCTGACACTCATGAAGTGGGAGTTTCAAAAATCCTCAAAATGATGCTACAGTGATGTAGTGAGAGTTGCTACGATGCTCAAATGATGCTACAGTGATGTAATAAGAATTGCCACTAACCAAACAAATGATGCTACAGTGATGTAGTGAGAGTTGCGAAAAACCTCAAAATGATGCCACAATAATGTAGTGAGAGTTGCGACTAACCTCAAAATGATGCTGATAGTGATGTCATGAGAGTTGCTACGAACCTCAAAATGATGCTGAAGTGATGTAATGAGACTTGCTACTAACCTAAGAAAGGATGCTACAGTGATGTGGTGAGAGTTCTACGAACCTCAAAATGATGCTGACAGTAATGTAGTGAGAATTGCTACGAACCTTTAAATGATTCGACAGTGGTGTAGTAAGAGTTACTACTATCCTCAAAATGATGCTTCAGTGATGTAGTAAGAGTTGCTACTACCCTAAGAAATGATGCTCCAGTGATGTGGTGAGAGTTGCTAAAAACCTCAAAATGATGCTGACAGTAATGTAGTGAGAGTTTCTGCTAAACTCAAAATAAGGCTACAGTGATGTAGTGTGAGTTTCAACTATTCTCAAAATGATTCTTCAGTGATGTAGTGAGAGTTGCTACTAACCTCAAAATGATGTTACACTGATGTGGTGAGAGTTCTACGAACCTCAAAATGATGCTACAGTGATGTAATGACAGTTGCTACTAATTTAAAAATGATGCTAAAGTGATGTCATGAGAGTTGCTACGAACCTCAAAATGATGCTGAAGTGATGTAATGAGACTTGCTACTAACCTAAGAAAGGATGCTACAGTGATGTGGTGAGAGTTCTACGAACCTCAAAATGATGCTGACAGTAATGTAGTGAGAATTGCTACGAACCTTTAAATGATTCGACAGTGGTGTAGTAAGAGTTACTACTATCCTCAAAATGATGCTTCAGTGATGTAGTAAGAGTTGCTACTACCCTAAGAAATGATGCTCCAGTGATGTGGTGAGAGTTGCTAAAAACCTCAAAATGATGCTGACAGTAATGTAGTGAGAGTTTCTGCTAAACTCAAAATAAGGCTACAGTGATGTAGTGAGAGTTTCAACTATTCTCAAAATGATTCTTCAGTGATGTAGTGAGAGTTGCTACTAACCTCAAAATGATGTTACACTGATGTGGTGAGAGTTCTACGAACCTCAAAATGATGCTCAAGTGATGTAATGACAGTTGCTACTAATTTAAAAATGATGCTAAAGTGATGTAATGAGAGTTGCTCCGAACCTAAGAAATGATGCGACAGTGATGTAGTGAGAGTTACTAGGAAGCTCAAATTGATGCTGACAGTAATGTAGTGAGAGTTGATTAAAACCTAAAAATTGATGCTAAAGTCATGGAGTGAGAGTTGCTACGAACCTCAAAATGATGCAGTGATGAAGTAAGAGTTGACACTATCCTCAAATTGATGCTTACAGTAATGTAGTGAGAGTTTCTTCTTAACTGAAAATAAAGCTACAGTAATGTAGTGAGAGTTTCTTCTTAACTGAAAATAAAGCTACAGTGATGTAGTGAGAGTTTCTTCTTAACTGAAAATAAAGCTACAGTGATGTAGTGAGAGTTTCTTCTCACATAAGAAATGATAATCAAGTGATGTAATGAGAGATGCTACGAACCTAAGAAATGATGCTACAGTGTTGTAGTGAGAGTTGCAACTAATGTCAAAATGATGCTAAAATGATGTAATGAGAGTTGCTAATAACCTCAAAATGATGCTACAGTGATGTAGTAAGAGTTGCTCATGACATCAAAATGATGCTACAGTGATGTGGTGAGAGTTGATCGTAATTTCAAAATCATGCCAAAGTGATGTAATGAGAGTGGCTACTTACTTAAGAAATGATGCTACAGTGATGTGGTGAGAGTTGCTACGAACCTAAAAAATGATGCTACAGTCATGTAGTGAGAGTTGCTAAAAACCTCAAAATGATGCTGACAGTGATGTAGTGAGAGTTGCTACTAACCTAAGAAATGATGCCACAGTGATGGGGTGAGAGTTGCGACTAATCTCAAAATGATGCTAAAGTGATGCAGTAAGAGTTGCTTAAAACCTTAAAATGATGCTGACAGTCATGTAGTGAGAGTTGCTTAAAATCTCAAAATGATGCGACAGTGATGTGGTGAGAGTTGCTACTACCCTTCAAATGATGCTACAATGATGTAGTTAGAGTTGCTTAAAATCTCAAAATGATGTGACAGTGATGTGGTAATAGTTTCAAAAAACTCAAAATGATGCTCCAGTGATGTAGTCAGAGTTGCTACGAACCTCAAAATGATGCTGACAGTCATGAAGTGAGATTTGCTACTATCCTCAAAATGATGCTACAGTGATGTGGTGAGAATTGCTAAAAATCTCATAATGATGCGAAAGTGATGTGATGAGAGTTGCTACGAACCTCAAAATGATGCTACAGTAATGTAGTGAGAGTTGCTACGAACCTCAAAATGATGCTACAGTAATGTAGTAGGAGTTACAAAAAATCTAAAGATGATGCTGAAGTGATGGGGGGAGAGTTGCTAAAATCCTCAAAATGATGCTACAGGATGTAGTGAGAGTTGCTACGAAGCTCAAAATGATGCAACAGTAATGTGGTGAGAGTTGCTTAAAACCTCAAAATGATGCTACAGTAATGTGGTGAGAGTTGCTTAAAACCTCAAAATGATGCTACAGTGATGTAGTGAGAGTTGCTACGGACCTGAAAATGATGCTCCAGTGATGCAGTAAGAGTTGCTTAAAACCTCAAAATGATTCTACAGTGATGTGGTGAGAGTTTCTTAAAATCTCAAAATGATGCGACAGTGATGTGGTAAGAGTTGCGAAAGACCTCAAAATGATGCTGACAGTAATGTGGTGAGAGTTGCTAAAAATCTCAAAATGATGCTAAAGTTATATAGTGAGAGTTGCTACGAACCTCAAAATGATGCTCCAGTGATGTGGTGAGAGTTGCTACTATCCTCCAAATGATGCTACAGTGATGTAGTGAGAGTTGCTTAAAATCTCAAATGATGCAACAGTGATGTAGAGAGAGTTGCTACGATCCTCAAAATGATGCTACAGTAATGTATTAGGTTGCTAAAACCTCAAAATGATGCAACAGTGATGTAGTGAGAGTTGCTACGAACGTCAAAATGATGCTCCAGTGATGTGGTAAGAGTTGCTAAAAATCTCAAAATGATGCTACAGTGATGTAGTGAGAGTTGCCACGAACCTCAAAATGATGCACCAGTAATGTAGTGAGAGTTGCTCCGAACCTAAAAATGATGCGACAGTCATGTGGTAAGAGTTGCTAAAAATCTCAAACTGAAGCTAAAGTGATGTGGCGAGAGTTGAAAAAAAAAATCAAAATGATGCTGTCAGTAATGTAGTGAGAGTTGCTACGACCCTCAAAATGATGCTACAGTGATGTAGTGAGAGTTGCTAAAAACCTCAAAATGATGCTACAGTGATGTAGTGAGAGTTGCTTCAAATCTCAAAATGATGCTACAGTGATGTGGTGAGAGTTTCTTAAAATCTTAAAATGATGCGACAGTGATATGGTGAGAGTTGCTACTATCCTCCAAATGATGCTACAGTGATGTTGTGAGAGTTGCTTAAAATCTCAAAATGATGCGACAGTGATGTGGTGAGAGTTGCTACTATCCTTCAAATGATGCTACAATGATGTAGTGAGAGTTGCTTAAAATCTCAAAATGATGTGACAGTGATGTGGTAATAGTTTCAAAAAACTCAAAATGATGCTCCAGTGATGTAGTAAGAGTTGCTACGAACCTCAAATGATGCTGTCAGTAATGTAGTGAGAGTTGCTACGAACCTCAAAATGATGCTCCAGTGATGTAGTGAGAGTTGCTACGAACCTCAAAATGATGCTACAGTAATGTAGTAGGAGTTACTAAAAATCTAAAAATGATGCTGAAGTGATGGGGGGAGAGTTGCTAAAATCCTCAAAATGATGCTACAGGATGTAGTGAGAGTTGCCACGAACCTCAAAATGATGCTACAGTAATGTAGTGAGAGTTGCTACGAAGCTCAAAATGATGCAACAGTAATGTGGTGAGAGTTGCTTAAAACCTCAAAATGATGCTACAGTAATGTGGTGAGAGTTGCTTAAAACCTCAAAATGATGCTACAGTGATGTAGTGAGAGTTGCTACGGACCTGAAAATGATGCTCCAGTGATGCAGTAAGAGTTGCTTAAAACCTCAAAATGATTCTACAGTGATGTGGTGAGAGTTTCTTAAAATCTCAAAATGATGCGACAGTGATGTGGTGAGAGTTGCGAAAGACCTCAAAATGATGCTGACAGTCATGTGGTGAGAGTTGCTAAAAATCTCAAAATGATGCTAAAGTGATATAGTGAGAGTTGCTACGAACCTCAAAATGATGCTCCAGTGATGTGGTGAGAGTTGCTACTATCCTCCAAATGATGCTACAGTGATGTAGTGAGAGTTGCTTAAAATCTCAAATGATGCAACAGTGATGTAGAGAGAGTTGCTACGATCCTCAAAATGATGCTACAGTAATGTATTAGGTTGCTAAAACCTCAAAATGATGCTACAGTGATGTAGTGAGAGTTGCTACGAACGTCAAAATGATGCTCTAGTGATGTGGTAAGAGTTGCTAAAAATCTCAAAATGATGTGACAGTGATGTGGTGAGAGTTGCTAAAATCCTCAAAATGATGCTACAGTGATGTAGTGAGAGTTGCCACGAACCTCAAAATGATGCACCAGTAATGTACTGAGAGTTGCTCCGAACCTAAAAATGATGCGACAGTAATGTGGTAAGAGTTGCTAAAAATCTCAAAATGATGCTAAAGTGATGTGGTGAGAGTTGAAAAAAAAAATCAAAATGATGCTGTCAGTAATGTAGTGAGAGTTGCTACGACCCTCAAAATGATGCTACAGTGATGTAGTGAGAGTTGCGAAAAACCTCAAAATGATGCTACAGTGATACAGTGAGAGTTGCTACTCATCGAAGAAATGATGCTAAAGTGATGTAGTGAGAGTTGCTTCTAATCTCAAAATGATGCTACAGTGATGTGGTGAGAGTTTCTTAAAATCTTAAAATGATGCGACAGTGATATGGTGAGAGTTGCTACTATCCTCCAAATGATGCTACAGTGATGTTGTGAGAGTTGCTACGAACCTCAAAATGATGCTCCAGTGATGTGGTGAGAGTTGCTTCTATCCTCCAAATGATGCTACAGTGATGTAGTGAGAGTTGCTTAAAATCTCAAATGATGCTACAGTGATGTAGTGAGAGTTGCTACGGACCTCAAAATGATGCTCCAGTGATGCAGTAAGAGTTGCTTAAAACCTCAAAATGATGCTGATAGTAATGTAGTGAGAGTTGTTATGAACCTCAAAATGATGCTACAGTGATGTGGTGAGAGTTGCTACGAACCTCAAAATGATTCTACAGTGATGTAGAGAGAGTTGCTATGATCCTCAAAATGATGCTACAGTAATGTATTAGGTTGCTAAAAACCTCAAAATGATGCTACAGTGATGTAGTGAGAGTTGCTACGATCCTCAAAATGATGCTACAGTAATGTATTCGGTTGACTAAAAACCTCAAAATGATGCTCCAGTGATGCAGTAAGAGTTGCTTAAAACCTTTAAAAATGATGCTGACAGTCATGTAGTGACAGTTGCTACTATCCTCCAAATGATGCTACAGTGATGTCGTGACAGTTGCTAAAAATCTCAAAATGATGCGAAAGTGATGTGATGAGAGTTGCTCAAAACCTCAAATGATGCTGTCAGTAATGTAGTGAGAGTTGCTACGAACCTCAAAATGATGCTCCAGTGATGTAGTGAGAGTTGCTACGAACCTCAAAATGATGCTACAGTAATGTAGTAGGAGTTACTAAAAATCTAAAAATGATGCTGAAGTGATGGGGGGAGAGTTGCTAAAATCCTCAAAATGATGCTACAGGATGTAGTGAGAGTTGCCACGAACCTCAAAATGATGCTACAGTAATGTAGTGAGAGTTGCTACGAAGCTCAAAATGATGCAACAGTAATGTGGTGAGAGTTGCTTAAAACCTCAAAATGATGCTACAGTAATGTGGTGAGAGTTGCTTAAAACCTCAAAATGATGCTACAGTGATGTAGTGAGAGTTGCTACGGACCTGAAAATGATGCTCCAGTGATGCAGTAAGAGTTGCTTAAAACCTCAAAATGATTCTACAGTGATGTGGTGAGAGTTTCTTAAAATCTCAAAATGATGCGACAGTGATGTGGTAAGAGTTGCGAAAGACCTCAAAATGATGCTGACAGTAATGTGGTGAGAGTTGCTAAAAATCTCAAAATGATGCTAAAGTGATATAGTGAGAGTTGCTACGAACCTCAAAATGATGCTCCAGTGATGTGGTGAGAGTTGCTACTATCCTCCAAATGATGCTACAGTGATGTAGTGAGAGTTGCTTAAAATCTCAAATGATGCAACAGTGATGTAGAGAGAGTTGCTACGATCCTCAAAATGATGCTACAGTAATGTATTAGGTTGCTAAAACCTCAAAATGATGCTACAGTGATGTAGTGAGTGTTGCTACGAACGTCAAAATGATGCTCTAGTGATGTGGTAAGAGTTGCTAAAAATCTCAAAATGATGTGACAGTGATGTGGTGAGAGTTGCTAAAATCCTCAAAATGATGCTACAGTGATGTAGTGAGAGTTGCCACGAACCTCAAAATGATGCACCAGTAATGTACTGAGAGTTGCTCCGAACCTAAAAATGATGCGACAGTAATGTGGTAAGAGTTGCTAAAAATCTCAAAATGATGCTAAAGTGATGTGGTGAGAGTTGAAAAAAAAAATCAAAATGATGCTGTCAGTAATGTAGTGAGAGTTGCTACGACCCTCAAAATGATGCTACAGTGATGTAGTGAGAGTTGCGAAAAACCTCAAAATGATGCTACAGTGATACAGTGAGAGTTGCTACTCATCGAAGAAATGATGCTAAAGTGATGTAGTGAGAGTTGCTTCTAATCTCAAAATGATGCTACAGTGATGTGGTGAGAGTTTCTTAAAATCTTAAAATGATGCGACAGTGATATGGTGAGAGTTGCTACTATCCTCCAAATGATGCTACAGTGATGTTGTGAGAGTTGCTACGAACCTCAAAATGATGCTCCAGTGATGTGGTGAGAGTTGCTTCTATCCTCCAAATGATGCTACAGTGATGTAGTGAGAGTTGCTTAAAATCTCAAATGATGCTACAGTGATGTAGTGAGAGTTGCTACGGACCTCAAAATGATGCTCCAGTGATGCAGTAAGAGTTGCTTAAAACCTCAAAATGATGCTGATAGTAATGTAGTGAGAGTTGTTATGAACCTCAAAATGATGCTACAGTGATGTGGTGAGAGTTGCTACGAACCTCAAAATGATTCTACAGTGATGTAGAGAGAGTTGCTATGATCCTCAAAATGATGCTACAGTAATGTATTAGGTTGCTAAAAACCTCAAAATGATGCTACAGTGATGTAGTGAGAGTTGCTACGATCCTCAAAATGATGCTACAGTAATGTATTCGGTTGACTAAAAACCTCAAAATGATGCTCCAGTGATGCAGTAAGAGTTGCTTAAAACCTTTAAAAATGATGCTGACAGTCATGTAGTGACAGTTGCTACTATCCTCCAAATGATGCTACAGTGATGTCGTGACAGTTGCTAAAAATCTCAAAATGATGCGAAAGTGATGTGATGAGAGTTGCTCAAAACCTCAAATGATGCTGTCAGTAATGTAGTGAGAGTTGCTACGAACCTCAAAATGATGCTCCAGTGATGTAGTGAGAGTTGCTACGAACCTCAAAATGATGCTACAGTAATGTAGTAGGAGTTACTAAAAATCTAAAAATGATGCTGAAGTGATGGGGGGAGAGTTGCTAAAATCCTCAAAATGATGCTAAAGTGATGTGTTGAGAGTTGCTTCAAATCTCAAAATGATCCTCCAGTGATGCAGTAAGAGTTGCTTAAAACCTTAAAATGATGCCACAGTGATGTGGTGAGAGTTGCTACTAACCTAAAAAATGATGCTACAGTCATGTAGTGAGAGTTGCTAAAAACCTCAAAATGATGCTGACAGTGATGTAATGAGAGTTGCTACTAACCTAAGAAATGATGCCACAGTGATGGGGTGAGAGTTGCTACTAATCTCAAAATGATGCTAAAGTGATGTAATGAGAGTTGCTACTAACCTAAGAAATGATGCTACAGTGATGTGGTGAGAGTTGCTACGAACCTCAAAATGATTCTACAGTGATGTAGAGAGAGTTGCTATGATCCTCAAAATGATGCTACAGTAATGTATTAGGTTGCTAAAACCCTCAAAATGATGCTACAGTGATGTAGTGAGAGTTGCTACGATCCTCAAAATGATGCTACAGTAATGTATTCGGTTGACTAAAAACCTCAAAATGATGCTCCAGTGATGCAGTAAGAGTTGCTTAAAACCTTTAAAAATGATGCTGACAGTCATGTAGTGACAGTTGCTACTATCCTCCAAATGATGCTACAGTGATGTCGTGACAGTTGCTAAAAATCTCAAAATGATGTGACAGTGATGTGGTAATAGTTTCAAAAAACTCAAAATGATGCTCCAGTGATGTAGTAAGAGTTGCTACGAACCTCAAAATGATGCTGACAGTCATGAAGTGAGATTTGCTACTATCCTCAAAATGATGCTACAGTGATGTAGGAAGAGTTGCTAAAAACCTCAAAATGATGCTGCAGTGATGTAGTGAGAGTTGCTACTAATCTAAGAAATGATGCTAAAGTGATGTGTTGAGAGTTGCTTCAAATCTCAAAATGATCCTCCAGTGATGCAGTAAGAGTTGCTTAAAACCTTAAAATGATGCCACAGTGATGTGGTGAGAGTTGCTACTAACCTAAAAAATAATGCTACAGTCATGTAGTGAGAGTTGCTAAAAACCTCAAAATGATGCTGACAGTGATGTAATGAGAGTTGCTACTAACCTAAGAAATGATGCCACAGTGATGGGGTGAGAGTTGCTAGTAATCTCAAAATGATGCTAAAGTGATGTAATGAGAGTTGCTACTAACCTAAGAAATGATGCTACAGTGATGTGGTGAGAGTTGCGACAAACCTAAGAACTGATGCCACAGTGATGTAGTGATAGTTGCTAAAAACCTAAAAATGAGGCTCCAGTAATGTCGTGAGAGTTGCTACTATCCTCAAAATGATGCAAAAGTTATATGGTGAGAGTTGCTACTAATCTCAAAATGATGCTGAAAGTGATGTCGTGAGAGTTTCTACGAACCTCAAAATGATGCTACAGTGATGTGGTGAGAGTTGCTACAAACCTAAGAAATGATGCCACTATGATGTAGTGATACTTGCTACTAATCTCAAAATGATGCTAAAGTGATGTTGTGAGAGTTGCTATGTACCTAAGAAATGATGCTACTGTGATGTGGTGAGAATTGTTACCGACCTCAAAATGATGCTAGAGTGATGTAGTGAGAGTTGCTACTAATCTCAAAATGATGCTAAAGTGATGTTGTGAAAGTTGCTATGTACCTAAGAAATGATGCTACAGTGATGTGGTGAGAGTTGTTACCGACCTCAAAATGATGCAAGAGTGATGTCGTGAGAGTTGCTCCTAACCTAAAAATGATGCTTACAGTGATGTCGTGAGAGTTGCTACTATCCTCAAAATGATGCTGAAAGTGATGAAGTGAGAGTTGGTACAAACCTCAAAATGATGGTGACAGTCATGTAGTGAGAGTTGCTAGGAACCTCAAAATGATGCTACAGTAATGTGGTGAGAGTTGCTTAAAACCTCAAAATGATGCGACAGTGATGTAGTGAGAGTTGCTACGGACCTGAAAATGATGCTCCAGTGATGCAGTAAGAGTTGCTTAAAACCTCAAAATGATGCTACAGTGATGTGGTGAGAGTTTCTTAAAATCTCAAAATGATGCGACAGTGATGTGGTAAGAGTTGCGAAAGACCTCAAAATGATGCTGACAGTAATGTGGTGAGAGTTGCTAAAAATCTCAAAATGATGCTAAAGTGATATAGTGAGAGTTGCTACGAACCTCAAAATGATGCTCCAGTGATGTGGTGAGAGTTGCTACTATCCTCCAAATGATGCTACAGTGATGTAGTGAGAGTTGCTTAAAATCTCAAATGATGCAACAGTGATGTAGTGAGAGTTGCTACGATCCTCAAAATGATGCTACAGTAATGTATTAGGTTGCTAAAACCTCAAAATGATGCTACAGTGATGTAGTGAGAGTTGCTACGAACGTCAAAATGATGCTCCAGTGATGTAGTAAGAGTTGCTTAAAACCTTAAAATGATGCTGACAGTCATGTAGTGAGAGTTGCTACTATCCTCAAAATGATGCTAAAGTGATGTGATGAGAGTTGCTAAAAATCTCAAAATGATGCTGTAAGTAATGAAGTGAGACTTGCTACGAACCTCAATAATGCTACAGTAATGTTGTAAGTGTTGCTAAAAATCTCAAAATGATGCTAAAGTGATGTGGTGAGAGTTGCTAAAATCCTCAAAATGATGCTACAGTGATGTAGTGAGAGTTGCCACGAACCTCAAAATGATGCACCAGTAATGTAGTGAGAGTTGCTCCAAACCTCAAAATGATGCGACAGTCATGTGGAAAGAGTTGCTAAAAATCTCAAAATGATGCTAAAGTGATGTGGTGAGAGTTGAAAAAAAAAATCAAAATGATGCTGTCAGTAATGTAGTGAGAGTTGCTACGACCCTCAAAATGATGCTACAGTGATGTAGTGAGAGTTGCTAAAAACCTCAAAATGATGCTACAGTGATACAGTGAGAGTTGCTACTCATCGAAGAAATGATGCTAAAGTGATGTAGTGAGAGTTGCTTCATATCTCAAAATGATGCTACAGTGATGTGGTGAGAGTTTCTTAAAATCTTAAAAAAATGCGACACTGATATGGTGAGAGTTTCTACTATCCTCCAAATGATGCTACAGTGATGTAGTGAGAGTTGCTTAAAATCTCAAATGATGCTACAGTGATGTAGTGAGAGTTGCTACGGACCTCAAAATGATGCTCCAGTGATGCAGTAAGAGTTGCTTAAAACCTCAAAATGATGCTGACAGTCATGTAGTGAGAGTTGTAAAGAACCTCAAAATGATGCTACAGTGATGTGGTGAGAGTTGATAGTAATTTCAAAATCATGCCAAAGTGATGTAATGAGAGTTGCTACTTACTGAAGAAATGATGCTACAGTGATGTGGTGAGAGTTGCTACGAACCTCAAAATGATGCTAAATTAATGTGGTGAGAGTTGCTACGAACCTCAAAATGATTCTACAGTGATGTAGTGAGAGTTGCTACGATCCTCAAAATGATGCTACAGTAATGTATTAGGTTGCTAAAAACCTCAAAATGATGCTACAGTGATATAGTGGGAGTTGCTACGATCCTCAAAATGATGCTACAGTAATGTATTCGGTTTTCTAAAAACCTCAAAATGATGCTCCAGTGATGCAGTAAGAGTTGCTTAAAACCTTTAAAAATGATGCTGACAGTCATGTAGTGAGAGTTGCTACTATCCTCCAAATGATGCTACAGTGATGTCGTGAGAGTTGCTAAAAATCTCAAAATGATGCTGCAGTGATGTCGTGAGAGTTGCTCCTAATCTAAGAAATGATGCTACAGTGATGTGGTGAGAGTTGCTACTCACCTTAAAATGATGCTGACAGTGATGTCGTGAGAGTTGCTAAAAACCTCAAAATGATGCTACAGTGATGTAATGAGAGTTTCTAAAAACCTAAGAAATGATGCCACAGTGATGGGGTGAGAGTTGCTACTAATCTCAAAATGATGCTAAAGTGATGTAATAAGAGTTGCTACTAACCTAAGAAATGATTCTACAGTGATGTGGTGAGAGTTGCTACTAACCTCAAAATGATGGTGACAGTCATGTAGTGAGACTTGCTGCTAACCTTAAAATGATGCTGACAGTGATGTCGTGAGAGTTTCTTTGAACCTCAAAATGATGCTACAGTGATGTAATGAGAGTTGCGACAAACCTAAGAAATGATGCCACAGTGATGTAGTGATAGTTGCTAAAAACCTCAAAATGAGGCTCCAGTAATGTCGTGAGAGTTGCTACTATCCTCAAGATGATGCTAAAGTTATATGGT
Organism: Aulostomus chinensis; assembly: GCF_037954235.1. Taxonomy (NCBI): domain Eukaryota; kingdom Metazoa; phylum Chordata; class Actinopteri; order Syngnathiformes; family Aulostomidae; genus Aulostomus; species Aulostomus chinensis. The sequence goes on along the minus strand of NC_141320.1, from coordinate 12,732,540 downwards.
GAGAGTTGCTACTAATCTCAAAATGATGCTGAAAGTGATGTCGTGAGAGTTTCTACGAACCTCAAAATGATGCTACAGTGATGTAATGAGAGTTGCTACAAACCTAAGAAATGATGATACAGTGATGTGGTGAGAGTTGCTACTAATCTCAAAATGATGCTAAAGTGATGTTGTGAAAGTCGCTATGTACCTAAGAAATGATGCTCCAGTGATGTGGTGAGAGTTTTTACCGACCTCAAAATGATGCTAGAGTGATGTCGTGAGAGTTGCTACTAACCTAAAAATGATGCTTACAGTGATGTCGTTAGAGTTGCTACTATCCTCCAAAATGATGCTTCAGTAATGTAGTGAGAGTTGCTACTATCCTCAAAATGATGCTGAAAGTGATGAAGTGAGAGTTGCTACAAACCTCAAAAGGATGCTGACAGTGATGTAGTGAGAGTTGCTAAAAACCTGAAAATGATGCTACAGTGATGTGGTGCAAGTTGCTACTAATCTCAAAATGACGCGAAAGTAATGTAATGAGAGTTGCTACTAACCTAAGAAATGATGCTACAGTAATGTAGTGAGAGTTACTACATTATGAAAAATGATGGTGACAGTCATGTCGTGAGACTTGCTACTAACCTTAAAATGATGCTGACAATGATGTCGTGAGAGTTTCTACGAACCTCAAAATGATGCTACAGTGATGTAATGAGAGTTGCTACTAACCTAAAAATGAGGCTCCAGTGATGTCGTGAGAGTTGCTACTATCCTCAAAATGATGCTAAAGTAATATAGTGAGAGTTGCTACAAACCTAAAAATGATGCTACAGTGATGTAATGAGAGTTGCTACTAACCTAAGAAATGATGCTACAGTGATGTCGTGAGAGTTGCTACTAATCTTAAAATGATGCTGACAGTGATGTCGTGAGAGTTTCTTCGAACCTCAAAATGATGCTACAGTGATGTAATGAGAGTTGCTAAAAACCTAAGAAATGATGCCACTGTGATGTAGTGATAGTTGCTACTAATCTCAAAATGATGCTAAAGTGATGTTGTGACAGTTGCTATGTACCTAAGAAATGATGCGACAGTGATGTGGTGAGAGTTGCTAAAAATCTCAAAATGATGCTAAAGTGATATAGTGAGAGTTGCTACTAACCTAAGACATGATGCTACAGTGATGTGGTGAGAGTTGCTACGAACCTCAAAATGATGCTACAGTGATGTAATGAGAGTTGCTACGAACCTCAAAATGATGCTCCAGTGATGTAGTAAGAGTTGCTACGAACCTCAAAATGATGCTGACAGTCATGAAGTGAGATTTGCTACTATCCTCAAAATGATGCTACAGTGATGTAGGAAGAGTTGCTAAAAACCTCAAAATGATGCTGCAGTGATGTAGTGAGAGTTGCTACTAATCTAAGAAATGATGGTAAAGTGATGTGGTGAGAGTTGCTTCAAATCTCAAAATGATGCTCCAGTGATGCAGTAAGAGTTTCTTAAAACCTTAATATGATGCCACAGTGATGTGGTGAGAGTTGCTATTAACCTAAAAAATGATGCTACAGTCATGTAGTGAGAGTTGCTAAAAACCTCAAAATGATGCTGACAGTGATGTAATGAGAGTTGCTACTAACCTAAGAAATGATGCCACAGTGATGGGGTGAGAGTTGCTACTAATCTCAAAATGATGCTAAAGTGATGTAATGAGAGTTGCTACTAACCTAAGAAATGATGCTACAGTGATGTGGTGAGAGTTGCGACTAACCTCAAAATGATGGTGACAGTCATGTAGTGAGACTTGCTGCTAACCTTAAAATGATGCTGACAGTGATGTCGTGAGAGTTTCTTTGAACCTCAAAATGATGCTACAGTGATGTAATGAGAGTTGCGACAAACCTAAGAAATGATGCCACAGTGATGTAGTGATAGTTGCTAAAAACCTCAAAATGAGGCTCCAGTAATGTCGTGAGAGTTGCTACTATCCTCAAAATGATGCTAAAGTTATATGGTGAGAGTTGCTACTAATCTCAAAATGATGCTGAAAGTGATGTCGTGAGAGTTTCTACGAACCTCAAAATGATGCTACAGTGATGTAATGAGAGTTGCTACAAACCTAAGAAATGATGCTACAGTGATGTGGTGAGAGTTGCTACTAATCTCAAAATGATGCAAAAGTGATGTTGTGAAAGTCGCTATGTACCTAAGAAATGATGCTCCAGTGATGTGGTGAGAGTTTTTACCGACCTCAAAATGATGCTAGAGTGATGTCGTGAGAGTTGCTACTATCCTCCAAATGATGCGACAGTAATGTGGTAAGAGTTGCTAAAAAACTCAAAATGATGCTAAAGTGATGTGGTGAGAGTTGAAAAAAAAAATCAAAATGATGCTGTCAGTAATGTAGTGAGAGTTGCTACGACCCTCAAAATGATGCTACAGTGATGTAGTGAGAGTTGCTAAAAACCTCAAAATGATGCTACAGTGATACAGTGAGAGTTGCTACTCATCTAAGAAATGATGCTAAAGTGATGTCGTGAGAGTTGCTTCAAATCTCAAAATGATGCTACAGTGATGTAGTGAGAGTTGCTTAAAATCTCAAATGATGCTACAGTGATGTAGTGAGAGTTGCTACGGACCTCAAAATGATGCTCCAGTGATGCAGTAAGAGTTGCTTAAAACCTCAAAATGATGCTGACAGTAATGTAGTGAGAGTTGTTAAGAACCTCAAAATGATGCTACAGTGATGTGGTAAGAGTTGATAGTAATTTCAAAATCATGCCAAAGTGATGTAATGAGAGTTGCTACTTACTTAAGAAATGATGCTACAGTGATGTGGTGAGAGTTGCTACGAACCTCAAAATGATGCTAAAGTAATGTGGTGAGAGTTGCTACGAACCTCAAAATGATTCTACAGTGATGTTGTGAGAGTTGCTACGATCCTCAAAATGATGCTACAGTAATGTATTAGGTTGCTAAAAACCTCAAAATGATGCTCCAGTGATGCAGTAAGACTTGCTTAAAACCTTTAAAAATGATGCTGACAGTCATGTCGTGAGAGTTGCTACTATCCTCCAAATGATGCTACAGTGATGTCGTGAGAGTTGCTAAAAATCTCAAAATGATGTGACAGTGATGTAGGAAGAGTTGCTAAAAACCTCAAAATGATGCTGCAGTGATGTAGGAAGAGTTGCTAAAAACCTCAAAATGATGCTGCAGTGATGTAGTGACAGTTGCTTCTAATCTCAGAAATGATGCTAAAGTGATGTGGTGAGAGTTGCGAAAAATCTCAAAATGATGCTCCAGTGATGCAGTGAGAGTTGCTTAAAACCTTAAAATGATGCCACAGTGATGTGGTGAGAGTTGCTAAAAACCTCAAAATGATGCTGACAGTGATGTAATGAGAGTTGCTACTAACCTAAGAAATGATGCCACAGTGATGGGGTGAGAGTTACTACGAACCTCAAAATGATTCTACAGTGATGTAGTGAGAGTTGCTACTAATCTCAAAATGATGCTAAAGTGATGTTATGAGAGTTGCTACTAACCTAAGAAATGATTCTACAGTGATGTGGTGAGAGTTGCTACTAACCTCAAAATGATGGTGACAGTCATGTAGTGAGACTTGCTGCTAACCTTAAAATGATGCTGACAGTGATGTCGTGAGAGTTTCTTTGAACCTCAAAATGATGCTACAGTGATGTAATGAGAGTTGCGACAAACCTAAGAAATGATGCCACAGTGATGTAGTGATAGTTGCTAAAAACCTCAAAATGAGGCTCCAGTAATGTCGTGAGAGTTGCTACTATCCTCAAAATGATGCTAAAGTTATATGGTGAGAGTTGCTACTAATCTCAAAATGATGCTGAAAGTGATGTCGTGAGAGTTTCTACGAACCTCAAAATGATGCTACAGTGATGTAATGAGAGTTGCTACAAACCTAAGAAATGATGCTACAGTGATGTGGTGAGAGTTGCTACTAATCTCAAAATGATGCAAAAGTGATGTTGTGAAAGTCGCTATGTACCTAAGAAATGATGCTCCAGTGATGTGGTGAGAGTTTTTACCGACCTCAAAATGATGCTAGAGTGATGTCGTGAGAGTTGCTACTATCCTCCAAATGATGCGACAGTAATGTGGTAAGAGTTGCTAAAAAACTCAAAATGATGCTAAAGTGATGTGGTGAGAGTTGAAAAAAAAAATCAAAATGATGCTGTCAGTAATGTAGTGAGAGTTGCTACGACCCTCAAAATGATGCTACAGTGATGTAGTGAGAGTTGCTAAAAACCTCAAAATGATGCTACAGTGATACAGTGAGAGTTGCTACTCATCTAAGAAATGATGCTAAAGTGATGTCGTGAGAGTTGCTTCAAATCTCAAAATGATGCTACAGTGATGTAGTGAGAGTTGCTTAAAATCTCAAATGATGCTACAGTGATGTAGTGAGAGTTGCTACGGACCTCAAAATGATGCTCCAGTGATGCAGTAAGAGTTGCTTAAAACCTCAAAATGATGCTGACAGTAATGTAGTGAGAGTTGTTAAGAACCTCAAAATGATGCTACAGTGATGTGGTAAGAGTTGATAGTAATTTCAAAATCATGCCAAAGTGATGTAATGAGAGTTGCTACTTACTTAAGAAATGATGCTACAGTGATGTGGTGAGAGTTGCTACGAACCTCAAAATGATGCTAAAGTAATGTGGTGAGAGTTGCTACGAACCTCAAAATGATTCTACAGTGATGTTGTGAGAGTTGCTACGATCCTCAAAATGATGCTACAGTAATGTATTAGGTTGCTAAAAACCTCAAAATGATGCTCCAGTGATGCAGTAAGACTTGCTTAAAACCTTTAAAAATGATGCTGACAGTCATGTCGTGAGAGTTGCTACTATCCTCCAAATGATGCTACAGTGATGTCGTGAGAGTTGCTAAAAATCTCAAAATGATGTGACAGTGATGTAGGAAGAGTTGCTAAAAACCTCAAAATGATGCTGCAGTGATGTAGGAAGAGTTGCTAAAAACCTCAAAATGATGCTGCAGTGATGTAGTGACAGTTGCTTCTAATCTCAGAAATGATGCTAAAGTGATGTGGTGAGAGTTGCGAAAAATCTCAAAATGATGCTCCAGTGATGCAGTGAGAGTTGCTTAAAACCTTAAAATGATGCCACAGTGATGTGGTGAGAGTTGCTAAAAACCTCAAAATGATGCTGACAGTGATGTAATGAGAGTTGCTACTAACCTAAGAAATGATGCCACAGTGATGGGGTGAGAGTTACTACGAACCTCAAAATGATTCTACAGTGATGTAGTGAGAGTTGCTACTAATCTCAAAATGATGCTAAAGTGATGTTATGAGAGTTGCTACTAACCTAAGAAATGATTCTACAGTGATGTGGTGAGAGTTGCTACTAACCTCAAAATGATGGTGACAGTCATGTAGTGAGACTTGCTGCTAACCTTAAAATGATGCTGACAGTGATGTCGTGAGAGTTTCTTTGAACCTCAAAATGATGCTACAGTGATGTAATGAGAGTTGCGACAAACCTAAGAAATGATGCCACAGTGATGTAGTGATAGTTGCTAAAAACCTCAAAATGAGGCTCCAGTAATGTCGTGAGAGTTGCTACTATCCTCAAAATGATGCTAAAGTTATATGGTGAGAGTTGCTACTAATCTCAAAATGATGCTGAAAGTGATGTCGTGAGAGTTTCTACGAACCTCAAAATGATGCTACAGTGATGTAATGAGAGTTGCTACAAACCTAAGAAATGATGCTACAGTGATGTGGTGAGAGTTGCTACTAATCTCAAAATGATGCTAAAGTGATGTTGTGAAAGTCGCTATGTACCTAAGAAATGATGCTCCAGTGATGTGGTGAGAGTTGTTACCGACCTCAAAATGATGCTAGAGTGATGTCGTGAGAGTTGCTACTAACCTAAAAATGATGCTTACAGTGATGTCGTTAGAGTTGCTACTATCCTCCAAAATGATGCTTCAGTAATGTAGTGAGAGTTGCTACTATCCTCAAAATGATGCTGAAAGTGATGAAGTGAGAGTTGCTACAAACCTCAAAAGGATGCTGACAGTGATATCGTGAGAGTTGCTAAAAACCTGAAAATGATGCTACAGTGATGTGGTGCAAGTTGCTACTAATCTCAAAATGATGCTACAGTAATGTAATGAGAGTTGCTACTTATTTCAAAATGAGGCTCCACTGATGTAATGAGAGTTACTACTAACCTAAGAAATGATGCTACAGTAATGTAGTGAGAGTTACTACGAAATTAAAAATAATGGTGACAGTCATGTAGTGAGACTTGCTACTAACCTTAAAATGATGCTGACAGTGATGTCGTGAGAGTTTCTACGAACCTCAAAATGATGCTACAGTGATGTAATGAGAGTTGCTAGTAACCTAAAAATGAGGCTCCAGTGATGTTGTGAGAGTTGCTACTATCCTCAAAATGATGCTAAAGTAATATAGTGAGAGTTGCTACGAACCTAAAAATGATGCTACAGTGATGTAATGAGAGTTGCTACTAACCTAAGAAATGATGCTACAGTGATGTCGTGAGAGTTGCTACTAACCTGAAAATGATGGTGACCGTCATGTAGTGAGAGTTGCTAAAAACCTCAAAAGGATACTGACAGTAATGTAGTATCCTTGCTAAAAACCTGAAAATGATGCTGACAGTGATGTAATGAGAGTTGCTATGAACCTAAGAAATGATGCTACAGTGATGTGGTGAGAGTTGCTACTATCCTCCAAATGATGCTGACAGTCATGTGAGCTTCATCAAGACCCAGGCCTCTATTTGTGGTCATGCATCATTGTGGCTGACCAATGGTCCAACTTCATCAGTCAGTCAGTCAGAGACATTAGCATTTGTCGGCCTGGCCTGCTGCCAAAGACTAACACTGCTTTAGTTGATTTACCTGTGCAGCCATGTCACACTCCTCTCGGCCACCTCCAAGGTCAGACGTCAGGTTAAACCAGCCAATGGCGGAAGAATCACTCTCAGAATCTGAAGCGCTCGTAGCTGCAGGGTTTTTCCACACAGCTTCTGTTGAGAGACAAAGTCCATCACTTGATTAACTCTCACCAACAGAAATGTGCAGTTTTCCACTCAGGACAGCTGCTGCATGCTGCTGTTTGTAAAAAGAAGGTCCAGTGGATCCGTTCAGTTCTACATTATTCAGCAGAGAGATGTCACCATTGAATAATGACCATATTTCCTAAAATTATAGCTCAACCACAGAGGGACCAGGCTACTAGAATGACCTCTGTTTACTAGAAGTGCTTCTCCTATGGTGGTGAACTCCTCAGCTGTCAGTGGAGTCAAATCTGTCTTAGAGAGGCCAGAGGTTCCCACACTGGTTCCCTCTCATCATGCAGCCCTGACAGCTGTGTGTGCTGTTCCAGCGTGTTGGCACCTCACTGATGAGTTTCAGGGTTGGCCCTCCCATCTGTTGCTGCACCTGAGCCAGCTTCTCCTTGGCTGTAGTGCTGATCTGAAGGATGTGACAGTGTTCCTGGCTTTGTGTCTGATGATGGAAGTGGGGATCTGATCACAGGATTTTCTGACTCCTAGATTCAGACGATGTGCAGTGCAGACTGAGTGGTGAATTTGGAGCTGTCTAGTGGATGCTGTCATGTTTGGTGCTGCGTCGCTCACAAGACACTTGACTTTGTTGGTGATGGCCCAGTCCTCCATCAGGCCTCTTTGGACTGGGGCCAAACTGTCAGCAGGGTGACTTTGTGGAAAGTCTTGCACTCCCAACACATTCATTCTCACGAATGCAGTGACAGGTCAGAGCCAAGGGAGCCTCCATGTCCACAGATGTCCACATGGCAGCTGGACTTCCTTTTTCACTCCTTCCCGTTCCTCCTGGTACTTTTTGGCCACCGTTTGTTTGATGGTCTGAAAATGACACCCAGAGTAAATCAATACATTGAAATTAGAGATGAAATAAACTGGAGATATCAACGACTGCTTTAGATCATTTCCACACAAACCTTTCTGGTTGGCAAACATATGAGGCTCAAGGACCTGAACCAGTTCCCTGAACCCTTCCCTCTCAACAGTGCTGAGGGGCTGGCAGTCCTTCAGGATGAAATTCAGCAGAGCCTCATCCAGCATCTGCTTCCTGGAAGCTGGATGGTTAAAGATGAAGGAGAGAAGAAATGAAGAGGAATTAATGATCAATGAAGCAACTGTGAGTCAGTTGGAGAGTGGCTGTATACCTGAGTTCATCCTGGTGGATCTGGGACTTCATTCTCATGCCTGGCCCCATCATGCCTCAGCACTGAAGAGGTGCTTTTGTTGAGATGAGACGCTTCTGTCCAACAAATGCCACATTCAACCTGCAGAAAAGAACATGAGTACTCAGCTAAAAGTTCCTTTCTTCATGGTGACTGGTGTTTCTTAGTCTTAGACCACCAGGTTTCCAATGAGGTGTATCGGATACGTTGTTGTGTGCCGCTGAAATCCGTCCAATTCCGGCGTTGTTTCCTCATGAAATATGTTTGCCTTAAAGCTCATTAAAGTGTTGAACCACAATATCGTTCACCATAACTTAGTCAACTTCAAGATAACCTACTTCTACATTCCAGTCCCGGCTGCTCCTGTTCTGCTGCAGTCCAGAAAACAACAACCCGATACAATTGGCGCTCCTTCCCACAGCTCCGGCCCGGATCCGCATGGTTCCGCTGACTGACTGTGAGACGCGCTCCCTCCAGAGTGGCACAGCCCGATGGGGGTCCTTATCTGGCACGGGGGCGTAAAACAGGTGAGACTGGAAAGCCTGGTTTATTCTGCGTCGAGGGAACGCGTTGCTCTGCAATTCACCGCCAAGCCGCTAGGGGGTGTGGCTTTGTCTTTGTATTGTTTACGGGGCTCTTGTCGGATTCCTTGGTTTTCTTCCGGTCACAGACAACAATTGTTGGCCATTTGTCAGTCTTTGTAGTGCCGCCAATAATCCTTTCTTCGGCTTGGTCCATTTTTTCTTGACGCTTTCACCACAGAAACTTTGAAAATGGCGGTGTTGTTGTGCTGCGACTGAACCGGAAATGACGTTCTGAGCGGACCAATTACAGTCCTCGACGTTGACGTCACCACGCGTTTACGCGACACGGAGGCAGGATTTTGTTGGGGTTTGCGTCGACGCGACGCAGAAGCATAAATCAGGCTTTCGTGGTTTAGAATCTCACGCCAAGCCGGAGAACCAGGTCTTGAATCAGTCACGTGGTCACTGCCGGTCGGCGAGGCTTTGGACGTCACTAAATACGTCATCGATAACCGTTTTTCAAAACGAAATCCTGGATCACTCCACTCATCACTACCGCTGCTACCAGGTTAGCGAGTCTGGAGTGGCACAGAGAACAGAGCTTGGACTCTGCTCGTTTTGAAGAAGAAGAAGAAGAAAAGAAGCGGAAGGCCTCGGTCTTTGTCTCCTGAAGGCTGAGTGGCGCCGGTAGAACCTCAACATGTGCGCCACGCAGCTGCTGCGGGTGTCGGTCCAGGAGCGGATCCTCGCCGCCGCTGAAGACTTCCTGCTGCAGCTGGGAGAAGGAGACTCAGCGGCTGGAGTCCCGGTGCTGAGAGCGCTGCTCACCGAGCGGCTGGCGGCGGCCGCGGAGCAGATCGTGGCTCTGCTGGAGGAAACCGTGGCGGAGTACGAGCGGGAGAACCACCGGCAGAGGTTGCTGCTCGATGCCGTGCTGAAGCCCCGAGTCAGGCTGGACAGAGCAGGTGAGTCCCCCCACACTGACCAGGAGAACCGAGAGACCGCAGTCCTGCCAGCAAGTGTCTCCGGTCTGGTTGTGTCCGTAATCCGGGTCATTGTGCTCAGACCGTCTGAGCAGGAGTGGAACAACGTAGAAGTGTTTCGTAGTTGACGGCTATTCGGTGTTGGTGGAGCCTTAAAACCTCACCTGGCTCGGGACACGCTGGGCGCCATCTTGGCTGCTTCCTGACCAACAAGTAGATGGCGCTGTTTGGTTTCCAGGCTGCGTCCTTCCCGCCGTAGTTCTACTGCTTTTTGTATTTGTTTGGAAGAAAAAAACAAAACTAAGAAACACGGAGAAACATCTCATAGGTTACACGTTACAAATTTTGTCCCAGCCAGAGTTTTCCTCAATTACTGGAAAGGAAAGGGACATTTCCTGATTATTTTTAATAAACTAATCTTCGACCTTGGCTGACTGCATGTTGCTGTGTTTGGGTGGACTGACATGTTTAGCATCAGTACAGGTTCCCTCTGGTTCTAGGGACTGAACTCTCATTCTCCTACAGGGTCTCATTCTAGAAATGAACATTCTGACTAGCAGATGTGATCATGAATGGACAAAACCATTCAGCAGAGGGGACCTATGACCTTTGACCTGGGTGACACAACGTTGATCCAAACATCTGAAGCCAGCGTTTCTGTTCCCAGTTTGCTGACTGGTCCTCAGTAGCAGGACGTCTCTTTTCATTGAGTTGATTTCTGTTTCTGTCTGTTGCTCCGCTGTTTCAGAGTCAAATGAAGAGATTTCTGATGTTGCTGTTTGTGTCCTGCAGATGTGGAGCAGCTGCTGGTGATTAAAGAAGAGGTTCCCCCTGAGCTGCAGGACCCAGAGCCCCCCCACATTAAAGAGGAGTGGGAGGAGCTGTGGACCAGTGAGGAGGGAGGGCAGCTTCAAGGGCAGGAGGAGGCTGATATCACCACGTTCCCCTTCACTCTGGTTCCTGTTAAGAGTGAAGGGGACGAAGAGAAACCTCAGTTCCCACATCTTCATCAGAGTCTAACTGAGGAGAACTTGAAAGAAGAGTCTCTGAGCAGCAACCCAATTCATCCTCTGAAAACAGAAGCTGATGGAGAAGAGTGTGGAAGACCAGAACCAGAACCAGAACCAGCCAGCAAGGTAGATCCAGATCTACTTGTACAACCCCAGACTGAAGACCAGATGTCAGACTCTTCTGAAGCTGAGACTGAAGTCAGTGAGGATGATTGGGTCAGACCTGATAACACGGCCACTTCTGAGCACAAGGAACCCTTTGGCTCAAGGAGGAATATGCTTCAGAAATTGAGCCCAGGACAGGAAGCGAGTCATTGCAGCTCAAAAGAACAAAAACTAAAGACTGGAAGAGAATCAGAGATCATCAGGAACGTGACCTTTGGTCCTTCTGAATCTGAGACAGAAGTCAGTGAGGATGAGCGTCCCTTTAGGTGCTCAAAGTGCAGTAAAGGTTTTAGTTACAGAAGGAATTTGGATGTACACATGAAAACACACACTGGAGAAAAACCATACCCCTGCTCAGTTTGCGGCACAGGGTTTTCAGAAAATGGATATCTAAAAAGACACACGAAGAGAACACATACTGGAGAGAAACCATTCCCATGCTCAGTTTGTGGCACCACATTTGCAGAAAAGTCAAGTGTGAAAAGACACATTAGGAGAGCCAATACTGGAGAGAAACCATTCCCATGCGCAGTTTGCAGCACAAGATTTTCAGAAAGGGATTGTCTGAAAAGACACATTAGGAGAGCCCATACTGGAGAGAAACCATTCCCCTGCTCAGTTTGCGGCACAAGATTTTCAGAAAGGGGTTGTCTGAATAGACATATGAGAAGACATACTGGAGAGAAACCATTCGGCTGCTCAGTGTGTGGCAAAACATTCTCAGAACAGGGACATCTGAAAAGGCACCTGAACGTGCACACTGGGGAGAAACCATTTCCCTGTGCACTTTGTGGCAAAAGATTCTCACAAAAGGGAAATCTGGGAAAGCACATGAAAACGCACACTGGGGAGAAACCATTCCCCTGTGCATTTTGTTGCAAAAGATTTTCAGAAAAAGGATGTCTGAAAAGACACATGAGGAGAACACACACTTGAGAGACATTTGTCTTGCTGAATTAGTTGCAAAAACTTCCTAGATGAGGAAAACATGAAACAACACAACAGAAAAATGTCCTTTGTCCATTCTGTGTTGGTGTGACTCAAACTGAGTAGATAATGCAATTTATCATGGTCGTTCAGACCCAACTTGGAGGTTCTGGTTTTAGAAAGCGTTTTTCAGATAATGCAGCAGGAAATGAACTCAGTTAACCTGACATAATGGAGCCATCATTGGATATGACGGTGAGAGGGCTGATCTTATTTTCTCTGAGGTCACCATGGAAAGATCCACCTGGTACCACTTACTGATCTTTATATTGACGTATTGATCACTGATCAAACACTGAATTATCTTTGAGTGTCTTCAGACTATCTTACATGAGTGTATGTTATTGTTACGATGGTTTCTCTTCCTGGTTCCTGTCAATACATGTGCAGCTGTCAAGTCTTTAATCACTTGTTGGTGCAGCCTGATAATAAAGAATTACAAAAGTCCAGCCTAGATGGAACTCATACATGGAGTTTTAGACAACTGCTGGCCTTCATCCAGCTTTATTGATAAATATAATTGAGTATCATCTGTGTAACAATGGAAATTTATGGACTGTTTCCCAATAATATGACCTAAAGGAAGCATACATAAAGTGAAGAGTATTGGCCCCAGCACTGAACCTTGAGGAACACCGTGTTTAACTTTGGTTTGTATAGAAGATTTATCATTAACGTCTACAAACTGAAATCAACCTGATGAATACGATTGAAACCACTTTAATGTTCCCTGAATGCACAGTTTAATCGTAATAATGGTACACTTCAGAATTAACGACAGCACATATACATTTGTTGTGTATGTACGCTGAACTTGAACAGTCCGTTGTCCCAATGGAGGCAAGTGAGAGTGAGGCCTGCAGCCAGACTACAAGGTCGGCTACAAGAAGGAGTTCTCCTGGAGGATAAACAATGGGGCAGCCGATAAGGAAGCTGTGGGTTTGGGCGGAGGAGCACACATTCCAATCTGTCTTCTCTTTCAGTCCAATCCAAATTGTAAAGTTAAATTTCTGGTCTTCAACATCACTCTCCTCTTTGCAGAGCGGCCAACTGCTCCGAGATGGTTTCCATCCTGGGTTTCAGTTCAAGAGTCTGTTGTTGCCCCGCTCTGCCAACCTCAGTCATTGCGTTGTCAATGACTGAGGTTGTGTGAGCTGCACATCACATCAAGTGTTGATGCCCACCAAGGGGTGTCTTTTCAAAAAGAGGAATATTACGCCTCCATTTCACACAGACGAGACGGCAAATTTGGCACATTTTCTGTCTAAAAAGGGCTGGAGAGAGATGGAGGTGAGGGAGGAGAGGAGACAGAGAGGTGGGGAAGAGAAGAGAGAGAGACCAGACATTATGTTTGCTGCTCCATTTTGATTGTTGCTCTCCAGCTTCAGCTCAATAAAAACCTCTTCATCACATCAGTCCCATGTGGAGCTGCGTTGTTCCAACAACACTGAGCTCTCAGCTCATAGCAGTTCTACAATAAAGGTTCCAACACAACATTCCATTGATCCATGAACAAAGCAGGCAGTGAGACCATGATGATGTCACATCTGTCCACTGTCCAGATGTCAGAGCTGAAAATGATAGGATGCCATGTTCCCTTCAACAACAGTCCAGCAGAAAGCCACCATGAAGACCTGAGGAGGAGCAAGGCAGCTCACCACAGTCAGGAACTCCCAGTCACCTCAACAAGATTTCTGTCCACTCACGTTCAACCAGACCAGCAGATCACCTGCATCCCCACTGCCTCACCACCAGAGGGTAGTAGAACATCAACTATAGAGGCTCCCACTGAGGAATGAACACCACCACCAGCAGACCGCTCTCCCTCCCTGACAGCATTTAAAGGAGATGAATGATGGATCATCAAACTCCACCATTCACTGTGACTCAGGGCCGCTCCCTCTGCTCTGACTCTCTTTGATTGTTTGTCTTTGTTTTATTCAATCAAGTTGTTCCTCCTCTCTCTCTTCTTGCTGCTCTACCCCCCCCCCATGTGATGTCTACTACCTCCTCCTCCTTGATGACACTCATTGTGAGGTCTCTTCATCAGCCCTCCTCTGCTTTCTGAGCCACAAACAGTTTTTCTGAGTCGCTAAAACCCCGAACTCCATCTTGAACCCAGACTCTCAGAAGCCTGACCACATTTACTGAACTGGTCCCTCTTTGGTGAAACCATCACCACGTTTCTGAAGGCTCTGAATGTCCTGATGCTGATGTCATTCTGCTTCCTCTGACACAGGCAGGTTTGGTCCGTTCTGGCACTGTGACATCAAACACTAAATTCTGAGATCAAGAAGAACATTTACAAAACATGAACAAAACTTGATGACAGAATTCTTTGTCCTCCTCCATCACCGCGATGCCATCGATGGTCCGTTACTGTTGCAGTGCAGTAACATCATGAGTTGTGTCAAACCATCTCTGTCAGCTCTGCGAGTGTCTGGAGTGACGTCTCCAAGGACACTTGCTGCCAGGACTACAGAGTAAACATCAACATCTGTTTGCATCTGGCTTCAACTGTACTTTTCCTCTAGGTTCAACTTTGCTAGGTTACAGTGACTTGTGTACAGAGTAGTGACTTGATCAGCTGGTGGTGATGATGTAGCTTTAGGATGCTAACACAGTTGTTACTCAGGGCACCGCTGGTTGTGATTTAGAGTCCAATGAGAAACGCTCAGTCTCAGGTTCCAGCTTGTCAGTGAGTTCTTTGAGGGTCAGAGGCTTACATACAAATATAAAAACCAGTTGAAACACTTCCTGGAATTTTAAGAGGATTGAATACAAACAAGGAAGCACGTAAGACAGAGGAATAATACCAGTAAAGCAATGAAGGCACATGGAGGATCAGACATGAATCATAAGATTTATCTGAGACTCAAGTGGACGGCAAAGGTAGCAGGTGAGAAGGTGTTCAGGATGAAGGGTCAGTGACCTCCAAACAAAGAAAACTCCTGAATGGAGGTTGAGCAGAGTCTGAGGAGTCAGGTGGAGCTGGCAGTGAGACAGGAGTTGAGGCCTGAACAGATGCAGCACTGGTCTTTGTTACTGTGACAGCACGACAACCAACAGGACCTGCTTACGTTCTCAGCTGGATTGTTCCCATCAATGTACGGAACCTCTCCAACGAACTGGTGGGGGGACGGCCTACCAAGCCTCCATCTCAACGACCGTGGCTCCCACTGGGATCCGCGATGCTCTTCTCAGGCACAAGGTGGTTTCTCTCCACTGGTCAGGATGGAGATTCAAGGCTCACGGGAGGTCAACAGTATTGTGACCGTGAAAAGGGGGAGAGGAGAAGTTCTGTTTAAAGTTAAAGAACAAAGAAACAAAAAAGTAAGCAGAAGAGAAAGAAAAGGGGAGAGACGGACCAGCAGCTGGAGGAGCTCACGGAAAAATAAGAAGCGCTGAAGAGCCTGAACCCAACCCAACTGTAACGGATGGTGTCGTGACTATTATAATAAACTGGTCCGCCGTGGGGGTGACCTTTGACCTGTGTGGGGCTGCTGGCCAATCAGCACCCTTTGCCGTCCTCAGTACTTCTCAGATATTCCTGTATTAAACAGGTCAACAGAGGGCAGTCATGCATCCCTCAGATCCTCCAGAGCAGGGGTTTTCAGTTAAAATTCTCCTGGGTCCAGTTTTCAAACCTCTTCAAGCTTGGGTCTGGAGGCCTAGCACAGTTTTTCATGACTGCTGATTTCAGTGATAGGCCCACGCCTGCATGTTAGCCAGCAGTCGAGCTGTGCTTTATGATCCAGGGGCATCTTTAGCCGATGGAGGTAGACTTTAAGCCTGTTGTATCAGTGTCTGTTTGGTCAACAATGAACTTTCAGATCGAATGAAGTCGCCGGCATTTCAATAATAGTTCAGTCGTATTTATTGTCTGCTTTTTTTCCACATTAACCTTAAACCTATTGTCCAGCAGGGGGCAACATAAAGAAAAGAATGAAATGAAAATGGATTCAAAAATACTCAGAATTTACTGGCATTTGACTGCACGTATATGACTATGTGAGTGTGTGAGTGTGTGTGTGTGTGTGTGTGTTTTGAAGAAGACTTCTTGTCTCCATTTTTGTTGTCACTCTTCTCAATTTTCAGTTTCACTCATTAAAATGAAGCAGCTTTGACGTGTGTACTTCTCTTGTGCATCAACAACTTTGGTCTTTAAGCTCCTGACAAACACACCACACGTCACTCACTCTATAGATTAAATCTGCTGATTACACAAAACACGTGACCTTGTGACCCTGCATGACGTTTTGCTCCAACTTTCCAGAACTAATAGGAGGAACAGCATGGATCGTTCTGAGCAAGAACTCTGACATCACCATCATCATGAACAAGAAGGCAGTAGGACTCAACTTCAACAAATCTGAAATGTCCCCTTAAGCTCCTGCTACTTTGAACTGATGCCTAAACCATCAGTTTCCATGCATCACTCAGAACCTCTCACAACCACAGAAGAACAAGCAAAGGTTTGGAGCAGTAAAGCCTTCAATAATGACATCATCATGTTTGAGGGTTTTCTTCCCTCAAACTGTTTCTACCAACACGACAGAATCCTGGAAATATTTCAGGTGTTGACCTCCCAGCAGCCTGAAGGTCAACCTGCATTATCTGTTATGTTGCTGAGCAGAGGAAGGAGCTCAATGGTAGAGCGCTAGCTTAGCATGTGAGAGGTGGTGGGATCGGTGCCCTCGTTCTCCAGAAGACTTCAGCTTGTTCTGTTGTTGAGCTCTGATGAAACCACTGACTTTGAACCACACACAAAGTGAAGGAGTGACTTAAGATTGATGGCACCTGAGGAACTTCTAGGTTTCCTAAAATCAACTGGAAATTCATTCACCAGTTAAACAGTGACTCTACCACAGGGGATGTAGCTCAGTGGTAGAGCGCATGCTGAGCATGTGTGAGGCCCTGGGTTCAATCCCCGGCATCTCCAGCTGGACCTGTGTAGCCTTCATCTTATCAGCTCAAGTGATCCTTAAATGTGACAACAGTCGATTCACTATCAGAAGACATCTTCTACATGTTCAAGGTGGGCGAACTTTCCACAAATGTTCAAAATTACTTTTGAAAATGAAAACATAGATCAAACCTGCCCTGTCAATCACCCACAATGGGCGGGTCGTCCCACTCCCTATCAGGTTCCCCACTCCGTGACCCAGGAGGCTCCCTCTCCCTATCAGGACTAGAAATCCATTGGGGTCTCCCTGCTCAGGTAGGAGTCCTGCCCACAACGTTAAGCTGTTGATGTTCTAGAGGAGACAACATCTGATCTTTGTTAGATCCACCAGTCAAAGGTTTTCTTTAAAGGCTGTAGCAGCTGAGAATGAGGGACTAATAACCATCTTAGTGAGGACATTTTGAAACATGATGACATTTTATTGACTTGGAACACTGCAAAAATCATCTCCCCTCCAAAAACCCTCCTCTTCAACTTTGTACTCAAGTTGTCTCCTCATCTGGCACCACAGGATCCAGGACGTTCAGTCAAAAAAATCATTAGTGATTTCAAAAATGGCCATCAGACACAAAATAAGACTTCAAACAGGTTTACAATTTTATTTTATGTTGACACATTTTGTCCATTTAATATCAGGACTGCTCCCAGATCAGCTCCATGACCTCATCCCTGCACCAGAGTACCGCCCAAGTTCATCAAGGATGGCCAACATGAGCAGGTCGAGATTCACCTCCATCTTTGGAGGCTGATGAATTTCCTCCTGAGGACCGTCAGGCTGTTTCCTTATTTTGCTGTGACCCAACAGCAGACAGCAACAAGGACTGTGGTGCACTTGGTAAAACCACCATCTGGAGTCTGGAGCAAGATGCTGATGTGATCCTTTGATGAGTTTAGAATTAGTCAGAGATCAAAGACTGAAGCAGGAGATCAATGCACAGAACCCAGAGATCATAGACAGAATTCAGACATCACACATAGAATTCAGACATCAAACACAGAATTCAGAGATCAAACACAGAATTCAGACATCAAACACAGAATTCAGAGATCAAAGACAGAATTCAACGATCAATCAATGTGAGGAACCAGCGTCTCATGTGAAGATGCTTCTGAACTCATGAAGTGAAATCCTACCAAATAGAGATGAGTGAGTCCAACTGGACCTGAACAGGAGAGAAATAAAGGAGTTATTGTTATGCAATTGTTATTTATTTCCAGGCCAGGTGAGGGTTGGATTTTGTTCATTCATGTTGAAGTGAACTGACAGTGGGACTGTGGACCTGGGCTGAAGTCCAGCTCACTGCTGGTTTAATGAAACCACCTGATTGTTTTTCCTATCAGCTCTGATCTGATGGAAGAAACAAAAAGCCAAACTTCATTCGTCCGTGTCCAAACTCCACGTCTTTTGATGTACAGCACTCCAGTTATTTGTTTCTTTCCAGACAGAAGCAGGTTGGTGGAGGAATAAAACCTCAACAGTGAACAAACAGCAATGAGAGAAGTGAATCCTGCACTCAGAGAAGTTGTGTCTGCACTCGCCAACCAGGAAACGCGTCTATCTTCTGTGTGACTGGGGCAGCTGCTCAGAGCTGCGTTTCTCAGCTGTGTGGGGGCGGGACTCTGTGTGTGATTGACAGGTCAACTGTCTGCCAGACAATGTTGTGGGACACAAACACAAAATGCGAGGTGCCATTTCCATTCTGGGTCGATCAGCTCTGGGACTGTTTTGTCTTTTGAATGAAGAAATGCATTAATTTCAGGTAGCAGCTTGTAAAAATGCCCCGGCTCAACCACCAGACCTCTGTGTACACTGTCAAGAAAAAAAACTAGAAAAAAACAGTAAAAAGTCTGGCAGCAGAGTTTCCAGATGAATACCGTCAAATTACAGTAATGAACTGTTCCACAAAATTACATGGAATAAACTAAAAATACACAGCAGGTTTCACAGTCCCAACTCATTAAATTACAGTCCATTTAGTGTTGATAAATGTGCATTCAACTGCAGGAAAACAGGCCCATCATGGAAAAACACATGAAGAACAAGGACCTTTCAGGTTCTTCTCTAAGTTCAGGGCTCTTACTGGTTCATTTATGAAACAAACCAGTCTATGAGCAGGAATTTCCCATTAAAAAAGTTCATTTGACAGTGGAAAAGCAAGCATAGTGCATTAAAATAGCCAAGTTTAAGGTCAATCACTGTCAATTGAAGCTATTTAGTTGTTACTTTATGAAACTGAGCCAACTTTCTACAGTGATTTCCTGTTAGATTCTTTTTTCTCCAAGTATAAAAACTACAACAATGTATAAACACAGAATCTGTACTTTGAACAATAGAGAATTTCTACATATTTACAGTATCAGTCCATCACTTTAGAGGATTGGAATGTAAAAAAATCATTGGACAATGGAAATCATTTATCCTTTAACAAAACAACTTCAGTGCAGAGTTGATAACTGCACTTCAAACTTTGAACTGGTGTCCACATCAATGTGGAATTTGAGGAGGCCACAGCCACCAAATTTCCCAGAGTTCTTGACTATTTGCAGTCTCTTCCCTTGGAGAAGTCAAGTGGAACTACAAGACAAGGAGCAGAAATCCAAGCTGCTGGTGGACCACGTGGTGCTGTGTTGATGCTACTTTCCCACTCAAAGGGGATCGTGCAGGAATGTTCCACACGGTTGACCAAACTTCCATTGCAGAAGAGATTCAGGCAGTTCCACGCACGCCATGCATCCTTGTATGCTGTAAGTGTGAGGCAATACAATACAGTATGTTTCACTGACATACATTTAGACAGAAGACCTGGTTTATTGGGTGATGCTTATTGACATGCCAATTGGATTGTGGTGCCAATATGGCTGACTTGGTCGGTGTAAATCTTATCATCACAAAAAAAAAGTACACATAAATGTTCAAATTACTTTTCTAGACTTTAGTCCCCAAAGGAATTTCAGGCACCTGAAAGTGACTTTCATAAATCTGTGTGTGTGTGTACAGTACATTTCCCCAAAATGGACATTAAAATTATTGGTCCCCAATCTCAAGAATAAAATGATGCTCCAGTGATGTAGTGAGAGTTGCTACAAACCTCAAAATGATGCTGTCAATAATACAGTAAGACTTGCGACTAAGATCAAAATGATGCTAAAGTGATGTAATGAGAGTTTCTTCTCAACTAAGAAATGATGCTACAGTGATGGGGTGAGAGTTGCTACTATCCTCATAATGATGCTCCAGTGATGTAGTGAGAGTTGCTAAAGACCTCAAAATGATGCTAAAGTGATGAAATGAGAGTTGCTAATAATCCCAAAATGATGCTCCAGTGATGTATTGAGAGTTGCTTCAAACTTCAAAATGATGCTCCAGTGATGTAGTGAGAGTTGCTAAAGACCTCAAAATGATGCTACAGTCATGTAGTGAGAGTTGCTCCGATCCTAAAAATGATGCTGTCGGTCATGTAGTGAGAGTTGCTACTAACCTCAAAATGATGCTAAAGTGATGTAATGAGAGTTGCTACTAATCTCAAAATGATGCTACATTGATGTAGTGATAGTTGCTAAAAATCTCAAAATAAGGCTACAGTGATGTGGTTAGAGTTGCTAAAAACCTAAGAAATGATGCTACAGTGATGTGGTGAGAGATGCTACTAATCTCAAAATGATGCTAAAGTGATGTGGTGAGAGTTGCTACTAATCTGAAAATGATGCGAAAGTGATGTAGTGAGAGTTGCAACTATCCTCAAAATGATGCTGACAGTGATGTAGTGAGAGTTGCTATGTACCTCAAAATTATGCTACAGTGATGCAATGAATGTTTCTACTTACCTAAGAAATGAAGCGACAGTGATGTAGTGAGAGTTGCTACTAACCTAAGAAATGATACACCAGTAATGTGGTGAGAGTTGCGACGAACCTCAAAATGATGCTGACTATGATGTAATTACAGTTGCTACAAACCTCAAAATGATGCTTATAGTGATGACGTGAGAGTTGCTATTAAACTCAAAATGATGCTAAAGTGATGTAATGAGAGTTGCTAAAAACCTCAAAATGATGCTCCAGTGATGTAGTGAGTTGCTTAAAACCTCAAAATGATGCTACAGTGATGTAGTAAGAGTTGCTAGAAACCTCAAAATGATGCTTCAGTGATGTAATGAGAGTTGCTATGAACCTAAGAAATGATGCGACAGTGATGTGGTGAGAGTTGCTACTAATCTCAAAATGATGCTTCAGTGATGTGCTGAGAGTTGCTACTAATCTCAAAATGATGCTCCAGTGATGTAATGGGAGTTGCTACTAACCTAAGAAATGATGCTACAGTGATGTAGTGAGAGTTGCTACTATGCTAAAAATGATGCTGACAGTGATGTAGTGAGAGTTGCTACTATGCTCAAAATTATGCTGACAGTAATGTAGTAAGAGTTGCTAAAAATCTCAAAATGATGCGACAGTGATATAGTGAGAGTTGCTACTAAACCTCAAAATGATGCTCCAGTGATGCAGTAAGAGTTGCTTAAAATCTTAAAATGATGCTGACAGTCATGTAGTGCGAGTTGCTACGCACCTCAAAATGATGCTACAGTAATGTAGTGAGAGTTTCTTATAAAACTCAAAATGATGCGACTGTGATGTGGTGAGAGTTGCTACGAACCTCAAAATGATGCTACAGTAATGTAGTGAGAGTTGCTACGAACCTCAATAATGCTACAGTAATGTTGTAAGTGTTGCTAAAAATCTCAAAATGATGCTAAAGTGATGTGGTGAGAGTTGCTAAAATCTTCAAAATGATGCTACAGTGATGTAGTGAGAGGTGCCACGAACCTCAAAATGATGCTACAGTGATGTATTAAGTTGCTAAAAACCTAAAAATGATGCTACAGTGATGTAGTGAGAGTTGTTACGAACCTCAAAATGATACCACAGTCATGTCGTGAGAGTTGCTTAAAAACTCAAAATGATGCGACTGTGATGTGTTGAAAGTTGCAAAAACCTCAAAATGATGCTCCACTGATGTAGTGAGAGTTGCTAAAAATCTCAAAATGATTCCACAGTAATGTAGTGAGAGTTGCTACGAAACCTCAAAATGATGCTTCAGTGATGTGGTGAGACTTGCTAAAAATCTCAAAATGATTCCACAGTAATGTCGTGAGAGTTGCTACGAACCTATAAATGATGCTACAGTGATGTGGTAGGAGTTGCTTAAAACCTCAAAATGATTCCACAGTCATGTAGTGAGAGTAGCTTAAAACCTCAAAATGATGCTACAGTAATGTATTAAGTTGCTAAAAACCTCAAAATGATGCTACAGTAATGTATTAAGTTGCTAAAAACCTCAAAATGTTGCTACAGTGATGTAGTAAGAGTTGCTTAAAACCTCAAAATGATGCTCCAGCGGTGTCGTGAGAGTTGCTACTAATCTAAGAAATGATGCTACAGTGATGTGGTGAGAGTTTCTTAAAATCTTAAAAAGATGCGACAGTGATGTGGTGAGAGTTGCTACTATCCTCCTAATGATGCTACAGTGAAGTAGTGAAAGTTGCTAAAAACCTCAAAATGCTGCTACAGTGATGTCGGAAGAGTTGCTAAAAATCTCAAAATGATGCTACAGTGATGTCGGAAGAGTTGCTAAAAATCTCAAAATGATGCTAAAGTGATGTGGTGAGACTTGCTAAAAACCTCACAATAATGCTGTCAGTAATGTAGTGAGAGATGCTACGAACCTCAACATGATGGTACAGTAATGTAGTGAGAGTTGCTACGAACCTCAAAATGATGCTACAGTAATGTAGTGAGAATTGCTACCAAAATCGAAATGATGCTACAGTAATGTAGTAGGAGTTGCTAAAAATCTAAAAATGATGCTGTAAGTAATGTAGTGAGACTTGCTACGAACCTCAATAATGCTACAGTAATGTTGTAAGTGTTGCTGAAAATCTCAAAATGATGCTAAAGTGATGTAGTGAGAGTTGCAACGAACCTCAAAATGATGCTACAGTGATGTAGTGAGAGTTGCTATGATCCTAAAAATGATGCTCCAGTAATGTATTAAGTTGCTAAAAACCTCAAAATGATGCTCCAGTGATGTAGTGAGAGTTGCCACGAACCTCAAAATGATGCTAAAGTGATGTGGTGAGAGTTGCAAAAAAATTAAAAATGATACTGTCAGTAATGTAGTTAGAGATGCTACGAACCTCAAAATGATGCTACAGTGATGTATTTAGTGTTGGTAAAAACCTTAAAATGATGCTGACATTCATGTAGTGAGAGTTGCTTAAAATTTCAAAATGATGCCACAGTGATGCGGTGAGAGTTTCTCAAAAAACAAAAAATGATGCAACAGTGATGTGGTGAGAGTTGCTACTATCCTTCAAATGATTCTACAGTAATGTAGTGAGAGTTGCAAAAAATCTAAAAATGATACTGTAAGTAATGTAGTGAGACTTGCTACGAACCTCAGTAATGCTACAGTAATGTTGTAAGTGTTGCTAAATATCTCAAAATGATGCTCCAGTAATGAAGTGAGAGTTGCTACGAACCTATAAATGATGCTACAGTGATGTAGTGAGAGTTGCTTAAAACCTCAAAATGATTCCACAGTCATGTGGTGAGAGTTGCTTAAAACCTCAAAATGATGCTACAGTAATGTTGTAAGAGTTGCTACGAACCTCAAAATAATGCTACAGTAATGTATTAAGTTGCTAAAAACCTCAAAATGATGCTACAGTAATGTATTAAGTGGCTAAAAACCTCAAAATGTTGCTACAGTGATGTAGTAAGAGTTGCTTAAAACCTCAAAATGATGCTCCAGTGATGTAGTGAGAGTTGCAACTAATCTAAGAAATGATGCTACAGTGATGTGGTGAGAGTTTCTTAAAATCTTAAAAAGATGCGACAGTGATGTGGTGAGAGTTGCTACTATCCTCCAAATGATGCTACAGTGACGTAGTGAAAGTTGCTAAAAACCTCAAAATGCTGCTACAGTGATGTCGGAAGAGTTGGTAAAAATCTCAAAATGATGCTAAAGTGATGTGGCGAGAGTTGCTAAAAACCTCACAATGATGCTGTCAGTAATGTAGTGAGAGATGCTACGAACCTCAACATGATGCTACAGTAATGTAGTGAGAGTTGCTAAGAACCTCAAAATGATGCTACAGTGACGTAGTGAGAGTTGCTACGAACCTATAAATGATGCTACAGTGATGTGGTAGGAGTTGCTTAAAACCTCAAAATGATTCCACAGTCATGTAGTGAGAGTTGCTTAAAACCTCAAAATGATGCTACAGTAATGTTGTAAGAGTTGCTACGAACCTCAAAATGATGCTACAGTAATGTATTAAGTTGCTAAAAACCTCAAAATGATGCTACAGTAATGTATTAAGTTGCTAAACACCTAAAAATGTTGCTACAGTGATGTAGTAAGAGTTGCTTAAAACCTCAAAATGATGCTCCAGTGAAGTAGTGAAAGTTGCTAAAAACCTTAAAATGCTGCTACAGTGATGTCGGAAGAGTTGCTAAAAATCTCAAATGATGCTAAAGTGATGTGGCGAGACTTGCTAAAAACCTCAAAATAATGCTGTCAGTAATGTAGTGAGAGATGCTACGAACCTCAACATGATGCTACAGTAATGTAGTGAGAGTTGCTAAGAACCTCAAAATTATGCTACAGTGATGTAGTGAGAGTTGCTACGAACCTATAAATGATGCTACAGTGATGTGGTAGGAGTTGCTTAAAACCTCAAAATGATTCCACAGTCATGTAGTGAGAGTTGCTTAAAACCTCAAAATGATGCTACAGTAATGTTGTAAGAGTTGCTACGAACCTCAAAATGATGCTACAGTAATGTATTAAGTTGCTAAAAACCTCAAAATGATGCTACAGTAATGTATTAAGTTGCTAAACACCTAAAAATGTTGCTACAGTGATGTAGTAAGAGTTGCTTAAAACCTCAAAATGATGCTCCAGTGAAGTAGTGAAAGTTGCTAAAAACCTTAAAATGCTGCTACAGTGATGTCGGAAGAGTTGCTAAAAATCTCAAAATGATGCTAAAGTGATGTGGCGAGACTTGCTAAAAACCTCACAATAATGCTGTCAGTAATGTAGTGAGAGATGCTACGAACCTCAACATGATGCTACAGTAATGTAGTGAGGGTTGCTACGAACCTCAAAATGATGCAACAGTAATGTAGTGAGAATTGCAACCAAAATCAAAATGATGCTACAGTAATGTAGTAGGAGTTGCTAAAAATCTAAAAATGATGCTGTAAGTAATGTAGTGAGACTTGCTACGAACCTCAATAATGCTACAGTAATGTTGTAAGTGTTGCTTAAAATCTCAAAATGATGCTCCAGTGATGTAGTGAGTTGCTTAAAACCTCAAAATGATGCTACAGTGATGTAATGAGAGTTGCTATGAACCTAAGAAATGATGCGACAGTGATGTGGTGAGAGTTGCTACTAATCTCAAAATGATGCTTCAGTGATGTGCTGAGAGTTGCTACTAATCTCAAAATGATGCTCCAGTGATGTAATGGGAGTTGCTACTAACCTAAGAAATGATGCTACAGTGATGTAGTGAGAGTTGCTACTATGCTAAAAATGATGCTGACAGTGATGTAGTGAGAGTTGCTACTATGCTCAAAATTATGCTGACAGTAATGTAGTAAGAGTTGCTAAAAATCTCAAAATGATGCTACAGTGATATAGTGAGAGTTGCTACGAACCTCAAAATGATGTTCCAGTGATGCAGTAAGAGTTGCTTAAAATCTTAAAATGATGCTGACAGTCATGTAGTGAGAGTTGCTACGCACCTCAAAATGATGCTACAGTAATGTAGTGAGAGTTTCTTATAAAACTCAAAATGATGCGACTGTGATGTGGTGAGAGTTGCTACGAACCTCAAAATGATGCTACAGTAATGTAGTGAGAGTTGCTACGAACCTCAATAATGCTACAGTAATGTTGTAAGTGTTGCTAAAAATCTCAAAATGATGCTAAAGTGATGTGGTGAGAGTTGCTAAAATCTTCAAAATGATGCTACAGTGACGTAGTGAGAGTTGCCACGAACCTCAAAATGATGCTACAGTGATGTGGTGAGAGTTGCTAAAATCTTCAAAATGATGCTACAGTGACGTAGTGAGAGTTTCACGATCCTCAAAATGATGCTACAGTAATGTATTAAGTTGCTAAAAACCTAAAAATGATGCTACAGTAATGTAGTTAGAGTTGTTTAAAAAATTTAAAAATGATGCTGACAGTCATGTAGTGAGAGTTGCTACTATCCTCCAAATGATGCTACAGTGATGTAGTGAGAGTTGCTTAAAATCTCAAAATGATGTGACAGTGATGTGGTAATAGTTTCAAAAAACTCAAAATGATGCTCCAGTGATGTAGTAACAGTTGCTACGAACCTCAAAATGATGCTGATAGTCGTGAAGTGAGATTTGCTACTATCCTCAAAATGATGCTACAGTGATGTAGTGAGAGCTGCTACTAATCTAAGAAATGATGCTAAAGTGATGTGGTGAGAGTTGCTTAAAATCTCAAAATGATGCCACAGTGATGCGGTGAGAGTTTCTCAAAAAACTAAAAATGATGCAACAGTGATGTGGTGAGAGTTGCTACTATCCTTCAAATGATTCTACAGTAATGTAGTGAGAGTTGCAAAAAATCTAAAAATGATGCTGTAAGTAATGTATTGAGACTTGCTACGAACCTCAGTAATGCTACAGTAATGTTGTAAGTGTTGCTAAAAATCTCAAAATGATGCTCCAGTAATGAAGTGAGAGTTGCTACGAACCTATAAATGATGCTACAGTGATGTAGTGAGAGTTGCTTAAAACCTCAAAATGATTCCACAGTCATGTGGTGAGAGTTGCTTAAAACCTCAAAATGATGCTACAGTAATGTTGTAAGAGTTGCTACGAACCTCAAAATAATGCCACAGTAATGTATTAAGTTGCTAAAAACCTCAAAATGATGCTACAGTAATGTATTAAGTGGCTAAAAACCTCAAAATGTTGCTACAGTGATGTAGTAAGAGTTGCTTAAAACCTCAAAATGATGCTCCAGTGATGTAGTGAGAGTTGCAACTAATCTAAGAAATGATGCTACAGTGATGTGGTGAGAGTTTCTTAAAATCTTAAAAAGATGCGACAGTGATGTGGTGAGAGTTGCTACTATCCTCCAAATGATGCTACAGTGAAGTAGTGAAAGTTGCTAAAAACCTCAAAATGCTGCTACAGTGATGTCCGAAGAGTTGGTAAAAATCTCAAAATGATGCTAAAGTGATGTGGCGAGAGTTGCTAAAAACCTCACAATGATGCTGTCAGTAATGTAGTGAGAGATGCTACGAACCTCAACATGATGCTACAGTAATGTAGTGAGAGTTGCTAAGAACCTCAAAATGATGCTACAGTGATGTAGTGAGAGTTGCTACGAACCTATAAATGATGCTACAGTGATGTGGTAGGAGTTGCTTAAAACCTCAAAATGATTCCACAGTCATGTAGTGAGAGTTGCTTAAAACCTCAAAATGATGCTACAGTAATGTTGTAAGAGTTGCTACGAACCTCAAAATGATGCTACAGTAATGTATTAAGTTGCTAAAAACCTCAAAATGATGCTACAGTAATGTATTAAGTTGCTAAACACCTAAAAATGTTGCTACAGTGATGTAGTAAGAGTTGCTTAAAACCTCAAAATGATGCTCCAGTGAAGTAGTGAAAGTTGCTAAAAACCTTAAAATGCTGCTACAGTGATGTCGGAAGAGTTGCTAAAAATCTCAAAATGATGCTAAAGTGATGTGGCGAGACTTGCTAAAAACCTCACAATAATGCTGTCAGTAATGTAGTGAGAGATGCTACGAACCTCAACATGATGCTACAGTAATGTAGTGAGAGTTGCTACGAACCTCAAAATGATGCAACAGTAATGTAGTGAGAATTGCAACCAAAATCAAAATGATGCTACAGTAATGTAGTAGGAGTTGCTAAAAATCTAAAAATGATGCTGTAAGAAATGTAGTGAGACTTGCTACGAACCTCAATAATGCTACAGTAATGTTGTAAGTGTTGCTTAAAATCTCAAAATGATGCTCCAGTGATGTAGTGAGTTGCTTAAAACCTCAAAATGATGCTACAGTGATGTAATGAGAGTTGCTATGAACCTAAGAAATGATGCGACAGTGATGTGGTGAGAGTTGCTACTAATCTCAAAATGATGCTTCAGTGATGTGCTGAGAGTTGCTACTAATCTCAAAATGATGCTCCAGTGATGTAATGGGAGTTGCTACTAACCTAAGAAATGATGCTACAGTGATGTAGTGAGAGTTGCTACTATGCTCAAAATTATGCTGAAAGTAATGTAGTAAGAGTTGCTAAAAATCTCAAAATGATGCTACAGTGATATAGTGAGAGTTGCTACGAACCTCAAAATGATGCTCCAGTGATGCAGTAAGAGTTGCTTAAAATCTTAAAATGATGCTGACAGTCATGTAGTGAGACTTGCTACGAACCTCAAAATGATGCTACAGTAATGTAGTGAGAGTTTCTTATAAAACTCAAAATGATGCGACTGTGATGTGGTGAGAGTTGCTACGAACCTCAAAATGATGCTACAGTAATGTAGTGAGAGTTGCTACGAACCTCAATAATGCTACAGTAATGTTGTAAGTGTTGCTAAAAATCTCAAAATGATGCTCAAGTGATGTGGTGAGAGTTGCTAAAATCTTCAAAATGATGCTACAGTGACGTAGTGAGAGTTGCCACGAACCTCAACATGATGCTACAGTGATGTGGTGAGAGTTTCACGATCCTCAAAATGATGCTACAGTAATGTATTAAGTTGCTAAAAACCTAAAAATGATGCTACAGTGATGTAGTGAGAGTTGTTTAAAAAATTTAAAAATGATGCTGACAGTCATGTAGTGAGAGTTGCTACTATCCTCCAAATGATGCTACAGTGATGTAGTGAGAGTTGCTTAAAATCTCAAAATGATGTGACAGTGATGTGGTAATAGTTTCAAAAAACTCAAAATGATGCTCCAGTGATGTAGTAAGAGTTGCTACGAACCTCAAAATGATGCTGACAGTCGTGAAGTGAGATTTGCTACTATCCTCAAAATGATGCTACAGTGATGTAGTGAGAGTTGCTACTAATCTAAGAAATGATGCTACGGTGATGTGGTGAGACTTGCTACTATCCTCCAAATGATTCCACAGTAATGTAGTGAGAGTTGCTTAAAACCTCAAAATGATGCTACAGTAATGTTCTAAGAGTTGCTACGAACCTCAAAATGATGCTACAGTAATGTATTAAGTTGCTAAAAACCTCAAAATGATGCTACAGTAATGTATTAAGTTGCTAAAAACCTCAAAATGTTGCTACAGTGATGTAGTAAGAGTTGCTTAAAACCTCAAAATGATGCTCCAGTTAAGTAGTGAAAGTTGCTAAAAACATCAAAATGCTGCTACAGTGATGTCGGAAGAGTTGCTAAAAACCTCAAAATGCTGCTACAGTGATGTCGGAAGAATTGCTAAAAATCTCAAAATGATGCTAAAGTGATGTGGCGAGAGTTGCGAAAAATCTCAAAATGATGCTAAATTGATGTGGCGAGAGTTGCTAAAAACCTCACAATGATGCTGTCAGTAATGTAGTGAGAGTTGCTACGAACCTCAAAATGATGCTCCAGTGATGTAGTGAGAGTTGCTACTAATCTAAGAAATGATGCTACAGTGATGTAGGAAGAGTTGCTGAAAAAATCTCAAAGTGATGCTTCAGTGATGTGGTGAGACTTGCTAAAAATCTCAAAATGATTCCACAGTAATGTCGTGAGAGTTGCTACGAACCTATAAATGATGCTACAGTAATGTTGTAAGAGTTGCTACGAACCTCAAAATGATGCTAAACTAATGTATTAAGTTGCTAAAAACCTCAAAATGATGCTAAAGTAATGTATTAAGTTACTAAAAACCTCAAAATGTTGCTACAGTGATGTAGTAAGAGTTGCTTAAAACCTCAAAATGATGCTCCAGTGAAGTAGTGAAAGTTGCTAAAAACCTCAAAATGCTGCTACAGTGATGTCGGAAGAGTTGCTAAAAACCTCAAAATGCTGCTACAGTGATGTCGGAAGAGTTGCTAAAAATCTCAAAATGATGCTAAAGTAATGTAGTGAGAGTTGCTACGAACCTCAAAATGATGCTCCAGTGATGTAGTGAGAGTTGCTTCTAATCTAAGAAATGATGCTACAGTAATGTAGGAAGAGTTGCTAAAAATCTAAAAATGATGCTTCAGTGATGTGGTGAGAGTTGCTAAAAATCTCAAAATGATGCTAAAGTGATGTGATGAGAGGTGCTAAAAACCTCACAATGATGCTGTCAGTAATGTAGTGAGAGTTGCTACGGACCTCAAAATGATGCTCCAGTGATGAAATAAGAGTTGCTTAAAACCTTTAAAAATGATGCTGACAGTCATGTAGTGAGAGTTGCTACTATCCTCCAAATGATGCTACAGTGATGTAGTGAGAGTTGCTTAAAATCTCAAAATGATGTGACAGTGATGTGGTAATAGTTTCAAAAAACTCAAAATGATGCTCCAGTGATGTAGTAAGAGTTGCTACGAACCTCAAAATGATGCTGACAGTCGTGAAGTGAGATTTGCTACTATCCTCAACATGATGCTACAGTGATGTAGTGAGAGTTGCTACGATCCTCAAAATGATGCTACAGTAATGTATTAGGTTGCAAAAAACCTCAAAATGATGCGACAGTGATGTAGTGAGAGTTGCTACGATCCTCAAAATGATGCTACAGTAATGTATTAGGTTGACTAAAAACCTCAAAATGATGCTCCAGTGATGCAATAAGAGTTGCTTAAAACCTTTAAAAATGATGCTGACAGTCATGTAGTGAGTTGCTACTATCCTCCAAATGATGCTACAGTGATGAAGTGAGAGTTGCTTTAAATCTCAAAATGATGTGACAGTGATGTGGTAATAGTTTCAAAAAACTCAAAATGATGCTCCAGTGATGTAGTAAGAGTTGCTACGAACCTCAAAATGATGCTGACAGTCGTGAAGTGAGATTTGCTACTATCCTCAACATGATGCTACAATGATGTAGTGAGAGTTGCGACTAATCTAAGAAATGATGCTAAAGTGATGTGGTGAGACTTGCTACTATCCTCCAAATGATGCTGCAGTGATGTACTGAGAGTTGCTTAAAATCTCAAAATGATGCTACAGTGATGTGGTGAGAGTTGCTACGAACCTCAAAATGATGCTGACAGTAATGTGGTGAGAGTTGCTAAAAACCTCAAAATGATGCTGCAGTGATGTATGAAGTGTTGGTAAAAATCTCAAAATGATGCTCCAGTTATGTAGTGAGAGTTGCTACTCATCTAGAAAATGATGCGAAAGTGATGTAGTGAGAGTTGCTTCAAATCTCAAAATGATGCTCCAGTGATACAGAAAGAGTTGCTTAAAACCTTAAAATGATGCTTACAGTCATGTAGTGAGAGTTGCTTAAAATCTCAAAATGATGCGATTGTGATGTGGTGAGAGTTGCTTAAAACCTCAAAATGATGCTCCAGTGATGTAGTGAGAGTTGCTACTAATCTAAGAAATGATGCGACAGTGATGTGGTGAGAGTTGCTACTATCCTCCAAATGATGCGACAGTGAAGTAGTGAAAGTTGCTAAAAACCTCAAAATGCTGCTACAGTGATGTGGTGAGAGTTGCTACGAACCTCAAAATGATGCTGACAGTAATGTGGTGAGAGTTGCTAAAAACCTCAAAATAATGCTGCAGTGATGTATTAAGTGTTGGGAAAAACCTCAAAATGATGCTCCAGTGATGTAGTGAGAGTTGCTACTAATCTAGAAAATGATGCTAAAGTGATGTAGTTAGAGTTGCTTCACATCTAAAAATGATGCTCCTGTGATACAGAAAGAGTTGCTTAAAACCTTAAAATGATGCTTACAGTCATTTAGTGAGAGTTGCTTAAAATCTCAAAATGATGCTACAGTGATGTAGTGAGAGTTGCTTAAAACCTCAAAATGATGCTCCAGTGATGTAGTGAGAGTTGCTACTAATCTAAGAAATGATGCGACAGTGATGTGGTTAGAGTTGCTACTATCCTCCAAATGATGCTACAGTGAAGTAGTGAAAGTTGCTAAAAACCTCAAAATGCTGCTACAGTGATGTCGGAAGAGTTGCTAAAAATCTCAAAATGATGCTTCGGTGATGTGGTGAGAGTTGCTAAAAACCTCAAAATAATGCTGTCAGTGATGTAGTGAGAGTTGCTACGAACCTCAAAATGATTCTACAGTAATGTAGTAAGAGTTGCTAAAAATCTCAAAATGATGCTACAGTGATGTGGTTAGACTTGCTAAAAGTCTCAAAATGATTCCACAGTAATGTAGTGAGAGTTGCTACGAACCTATAAATGATGCTCCAGTAATGAAGTGAGAGTTGCTACGAACCTATAAATGATGCTACAGTGATGTGGTAGGAGTTGCTTAAAACCTCAAAATGGTTCCACAGTCATGGAGTGAGAGTTGCTTAAAACCTTAAAATGATGCTACAGTAATGTTGTAAGAGTTGCTACGAACCTCAAAATGATGCAACAGTCATGTATTAAGTTGCTAAAAACCTCAAAATGATGCTACTGTAATGTATTAAGTTGCTAAAAACCTCAAAATGTTGCTACAGTGATGTAGTGAGAGTTGCTACTAATCTCAAAATGATGCTCCAGTGATGTAGTGAGAGTTGCTACTAATCTAAGAAATGATGCTACAGTGATGTAGGAAGAGTTGCTAAAAATCTCAAAATGATGCTTCAGTGATGTGGTGAGAGTTGCTAAAAATCTCAAAATGATGCTTCAGTGATGCAATAAGAGTTGCTGAAAACCTTAAAATGATGCTGACAGTAATGTAGTAAGAGTTGCTAAAAACCTCACAATGATGCTGTCAGTAATGTAGTGAGAGATGCTACGAACCTCAAAATGATGCTACAGTAATGTAGTGAGAGATACTACCAACCTCAAAATGATTCCAGAGTCATGTAGTGAGAGTTGCTACGAACCTATAAATGATGCTCCAGTAATGAAGTGAGAGTTGCTACGAACCTATAAATGATGCTACAGTGATGTGGTAGGAGTTGCTTAAAACCTCAAAATGATTCCACAGTCATGTAGTGAGAGTTGCTTAAAACCTCAAAATGATGCTACAGTAATGTTGTAAGAGTTGCTTAAAACCTCAAAATGATGCTACAGTGATGTATTAAGTTGCTACGAACCACAAAATGATGCTACAGTAATGTAGTAGCAGTTGCTAAAAATCTAAAAATGATGCTGTAAGTAATGTAGTGAGACTTGCTACGAACCTCAATAATGCTACAGTAATGTTGTAAGTGTTGCAAAAAACCTCAAAATGATGCTACAGTGATGTAGTGAGAGTTGCTACCAACCTCAAAATGATGCTACAGTAATGTAGTGAGAGTTGTTACGATCCTCAAAATGATTCTACAGTAATGTATTAAGTTGCTACGAACCTCAAAATGATGCTGAGAGTCATGAAGTGAGAGTTAGTACTATCCTCAAAAAGATGCTGCAGTGATGTAGGAAGAGTTGCTAAAAATCTCAAAATGATGCTTCGGTGATGTGGTGAGAGTTGCTAAAAACCTCAAAATAATGCTGTCAGTGATGTAGTGAGAGTTGCTACGAACCTCAAAATGATGCTACAGTAATGTAGTAAGAGTTGCTAAAAATCTCAAAATGATGCTACAGTGATGTGGTTAGACTTGCTAAAAGTCTCAAAATGATTCCACAGTAATGTAGTGAGAGTTGCTACGAACCTATAAATGATGCTCCAGTAATGAAGTGAGAGTTGCTATGAACCTATAAATGATGCTACAGTGATGTGGTAGGAGTTGCTTAAAACCTCAAATTGATTCCACAGTCATGTAGTGAGAGTTGCTTAAAACCTCAAAATGATGCTACAGTAATGTAGTGAGAGTTGCTACGAACCTCAAAATGATGCTACAGTAATGTAGTAGGAGTTGCTAAAAATCTAAAAATGATGCTGTAAGTAATGTAGTGAGACTTGCTACGAACCTCAGTAATGCTACAGTAATGTTGTAAGTGTTGCAAAAAACCTCAAAATGATGCTACAGTGATGTGGTGAGAGTTGCTACGATCCTCAAAATGATGCTACAGTAATGTATTAGGTTGACTAAAAACCTCATAATGAAGCTCCATTGATCCAGTAAGAGTTGCTTAAAACCTTTAAAAATGATGCTGAGTCATGTAGTGAGAGTTGCTACTATCCTCCAAATGATGCTACAGTGATGTAGTGAGAGTTTCTTAAAATCTCAAAATGATGTGACAGTGATGTGGTAATAGTTTCAAAAAACTCGAAATGATGCTCCAGTGATGTAGTAAGATTTGCTACGAACCTCAAAATGATGCTGACAGTCGTGAAGTGAGATTTGCTACTATCCTCAAAATGATGCTACAGTGATGTAGTGAGAGTTGCTACTAATCTAAGAAATGATTCTAAAGTGATGTGGTGAGACTTGCTACTATCCTCCAAATGATGCTACAGTGATGTAGTGAAAATTGCTTAAAATCTCAAAATGATGCGACAGTGATGTAGTGAGAGTTGCTACGAACCTATAAATGATGCTCCAGTGATGAAGTGAGAGTTGCTACCAACCTATAAATGATGCTACAGTGATGTGGTAGGAGTTGCTACGAACCTCAAAATGATGCTACAGTAATGTATTAAGTTGCTACGAACCTCAAAATGATGCTACAGTAATGTAGTAGGAGTTGCTAAAAATCTAAAAATGATGCTGTAAGTAATGTAGTGAGACTTGCTACGAACCTCAATAATGCTACAGTAATGTAAGTGTTGCAAAAAACCTCAAAATGATGCTACAGTGATGTAATGAGAGTTGCTACAATCCTCCAAATGATGCTACAGTGATGTAGTGAGAGTTGCTTTAAATCTCAAAATGATGTGACAGTGATGTGGTAATAGTTTCAAAAAATTCAAAATGATGCTCCAGTGATGTAGTAAGAGTTGCTACGAACCTATAAATGATGCTCCAGTGATGAAGTGAGAGTTGCTACCAACCTATAAATGATGCTACAGTGATGTGGTAGGAGTTGCTACGAACCTCAAAATGATGCTACAGTAATGTATTAAGTTGCTACGAACCTCAAAATGATGCTACAGTGATGTAGTGAGAGTTGCTACTAATCTAAGAAATGATGCTAAAGTGATGTGGTGAGACTTGCTACTATCCTCCAAATGATGCTACAGTGATGTAGTGAGAGTTGCTTAAAATCTCAAAATGATGCGACAGTGATGTGGCGAGAGTTGCTACGAACCTCAAAATGATGCTGACAGTAATGTGGTGAGAGTTGCTAAAAACCTCAAAATGATGCTGCAGTGATGTATTAAGTGTTGGTAAAAACCTCAAATGATGCTCCAGTGATGTCGTGAGAGTTGCTACTAATCTAGAAAATGATGCTCAAGTGATGTAGTGAGAGTTGCTTCAAATCTCAAAATGATGCTCCAGTGATACAGAAAGAGTTGCTTAAAACCTTAAAATGATGCTTACAGTCATGTAGTGAGAGTTGCTTAAAATCTCAAAATGATGCGACAGTGATGTGGTGAGAGTTGCTACTATCCTCCAAATGATGCTAAAGTGATGTAGTGAGAGTTGCTTAAAATCTCAAAATGATGCTACAGTGATGTAGTGAGAGTTGCTTAAAACCTCAAAATGATGCTGCAGTGATGAAGTGAGAGTTGCTACTAATCTAAGAAATGATGCTACAGTGATGTGGTGAGAGTTTCTTAAAATCTTAAAAACATGCGACAGTGATGTGGTGAGAGTTGCTACTATCCTCCAAATGCTGCTACAGTGAAGTAGTGAAAGTTGCTAAAAACCTCAAAATGCTGCTACAGTGATGTCGGAAGAGTTGCTAAAAATCTCAAAATGATGCTAAAGTGATGTGGCAAGAGTTGCTAAAAACCTCACAATGATGCTGTCAGTAATGTAGTGAGAGATGCTGCGAACCTCAACATGATGCTACAGTAATGTAGTGAGAGTTGCTACGAACCTCAAAATGATGCTACAGTAATGTAGTAAGAGTTGCTAAAAATCTCAAAATGATGCTACAGTGATGTGGTTAGACTTGCTAAAAATCTCAAAATGATTCCACAGTAATGTAGTGAGAGTTGCTACGAACCTATAAATGATGCTCCAGTAATGAAGTGAGAGTTGCTACGAACCTATAAATGATGCTACAGTGATGTGGTAGGAGTTGCTTAAAACCTCAAAATGATTCCACAGTCATGTAGTGAGAGTTGCTTAAAACCTCAAAATGATGCTACAGTAATGTTGTAAGAGTTGCTACGAACCTCAAAATGATGCTACAGTAATGTATTAAGTTGCTAAAAACCTCAAAATGATGCTACTGTAATGTATTAAGTTGCTAAAAACCTCAAAATGTTGCTACAGTGATGTAGTAAGAGTTGCTTAAAACCTCAAAATGATACTCCAGTGAAGTAGTGAAAGTTGCTAAAAACCTCAAAATGCTGCTACAGTGATGTCCGAAGAGTTGCTAAAAATCTCAAAATGATGCTAAAGTGATGTGGCGAGAGTTGCTAAAAACCTCACAATGATGCTGTCAGTAATGTAGTGAGAGATGCTACGAACCTCAACATGATGCTACAGTAATGTAGTGAGAGTTGCTACGAACCTAAAAATGATGCTACAGTAATGTAGTGAGAGTTGCTACGATCCTCATAATGATGGTACAGTAATGTATTAAGTTGCTTAAAATCTCAAAATGATGCTCCACTGATGTAGTGAGCGTTGCTACAAACCTCAAAATGATGCTGAGAGTCATGAAGTGAGAGTTGCTACTATCCTCAAAATGATGCTGCAGTGATGTCGGAAGAGTTGCTAAAAATCTCAAAATGATGGTTCGGTGATGTGGTGAGAGTTGCTAAAAACCTCAAAATAATGCTGTCAGTGATGTAGTGAGAGTTGCTACGAATCTCAAAATGATGCCACAGTAATGTATTAAGTTGCTAAAAACCTCAAAATGATGCTACTGTAATGTATTAAGTTGCTAAAAACCTCAAAATGTTGCTACAGTGATGTAGTGAGAGTGGCTACTAATCTCAAAATGATGCTCCAGTGATGTAGTGAGAGTTGCTACTAATCTAAGAAATGATGCTACAGTGATGTAGGAAGAGTTGCTAAAAATCTCAAAATGATGCTTCAGTGATGTGGTGAGAGTTGCTAAAAATCTCAAAATGATGCTTCAGTGATGCAATAAGAGTTGCTGAAAACCTAAAAATGATGCTGACAGTAATGTAGTAAGAGTTGCTAAAAACCTCACAATGATGCTGTCAGTAATGTAGTGAGAGATGCTACGAACCTCAAAATGATGCTACAGTAATGTAGTGAGAGTTGCTACGAACCTCAAAATGATGCTCCAGTGATGTAGTGAGAGTTGCTACTTATCTAAGAAATGATGCTACAGTGATGTAGGAAGAGTTGCTAAAAATCTCAAAATGATGCTTCAGTGATGTGGTGAGACTTGCTAAAAATCTCAAAATGATTCCACAGTAATGTAGTGAGAGTTGCTACGAACCAATAAATGATGCTCCAGTAATGAAGTGAGAGTTGCTACGAACCTATAAATGATGCTACAGTGATGTGGTAGGAGTTGCTTAAAACCTCAAAATGATTCCACAGTCATGTAGTGACAGTTGCTTAAAACCTCAAAATGATGCTACAGTAATGTATTAAGTTGCTAAAAACCTCAAAATGTTGCTACAGTGATGTTGTAAGAGTTGCTTAAAACCTCAAAATGATGCTCCAGTGATGTAGTGAGAGGTGCTACTTATCTAAGAAATGATGCTACAGTGATGTAGGAAGAGTTGCTAAAAATCTCAAAATGATGCTTCAGTGATGTGTTGAGACTTGCTAAAAATCTCAAAATGATTCCACAGTAATGTAGTGAGAGTTGCTACGAACCTATAAATAATGCTCCAGTAATGAAGTGAGAGTTGCTACGAACCTATAAATGATGCTACAGTGATGTGGTAGGAGTTGCTTAAAACCTCAAAATGATTCCACAGTCATGTAGTGAGAGTTGCTTAAAACCTCAAAATGATGCTCCAGTAATGTATTAAGTTGCTAAAAACCTCAAAATGTTGCTACAGTGATGTAGTAAGAGTTGCTTAAAACCTCAAAATGATGCTCCAGTGATGTCGTGAGAGTTGCTACTAATCTAAGAAATGATGCTACAGTGATGTGGTGAGAGTTTCTTAAAATCTTAAAAAGATGCGACAGTGATGTGGTGAGAGTTGCGACTATCCTCCAAATGATGCTACAGTGAAGTAGTGAAAGTTGCTAAAAACCTCAAAATGCTGCTACAGTGATGTCGGAAGAGTTGGTAAAAATCTCAAAATGATGCTAAAGTGATGTGGCGAGAGTTGCTAAAAACCTCACAATGATGCTGTCAGTAATGTAGTGAGAGATGCTACGAACCTCAACATGATGCTACAGTAATGTAGTGAGAGTTGCTACGAACCTCAAAATGATGCTACAGTAATGTAGTGAGAGTTGCTACGATCCTCAAAATGATGCTCCACTGATGTAGTGAGTGTTGCTACGAACCTCAAAATGATGCTGAGAGTTATGAAGTGAGAGTTGCCACTATCCTCAAAATGATGCTGCAGTGATGTAGGAAGAGTTGCTAAAAACCTCAAAATAATGCTTTCAGTGATGTAGTGAGAGTTGCTACGAATCTCAAAATGATGCTACAGTAATGTAGTAAGAGTTGCTAAAAATCTCAAAATGATGCTACAGTGATGTGGTTAGACTTGCTAAAAATCTCAAAATGATTCTACAGTAATGTAGTGAGAGTTGCTACGAACCTATAAATGATGCTCCAGTGATGAAGTGAGAGTTGCTACCAACCTATAAATGATGCTACAGTGATGTGGTAGGAGTTGCTTAAAACCTCAAAATGATGCTACAGTAATGTTGTAAGAGTTGCTACGAACCTCAAAATGATGCTACAGTAATGTATTAAGTTGCTACGAACCTCAAAATGATGCTACAGTAATGTAGTAGGAGTTGCTAAAAATCTAAAAATGATGCTGTAAGTAATGTAGTGAGACTTGCTACGAACCTCAATAATGCTACAGTAATGTAAGTGTTGCAAAAAACCTCAAAATGATGCTACAGTGATGTAATGAGAGTTGCTACAATCCTCCAAATGATGCTACAGTGATGTAGTGAGAGTTGCTTTAAATCTCAAAATGATGTGACAGTGATGTGGTAATAGTTTCAAAAAATTCAAAATGATGCTCCAGTGATGTAGTAAGAGTTGCTACGAACCTCAAAATGATGCTGACAGTCGTGAAGTGAGATTTGCTACTTTCCTAAAAATGATGCTACAGTGATGTAGTGAGAGTTGCTACTAATCTAAGAAATGATGCTAAAGTGATGTGGTGAGACTTGCTACTATCCTCCAAATGATGCTACAGTGATGTAGTGAGAGTTGCTTAAAATCTCAAAATGATGCGACAGTGATGTGGCGAGAGTTGCTACGAACCTCAAAATGATGCTGACAGTAATGTGGTGAGAGTTGCTAAAAACCTCAAAATGATGCTGCAGTGATGTATTAAGTGTTGGTAAAAACCTCAAATGATGCTCCAGTGATGTAGTGAGAGTTGCTACTAATCTAGAAAATGATGCTCAAGTGATGTAGTGAGAGTTGCTTCAAATCTCAAAATGATGCTCCAGTGATACAGAAAGAGTTGCTTCAAACCTTAAAATGATGCTTACAGTCATGTAGTGAGAGTTGCTTAAAATCTCAAAATGATGCGACAGTGATGTGGTGAGAGTTGCTACTATCCTCCAAATGATGCTAAAGTGATGTAGTGAGAGTTGCTTAAAATCTCAAAATGATGCTACAGTGATGTAGTGAGAGTTGCTTAAAACCTCAAAATGATGCTCCAGTGATGAAGTGAGAGTTGCTACTAATCTAAGAAATGATGCTACAGTGATGTGGTGAGAGTTGCTAAAAATCTCAAAATGATGCTACAGTGATGTGGTTAGACTTGCTAAAAATCTCAAAATGATTCCACAGTAATGTAGTGAGAGTTGCTACGAACCTATAAATGATGCTCCAGTAATGAAGTGAGAGTTGCTACGAACCTATAAATGATGCTACAGTGATGTGGTAGGAGTTGCTTAAAACCTCAAAATGATTCCACATTCATGTAGTGAGAGTTGCTTAAAACCTCAAAATGATGCTACAGTAATGTTGTAAGAGTTGCTACGAACCTCAAAATGATGCTACAGTAATGTATTAAGTTG
Organism: Aulostomus chinensis; assembly: GCF_037954235.1. NCBI lineage: Eukaryota > Metazoa > Chordata > Actinopteri > Syngnathiformes > Aulostomidae > Aulostomus > Aulostomus chinensis. Next base: position 12,692,245 of record NC_141320.1, on the reverse strand, counting down.
CTAAAAACCTCAAAATGATGCTACAGTAATGTATTAAGTTGCTAAAAACCTCAAAATGTTGCTACAGTGATGTAGTACGAGTTGCTTAAAACCTCAAAATGATGCTCCAGTGAAGTAGTGAAAGTTGCTAAAAACCTCATAATGCTGCTACAGTGATGTCGGAAGAGTTGCTAAAAATCTCAAAATGATGCAAAAGTGTTGTGGCGAGAGTTGCTTAAAACCTCACAATGATGCTGTTAGTAATGTAGTGAGAGATGCTACGAACCTCAAAATGATGCTACAGTAATGTAGTGAGAGTTGCTACGAACCTCAAAATGATGCTCCAGTGATGTAGTGAGAGTTGCTACTAATCTAAGAAATGATGCTACAGTGATGTAGGAAGAGTTGCTAAAAATCTCAAAATGATGCTTCAGTGATGTGGTGAGAGTTGCTAAAAATCTCAAAATGATGCTTCAGTGATGCAATAAGAGTTTCTTAAAACCTTAAAATGATGCTGACAGTAATGTTGTAAGTGTTGCTAAAAATCTCAAAATGATGCTACAGTGATGTAGTGAGAGTTGCTAAAATCCTCAAAATGATGCTACAGTGATGTAGTGAGAGTTGCCACGAACCTCAAAATGATGCTCCAGTAATGTAGTGAGAGTTGCTCAGAACATCAAAATGATGCGACAGTAATGTGGTGAGAGTTGCTAAGAACCTCAAAAAGATGCTACAGTAATGTAGTGAGAGTTGCTAGGATCCTAAAAATGATGCTCCAGTAATGTATTAAGTTGCTAAAAACCTCAAAATGATGCTACAGTGATGTTGTGAGAGTTGCTCCGAACCTCAAAATGATGCTACAGTTTTGTAGTGAGTGTTGCTACGAACCTCAAAATGATGCTACAGTAATGTAGGAAGAGTTGCTAAAAATATCAAAATGATGCTAAAGTGATGTGGTGAGAGTTGAAAAAAAAAATCAAAATGATGCTGTAAGTAATGTAGTGAGAGATGCTACGACCCTCAAAATGATGCTACAGTGATGTAATGAGAGTTGCTACGAACCTCAAAATGATGCTACACTCATGTAGTGAGAGTTGCTAAAAACCTCAAAATGATGCTGCAGTGATGTAGTAAGTGTTGGTAAAAACCTCAAAATGATGCTCCAGTGATATAGTGAGAGTTGCTACGGACCTCAAAATGATGCTCCAGTGATGCAGTAAGAGTTGCTTAAAACCTCAAAATGATGCTGACAGTAATGTTGTGAGAGTTGTTAAGAACCTCAAAATGATGCTACAGTGATGTCGTGAGAGTTGCTAAAAACCTCAAAATGATGCTGACAGTAATGTTGTGAGAGTTGCTACGAACTTCAAAATGATGCTACAGTAATGTAGTAAGAGTCGCTAAAAATCTCAAAATGATGCTGAAGTGATGTGGTGAGAGTTGCTAAAATCTTAAAAATTATGCCACAGTAATGTAGTGAGAGTTGCTACGAACCTAAAAATGATGTTACAGAAATGTAGTGAGAGTTGCTACGAACCTCAAAATGATGCTACAGTGATGTAGTGAGAGTTGCTACGATCCTCAAAATGATGCTACAGTAATGTATTAGGTTGCTAAAAACCTCAAAATGATGCCACAGTAATGTAGTGAGAGTTGCTACGAACCTAAAAATGATGTTACAGAAATGTAGTGAGAGTTGCTACGAACCTCAAAATGATGCTACAGTGATGTAGTGAGAGTTGCTACGATCCTCAAAATGATGCTACAGTAATGTATTAGGTTGCTAAAAACCTCAAAATGATGCTACAGTAATGTATTAGGTTGACTAAAAACCTCAAAATGATGCTCCAGTGATGCAGTAAGAGTTGCTTAAAACCTTTAAAAATGATGCTGACAGTCATGTAGTGAGAGTTGCTACTATCCTCCAAATGATGCTACAGTGATGTAGTGAGAGTTGCTTAAAATCTCAAAATGATGTGACAGTGATGTGGTAATAGTTTCAAAAAACTCAAAATGATGCTCCAGTGATGTAGTAAGAGTTGCTACGAACCTCAAAATGATGCTGACAGTCGTGAAGTGAGATTTGCTACTATCCTCAAAATGATGCTACAGTGATGTAGTGAGAGTTGCTACGAACCTATAAATGATGCTACAGTGATGTGGTAGGAGTTGCTTAAAACCTCAAAATGATTCCACAGTCATGTAGTGAGAGTTGCTTAAAACCTCAAAATGATGCTACAGTAATGTTGTAAGAGTTGCTACGAACCTCAAAATGATGCTACAGTAATGTATTAAGTTGCTAAAAACCTCAAAATGATGCTACAGTAATGTATTAAGTTGCTAAAAACCTCAAAATGTTGCTGCAGTGATGTAGTACGAGTTGCTTAAAACCTCAAAATGATGCTCCAGTGAAGTAGTGAAAGTTGCTAAAAACCTCATAATGCTGCTACAGTGATGTCGGAAGAGTTGCTAAAAATCTCAAAATGATGCAAAAGTGATGTGGCGAGAGTTGCTTAAAACCTCACAATGATGCTGTTAGTAATGTAGTGAGAGATGCTACGAACCTCAAAATGATGCTACAGTAATGTAGTGAGAGTTGCTACGAACCTCAAAATGATGCTCCAGTGATGTAGTGAGAGTTGCTACTAATCTAAGAAATGATGCTACAGTGATGTAGGAAGAGTTGCTAAAAATCTCAAAATGATGCTTCAGTGATGTGGTGAGAGTTGCTAAAAATCTCAAAATGATGCTTCAGTGATGCAATAAGAGTTTCTTAAAACCTTAAAATGATGCTGACAGTAATGTTGTAAGTGTTGCTAAAAATCTCAAAATGATGCTACAGTGATGTAGTGAGAGTTGCTAAAATCCTCAAAATGATGCTACAGTGATGTAGTGAGAGTTGCCACGAACCTCAAAATGATGCTCCAGTAATGTAGTGAGAGTTGCTCAGAACATCAAAATGATGCGACAGTAATGTGGTGAGAGTTGCTAAGAACCTCAAAAAGATGCTACAGTAATGTAGTGAGAGTTGCTAGGATCCTAAAAATGATGCTCCAGTAATGTATTAAGTTGCTAAAAACCTCAAAATGATGCTACAGTGATGTAGTGAGAGTTGCTCCGAACCTCAAAATGATGCTACAGTTTTGTAGTGAGGGTTGCTACGAACCTCAAAATGATGCTACAGTAATGTAGGAAGAGTTGCTAAAAATATCAAAATGATGCTAAAGTGATGTGGTGAGAGTTGAAAAAAAAAATCAAAATGATGCTGTAAGTAATGTAGTGAGAGATGCTACGACCCTCAAAATGATGCTACAGTGATGTAGTGAGAGTTGCTACGAACCTCAAAATGATGCTACACTCATGTAGTGAGAGTTGCTAAAAACCTCAAAATGATGCTGCAGTGATGTAGTAAGTGTTGGTAAAAACCTCAAAATGATGCTCCAGTGATATCGTGAGAGTTGCTGCGGACCTCAAAATGATGCTCCAGTGATGCAGTAAGAGTTGCTTAAAACCTCAAAATGATGCTGACAGTAATGTTGTGAGAGTTGTTAAGAACCTCAAAATGATGCTACAGTGATGTAGTGAGAGTTGCTAAAAACCTCAAAATGATGCTGACAGTAATGTTGTGAGAGTTGCTACGAACTTCAAAATGATGCTACAGTAATGTAGTAAGAGTTGCTAAAAATCTCAAAATGATGCTGAAGTGATGTGGTGAGAGTTGCTAAAATCTTAAAAATTATGCCACAGTAATGTAGTGAGAGTTGCTACGAACCTAAAAATGATGCTACAGAAATGTAGTGAGAGTTGCTACGAACCTCAAAATGATGCTACAGTGATGTAGTGAGAGTTGCTACGATCCTCAAAATGATGCTACAGTAATGTATTAGGTTGCTAAAAACCTCAAAATGATGCTACAGTGATGTAGTGAGAGTTACTACGATCCTCAAAATGATGCTACAGTAATGTATTAGGTTGACTAAAAACCTCAAAATGATGCTCCAGTGATGCAGTAAGAGTTGCTTAAAACCTTTAAAAATGATGCTGACAGTCATGTAGTGAGAGTTGCTACTATCCTCCAAATGATGCTACAGTGATGTAGTGAGAGTTGCTTAAAATCTCAAAATGATGTGACAGTGATGTGGTAATAGTTTCAAAAAACTCAAAATGATGCTCCAGTGATGTAGTAAGAGTTGCTACGAACCTCAAAATGATGCTGACAGTCGTGAAGTGAGATTTGCTACTATCCTCAAAATGATGCTACAGTGATGTAGTGAGAGTTGCTACTAATCTAAGAAATGATGCTAAAGTGATGTGGTGAGACTTGCTACTATCCTCCAAATGATGCTACAGTGATGTGGGGAGACTTGCTAAAAACCTCAAAATCATGCTGCAGTGATGTATTAAGTGTTGGTAAAAATCTCAAAATGATGCTCCAGTGATGTGGTAGGAGTTGCTTAAAACCTCAAAATGATTCCACAGTCATGTAGTGAGAGTTGCTTAAAACCTCAAAATGATGCGACAGTAATGTTGTAAGAGTTGCTACGAACCTCAAAATAATGCTACAGGAATGTATTAAGTTGCTAAAAACCTCAAAATGATGCTACAGTAACGTATTAAGTTCGTAAAAACCTCAAAATGCTGCTACAGTGATGTAGTAAGAGTTGCTTAAAACCTCACAATGATGCTCCAGTGATGTAGTGAGAGTTGCTACTAATCTAAGAAATGATGCTACAGTGATGTGGTGAGAGTTTCTTAAAATCTTAAAAACATGGGACAGTGATGTGGTGAGAGTTGCTACTATCCTCCAAATGCTGCTACAGTGAAGTAGTGAAAGTTGCTAAAAACCTAAAAATGCTGCTACAGTGATGTCGGAAGAGTTGCTAAAAATCTCAAAATGATGCTAAAGTGATGTGGCGAGAGTTGCTAAAAACCTCACAATGATGCTGTCAGTAATGTAGTGAGAGATGCTACGAACCTCAACATGATGCTACAGTAATGTAGTGAGAGTTGCTACGAACCTAAAAATGATGCTACAGTAATGTATTAAGTTGCTAAAAACCTCAAAATGATGCTCCACTGATGTAGTGAGAGTTGCTACGAACCTCAAAATGATGCTACAGTTATGTAGTGAGAGTTGCTACGAACCTCAAAATGATGCTACAGTAATGTTGCAGGAGTTGCTAAAAATCTAAAAATGATGCTGTAAGTAATGTAGTGAGACTTGCTACGAACCTCAATAATGCTGCAGTAATGTTGTAAGTGTTGCTAAAAATCTCAAAATGATGCTAAAGTGATGTGGTGAGAGTTGCAAAAATCTTCAAAATGATGCTACAGTGATGTAGTGAGAGTTGCTACGAACCTCAAAATGATGCTCCAGTAATGTAGTGATAGTTGCTAGGATCCTAAAAATGATGCTCCAGTAATGTATTAAGTTGCTAAAAACCTCAAAATGATGCTACAATGATGTAGTGAGAGTTGCTACGATCATAAAAATGATACTCCAGTCATGTATTAAGTAACTAAAAACCTCAAAATGATGCTAAAGTGATGTGGTGAGAGTTGCAAAAAAATTAAAAATGATGCTGTCAGTTATGTAGTGAGAGATGCTACGAACCTCAAAATGATGCTACAGTAATGTAGTGAGAGTTGCTACGAACCTCAAAATGATGCTGCAGTGATGTATTTAGTGTTGGTAAAAACCTTAAAATGATGCTGACATTCATGTAGTGAGAGTTACTTCAAATCTCAAAATGATGCCACAGTGATGTGGTGAGAGTTTCTTAAAAAACTAAAAATGATGCGACAGTGATGTGGTGAGAGTTGCTACTATCCTTCAAATGATTCTACAGTGATGTAGTGACAGTTGCTTAAAATCTCCAAATGATGCTCCAGTAATGTAGTGAGAGTTGCTACGGACCTCAAAATGATGCTCCAGCGATGCAATAAGAGTTGCTTAAAACCTTAAAATGATGCTGACAGTAATGTAGTGAGAGTTGCTAATAAAAATCTAAAAATGATGCTGTAAGTAATGTAGTGAGACTTGCTACGAACCTCAACAATGCTACAGTAATGTTGTATGTGTTGCTAAAAATCTCAAAATGATGCTAAAGTGATGTGGTGAGAGTTGCTAAAATCCTCAACATGATGCTACAGTAATGTAGTGAGAGTTGCTACGGACCTCAAAATGATGCTATAGTGATGAATTGAGAGTTGCTACGAATCTCAAAATGATGGTACAGTAATGTAGTGAGAGTTGCTAAAATCCTCAACATGATGCAACAGTAATGTAGTGAGAGTTGCTACGAACCTCAAAATGATGCTAAAGTGATGTAATGAGAGTTGCTACTATCCTCCAAATGATGCTACAGTGAAGTAGTGAAAGTTGCTAAAAACCTCAAAATGCTGCTACAGTGATGTCGGAAGAGTTGCTCAAAATCTCAAAATGATGCTAAAGTGATGTGGCGAGAGTTGCTAAAAACCTCACAATGATGCTGTCAGTAATGTAGTGAGAGATGCTACGAACCTCAACATGATGCTACAGTAATGTAGTGAGAGTTGCTACGAACCTCAACATGATGCTACAGTTATGTAGTGAGAGTTGCTATGATGCTCAAAATGATGTTGACAGTAATGCAGTAAGATTTGCTAAAACTCTCAAAATAATGCTACAGTGATGTAGTGAGAGTTGCTACTAAACAAAGAAATGATGCTACAGTGATGTAGTGAGAGGTCCTACTCATCTCAAAATGATGCTACAGTGATGTAGTGAGAGTTCCTACTCATCTCAAAATGATGCTACAGTAATGTAGTGACAGTTGTGACGAACCTCAAAATGATGCTAAAGTGTTGTGATGAGAGTTGCGACTAACCAAAGAAATGATGCTACAGTGATGTAGTGACATTTGCTACTAATCTAAAAATGATGCTAAAGCGATGTAATGAGAGTTGCTATTCATTTCAAAAAATGCTAAAGTGATGTAATGAGAGTTGCTACTAACCTCAGAAATGATGCTACAGTGATGTAGTGAGAGTTGCTACTAACCTTAAAATGATGCTGACAGTGATGTAGTGAGAGTTGCAACGAACCTTAAAATGATGCTACAGTGACTTCATGAGAGTTGCTCCTAACCTAAGAAATGATGCTACAGTGATGTGATGAGAGTTGCCACTCATCTCAAAATGATAATAAAGTGATGTAATGAGAGTTCCTACTAATTTAAAAATGAAGCTAAAGTGACGTCATGAGAGTTGCTACTAACCTCAGAAATGATGCTTACAGTAATGTCATGAGAGTTGCGACGAACCTCATCATGGTGCTAACAGTAATGTCATGAGAGTTGCTACTAACCTAAGAAATGATGCTACAGTGATGTAATAAATTGCTATTAACCTAAAAATGATGCTACAGTCATGTAGTGAGAGTTGCTACTAACCTCAAAATGATGCTGACAGTGATGTAGTGAGAGTTCTACTCATCTCAAAATTATGCTAAAGTGATGTAATGAGAGTTGCTACGAACCTAAGAAATGATGCTACAGTCATGTAGTGAGAGTTGCTACTCATCTCAAAACGATGCTTAAGTGATGTAATGAGAGTTGCCACTAACCTAAGAAATGATGCTAAAGTGATGTAGTGAGAGTTACTATGATGCTCAAAATGATGCTGACAGTAATGTAGTAAGATTTGCTAAAACTCTCAAAATAATGCTACAGTGATGTAGTGAGAGTTGCTACGAACCTAAGAAATGATGCTAAAGTGATGTAATGACAGTTGCTACGAACCTAAGAAATGATGCTACAGTGATGTAGTGAGAGTTGCGACTAAACAAAGAAATGATTCTACAGTGATGTAATGAGAGTTGCTACTAACCTAAGAAATGATGCTACAGTGATGTGGTGAGAGTTGCCACTATGCTCAAAATGATGCTGACAGTAATGCAGTGAGAGTTACTTAAAACCTCAAAATGATGCTACAGTGATGTAATGAGAGTTGCTACTAACCTAAGAAATGATACTACAGTTATGTGGTGAGAGTTCTACTCATCTCAAAATTATGCTAAAGTGATGTAATGAGAGTTGCTACGAACCTAAGAAATGATGCTACAGTCATGTAGTGAGAGTTGCTACTCATCTCAAAACGATGCTTAAGTGATGTAATGAGAGTTGCCACTAACCTAAGAAATGATGCTAAAGTGATGTAGTGAGAGTTACTATGATGCTCAAAATGATGCTGACAGTAATGTAGTAAGATTTGCTAAAACTCTCAAAATAATGCTACAGTGATGTAGTGAGAGTTGCTACGAACCTAAGAAATGATGCTAAAGTGATGTAATGACAGTTGCTACGAACCTAAGAAATGATGCTACAGTGATGTAGTGAGAGTTGCGACTAAACAAAGAAATGATTCTACAGTGATGTAATGAGAGTTGCTACTAACCTAAGAAATGATGCTACAGTGATGTGGTGAGAGTTGCCACTATGCTCAAAATGATGCTGACAGTAATGCAGTGAGAGTTACTTAAAACCTCAAAATGATGCTACAGTGATGTAATGAGAGTTGCTACTAACCTAAGAAATGATACTACAGTTATGTGGTGAGAGTTGCTACGAACCTAAGAAATGATGCTCAAGTGATGTAATGAGAGTTGCTACTAACCAAAGAAATGATGCTACAGTGATGTAGTGAGAGTTGCTACTAATCTAAAAATGATGCTAAAGTGATGTAGTGAGAGTTGCTACGAACCTCAAAATGATGCTACAGTGACTTCATGAGAGTTGCTCCTAACCTAAGAAATGATGCTACAGTGATGTAGTGAGAGTTGCTACTCATCTCAAAACGATGCTTCAGTGATGTCATGAGAGTTGCTACTAAACTAAGAAATGATGCTACAGTGATGTAGTGAGAGTTACTATGATGCTCAAAATGATGCTCACAGTAATGTAGTAAGATTTGCTAAAACTCTCAAAATAATGCTACAGTGATGGAGTGAGAGTTGCTACGAACCTAAGAAATGATGCTACAGTGATGGAGTGAGAGTTGCTACGAACCTAAGAAATGATGCTACAGTAATGTAGTGAGAGTTGCTACGAACCTCATAATGATGCTGAAGTGATGTAATGAGAGTTGCTACTAACCTTAAAATGATGCTGACAGTGATGTAGTGAGAGTTGCAACGAACCTTAAAATGATGCTACAGTGACTTCATGAGAGTTGCTCCTAACCTAAGAAATGATGCTACAGTGATGTGATGAGAGTTGCCACTCATCTCAAAATGATAATAGTGATGTAATGAGAGTTCCTACTAATTTAAAAATGAAGCTAAAGTGACGTCATGAGAGTTGCTACTAACCTCAGAAATGATGCTACAGTGATGTAGTGAGAGTTGCTATTAACCAAAGGAATGATGCAACAGTGATGAAGTGAGAGTTGCTACGAACCTCATAATGATGCTGAAGAGATGTAATGAGAGTTGCTACGAACCGAAGAAATGATGCTCCAGTGATTTAGTGAGAGTTGCTACTGACCTCAAAATGATGTTGACAGTGATGTAGTGAGGGTTGCTACTAACCTAAGTAAGGATGTTACAGTGATGTAGTGAGAGTTCCTACTAACCTAAGAAAGGATGCTACAGTGATGTGATGAGAGTTGCTAATCATCTCAAAATGATGCTAAAGTGATGTAATGAGAGTTGCTCAGAATTTCAAAATTATGCTAAAGTGATGTAATGAGAGTTGCTACAAACCTAAGAAATGATGCTACAGTGATGTGGTGAGAGTTGCTACGAACCTCAAAATGATGCTACAGTCATGTAGTGAGAGTTGCTACAAACCTCAAAATGATGCTGACAGTAATGTACTGAGAATTTCTGCTTACCTCAAAATAAGGCTGCAGTGATGTAGTGAGAGTTGCTACTCATCTCAAAATGATACTACAGTGATGTAATGAGAGTTGCTACTAATTTCAAAATGATGCTGAATAGATGTAATGACAGTTGCTGCTAACCTAAGAAATTATGCGACAGTGATGCAGTGAGACTTGCTACTAATCTCAAAATGATGCTAATGTGATGTCATGAGAGTTGATTAAAACCTCAAAATGATGCTACAGTCATGTCGTGAGACTTGCTTCTAACCTTAAAATGATGCTGACAGTGATGTAGTGAGAGTTGCTACGAACCTAAAAATGATGTTACAGTGACTTCATGAGAGTTGCTCCTAACCTAAGAAATGATGCTACAGTGGTGTGATGAGAGTTGCTACTCATCTCAAAATGATGCTAAAGTGATGTAATGAGAGTTCCTACTAATTTAAAAATGATGTTAAAATGATGAAGTGAGACTTGCTTCTAACTTTAAAATGATGCTGACAGTGATGTAGTGAGAGTTGCTACGTACCTCAAAATGATGCTACAGTGACTTAATGAGAGTTGCTCCTAAACTAAGAAATGATGCTACAGTGATGTAATAAATTGCTACTAACCTAAAAATGATGCTGCAGTCATGTAGTGAGAGCTGCTACTCAGCTCAAAATGATGCTACAGTGATGTGGTGAGAGCTGCTACTCATCTCAAAATGATGCTACAGTGATGTGGTGAGAGCTGCTACTATGCTAAAATGATGCTCACAGTAATCTTGTGAGAGTTGCTTAGATTCAAGATTGCTTTATTGTCCTTAACCATGGTGGAAATGTCAACGAAATTTTCTTTACATTTTTTTTAAAACCTCAAAATGATGCTATAGTGATGTCGTGAGAGTTGCTACTAACCTCATAATGATGCTTACAGTAATGTCATGAGAGTTGCGACTAACCTCATCATGGTGCTAACAGTAATGTCATGAGAGTTGCTACTAACCCAAGAAATGATGCTCCAGTGATGTGTAGAGAGTTGCTAAAAACCTCAAAATGATGCTAAAAGTGATATAATGAGTTTCGAAAAAAACTTAAAATAATGCGATAGTAATGTGGTGAGAGTTGCTCCTTTCCTCAAAATGACGCTGAGAGTAATCTAGCAAGATTTGCTAAAAATCTCAAAACGATGCTTAAGTGATGTAATGAGAGTTGCTACTAATCTAAGAAATGATGCTACAGTGATGTAGTGAGAGTTGCTATGATGCTCAAAATGATGCTGACAGTAATGTAGTAAGATTTGCTAAAACTCTAAAAGTAATGCTACAGTGATGGAGTGAGAGTTGCTACTAAACAAAGAAATGATGCTACAGTGATGTAGTGAGAGTTGCTACTCATCTCAAAATGATGCTAAAGTGATGTAATGAGAGTTGCTACTAACCTAAGAAATGATGCTACAGTGATGTAATAAATTGCTACTAACCTAAAAATGATGCTACAGTCATGTAGTGAGAATTGCTACTAACCTCAAAATGATGCTGACAGTGATGTAGTGAGAGTTCTACTCATCTCAAAATGATGCTAAAGTGATGTAATGAGAGTTGCTACGAACCTAAGAAATGATGCTACAGTCATGTAGTGAGAGTTGCTACTCATCTCAAAACGATGCTTAAGTGATGTAATGAGAGTTGCCACTAACCTAAGAAATGATGCTAAAGTGATGTAGTGAGAGTTACTATGATGCTCAAAATGATGCTGACAGTAATGTAGTAAGATTTGCTAAAACTCTCAAAGTAATGCTACAGTGATGTAGTGAGAGTTGCTACGAACCTAAGAAATGATGCTACAGTAATGTAATGACAGTTGCTACGAACCTAAGAAATGATGCTACAGTGATGTAGTGAGAGTTGCGACTAAACAAAGAAATGATGCTAAAGTGATGTCATGAGAGTTGCTACTAAACTAAGAAATGATGCTACAGTGATGTAGTGAGAGTTACTATGATGCTCAAAATGATGCTCACAGTAATGTAGTAAGATTTGCTAAAACTCTCAAAATAATGCTACAGTGATGGAGTGAGAGTTGCTACGAACCTAAGAAATGATGCTGCAGTAATGTAATGACAGTTGCTACGAACCTAAGAAATGATGCTACAGTGATGTAGTGAGAGTTGCTACTAAACAAAGAAATGATGCTACAGTGATGAAGTGAGAGTTGCTACTGATCTCAAAATGATGCTAAGGTGATGTAATGAGAGTTGCTACTAACCTAAGAAATGATGCTACAGTGATGTGGTGAGAGTTGCCACTATGCTCAAAATGATGCTGACAGTAATGCAGTGAGAGTTACTTAAAACCTCAAAATGATGCTGACAGTGATGTAGTGAGAGTTCTACTCATCTCAAAATGATGCTAAAGTGATGTCATGAGAGTTGCTACTAACCTAAGAAATGATGCTACAGTGATGTAGTGAGAGTTGCTACTAACCTAAGAAATGATGCTACAGTGATGTAGTGAGAGTTGCTACTAACCAAAGAAATGATGCTAAAGTAATGTAATGACAGTTGCTACGAACCTAAGAAATGATGCTACAGTCATGTAGTGAGAGTTGCTACTAACCAAAGAAATGATACTACAGTGATGTAGTGAGAGTTGCTACTCATCTCAAAACGATGCTTAAGTGATGTAATGAGAGTTGCTACTAACCTAAGAAATGATGCTACAGTAATGTAGTGAGAGTTACTATGATGCTCAAAATGATGCTGACAGTAATGTAGTAAGATTTGCTAAAACTCTCAAAATAATGCGACAGTGATGGAGTGAGAGTTGCGAAGAACCTAATAAATGATGCTACAGTAATGTAATGACAGTTGCTACGAACCTAAGAAATGATGCTCCAGTGATGTAGTGAGAGTTGCTACTAAACAAAGAAATGATGCTACAGTGATGTAATGAGAGTTGCGACTAACCTCAGAAATGATGCTACAGTGATGTAGTGAGGGTTGCTAGGAACCTAAGAAATGATGCTACAGTAATGTAGTGAGAGTTGCTACGAACCTCATAATGATGCTGAAGTGATGTAATGAGAGTTGCTACGAACCGAAGAAATGATGCTACAGTGATGTAGTGAGAGTTGCTACTGACCTCAAAATGATGTTGACAGTGATGTAGTGAGGGTTGCTACTAACCTAAGAAAGGATGCTACAGTGATGTGATGAGAGTTGCTAATCATCTCAAAATGATGCTAAAGTGATGTAATGAGAGTTGTTAAGAATTTCAAAATATGCTAAAGTGATGTAATGAGAGTTGCTTCAAACCTAAGAAATGATGCTACAGTGATGTGGTGAGAGATGCTACGAACCTCAAAATGATGCCACAGTGACTTAATTAGAGTTGCTCCTAACCTAAGAAATGATGCTACAGTGATGTAATAAATTGCTACTAACCTAAAAATGATGCTACAGTCATGTAGTGAGAGTTGCTACTAACCTCAAAATGATGCTAACAGTAATGTACTGAGAATTTCTGCTTACCTCAAAATAAGGCTGCAGTGATGTCGTGAGAGTTGCTACTCATCTCAAAATGATGCCACAGTGATGTAATGAGAGTTGCTACTAACCTAAGAAATGATGCTACAGTAATGTAATGACAGTTGCTACGAACCTAAGAAATGATGCTACAGTGATGCAGTGAGAGTTGCCACTAAACAAAGAAATGATGCTACAGTGATGTAGTGAGAGTTGCTACTCATCTCAAAATGATGCTAAAGTGATGTAATGAGAGTTGCTACTAACCTAAGAAATGATGCTAAAGTGATGTGGTGAGAGTTGCCACTATGCTAAAAATGATGCTGACAGTAATGCAGTGAGAGTTACTTAAAAACTCAAAATGATGCTACAGTGATGTAATGAGAGTTGCTACTAACCTAAGAAATGATACTACAGTGATGTGGTGAGAGTTGCTACTAATCTAAAAATGATCCTAAAGTGATGTAATGAGAGTTGCTACTAACCAAAGAAATGATGCGACAGTGATGTAGTGAGAGTTGCTACTAATCTAAAAATGATGCGACAGTGATGGAGTGAGAGTTGCTACGAACCTCAAAATGATGCTACAGTGACTTCATGAGAGTTGCTCCTAACCTCAGAAAATGATGCTACAGTGATGTCGTGAGAGTTGCGACGAACCGAAGAAATGATGCTATAGTAATGTAGTGAGAGTTGCTACGAACCTCATAATGATGCTGAAGTGATGTAATGAGAGTTGCTACTAACCTCATAATGATGCTAGAGTGATGTAATGAGAGTTGCTACGAACCGAAGAAATTATGCTACAGTGATGTAGTGAGAGTTGCTACTGACCTCAAAATGATGTTGACAGTGATGTAGTGAGGGTTGCTACTAACCTAAGAAATGATGCTACAGTGATGAAGTGAGAGTTGCTACTCATCTCAAAATGATGCTAAGGTGATGTATTGAGAGTTGCTACTAACCTAAGAAATGATGCTACAGTGATGTGGTGAGAGTTGCCACTATGCTCAAAATGATGCTGACAGTAATGCAGTGAGTTACTTAAAACCTCAAAATGATGCTGACAGTGATGTAGTGAGAGTTGCTACTGACCTCAAAATGATGTTGACAGTGATGTAGTGAGGGTTGCTACTAACCTAAGAAAGGATGCTACAGTGATGTGATGAGAGTTGCTAATCATCTCAAAATGATGCTAAAGTGATGTAATGAGAGTTGTTAAGAATTTCAAAATTATGCTAAAGTGATGTAATGAGAGTTGCTTCAAACCTAAGAAATGATGCTACAGTGATGTGGTGAGAGATGCTACGAACCTCAAAATGATGCCACAGTGACTTAATTAGAGTTGCTCCTAACCTAAGAAATGATGCTACAGTGATGTAATAAATTGCTACTAACCTAAAAATGATGCTACAGTCATGTAGTGAGAGTTGCTACTAACCTCAAAATGATGCTAACAGTAATGTACTGAGAATTTCTGCTTACCTCAAAATAAGGCTGCAGTGATGTCGTGAGAGTTGCTACTCATCTCAAAATGATGCCACAGTGATGTAATGAGAGTTGCTACTAACCTAAGAAATGATGCTACAGTAATGTAATGACAGTTGCTACGAACCTAAGAAATGATGCTACAGTGATGCAGTGAGAGTTGCCACTAAACAAAGAAATGATGCTACAGTGATGTAGTGAGAGTTGCTACTCATCTCAAAATGATGCTAAGGTGATGTAATGAGAGTTGCTACTAACCTAAGAAATGATGCTAAAGTGATGTGGTGAGAGTTGCCACTATGCTAAAAATGATGCTGACAGTAATGCAGTGAGAGTTACTTAAAAACTCAAAATGATGCTACAGTGATGTAATGAGAGTTGCTACTAACCTAAGAAATGATACTACAGTGATGTGGTGAGAGTTGCTACTAATCAAATAATGATCCTAAAGTGATGTAATTAGAGTTGCTACTAACCAAAGAAATGATGCGACAGTGATGTAGTGAGAGTTGCTACTAATCTAAAAATGATGCTAAAGTGATGTAGTGAGAGTTGCTACGAACCTCAAAATGATGCTACAGTGACTTCATGAGAGTTGCTCCTAACCTCAGAAAATGATGCTACAGTGATGTCGTGAGAGTTGCTACGAACCGAAGAAATGATGCTATAGTAATGTAGTGAGAGTTGCTACGAACCTCATAATGATGCTGAAGTGATGTAATGAGAGTTGCTACTAACCTCATAATGATGCTAGAGTGATGTAATGAGAGTTGCTACGAACCGAAGAAATGATGCTGCAGTGATGTAGTGAGAGTTGCTACTGACCTCAAAATGATGTTGACAGTGATGTAGTGAGGGTTGCTACTAACCTAAGAAATGATGCTGCAGTGATGAAGTGAGAGTTGCTACTCATCTCAAAATGATGCTCAGGTGATGTATTGAGAGTTGCTACTTACCTAAGAAATGATGCTACAGTGATGTGGTGAGAGTTGCCACTATGCTCAAAATGATGCTGACAGTAATGCAGTGAGTTACTTAAAACCTCAAAATGATGCTGACAGTGATGTAGTGAGAGTTCTACTCATCTCAAAATGATGCTAAAGTGATGTAATGAGAGTTGCTACTAACCTAAGAAATGATGCTACAGTGATGTAGTGAGAGTTGCTACTAACCAAAGAAATGATGCGAAAGTCATGTAATGACAGTAGCTACGAACCTAAGAAATGATGCTACAGTCATGTAGTGAGAGTTGCTACTCACCAAAGAAATGATGCTACAGTGATGTAGTGAGAGTTGCTACTCATCTCAAAACGATGCTTAAGTGATGTCATGAGAGTTGCTACTAACCTAAGAAATGATGCTACAGTAATGTAGTGAGAGTTACTATGATGCTCAAAATGATGCTGACAGTCATGTAGTAAGATTTGCTAAAACTCTCAAAATAATGCGACAGTGATGGAGTGAGAGTTGCGAAGAACCTAATAAATGATGCTACAGTAATGTAATGACAGTTGCTACGAACCTAAGAAATGATGCTCCAGTGATGAAGTGAGAGTTGCTACTAAACAAAGAAATGATGCTACAGTGATGAAATGAGAGCTGCTACTAACCTAAGAAATGATGCTACAGTGATGTAGTGAGAGTTGCGACGAACCTCATAATGATGCTGAAGTGATGTCATGAGAGTTGCTACGAACCGAAGAAATGATGCTACAGTGATGTAGTGAGAGTTGCTACTGACCTCAAAATGATGTTGACAGTGATGTAGTGAGGGTTGCTACTAACCTAAGAAAGGATGCTACAGTGATGTGATGAGAGTTGCTAATCATCTCAAAATGATGCTAAAGTGATGTAATGAGAGTTGTTAAGAATTTCAAAATTATGCTAAAGTGATGTAATGAGAGTTGCTAATCATCTCAAAATGATGCTAAAGTGATGTAATGAGAGTTGCTAAGAATTTCAAAATTATGCTAAAGTGATGTCATGAGAGTTGCTTCAAACCTAAGAAATGATGCTACAGTGATGTGGTGAGAGATGCTACGAACCTCAAAATGATGCCACAGTGACTTAATGAGAGTTGCTCCTAACCTAAGAAATGATGCTACAGTGATGTAATAAATTGCTACTAACCTAAAAATGATGCTACAGTCTTGTAGTAAGAGTTGATACTAACCTCAAAATGATGCCACAGTGATGTAATGAGAGTTGCTACTAACCTAAGAAATGATGCTACAGTGATGTAGTGAGAGTTGCTACTAACCAAAGAAATGATGCGAAAGTCATGTAATGACAGTAGCTACGAACCTAAGAAATGATGCTACAGTCATGTAGTGAGAGTTGCTACTCACCAAAGAAATGATGCTACAGTGATGTAGTGAGAGTTGCTACTCATCTCAAAACGATGCTTAAGTGATGTCATGAGAGTTGCTACTAACCTAAGAAATGATGCTACAGTAATGTAGTGAGAGTTACTATGATGCTCAAAATGATGCTGACAGTCATGTAGTAAGATTTGCTAAAACTCTCAAAATAATGCGACAGTGATGGAGTGAGAGTTGCGAAGAACCTAATAAATGATGCTACAGTAATGTAATGACAGTTGCTACGAACCTAAGAAATGATGCTCCAGTGATGAAGTGAGAGTTGCTACTAAACAAAGAAATGATGCTACAGTGATGAAATGAGAGCTGCTACTAACCTAAGAAATGATGCTACAGTGATGTAGTGAGAGTTGCGACGAACCTCATAATGATGCTGAAGTGATGTCATGAGAGTTGCTACGAACCGAAGAAATGATGCTACAGTGATGTAGTGAGAGTTGCTACTGACCTCAAAATGATGTTGACAGTGATGTAGTGAGGGTTGCTACTAACCTAAGAAAGGATGCTACAGTGATGTGATGAGAGTTGCTAATCATCTCAAAATGATGCTAAAGTGATGTAATGAGAGTTGTTAAGAATTTCAAAATTATGCTAAAGTGATGTAATGAGAGTTGCTAATCATCTCAAAATGATGCTAAAGTGATGTAATGAGAGTTGCTAAGAATTTCAAAATTATGCTAAAGTGATGTCATGAGAGTTGCTTCAAACCTAAGAAATGATGCTACAGTGATGTGGTGAGAGATGCTACGAACCTCAAAATGATGCCACAGTGACTTAATGAGAGTTGCTCCTAACCTAAGAAATGATGCTACAGTGATGTAATAAATTGCTACTAACCTAAAAATGATGCTACAGTCTTGTAGTAAGAGTTGATACTAACCTCAAAATGATGCCACAGTGATGTAATGAGAGTTGCTACTAACCTAAGAAATGATGCTACAGTAATGTAATGACAGTTGCTACGAACCTAAGAAATGATGCTACAGTGATGCAGTGAGAGTTGCTACTAAACAAAGAAATGATACTACAGTGATGTGGTGAGAGTTGCTACTAATCTAAAAATGATCCTAAAGTGATGTAATGAGAGTTGCTACTAACCAAAGAAATTATGCTACAGTGATGTAGTGAGAGTTGCTACTAATCTAAAAATGATGCTAAATTATGTAGTGGGAGTTGCTACGAACCTCAAAATGATGCTACAGTGACTTCATGAGAGTTGCTACTAACCAAAGAAATGATGCTACAGTGATGTCGTGAGAGTTGCTACTAATCTAAAAATGATGCTAAAGTGATGTAGTGAGAGTTGCTACGAACCTCAAAATGATGCTACAGTGACTTCATGAGAGTTGCTACTAACCTAAGAAATGATGCTACAGTGATGTGGTGAGAGTTGCTACTAATCTAAAAATGATCCTAAAGTGATGTAATGACAGTTGCTACTAACCTAAGAAATGATGCTACAGTGATGTAGTGAGACTTGCTACTAATCTCAAAATGATGCTAAAGTGATGTCATGAGAGTTGATTAAAACCTCAAAATGATGCTAGTCATGTCGTGAGAGTTGCTACGAACCTCAAAATAATGCTGAATTGATGTAGTGAGAGTTGCTACTAATGTCAAAATGATGCTAAAGTGATGTAATGAGAGTTGCAATCCAATCTCAGAATGATGCCAGTGATGTAATGAGAGTTTCTTCTAACCTAAGAAATGATGCTACAGTGATGTAGTGAGAGTTGCTACTTACCTAAGAAAGGGTACTGCAGTGATGTGATGAGTTGCTAATCATCTCAAAACGATGCTGAAGTGATGCAATGAGAGTTTCTACTAACCTAAGAAATTATTCTTCATTTATGTGATGAGAGTTGCTCATCATCTTAAAATGATGCTACAGTGACTTAATAAGAGTTGCTCCTAACCCAAGAAATGATGCTACAGTGATGTAATGAGAGTTGCTATTAATTACCAAATGATGCTACAGTGATGTGGTGAGAGTTGCTAAAAACCTCAAAATGATGCTAAAAGTGATATAATGAGAGTTTCTAAAAACCTTAAAATAATGCGAAAGTAATGTGGTGAGAGTTGCTCCTCACAGTGATGTAGTGAGAGTTGCGACTGACCTCAAAATGATGTTGACAGTGATGTCGTGAGAGTTGCTACTAACCTAAGAAATGATGCTACAGTGATGTGATGAGAGTTGCTAATCATCTCAAAATGATGCTAAGATGATGTAATGAGAGTTTCTAGTAACCTACGAAATGATGCTAAAGTGATGTGGTGAGAGTTGGTATTAATTTCAAAAAATGCTAAAGTGATGTAATGAGAGTTGCTACTAATGTCAAAATGATTCTAAAGTGATGTAATGAGAGTTGCTACTAACCTAAAAATGATGTTGACAGTAATGTAGTAAGACTTTCTGTTGACCTCAAAATGAAGCTACAGTGATGCAGTAAGAGTTGCTACGAACCTCAAAATGATGCAGGGTGACTTTGTGGAAAGTCTTGCACTCCCAACACATTCATTCTCACTAATGCAGTGACAGGTCAGAGCCAAGGGAGCCTCCATGTCCACAGATGTCCACATGGCAGCTGGACTTCCTTTTTCACTCCTTCCCGTTCCTCCTGGTACTTTTTGGCCACCGTTTGTTTGATGGTCTGAAAATGACACCCAGAGTAAATCAATACATTGAAATTAAAGATGAAATAAACTGGAGACATCAACGACTGCTTTAGATCATTTCCACACAAACCTTTCTGGTTGGCAAACATATGAGGCTCAAGGACCTGAACCAGTTCCCTGAACCCTTCCCTCTCAACAGTGCTGAGGGGCTGGCAGTCCTTCAGGATGAAATTCAGCAGAGCCTAATCCAGCATCTGCTTCCTGGAAGCTGGATGGTTAAAGATGAAGGAGAGAAGAAATGAATAGGAATTAATGATCAATGAAGCAACTGTGAGTCAGTTGGAGAGTGGCTGTATACCTGAGTTCATCCTGGTGGATCTGGGACTTCATTCTCATGCCTGGCCCCATCATGCCTCAGCACTGAAGAGGTGCTTTTGTTGAGATGAGACGCTTCTGTCCAACAAGTGCGACATTCAACCTGCAGAAAAGAACATGAGTACTCAGCTAAAAGTTCCTTTCTTCATGGTGACTGGTGTTTCTTAGTCTTAGACCACCAGGTTTCCAATGAGGTGTATCGGATACGTTGTTGTGTGCCGCTGAAATCCGTCCAATTCCGGCGTTGTTTCCTCATGAAATATGTTTGCCTTAAAGCTCATTAAAGTGTTGCACCACAATATCGTTCACCATAACTGAGTCAACTTCAAGATAACCTACTTCTACATTCCAGTCCCGGCTGCTCCTGTTCTGCTGCAGTCCAGAAAACAACAACCCGATACAATTGGCGCTCCTTCCCACAGCTCCGGCCCGGATCCGCATGGTTCCGCTGACTGACTGTGAGACGCGCTCCCTCCAGGGTGGCACAGCCCGATGGGGGTCCTTATCTGGCACGGGGGCGTAAAACAGGTGCGACTGGAAAGCCTGGTTTATTCTGCGTCGAGGGAACGCGTTGCTCTGCAATACACCGCCAAGCCGCTAGGGGGTGTGGCTTTGTCTTTGTATTGTTTACGGGGCTCTTGTCGGATTCCTTGGTTTTCTTCCGGTCACAGACAACAATTGTTGGCCATTTGTCAGTCTTTGTAGTGCCGCGAAGAGGAGTTGTAGAGGTGGTCGTACTTGAGCACCTCCTCGATAATCCTCTCTTCGGCTTGGTCTTTTTTTTCTTGGAGCTTTTACCACAGAAACTTTGAAAATGGCGGTGTTGTGCTGCGACTGAACCGGAAAAAACGTTCTGAGCGGACCAATCACAGTCCTCGACGGTGACGTCACCACGCGTCGACGCGATGAGTAAGCAGGATTTTTTGGAGGCGCGTTTCAGGCTACAGCGTACGGTCTGCGTCGACGGCGTAGGTACGAATACTACTCGACACAGAAGCATAAATCAGGCTTAAATCAGGCTTTATAGTCCAACAGGAAGTTAGCATGTCAGGGATGAGACACCTTTATAGTCCAACAGGAAGTTAGCATGTCAGGGATGAGACACCCTCATAGTCCAACAGGAAGTTAGCATGTCAGGGATGAGACACCCTCATAGTCCAAAAGGAAGTTAGCATGTCAGGGATGAGACACCCTTATCGTCCAACAGGAAGTTAGCATGTCAGGGATGAGACACGCTTATCGTCCAACAGGAAGTTAGCATGTCAGGGATGAGACACGCTTATCGTCCAACAGGAAGTTAGCATGTCAGGGATGAGACACGCTTATCGTCCAACAGGAAGTTAGCATGTCAGGGATGAGACACCCTGATAGTCCAACAGGAAGTTAGCATCTCCATGGTTCCCTTGACCAGAAGCCAGTGGGATCGTTCCATTCTGACATCTTGATTGACATTTGTCCTTCTCTTACCTAAATAGCTGGCAATCATTTGAAAAAAACCTTGATTTACTTTTTGTATTTTGATCTTCAGCTCATTTGCATACTTTTGTTAAAATTCTCCCCTTTTTGTCTTTTTTTTCTGCTGTTTTTAGCACAAAGTCCACCTGGTGCCTAAAGACCAGTTCAGCATGGACTACGTTGAACCTTCAGTCCGCTGCATCAGCACCCATGGACGGTTCCCCTCTGACAGGAGGATTCTGGTGAGGAACATTAGTGGGACAGCGCTCTTGTAAGAACCGTTCTGATCCACCTTCCCTCCCCCTGTAGCTCCTCCTGTGTCCCCTCAGCGCTCTTGTTAGAACGGTTCTGATCCACCTCCCCTCCCCCTGTAGCTCCTCCTGTGTCCCCTCAGCGCTCTTGTCAGAACGGTTCTGATCCACCTTCCATCCTCCTGTAGCTCCTCCTGTGTCCCCTCAGCGTTCTTGTCAGAACGGTTCTGATCCACCTTCCCTCCCCCTGTAGCTCCTCCTGTGTCCCCTCAGCGCTCTTGTTAGAACGGTTCTGATCCACCTTCCCTCCCCCTGTAGCTCCTCCTGTGTCCCCTCAGCGCTCTTGTTAGAAGGGTTCTGATCCACCTTCCCTCCCCCTGTAGCTCCTCCTGTGTCCCCTCAGCGCTCTTGTTAGAAGGGTTCTGATCCACCTTCCCTCCCCCTGTAGCTCCTCCTGTGTCCCCTCAGCGCTCTTGTGAGAATGGTTCTGATCCACCTTCCCTCCCCCTGTAGCTCCTCCTGTGTCCCCTCAGGTTTCCAAACTCCCTCCCACTGGCTGGTGCTGAAGGAGGGCCAGAGCTCCTCCTACAGGAGCCCATCCTGGCCTCCCCCGCTGCAGCTCCTCCACTGACCTCCCACCAGAGAGATGAGCCCCCTGGTTCAGAGGTGACAGACCACCTCTGGGAGCAGACAACAGAGACCACATCAGGCTGGACTCCGTGCAGGTACGGAGGCTGACGGCTGCTGAGTGAGTGAGTTTACGACGCTCCCACCACTGCTGCTGGATTGATTTAACACATCTGGAATATTTAGATTTATTCTGGGTCAACATCTGCATCTGTTGAAGTCCTCAGTCTCCATGCAGGTGGTGTTGTTCCAGATAAAAGGTCTCAATAATAGCATCACTCCAGGTGAAACCATTCCAAAGAAGGCTAAGTGGAGCTGGCATATCAGCCCCCAATGGAAGCCTGCTGCTGCTGCCAAGCTCTCCATGTCATCATGGAGAAGTTGATTGTTCAACTCAATGTTTTTCCCATTGGGAGGAGATTTGTTGTTCCACCATGAAGTCTTTTCTGGTGATGAGTTTGTGTGTTGTAGTAGCATGAAGATATCTTGTTATCATGATCAACTCATCTGGCCAGGTGGAAGAACGCTGCTGTGTTTGGATTCAGACGAGTCAAATCTGAACCAGGGACTTGAAGTTTTATCCTCGGTCTCCGGACTCATAAAATGGAGACCGGCCCAGTTTGACACTTTTGAACTCCTCCATGATGTTCAAATCTCATGACTGAGATTCGTGATTGGAAACATCGGCGGTTCAGGAAAGAAAACATGTACCATTGAACATCGCTCTCATCCTTCATTCATTTTTGAATTCATTAACAATTCTTCCGACAATTCTTTCACTATTATCACTGTTAGCATCATTTTGAGTTCATTAACAATTAAGGGGGCTCAGGTCCTCCTCACCTGCAGGTTCCTGCAGGCAGAGCCCTGTGGTGGTAGGTTTCCTGCTCCTCTGCTGGACTGATACCCTCTCCCTTTCCCCACACGTATCTGCTGTTACTACTCTGTGCCTCCTTCTCCTCTGTCAGGCCTGGACTTCTTCCTTCTGTCTCTCCAGGATTACGTCCTGGTGGTGCCTGAGAGCAGCTCCAGCTCCAGCTCCCTGAACCAAGAACCACTGGAGAAATCTGACCACTTCATCAGCAACTGTGGCCTCAACAGCTTTCATGTCAAGTCGGTGTCTCTCAGCCTGAGTTGGTCCATGTTCTGTATCCCTGAATGTTCTAGAGGAACTAAACTGGGCCTGACTGGGACGCTTCTGTCTGCTCAGATTTGGGTTGTGAATGCATTCAGATGTCATTTACAAGCATTGGAACTAAAGACCTGAGCCTCAAGAATATTTAGTTCTTGATTTACTTTCTCTTGCAGGGTTTCACTTTGTGCAAATTTTCTTTTTAAGATCTTTGTTTTTTGTTGTCCTTCCATTTAGCAAGTTTGGCTAAGAACCGTTTCCCCACTAAACTAATTTTCCTAAAATGTCTCGCTAACGTTTCCTTTTTCTCTGTCGTCCCTCCTGTCCTTGGTCTCCATTCTGTCTCAGCTCAGCTGTGTCTCTTGGGCTCTCTTCAACAACGGCGCCCTGCCTTGTGCCTGCCATGAGGTTGGAGCTGAGAGTGACACCTGCGAGTCATTTGGTGGTCGGTGCCGCTGCAGGCCCCACGTGATTGGCCAAGATTGCTCCATGTGGGCCGCGGGTTGCTGGGGATTCCTCACTGCAGACGTGAGTGTCAGATTGGATGAATGATGAGTAATAAGGGCTTTTAATGATGAGTGAGAGGACGGACAAAACCAACCTGTCCAACCATCAGAGGACAGTTTGTTGTTCTAGTTTCAACTCGTACTACATTTCTGTAAGCATCATTTCGAGGTTATTAGCAGCTCTTACTAGATTACTGTTAGCATCATTTTTAGGTTACTCGCAATTATCACTACATCACCGTCAGCATCATTTTGAGTTCATTAGAAATTCTTCCGACATCACTGTCGCATTATTTGGAGGTTCGTAGCAACTCTAACTACATGACTGTCAGCATCACTTTTAGTTTATTTGCAACTATCACTACATTACTGTTAGCATCATTTTGGGATCATTTGCAATTCTTACGACATCACTGTCGCATTATTTGGAGGTTCGTAGCAACTCTTACTACATGACTGTCGGCATCACTTTGAGGTTGTTTGAAACTTTCACTACATTATTGTTAGCATCATTTTGAGTTCATTAGCAATTCTTACTAAATCACTGTCGCATCATTTTGAGATCTTTAGCAATTCTTCTGACATCACTGTCGCATTATTTTGAGGTTCGTAGCTACACTTACTACATGACTGTCAGCATCACTTTGAGGTTATTCGAAACTTTCACTCCATTACTGTGAACATCACTGAGTTTATGAGCAATTATCACTACATTACTGTTTGCATCATTTTGAGTTTAATAGCAATTCTTACCACATGACTGTCAGCATCACTTTGAGGTTATTCGAAACTTTCACAACATCACTTTTGGCATCATTTTGAGTTCATTAGCAATTCTTACTCCATCACTGTCGCATCATTTTGAGATCATTAGCAATTCTTACGACATCACTGTAGCATTATTTTGAGGTTATTAGCAACTCTTACTACATTACCGTCAGCACCATTTTTAGGTTACTCGCATCTCTAACCACATGACTGTCAGCATCACTTTGAGGTTATTAGCAACTTTGACTCCATTAATGTTCACATCATTTTGAGTTTAATAGCAATTCTGACTACATCACTGTCGCATCATTTTGAGATCATTAGCAATTCTTCCGACATCACTGTCGCATTATTTTGAGGTTCGTAGAAACTCTTACTACATGACTGTCAGCATCACTTTGAGTTTATTCGAAACGTTCACTCCATTACTGTTAGCATCATTTTGAATTCATTAGCAATTCTTACTAAATCACTGTTGCATCATTTTGAGATCTTTAGCAATTCTTCTGACATAACCGTCGCATTATTTTGAGGTTCGTAGCAACTCTTACTACATGACTGTCAGCATCACTTTGAGGTTATTCAAAACTTTCACTCCATTACTGTTAGCAGCATTTTGAGTTCATTAGCAATTCTTACGACATCACAGTAGCATTGAATTGAGTTCATTAACAACTCTTACTACATGACTGTCAGCATCACTTTGAAGTTGTTCGAAACACTTACTACATTACTGAAAGCATCACCGAGTTGATGAGCAACTATCACTACATTACTGTTAGCATCATCTTGAGTTCATTAGAAATTCTTCCGACATCACTGTCGCAATATTTTGAGGTTCGTAGCAACTTTTACTACATTACTGACGCATTATTTTGAGGTTCGTAGCAACTCTTACTACATGACTGTCAGCATCACGTTTAGGTTGTTCGAAACACTTACTACATTACTGTAAGCATCACTGTGTTGATTAGCAACTATCACTACATTACTGTTAGCATCATCTTGAGTTCATTAGAAATTCTTCCGACATCACTGTCGCAATATTTTGAGGTTCGTAGCAACTTTTACTACATTTCTGTCGCATTATTTGAGGTTCGTTGCAACACTTACTACATGACTGTCAGCATCACTTTGAGGTTATTCGAAACTTTCACTCCATTACTGTTAGCATCATTTTGAGTTCATTAGCAATTCTTACTACATCACTGTCGCATCATTTTGAGATCATTAGCAATTCTTCTGACATCACTTTCGCATTATTTTGAGGTTTGTAGCAACTCTTACTACATGACTGTCAGCATCACTTTGAGGTTGTTCGAAACTCTTACTACATTACTGTAAGCATCACTGAGTTGATTAGCAGCTATCACTACATTAGTGTTAGCATCGTTTTGAGTTCAATAGCAATTCTTACGACATCACTGTCAGCATCATTTTTTATTTACTCGCAACTGAAACCACATGACTGTCAGCATCACTTTGAGGTTATTCGAAACTTTCACTCCATTACTGTTAGCATCATTTTGAGTTCATTAGCAATTCTGACTACATCACTGTCGCATCATTTTGAGATCATTAGCAATTCTTCCGACATCACTGTCGCATTATTTTGAGGTTCGTAGAAACTCTTACTACATGACTGTCAGCATCACTTTGAGTTTATTCGAAACGTTCACTCCATTACTGTTAGCATCATTTTGAATTCATTAGCAATTCTTACTAAATCACTGTCGCATCATTTTGAGATCTTTAGCAATTCTTCTGATATCACCGTCGCAATATTTTGAGGTTCGTAGCAACTTTTACTACATTACTGAAGCATTATTTTGAGGTTCGTAGCAACTCTTACTACATGACTGTCAGCATCAGTTTGAGATTATTCGAAACTTTCACTCCATTACTGTTAGCATGATTTTGAGTTCATTAGCAATTCTTCTGACATCACTGTCGCATTATTTTTTAGGTTCGTTGCAACTCTTACTACATGACTGTCAGCATCACTTTGAGGTTGTTCGAAACACTTACTACATTACTGTAAGCATCACTGTGTTGATTAGCAACTATCACTACATTACTGTTAGCATCATTTTGAGTTCATTAGAAATTCTTCCGACGTCACTGTCGCAATATTTTGAGGTTCGTAGCAACTTTTACTACATTACTGTCGCATTATTTTAGGTTCGTTGCAACACTTACTACATGACTGTCAGCTTCACTTTGAGGTTATTCGAAACTTTCACTCCATTACTGTTAGCATCATTTTGAGTTCATTAGCAATTCTTACTACATCACTGTCGCATCATTTTGAGATCTTTAGCAATTCTTCTGACATCACTTTCGCATTATTTTGCGATTCGTAGCAACTCTTACTACATTACTGTCAGCATCACTTTGAGGTTGTTCGAAACGTTCACTCCATTACTGTTTGCATCATTTTGAGTTCATTAGCAGTTCTTACTAAATCACTGTCGCATCATTTTGAGATCTTTAGCAATTCTTCCGACATCACTGTCGCAATATTTTGAGGTTCGTAGCATCTTTTACTACATTACTGTCGCTTTATTTTGAGGTTCGTTGCAACACTTACTACATGACTGTCAGCATCACTTTGAGGTTATTCGAAACTTTCACTCCATTACTGTTAGCAGCATTTTGAGTTCATTAGCAATTCTTACGACATCACAGTAGCATTGAATTGAGTTCATTAACAACTCTTAGTACATAACTGTCAGCATCACTTTGAGTTTATTCGAAACGTTCACTCCATTACTGTTAGCATCATTTTGAGTTCATTAGCAATTCTTACTACATCACTGTCGCATCATTTTGAGATCATTAGCAATTCTTCTGACATCACTTTCGCATTATTTTGAGATTCGTAGCAACTCTTACTACATGACTGTCAGCATCACTTTGAGGTTGTTCGAAACTCTTACTACATTACTGTAAGCATCACTGAGTTGATTAGCAGCTATCACTACATTAGTGTTAGCATCGTTTTGAGATCATTAGCAATTCTTCCGACATCACTGTCGCATTATTTTGAGGTTCGTAGAAACTCTTACTACATGACTGTCAGCATCACTTTGAGTTTATTCGAAACGTTCACTCCATTACTGTTAGCATCATTTTGAATTCATTAGCAATTCTTACTAAATCACTGTCGCATCATTTTGAGATCTATAGCAATTCTTCTGACATAACCGTCGCATTATTTTGAGGTTCGTAGCAACTCTTACTACATGACTGTCAGCATCACTTTGAGGTTATTCAAAACTTTCACTCCATTACTGTTAGCATCATTTTGAGTTCATTAGCAATTCTTCCGACATCACTGTCGCAATATTTTGAGGTTCGTAGCATCTTTTACTACATTACTGTCGCATTATTTTGAGGTTCGTTGCAACACTTACTACATGACTGTCAGCATCACTTTGAGGTTTTTCGAAACTTTCACTCCATTACTGTTAGCATCATTTTGAGTTCATTAGCAATTCTTACGACATCACAGTAGCATTGAATTGAGTTCATTAACAACTCTTACTACATGACTGTCAGCATCACTTGTAAGTTGTTCGAAACACTTACTACATGACTGTCAGCATCACTTTGAGGTTGTTCGAAACTCTTACAACATTACTGTAAGCATTACTGAGTTTATTAGCAACTATCACTACATTACTGTTCACATCATCTTGAGTTCATTAGCAATTCTTACTAAATCACTGTCGCATCATTTTGAGATCATTCGCAATTCTTCTGACATCACTGTCGCATTTTTTTGAGGTTCATAGTAACTCTTACTACATGACCGTCAGCATCACTTTGAGGTTATTCGAAACTTTCACTCCATTACTGTTAGCATCATTTTGAGTTCATTAGCAATTCTTACTACATCACTGTCGCATCATTTTGAGATCATGAGCAATTCTTCCGACATCACTGTCGCATTATTTTGAGGTTCGTAGAAACTCTTACTACATTACTGTCAGCATCACGTTGAGTTTATTAGCAACTTTCACTCCATTACTGTTACCATCATTTTGAGTTCATTAACAGTTCTTACGACATCACTGTCGCATCATTTTTAGATGATTAGCAATTCTTCCGACATCACTGTCGCATTATTTTGAGGTTCGTAGAAACTCTTACTACATGACTGTCAGCATCACTTTGAGTTTATTCGAAACGTTCACTCCATTACTGTTAGCATCATTTTGAATTCATTATCAATTCTTACTAAATCACTGTCGCTTCATTTTGAGATCTATAGCAATTCTTCTGACATAACCGTCGCATTATTTTGAGGTTCGTAGCAACTCTTACTACATGACTGTCAGCATCACTTTGAAGTTATTCAAAACTTTCACTCCATTACTGTTAGCATCATTTTGAGTTCATTAGCAATTCTTCCGACATCACTGTCGCAATATTTTGAGGTTCGTAGCATCTTTTACTACATTACTGTCGCATTATTTTGAGGTTCGTTGCAACACTTACTACATGACTGTCAGCATCACTTTGAGGTTTTTCGAAACTTTCACTCCATTACTGTTAGCAGCTTTTTAGTTCATTAGCAATTCTTACGACATCACAGTAGCATTGAATTGAGTTCATTAACAACTCTTACTACATGACTGTCAGCATCACTTGTAAGTTGTTCGAAACACTTACTACATGACTGTCAGCATCACTTTGAGGTTGTTCGAAACTCTTACAACATTACTGTAAGCATTACTGAGTTCATTAGCAACTATCACTACATTACTGTTCGCATCATCTTGAGTTCATTAGCAATTCTTACTAAATCACTGTCGCATCATTTTGAGATCATTCGCAATTCTTCTGACATCACTGTCGCATTTTTTTGAGGTTCATAGTAACTCTTACTACATGACCGTCAGCATCACTTTGAGGTTATTCAAAACTTTCACTCCATTACTGTTAGCATCATTTTGAGTTCATTAGCAACTCTTACTACATGACTGTCAGCATCAGTTTGAAGTTGATCGAAACACTTACTACATTACTGTAAGCATCACTGAGTTTATTCGCAACTTTTACTACATGACTGTCAGCATCACTTTGAGGTTTTTCGAAACTCTTACTACATTACTGTAAGCATCACTGAGTTTATTAGCAACTATCACTACATTACTGTTAGCATCATCTTGAGTTCATTAGCAATTCTGACTAAATCACTGTAGCATCATTTTGAGATCATTAGCAATTCTTCTGACATCACTGTCGCATTTTTTTTAGGTTCGTAGCGACTCTTACTACATTACTGTTGCATTATTTAAAGGTTCGTAGCAACTCTTACTACATTACTGTCAGCACCACTTTGAGTTTATTAGCAACTTTCACTCCATTACTGTGAGCATCATTTTGAGTTCATTAGCAATTCTTACTAAATCACTGTCGCATCATTTTGAGATCTTTAGCAATTCTTCTGAAATAACAGTCGCATTATTTTGAGATTCGTAGCAACTCTTACTACATGACTGTCAGCATCACTTTGAGGTTATTCAAAACTTTCACTCCATTACTGTTAGCATCATTTTGAGTTCATTAGCAATTCTTACTAAATCACTGTCGCATCATTTTTAGATCTTTAGCAATTCATCTGACATCACTGTCGCAATATTTTTAGGTTTCTTAGCAACTTTTTCTACATTACTGTCGCATTATTTTGAGGTTCGTAGCAACTCCTACCACATGACCGTCAGCATCACTTTGAGGTTATTCGAAACTTTCACTCCATTACTGTTAGCATCATTTTGAGTTCATGAGCAATTCTTACTAAATCACTGTAGCATCATTTTGAGATCATTAGCAATTCTTCTGACATCACTGTCGCATTATTTTTTAGGTTCGTAGCAACTCTTACTACATGACTGTCAGCATCACTTTGAGGTTATTCGAAACTTTCACTCCATTAATGTTAGCATCATTTTGAGTTCATTAGCAATTCTTACTAAATCACTGTCGCATCATTTTGAGATCATTAGCAATTCTTCTGACATCACTGTCGCATTATTTTGAGGTTTGTAGCAACTCTTACTACACGACTGTCAGCATCACTTTGAGGTTGTTCGAAACTCTTACTACATTACTGTAAGCATCACTGAGTTGATTAGCAACTATCAATACATTACTGTTAGCATCGTTTTGAGTTCAATAGCACTTCTTACGACATCACTGTCAGCATCATTTTTTATTTACTCGCAACTCAAACTACATGACTGTCAGCATCACTTTGAGGTTATTCGAAACTTTCACTCCATTACTGTTAGCATCATTTTGAGTTCATTAGCAATTCTTACTACATCACTGTCGCATCATTTTCAGATCATTAGCAATTCTTCCAACATCACTGTCGCATTATTTTGAGGTTCGTAGAAACTCTTACTACATGACTGTCAGCATCACTTTGAGTTTATTCGAAACGTTCACTCCATTACTGTTAGCATCATTTTGAGTTCATTTGCAATTCGTACTAAATCACTGTCGCATCATTTTGAGATCTTTAGCAATTCTTCTGACATAACTGTCGCATTATTTTGAATTACGTAGCAACTCTTACAACACTACTGTCAGCATCACTTTGAGGTTATTCAAAACTTTCACTCCATAACTGTTAGCATCATTTTGAGTTCATTCGTAATTCTTACGACATCACAGTAGCATTAAATTGAGTTCATTAGCAACTCTTACTACATTACTGTAAGCATCACTGAGTTTATTTGCAACTATCACTACATTACTGTTAGCATCATCTTGAGTTCATTAGCAATTCTTACTACATGACTGTCGCAATATTTTGAGGTTCGTATTAACTCTTACTACATGACTGTCAGCATCAATTTGAGGTTATTCGAAACTTTCACTCCATTAATGTTAGCATCATTTTGAGTTCATTAGCAATTCTTACTAAATCACTGTCGCATCATTTTGAGATCATTAGCAATTCTTCTGACATCACTGTCGCATTATTTTGAGGTTTGTAGCAACTCTTACTACACGACTGTCAGCATCACTTTGAGGTTGTTCGAAACTCTTACTACATTACTGTAAGCATCACTGAGTTGATTAGCAACTATCAATACATTACTGTTAGCATCGTTTTGAGTTCAATAGCACTTCTTACGACATCACTGTCAGCATCATTTTTTATTTACTCGCAACTCAAACTACATGACTGTCAGCATCACTTTGAGGTTATTCGAAACTTTCACTCCATTACTGTTAGCATCATTTTGAGTTCATTAGCAATTCTTACTACATCACTGTCGCATCATTTTCAGATCATTAGCAATTCTTCCAACATCACTGTCGCATTATTTTGAGGTTCGTAGAAACTCTTACTACATGACTGTCAGCATCACTTTGAGTTTATTCGAAACGTTCACTCCATTACTGTTAGCATCATTTTGAGTTCATTTGCAATTCGTACTAAATCACTGTCGCATCATTTTGAGATCTTTAGCAATTCTTCTGACATAACTGTCGCATTATTTTGAATTACGTAGCAACTCTTACAACACTACTGTCAGCATCACTTTGAGGTTATTCAAAACTTTCACTCCATAACTGTTAGCATCATTTTGAGTTCATTCGTAATTCTTACGACATCACAGTAGCATTAAATTGAGTTCATTAGCAACTCTTACTACATTACTGTAAGCATCACTGAGTTTATTTGCAACTATCACTACATTACTGTTAGCATCATCTTGAGTTCATTAGCAATTCTTACTACATGACTGTCGCAATATTTTGAGGTTCGTATTAACTCTTACTACATGACTGCCAGCATCAATTTGAGGTTATTCGAAACTTTCACTCCATTAATGTTAGCATCATTTTGAGTTCATTACCAATTCTTACTTAATCACTGGAGCATCATTTTGAGATCATTAGCAATTCTTCTGACATCACTGTCGCATTTTTTTGAGGTTCGTAGCAACTCTTACTACATTACTGTCAGCATCACTTTGAGGTTGTTCGAAACTCTTGCTACATTACTGTAAGCATCACTGAGTTTATTAGCAACTATCACTACATTACTGTTAGCATCATCTTGAGTTCATTAGCAATTCTTACTTAATCACTGTCGCATCATTTTGAGATCTTTAGCAATTCTTCTGACATCACTGTCGCATCATTTTGAGATCATTCGCAATTCTTCCGACATCACTGTCGCATTATTTTGAGGTTCGTAGAAACTCTTACTACATTACTGTTAGCATCACTGAGTTTATTAGCAACTATCACTACATTACTGTTAGCATCATCTTGAGTTCATTTGCAATTCTTACGACATCACTGTCGCATTTTTTTGAGGTTCGTAGCAACTCTTACTACATTACTGTCAGCATCACTTTGAGGTTGTTCAAAACGTTCACTCCATTACTGTTAGCATCATTTTGAGTTTATTAGCTATTCTTACTAAATCACTGTCGCATCATTTTGAGATCATTAGCAATTCTTCCGACATCACTGTCGCATTATTTTGAGGTTCGTAGAAACTCTTCCTACATGACTGTCAGAATCATGTTGAGTTTATTCGAAACGTTCACTCCATTACTTTTAGCATCATTTTGAGTTCATGAGCAATTCTTACGACATCACAGTAGCATTAAATTGAGTTCATTAGCAACTCTTACTACATTACTGTTGCATTATTTAAAGGTTCGTAGCAACTCTTACTACATTACTGTCAGCACCACTTTGAATTTATTAGCAACTTTCACTCCATTACTATTAGCATCATTTTGAGTTCATTAGCAATTCTTACTACATCACTGTCGCATCATTTTCAGATCATTAGCAATTCTTCGTACATCACTGTCACATTATTTTGAGGTTCGTAGAAACTCTTACTACATGACTGTCAGCATCACTTTGAGGTTGTTCGAAACGTTCACTCCATTGCTGTTAGCATCAGTTTGAGTTCATTAGCAATTCTTACTAAATCACAGTCGCATTATTTTGAGTTCATTAGCAACTCTTACTACATAACTGTCAGCATCACTTTGAAGGTTTTGGAAACACTTACTACATTACTGTAAGCATCACTGAGTTTATTAGCAACTTTTACTACATGACTGTCAGCATCACTTTGAGGTTGTTCGAAACTCTTACTACATTACTGTAAGCATCACTGAGTTTATTAGCAACTTTTACTACATGACTGTCAGCATCACTTTGAGGTTGTTCGAAACTCTTACTACATTACTGTTAGCATCATCTTGAGTTCATTAGCAATTCTTACTACAAGACTGTCGCATCATTTTGAGATCATTAGCAATTCTTCCGACATCACTGTCGCAATATTTTGAGTTTCGTATTAACTCTTACTACATGACTGTCAGCATCAATTTGAGGTTATTCGAAACTTTCACTCCATTAATGTTAGCATCATTTTGAGTTCATTAGCAATTCTTACTTAATCACTGTAGCATCATTTTGAGATCATTAGCAATTCTTCTGACATCACTGTCGCATTTTTTTGAGGTTCGTAGCAACTCTCACTACATTACTGTCAGCATCACTTTGAGGTTGTTCGAAACTCTTGCTACATTACTGTAAGCATCACTGAGTTTATTAGCAACTATCACTACATTACTGTTAGCATCATCTTGATTTCATTAGCAATTCTTACGAAATCACTGTCGCATCATTTTGAGTTCATTAGCAATTCTTCCGACATCACTGTCGCAATATTTTGAGGTTCGTAGCAACTTTTACTACATTACCGTTGCATTATTTTGAGGTTCGTAGCAACTCTTACTACATGACTGTCAGCATCACTTTGAGGTTATTCGAAACTTTCACTCCATTACTGTTAGCATCATTTTGAGTTTATTAGAAATTCTTACTAAATCACTGTCGCATCATTTTGAGATCTTTAGCAATTCATCTGACATCACTGTCGCAATATTTTTAGGTTTCTTAGCAACTTTTTCTACATTACTGTCGCATTATTTTGAGGTTCGTAGCAACTCCTACCACATGATCGTCAGCATCACTTTGAGGTTATTCGAAACTTTCACTCCATTACTGTTAGCATCATTTTGAGTTCATTGGCAATTCTTACTACATCACTGTCGCATCATTTTGAGATCTTTAGAAATTCTTCTGACATCACTGTCGCATTATTTTGAGGTTCGTAGCAACTCTTACTGCATGACTGTCAGCATCACTTTGAGCTGTTCGAAACACTTAGTACATTCCTGTAAGCATCACTGAGTTGATTAGCATCTATCACTACATTACTGTTCGCATCATTTTGAGTTCATTAGCAATTCTTCCGACATCACTGTCGCAATATTTTGAGGTTCGTAGCAACTTTTACTACATTACTGTCGCATTATTTTGAGGTTCATAGCAACTCTTACTACATGACTGTGAGCATCACTTTAAGGTTATTCGAAACTTTCACTCCATTACTGTTAGCATCATTTTGAGTTCATGAGCAATTCTTCCGACATCACTGTTGCAACATTTTGAGGTTCGTATTAACTCTTACTACATGACTGTCAGCATCACTTTGAGGTTATTCGAAACGTTCACTCCATTACTGTTAGCATCATTTTGAGTTTGTTAGCAATTCTTACTAAATCACTGTCGCATCATTTTGAGATCTTTAGCAATTCATCTGACATCACTGTCGCAATATTTTGAGGTTTCTTAGCAACTTTTTCTACATTACTATCGCATTATTTTGAGGTTCGTAGCAACTCTTACCACATGACCGTCAGCATCACTTTGAGGTTATTCGAAACTTTCACTCCATTACTGTTATCATCATTTTGAGTTCATTAGCAATTCTTACTACATCACTGTTGCATCATTTTGAGATCATTAGCAATTCTTCTGACATCACTGTCGCATTATTTTGATGTTCGTAGCAACTCTTACGACATTACTGTTGCATTATTTAAAGGTTCGTAGCAAATCTTACTCCATGACTGTCAGCATCACTTTGAAGTTGTTCGAAACACTTACTACATTACTGTAAGCATCACTGAGTTTATTAGCAACTCTTACTACATGACTGTCAGCATCACTTTGAGGTTGTTCGAAACTCTTATTACATTACTGTAAGCATCACTGAGTTTATTAGCAACTATCACTACATTAATGTTCGCATCATCTTGAGTTAATTAGCAATTCGTACGACATCACTGTCGCATCATTTTGAGATCATTAGCAATTCTTACTAAAAACTGTCGCATCATTTTGAGATCTTTAGCAATTCATCTGACATCACTGTCGCAATATTTTGAGGTTCGTTGCAACTTTTTCTACATTACTGTCGCATTATTTTGAGGTTCGTAGCAACTCTTACTACATGACCGTCGGCATCACTTTGAGGTTATTCGTAACTTTCACTCCATTACTGTTAGCATCATTTTGAGTTCATAAGCAATTCTTACGACATCAGTGTCGCATCATTTTGAGATCATTTGCAATTCTTCTGACATCACTGTCGCATTATTTTTTAGGTTCGTTGCAACTCTTACTACATGACTGTCAGCATCACTTTGAGGTTGTTCGAAACTCTTGCTACATTACTGTAAGCATCACTGAGTTTATTAGCAACTATCACTACATTACTGTTAGCATCATCTTGATTTCATTAGCAATTCTTACGAAATCACTGTCGCATCATTTTGAGTTCATTAGCAATTCTTCCGACATCACTGTCGCAATATTTTGAGGTTCGTAGCAACTTTTACTACATTACCGTTGCATTATTTTGAGGTTCGTAGCAACTCTTACTACATGACTGTCAGCATCACTTTGAGGTTATTCGAAACTTTCACTCCATTACTGTTAGCATCATTTTGAGTTCATTTGCAATTCGTACTAAATCACTGTCGCATCATTTTGAGATCTTTAGCAATTCTTCTGACATAACTGTCGCATTATTTTGAATTACGTAGCAACTCTTACAACACTACTGTCAGCATCACTTTGAGGTTATTCAAAACTTTCACTCCATAACTGTTAGCATCATTTTGAGTTCATTCGTAATTCTTACGACATCACAGTAGCATTAAATTGAGTTCATTAGCAACTCTTACTACATTACTGTAAGCATCACTGAGTTTATTTGCAACTATCACTACATTACTGTTAGCATCATCTTGAGTTCATTAGCAATTCTTACTACATGACTGTCGCAATATTTTGAGGTTCGTATTAACTCTTACTACATGACTGTCAGCATCAATTTGAGGTTATTCGAAACTTTCACTCCATTAATGTTAGCATCATTTTGAGTTCATTACCAATTCTTACTTAATCACTGGAGCATCATTTTGAGATCATTAGCAATTCTTCTGACATCACTGTCGCATTTTTTTGAGGTTCGTAGCAACTCTTACTACATTACTGTCAGCATCACTTTGAGGTTGTTCGAAACTCTTGCTACATTACTGTAAGCATCACTGAGTTTATTAGCAACTATCACTACATTACTGTTAGCATCATCTTGAGTTCATTAGCAATTCTTACTTAATCACTGTCGCATCATTTTGAGATCTTTAGCAATTCTTCTGACATCACTGTCGCATCATTTTGAGATCATTCGCAATTCTTCCGACATCACTGTCGCATTATTTTGAGGTTCGTAGAAACTCTTACTACATTACTGTTAGCATCACTGAGTTTATTAGCAACTATCACTACATTACTGTTAGCATCATCTTGAGTTCATTTGCAATTCTTACGACATCACTGTCGCATTTTTTTGAGGTTCGTAGCAACTCTTACTACATTACTGTCAGCATCACTTTGAGGTTGTTCAAAACGTTCACTCCATTACTGTTAGCATCATTTTGAGTTTATTAGCTATTCTTACTAAATCACTGTCGCATCATTTTGAGATCATTAGCAATTCTTCCGACATCACTGTCGCATTATTTTGAGGTTCGTAGAAACTCTTCCTACATGACTGTCAGAATCATGTTGAGTTTATTCGAAACGTTCACTCCATTACTTTTAGCATCATTTTGAGTTCATGAGCAATTCTTACGACATCACAGTAGCATTAAATTGAGTTCATTAGCAACTCTTACTACATTACTGTTGCATTATTTAAAGGTTCGTAGCAACTCTTACTACATTACTGTCAGCACCACTTTGAATTTATTAGCAACTTTCACTCCATTACTATTAGCATCATTTTGAGTTCATTAGCAATTCTTACTACATCACTGTCGCATCATTTTCAGATCATTAGCAATTCTTCGTACATCACTGTCACATTATTTTGAGGTTCGTAGAAACTCTTACTACATGACTGTCAGCATCACTTTGAGGTTGTTCGAAACGTTCACTCCATTGCTGTTAGCATCAGTTTGAGTTCATTAGCAATTCTTACTAAATCACAGTCGCATTATTTTGAGTTCATTAGCAACTCTTACTACATAACTGTCAGCATCACTTTGAAGGTTTTGGAAACACTTACTACATTACTGTAAGCATCACTGAGTTTATTAGCAACTTTTACTACATGACTGTCAGCATCACTTTGAGGTTGTTCGAAACTCTTACTACATTACTGTAAGCATCACTGAGTTTATTAGCAACTTTTACTACATGACTGTCAGCATCACTTTGAGGTTGTTCGAAACTCTTACTACATTACTGTTAGCATCATCTTGAGTTCATTAGCAATTCTTACTACAAGACTGTCGCATCATTTTGAGATCATTAGCAATTCTTCCGACATCACTGTCGCAATATTTTGAGTTTCGTATTAACTCTTACTACATGACTGTCAGCATCAATTTGAGGTTATTCGAAACTTTCACTCCATTAATGTTAGCATCATTTTGAGTTCATTAGCAATTCTTACTTAATCACTGTAGCATCATTTTGAGATCATTAGCAATTCTTCTGACATCACTGTCGCATTTTTTTGAGGTTCGTAGCAACTCTCACTACATTACTGTCAGCATCACTTTGAGGTTGTTCGAAACTCTTGCTACATTACTGTAAGCATCACTGAGTTTATTAGCAACTATCACTACATTACTGTTAGCATCATCTTGATTTCATTAGCAATTCTTACGAAATCACTGTCGCATCATTTTGAGTTCATTAGCAATTCTTCCGACATCACTGTCGCAATATTTTGAGGTTCGTAGCAACTTTTACTACATTACCGTTGCATTATTTTGAGGTTCGTAGCAACTCTTACTACATGACTGTCAGCATCACTTTGAGGTTATTCGAAACTTTCACTCCATTACTGTTAGCATCATTTTGAGTTTATTAGAAATTCTTACTAAATCACTGTCGCATCATTTTGAGATCTTTAGCAATTCATCTGACATCACTGTCGCAATATTTTTAGGTTTCTTAGCAACTTTTTCTACATTACTGTCGCATTATTTTGAGGTTCGTAGCAACTCCTACCACATGATCGTCAGCATCACTTTGAGGTTATTCGAAACTTTCACTCCATTACTGTTAGCATCATTTTGAGTTCATTGGCAATTCTTACTACATCACTGTCGCATCATTTTGAGATCTTTAGAAATTCTTCTGACATCACTGTCGCATTATTTTGAGGTTCGTAGCAACTCTTACTGCATGACTGTCAGCATCACTTTGAGCTGTTCGAAACACTTAGTACATTCCTGTAAGCATCACTGAGTTGATTAGCATCTATCACTACATTACTGTTCGCATCATTTTGAGTTCATTAGCAATTCTTCCGACATCACTGTCGCAATATTTTGAGGTTCGTAGCAACTTTTACTACATTACTGTCGCATTATTTTGAGGTTCATAGCAACTCTTACTACATGACTGTGAGCATCACTTTAAGGTTATTCGAAACTTTCACTCCATTACTGTTAGCATCATTTTGAGTTCATGAGCAATTCTTCCGACATCACTGTTGCAACATTTTGAGGTTCGTATTAACTCTTACTACATGACTGTCAGCATCACTTTGAGGTTATTCGAAACGTTCACTCCATTACTGTTAGCATCATTTTGAGTTTGTTAGCAATTCTTACTAAATCACTGTCGCATCATTTTGAGATCTTTAGCAATTCATCTGACATCACTGTCGCAATATTTTGAGGTTTCTTAGCAACTTTTTCTACATTACTATCGCATTATTTTGAGGTTCGTAGCAACTCTTACCACATGACCGTCAGCATCACTTTGAGGTTATTCGAAACTTTCACTCCATTACTGTTATCATCATTTTGAGTTCATTAGCAATTCTTACTACATCACTGTTGCATCATTTTGAGATCATTAGCAATTCTTCTGACATCACTGTCGCATTATTTTGATGTTCGTAGCAACTCTTACGACATTACTGTTGCATTATTTAAAGGTTCGTAGCAAATCTTACTCCATGACTGTCAGCATCACTTTGAAGTTGTTCGAAACACTTACTACATTACTGTAAGCATCACTGAGTTTATTAGCAACTCTTACTACATGACTGTCAGCATCACTTTGAGGTTGTTCGAAACTCTTATTACATTACTGTAAGCATCACTGAGTTTATTAGCAACTATCACTACATTAATGTTCGCATCATCTTGAGTTAATTAGCAATTCGTACGACATCACTGTCGCATCATTTTGAGATCATTAGCAATTCTTACTAAAAACTGTCGCATCATTTTGAGATCTTTAGCAATTCATCTGACATCACTGTCGCAATATTTTGAGGTTCGTTGCAACTTTTTCTACATTACTGTCGCATTATTTTGAGGTTCGTAGCAACTCTTACTACATGACCGTCGGCATCACTTTGAGGTTATTCGTAACTTTCACTCCATTACTGTTAGCATCATTTTGAGTTCATAAGCAATTCTTACGACATCAGTGTCGCATCATTTTGAGATCATTTGCAATTCTTCTGACATCACTGTCGCATTATTTTTTAGGTTCGTTGCAACTCTTACTACATGACTGTCAGCATCACTTTGAGGTTGTTCGAAACTCTTGCTACATTACTGTAAGCATCACTGAGTTTATTAGCAACTATCACTACATTACTGTTAGCATCATCTTGATTTCATTAGCAATTCTTACGAAATCACTGTCGCATCATTTTGAGTTCATTAGCAATTCTTCCGACATCACTGTCGCAATATTTTGAGGTTCGTAGCAACTTTTACTACATTACCGTTGCATTATTTTGAGGTTCGTAGCAACTCTTACTACATGACTGTCAGCATCACTTTGAGGTTATTCGAAACTTTCACTCCATTACTGTTAGCATCATTTTGAGTTTATTAGAAATTCTTACTAAATCACTGTCGCATCATTTTGAGATCTTTAGCAATTCATCTGACATCACTGTCGCAATATTTTTAGGTTTCTTAGCAACTTTTTCTACATTACTGTCGCATTATTTTGAGGTTCGTAGCAACTCCTACCACATGATCATCAGCATCACTTTGAGGTTATTCGAAACTTTCACTCCATTACTGTTAGCATCATTTTGAGTTCATTAGCAATTCTTACTACATCACTGTCGCATCATTTTGAGATCTTTAGAAATTCTTCTGACATCACTGTCGCATTATTTTGAGGTTCGTAGCAACTCTTACTGCATGACTGTCAGCATCACTTTGAGCTGTTCGAAACACTGAGTACATTACTGTAAGCATCACTGAGTTGATTAGCAACTATCACTACATTACTGTTAGCATCATTTTGAGTTCATTAGCAATTCTTCCGACATCACTGTCGCAATATTTTGAGGTTCGTAGCAACTTTTACTACATTACTGTCGCATTTTTTTGAGGTTCATAGCAACTCTTACTACATGACTGTCAGCATCACTTTAAGGTTATTCGAAACTTTCACTCCATTACTGTTAGCATCATTTTGAGTTCATGAGCAATTCTTCCGACATCACTGTCGCAACATTTTGAGGTTCGTATTAACTCTTACTACATGACTGTCAGCATCACTTTGAGGTTATTCGAAACGTTCACTCCATTACTGTTAGCATCATTTTGAGTTTGTTAGCAATTCTTACTAAATCACTGTCGCATCATTTTGAGATCTTTAGCAATTCATCTGACATCACTGTCGCAATATTTTGAGGTTTCTTAGCAACTTTTTCTACATTACTATCGCATTATTTTGAGGTTCGTAGCAACTCTTACCACATGACCGTCAGCATCACTTTGAGGTTATTCGAAACTTTCACTCCATTACTGTTATCATCATTTTGAGTTCATTAGCAATTCTTACTACATCACTGTTGCATCATTTTGAGATCATTAGCAATTCTTCTGACATCACTGTCGCATTATTTTGATGTTCGTAGCAACTCTTACGACATTACTGTTGCATTATTTAAAGGTTCGTAGCAAATCTTACTCCATGACTGTCAGCATCACTTTGAAGTTGTTCGAAACACTTACTACATTACTGTAAGCATCACTGAGTTTATTAGCAACTCTTACTACATGACTGTCAGCATCACTTTGAGGTTGTTCGAAACTCTTATTACATTACTGTAAGCATCACTGAGTTTATTAGAAACTATCACTACATTAATGTTAGCATCATCTTGAGTTCATTAGCAATTCGTACAACATCACTGTCGCATCATTTTGAGATCATTAGCAATTCTTACTAAAAACTGTCGCATCATTTTGAGATCTTTAGCAATTCATCTGACATCACTGTCGCAATATTTTGAGGTTCGTCGCAACTTTTTCTACATTACTGTCGCATTATTTTGAGGTTCGTAGCAACTCTTACTACATGACCGTCGGCATCACTTTGAGGTTATTCGTAACTTTCACTCCATTACTGTTAGCATCATTTTGAGTTCATAAGCAATTCTTACGACATCAGTGTCGCATCATTTTGAGATCATTTGCAATTCTTCTGACATCACTGTCGCATTATTTTTTAGGTTCGTTGCAACTCTTACTACATGACTGTTTGCATCACTTTGAGGTTGTTCGAAACTCTTACTACATTACTGTAAGCATCACTGAGTTGATTAGCAACTATCACTACATTACTGTTAGCATCGTTTTCAGTTCAATAGCAATTCTTCCGACATCACTGTCGCATCATTTTTTATTTACTCGCAACTCAAACCACATGACTGTCAGCATCACTTTGAGGTTATTCGAAACTTTCACTCCATTACTGTTAGCACCCTTTTGAGTTCATTGGTTGTTCTGACTAAATCACTGTAGCATCATTTTGAGTTCATTAGCAATTCTTACTAAATCACTGTAGCATCATTTTGAGATCATTAGCAATTCTTCTGACATCACTGTCGCATTATTTTGAGGTTCGTAGCAACTCAAACCACATGACTGTCAGCATCACTTTGAGGTTATTCGAAACTTTCACTCCATGACTGTTAGCACCCTTTTGAGTTCATTAGTTGTTCTTACTAAATGACTGTAGCATCATTTTGAGTTCATTAGCAATTCTTACTAAATCACTGTAGCATCATTTTGAGATGATTAGCAATTCTTCTGACATCACTGTCGCTTTATTTTGAGGTTCGTAGCAACTCTTACTGCATGACTGTCAGCATCACTGTGAGGTTGTTCGAAACACTTAGTACATTACTGTAAGCATCACTGAGTTGATTAGCAACTATCACTACATTACTGTTAGCATCATTTTGAGTTCATTAGCAACTCTTCTGACATCACTGTCGCATTATTTTTTAGTTTCGTCACAACTCTTACTACATGACTGTCAGCATCACTTTGAGGTTATTCGAAACTTTCACTCCATTAATGTTAGCATCATTTTGAGTTCATTCGCAATTCTTACTAAATCACTGTAGCATCATTTTGAGATCATTAGCAATTCTTACTAAATCACTGTAGCATCAT
Organism: Aulostomus chinensis; assembly: GCF_037954235.1. Taxonomy (NCBI): domain Eukaryota; kingdom Metazoa; phylum Chordata; class Actinopteri; order Syngnathiformes; family Aulostomidae; genus Aulostomus; species Aulostomus chinensis. The sequence continues at coordinate 12,648,415 of NC_141320.1, read as the reverse complement.
TTTGAGATCATTAGCAATTCTTCTGACATCAATGTCGCATTATTTTGAGGTTGGTAGCAACTCAGACCACATGACTGTCAGCATCACTTTGAAGTTATTCGAAACTTTCACTCCATTACTGTTAGCACCCTTTTGAGTTCATTAGTATTTCTTACTAAATCACTGTAGCATCATTTTGAGTTCATTAGCAATTCTTACTAAATCACTGTAGCATCATTTTGAGATCATTAGCAATTCTTCTGACATCACTGTCGCATTATTTTGAGGTTCGTAGCAACTCAAACCACATGACTGTCAGCATCACTTTGAGGTTATTCGAAACTTTCACTCCATTACTGTTAGCACCCTTTTGAGTTCATTAGTTGTTCTTACTAAATCACTGTAGCATCATTTTGAGTTCATTAGCAATTCTTCTGACATCACTGTCGCATTATTTTGAGGTTCGCAGCAACTCTTACTGCATGACTGTCAGCATCACTTTGAGGTTGTTCGAAACACTTAGTACATTACTGTAAGCATCACTGAGTTTATTAGCAACTATCACTACATTACTGTGAGCATCATTTTGAGTTCATTAGGAATTCTTCCGACATCACTGTCGCAATATTTTTAGGTTTCTTAGCAACTTTTTCATCATTACTGTCGCATTATTTTGAGTTTCGTAGCAACTCCTACCACATGATCGTCAGCATCACTTTGAGGTTATTCGAAACTTTCACTCCATTACTGTTAGCATCATTTTGAGTTCATTAGCAATTCTTACTACATCACTGTCGCATCATTTTGAGATCATGAGCAATTCTTCCGACATCACTGAAACATTATTTTGAGGTTCGTAGCAACTCTTACTGCATTACTGTCAGCATCACTTTGAGGTTATTCGAAACGTTCACTCCTTTACTGTTAGCATCATTTTGAGTTTATTATCAATTCTTACTAAATCACTGTCGCATAATTTTGAGATCTTAAGCAATTCATCTGACATCACTGTCACAATATTTTGAGGTTCGTAGCAACTCTTGCTACATGACTGTCAGCATCACTTTGAGGTTATTCGAAACACTTCCTACATTACTGGAAGCATCACTGAGTTGATTAGCAACTATCACTGCATTACTTTTTGCATCATCTTGAGTTCATTAGAAATTCTTCCGACATCACTGTCGCAATATTTTGAGGTTCGTAGCAACTTTTACTACATTACTGTCGCATTATTTTAAGGTTCGTTGCAACACGTACTACATGACTGTCAGCATCACTTTGAGGTTGCTCGAAACTCTTACTACATTACTGTAAGCATCACTGAGTTGATTAGCAACTATCAATACATTACTGTTCGCATCGTTTTGAGTTCAATAGCAATTCTTACGACATCACTGTCGCATCATTTTGAGATCATTAGCAATTCTTCCGACATCACTGTCGCAATATTTTGAGGTTCGTATTAACTCTTACTACATGACTGTCAGCATCACTTTGAGGTTGTTCGAAACATTCACTCCATTACTGTTAGCATCATTTTGAGTTTATTAGCAATTCTTACTAAATCACTGTCGCATCATTTTGAGATCTTTAGCAATTCATCTGACATCACTGTCACAATATTTTTAGGTTTCTTCGCAACTTTTTCTACATTACTGTCGCATTATTTTGAGGTTCGTAGCAACTCCTACCACATGATCGTCAGCATCACTTTGAGGTTATTCGAAACTTTCACTCCATTACTGTTAGCATCATTTTGAGTTCATTAGCAATTCTTACGACATCACTGTCGCATCATTTTGAGATCTTTAGCAATTCGTACGACATCACTGTCGCATCATTTTGAGATCATTAGCCATTCTTCCGACATCAGTGTCGCAATATTTTGAGGTTCGTATTAACTCTTACTACATGACTGTCAGCATCACTTTGAGGTTATTCGAAACTTTCACTGCATTCATGTTAGCATCATTTTGAGTTCATTAGCAATTCTTACTAAATCACTGTAGCATCATTTTGAGATCATTCGCAATTCTTCTGACATCACTGTCGCATTTTTTTGAGGTTCGTAGCAACTCTTACTACATTACTGTCAGCATCACTTTGAGGTTGTTCGAAACGTTCACTCCATTACTGTTAGCATCATTTTGAGTTCATTAGCAATTCTTACGACGTCACAGTAGCATTAAATTGAGTTCATTAGCAACTCTTACTACATTACTGTAAGCATCACTGAGTTGATTAGCAACTATCACTACATTACTGTTAGCATCGTTTTCAGTTCATTAGTTGTTCTTACTAAATCACTGTAGCATTCAATTGAGTTCATTAGCAATTCTTACCAAATCACTGTAGCATCATTTTGAGATCATTAGCAATTCTTCTGACATCACTGTCGCATTATTTTGAGGTTCGTAGCAACTCTTACTGCATGACTGTCAGCATCACTTTGAGGTTGTTCGAAACACTTAGTACATTACTGTAAGCATCACTGAGTTGATTAGCAACTATCACTACATTACTGTTAGCATCATTTTGAGTTCATTAGCAATTCTTCCGACATCATTGTCGCAATATCTTGAGGTTCGTAGCAACTTTTACTACATTACTGTCGCATTATTTTGAGGTTCGTAGCAACTCTTACAACATGACTGTCAGCATCACTTTGAGGTTATTCGAAACTTTCACTCCATTAATGTTAGCATCATTTTGAGTTCATTCGCAATTCTTACTAAATCACTGTAGCATCATTTTGAGATCATTAACAATTCTTTTGACATCACTGTCGCATTACTTTGAGGTTCGAAGCAACTCTTACTACATGACTGTCGCATCATTTTGAGATCATTAGCAACTCTTCTGACATCACTGTCGCATTATTTTGAGGTTCGTAGCAACTCTTACTGCATGACTGTCAGCATCACTTTGAGGTTGTTCGAAACACTTAGTACATTACTGTAAGCATCACTGAGTTGATTAGCAACTATCACTACATTACTGTTAGCATCATTTTGAGTTCATTAGCAATTCTTCCGACATCACTGTCGCAATATTTTGAGGTTCGTAGCAACGTTTACTACATTACTGTCGCATTATTTTGAGGTTCGTAGCAACACAAACCACATTACTGTCAGCATCACTTTGAGGTTATTCGAAACTTTCACTCCATTACTGTTAGCACCCTTTTGAGTTCATTAGTATTTCTTACTAAATCACTGTAGCATCATTTTGAGTTCATTAGCAATTCTTACTAAATCACTGTAGCATCATTTTGAGATCATTAGCAATTCTTCTGACATCACTGTCGCATTATTTTGAGGTTCGTAGCAACTCAAACCACATGACTGTCAGCATCACTTTGAGGTTATTCGAAACTTTCACTCCATTACTGTTAGCACCCTTTTGAGTTCATTAGTTGTTCTTACTAAATCACTGTAGCATCATTTTGAGTTCATTAGCAATTCTTCCGACATCACTGTCGCATTATTTTGAGGTTCGTAGAAACTCTTACTACACTACTGTCAGTATCACTTTGAGGTTATTCAAAACTTTCACTCCATAACTGTTAGCATCATTTTGAGTTCATTCGTAATTCTTACGACATCACAGTAGCATTAAATTGAGTTCATTGGCAACTCTAACGACATAACTGTCAGCATCTCTTTGAAGATTTTCGAAACACTTACTACATTACTGTAAGCATAACTGAGTTTATTCGCAACTTTTACTACATGACTGTCAGCATCACTTCGAGGTTGTTCGAAACTCTTACTACATTAGTGGAAGCATCACTGAGTTTATTTGCAACTATCACTACATTACTGTTAGCATCATCTTGAGTTCATTAGCAATTCTTACTACATGACTGTCGCATCATTTTGAGATCATTAGCAATTCTTCCGACATCACTTTCGCAATATTTTGAGGTTCGTATTAACTCTTACTACATGACTGTCAGCATCAATTTGAGGTTATTCGAAACTTTCACTCCATTAATGTTAGCATCATTTTGAGTTCATTAGCAATTCTTACTTAATCACTGTAGCATCATTTTGAGATCATTAGCAATTCTTCTGACATCACTGTCGCATTTTTTTGAGGTTCGTAGCAACTCTTACTACATTACTGTCGCATTATTTTAAGGTTCGTTGCAACACGTACTACATTACTGTCAGCATCACTTTGAGTTTGTTGGAAACTCTTGCTACATTACTGAAAGCATCACTGAGTTTATTAGCAATTATCACTACATTACTGTTAGCATCATCTTGAGTTCATTAGCAATTCTTACGACATCACTGTCGCATCATTTTGAGATCATTAGCAATTCTTCCGACATCACTGTCGCAATATTTTGAGGTTCGTATTAACTCTTACTACATGACTGTCAGCATCACTTTGAGGTTTTTCGAAACGTTCACTCCATTACTGTTAGCATCATTTTGAGTTGATTAGCAATTCTTACTAAATCACTGTCGCATCATTTTGAGATCTTTCGCAATTTATCTGACATCACTGTCGCAATATTTTTAGGTTTGTAGCAACTTTTTCGACATTACTGTCGCATTATTTTGAGGTTCGTAGCAACTCTTACCACATGACCGTCAGCATCACTTTGAGGTTATTCGAAACTTTCACTCCATTACTGTTATCATCATTTTGAGTTCATGAGCAATTCTTACTACATCACTGTCGCATCATTTTGAGATCATTAGCAATTCTTCCGACATCACTGTCGCATTATTTTGATGTTCGTAGCAACTCTTACTACATTACTGTTGCATTATTTAAAGGTTCGTAGCAACTTTTACTACATGACTGTTAGCATCACTTTGAAGTTGTTCGAAACACTTACTACATGACTGTCAGCATCACTTTGAGGTTGTTCGAAACGTTCACTCCATTACTGTCAGCATCATTTTGAGTTTATTAGCAATTCTGACTAAATCACTGTCGCATCATTTTGAGATCTTTAGCAATTCATCTGACATCACTGTCGCAATATTTTTAGGTTTCTTAGCAACTTTTTCTACATTACTGTCGCATTATTTTGAGGTTCGTAGCAACTCCTACCACATGATCGTCAGCATCACTTTGAGGTTATTCGAAACTTTCACTCCATTACTGTCAGCATCATTTTGAGTTCATTAGCAATTCTTACTACATCACTGTCGCATCATTTTGAGATCTTTAGCAATTCTTCTGACATCACTGTCGCAATATTTTTAGGTTTGTAGCAACTTTTTCGACATTACTGTCGCATTATTTTGAGGTTCGTAGCAACTCTTACCACATGACCGTCAGCATCACTTTGAGGTTATTCGAAACTTTCACTCCATTACTGTTATCATCATTTTGAGTTCATGAGCAATTCTTACTACATCACTGTCGCATCATTTTGAGATCATTAGCAATTCTTCCGACATCACTGTCGCATTATTTTGATGTTCGTAGCAACTCTTACTACATTACTGTTGCATTATTTAAAGGTTCGTAGCAACTTTTACTACATGACTGTTAGCATCACTTTGAAGTTGTTCGAAACACTTACTACATGACTGTCAGCATCACTTTGAGGTTGTTCGAAACGTTCACTCCATTACTGTCAGCATCATTTTGAGTTTATTAGCAATTCTGACTAAATCACTGTCGCATCATTTTGAGATCTTTAGCAATTCATCTGACATCACTGTCGCAATATTTTTAGGTTTCTTAGCAACTTTTTCTACATTACTGTCGCATTATTTTGAGGTTCGTAGCAACTCCTACCACATGATCGTCAGCATCACTTTGAGGTTATTCGAAACTTTCACTCCATTACTGTCAGCATCATTTTGAGTTCATTAGCAATTCTTACTACATCACTGTCGCATCATTTTGAGATCTTTAGCAATTCTTCTGACATCACTGTCGCATTATTTTGAGGTTCGTAGCAACTCTTACTACATGACTGTCGACATCACAGTAGCATTAAATTGAGTTCATTAGCAACTCTTACTACATGACTGTTAGCATCACTTTGAAGTTGTTCGAAACACTTACTACATGACTGTCAGCATCACTTTGAGGTTGTTCGAAACTCTTATTACATTGCTGTAAGCATCACTGAGTTTATTAGCAACTATCACTACATTAATGTGAGCATCATCTTGAGTTCATTAGCAATTCGTACGACATCACTGTCGCATCATTTTGAGATCATTAGCCATTCTTCCGACATCAGTGTCGCAATATTTTGAGGTTCGTATTAACTCTTACTACATGACTGTCAGCATCACTTTGAGGTTATTCGAAACTTTCACTCCATTCATGTTAGCATCATTTTGAGTTCATTAGCAATTCTTACTAAATCACTGTAGCATCATTTTGAGATCATTCGCAATTCTTCTGACATCACTGTCGCATTTTTTTGAGGTTCGTCGCAACTCTTACTACATTACTGTCAGCATCACTTTGAGGTTGTTCGAAACGTTCACTCCATTACTGTTAGCATCATTTTGAGTTCATTAGCAATTCTTACGACGTCACAGTAGCATTAAATTGAGTTCATTAGCAACTCTTACTACATTACTGTAAGCATCACTGAGTTGATTAGCAACTATCACTACATTACTGTTAGCATCGTTTTCAGTTCAATAGCAATTCTTCCGACATCACTGTCGCATCATTTTTTATTTACTCGCAACTCAAACCACATGACTGTCAGCATCACTTTGAGGTTATTCGAAACTTTCACTCCATTACTGTTAGCACCCTTTTGAGTTCATTAGTTGTTCTTACTAATTCACTGTAGCATTCAATTGAGTTCATTAGCAATTCTTACCAAATCACTGTAGCATCATTTTGAGATCATTAGCAATTCTTCTGACATCACTGTCGCATTATTTTGAGGTTCGTAGCAACTCTTACTACATTACTGTTGCATTATTTAAAGGTTCGTAGCAACTCTTACTACATTACTGTCAGAATCACTTTGAGTTTATTAGCAACTATCACTACATGACTGTCTGCATCACTTTGAGGTTATTCGAAACTTAACTAACATAACTGTTAGCATCATTTTGAGTTCATTAGCAATTCTTACGACATCACAGTAGCATTCAATTGAGTTCATTAGCAACTCTTACTACATGACTGTCAGCATCACTTTGAGATTGTTTGAAACTCTTACAACATTACTGTAAGCATCACTGAGTTTATTAGCAACTATCCCTACATTACTGTTACCATCATCTTGAGTTCATTGGCAATTCTTACTAAATCACTGTCGCATCATTTTGAGTTCATTAGAAATTCTTCCGACATCACTGTCGCAATATTTTGAGGTTCGTAGCAACTTTTACTACATTACTGTCGCATTATTTTAAGGTTCGTTGCAACACTTACTACATGACTGTCAGCATCACTTTGAGGTAATTCGAAACTTTCACTCCATTACTGTTAGCATCATTTTGAGTTCATTAGCAATTCTTACTACATCACTGTCGCATCATTTTGAGATCATAAGCAATTCTTCTGACATCACTGTTGCATTATTTTGAGGTTCGTAGAAACTCTTACTACATGACTGTCAGCATCACTTTGAGGTTATTCGAAACGTTCACTCCATTACTGTTAGCATCATTTTGAGTTCATTAGCAATTCTTACTAAATCACTGTCGCATCATTTTGAGATCTTAAGCAATTCTTTTGACATCACTGTCGCATTATTTTGAGGTTCGTAGTAACTCTTACTGCATGACTGTCAGCATCACTTTGAGGTGTTCGAAACACTTAGTACATTACTGTAAGCATCACTGAGTTGATTAGCAACTATCACTACATTACGGTTAGCATCATCTTGAGTTCATTAGCAATTCTTCCGACATCACTGTCGCATTATTTTGAGGTTCGTAGCAACTCTTACTACATGACTGTCAGCATCACTTTGAGGTTCTTCGAAACTTTCACTCCATTACTGTTAGCATCATTTTGAGTTCATAAGCAATTCTTACTACATCACTGTCGCATCATTTTGAGATCATTAGCAATTCTTCTGACATCACTGTCGCATTATTTTGATTTTCGTAGCAATTCTTCTGACATCACTGTCGCATTATTTTTTAGGTTCGTAGCAACTCTTACTACATGACTGTCAGCATCACTTTGAGGTTGTTCGAAACTCTTACTACATTACTGTAAGCATCACTGAGTTGATTAGCAACTATCACTACATTACTGTTAGCATCGTTTTGAGTTCAATAGCAATTCTTACGACATCGCTGTCAGCATCATTTTTTATTTCCTCGCAACACAAACCACATGACTTTCAGCATCACTTTGAGGTTACTCGAAACTTTCACTCCATTACTGTTAGCATCATTTTGAGTTCATTAGCAATTCTTACTAAATCACAGTAGCATCATTTTGAGATCATTAGCAATTCTTCCGACATCACTGTCGCAATATTTTGAGGTTCGTAGCACCTTTTACTATATTACTGTCGCATAATTTTAAGGTTCGTTGCAACACTTACTACATGACTGTCAGCATCATTTTGAGGTTGTTCGAAACTCTTACTACATTACTGTAAGCATCAATGAGTTGATTAGCAACTTTCACTACATTACTGTTAGCATCGTTTTGAGTTCAATAGCAATTCTTACGACATCGCTGTCAGCATCATTTTTTATTTCCTCGCAACACAAACCACATGACTTTCAGCATCACTTTGACGTTATTCGAAACTTTCACTCCATTACTGTTAGCACCCTTTTGAGTTCATTAGCAATTCTTACTACATCACTGTCGCATCATTTTGAGATCATTTGCAATTTTTGCGACATCACTGTCGCATTATTATGAGGTTCGTAGAAACTCTTACTACATGACTGTCAGCATCACTTTGAGGTTGTTTGAAACGTTCACTTCATTACTGTTAGCATCATTTTGAGTTTATTAGCAATTCTTACTAAATCACTGTCGCATCATTTTGAGATCTTTAGCAATTCTTCTGACATCACTGTCGCATTATTTTGAGGTTCTTAGCAACTCTTACTACATGACTGTCAGCATCACTTTGAGGTTGTTCGAAACACTTACTACATTACTGTAAGCATCACTGAGTTGATTCGCAACTATCACTATATTACATTTAGCATCATCTTGAGTTCATTAGAAATTCTTCCGACATCACTGTCGCAATATTTTGAGGTTCGTAGCAACTTTTACTACATTACTGTCGCATTATTTTGAGGTTCGTTGCAACACTTACTACATGACTGTCAGCATCACTTTGAGGTTATTCAAAACTTTCACTCCATTACTGTTAGCATTATTTTGAGTTCATTAGCAATTCTTACTACATCACTGTTGCATCATTTTGAGATCATTAGCAATTCTTCTGACTTCACTGTAACATTATTTTGAGGTTCGTAGCAACTCTTACTACATTACTGTCAGCATCACTTTGAGTTTGTTCGAAACGTTCACTCCATTACTTTTAGCATCATTTTGAGTTTAATATCAATTCTTACTAAATCACTGTCGCGTCATTTTGAGATCTTTAGCAATTCATCTGACATCACTGTCGCAATATTTTGAGGTTCGTAGCAACTTTTTCTACATTACTGTCGCATTATTTTGAGGTTCGTAGCAACTCCTACTACATGACCGTCAGCATCACTTTGAGGTTATTCGAAACTTTCACTCCATTACTGTTAGCATCATTTTGAGTTCATTAGCAACTATCACTACATTACTGTTAGCATCATCTTGAGTTCATTAGCAATTCTTACGACATCACTGTCGCATCATTTTGAGATCTTTAGCAATTCTTCCGACATCACTGTCGCAATATTTTGAGTTTCGTATTAACTCTTACTACATGACTGTCAGCATCACTTTGAGTTTATTCAAAACTTTCACTCCATTAATGTTAGCATCATTTTGTGTTTATTAGCAATTCTTACTAAATCACTGTCGCATCATTTTGAGATCTTTAGCAATTCTTCTGACATCACTGTCGCATTATTTTGAGGTTCGTAGCAACTCTTACTACATGACTGTCAGCATCACTTTAGGTTGTTCGAAACACTTAGTACATTACTGTAAGCATCACTGAGTTGATTAGCAACGATCACTACATTACTGTTAGCATCATCTTGAGTTCATTAGAAATTCTTCCGACATCACTGTCGCAATATTTTGAGGTTCGTAGCAACTTTTACTACATCACTGTCGCATTATTTTGAGGTTCTTAGCAACTCTTACTACATTACTGTCAGCATCACTTTGAGGTTATTTGAAACTTTCGCTCCATTACATTTAGCATCATTTTGAGTTCATTAGTAATTCTTACTACATCACTGTCGCATCATTTTGAGATCATTAGCAATACTTCCGACATCACTGTCGCATTATTTTGAGGTTCTTAGAAACTCTTACTACATGACTGTCAGCATCACTTTGAGGTTAATCGAAACGTTCACTCCATTACATTTAGCATCATTTTGAGTTCATTAGCAATTCTTACTAAATCACTGTCGCATCATTTTGAGATCTTTAGCAATTCATCTGACATCACTGTCGCAATATTTTGAGGTTCGTAGCAACTTTTTCTACATTACTGTCGCATTATTTTGAGGTTCTTAGCAACTCTTACTACATTACTGTCAGCATCACTTTGAGGTTGTTCGAAACTTTCACTCCATTACTGTTAGTATAATTTTGAGTTTCCTAGCAATTCTTACTAAATCACTGTCGCATCATATTGAGATCTTTAGCAATTCTTCTGACATCACTGTCGCATTATTTTGATGTTCGTAGCAACTCTTACTACATTACTGTTGCATTATTTAAAGGTTCGTAGAAACTCTTTCTACATTACTGTCAGAATCACTTTGAGTTTATTAGCAACTATCACTACATGACTGTCTGCATCACTTTGAGGTTATTCGAAACTTAACTAACATAACTGTTAGCATCATTTTGAGTTCATTAGCAATTCTTACGACATCACAGTAGCATTCAATTGAGTTCATTAGCAACTCTTCCTACATGACTGTCAGCATCACTTTGAGATTGTTTGAAACTCTTACAACATTACTGTAAGCATCACTGAGTTTATTAGCAACTATCCCTACATTACTGTTACCATCATCTTGAGTTCATTAGCAATTCTTACGACATCACTGTCGCATCATTTTGAGTTCATTAGAAATTCTTCCGACATCACTGTCGCAATATTTTGAGGTTCGTAGCAACTTTTACTACATTACTGTCGCATTATTTTAAGGTTCGTTGCAACACTTACTACATGACTGTCAGCATCACTTTGAGGTAATTCGAAACTTTCACTCCATTACTGTTAGCATCATTTTGAGTTCATTCGCAATTCTTACTACATCACTGTCGCATCATTTTGAGATCATAAGCAATTCTTCTGACATCACTGTTGCATTATTTCGAGGTTCGTAGAAACTCTTACTACATGACTGTCAGCATCACTTTGAGGTTATTCGAAACGTTCACTCCATTACTGTTAGCATCATTTTGAGTTCATTAGCAATTCTTACTAAATCACTGTCGCATCATTTTGAGATCTTAAGCAATTCTTTTGACATCACTGTCGCATTATTTTGAGGTTCGTAGTAACTCTTACTGCATGACCGTCAGCATCACTTTGAGGTTGTTCGAAACACTTAATACATTACTGTAAGCATCACTGAGTTGATTAGCAACTATCACTACATTACAGTTAGCATCATTTTGAGTTCATTACCAATTCTTACGACATCACTGTCAGCTTCATTTTTTATTTACTCGCAACTCAAACCACATCACTGTCGCATCATTTTGAGTTCATTAGCAATTCTTACGACATCACAGTAGCATTCAATTGAGTTCATTAGCAACTCTTACTACATGACTGTCAGCATCACTTTGAGATTGTTCGAAACACTTACTACATTACTGTAAGCATCACTGACTTGATTAGCAACTACCACTACATTACTGTTAGCATCATCTTGAGTTCATGAGCAATTCTTCCGACATCACCATCGCATTATTTTGAGGTTCGTAGCAACTCTTACTACATTACTGTAAGCATCACTGAGTTGATTCTCAACTATCACTAAATTACTTTCAGCATCACTTTGAGGTTATTCGAAACTTTCACTCCATTAATCTTCGCATCATTTTGAGTTCATGAGAAATTCTTCTGACATCACTGTCGCAATATTTTGAGGTTCGTAGCAACTCTTACTACATGACTGTCAGCATCACTTTGAGGTTGTTTGAAACTCTTACTACATTACTGTAAGCATCACTGAGTTGATTAGCAACTATCACTACATTACTGTTGGCATCATTTTGAGTTTAATAGAAATTCTTACATCACTGTCGCATTAAATTCAGGTTAGTAGCAACTCTTACTACTTTACTACTGCATGATTTTAAGGTTTGTAGCAACTCTTACTACATGACTGTCAGCATCACTTTGAGGTTATTCGAAACTTTCACTACATTAATCTTAGCATCATTTTGAGTTCATTAGCAATTCTTCCGACATCACTTTCGCATCATTTTGAGATCATTAGCAATTCTTCTGACATCACTGTTGCATTATTTTAAGATTCGTAGGAACTCTTACTACATGACTCTCAGCATCACTTTGAGATTGTTCGAAACGTTCACTCCATTACTGTTAGCATCATTTTGAGATCATTACAAATTCTTCTGACATCACTGTCGCATTATTTTGATGTTCGTAGCAACTCTTACTACATGACTGTCAGCATCACTTTGAGGTTGTTCGAAACACTTACTACATTACTGTTAGCATCACTGACTTGATTAGCAACTATCACTACATTACTGTTAGCATCATTTTGAATTCATTAGCAATTCTTCCGACATCACTGTCGCAATATTTTGAGGTTCGTAGCAACTTTTACTACATTACTGTCACATTATTTTGAGGTTTGTAGCAACACTTACGACATGACTGTCAGCATCACTTTGAGGTTATTCGAAAGTTTCACTTCATTACTGTTAGCATCATTTTGAGTTCATTAGCAATTCTTACTACATCACTGTCGCATCATTTTGAGATCATTTGCAATTCTTCCGACATCACTGTCTTATTATTTTGAGGTTCGTAGCAACTCTTGCTACATGACTGTCAGCATCACTTTGAGGTTATTCGAAACACTTACTACATTACTGCAAGCATCACTGAGTTGATTAGCAACTATCACTACATTACTGTTAGCATCATTTTGAGTTCATTAGCAATTCTTACTTCATCACTGTCACATCATTTTGAGATCATTAGCAGTTCTTCCGACATAACTGTCGCAATATTTTGAGGTTCGTAGCAACTCTTACTACATTATTGTTGCATTATTTTAAGGTTCGTAGCAATTCTTACTACATTATTGTCAGCTTAACTTTGAGTTTATTAGCAACTATCACTACGTTACTGTTAGCATTATTTTGAGTTCATGAGCAATTCTCACGACATCACTGTAGCATTATTTTGAGGTTCGTCGCAATTCTTACAACATCACTGTAGCATTATTTTGAGGTTCGTAGCAACTCTTAGTACATGACTGTCAGCATCACTATGAGGTTATTCGAAACATTCACTCCATTACTGTTCGCATCATTTTGAGTTGTTGAGCAATTCTCACGACATCACTGTAGCATTAAATTGAGTTCATTAGCAACTCTTACTAAATGACTGTCAGCATCACTTTGAGCTTGTTCGTAACTCTTACTACATTACTGTAAGCATCACTGAGTTTCTTAGCAACTATCACTCCATTACTGTTAGCATCATCTTGAGTTCATTCGCGATTCTTCCGACATCACTGTCACAATATTTTTAGGTTCCTAGCAACTTTTACTACATTACTGTCGCGTTATTTTGAGGTTCGTAGCAACTCTTACTACATGACTGTCAGCATCACTTTGAGGTTATTCGAAACTTTCACTCCATTACTGTTAGCATCATTTTGAGTTCATGAGCAATTCTTCCGACATCACTGTCGCAATATTTGAGTTTCGTATTAACTCTTACTACATGACTGTCAGCATCACTTTGAGGTTATTCGAAACATTCACTCCATTACTGTTAGCATCATTTTGAGTTTATTAGCAATTCTTACTAAATCACTGTCGCATCATTTTGAGATCTTTAGCAATTCATCGGACATCACTGTCGCAATATTTTTAGGTTTCTTAGCAACTTTTTCTACATTACTGTCGCATTATTTTGAGGTTCGTAGCAACTCCTACCACATGATCGTCAGCATCACTTTGAGGTTATTCGAAACTTTCACTCCATTACTGTTAGCATCATTTTGAGTTCATTAGCAATTCTTACTACATCACTGTCGCATCATTTTGAGATCTTTAGCAATTCTTCTGACGTCACTGTCGCATTATTTTGAGGTTCATAGCAACTCTTACTGCATGACTGTCAGCATCACTTTGAGGTGTTCGAAACACTTAGTACATTACTGTAAGCATCACTGAGTTGATTAGCAACTATCACTACATTACGGTTAGCATCATCTTGAGTTCATTAGCAATTCTTCCGACATCACTGTCGCATTATTTTGAGGTTCGTAGCAACTCTTACTACATGACTGTCAGCATCACTTTGAGGTTCTTCGAAACTTTCACTCCATTACTGTTAGCATCATTTTGAGTTCATAAGCAATTCTTACTACATCACTGTCGCATCATTTTGAGATCATTCGCAATTCTTCTGACATCACTGTCGCATTATTTTGATGTTCGTAGCAATTCTTCTGACATCACTGTCGCATTATTTTTTTGGTTCGTAGCAACTCTTACAACATGACTGTCAGCATCACTTTGAGGTTGTTCGAAACTCTTACTACATTACTGTAAGCATCACTGAGTTGATTCGCAACTATCACTACATTACTGTTAGCATCGTTTTGAGTTCAATAGCAATTCTTACGACATCACTGTCAGCATCATTTTTTATTTCCTCGCAACACAAACCACATGACTTTCAGCATCACTTTGAGGTTACTCGAAACTTTCACTCCATTACTGTTAGCATCATTTTGAGTTAATTTGGAATTCTTACTAAATCACAGGAGCATCAATTTGAGATCATTAGCAATTCTTCTGACATCACTGTCGCATTTTTTTGAGGTTCGTAGCAACTTTTTCTACATTACTGTCGCATCATTTTGAGGTCCGTAGCAACTCTTACGACATGACCGTCAGCATCTCTTTGAGGTTATTCGAAACTTTCACTCCATTAATGTTAGCATCATTTTGAGTTCATTGGCAATTCTTACTAAATCACTGTCGCATCATTTTGAGATCATTAGCAATTCTTCCGACATCACTGTCGCAATATTTTGAGGTTCGTAGCACCTTTTATTATATTACTGTCGCATAATTTTAAGGTTCGTTGCAACACTTACTACATGACTGTCAGCATCACTTTGAGGTTGTTCGAAACTCTTACTACATTACTGTAAGCATCACTGAGTTGATTAGCAACTTTCACTACATTACTGTTAGCATCGTTTTGAGTTCAATAGCAATTCTTACGACATCGCTGTCAGCATCATTTTTTATTTCCTCGCAACACAAACCACATGACTTTCAGCATCACTTTGACGTTATTCGAAACTTTCACTCCATTACTGTTAGCACCCTTTTGAGTTCATTAGCAATTCTTACTACATCACTGTCGCATCATTTTGAGATCATTAGCAATTTTTCCGACATCACTGTCGCATTATTATGAGGTTCGTAGAAACTCTTACTACATGACTGTCAGCATCACTTTGAGGTTATTCGAAACTTTCACTCCATTACTGTTAGCATCATTTTGAGTTTATTAGCAATTCTTACTAAATCACTGTCGCATCATTTTGAGATCTTTAGCAATTCTTCTGACATCACTGTCGCATTATTTTGAGGTTCTTAGCAACTCTTACTACATGACTGTCAGCATCACTTTGAGATTGTTCAAAACACTTACTACATTACTGTAAGCATCACTGACTTGATTAGCAACTACCACTACATTACTGTTAGCATCATCTTGAGTTCATTAGCAATTCTTCAGACATCACCATCGCATTATTTTGAGGTTCGTAGCAACTCTTACTACATTACTGTAAGCATCACTGAGTTGATTAGCAACTATCACTACATTACTGTTGGCATCATTTTGAGTTTAATAGAAATTCTTACATCACTGTAGCATTAAATTCAGGTTAGTAGCAACTCTTACTACTTTACTACTGCATGATTTTAAGGTTTGTAGCAACTCTTACTACATGACTGTCAGCATCACTTTGAGGTTATTCGAAACTTTCACTCAATTAATCTTAGCATCATTTTGAGTTCATTAGCAATTCTTCCGACATCACTGTCGCATCATTTTGAGATCATTCGCAATTCTTCTGACATCACTGTTGCATTATTTTAAGATTCGTAGGAACTCTTACTACATGACTCTCAGCATCACTTTGAGATTGTTCGAAACGTTCACTCCATTACTGTTAGCATCATTTTGAGATCATAACCAATTCTTCTGACATCACTGTCGCATTATTTTGAGGTTCGTAGCAACTCTTACTACATGACTGTCAGCATCACTTTGAGGTTGTTCGAAACACTTACTACATTACTGTAAGCATCACTGACTTGATTAGCAACTATCACTACATTACTGTTAGCATCATTTTGAATTCATTAGCAATTCTTCCGACATCACTGTCGCAATATTTTGAGGTTCGTAGCAACTTTTACTACATTACTGTCGCATTATTTTGAGGTTTGTAGCAACACTTACGACATGACTGTCAGCATCACTTTGAGGTTATTCGAAAGTTTCACTTCATTACTGTTCGCATCATTTTGAGTTCATTAGCAATTCTTACTACATCACTGTCGCATCATTTTGAGATCATTTGCAATTCTTCCGACATCACTGTCTTATTATTTTGAGGTTCGTAGCAACTCTTGCTACATGACTGTCAGCATCACTTTGAGGTTATTCGAAACACTTACTACATTACTGTAAGCATCACTGACTTGATTAGCAACTATCACTACATTACTGTTAGCATAATTTTGAGTTCATTAGCAATTCTTACTTCATCACTGTCACATCATTTTGAGATCATTAGCAGTTCTTCCGACATAACTGTCGCAATATTTTGAGGTTCGTAGCAACTCTTACTACATTATTGTTGCATTATTTTAAGGTTCGTAGCAACTCTTACTACATTATTGTCAGCTTAACTTTGAGTTTATTAGCAACTATCACTACATTACTGTTAGCATCATTTTGAGTTCATGAGCAATTCTCACGACATCACTGTAGCATTATTTTGAGGTTCGTCGCAATTCTTACAACATCACTGTAGCATTATTTTGAGGTTCGTAGCAACTCTTCGTACATGACTGTCAGCATCACTATGAGGTTATTCGAAACGTTCACTCCATTACTGTTCGCATCATTTTGAGTTGTTGAGCAATTCTCACGACATCACTGTAGCATTAAATTGAGTTCATGAGCAACTCTTACTAAATGACTGTCAGCATCACTTTGAGCTTGTTCGAAACTCTTACTACATTACTGTAAGCATCACTGAGTTTCTTAGCAACTATCACTACATTACTGTTAGCATCATCTTGAGTTCATTAGCGATTCTTCCGACATCACTGTCACAATATTTTTAGGTTCCTAGCAACTTTTACTACATTACTGTCGCGTTATTTTGAGGTTCGTAGCAACTCTTACTACATGACTGTCAGCATCACTTTGAGGTTATTCGAAACTTTCACTCCATTACTGTTAGCATCATTTTGAGTTCATGAGCAATTCTTCCGACATCACTGTCGCAATATTTGAGTTTCGTATTAACTCTTACTACATGACTGTCAGCATCACTTTGAGGTTATTCGAAACATTCACTCCATTACTGTTAGCATCATTTTGAGTTTATTAGCAATTCTTACTAAATCACTGTCGCATCATTTTGAGATCTTTAGCAATTCATCGGACATCACTGTCGCAATATTTTTAGGTTTCTTAGCAACTTTTTCTACATTACTGTCGCATTATTTTGAGGTTCGTAGCAACTCTTACTACATGACTGTCAGCATCACTTTGAGGTTCTTCGAAACTTTCACTCCATTACTGTTAGCATCATTTTGAGTTCATAAGCAATTCTTACTACATCACTGTCGCATCATTTTGAGATCATTCGCAATTCTTCTGACATCACTGTCGCATTATTTTGATGTTCGTAGCAATTCTTCTGACATCACTGTCGCATTATTTTTTTGGTTCGTAGCAACTCTTACAACATGACTGTCAGCATCACTTTGAGGTTGTTCGAAACTCTTACTACATTACTGTAAGCATCACTGAGTTGATTCGCAACTATCACTACATTACTGTTAGCATCGTTTTGAGTTCAATAGCAATTCTTACGACATCACTGTCAGCATCATTTTTTATTTCCTCGCAACACAAACCACATGACTTTCAGCATCACTTTGAGGTTACTCGAAACTTTCACTCCATTACTGTTAGCATCATTTTGAGTTCATTAGCATTTCTTACTAAATCACAGGAGCATCAATTTGAGATCATTAGCAATTCTTCTGACATCACTGTCGCATTTTTTTGAGGTTCGTAGCAACTTTTTCTACATTACTGTCGCATCATTTTGAGGTCCGTAGCAACTCTTACGACATGACCGTCAGCATCTCTTTGAGGTTATTCGAAACTTTCACTCCATTAATGTTAGCATCATTTTGAGTTCATTGGCAATTCTTACTAAATCACTGTCGCATCATTTTGAGATCATTAGCAATTCTTCCGACATCACTATCGCAATATTTTGAGGTTCGTAGCACCTTTTATTATATTACTGTCGCATAATTTTAAGGTTCGTTGCAACACTTACTACATGACTGTCAGCATCACTTTGAGGTTGTTCGAAACTCTTACTACATTACTGTAAGCATCACTGAGTTGATTAGCAACTTTCACTACATTACTGTTAGCATCGTTTTGAGTTCAATAGCAATTCTTACGACATCGCTGTCAGCATCATTTTTTATTTCCTCGCAACACAAACCACATGACTTTCAGCATCACTTTGACGTTATTCGAAACTTTCACTCCATTACTGTTAGCACCCTTTTGAGTTCATTAGCAATTCTTACTACATCACTGTCGCATCATTTTGAGATCATTAGCAATTTTTCCGACATCACTGTCGCATTATTATGAGGTTCGTAGAAACTCTTACTACATGACTGTCAGCATCACTTTGAGGTTATTCGAAACTTTCACTCCATTACTGTTAGCATCATTTTGAGTTTATTAGCAATTCTTACTAAATCACTGTCGCATCATTTTGAGATCTTTAGCAATTCTTCTGACATCACTGTCGCATTATTTTGAGGTTCTTAGCAACTCTTACTACATGACTGTCAGCATCACTTTGAGATTGTTCAAAACACTTACGACATTACTGTAAGCATCACTGACTTGATTAGCAACTACCACTACATTACTGTTAGCATCATCTTGAGTTCATTAGCAATTCTTCAGACATCACCATCGCATTATTTTGAGGTTCGTAGCAACTCTTACTACATTACTGTAAGCATCACTGAGTTGATTAGCAACTATCACTACATTACTGTTGGCATCATTTTGAGTTTAATAGAAATTCTTACATCACTGTAGCATTAAATTCAGGTTAGTAGCAACTCTTACTACTTTACTACTGCATGATTTTAAGGTTTGTAGCAACTCTTACTACATGACTGTCAGCATCACTTTGAGGTTATTCGAAACTTTCACTCAATTAATCTTAGCATCATTTTGAGTTCATTAGCAATTCTTCCGACATCACTGTCGCATCATTTTGAGATCATTAGCAATTCTTCTGACATCACTGTTGCATTATTTTAAGATTCGTAGGAACTCTTACTACATGACTCTCAGCATCACTTTGAGATTGTTCGAAACGTTCACTCCATTACTGTTAGCATCATTTTGAGATCATAACCAATTCTTCTGACATCACTGTCGCATTATTTTGAGGTTCGTAGCAACTCTTACTACATGACTGTCAGCATCACTTTGACGTTGTTCGAAACACTTACTACATTACTGTAAGCATCACTGACTTGATTAGCAACTATCACTACATTACTGTTAGCATCATTTTGAATTCATTAGCAATTCTTCCGACATCACTGTCGCAATATTTTGAGGTTCGTAGCAACTTTTACTACATTACTGTCGCATTATTTTGAGGTTTGTAGCAACACTTACGACATGACTGTCAGCATCACTTTGAGGTTATTCGAAAGTTTCACTTCATTACTGTTCGCATCATTTTGAGTTCATTAGCAATTCTTACTACATCACTGTCGCATCATTTTGAGATCATTTGCAATTCTTCCGACATCACTGTCTTATTATTTTGAGGTTCGTAGCAACTCTTGCTACATGACTGTCAGCATCACTTTGAGGTTATTCGAAACACTTACTACATTACTGTAAGCATCACTGACTTGATTAGCAACTATCACTACATTACTGTTAGCATAATTTTGAGTTCATTAGCAATTCTTACTTCATCACTGTCACATCATTTTGAGATCATTAGCAGTTCTTCCGACATAACTGTCGCAATATTTTGAGGTTCGTAGCAACTCTTACTACATTATTGTTGCATTATTTTAAGGTTCGTAGCAACTCTTACTACATTATTGTCAGCTTAACTTTGAGTTTATTAGCAACTATCACTACATTACTGTTAGCATCATTTTGAGTTCATGAGCAATTCTCACGACATCACTGTAGCATTATTTTGAGGTTCGTCGCAATTCTTACAACATCACTGTCGCATTATTTTGAGGTTCGTAGCAACTCTTCGTACATGACTGTCAGCATCACTATGAGGTTATTCGAAACGTTCACTCCATTACTGTTCGCATCATTTTGAGTTGTTGAGCAATTCTCACGACATCACTGTAGCATTAAATTGAGTTCATGAGCAACTCTTACTAAATGACTGTCAGCATCACTTTGAGCTTGTTCGAAACTCTTACTACATTACTGTAAGCATCACTGAGTTTCTTAGCAACTATCACTACATTACTGTTAGCATCATCTTGAGTTCATTAGCGATTCTTCCGACATCACTGTCACAATATTTTGAGGTTCGTAGCAACTTTTACTACATTACTGTCGCGTTATTTTGAGGTTCGTAGCAACACTTAGTACATGACTGTCAGCATCACTTTGAGGTTGTTTGAAACAGTTACCACATTACTGTAAGCATCACTGAATTTTTTAGCAACTATCACTACGTTACTGTTAGCATCTTTTTGAGTTCATTAGCAATTCTTACTCCATCACTGTCGCATCATTTTGAGTTTATTAGCAATTCTTACTCCATCACTGTAGCATCATTTTGAGATCATTAGCAATTCTTCCGACATCACTGTCGCATTATTTTGAGGTTCGTAGCAACTCTTACTACATTACTGTCAGCATCATTTTTAGCTTACTCACAACTCGAACCACATGACTGTCAACATCACTTTGAGGTTATTCGAAACTTTCACAACATCACTTTTGGCATCATTTTGAGTTCATGAGCAATTCTTCAGACATCACTGTCGCATTATTTTGATATTCGTAGCAACTCTTACTACATTACTGTTGCATTATTTTGAGGTTACTAGCAGCTCTTACTGCATGACTGTCAGCATCATTTTGAGGTTATTCGAAACTTTCACTCCATTACTGTTAGCATCATTTTGAGTTCATTAGCAATTCTTACTCCATCACTGTCACATCATTTTGAGTTCATGAGCAATTCTTACTCCATCACTGTAGCATCATTTTGAGATCATTACCAATTCTTACTACATCACTGTCGCATCGTTTTGAGATAATTAGCAATTCTTCGGACATCACTGTCGCATTATTTAGAGGTTTGTAGCAACTCTTACTACATTACTATTGCATTGTTTTGAGGTCAGTAGGAACTCTTACTACATGAATGTCAGCATCACTTTGAGGTTGTTCGAAACTCTTACTACATTGCTGTAAGCATCACTGAGTTTATTAGCAACTATCACTACATTACTATTAGCATCTTTTTGAGTTCATTAGCAATTCTTACTACATCACTGTCGCATCATTTTGAGATCATTAGCAATTCTTCCGACATCACTGTCGCATTATTTTGAGGTTGGTAGCAACTCTTACTACATTACTGTTGCATTATTTTAAGGTTCGTAACAACTCTTACTACATTACTGTCAGCATCACTTTGAGTTTGTTCGAAACACTTACTAGATTACTGTCATCATCACTTTAAGTTTATTAGCAACTATCACTACATTACTGTTAGCATCATTTTGAGTTCATTAGCAATTCTTCTGACATCACTGTCATTTTATTTTTAGGTTCGTAGCAGCTCTTACTACATTACTGTAAGCATCACTTTGAGGTTATTCGAAACTTTCACTACATTACAGTTCGCATCATTTTGAGTCCATTTCAATTATTACTACGTCACTGTCGCATCATTTTGAGATCATTAGCAATTCTTCCGACATCACTGTTGCATTATTTGGAGGTTCGTAGCAACTCTTACTACATTACTGTCAGCATCACTCTGAGTTTATAGCAACTATCATGACATTACTGTTAGCATCATTTTGAGTTTATTAGCAATTCTTCTGACATCACTGTCGCATTATTTTTATATTCGTAGCAACTCTTACTACATTACTGTTGCCTTATTTTAAGGTTCGGAGCAACTCTTAATACATGACTGTCAGCATCACTTTGAGGTTGTTCGAAACACTTACTACATTACTGTAAGGTTACTCGCAACTCTAACCACATGACTGTCAGCATCTTTTTGAGATTAGTATCAACTCTCACTACATCACTGTCGCATCATTTTGAGATTTTAAGAAACTCTCACCACATCACTGGAGCATCATTTTGAGGTTCGTAGCAACTCTTACTACATCACTGTAGCATCAATTTGAGATTTTTAGTAACTCTTACTACAGTACTGTAGCATAATTTTGAGGTTCGTAGCAACTCTCACTACATTACTGACAGCATCATTTTCAGGTTAGTAGCAACTCTTACTACATCACTGTAGCATCATTTTGAGATTTTTTGCAACTCTTACTACATCACTGTAGCATCATTCTGAGGATAGTAGCAACTCTCACTACATGACTGTCAGCATTATTTTTTAGCATAGTAGCAACTCTCATTACATCACTGTAGCATCATTTCTTAGGTTAGTAGCAACTCTCATTACATCACTTTAGCATCATTTTGAGGTTAGTAGCAACTCTCACTACATCACAGTCAGCATCATTTTGAGCATAGAAGCAACTCTCACTTCATCACTGTAGCATCATTTCTTAGCTTCGTAGCAACTCTCATTACATCACTTTAGCATCATTTTCAGGTTAGCAGCAACTCTCACTACATCACTGTAGCATCATTTCTTAGGTTAGTAGCAACTCTCACTACATCACTGTCGTATCATTTTTGATTTCATAGCAACTGTCACAACAAAAATGTAAGCATCATTTTGAGGTTTTTAGCAACTCACTACATGACTGTAAAACTGACCGTTACCATAGAGATGGGAACCGAAAACTCAAATGGAAGCTCAAAAGGGGACTTAGCTCCAATGGTAGAGTGCTAGCTTAGCATGTGAGAGGTAGAGGGATCGATGCCCTCCTTCTCAGAATACTTCAGCTTGTTCTGTTGATCAGAGGAGCTGTTGGGTGATGAATGCTGATGTTTGTCCACTGCTGTGATAAAGTGTCCCCTGTTACTGAGATGTGGATGAACACCTGCTCAGGTCAAAGCTGCAATGAAGTCAAGTCATCACCCTGTAAAGCACCAAATAACAACAAAAGTTACACTTTACAAGAAGAACAGGTCCAGTTCAACACTCCCTAAATGAATTTACACCCAACAATTCCCACGGACGCTTATTAAGTTCTATCTTTGATCAAACATAAGAAATGTAAAATAATTCAACATTGATTGCATTTCCCTCCTTTCTTTGGTGCCCTCAGACTTTCTGAGAACTGTAGGAAGAACTGCTCTCTTTTCTGTGTTTGTTCTTCTCAATGGAGGAAGGAACGGAGCTCTAAGTTTTCCAGTTCCTACATCAGTGAATGGACTTTCTGTGCTGCAAGGAGCCAAAGCTACTAAGGAGGATTACAGAGTTTGTCCTTGCAGGAGTCAGTGACTTAATAGAGTCTAACTAAGGGTTGAACCTGAATGAGACAGTCACCCTTCAACATGGGGCCATGGCAGAGTGAACCAAGAACACTACAATGGGGGTGAGAGTGGAGCCATGATGGATTCACAGTTCATCACCTCCACCATCATGTGGACCACCTGATCACCTCTCCCTCAACCTCTAAATAACTCATTCCCTGACCGGGAATCGAACCCAGGCCGCGGCGGTGAGAGCGCCCAAACCCATCCTTGACCCACTCAGACACAGTCACCCATTCAAGCTGGGCCTGGTACCACACTGCTGTACAGACAGAGAGAAAGAAGACACACGGGATCCTTTGAAGAAAATGCATTAAAGACAGGAAGCCCCATCACATTGTCAGTGTTTCAGTGACTGGCATTGTGAAGAGACTGAGACAAAGTCAGTTATGAATGGAGGGCTGAGTTGGAGCAGAGGGGGGCAGGATCCTGGGGGTGCACTGGTTTTAGGAGGCTGAGGTGTCTGGTGGTCTTGGTGGACCCTCTGCATCTCAAGCTGAGACCACAGAGTCCTGTGTTCTTGAGTCATTGTCTTTAGTATAGACAATGACTCAAGAACACATTGTCTATAGTATAGACAATGTGTTCTTGAGTCATTGTCTTTAGTATAGACAATGACTCAAGAACACATTGTCTATAGTATAGACAATGTGTTCTTGAGTCATTGTCTATAGTATAGACACTGAAGTCACTAGTCACTGAAACACTGACAATGTGATGGGGCTTCCTGTCTTTATTACATTTTCTTCAAAGGATCCCGTGTGTCTTCTTTCTCTCTGTCTGTACTGGAGTGTGGTACCAGGCCCAGCTTGAACGGGTGACTGTGTCTGAGTGGGTCGAGGCTGGGCTGCAGGTATTGGGAGGTTAGAACCCATCTGTGAGGCTCCAGGTGGAGCGATCACCTGTGAGGGTCCAGGGACAGCAGGAAGCTGCACAGATGGTAAAGACATGGAGGGGAGACAGGTGGTGCTGGAGCAGTGACAGGAAGTGTCTGGCATTTTGGTTCATCCTGTGAGCTGACGTGAGGTTGTGGTTTTGCCTCCAGCCTCACCTCCTCATCAGTGTTCAAAAGGTTCAAAGGTGAAAAAATGGGATTCAACCAAACAGCTGGAATGAAGAGTTGGTAACACTTGCAGAGCTGCAGGGAGTTGGACAGGTCTCACCGTGGGGGGATTTGTCCCACAGATCCTGCTGAAGTGGCTCCTCCTCCTGAGACCTGCAATGCTGGCTGGACATTTGGAAAAAGAACACAACAAATCTTCATAAACATTTACTTCAGCAGGAACACACAAGAAGGTGGGACTGGTTCCTTTTTCATGTTCACTATTTTGTCGTCTTGGTTCATGTTTTGGTTGTCAAAGTTAATTCTGAATATTTGTGGAAAGTTCGCCTGCCTTTACTTGTACCAATACTTCCTTTTGTAACAAATTAAAAAGCTCAAGCTAAACTTCAGTTGGGTCAGTTTAGAGCTGTCAATCAATGTTAATAATTGATCTTAGCATCTGGAGATTATTTTAGGAACACAAATACTTTACTTCATTCTGAGGATGAGCAGACGTTCAATATAATTCTCATTTCCTGGTCAAAGACTCCTGCTAGTCAGAGAGGATCTGGGCTGGATTGGAAAGCTTCTGAGAGGGAAACCTTCACTCTGGACTGGACTGAGAACGGAGCAGCCTCAGCTTCCTGGAGCCTGACTTGCCTCTGTGGTCTAAGGTTGTGTGGGCTGACATCACAGTGAAACTACTGAGATCACAGAGCCTTTGAGATCACAGGCTGACTTCCTTTTTATCCCTAAAATTAAGAATAATAATTAAAAAATGTTGTTTCTACATTTGTGTTGGTGCATCAGTTAAACAGTGTCTCTACCAGAGGGGATGTAGCTCAGTGGTAGAGTGCATGCTTCGCATGTATGAGGCCCCGGGTTCAATCCCCGGCATCTCCAGCTGGTCCTTTGGAGCCTTCATCTTATCAGCTCAAGTGATCCATAAATGTGACAAAAGTTGATAACAAACTACCAGAAGAGAAACCAGTCTGTTGCATATCAAAGTATTTGGAGCAGGGTCAGTGTGACTGTGAGCCTTCATAGCCAGCATGAAGGAGCTGGTTTTATCTTTGGAGGGGAAATCCCACACACAGCTGCTCTCAGTTCCACATGTGTGTGTCCTCACTCCTCCGTCCTCCTGCTGCCCTCAGAATACAGACACAATTCAACCTGTCAAGTTTGGAGCATAGAAGTGCTCCTGAAGAGATGTGTGTCAGCCCACAGCTGGCTGTTCTTACCTGGAACCTCAAGATGAAACTGCTTCCACATACTGGAAATGAATCTGATGTTGACTTTTGGACAAATCACCTGTTCATCAGTTCATCATCACTTCCATCCATTTTCTACTGCTTATCTTGTTATAGAAAGGAGTCTATCTGCTGTGTGACTGAGGCAGTTACTGTGAGCTGCTGCATGTCTCAGTGTGTGTTTGTGTGTGGGGGGGGGGCTGTGTGTGACTGGTCGGCTGCCAAGGATTATTGATGAGATCAATCATGATCAGCTCAGAGATCACGGCACAGAAGAAGGAGACTTTTTGATTTTTGGGGGTTCAGTTTCTAAGTCAGACACATCATCACAATTTGAAGTTTTCCTCCAGTAAAAAACAAAACAACACAAAACCAAACAAAAACATGATTTGACTTTTGATGTCTACAATTTTTGGAAATTGTGAGTCCAACAAGCAGGAGGCCGTTTGAGCTTGGAAACTGTGAAGCATCACCAGTAACTGCTGGTTAATTTACAGGTGTTTCCTCCAAAAACTTTAAAAATGAACTCAATGCTGAATCCCTCGTCGTCATCACTGAGCTGCAGAACTGGTCCATGCAGGAGGCTGAGCAGGTCTTCCTCTCTGGTCCAGTGTCTCAGCACAGGTCAGAGTAGAGAACTAAAACATGAACACAAATCTTTATCAGCTATTTACTGACATCAGTGACTACCTTCAAGTAAGAGTGTTAGTGAATGGACCCTTTTTAAAGTTTATGTTATCATGTTTGAAAAATGATGCTCACAAAATCACAATAAAAGTGTTTGTGGTAAAATGATTCCAGTAGATTTTATTGCCATTTTAAGAGTTCAAGCATATTTTGATGACATTGTTTGATATCATGACTCTCAGTTACTTTAGCAGGACCATCGGGACATGAAATCTTCCTCATCATCCCATATCGACCCTCAACCCCTCACACAGAACCAGGATCCCTCAACTGAAGGAACTTTTAAAACTGAGAAGTTGGACAGGAAGCAGTATTTTGGTGGAATGAACCTTTAAAACTATAAATTAGAAAGTATTTTGGTGGAATGAACCTTTAAAACTATAAATTAGAAAGTATTTTGGTGGAACGAACCTTTAAAACTATAAATTAGAAAGTATTTTGGTGGAACGAACCTTTAAAGCTCTCTGGTGCTGCAGGATCTCCTCTTGAAAAGCCTCACAGTTCAGAGTCATTCCAGAATCTAGGAGCAGAAACCAAAGTCTCCTACGACAAGGATGGGATTGGAACCCACGCCTGCAGAGCTCAATGGATCAGCAGTCCATCACCTTAACCACTCGGCCACCTCGTCTCCTGACCACCATGATGTGCTGCTTTCTCTGAGCCTTTGAAACAGCTGAACTCTTTGGAGCCCATTTGTCAGAAATGGACCCAGCAGGAGCCACTGAACACAACTCTGACATCATCAGGCTTCTTCCCAGCAGCTTGGTGCTCCAGAAGGAAGAATCCAGACCATCGCTACATCATCAGAGTGAACACCAGCTGATGTTGACCAGTTTAACAAGCCTTTGACTGCTAAATGACATCCAAGCTCAGATTCTCTTGTCCTCGTAGAACAAGTCAATGTTGAAGAAGATGAGAGCACCAGTCTCTTTCATCCAATGCTGGAACAGCGTTAGACTGAAGGTCTGAAGGTCCCTGGTCTGGTCCAGGTTTCAACAGGGGACCAGCATCAGCCAGCATTTAAATGTGGACAGCAGTGGAGGTGAAGCCCACATCAAGGAAACAAGCCTCCTATCACTGTCCTGTGCTGAGTTTCTTTAAAAAAATGTGAGACAACCTCAAGAGTTTCTGTTTCCTGTGTTGGATTTTGGCTCAGAGAATCAGAGCCAATCAGAAGCTTGTTGGTCTTGGATGCTGGTCATCAGGAGCAATGAGGGGCTCAGTGTCTTGCTCAAGGACACTTCAACATGGTCACCAGCTGAAGTGAGAACTGAACCAGAAACTCTGCTAGACGGCCACTCTTCCTCCAGGCCGTGCCCCCGAACCTGAATCATCATGATGTCATTATTTGTTGCTTTAATTCACCAAATGTGTGACGTGGTGAGTTTGTCAGGAGTTTAAAGACCAAAGTTGTGAACACACAGAGAAGTAAACCTGTCAAAGCTGCTTCACTTGATGAGTTAAACTGAGGAACTGATAGAAGAGCAACAAAGAAAATGGAGTCAGAAGGTCGTCTTCTTCACTGCTCAGTCACAACACACACACACACACACACACACACACACACACACACACACACACACACACACACAAATAGTTTGTCTTTGAGAGAGGACAAAAATATTTGACTGTGCAGACATGAACTTTCATTGTCTAATTTCAGTCTCCTACAAAAGTGTGTGAATGTGGTCGTTGTGGCCGAGTGGTGAAGGCGATGGACTAGAAATCCTTTGGGGTCTCCCTGCTCAGGTTGGAGTCCTGCCAACAACGTTAAACTGTGGACAATTTAAATTTGACTCATTTTTCCTCCACACTGTCCTTCATCACAGCATTTAACATCAGGACTGCTCCCAGATCAGCTCCATGACCTCATCCCTGCACCAGAGTCCCGCCCAAGTTCATCAAAAACGGCCAAGCATAAATATATAATATGTATATAATGTGAACACACCTGTACAGGTGCGTTAACGTGCTTAATAATAGAGAATGAGTGAAGGGTTTGTTCAGAGTGGAGTGCAGTACCACAGTCAGGCCAGCAGGTGGGGCTTTCGTTGGTGCTGTCTACCTAATTGCGGTGTCTGTGCTCTGCCAGCAGAGGTCGTGCTTCACCACCAATCTTCTAGGGTGTCTGAGTGGTGCCGCCATGTTTAGGTCGTAGCAGGAGGACGTAGGTTGGTACTTGGCAGTTCGGACGTAGCGAAAGTCATGTTATGAATGGAGGGCTGAGTTGGAGCAGAGGGGGGCAGGATCCTGGGGGTGGACTGTCTTTAGGGGGCTGAGGTGTCTGGTGGTCTTGGTGGACCCTCTGCATCTCAAGCTGAGACCACAGAGTCCTGTGTTCTTGAGTCATTGTCTATAGTCTCTGTTGTTGGAGAGATCAGTGTGGTCCCTGATGGTCTAGTGGCTAGGATTCGGCGCTCTCACCGCCGCGGCCCGGGTTCGATTCAGGGAATGAGTTATTTAGAGGTTGAGGGAGAGGTGATCAGGTGGTCCACATGATGGTGGAGGTGACGAACTGTGAATCCATCATGGCTCCACTCTCACCCCCATTGTAGTGTTCTTGGTTCACTCTGCCATGGCCCCATGTTGAAGGGTGACTGTCTCATTCAGGTTCAACCCTTTGTTAGACTCTATTAAGTCACTGACTCCCAAACTCTGTAATCCTCCTTAGTAGCTTTGGTTATTGATGATCTGCAATGGTTCATGGGGGGTGGAGCCTATCCCAGCAGCCCTCAGGTGAGGGGCGGGGTTTATCCTGGACAGGTCACCAGTCCATGGCAGGGCCAACACATAGAGACAGATTGATTATAAAAATGTTCATCCCCAGTTTGAAGTTCGAGACAGGATTTAAGTGTGGAAGGTTTTTGTATCTTCAATTTAATTCTGAGTGTTGTAAACTGTTTCTAACAAACTCTACTGTTGAACAGTCAAAATGTTTTCTAACCAAGCTGAATGCTCTCATATACTTTTTAAAGTTGAGTTTCTCTCACGTCCTCCTGAGATCAAAGACAGAATTCTAGGTACAAATAAATACACTATCAAAGCCCCCTGATGACATCATCATCAATTCTGACTTTGATCTGGAGGCTCTTGCTTTCTTGCTTCAAATAAAAAACGTTGTTCCAGGGAAAAGTCTGCACACACACACACACACACACACACACACACACACACACACACACACACACACACACACACACACACACACACACACACAGCCTGTCTTCAGTATAAAATGGTCTGTCACGTTCTCTCACGTTGGAAGATTTCTCTGACTCCATTGTGAATACAGAGATTCTTCATCTGCCACCTGAGTCTTGATCCACTGATTCCTCTGATCCACCTCTTTCTGATCCAACAAGGCTGACATGGATCAGGTGGGTCCATGTCATCCAATCAGGAGGTTTCTCCTCTCAGTTAATTTTCTTCATCCCAGTTTAGATTGATTCTTCTCAGCCTGATGAAGGAGCATCTGATCAGGTGTTTGGCTGCTTGTTGGTTGTAATTCCATAGATTTTAATCTCAGATGTTATAGAATTAATAAGAACATCTTAAAGACCTTTGTCCAACACTTGAAACTCTCCTGTCTGTCCAGGCCCAACTGGCCTTTGGTAGTGAGGTGGTGGATGCATGTGAATGAAATGAGGCTCGTGTTGCTGTGAGGAGCCACTAGAGGGAGACACCTGTCGTTCCTCCCAGCTGACAATGAGGCTTCACAGCTGCATTTGAAGCTGTCCTTTATTGGTCCCAACTGTCTTGAGCTCAGGGGCCAAACTCACCAACAACACTTCCTCCTGGTCATGTGGTCTGTTTGTCAGGAGATTCCCAATCCAAAGTTGTTGACACACAAGAGAAGAAAACACGCCAAAGTTTGTTCATTTTTATGAATCAAACTGAAAATGAACAGAAGAGTGACAGTGAAAATGGATTCAAAAATAATGAATAATCATGAATAATGAATAAATACTCAGAATTTACTGGCATTTGACTGCATTTTGTGGTTAATCAGTCGATGAAAGAGGAACATATATATTCTATACATGTGATGTACGTACGTGGCTGTGGACAAAAGCATCTGCTCAATGAAATTGTAGGATTGTAGACTTCTATAAATGTAGAATTTAATTGTAGAAATGCTCTCTCTCACCATCCCCAACATCTGTGCCAGGGTCTCTGGCCAGTGGTCAGTGGCTCCTATCACCTGCCCAGGATGGATCCAGCTTGCTTGTCTTTGTAATTCTGCACTTATTAGAGACCTGGAAACAAAGGAATGCTGAAAAAGAGAAAATAGGACCTCACACAAATGGGCTTGTGACAGAAATTAAGATCATTTTGTGAATATCCATCCTCTTCAAATGTGTGTGTGAATGTGGTCGTTGTGGCTGAGTGGTGAAGGCGATGGACTAGAAATCCATTGGGGTCTCCCTGCTCAGGTTGGAGTCCTGCCAGCAACGTTAAACTGTTGATGTTCCATGTCAGGGTGAACGTCCTACCTGTGCCTGATTCAGTGTGGTGGCTCACACCTGAATTTATCCAAACAAGCTAACTTCTTAACACCAATCTACACAGTTTGAATCATCAAAACCTCAAACTGCAGTAAGATTTTTCAATTCTCTCATCCACAACAATCCTCATCAATAAAATCTGGAAGAAGGAACCGCAGAAAGTCTGCAGGAGAACGTAGACGAGTGCTGCCACCGACCCGTCATGGGGAGGACCGGTAACGTGGCGACCCCACTTCCCAAAAGAAGCCGACCGTCCAGCGCACCCTCATCACCCAATAAGGACCTCGGGGACATCCTGGACTCAGTTGACAGGAAACTAACAAGTTTCGATGCTGGACTCTCTCGTGGAAATCCTCCACAAAGAGCCTCCATGAGTCTCTGGGACTCAGCCAGCAAAAGGTGGCTTCACTGGCCGCTAGAAATCAAGCCCTTCAAGCCTCCAGCCTCCCATCACTGTTTCCTCCCTCTCAAATATGTATCCTGAAATATGGATTTGAGTCTTTAGATGCTGTAACGTCCAAAGATCATATTCTTATTGACCCTCCCCCTTCTTTGTTCCACCATGGAGAGAGGAGAACTCTATTCTAGTTTAGTGGATGAACATAGAGGAACTACACCTGGATCTCTGTGTTTAACAAACAATTGAGTTAAACATCAGGAGTCATGAGTTTGCTCAAAACTATTGACTTGGAGTGAGTTCAGTGAGTTCATAGCCAACAATTCTCCATCAGCAAGCACATCCTGCAACAGTGGTGATAAAAACCTTCCTTTTAAAAGGCAGGAACGTCGAGCAGATCCAGGATCAGTGGGGACGAGGTTACAAACAAAAATAC
The DNA here is from genome assembly GCF_037954235.1 of Aulostomus chinensis. NCBI lineage: Eukaryota > Metazoa > Chordata > Actinopteri > Syngnathiformes > Aulostomidae > Aulostomus > Aulostomus chinensis. The sequence continues at coordinate 12,615,752 of NC_141320.1, read as the reverse complement.
CTCAAAACCTCAAAATAATGCTACAGTGATGTCGAAAGAATTGCTCATGATCTCAAAATGATGCGACAGTAATGGAGTAAGAGTTGCTAATAACCTCAAAATAATGCTACAATGATGTTGTAAAAATTGCTAATGAACTCTAAATGATGCTAACAGTAATGTAGTGAAAGTTTTGAATAACCTCAAAGTAATGCTGACAGTAATGTAGTAAGAGTTGCTTCGAACCTCAAAATAATGCGACAGTGATGTTGGAAACATTGCCAATGATCTCAAAATGATGCGACAGTGATGGAGTAAGAATTGCTAATAAACTCAAAATGTTGCTAACAGTAATGGAGTGATAGTTGCTATAAACTCAGTGATTCTTTCAGTAATGAAGTGAAAGTTTCGAATAACCTCAAAGTGATGCTGACAGTCATGTAGTAAGAGTTGCTACTAACCACAAAATAATGATACAGTGATGTAGTAAGAATTGCTAATGAACTCAAAATAATGCGAAAGTAATGTCGGAAGAATTGCTAATGAACTCAAAATGATACTAACAGTAATGTAGTGATAGTTGCTAATAAAATCAGTGATGCTTTCAGTAATGAAGTGAAAGTTTCGAATAACCTCAAAGTGATGCTGACAGTCATGTAGTGAGAGTTGCTTCGAACCTCAAAATAATGCGACAGTGATGTTGGAAGAATTGCTAATGATCTCAAAATGTTGCGACAGTAATGGAGTAAGAATTGCTAATAAACTCAAAATGATGCTAACAGTAATGTAGTGATAGTTGCTCATGATCTCAAAGTGATGCTGAAAGAAATGTAGTAAGAGTTGCTAATAAACTCAAAATGATGCGAACAGTAATGTAGGAAGAGTTGAAACTCAGCTCAAAATGATGCGACAGTGATGTAGTAAGAATTGCTAATGATCTCAAAATGATGCGACAGTGATGTCGTAAGAATTGCTAATGAACTCAAAATGATGCTAACAGTAATGTAGTGATAGTGGCTATGAACTCAGTGATGCTTACAGTAATGTAGTAAGTGTTTCGAATAACCTCAAAGTGATGCTGACAGTCATGTACTAAGAGTTGCTACGAACCTCAAAATAATGTGACAGTGATGTCAGAAGAATTGCTAATGATCTCAAAATGTTGCGAAAGTGATGTAGTAAGAATTGCTAATGAACTCAAAATGATGCTAACAGTAATGCAGTGAAACTTTCAAATAACCTCAAAGTGATGCTGACAGTAATGTTGTAAAAGTTGCTACGAACCTCAAAATATTGCGACAGTGATGTCGGAAGAATTGCTAATGATCTCAAAATGATGCGACAGTGATGGAGTAAGAATTGCTAATGAACTCAAAATGATGCAAACAGTAATGGAGTGAACGTTTCGAATAACCTCAAAGTGATAGCTTACAGTCATGTAGTAAGAGTTGCTACGAACCTCAGAATAATGCGAAAGTAATGTAGTTAAAGTTGCTACGAACCTAAAAATAAATACGACAGTGATGTCGGAAGAATTGCTAATGAACTCAAGATGATGCTAACAGTCATGTAGTGATAGTGCTAAGAAACTCAGTGATGCTTACAGTAATGTAGTAAGAGTTTCGAACAACCTCAAAGTGATGCTGACAGTCATTTAGTAAGAGTTGCTAATGAACTCAATTCAATGCTACAGTGATGTCGTGAGAATTGCTCATGAACTCAAAATGATGCTAACAGTAATGTAGTGATAGTTGCTAATAAACTCAAAGTGATGCTGACAGTAATGTAGTAAGAGTTGCTACGAACCTTAAAATAATGCAAAAATAATGTAGTAAGAGTTGCTACGAACCTCAAAATAATGTGACAGTGATGTCAGAAGAATTGCTAATGATCTCAAAATGATGCGACAGTGATTTAGTAAGAATTGCTAATGAACTCAAAATGATGCTAACAGTAATGCAGTGAACGTTTCGAATAACCTCAAAGTGATGCTGACAGTCATGTACTAAGAGTTGCTACGAACCTCAAAATAATGTGACAGTGATGTCAGAAGAATTGCTAATGATCTCAAAATGATGCAACAGTGATGTAGTAAGAATTGCTAATGAACTCAAAATGATGCTAACAGTAATGGAGTGAAACTTTCGAATAACCTCAAAGTGATAGCTTACAGTCATGTAGTAAGTGTTGCTACGAACCTCAAAATAATGCGACAGTAATGTAGTAAAAGTTGCTACGAACCTCAAAATATTGCGACAGTGATGTCAGAAGAATTGCTAATGAACTCAAAATGATGCTAACAGTAATGTAGTGATAGTTGCTAATCAACTCAGTCATGCTTACAGTAATGTAGTAAGTGTTTCGAATAACCTCAAAGTGATGCTGACAGTCATGTAGTAAGAGTTGCTATGAACCTCAAAATAATGCGAAAGTAATGTAGGAAAAGTTGCTACGAACCTCAAAATATTGCGACAGTGATGTCGGAAGAATTGCCAATGAACTCAAGATGATGCTAACAGTAATATAGTGGTAGTTGCTAATCAAGTCAGTGATGCTTACAGTAATGTAGTAAGAGTTTCGAACAACCTCAAAGTGATGCTGACAGTCATGTAGTAAGAGTTGCTACAAACCTCAAAATAATGGGACAGTGATGTCGGAAGAATTGCTAATAAACTCAACATGATGCTAACAGTAATGTAGTGATAGTTGCTAAGAAACTCACTGATGCATACAGTAATGTAGTAAGAGTTTCGAACAACCTCAAAGTGATGCTGACAGTCATTTACTAAGAGTTGCTAATGAACTCAATTCAATGCTACAGTGATGTCGTGAGAATTGCTCATGAACTCAAAATGATGCTAACAGTAATGTAGTGATAGTTGCTAATAAACTCAAAGTGATGCTGACAGTAATGTAGTAAGAGTTGCTACGGACCTTAAAATAATGCAACAATAATGTAGTAAGAGTATCTACGAACCTCTAAATAATGTGACAGTGATGTCAGAAGAATTGCTAATGATCTCAAAATGATGCGACAGTGATTTAGTAAGAATTGCTAATGAACTCAAAATGATGCTAACAGTAATGGAGTGAACGTTTCGAATAACCTCAAAGTGATGCTGACAGTAATGTAGTAAGAGTTGCTACGAACCTCAAAATAATGCGACAGTAATGTAGTAAAAGTTGCTACGAACCTCAAAATATTGCTACAGTGATGTCGGAAGAATTGCTAATGAACTCAAGATGATGCTAACAGTAATGTAGTGATAGTTGCTAATAAACTCAAAGTGATGCTGACAGTCATGTACTAAGAGTTGCTACGAACCTCAAAATAATGCGACAGTAATGTAGTTAAAGTTGCTACGAACCTAAAAATAAGTACGACAGTGATGTCGGAAGAATTGCTAATGAACTCAAGATGATGCTAACAGTCATGTAGTGATAGTTGCTAATAAACTCAAAGTGATGCTGACAGTAATGTAGTAAGAGTTGCTACGAACCTTAAAATAATGCAACAATAATGTAGTAAGAGTTGCTACGAACCTCAAAATAATGTGACAGTGATGTCAGAAGAATTGCTAATGATCTCAAAATGATGCGACAGTGATTTAGTAAGAATTGCTAATGAACTCAAAATGATGCTAACAGTAATGGAGTGAACGTTTCGAATAACCTCAAAGTGATGCTGACAGTCATGTACTAAGAGTTGCTACGGACCTCAAAATAATGTGACAGTGATGTCAGAAGAATTGCTCATGATCTCAAAATGATGCAACAGTGATGTAGTAAGAATTGCTAATGAACTCAAAATGATGCTAACAGTAATGGAGTGAACGTTTCGAATAACCTCAAAGTGATGCTGACAGTCATGTACTAAGAGTTGCTACGAACCTCAAAATAATGCGACAGTAATGTAGTAAAAGTTGCTACGAACCTCAAAATATTGCGACAGTGATGTCGGAAGAATTGCTAATGAACTCAAGATGATGCTAACAGTAATGTAGTGATAGTTGCTAAGAAACTCAGTGATGCTTCCCGTAATATAGTAAGAGTTTCGAACGACCTCAAAGTGATGCTGACAGTCATTTAGTAGAGTTGCTAATGAACTCAATTCAATGCTACAGTGATGTCGTGAGAATTGCTCATGAACTCAAAATGATGCTAACAGTAATGTAGTGATAGTTGCTAATAAACTCAAAGTGATGCTGACAGTCATGTAGTAAGAGTTGCTACGAACCTCAAAATAATGCGACAGTAATGTAGTAAAAGTTGCTACGAACCTCAAAATATTGCGACAGTGATGTCGGAAGAATTGCTAATGAACTCAAAATGATGCTAACACTCATGTAGTGATAGTTGCGAATCAACTCAGTCATGCTTACAGTAATGTCGTAAGTGTTTTGAATAACCTCAAAGTGATGCTGACAGTCATGTAGTAAGAGTTGCTACGAACCTCAAAATAATGCGAAAGTAATGTAGTAAAAGTTGCTACGAACCTCAAAATATTGCGACAGTGATGTCGGAAGAATTGCCAATGAACTCAAGATGATGCTAACAGTAATGTCGTGGTAGTTGCTAATCAAGTCAGTGATGCATACAGTAATGTAGTAAGAGTTTCGAACAACCTCAAAGTGATGCTGACAGTCATGTAGTAAGAGTTGCTACGAACCTCAAAATAATGGGACAGTGATGTCGGAAGAATTGCTAATAAATTCAAGATGATGCTAACAGTAATGTAGTGATAGTTGCTAAGAAACTCAGTGATGCTTACAGTAATGTAGTAAGAGTTTCGAACAACCTCAAAGTGATGCTGACAGTCATTTAGTAAGAGTTGCTAATGAACTCAATTCAATGCTACAGTGATGTCGTGAGAATTGCTCATGAACTCAAAATGATGCTAACAGTAATGTAGTGATAGTTGCTAATAAACTCAAAGTGATGCTGACAATAATGTAGTAAGAGTTGCTACGCACCTCAAAATAATGTGACAGTGATGTCAGAAGAATTGCTAATGATCTCAAAATGATGTGACAGTGATGTAGTAAGAATTGCTAATGAACTCAAAATGATGCTAACAGTAATGGAGTGAACGTTTCGAATAACCTCAAAGTGATGCTGACAGTCATGTACTAACAGTTGCTACGAACCTCAAAATAATGCGACAGTAATGTAGTAAAAGTTGCTACGAACCTCAAAATATTGCGACAGTGATGTCGGAAGAATTGCTAATGAACTCAAGATGATGCTAACAGTAATGTAGTGATAGTTGCTAATAAACTCAAAGTAATGCTGACAGTAATGTAGTAAGAGTTGCTACGAACCTTTAAATAAAGCAACAGTAATGTAGTTAGAGTTGTTACAAACCTCAAAATAATGTGACAGTGATGTCAGAAGAATTGCTAATGATCTCAAAATGATGTGACAGTGATGTAGTAAGAATTGGTAATGAACTCAAAATGATGCTAACAGTAATGGAGTGAAAGTTTCCAATAACCTCAAAGTGATGCTGACAGTCATGTAGTAAGAGTTGCTACGAACCTCAAAACAATGCGACAGTAATGTAGTAAAAGTTGCTACGAACCTCAAAATATTGCGACAGTGATGTCGGAAGAATTGCTAATGAACTCAAAATGATGCTAACAGTAATGTAGTGATAGTTGCTAATCAAGTCAGTGATGCTTACAGTGCATGCTAATCAGAAATATTCCTTGCCCATCGTGAAGGATTGCACTTGTGGTTCTGCTTTTGGCTCTTGGATACAAAATGTACGTTGCATTACTGTCATCTATTTTCTAAATTACATTTTCAAGATCAAATTTTGAAATAAATAAAATATTTTTCAATGTATTACTTGGAAAAATGGAAATAGTAGAGGAACATTGAAGATTACAGTATGCTAACCAAAACATTTAATTAAAAGGGTCATATTATGTTCCTTTCCCAGTTTAATATTGATGTATTCACGATGCATTAACTAACATTCGTTGAGAAGCCCACTCTTCTGTGATTGGCCAGCTGCTTAGAGTACCGTATTTTCCGCACTATAAGGCGCACCTAAAAGCCCTTAATTTTCTCAAAAACCGACATTGCGCCTTATAATCCGACGCGTCTTATATATGGATCAACATTGGTTAATTATGGATACCGTAGTCAGGGGGCGTGGCCGAAGTAACAGTGGTAAAAACAGTACAGGAGAATTCTGGTCTCACACCACTTGTGTGTGTATAAAGACCCCAAAATGGCACCTTTCAAGAGACGCGCTTACGACGCAGAGTTCAAACTCAAGGCTATCAGTCAGCAGCTACCGGTACGCACGGTACCGTGTTGTGAATGCACTGACTTGTTTTGGGAGTGAACAGTGTTGTCAGAACGTTGCTTTGTATTCTATTAATAAAGTTTGACTGACTGACTTAGCTGACTGTTTTGTTGACATTCCCTTGAGCACAGCTCCATCTACTGGATGCATAACGCATCCCCAGCCACGACAGTCGTTGATATTCTATGCTCTTATAATGCGGTGTGCCCTGTATTTGAAAACAGTTGTAAAACAGGCCATTCATTGAAGGTGCGTCTTATAATCCTTATAGTGCGGAAAATACGGTGCATCGGAAATGTCAAACCTCTTACCTTAACCAGAGTTCAGCAATGTTCCTCCACCCATTTCAGGCTGCTTCCTGCCAGGAACAAAATATGCAGTTGTGGTTACAAATTCTACGAAGCCCCTCATGACGGCAAGTGGAGCCTCAAATCTGAATGGCTCTGTTAATCACAAGAGTACAGAGCAACCATACCAAACTGACAGAGTTGTTCTATCAGTCTCTGTGTTGCAGACCCAAATATGTAAACACGAGCACTGGAAAAGAGAATTTTTCATAATACGACCCGTTTAACTGTATAATCTGACAATTTAACCCAGAAGGTAAACAACCAGAAAACATGGAGGCCATAAATGATGTAAAATGATTATCAATTGTTTTTCTGCTTGCTTTTGAAAAATGTCGTCAGAACAGTATGTATGTTTGTAATATGTGTGGTTTTAAAGCCAATTTCATGATTTGTCTTTCAGATCCAGGAAGAGTGTCACAGAATCACAGTGGTCCACCTTGAACCGAAGTTCATGTCCAAGCTGGATGAATAAACTCCCCGACTTATGAACCTCTTCCAGTCCAAGGGCGGAAGCATGGGTTTGAGGTTGCAGGCTATCCTACTCCAGGTGTTCTTCAGTGAGTATTACATTTGCTAATATTCTATTTTGGGAATTTTGTGATCTTAAATATCGTTACTTGGATCTATAGGAGGTAATGCTAGCCTGTGATTGTCTGTACAAATGGAGTAAGAATGAGTGTTTTTTTAGTGTTTCAGTAGACTGGTGCCTGAGACGGATCCTTGACAGGGGCTTGTCTGACAGTAAAATAAACCACTTGGTGTTAAAAACAATGCAGCTTTAACAGCTTTTATGTCAGTGGGTTCTTTTTTAAACCATGGACCTGAATAATGTTTATTTTTGTCATTTCAGGCTCCAAGCAACCCCGACATCAACATGACCAGAGATGTTGTCATTCGAAGTTTGATGCTGTACCTCGGGGAGTCTACAGATCGGCTCTTTAAAGAGTAGGATGTTGTAAGTTGAAGTACACGTTGAAATATAAAGAATGTGATCGCTCTCACCTCCCTCTCCTGGTACGTCTTGGAAAGGTCAAATCACAAAATAGTCATAACTATATTTCTCCCACTTATTCTCGGTAAGCTAATGAGTTTTTGTAGTTCTATGTAGTCTTTCAAGTTCAAGTCCTCGGTGTACGTGTGCTAACTTTTTGTTTTCCATCAAGGATGTTTTTAAGCACTACTGCAGAAATAGGAGGTGTTAACTGTTAAGAGCTTTCTATTTCAATCTGATTCCACCAACTGGCAGAATTGAAAAGTTATCAGTAGTTTACTTGTTCTTTTTCCCAAGAAATGCTTTAACTAACAACTGTATTTTATCAGTCTTATTTACTTTTAATAGTTTGTCCCTAAAAACTAGCCAAAGAGCTGCTTTGTGAATACACAGACATTTTTACGTAGATTCGGGCAACTTCTTAAATAAGTCATGGAAAGTAGAGTTGAACCAGTTGCTGTGGATGACTTCAAGCTTCAGGAATGAACTTTCAGTGACACATAGAGATTGGTTGTCAGGTGACCAGCCTGTGCTAGCGAAGGTAGAATAAGCTATTCATCTGTACAGTGCCTGGCAGAAATGATATAGCAATGGATTGATTTCATTGACAGATATTTACAACTGTAACCATAGTTTCTGGTGTTAGTGAATTGTTTAGATTTGTTGGTGAACTGATTGGATCCTATTCAACTTACCTGGTGTATTTTTTATGCACGTTTTGTAAGTACATTAGCTCAGATTTATTTTATGTAAATAGGGTGCATCACAAGCAACAGCCATGACAAACCGAACTGCTGGAGGCAATTTGTGAGATGGGACCTTCTCCTTTGGCTGTACTGTCTGATATACACAATGCTGTCTCTATGACAGGATGCTGATGGTGACACTGTGTCGCTGGGCCTTGCTGTTAAAAGCCTGAAGATCTACAACCTCAAGACCAATATGTCCGAGGGTCCTGAGGACATCGGTATTGTGGTCGAGGGTGTGAGAGTTCTGACTGATCTGGGTAACTTTCCAAGGGCTTGTTCCCTGCTCGTTGGGTTGGCATTTGCTGTGAATCTTGCCTATCCAAAGGAGCTCAGGTACACGTTTGAAGTATTCCAGAAGCTTCTCCTCGAGCTGGATAGTTCAAAGCTGTCCCCAAAAGTGGACCGCCTCAGGAGTAAGCTACTGGCTTAACAAGAAGGACCATTGCAGGTCAACAAAGGACTCTCACTCTTACTGTCAAAATTGATCAACAAGACTTTGTTCAATGCTGGAGTTTCAGTGAAGGTAGTCATTAAGGTAAAATGTCAAAAAGTTTGAATTTCCACAGCGTATTTTTTCTTGCAGTGCATAATAACTGTTAATACGTTGTTTTTTGTCTGTGTTGACAATACAAGGTTGTGAATGCTTCTGTGCCATGGGATGGCACTGTCCAAGAGCCCCCCCTTTCCAAGGACAGATCCAGTTGTTGTCATTTGTGGTGATGTAGCCTTTTACACGGCTTTTGCATCTTCAGAGACCTGTCACATGACCCTTGTGTAACTGTGACTTTTTGTTGTTCATGCCAACTGCACGACTGAAGACTTAGGATCTATTATACATTCTGTCTTTCATGTTATTAAAATATGAAAAGAAGTGTCTCAGGGAGTCAATATTCATTGACATCATGCGGCATCACAATGACACAAAGACAACAGAAGTGGTCGTGCCATGTGGGTCATGGAGAGGTTGAGGTGCTTTATAGTCAACTTTTACGTTCATGCTTGTTCAAACATGTACATACGTTTTGTCACAATATTGGGTAAATTGGACACAAAAAAAACCCGTGTCTGCGTGGGTCCTCTCTGGTACTCCAGCTTCCTCCCACAGTCCAAAGACATCAAGAGAGGACGAGGCTGATTGATTCTCTAAATTGACTGTAGGTATGAATGTGAGTGTGAATGGTTGTTCGTCTCTCTATGTCGGCCCTGCCAAGGACTGGTGACCTGTCCAGGGTGAATCCTGCCTCTCACCCGTTGACGCTGGGATAGGCTCCAGCCCCCCCGCGACCCTTGATGTGTAGGAATAAGCAGAAGATGAAAAAAAATTGTGGCAACAAAGTGACATTCAATATTATTGAATAGATTTTAAGTCCTTTGATACAAATTAAAACCCCAAATGAGTTGAGGTAAAGATAAATATGAAGAACAGTGTAAATGTGTTGAATTTAAGTCGCAATGTACTTGAATATGAGTTGATATGACTTCTTTTATTTTAGTGAGTCCAAATCATTTTTATTCAGATATTTAGTCACCTTATTTCAATTTCACCCAGATAATTAATAAATATAAGTCAATTCCACCTAGATTATCAGTAAATATGAATCAGTTCCCCTGATATTTAGTTAATCTAAAATACTTCAGATACTTAGTAAATATTAATCAGCTCATCTTGTGAGATTGACTAGGATTTACTCAATAATCTTTGGTGATATAAATCATCATGTGGCATGTGATTACTAAATCCAACACATTTTAACTGTTGTTTTTATGAGCATGAACTTATTTTTTTGTTTAAGTTTAGTTCATGTTTTCAATACTTTTTAATTAAAATTGTAGTACTTCAAATCTATTCAATTATTTCACGTGTCACTTTGTTGCCACAATTTTTTGAAGTAACCAGTGGTTATCAGGTAACCAGTGGTTATCAGGTAACCAGTGGTTATCAGGTAACCAGTGCTCATCCCCTGTTCCCTCACATCAAACCACACCTACTTCATAAAACAAGCCTGACCACTGAACTCCCTTCATGTCAACTGCATTTAACAACACAGAGGTGTTTTGTTCAATGCCCACTGGAGGTGAATCTCATCCATGATTGTCCAGACATTTTTTAGGTCTGACAGTTTCAGCATCTGAGGAGGAAGACGACAGCCTGTCTGAAACAGAGGTTTTCAAAGTGAAGTCCTCAGATCAATGAGCTCACTGATCCTGGATCAGATTTGTGTTGAAAGGATAAAAGCAACTGGACTTGCTTGAATGTTTTGAAGAGGCTTCATCATCCATGTACTTCTTATCTTGTAGTAACTGCAGTACTTCAAAAAATTAGGGTTATGAATTGACTTCATTGCAGCTTTGACCTGAGCAGGTGTTCACTCAGGACCGGCTGGTCCAGAGAGGTCCAGGCACCTGGAGCCACTGGATCAGTTTGATCTTTGAGCAGCACAAAGTAGTTTGACATAGGAAGAAGGTCGTCTGGAGAGAAGAGAGGAAGAGAAATCCGTCTCCCCTTCTCCTCAACGGACAGACACAGGAGAGGACGGACATCAGCTGGACAGAGAGCAACACTGCTGGACTCTCAGAGCTGGGAGGGGCGTCCAGCTGCAGCAAGGAGACAAACAGGGACGCTGCTTGAGGACATCATCCAGGAGGCTCTCCATGGTGTGGAGCTGGGGTCTCAGACTGGAAGCTCTGGCTGCTGAGTTGTCCAACCAGCCGTCACATCACCTCCTGAGCTCTCAGCCTCCTCTTGACCAGGTTCTGGATGCTGACTCAGCAGGAGACAGGAAAGTAATCAATGTTGAAGGAATTCCAAAGCGTCCATCAACCTGCAGGACAAACTCCTTCACTGTGTGTGGTTCAGAGTCCCTGGTTTGATTGCAGCTTTGACCTGAGCAGGTGTTCATCCACATCTCAGTAACAGGGGACACTTTATCACACCAGTGGACAAACATCAGCATTCATCACCCAGCAGCTCCTCTGATCAACAGAACAAGCTGAAGTATTCTGGAGAATGAGGACATGGATCCCTCTACCTCTCACATGCTAAGCTAGCGCTCTACCATTGGAGCTCAGTCCCTGCTAAGGAGCAGCAGATGGTGGAGGTTGACCTTCATGCAGGGTTGGATGACCGTCACCAGTTGGAGCTCCTCTGGTTGACCAACATGTGGAATCTCTTTCAATACTCCAGTGGTGCTTAAGTGGTGACAATATGGGTTAGTGACTGGGAGTGTGTGTGTGTGTGTGTGTGTGTGTGTGTGTGTGTCTGTGTGTGTCTGTGTGTGTGTTTGTTTATATGCAAATCTTTCCATGGAACAACGGTTTTTATTTGAAGCAAGAGCCTCCAGATCAAAGTCAGAATTGATGATGATGTCATCAGGGCTTTGATAGTGTATTTATTTGTACCTAGAATTCTCTCTTTGATCTCAGGAGGACATGAAAGAAACTCAACTTTAAAAAGTATATGAGAGCATTCAGCTTGGTTAGAAAACATTTTGACTGTTGAACAGTAGAGTTTGTTAGAAACAGTTCACAACACTCAGAATTAAATTGAAGATACAAAAACCTTCCACACTTAAATCCTGTCTCTAACTTCAAACTGGGGATGAACATTTTTATAATCAATCTGTCTCTATGTGTTGGCCCTGCCATGGACTGGTGACCTGTCCAGGATAAACCCCGCCCCTCACCTGAGGGATAGGCTCCACCCCCACGAACCATTGCAGATCATCAATGACCAAAGCTACTAAGGAGGATGACAGAGTTTGAGAGTCAGTGACTTAATAGAGTCTAACAAAGGGTTGAACCTGAATGAGACAGTCACCCTTCAACATGGGGCCATGGCAGAGTGAACCAAGAACACTACAATGGGGGTGAGAGTGGAGCCGTGATGGATTCACAGTTCATCACCTCCACCATCATGTGGACCACCTGATCACCTCTCCCTCAACCTCTAAATAACTCATTCCCTGACCGTGAATCGAACCCGGGCCGCAGCGGTGAAAGCGCCAAATCCTAGCCACTAGACCATCAGGGACCACACTGAGCTCTTCAACAACAGAGACTATAGACAATGACTCAAGAACACAGGACTCTGTGGTCTCAGCTTGAGATGCAGAGGGTCCACCAAGACCACCAGACACCTCAGCCTCCGAAAGACAGTCCACCCCCAGGATCCTGCCCCCTCTGCTCCAACTCAGCCCTCCATTCATAACATGACTTTCGCTACATCCGAACTGCCAAGTACCAACCTACGTCCTCCTGCTACGACCTGAACATGGCGGCACCACTCAGACACCCTAGAAGATTGGTGGTGAAGCACGACCTCTGCTGGCAGAGCACAGATACCGCAATTAGGTAGACAGCACCAACGAAAGCCCCACCTGCTGGCCTGACTGTGGTACTGCACTCCACTCTGAACAAACCCTTCACTCATTCTCTATTATTAAGCACATTAATGCACCTGTACAGGTGTGTTCACATTATATACATATTATATATTTATGCTTGGCCGTTTTTGATGAACTTGGGTGGGACTCTGGTACAGGGATGAGGTCATGGAGCTGATCTGGGAGCAGTCCTGATGTTAAATGCTGTGATGAAGGACAGTGTGGAGGAAAAATGAGTCAAATTTAAATTGTCAACAGTTTAACGTTGTTGGCAGGACTCCAACCTGAGCAGGGAGACCCCAATGGATTTCTAGTCCATCGCCTTCACCACTCGGCCATAACGACCACATTCACACACTTTTGTAGGAGACTGAAATTAGACAATGAAAGTTCATGTCAGCACAGTCAAACATTTTTTGGCCTCTCTCAAAGACAAACTATTTGTGTGTGTGTGTGTGTGTGTGTGTGTGTCAGTGTTGTGACTGAGCAGTGAAGAAGACGACCTTCTGACTCCATTTTCTTTGTTGCTCTTCTATCAGTTCCTCAGTTTCACTCATCAAGTGAAGCAGCTTTGACAGGTTTACTTCTCTGTGTGTTCACAACTTTGGTCTTTAAACTCCTGACAAACTCACCACGTCACACATTTGGTGAATTAAAGCAACAAATAATGACATCATGATGATTCAGGTTAGGGGGGCACGGCCTGGAGGAAGAGTGGCCGTCTAGCAGAGTTGCTGGTTCAGTTCTCACTTCAGCTGGTGACCATGTTGAAGTGTCCTTGAGCAAGACACTGAGCCCCTCATTGCTCCTGATGACCAGCATCCAAGACCAACAAGCTTCTGATTGGCTCTGATTCTCTGAGCCAAAGTCCAACACAGGAAACAGAAACTCTTGAGTTTGTCTCACTTTTTTTTAAAGAAACTCAGCACAGGACAGTGATAGGAGGCTTGTTTCCTTGATGTGGGCTTCACCTCCACTGCTGTCCACATTTAAATGCTGGCTGATGCTGGTCCCCTGTTGAAACCTGGACCAGACCAGGGACCTTCAGACCTTCAGTCTAACGCTGTTCCAGCATTGGATGAAAGAGACTGGTGCTCTCATCTTCTTCAACATTGACTTGTTCTACCAGGACAAGAGAATCTGAGCTTGGATGTCATTTAGCAGTCAAAGGCTTGTTAAACTGGTCAACATCAGCTGGTGTTCACTCTGATGATGTAGCGATGGTCTGGATTCTTCCTTCTGGAGCACCAAGCTGCTGGGAAGAAGCCTGATGATGTCAGAGTTGTGTTCAGTGGCTCCTGCTGGGTCCATTTCTGACAACTGGGCTCCAAAGAGTTCACTGTTTAAAAGGCTCAGAGAAAGCAGCACCTCATGGTGGTCAGGAGACGAGGTGGCCGAGTGGTTAAGGTGATGGACTGCTGATCCATTGAGCTCTGCAGGCGTGGGTTCCAATCCCATCCTCGTTGCAGGAGACTTTGGTTTCTACCCCTAGATTATGGAATTGCTGTGAGGCTTTTAACTGACACAGATACCAGTTGAGTCAACTTCCCTTTCACAACCTGACCAAAACAACTCTGACACCCAGAGCTCACATGTGTCAATCACCTCTGGAGAAGGTCCCGCCCCCTTAGAGCCATAAATCCTCCCATCAGTGAAGAAAACTGAAGACACCTCTTGGATGAGAGCTGAAGCGTCTTCTAGAAACCTGAAACAGTCCACTTGGAACGTTTAAATCATTCTACAATCCTACAGTTTCACTGAGCTTTTGTCCAAAGCCACGTGCATGTATCACATGTATATAATATATATCTGACACTCTTTCATCTACTCATGAACCAAAAATACAGTCTCATACCAGTAAATTTGTGCAGAAGAAAACGTTATTTGTGCTGCTTCTTTATTCATTTATTTAGTTTAGTTAGTATTTTTTCATGTGTTTTCTTTCAAGTCACATTTTGTCCATTAACTTCATAATCAGAGTCTCTATCTCATCACATGACTAAAGTCTGGGTTCTGTATTGGTGGTAAAATATCCTTCCATGCCCCTCACTAGTTTGCACACAGAAAAGCATATTTTACTGGTTTCAGGTCTCTTAGCTTGTTCTCTCTCTTAAACCAGCTGAGGCAGCTTTCATTGTGTGATTTATTTTAAAATATAAATATGGAACAGAACCATTGGAATCAGATGTCAGGACATTTGAAGGAATGTCAATCTCCTGTTGAAATGTTGCAGTGTGCAGCTGAGGCTCTCTGGCAGTGGCACCAGGAGCCCCAATGGCAGAACCTGGACCCTCCTGGAGGAGAACCACAGGTGAGGGCCTTCTTGGCTCCAGATTGATGGAAAACAAGTGTCTGAGGCTGTTAGCAGCCATGAAGTTGATCTGGTTGGCACTGGTATTTGTTCTTGCTGCAGCTCAGGAGTGATTCAGGAGAAGAGTTTCAGAACAGCCCAGGTTGGGGACTGGAATTCTAAAATTTCCCCTGGAACCAGACAACCTTGGAGGGTAAAACCTCCAATCCTAGCCACTCAGATGCAGCAGCAGAAGAAGCTGTCATCCACCCTGACAGTCAGAGCATCAAGTCAAGAAAACATCACCATCTTGTAGTTCCAAACCTCCACCTGTCAGATTCAGCTACTTCTGATTGTGGGACTTTAAATTTGAACACAATGGAATTTGGACAAGGAGTTTTCCTTCAAGTCCAAACATCATCGTCCAGCACTCCAACCAGAGGTCCATCAGTTATCATGGAGCCACAGGTGGAGTCTGGGTTCTTTTCTAGAATGAGACGGCAGTGACAGTCCTGCCAAGTGACATCACTGACATGACAGGATGACTTCAGTCATGTGACTGCATGACTTCAGTCACATGACTGGATGACTTCAGTCACATGACTGGATGACTTCAGTCACATGACTTCAGTGCCAAACAGTGCACACTGGTGCCTACCAGTCAGGAGGACATCTGGAGGACACCCAGATAGCAAAGGTCCACTCATGTGTGTCCTCACTGCTCCACAGGTCTGTCAAATGTTCTGTAAAATAGTTGGACCCAGCAGAGCTGCTAGATTAGGAGTTGATGGAGTCGTTGCAGATACCAGGGTCCAAAGTCCAGCTTGAACCTGGTTTGTGCAGTTCTTTGTCAAGCTAGCAGCCATTCTTGTCACTGCCAAGCTAAAGTGACTTCTGTCAACAAAGGTCAACATACAAAAGGATATTTCTACTGGCAGTTCAAGATTTTGATCAAACTCCTTTTTCAGAGCTGGAACCTTCCTCTTGTGTCAGCTTTCTGTTCCCATCTCTATGGTAACGGTCGGTTTTGACCCACGTCTTCAATCAGCTGTCAAATAAACTAAAACAGTTTTCTATCCTCCAAGTTGTTTCCATCTCTTGGTGACCTTGTTAGGCTTCCTTATCCATGGAAATATTGGTTTGAAGATTTAGTTGTGGGCCTCTGGACCTTTTTTTAGTCACTAAACCCTGGATTTATTTTTTCAGCAACAGAACTTTAATACAAACACAAAATGAAAAGCAGAACAAGCCAGAACCCAAAATATGGATTTGCAAGGTCAACAAACAACAACCAGTCAAGCAAACCAAACCAACAGAAACCAACTACAAATTGTTTGAGTCATGACAAAGTCCAGGGCCCACTTTTCACCCTACAATGTAAACCAATGGGAGGCTGTCTCCTCAGACACACATAGCCTCAAACTGACGCTTCTCTCGTCTACACTGTAACTCTCTCCACTTCACAAATAACTTCACTACATTCCTGACAAAAATGCCTACTAAAATATGTTACATTCAACTTTTGACCACAATCTGGGGATTGATGAGCCTTTTTCAAACAACAAACTCTCCAAAAATCCTCTCTCCTCTCCACTCTGACAGAGAGCAGCGGGGGAGGGACTCTTATAGGCTCAGCTCTGATTCTCACTTGGTGTCACACTGAGGCTTCTACCTCCTAAACTACAAGTCCCACCGCTCTCATAAAATACATCCTTGGATTCAGGACGACTCCTGCTACTTTTCTGCAGTGGACAGAAGGAGGCTCAGGCCCTAACAACACTGCCTCCAGCTTTAATTAAGACCTCAGTTTTTTTCTCTGCCTCCATGACAGGTTAATGGACATCAACTGGTCCTGAGTCACCAGGAGACACGGCGATGTCCAGCTGAGTGACATCAGCAGGACTGTGGAGGTTTATACTGAGTCTCCTGACGACAAGTGGCAGTACAGAGATATTAAAGAGGGTCTGAGCTAAAACTGAAGTTGAACAGAGTTCTGTGTTTGATCTTAGAATTCTTTCTTTGATCTCTCCTTGATTTCTCAATGATTTCTTTGTGGACTCCAATTGTCTTTGATCTCTCAGTGAGACAAAGACAGAGCAGCTCCAACCTCAGCCTCCAGGAGGCCCTGATCCTCTAGTGGTCAGTCCTCTGTGTTGTGGCTGCAGCAACCCTGGTTTGAATCAGGGTCCCAGCAGCAACATTCCTACTGACTAGTGTTTGTTGTTCAACTGGACAGTTTGTCTGGTGAAGCTCTCTCAGACACTCCTTTCTTCATCCTCCCTTCAGGCTCAGCAGCATCAGAGTCAATGTGTCTGACTAGGATCAGAACCCTCAACCTGGAGGCTGTGGTCCAATGAGAACACATCTGACAACCAATCAGAGGAGGGTCTGTTTGACTCCTGAAAACTCCATTAAAGCCTGAGAGGAACTTGTTCTTCATCTCCAAATTCCCTCCCTGCACGTTGTCTCTCCAGAAATCATTCAAGTCCAAGTTGAACCTTAGACTAAAAGCTCCCAGTAGGTGATGCAGGCTTCACCTCACTCCTGGTTCTGGAACCTCACCAGTTCTTGCTCTCTCACCACTTGGATCTCATGTTCCTGACATCTCTGAGCTTGTTTCCTATCCACCTGTCTCATGTTGATGAGGTCATCCAGCCTGATGATCTCTAGGTTCTCCTTTGAGTGGTTCCCTCTGGGAGAGTTCTCTCTCTGTAACTTGTGTGTGTGTTTGCTCGAATCATGTTTCTCCTTGACAGCACTTTAGTGTTTTTACCACTGGTGTCTCATCTGTGGTTCACCTTTTATTTGACTTCTTTGTCAAAGATGAAGGTGTTTGTGGTCATTCACCAATCATGTGATGGCTCATGTGACTGTGAGTCTGATGAAGAGCTTGTAGCGTCTCTCACTCTGATCACTTCAGGCTATTGAAGCTACTCAGGTGTAGCCTGACTAGCTCAGTCGGTAGAGCATGAGACTCTTAATCTCAGGGCCGTGGGTTCAAGCCCCACGTTGGGCGTTCATCTTGAACATCCCTGCTTGTTCTCTCACTTTCTGCAGCTGTGATTGGGAATTGTAAGAAAAATCACTGAATAAACAACACAAACACAGACTGTGTCTGAAGTTCCACACCTGCACCCGACTCAGAATGAAAAAACCAGTGTGTTCTCAATTGTATCCACTGTCAATCCTGATTCTGGAGAAATTTCTTCATATGTATTGATGGACGCGAGCCAAGCAGAAATTTCCCACAATGCCATAGTGTTTGGTCAGTGTTGAGCAGGCGTCAGTCTGACAATGATGTCATATTATAATGTCATCACCTGACCAGACCCAAAAGTAGGCTCAGGTATCAGTTTCTTCTCAATGCTAATGTCTGCTAGCTTAGTCTGCTACTTTGATGGCTCTGCCTGCTCAAAGGTCCAGACCCCTGGATGTGGTGGTTCCTACCTGAACGTAGATTCTGTCAGCTCATGTTGTTAAATCAACTCACCAGGAACACCAGTAGATTTCAATGGACTGACAATAAGTCTCATTGAATGGGTGTCTCGTCCAACGAGAAACAATCAGTCTCAGGTTGAAGCTCATCAATGAGGTCTTGTGGATCAGTGGCTTGCATGAATGAATGAGTTGGAAGACTTCTTGGAAATTAAAGAGGATTTAATACAATTAAGAAAACCCTTAAGACAGAGTGATAATTCCAGCAGAGTAATTAAGGCCCATATTGAGTAGCAGGTATGAATTAGCCTGGATTTATCTGAGCTTCAAGTAGACGTCAAAGAGGCAGGTGGAAAGGTGTGTAGGATGAACGATAGTGACCTCCAACCAAATGAAGAGGACTGAGTGGAGGCTGACCAGCTCTACGGAGTCAGGCGGAGTTTGGCAGCGAGACAGGAGTCCAGGCCTGAATCGGTGTGTGGCAGCACAGACAGCTGTGAGCTGTCATCCCTAATTGGCAATTGCACAGCCACCCACCGGAGGCGCCCTCACTCATAAGAGGCGATTCCCTCCCTGCCCCATCTCTCTCTCTCTCTCTCTCTCGCTGCTCCTGACGGGTGACGTCATTTCCGCGCCGGATGTTTTGCTTCGGACAGGTAACGCAGCTTGTCTGCTCACCTGCTGCTCTTGGCTCACGTAGCACTGAGCTAATGATTGTGTATTGTGCTGCAGAGCGGCCGATTTGGTAATGAGAGTCCTGCCAAGTGACATCACTGACATGAATGGATGACTTCAGTCACGTGACTGGATGACTTCAGTCACATGACCCAAACAGTGACCATCAGTCTCCCTCCAATCCTGTACTTGGGTAAACAACAAAAACAGAGTAAAAGTCTCTGGCAACATATTTGTTTCCTGTAGGGTTTCTTCATGTATGTGTGGTGTACTTGCTTTCCCAGAGGACTGCCATCTTTGTTCTGTGGGCTGACATGTTTTAGTGTCAGCACAGGTCATAGCGCTGAGACTGAACTCTCATTCTCCTCCAAGTATTATTTCCACCTCACACTCCTGCAGATATTCAAGTGAACAGGGAACACAAATTTATGCTCAACTTCTCCTGTGTATTCATCCACAGTCACTAAACAACAACCAAACCAAACAAAAGGGGTTTGCTAGCATGGCGATCAGCTGTAGTTCACCATCTTATCCAGGTCACATGACTCAGGAGTAGCATGGCCGTCTGGCAACCAAAGGGTGGCTGGTTTGATCCTCACTTTCTCCAGTGACCATGTCAAAGTGTCCTTGAGTAAGATACTGAACCCCTAAATACTTCTGATGAGTAGGTTGGCTCCTTGCATGGCAGCCTTCAGCATCAGTGTGTGAGTGTGTGTGAATGAGAGGACATTGTTCAGCTCCTTGAGTGCTGCTGAGGTAGAAAGGCTCTGTACAAACTGAGTCCTTTTACCATTTCTTTCCTGCTTCTTGCGGCGCTGTCGTCACTTCCTGTGACCGTGGAGGGAAGGAGTCCCCCTTCAGAATAAGTTTTATATCATTATGTTACTTCCTCTTCAACATGCCTTTCGCAGACCAACTCAGTGAACAGCTCAGTGAGGTAGTGTGGCCGAGTGGTCTAAGGCGCTGGATTAAGGCTCCAGTTCAAATCCCACCACTGCCATCATGTCCCAGGTCGCTGGAGAGGTGTGGCAGGTCTCTCGCAGCCTTTCCTTTCACTTCCACAGGTATCTTCAAACCTGTGACCAAAAGAAGAAGTAGGTCCTGAAAACTCTCCAGCTGGTCCAGAACACTGTGGCCCGCGTGTTGACTAGAACTAGTAGAAGAGACCATGTCTCTCCTGTACTGGCTTCTCTGCATGGCTCCCTGTCACATTCAGAATAGAATTCTAAATTCTCCTTCTACCATCAAAGTCCTCAACAGTCAGGCTCCTTCCTACCTGACAGAGCTCCTAGTCCCCTATTATCCAGCTAGAACCCTTTGCTCCCAGGATGCAGGGTTACTGGTGGTTCCTAGAGTTCTAAAAGTAGAATGGAGCCAGAGCCTTCAGCTATCAGGCTCCCCTCCTGTGGAACCGTCTCCCAGTTTCAGTGCTCACAGTGGTCCTCAGTGAGCTCAGGGAGCTTGTGAGGATAACCAGACACTAGAGGGAACATTGGCTGGAGCTCAGTATCTCCTGATGTACATGGCAGGGAAGCTGCTGATGTCATCAAAATGAGCCCTGGAATCACAAGGTTTGCTGTGACGAGAGGCAGTGACATCAAGACATGTTTGGAGCTGTTTATGGTTGATGGTTCTGTTCATGCCACTGTCACTAAAAAGAGTCAGCATTGCTGTGACAAACCTCAAAGGAAAAGAAGTCCATGGTGACAAGTGGAAAGACATTGATGAGGGACACCTGGATGCTTCTGTTGGTGTTCTTCTTCTTCCTGGAGTGTTCAGATCCTGCAGTGAGGCCACTGATCGTCTCTGGGACGCATCGACAGGCAGAAATATTTTCCCGGCCACAAGGCCACTTCAGAACTTTCAACGAACATCAAGAGTCCTCAGATTTGACGACAGAGACACCGGAGCAAGAACTGACAAGCTTGCCCCCATTGGGGATGTCTGGGAAAGATGGGTGCAGCTCCTTGCACCAACATTCAACCCAGGGCCAGCGGTGAGAGTGGATGAACGTCTTGTCCCTTTCTGAGGAAAATGCCCCTTCCAGCAGTCCATGCCCAGTAACCAGGAAGGGCGGCAGAGCAGAGTTTGTGTTCTGGCTTGTTCTGCTTTTCATTTAGTGTTTATATTAAAGTTCTGTTGCTGAAAAAAAGACTTTTATGCCAAACCCAAAGGTTCATTTTATCATTTTTTTAATTGAAATCGAGGGTTTACTGACTAAAAAAAGGTCCAGAGGCCCACAACAAAATATTCAAATCAATATTTCCATGGATAAGGAAGCCTACCAAGGAAACCAAGAGATGGAAACAACTTGGATGATAGAAAATTGTTTTTAGTGAATTTTACAGCTGATTGAAGATGTGGGTCAAAACTGACCGTTACCATAGAGATGGGAACAGAAAACTCAAATGGAAGCTCAAAAGGGGACTTAGCTCCAATGGTAGAGTGCTAGCTTAGCATGTGAGAGGTAGAGGGATCCATGCCCTCATTCTCAGAATACTTCAGCTTGTTCTGTTGATCAGAGGAGCTGCTGGGTGATGAATGCTGATGTTTGTCCACTGCTGTGATAAAGTGTCCCCTGTTACTGAGATGAGGATGAACACCTGCTCAGGTCAAAGCTGCAATCAAACCAGGGACTCTGAACCACACACAGTGAAGGAGTTTGTCCTGCAGGTTGATGGACGCTTATTAAGTTCTATCTTTGATCAAATATAAGAAATGTAAAATAATTCAACATTGATTGCATTTCCCTCCTTTCTTTGTTGCCCTCAGACTTTCTGAGAACTGTAGGAGGAACTGCTCTCTGTTCTGTGTTTGTTCTGCTCAGTGTAGGAAGGAACGAAGGACCGGAGCTCTAAGATTTTCAGTTCCTACATCAGTGAACAGACTTTCTGTGCTGCAAGGAACCAAAGCTACTAAGGAGGATTACAGAGTTTGGGAGTCAGTGACTTAATAGAGTCTAACTAAGGGTTGAACCTGAATGAGACAGTCACCCTTCAACATGGGGCCATGGCAGAGTGAACCAAGAACACTACAATGGGGGTGAGAGTGGAGCCATGATGGATTCACAGTTCATCACCTCCACCATCATGTGGACCACCTGATCACCTCTCCCTCAACCTCTAAATAACTCATTCCCTGACCGGGAATCGAACCCGGGCTGCGGCGGTGAAAGCGCCGAATCCTAGCCACTAGACCATCAGGGACCACACTGAGCTCTCCAACAACAGAGACTACAGACAATGACTCAAGAACACAGGACTCTGTTGTCTCAGCTTGAGATGCAGAGGGTCCACCAAGACCACCAGACACCTCAGCCTCCTAAAGACAGTCCACCCCCAGGATCCTGCCCCCCTCTGCTCCAACTCAGCCCTCCATTCATAACTGACTTTGTCTCAGTCTCTTCACAATGCCAGTCACTGAAACACTGACAATGTGATGGGGGCTTCCTGTCTTTATTACATTTTCTTCAAAGGATCCCGTGTGTCTTCTTTCTCTCTGTCTGTACTGGAGTGTGGTACCAGGCCCAGCTTGAATGGGTGACTGTGTCTGAGTGGGTCGAGGCTGGGCTGCAGGTATTGGGAGGTTAGAACCCATCTGTGAGGCTCAAGGTGGAGCGATCACCTGTGAGGGTCCAGGGACAGCAGGAAGCTGCACAGATGGTAAAGACATGGAGGGGAGACAGGTGGTGCTGGAGCAGTGACAGGAAGTGTCTGGCATTTTGGTTCATCCTGTGAGCTGACGTGAGGTTGTGGTTTTGCCTCCAGCCTCACCTCCTCATCAGTGTTCAAAAGGTTCAAAGGTGAAAAAATGGGATTCAACCAAACAGCTGGAATGAAGAGTTGGTAAAACTTGCAGAGCTGCAGGGAGCTGGACAGGTCTCACCGTGGGGGGATTTGTCCCACAGATCCTGCTGAAGTGGCTCCTCCTCCTGAGACCTGCAATGCTGGCTGGACCTTTGGAAAAAGAACACAACAAATCTTCATAAACATTTACTTCAGCAGGAACACACAAGAAGGTGGGACTGGTTCCTTTTTCATGTTCACTATTTTGTTGTCTTGGTTCATGTTTTGGTTGTCAAAGTTAATTCTGAATATTTGTGGAAAGTTCGCCTGCCTTTACTTGTACCAATACTTCCTTTAGTAACAAATTAAAAAGCTCAAGCTAAACTTCAGTCAGGACAACCATTCTTTCTCATTCTTCGGCCTCTATTTTATGTCCATGACCATCCTGTCTGTCACCTTTGGTGATGGAGACATCAGTTGATGACATCAGCAACGGTCCTCAACCCAACTGCCTCTGCCAGAAGTGAGCTGTCATCTGTCTCAGGGGACACAGTCGGGTGGACCGGGGCGGATGAGGGCCTGCTGCTTCCTTGAAATATTTCTAAATATTTCAGTTGCAACTGTATAGTGATGGTGGCTCAGTTTAGAGCTGTCAATCAATGTTAATAATTGATCTTAGCATCTGGAGATTATTTTAGGAACACAAATACTTTTACTTCATTCTGAGGATGAGCAGACGTTCAATATAATTCTCATTTCCTGGTTAAAGACTCCTGCTAGTCAGAGAGGATCTGGGCTGGATTGGAAAGCTTCTGAGAGGAAAACCTTCACTCTGGACAGGACTGAGAACGGAGCAGCCTCAGCTTCCTGGAGCCTGACTTGCCTCTGTGGTCTAAGGTTGTGTGGGCTGACATCACAGTGAAACTACTGAGATCACAGAGCCTTTGAGATCACAGGCTGACTTCCTTTTTATCCCTAAAATGAAGAATAAAAATGTTGTGTCTGTGTTTGTGTTGCTGCATCAGTTAAACAGTGACTCTGACAGAGGGGATGTAGCTCAGTGGTAGAGCGCATGCTTTGCATGTATGAGGCCCCGGGTTCAGTCCCCGGCATCTCCAGCTGGTCCTTTGGAGCCTTCATCTTATCAGCTAAATTGATCACATAAATGTGACAACAGTTGGTAACAAACTAGCAGAAGAGAAACCAGTCTGTTGCATTTCAAAGGATTTGTAGCTGGGTCAGTGTGACTGTGAGCCTTCATAGCCAGCATGAAGGAGCTGGTTTTATCTTTGCTGGGGAAATCCCACACACAGCTGCTCTCGGTTCCAAATGTGTGTGTCCTCACTCCTCCGTCCTCCTGCTGCCCTCAGAATACAGACACAATTCAACCTGGCAAGTTTGGAGCATAGAAGTGCTCCTGAAGAGATGTGTGTCAGCCCACAGCTGGCTGTTCTTACCTGGAACCTCAAGATGAAACTGCTTCCACAGATTGGAAATGAATCTGATGTTGACTTTTGGACAAATCACCTGTTCATCAGTTCATCATCACTTCCATCCATTTCTACTACTTATCTTGTTATAGAAAGGAGTCTATCTGCTGTGTGACTGAGGCAGTTACTGTGAGCTGCTGCATGTCTCAGTGTGTGTGTGTGTGTGTGGGGGGGGCTGTGTGTGACTGGTCGGCTGCCAAGGATTATTGATGAGATCAATCATGATCAGCTCAGAGATCACGGCACAGAAGAAGGAGACTTTTTGATTTTTGGGGGTTCAGTTTCTAAGTCAGACACATCATCACAATTTGAAGTTTTCCTCCAGTAAAAAACAAAACAACACAAAACCAAACAAAAACATGATTTGACTTTTGATGTCTACCTTTTTTGGAAATTGTGAGTCCAACAAGCAGGAGGCCGTTTGAGCTTGGAAACTGTGAAGCATCACCAGTAACTGCTGGTTAATTTACAGGTGTTTCCTCCAAAAACTTTAAAATGAACTCAATGCTGAATCCCTCGTCGTCATCACTGAGCTGCAGAACTGGTCCATGCAGGAGGCTGAGCAGGTCTTCCTCTCTGGTCCAGTGTCTCAGCACAGGTCAGAGTAGAGAACTAAAACATGAACACAAATCTTTATCAGCTGTTTACTGATATCAGTGACTACCTTCAAGTAAGAGTGTTAGTGAATGGACCCTTTTTAAAGTTTATGTTATAATGTTTGAAAAATGATGCTCACAAAAACACAATAAAAGTGTTTGTGGTAAAATGATTCCAGTAGATTTTATTGCCATTTTAAGAGTTCAAGCATATTTTGATGACATTGTTTGATGTCATGACTCTCAGTTACTTTAGCAGGACCATCGTGACATGAAATCTTCCTCATCATCCCATATCGACCCTCAACCCCTCACACAGAACCAGGAGCCCTCAACTGAAGGAACCTTTAAAACTGAGAAGTTGGACAGAAAGCAGTATTTTGGTGGAACGAACCTTTAAAACTATAAATTAGAAAGTATTTTGGTGGAATGAACCTTTAAAACTATAAATTAGAAAGTATTTTGGTGGAACGAACCTTTAAAACTATAAATTATAAAGTATTTTGGTGGAATGAACCTTTAAAACTATAAATTAGAAAGTATTTTGGTGGAACGAACCTTTAAAACTATAAATTAGAAAGTATTTTGGTGGAACGAACCTTTAAAACTATAAATTAGAAAGTATTTTGGCGGAATGAACCTTTAAAACTATAAAAAAAAGTATTTAGGAGGAATTGGAATAAACCTTTTATACAGTTGTCAGAAATTAAAGGACAGGAGGTAGTATTTTGGTGGAATAAACCTTTAATACTACAGTGAGAAAGGAGTCATTTGCTATCATCTAATTCGATAGGTGGCGCTGTCACCAAAAAACAAAAGTCCAACAAATGCATTTTATCATCCAATTCAGTAGGGGGTGCTGTGGGGTCCTGGAACTGCAGCTCTCTGGTGCTGCAGCTCTCTGGTGCTGCAGGATCTCCTCTTGAAAAGCCTCACAGTTCAGAGTCGTTCCAGAATCTGGGAGCAGAAACCAAAGTCTCCTACGACGAGGATGGGATTGGAACCCACGCCTGCAGAGCTCAATGGATCAGCAGTCCATCACCTTAACCACTCGGCCACCTCGTCTCCTGACCACCATGATGTGCTGCTTTCTCTGAGCCTTTGAAACAGCTGAACTCTTTGGAGCCCATTTGTCAGAAATGGACCCAGCAGGAGCCACTGAACACAACTCTGACATCATCAGGCTTCTTCCCAGCAGCTTGGTGCTCCAGAAGGAAGAATCCAGACCATCGCTACATCATCAGAGTGAACACCAGCTGATGTTGACCAGTTTAACAAGCCTTTGACTGCTAAATGACATCCAAGCTCAGATTCTCTTGTCCTGGTAGAACAAGTCAATGTTGAAGAAGATGAGAGCACCAGTCTCTTTCATCCAATGCTGGAACAGCGTTAGACTGAAGGTCTGAAGGTCCCTGGTCTGGTCCAGGTTTCAACAGGGGACCAGCATCAGCCAGCATTTAAATGTGGACAACAGTGGAGGTGAAGCCCACATCAAGGAAACAAGCCTCCTATCACTGTCCTGTGCTGAGTTTCTTTAAAAAAAAGTGAGACAACCTCAAGAGTTTCTGTTTCCTGTGTTGGACTTTGGCTCAGAGAATCAGAGCCAATCAAAAGCTTGTTGGTCTTGGATGCTGGTCATCAGGAGCAATGAGGGGCTCAGTGTCTTGCTCAAGGACACTTCAACATGGTCACCAGCTGAAGTGAGAACTGAACCAGCAACTCTGCTAGACGGCCACTCTTCCTCCAGGCCGTGCCCCCCGAACCTGAATCATCATGATGTCATTATTTGTTGCTTTAATTCACCAAATGTGTGACGTGGTGAGTTTGTCAGGAGTTTAAAGACCAAAGTTGTGAGCACACAGAGAAGTAAACCTGTCAAAGCTGCTTCACTTGATGAGTGAAACTGAGGAACTGATAGAAGAGCAACAAAGAAAATGGAGTCAGAAGGTCGTCTTCTTCACTGCTCAGTCACAACACTGACACACACACACACACACACACACACACACACACACACACACACAAATAGTTTGTCTTTGAGAGAGGCCAAAAAATGTTTGACTGTGCTGACATGAACTTTCATTGTCTAATTTCAGTCTCCTACAAAAGTGTGTGAATGTGGTCGTTGTGGCCGAGTGGTGAAGGCGATGGACTAGAAATCCATTGGGGTCTCCCTGCTCAGGTTGGAGTCCTGCCAACAACGTTAAACTGTTGACAATTTAAATCTGACTCATTTTTCCTCCACACTGTCCTTCATCACAGCATTTAACATCAGGACTGCTCCCAGATCAGCTCCATGACCTCATCCCTGCACCAGAGTACCGCCCAAGTTCATCAAAAACGGCCAAGCATAAATATATAATATGTATATAATGTGAACACACCTGTACAGGTGCGTTAACGTGCTTAATAATAGAGAATGAATGAAGGGTGCGTTCAGAGTGGAGTGCAGTACCACAGTCAGGCCAGCAGGTGGGGCTTTCTTTGGTGCTGTCTACCTAATTGCGGTGTCTGTGCTCTGCCAGCAGAGGTCGTGCTTCACCACCAATCTTCTAGGGTGTCTGAGTGGTGCCGCCATGTTTAGGTCGTAGCAGGAGGACGTAGGTTTCCGCTTGGCAATTTGGATGTAGCGAAAGTCACGTTATGAATGGAGGGCTGAGTTGGAGCAGAGGGGGCAGGATCCTGGGGGTGGACTGTCTTTAGGGGGCTGAGGTGTCTGGTGGTCTTGGTGGACCCTCTGCATCTCAAGCTGAGACCACAGAGTCCGTGTTCTTGAGTCATTGTCTATAGTCTCTGTTGTTGGAGAGCTCAGTGTGGTCCCTGATGGTCTAGTGGCTAGGATTCGGTGCTCTCACCGCTGCGGACCGGGTTCGATTCCCGGTCAGGGAATGAGTTATTTAGAGGTTGAGGGAGAGGTGGTCAGGTCGTCCACATGATGGTGGAGGTGATGAACTGTGAAT
Organism: Aulostomus chinensis; assembly: GCF_037954235.1. Classification (NCBI taxonomy): domain Eukaryota; kingdom Metazoa; phylum Chordata; class Actinopteri; order Syngnathiformes; family Aulostomidae; genus Aulostomus; species Aulostomus chinensis. Next base: position 12,587,754 of record NC_141320.1, on the reverse strand, counting down.
CCATCATGGCTCCACTCTCACCCCCATTGTAGTGTTCTTGGTTCACTCTGCCATGGCCCCATGTTGAAGGGTGACTGTCTCATTCAGGTTCAACCCTTTGTTAGACTCTATTAAGTCACTGACTCCCAAACTCTGTAATCCTCCTTAGTAGCTTTGGTTATTGATGATCTGCAATGGTTCGTGGGGGTGGAGCCTATCCCAGCAGCCCTCAGGTGAGGGGCGGGGTTTATCCTGGACAGGTCACCAGTCCATGGCAGGGCCAACACATAGAGACAGATTGATTATAAAAATGTTCATCCCCAGTTTGAAGTTAGAGACAGGATTTAAGTCTGGAAGGTTTTTGTCTTCAATTTAATTCTGAGTGTTGTAAACTGTTTCTAACAAACTCTACTGTTAAACAGTCAAAATGTTTTCTAACCAAGCTGAATGCTCTCATATACTTTTTAAAGTTGAGTTCCTTTCATGTCCTCCTGAGATCAAAGACAGAATTCTAGGTACAAATAAATACACTATCAAAGCCCTGATGACATCATCATCAATTCTGACTTTGATCTGGAGGCTCTTGCTTTCTTGCTTCAAATAAAAAACGTTGTTCCAGGGAAAAGTCTGCACATAAACACACACACACACACGCACACGCACACGCACACACACACACACACACACAGCCTGTCTTCAGTATAAAATGGTCTGTCACGTTCTCTCACGTTGGAAGATTTCTCTGACTCCATTGTGAATAAAGAGACTCTTCATCTGCCACCTGAGTCTTGATCCACTGATTCCTCTGATCCACCTCTTTCTGCTCCAACAAGGCTGACATGGATCAGGTGGGTCCATGTCAGCCAATCAGGAGGTTTCTCCTCTCAGTTAATTTTCTTCATCCCAGTTTAGATTGATTCTTCTCAGCCTCATGAAGGAGCATCTGATCAGGTGTTTGGCTGCTTGTTGGTTGTAATTCCATAGATTTTAATCTCAGATGTTATAGAATTAATAAGAACATCTTAAAGACCTTTGTCCAACACTTGAAACTCTCCTGTCTGTCCAGGCCCAACTGGCCTTTGGTAGTGAGGTGGTGGATGCATGTGTTTGAAATGAGGCTGGTGTTGCTGTGAGGAGCCACTAGAGGGAGACACCTGTCGTTCCTCCCAGCTGACAATGAGGCTTCACAGCTGCATTTGAAGCTGTCCTTTATTGGTCCCAACTGTCTTGAGCTCAGGGGCCAAACTCACCAACAACACTTCCTCCTGGTCATGTGGTCTGTTTGTCAGGAGATTCCCAATCCAAAGTTGTTGACACACAAGAGAAGAAAACACGTCAAAGTTTGTTCATTTTTATGAATCAAACTGAAAATGAACAGAAGAGTGACAGTGAAAATGGATTCAAAAATAATGAATAATCATGAATAATGAATAAATACTCAGAATTTACTGGCATTTGACTGCATTTTGTGGTTAATCAGTCGATGAAAGAGGAACATATATATTCTATACATGTGATGTACGTACGTGGCTGTGGACAAAAGCGTCTGCTCAATGAAATTGTAGGATTGTAGACTTCTATAAATGTAGAATATAATTGTAGAAATGCTCTCTCTCACCACCCCCAACGTCTGTGCCAGGGTCTCTGGCCAGTGGTCAATGGCTCCTATCACCTGCCCAGGATGGATCCAGCTTGCTTGTCTTTGTAATTCTGCACTTATTAGAGACCTGGAAACAAAGGAATGCTGAAAAAGAGAAAATAGGACCTCACACAAATGGGCTTGTGACAGAAATTAAGATCATTTTGTGAATATCCATCCTCTTCCAATGTGTGTGTGAATGTGGTCGTTGTGGCTGAGTGGTGAAGGCGATGGACTAGAAATCCATTGGGGTGTCCCTGCTCAGGTTGGAGTCCTGCCAGCAACGTTAAACTGTTGATGTTCTATGTCAGGGTGAACGTCCTACCTGTGCCTGATTCAGTGTGGTGGCTCACACCTGAATTTATCCAAACTAGCTAACTTCTTAACACCAATCTACACAGTTTGAATCATCAAAACCTCAAACTGAAGTAAGAATTTTCAATTCTCTCATCCACAACAATCCTCATCAATAAAATCTGGAAGAAGGAACCTCAGAAAGTCTGCAGGAGAACGTAGACGAGTGCTGCCACCGACCCGTCGTGGGGAGGACCGGTAACGTGGCGACCCCACTTCCCAAAAGAAGCCGACCGTCCAGCCCACCCTCATCACCCAATAAGGACCTCGGGGACATCCTGGACTCGGTTGACAGGAAACTAACAAGTTTCGATGCTGGACTCTCGTGGAAATCCTCCACAAAGAGCCTCCATGAGTCTCTGGGACTCAGCCAGCAAAAGGTGGCTTCACTGGCCGCTAGAAATCAAGCCCTTCAAGCCTCCAGCCTCCCATCACTGTTTCCTCCCTCTCAAATATGTATCCTGAAATATGGATTTGAGTCTTTAGATGCTGTAACGTCCAAAGATCATATTCTTATTGACCCTCCCCCTTCTTTGTTCCACCATGGAAAGAGGAGAACTCTATTCTAGTTTAGTGGATGAACATAGAGGGACTACACCTGGATCTCTGTGTTTAACAAACAATTGAGTTAAACATCAGGAGTCATGAGTTTGCTCAAAACTAATGACTTGGACTGAGTTCAATGAGTTCATAGCCAACAATTCTCCATCAGCAAGCACATCCTGCAACAGTGGTGATAAAAACCTTCCTTTTAACAGGCAGGAACGTCGAGCAGATCCAGGATCAGTGGGGACGAGGTTACAAACAAAGGTACCTCAAAACCTCAAAATAATGCTACAGTGATGTCGGAAGAATTGCTCATGATCTCAAAATGATGCGACAGTAATGGAGGAAGAGTTGCTAATAACCTCAAAATAATGCTGCAATGATGTTGTAAAAATTGCTAATGAACTCAAAATGATGCTAACAGTAATGTAGTGAAAGTTTCGAATAACCTCAAAGTAATGCTGACAATGATGTAGTAAGAGTTGCTTCGAACCTCAAAATAATGCGACAGTGATGTTGGAAGAATTGCCAATGATCTCAAAATGATGCGACAGTGATGGAGTAAGAATTGCTAATAAACTCAAAATGATGCTAACAGTAATGTAGTGATAGTTGCTATAAACTCAGTGATTCTTTCAGTAATGAAGTGAAAGTTTCGAACAACCTCAAAGTGATGCTGACAGTCATGTAGTGAGAGTTGCTTCGAACCTCAAAATAATGCGACGGTGATGTTGGAAGAATTGCTAATTAACTCAAAATGATGCTAACAGTAATGTAGTGATAGTTGCTCATGATCTCAAAGTGATGCTGACAGAAATGTAGTAAGAATTGCTAATAAACTCAAAATGATGCTAACAGTAATGTAGGAAGAGTTGAAACTCACCTCAAAATGATGTGAGAGTGATGTAGTAAGAATTGCTAATGAACTCAAAATGATGCTAACAGTAATGTAGTGATACTTGCTAATCAACTCAGTGATGCTTACAGTTATGTAGTTAGTGTTTCGAATAACCTCAAAGTCATGCTGACAGTCATGTAGTAAGAGTTGCTCCGAACCTAAAAATAAATACAACAGTGATGTCGGAAGAATTGCTAATGAACTCAAGATGATGCTAACAGTCATGTAGTGATAGTTGCTAAAAAACTCAGTGATGCTTACAGTAATGTAGTAAGAGTTTCGAACAACCTCAAAGTGATGCTGACAGTCATTTAGTAAGAGTTGCTAATGAACTCAATTCAATGCTACAGTGATGTCGTGAGAATTGCTCCTAAACTCAAAATGATGCTAACAGTAATGTAGTGATAGTTGCTAATAAACTCAAAGTGATGCTGACAGTAATGTAGTAAGAGTTGCTACGAACCTTAAAATAATGCAAAAATAATGTAGTAAGAGTTGCTACGAACCTCAAAATAATGTGACAGTGATGTCAGAACAATTGCGAATGATCTCAAAATGATGCTAACAGTAATGTAGTGATAGTTGCTAATCAACTCAGTGATGCTTACAGTAATGTAGTAAGAGTTTCGAACAACCTCAAAGTGATGCTGACAATCATGTAGTAAGAGTTGCTAATTAACTCAATTTAATGCTACAGTGATGTCTTGAGAATTGCTCAACAACTCAAAATGATGCTAACAGTAATGTAGTGATAGCTGCTAATAAACTCAAAGTGATGCTGACAGTAATGTAGTAAGAGTTGCTACAAACCTTAAAATAATGCAACAATAATGTAGTAAGAGTTACTACGAACCTCAAAATATTGCGACAGTGATGTCGGAAGAATTGCTAATAATCTCAAAATGATGCGACAGTGATGTAGTGAGAATTGCTCATGAACTCAAAATGATGCTAACAGTAATGGAGTGAAACTTTCGAATAACCTCAAAGTGATGCTGACAGTCATGTAGTAAGAGTTGCTACGAACCTCAAAATAATGCGACAGTAATGTAGTAAAAGTTGCTACGAACCTCAAAATATTGCGACAGTGATGTCGGAAGAAATGCTAATGAACTCAAAATGATGCTAACAGTAATGTAGTGATAGTTGCTAAGAAACTCAGTGAAGCTTACAGTCATGTAGTAAGTGTTGCTACAAACCTCAAAATAATGCGACAGTAATGTAGTAAAATTTGCTACGAACCTCAAAATATTGCGACAGTGATGTCGGAAGAATTGCTAATGAACTCAAAATGATGCTAACAGTATTGTAGTGATAGTTGCTAATCAAGTCAGTGATGCTTACAGTAATGTAGTAAGTGTTTCGAATAACCTCAAAGTGATGCTGACAGTCATGTAGTAAGAGTTGCTACGGACCTCAAAATAATGCGACAGTGATGTCAGAAGAATTGCTAAAGATCTTAAAATGATGCGACAGTGATTTAGTAAGAATTGCTCATGAACTCAAAATGATGGTAAAAGTAATGTAGTGATAGTTGCTAATAAAGTCAGTCATGCTTACAGTAATGTAGTAAGTGTTTCGAATAACCTCAAAGTGATGCTGACAGTCATGTCGTAAGAGTTGCTACGAACCTCAAAATAATGCGAAAGTAATGTAGTAGAAGTTGCTACGAACCTCAAAATATTGCGACAGTGATGTCGGAAGAATTGCTAATGAACTCAAGATGATGCTAACAGTAATGTAGTGGTAGTTGCTAATCAAGTCAGTGATGCTTACAGTAATGTAGTAAGTGTTTCGAATAACCTCAAAGTGATGCTGACAGTCATGTAGTAAGAGTTGCTACGAACCTCAAAATAATGTGACAGTGATGTCAGAAGAATTGCTAATGAATTCAAAATGATGCGACAGTGATTTAGTCAGAGTTGCTAATGAACTCAATTCAATGCTACAGTGATGTTGTGAGAATTGCTGATAAACTCAAAATGATGCTAACAGTAATGTAGTGATAGTTGCTATAAAAATCAAAGTGATGCTGACAGTAATGTAGTAAGAGTTGCTACGAACCTTAAAATAATGCAACAATAATGTAGTAAGAGTTGCTACGAACCTCAAAATAATGTGACAGTGATGTCAGAAGAATTGCTAATGAATTCAAAATGATGCGACAGTGATTTAGTAAGTATTGCTAATGAACTCAAAATGATGCTCACAGTAATGTAGTGAACACTTCGAAAAACCTCAAAGTGATGCTGACAGTCATGTAGTAAGAGTTGCTACGAACCTCAAAATAATGCGACAGTAATGTAGTAAAAGTTGCTACGAACCTCAAAATAATGTGACAGTGATGTCAGAAGAATTGCTAATGATCTCAAAATGATGCGACAGTGATTTAGTAAGAATTGCTAATGAACTCAAAATGATGCTAACAGTAATGGAGTGAACGTTTCGAATAACCTCAAAGTGATGTTGACAGTCATGTACTAAGAGTTGCTACGAACCTCAAAATAATGCGAAAGTAATGTAGTTAAAGTTGCTACGAACCTCAAAATAAATACGACAGTGATGTCGGAAGAATTGCGAATGAACTCAAGATGATGCTAACAGTCATGTAGTGATAGTTGCTAAGAAACTCACTGATGCTTACAGTAATGTAGTAAGAGTTTCGAACAACCTCAAAGTGATGCTGACAGTCATGTACTAAGAGTTGCTACGAACCTCAAAATAATGTGACAGTGATGTCAGAAGAATTGCTAATGATCTCAAAATGATGCAACAGTGATGTAGTAAGAATTGCTCATGAACTCAAAATGATGCGAACAGTAATGCAGTGAAACTTTCAAATAACCTCAAAGTGATGCTTACAGTCATGTAGTGAGTGTTTCGAATAACCTCAAAGTGATGCTGACAGTCATGTAGTAAGAGTTGCTACGAACCTCAAAATAATGCGAAAGTAATGTAGTAAAAGTTGCTACGAACCTCAAAATATTGCAACAGTGATGTCGGAAGAATTGCTAATGAACTCAAGATGATGCTAACAGTAATGTAGTGGTAGTTGCGAATCATGTCACTGATGCTTACAGTAATGTAGTAAGAGTTTCGAACAACCTCAAAGTGATGCTGACAGTCATGTACTAAGAGTTGCTACGAACCTCAAAATAATGTGACAGTGATGTCAGAAGAATTGCTCATGATCTCAAAATGATGCAACAGTGATGTAGTAAGAATTGTTAATGAACTCAAAATGATGCTCACAGTAATGTAGTGAAACTTTCGAATAACCGAAAAAAGGGATGCTTACAGTCATGTAGGAAGTGTTGCTACGAACCTCAAAATAATGCGACAGTAATGTAGTAAAAGTTGCTACGAACCTCAAAATGTTGCGACATTGATGTAGTAAGAATTGCTAATGAACTCAAAATGATGCTCACAGTAATGCAGTGAAACTTTCAAATAACCTCAAAGTGATGCTTACAGTCATGTAGTAAGAGTTGCTACGAACCTCAAAATAATGCGAAAGTAATGTAGTAAAAGTTGCTACGAACCTCAAAATATTGCAACAGTGATGTCGGAAGAATTGCTAATGAACTCAAGATGATGCTAACAGTAATGTAGTGGTAGTTGCGAATCAAGTCAGTGATGCTTACAGTAATGTAGTAAGAGTTTCGAACAACCTCAAAGTGATGCTGACAGTCATGTAGTAAGAGTTGCTACGAACCTCAAAATAATGGGACAGTGATGTCGGAAGAATTGCTAATAAACTCAAAATGATGCTAACAGTAATGTAGTGATAGTTGCTAAGAAACTCAGTGATGCATACAGTAATGTAGTAAGAGTTTCGAAAAACCTCAAAGTGATGCTGACAGTCATTTAGTAAGAGTTGCTAATGAACTCAATTCAATGCTACAGTGATGTCGTGACAATTGCTCATGAACTCAAAATGATGCTAACAGTCATGTAGTGATAGTTGCTAATAAACTCAAAGTGATGCTGGCAGTAATGTAGTAAGAGTTGCTACGAACCTTAAAATAATGCAAAAATAATGTAGTAAGAGTTGCTACGAACCTCAAAATAATGTGACAGTGATGTCAGAAGAATTGATAATGATCTCAAAATGATGCGACAGTGATTTAGTAAGAATTGCGAATGAACTCAAAATGATGCTAACAGTAATGGAGTGAACTTTTCGAATAACCTCAAAGTGATGCTGACAGTCATGTACTAAGAGTTGTTACGAACCTCAAAATAATGCGACAGTAATGTAGTTAAAGTTGCGACGAACCTAAAAATATTGCGACAGTTATGTCGGAAGAATTGCTAATGAACTCAAGATGATGCTAAAAATGATGTAGTGATAATTGCTAAGAAACTCAGTGATGCTTACAGTAATGTAGTAAGAATTTTGAAGAACCTCAAAGTGATGCTGACAGTCATTTAGTAAGAGTTGCTAATGAACTCAATTCAATGCTACAGTGATGTCGTGAGAATTGCTGATGATCTCAAAATGATGCTAACAGTAATGAAGTGATAGTTTCTAATAAACTCAAAGTGATGCTGACAGTAATGTAGTAAGAGTTGCTACGAACCTTAAAATAATGCAACAATAATGTAGTAAGAGTTGCTAGGAAACCTCAAAATAATGTGACAGTAATGTAGTAAAAGTTGCTACGAACCTCAAAATAATGCGACAGTGATGTCAGAAGAATTGCTAAAGATCTTAAAATGATGCGACAGTGATGTAGTAAGAATTGCTAATGAACTCAAGATGATGCTAACAGTAATGTAGTGATAGTTGCTAATAAACTCAAAGTGATGCTGACAGTAATGCAGGAAGAGTTGCTACGAACCTTAAAATAATGCAACAATAATGTAGTAAGAGTTGCTACGAACCTCAAAATAATGTGACAGTGATGTAGTAAGAATTGCTAATGAACTCAAAATGATGCTAACAGTAATGGAGTGAAACTTTCGAATAACCTCAAAGTGATGCTGACAGTCATGTAGGAAGTTTTGCTACGAACCTCAAAATAATGCGACGGTAATGTAGTAAAAGTTGCTACGAACCTCAAAATATTGCGACAGTGATGTCGGAAGAATTGCTAATGAACTCAAAATGATGCTAACAGTAATGTAGTGATAGTTGCTAATCAACTCAGTGATGCTTACAGTAATTTAGTAAGTGTTTCGAATAACCTCAAAGTGATGCTGACAGTCATGTACTAAGAGTTGCTAATGAACTCATTTCAATGCTACAGTGATGTCGTGAGAATTGCTGATGAACTCAAAATGATGCTAACAGTAATGTAGTGATAGTTGCTATAAAAATCAAAGTGATGCTGACAGTAATGTAGTAAGAGTTGCTTCGAATCTTAAAATAATGCAACAATAATGTAGTAAGAGTTGCTACGAACCTCCAAATAATGCGACAGTGATGTCAGAAGAATTGCTAATGATCTCAAAATGATGCGACAGTGATTTAGTAAGAATTGCTCATGAACTCAAAATGATGCTAAAAGTAATGTAGTGATAGTTGCTAATAAACTCAAAATGATGCTAACAGTAATGTAGTGATAGTTGCTAATAAACTCAAAGTAATGCTGACAGTCATGTAGTAAGACCTGCTACGAACCTTAAAATAATGTGACAGTGATTTCAGAAGAATAGCTAAAGATCCCAAAATGATGCTGACTGTGATGTCGGAAGAATTGCGAATGAACTCAAGATGATGCTAACAGTAATGTAGTAAGTTTTTCGAATAACCTCAAAGTGATGCTGACAGTCATGTACTAAGAGTTGCTACGAACCTAAAATAATGTGAAAGTGATGTCAGAAGAATTGCGAATGATCTCAAAATGTTGCGACAGTGATGTAGTAAGAATTGCTAATGAACTCAAAATGATGCTAAAAGTAATGCAGTGAAACTTTCAAATAACCTCAAAGTGATGCTGACAGTCATGTAGTAAGAGTTGCTACGAACCTCAAAATAATGCGACAGTAATGTAGTAAAAGTTGCTACGAACGTCAAAATATTGCGACAGTGATGTCGGAAGAATTGCTAATAAACTCAAAATGATGCAAACAGTAATTGTGATAGTTGCTAATCAACTCAGTGATGCTTACAGTAATGTAGTAAGTGTTTCGAATAACCTCAAAGTGATGGTGACAGTCATGTAGGAAGAGTTGCTACGAACCTCAAAATAATGTGACAGTGATGTCAGTAGAATTGCTAATGATCTCAAAATGATGCGACATTGATGTCGGAAGAATTGCTAATGAAGTAAAAATGATGCTAACAGTAATGTAGTGATAGTTGCTAAGAAACTCAGTGATGCTTACAGTAATGTAGTAAGAGTTTCGAACAACCTCAAAGTGATGCTGACAGTCATTTAGTAAGAGTTGCTAATGAACTCAATTCAATGCTAATGTGATGTCGTGAGAATTGCTGATAAACTCAAAATGATGCAAACAGTAATGTAGTAAGAGTTGCTACGAACCTTAAAATAATGCAACAATAATGTAGTAAGAGTTGCTACGAACCCCAAAATAATGTGACAGTGATGTCAGAAGAATTGCTAATGAACTCAAAATGATGCGACAGTGATTTAGTAAGAATTGCTAATGAACTCAAAATGATGCTAACAGTTATGGAGTGAACGTTTCGAATAACCTCAAAGTGATGCTGACAGTCATATACTAAGAGTTGCTACGAACCTCAAAATAATGCTAAAGTAATGTAGTTAAAGTTGCTACGAACCTAAAAATATTGCGACAGTGATGTCGGAAGAATTGCTAATGAACTCAAGATGATGCTAACAGTCATGTAGTGATAGTTGCAAAGAAACTCAGTGATGCTTACAGTAATGTAGTAAGAGTTTCGAACAACCTCAAAGTGATACTGAAAGTCATTTAGTAAGAGTTGCTAATGAACTCAATTCAATGCTACAGTGATGTCGTGAGAATTGCTCATGAACTCAAAATGATGCTGACAGTAATCTAGTAAGAGTTGCTACGAACCTTAAAATAATGCAACAATAATGTAGTAAGAGTTGCTACGAACCTCAATATAAGGTGACAGTGATGTAGTAAGAATTGCTAATGAACTCAAAATGATGCTAACAGTAATGGAGTGAATGTTTCGAATAACCTCAAAGTGATGCTGACAGTAATGTAGTAAGAGTTGCTACGAACCTTAAAATAATGCAACAATAATGTACTAAGAGTTGCTACGAACCTCAAAATAATGTGACAGTGATGTCAGAAGAATTGCTAATGATCTCAAAATGTTGCGACAGTGATGTAGTAAGAAATGCTAATGAACTCAAAATGATGCTAACAGTAATGCAGTGAAACTTTCAAATAACCTCAAAGTGATGCTTACAGTAATGTAGTAAGTGTTTCGAATAACCTCAAAGTGATGCTTACAGTAATGTAGTAAGAGTTGCTACGAACCTCAAAATGATGCGACAGTGATGTCGGAAGAATTGCTAATGAACTCAAGATGATGCTAACAGTAATGTAGTGATAGTTGCTAAGAAACTCAGTGATGCTTACAGTAATGTAGTAAGTGTTTTGAATAACCTCAAAGTGATGGTGACAGTCATGAGGAAGAGTTGCTACGAACCTCAAAATAATGCGACAGTGATGTCAGAAGAATTGCTAAAGATCTTAAAATGATGCGACAGTGATGTAGTAAGAATTGCTCATGAACTTAAAATGATGCTAACAGTAATGTAGTGATAGTTGCTAATCAAGTCAGTGATGCTTACAGTAATGTAGTAATTGTTTCGAATAACCTCTAAGTGATGCTGACAGTAATGTAGTAAGAGTTGCTACGAACCTCAAAATAATGCGACAGTAATATAGTAAAAGTTGCTACGAACCTCAAAATATTGCGACAGTGATGTCGGAAGAATTGCTAATGAACTTAAAATGATGCTAACAGTAATGTAGTGATAGTTGCTAATCAACTCAGTGATGCTTACAGTAATGTAGTAAGTGTTTCGAATAACCTCAAAGTGATGGTGACAGTCATGTAGGAAGAGTTGCTACGAACCTCAAAATAATGAAACAATAATGTAGTAAGAGTTGCTACGAACCCCAAAATAATGTGACAGTGATGTCAGAAGAATTGCTAATGAACTTAAAATGATGCGACAGTGATTTAGTAAGAATTGCTAATGAACTCAAAATGATGCTAACAGTAATGGAGTGAACGTTTCGAATAACCTCAAAGTCATGCTGACAGTCATGTACAAAGAGTTGCTACGAACCTCAAAATAATGCGACAGTAATGTAGTTAAAGTTGCTACGAACCTCAAAATATTGCGACAGTGATGTCGGAAGAATTGCTCATGAACTCAAGATGATGCTAACAGTCATGTAGTGATAGTTGCTAAGAAACTCAGTGATGCTTACAGGAATGTAGTAAGAGTTTCGAACAACCTCAAAGTGATGCTGACAGTCATTTAGTAAGAGTTGCTAATGAACTCAATTCAATGCTACAGTGATGTCGTGAGAATTGCTCATGAACTCAAAATGATGCTGACAGTAATCTAGTAAGAGTTGCTACGAACCTTAAAATAATGCAACAATAATGTAGTAAGAGTTGCTACGAACCTCAATATAAGGTGACAGTGATGTAGTAAGAATTGCTAATGAACTCACAATGATGCTAACAGAAATGGAGTGAATGTTTCGAATAACCTCAAAGTGATGCTGACAGTAATGTAGTAAGAGTTGCTACGAACCTTAAAATAATGCAACAATAATGTACTAAGACTTGCTACGAACCTCAAAATAATGTGACAGTGATGTCAGAAGAATTGCTAATGATCTCAGAATGTTGCAACAGTGATGTAGTAAGAATTGCTAATGAACTCAAAATGATGCTAACAGTAATGCAGTGAAACTTTCAAATAACCTCAAAGTGATGCTTACAGTAATGTAGTAAGTGTTTCGAATAACCTCAAAGTGATGGTGACAGTCATGTAGTAAGAGTTGCTACGAACCTTAAAATAATGCAACAATAATGTACTAAGACTTGCTACGAACCTCAAAATAATGCGACAGTGATGTCGGAAGAATTGCTGATGATCTAAAAATGATGCGACAGTGATGTCGGAAGAATTGCTAATGAACTCAAGATGATGCTAACAGTAATGGAGTGAAACTTTCGAATAACCTCAAAGTGATGCTGACAGTCATGTAGTAAGAGTTGCTACGAACCTCAAAATAATGCGACAGTGATGTCGGAAGAATTGCTAATGATCTCAAAATGTTGCGACAGTGATGTAGTAAGAATTGCTAATGAACTCAAAATGATGCTAACAGTAATGCAGTGAAACTTTCAAATAACCTCAAAGTGATGCTTACAGTAATGTAGTAAGTGTTTCGAATAACCTCAAAATAAGGCAACAATAATGTACTAAGAGTTGCTACGAACCTCAAAATAATGTGAACGAGATGTCAGAAGAATTGCTAATGATCTCAAAATGATGCGACAGTGATGTCGGAAGAATTGCTAATGAACTCAAGATGATGCTAACAGTAATGCAGTGAAACTTTCGAATAACCTCAAAGTGATGCTGACAGTCATGTAGTAAGAGTTGCTACGAACCTCAAAATAATGCGAAAGTAATATAGTAAAAGTTGCTACGAACCTCAAAATATTGCGACAGTGACGTCGGAAGAATTGCTAATGAACTCAAGATGATGCTAACAGTAATGTAGTGGTAGTTGCTAATCAACTCAGTGATGCTTACAGTAATGTAGTAAGTGTTTCGAACAACCTCAAAGTGATGCTGACAGTCATGTACTAAGAGTTGCTACGAACCTCAAAATAATGCGACAGTGATGTCGGAAGAATTGCGAATAAACTCAAAATGATGCTAACAGTAATGTAGTGATAGTTGCTAATCAAGTCAGTGATGCTTCCAGTAATGTAGTAATTGTTTCGAATAACCTCTAAGTGATGCTGACAGTCATGTAGTAAGAGTTGCTACGAACCTCAAAATAATGCGACAGTAATATAGTAAAAGTTGCTACGAACCTCAAAATATTGCGACAGTGATGTCGGAAGAATTGCTAATGAACTTAAAATGATGCTAACAGTAATGTAGTGATAGTTGCTAATCAACTCAGTGATGCTTACAGTAATGTAGTAAGTGTTTCGAATAACCTCAAAGTGCTGCTGACAGTCATGTAGGAAGAGTTGCTACGAACCTGAAAATAATGCGACAGTGGTGTCGGAAGAATTGCTAATAAACTCAAGAGGATGCTAAAAGTAATGTAGTGATAGTTGCTCAGAAACTCAGTGATGCTTACAGTAATGTAGTAAGAGTTTCGAACAACCTCAAAGTGATGCTGACAGTCATTTAGTAAGAGTTGCTAATGAACTCAATTTAATGCTACAGTGATGTCGTGATAATTGCTCAACAACTCAAAATGATGCTAACAGTAATGTAGTGATAGTTGCTAATAAACTCAAAGTGATGCTGACAGTAATGTAGTAGGAGTTGCTACGAACCTTAAAATAATGCAACAGTAATGTAGTAAGAGTTGCTACGAACCTCAAAATATTGCGACAGTGATGTTGGAAGAATTGCTAATTAACTCAAAATGATGCTAACAGTAATGTAGTGATAATTGCTAATCAACTAAGTCATGCTTACAGTAATGTAGTAAGTGTTTCGAATAACCTCAAAGTGATGCTGACAGTCATGTAGTAAGAGTTGCTACGAACCTTAAAATAATGCAACAATAATGTAGTAAGAGTTACTACGAACCTCAAAATAATGTGACAGTGATGTCAGAAGAATTGCTAAAGATCTCAAAATGATGCGACAGTGATGTCGGAAGAATTGCTAATGCTAAGATGATGCTAACAGTAATGTAGTAAGTGTTTCGAATAACCTCAAAGTGATGCTGACAGTCATGTACTAAGAGTTGCTGCGAACCTCAAAATAATGTGACAGTGATGTCAGAAGAATTGCTAATGATCTCAAAATGTTGCGACAGTGATGTAGAAAGAATTGCTAATGAACTCAAAATGATGCTAACAGTAATGTAGTGATAGTTGCTAATAAACTCAAAGTAATGCTGACAGTAATGTAGTAATTGTTTCGAATAACCTCTAAGTGATGCTGACACTCATGTAGTAAGAGTTGCTACGAACCTCAAAATAATGCGACAGTAATATAGTAAAAGTTGCTACGAACCTCAAAATATTGCGACAGTGATGTCGGAAGAATTGCTAATGAACTTAAAATGATGCTAACAGTAATGTAGTGATAGTTGCTAATCAACTCAGTGATGCTTACAGTAATGTAGTAAGTGTTTCGAATAACCTCAAAGTGATGGTGACAGTCATGTAGGAAGAGTTGCTACGAACCTCAAAATAATGCGACAGTGGTGTCGGAAGCATTGCTGATGATCTCAAAATTATGCGACAGTGATGTCGGAAGAATTGCTAATGAACTCAAGATGATGCTAACAGTAATGGAGTGAAACTTTCGAATAACCTCAAAGTGATGCTGACAGTCATGTAGTAAGTGTTGCTTCGAACCTCAAAGTAATGCGACAACTATGTCGGAAGAATTGCTAATAAACTCAAGAGGATGCTTAAAGTAATGTAGTGATAGTTGCTCAGAAACTCAGTGATGCTTACAGTAATGTAGTAAGAGTTTCGATCAACCTCAAAGTGATGCTGACAGTCATTTAGTAAGAGTTGCTAATGAACTCAATTTAATGCTACAGTGATGTCGTGAGAATTGCTCAACAACTCAAAATGATGCTAACAGTAATGTAGTGATAGTTGCTAATAAACTCAAAGTGATGCTGACAGTAATGTAGTAGGAGTTGCTACGAACCTTAAAATAATGCAACAGTAATGTAGTAAGAGTTGCTACGAACCTCAAAATATTGCGACAGTGATGTTGGAAGAATTGCTAATTAACTCAAAATGATGCTAACAGTAATGTAGTGATAATTGCTCATCAACTAAGTCATGCTTACAGTAATGTAGTTAGAGTTGCTACGAACTTTAAAATATTGCGACAGTGATGTCGGAGGAATTGCTAATGAACTCAAAATGATGCTAACAGTAATGTAGTGATAGTTGCTTATCAACTCAGTCATGCTTACAGTAATGTAGTAAGTGTTTCGAATAACCTCAAAGTGATGCTGACAGTCATGTAGTAAGAGTTGCTACGAACCTTAAAATAATGCAACAATAATGAAGTAAGAGTTGCTCCGAACCTTAAAATAATGCAACAATAATGTAGTAAGGGTTGCTACGAACCTCAAAATAATGTGACAGTGATGTCGGAAGAATTGCTAATGAACTCAAAATGATGCTAACAGTAATGTAGTGATACTTGCTAATAAACTCAGTGATGCTTACAGTAATGTAGTTAGAGTTGCTACGAACCTCAAAATATTGCGACATTTATGTCGGAAGAATTGCTAATGAACTCAAAATGATGCTAACAGTCATGTAGTGATAGTTGCTAAGAAACTCAGTGATGCTTACAGTAATGTAGTAAGTGTTTTGAATAACCTCAAAGTGATGGTGACAGTCATGAGGAAGAGTTGCTACGAACCTCAAAATAATGCGACAGTTATGTCAAGAGAATTACTAAAGATCTTAAAATGATGCGACAGTAATGTAGTAAGAATTGCTCATGAACTTAAAATGATGCTAACAGTAATGTAGTGATAGTTGCTAATCAAGTCAGTGATGCTTACAGTAATGTAGTAATTGTTTCGAATAACCTCTAAGTGATGCTGACAGTCATGTAGTAAGAGTTGCTACGAACCTCAAAATAATGCGACAGTTATATAGTAAAAGTTGCTACGAACCTCAAAATATTGCGACAGTGATGTCGGAAGAATTGCTAATGAACTTAAAATGATGCTAACAGTAATATAGTGATAGTTGCTAATCAACTCAGTGATGCTTACAGTAATGTAGTAAGTGTTTCGAATAACCTCAAAGTGATGGTGACAGTCATGTAGGAAGAGTTGCTACGAACCTCAAAATAATGCGACAGTGGTGTCGGAAGCATTGCTGATGATCTCAAAATGATGCGACAGTGATCTAGAAAGAATTGCGAATGAACTCAAAATGATGCTAACAGTAATGGAGTGAAACTTTCGAATAACCTCAAACTGATACTGACAGTCATGTAGTAAGTGTTGCTTCGAACCTCAAAATAATGCGACAGTGATGTCGGAAGAACTGCTAATGAATTAAAGATGATGCTAACAGTAATGTAGTGATAGTTGCTAAGAAACTCAGTGATGCTTACAGTAATGTAGTAAGAGTTTCGAACAACCTCAAAGTGATGCTGACAGTCATTTAGTAAGAGTTGCTAATGAACTCAATTTAATGCCACAATGATGTCGTGAGAATTGCTCAAAAACTCAAAATGATGCTAACAGTAATGTAGTGATAGTTGCTAATAAACTCAAAGTGATGCTGACTGTAATGTAGTAGGAGTTGCTACGAACCTTAAAATAATTCAACAGTAATGTAGTAAGAGTTGCTACAAACCTCAAAATATTGCGACAGTGATGTCGGAAGAATTGCTAATGAACTCAAAATGATGCTAACAGTAATGTAGTGACACTTGCTAATCAACTCAGTGATGCTTACAGTAATGTAGTTAGAGTTGCTACGAACCTCAAAATATTGCGACAGTGATGTCGGAAGAATTGCTAATGAACTCAAAATGATGCTAACAGTAATGTAGTGATAGTTGCTAATCAACTCAGTCATGCTTACAGTAATGTAGTAAGTGTTTCGAATAACCTCAAAGTGATGCTGACAGTCATGTAGTAAGAGTTGCTACGAACCTTAAAATAATGCAACAATAATGTAGTAAGAGTTGCTACGAACCTCAAAATAATGCAACAATAATGTAGTAAAAGTTGCTACGAACCTCAAAATATTGCGACAGTGATGTCGGAAGAATTGCTAATGAACTCAAGATGATGCTAACAGTCATGTAGTGATAGTTGCTAAGAAACTCAGGGATGCTTACAGTAATGTAGTAAGTGTTTTGAATGACCTCAAAGTGATGGTGACAGTCATGAGGAAGAGTTGCTACGAACCTCAAAATAATGCGACAGTGATGTCAGAAGAATTGCTAAAGATCTTAAAATGATGCGACAGTGATGTAGTAAAAATTGCTCATGAACTTAAAATGATGCTAACAGTAATGGAGTGAAACTTTCGAATAACCTCAAAGTGATGCTGACAGTCATGTATTAAGTGTTGCTACAAACCTCCAAATAATGCGACAGTAATGTAGTAAAAGTTGCTACGAACCTCAAAATATTGCGACAGTGATGTCGGAAGAATTGCTAATGAACTCAAAATGATGCTAACAGTAATTTAGTGGTAATTGCTAATCAAGTCAGTGATGCTTACAGTAATGTAGTAAGTGTTTCGAACAACCTCAAAGTGATGCTGACAGTCATGTAGTAAGAGTTGCTACGAACCTCAAAATAATGCAACAGTAATATAGTAAAAGTTGCTACGAACCTCAAAATATTGCGAGAGTGATGTCGGAAGAATTGCTAATGAACTCAAAATGATGCTAACAGTAATGTAGTGATAGTTGCTAATCAACTCAGTCATGCTTACAGTAATGTAGTAAGTGTTTCGAATAACCTCAAAGTGATGCTGACAGTCATGTAGTAAGAGTTGCTACGAACCTCAAAATAATGCGAAAGTAATGTAGTAAAAGTTGCTACGAACCTCAAAATATTGCGACAGTGAAACTTTCAAATAACCTCAAAGTGAAAAGTCAAAAATAATATGACAGTCATGTAGTAAGTGTTGCTACGAAACTCAGAATAATGCGACAGTAATGTAGTAAAAGTTGCTACGAACCTAAAAATATTGCGACAGTGATGTCGGAAGAATTGCTAATGAACTCAAAATGATGCTAACAGTAATGTAGTGGTAGGTGCTAATCAAGTCAGTGATGCTTACAGTAATGTAGTAAGTGTTTCGAACAACCTCAAAGTGATGCTGACAGTCATGTAGTAAGAGTTGCTACGAACCTCAAAATAATGCGACAGTGATGTCGGAAGAATTGCTAAAGATCTCAAAATGATGCGACAGTGATGTCAGAAGAATTGGTAATGATCTCAAAATGATGCTAACAGTAATGGAGTGAACGTTTCGAATAACCTCAAAGTGATGCTGACAGTCATGTAGTAAGAGTTGCTACGAACCTCAAAATAATGCGAAAGTAATGTAGTAAAAGTTGCTACGAACCTCAAAATATTGCGACAGTGACGTCGGAAGAATTGCTAATGAACTCAAGATGATGCAAACAGTAATGTAGTGGTAGGTGCTAATCAAGTCAGTGATGCTTACAGTAATGTAGTAAGTGTTTCGAACAACCTCAAAGTGATGCTGACAGTCATGTAGTAAGAGTTGCTACGAACCTCAAAATAATGCGAATGTGATGTCGGAAGAATTGCTAATAAACTCAAAATGATGCTAACAGTAATGTCGTGATAGTTGCTAAGAAACTCAGTGATGCTAACAGTAATGTAGTAAGAGTTTCGAACAACCTCAAAGTGATGCTGACAGTCAATTAGTAAGAGTTGCTAATGAACTCAATTCAATGCTACAGTGATGTCGTGAGAATTGCTCATGAACTCAAAATGATGCTAACAGTAATGTAGTGATAGTTGCTAATAAACTCAAAGTAATGCTGACAGTAATGTAGTAAGAGTTGCTACGAACCTTAAAATAATGCAACAATAATGTTGTAAGAGTTGCTACGAACCTCAAAATAATGTGACAGTGACGTCAGAAGAATTGCTAAAGATCTCAAAATGATGCAAACAGTAATGGAGTGAAACTTTCGAATAACCTCAAAGTGATGCTGACAGTCATGTAGTAAGTGTTGCTACGAACCTCAAAATCATGCGACAGTAATGTAGTAAAAGTTGCTACGGACCTAAAAATATTGCGACAGTGATGTCGGAAGAATTGCTGATGAACTCAAGATGATGCTAACAGTAATGTAGTGGTAGTTGCTAATCAAGTCAGTGATGCTTACAGTAATGTAGTAAGTGTTTCGAACAACCTCAAAGTGATGCTGACAGTCATGTAGTAAGAGTTGCTACGAACCTCAAAATAATGCGACAGTGATGTCGGAAGAATTGCTAAAGATCTCAAAATGATGCGACAGTGATGTCAGAAGAATTGGTAATGATCTCAAAATGATGCTAACAGTAATGGAGTGAACGTTTTGAATAACCTGAAAGTGATGCTGACAGTCATGTACTAAGACTTGCTACGGATCTCAAAATAATGCGACAGTAATGTCGTAAAAGTTGCTACAACCTCAAAATATTGCGACAGTGATGTCGGAAGAATTGCTCATGAACTCAAGATGATGCTAACAGTAATGGAGTGAAACTTTCGAATAACCTCAAAGTGATGCTTACAGTCATGTAGTAAGTGTTGCTACGAACCTCAAAATAATGCGACAGTAATGTAGTAAAAGTTGCTACGAACCTCAAAATATTGCGACAGTGATGTCGGAAGAATTGGTAATGATCTCAAAATGATGCGACAGTGATGTCGTAAGAATTGCTAATGATCTCAAAATGATGCGACAGTGATGTAGTAAGAATTGCTAATGAACTGAAAATGATGCTAACAGTAATGGAGTGAAAGTTTCCAATAACCTCAAAGTGATTCTGACAGTCATGTACTAAGAGTTGCTACGAACCTCAAAATAATGCGACAGTAATGTAGTAAAAGTTGCTACGAACCTCAAAATATTGCGACAGTGATGTCGGAAGAATTGCTAATGAACTCAAAATGATGCTAACAGTAATGTAGTGATAGTTGCTATTCAACTCAGTGATGCTTACAGTAATGTAGTAAGAGTTTCGAAAAACCTCAAAGTGATGCTGATAGTCATTTAGTAAGAGTTGCTAATGAACTCAATTTAATGCTACAGTGATGTCGTGAGAATTGCTCAACAACTCAAAATGATGCTAACAGTAATGTCGTGATAGTTGCTAAAAGACTCAATGTGATGCTGACAGTCATGTACTAAGAGATGCTACGAACCTCAAAATAATGTGACAGTGATGTCAGAAGAATTGCTAATGATCTAAAAATGATGCGACAGTGATGTAGTAAGAATTGCTAATGAACTCAAAATGATGCTAAAAGTAATGGAGTGAAAGTTTCCAATAACCTCAAAGTGATGCTGACAGTCATGTAGTAAGAGTTGCTACGAACCTCAAAATAATGCGACAGTGATGTCGGAAGAATTGCTAATGAACTCAAGATGATGCTAACCGTAATGTAGTGATAGTTGCTAAGAAACTCAGTGATGCTTACAGTAATGTCTTAAGAGTTTCGAACAACCTCAAAGTGATGCTGACAGTCATTTAGTAAGAGTTGCAAATGAAGTCAAAATGATGCTAAAAGTAATGGAGTGAAAGTTTCCAATAACCTCAAAGTGATGCTTACAGTTATGTAGTAAGTGTTGCTACGAACCTCAAAATAAAGCGACAGTAATGTAGTTAAAGTTGCTACGAACCTCAAAATATTGCGACAGTGATGTCGGAAGAATTGCTAATTAACTCAAAATGATGCTAACAGTAATGTAGTGATAGTTGCTAATCAACTCAGTGATGCTTACAGTAATGTAGGAAGAGTTTCGAACAACCTCAAAGTGATGCCGACAGTCATTTAGCAAGAGTTGCTAATGAACTCAATTTAGTGCTACAGTGATGTCGTGAGAATTGCTCATGAACTCAAAATGATGCTAACAGTAATGTAGTGATAGTTGCTAATAAACTCAAAGTAATGCTGACAGTAATGTAGTAAGAGTTGCTACGAACCTTAAAATAATGCAACAATAATGTAGTAAGAGTTGCTACGAACCTCAAAATAATGTGACAGTGATGTCAGAAGAATTGCTAAAGATCTCAAAATGATGCTAACAGTAATGGAGTGAAACTTTCGAATAACCTCAAAGTGATGCTGACAGTCATGTAGTAAGTGTTGCTACGAACCTCAAAATCATGCGACAGTAATGTAGTAAAAGTTGCTACGGACCTAAAAATATTGCGACAGTGATGTCGGAAGAATTGCTGATGAACTCAAGATGATGCTAACAGTAATGTAGTGGTAGTTGCTAATCAAGTCAGTGATGCTTACAGTAATGTAGTAAGTGTTTCGAACAACCTCAAAGTGATGCTGACAGTCATGTAGTAAGAGTTGCTACGAACCTCAAAATAATGCGACAGTGATGTCGGAAGAATTGCTAAAGATCTCAAAATGATGCGACAGTGATGTCAGAAGAATTGGTAATGATCTCAAAATGATGCTAACAGTAATGGAGTGAACGTTTCGAATAACCTGAAAGTGATGCTGACAGTCATGTACTAAGAGTTGCTACGAATCTCAAAATAATGCGACAGTAATGTCGTAAAAGTTGCTACAACCTCAAAATATTGCGACAGTGATGTCGGAAGAATTGCTCATGAACTCAAGATGATGCTAACAGTAATGGAGTGAAACTTTCGAATAACCTCAAAGTGATGCTTACAGTCATGTAGTAAGTGTTGCTACGAACCTCAAAATAATGCGACAGTAATGTAGTAAAAGTTGCTACGAACCTCAAAATATTGCGACAGTGATGTCGGAAGAATTGGTAATGATCTCAAAATGATGCGACAGTGATGTCGTAAGAATTGCTAATGATCTCAAAATGATGCGACAGTGATGTAGTAAGAATTGCTAATGAACTGAAAATGATGCTAACAGTAATGGAGTGAAAGTTTCCAATAACCTCAAAGTGATGCTGACAGTCATGTACTAAGAGTTGCTAAGAACCTCAAAATAATGCGACAGTAATGTAGTAAAAGTTGCTACGAACCTCAAAATATTGCGACAGTGATGTCGGAAGAATTGCTAATGAACTCAAAATGATGCTAACAGTAATGTAGTGATAGTTGCTATTCAACTCAGTGATGCTTACAGTAATGTAGTAAGAGTTTCGAAAAACCTCAAAGTGATGCTGATAGTCATTTAGTAAGAGTTGCTAATGAACTCAATTTAATGCTACAGTGATGTCGTGAGAATTGCTCAACAACTCAAAATGATGCTAACAGTAATGTAGTGATAGTTGCTAAAAGACTCAATGTTATGCTGACAGTCATGTACTAAGAGATGCTACGAACCTCAAAATAATGTGACAGTGATGTCAGAAGAATTGCTAATGATCTAAAAATGATGCGACAGTGATGTAGTAAGAATTGTTAATGAACTCAAAATGATGCTAAAAGTAATGGAGTGAAAGTTTCCAATAACCTCAAAGTGATGCTGACAGTCATGCAGTAAGAGTTGCTACGAACCTCAAAACAATGCGACAGTTATGTAGTAAAAGTTGCCACGAACCTCAAAATATTGCGACAGTGATGTCGGAAGAATTGCTCATGAACTCAAAATGATGCTAACAGTAATGGAGTGAACGTTTCGAATAACCTCAAAGTGATGCTGACAGTCTTGTACTAAGAGTTGCTACGAACCTCAAAATAATGCGACAGTGATGTCGGAAGAATTGCTAATGAACTCAAGATGATGCTAACCGTAATGTAGTGATAGTTGCTAAGAAACTCAGTGATGCTTACAGTAATGTCTTAAGAGTTTCGAAAAACCTCAAAGTGATGCTGACAGTCATTTAGTAAGAGTTGGTACGAACCTTAAAATAATGCAACAATAATGTAGTAAGAGTTGCTACGAAACTTAAAATAATTCAACAGTAATGTAGTAAGAGTTGCTACGAACCTCAAAATAATGTGACAGTAATGTAGGAAATGTTGCTACGAACCTCAAAATAATGCGACAGTAATGTAGTAAGAATTGCTAATGAACTCAAAATGATGCTAACAGTAATGGAGTGAAACTTTCGAATAACCTCAAAGTGATGCTGACAGTCATGTAGTAAGAGTTGCTACGAACCTCAAAATAATGTGACAGTAATGTAGTAAAAGTTGCTACGTACCTTAAAAAAAATGCGACAGTAATGTAGGAAAAGTTGCTACGAACCTCAAAATATTGCGACAGTGATGTCGGAAGAAATGCTAATGAACTCAAAATGATGCTAACAGTAATGTAGTGATAGTTGCTAATAAACTCAAAGTGATGCTGACAGTAATGTAGTAAAAGTTGCTACGAACCTCAAAATATTGCGACAGTGATGTCGGAAGAATTGCTCATGAACTCAAAATGATGCTAACAGTAATGTAGTGATAGTTGCTAAGAAACTCAGTGATGCTTAAAGTAATGGAGTAAAAGTTTCGAACAACCTCAAAGTGATGCTGACAGTAATTTAGTAAGAATTGCTAATGAACTCAATTTAATGCTACAGTGATGTCGTGAGAATTGCTCAACAACTCAAAATGATGCTAACAGCAATGTAGTGATAGTTGCTAATAAACTCAAAGTGATGCTGACAGTAATGTAGTAAGAGTTGCTACGAACCTTAAAAAAATGCAACAATAATGTAGTAAGAGTTGCTACGAACCTCAAAATATTGCTACAGTGATGTCGGAAGAAATGCTAATGATCTCAAAATGATGCGACAGTGATGTAGTAAGAATTGCTAATGAACTCAAAATGATGCTAACAGTAATGGAGTGAAACTTTCGAACAACCTCAAAGTGATGCTGACAGTCATGTAGTAAGAGTTGCTACGAACCTCAAAATAATATGACAGTAATGTAGTAAAAGTTGCTACGAACCTTAAAAAAAATGCGACAGTCATGTAGGAAAAGTTACTACGAACCTCAAAATATTGCGACAGTGATGTCGGAAGAAATGCTAATGAACTCAAAATGATGCTAACAGTAATGTAGTGATAGTTGCTAATCAACTCAGTGATGCTTACAGTAATGTAGTAAGTGTTTCAAATAACTTCAAAGTGATGCTGACAGTCATGTAGTAAGTGTTGCTACAAACCTCAAAATAATGCGACAGTAATGTAGTAAAAGTTGCTACGAACCTCAAAATATTGCGACAGTGATGTCGGAAGAATTGCTAATGAACTTAAGATGATGCTAACAGGAATGTTGTGATAGTTGCTAAGAAACTCAGTGATGCTTACAGTAATGTAGTAAGAGTTTCGAACAACCTCAAAGTGATGCTGACAGTCATTTAGTAAGAGTTGCTAATGAACTCAGTTCAGTGCTACAGTGATTTCGTGAGAATTGCTCAAAAACTCAAAATGATGCTAACAGTAATGTAGTGATAGTTGCAAATAAACTCAAAGTGATGCTGACAGTAATGTAGTAAGAGTTGCTAGGAACCTTAAAATAATGCAACAATAATGTAGTAAGAGTTGCTACGAACCTCAAAACAATGTGACAGTGATGTCGGAAGAATTGCTAATGATGACAAAATGATGCGACAGTGATGTAGTGAGAATTGCTAATGAACTCAAAATGATGATAACAGTAATGTAGTGATAGTTGCTAATCAGGTCAGTGATGCTTACAGTAATGTAGTTAGTGTTTCGAAAAACCTCAAAGTGATGGTGACAGTCATGTAGTAAGAGTTGCTACGAACCTCAAAACAATGTGACAGTGATGTCAGAAGAATTGCTAAAGATCTTAAAATGATGCGACAGTGATGGAGTGAACGTTTCGAACAACCTCAAAGTGATGCTGACAGTCTTGTACTAAGAGTTGCTACGAACCTCAAAATAATGCGACAGTGATGTCGGAAGAATTGCTAATGAACTCAAGATGATGCTAACAGTAATGTAGTGATAGTTGCTAAGAAACTCAGTGATGCTTATAGTAATGTAGTAAGAGTTTCGAACAACCTCAAAGTGATGCTGACAGTCATTTAGTAAGAGTTGCTAATGAACTCAATTTAATGCTACAGTGATGTCGTGAGAATTGCTCATGAACTCAAAATGATGCTAACAGTAATGTAGTGATAGTTGCTAATAAACTCAAAGTGATGCTGACAGTAATGTAGTAAAAGTTGCTACGAACCTCAAAATATTGCGACAGTGATGTCGGAAGAATGGCTCATAAACTCAAAATGATGCGACAGTGATGTAGTAAGAATTGCTAATGAACTCAAAATGATGCTAACAGTAATGGAGTGAAACTTTCGAATAACCTCAAAGTGATGCTGACAGTCATGTAGTAAGAGTTGCTACGAACCTCAAAATAATGTGACAGTAATTTAGTAAAAGTTGCTACGAACCTCAAAAAAATGCGACAGTAATGTAGGAAAAGTTGCTACGAACCTCAAAATATTGCGACAGTGATGTCGGAAGAAATGCTAGTGAACTCAAAATGATGCTAACAGTAATGTAGTGATAGTTGCTAATCAACTCAGTGATGCTTACAGTAATGTAAGTGTTTCGAATAACCTCAAAGTGATGCTTACAGTCATGTAGTAAGTGTTGCTACAAACCTCAAAATAATGCGAAAGTAATGTAGTAAAAGTTGCTACGAACCTCGAAATATTGCGACAGTGATGTCGGAAGAATTGCTAATGAACTCAAGATGATGCTAACAGTAATGTAGTGATAGTTGCAAAGAAACTCAGTGATGCTTAAAGTAATGTAGTAAGAGTTTCGAACAACCTCAAAGTGATGCTGACAGTAATTTAGTAAGAATTGCTAATGAACTCAATTTAATGCTACAGTGATGTCGTGAGAATTGCTCAACAACTCAAAATGATGCTTACAGCAATGTAGTGATAGTTGCTAATAAACTCAAAGTGATGCTGACAGTAATGTAGTAAGAGTTGCTACGAACCTTAAAATAATGCAACAATAATGTAGTAAGAGTTGCTACGAACCTCAAAATATTGCTACAGTGATGTCGGAAGAATTGCGAATGATCTCAAAATGATGCGACAGTGATGTAGTAAGAATTGCTAATGAACTCAAAATGATGCTAACAGTAATGGAGTGAAACTTTCGAATAACCTCAAAGTGATGCTGACAGTCAAATAGTAAGAGTTGCTACGAACCTCAAAATAATGTGACAGTAATGTAGTAAAAGTTGCTACGAACCTCAAAAAAATGCGACAGTAATGTAGGAAAAGTTGCTACGAACCTCATAATATTGCGACAGTGATGTCAGAAGAATTGCTAATGAACTCAAAATGATGCTGACAGTGATGTTGAAAGAATTGCTAATGAACTTAAAATGATGCTGACAGTAACGTAGTGATAGTTACTAAGAACTTAAAAATGATGCTACAGTGATGTCAGAAGAATTGCTAATGATCTCAAAATGATGCTACAGTGATTTAGTAAGAATTGCTAATGAACTCAAAATGATGCTAAAAGTAATGTAGTGATAGTTCCTAATAAACTCAGTGATGCTTACAGTAATGTAGTAAGAGTTTCGAATAACCTCAAAGTGATTCTGACAGTCATGTAGTCAGAGTTGCTTCTAACCTCAAAATAATGCAAACGTAATGTAGTAAGATTTGCTAATGAACTCAAAATAATGCTACAGTGATGTCCAAAGACTTGATAATGATATCAAAATGATGCGACAGTGATGTAGTAAGAATTGCTCATGAACTCAAAATGATAGTAACAGTAATGTAGTGAAAGTTGCCAATAAACTCAAAGTGATGCTGACAGTCATGTAGGAAGAGTTGCTACGAACCTCCAAATAATGCGACAGTGATGTCAGAAGAATTGCTAATGATCTAAAAATGATGCGACAGTGATGTCGTAAGAATTGCTAATAAACTAAAAATTATGCTAACGGTAATGTAGGAAGAGTTGAAACTAACCTCAAAATGATGCTACAGTGATGTCGTAAGAGTTGCTAATGAACTCAAAATGATGCTAACAGTAATGTAGTGATAGTTGCTAATCAACTCTGTGATGCTTACAGTAATGTAGTCAGTGTTTCGAACAACCTCAAAATGATGCTGACAGTCATGTAGTAAGAGTTGCTACAAACCTCAAAATAATGCAACAGTAATGTAGGAAGAGTTGCTCCGAACCTCCGAATAATGCGACAGTGATGTCGGAAGAATTGCTAATGATCTCAAAATGATGTGACAGTGATGTAGTAAGAATTGCTAATGAACTCAAAATGATGCTAACAGTAATGGAGTGAAAGTTTCGAATAACCTCAGAGTGATGCTGACAGTCATGTAGGAAGAGTTGCTACGAACCTCAAAATAATGCGACAGTTATTTCGTAAGAATTGCTAATAAACTCTAAATGATGCTGACGGTAATGTAGAGATAGTTCCTAATAAACTCAGTGATGCTTACAGTAATGTAGTAAGTGTTTTGAACAACCTCAAAGTGATGCTGACAGTCATGTGGTCAGAGTTGCGAGTAACCTAAAAATGATGCTGACAGTAATGTAGTAAGAGTTGCTACGAACCTCAAAATAATGCTACAGTGATGTCGTAAGAATTGCTAATCATCTAAAAATGATGCGACAGTGATGTCGTAAGAATTGCTAATGAACTCAAAATGATGCTAACAGTATGGAAGTGAAAGTTTCGAATAACCTCAAAGTGATGCTGACAGTAATGTAGTAGGAGTTGCTATGAACCTAAAAATAATGCAACAGTAATGTAGTAAGAGTTTCTATGAACCTCAAAATAGTGCGAGAGTGATTTCAGAAGACTCGGTAATGATGTCAACATGATGCGACAGTGATGTCGTAAGAATTGCTAATGAACTCAAAATGATGCGACAGTGACGTAGTAAGAATTGTAATGAACTCAAAATGATACTAACTGTAATGTAGTGAAAGTTTCGAATAACCTCAAAGTGATGCTGACAGTCATGTAGGAAGAGTTGCTACGAACCTTAAAATAATGCAACACTAATGTAGTAAGAGTTACTACGAACTTCAAAATGATTTGACAGTGATGTAGTAAGAATTGCTTATGATTTGAAATACAGTCGGAAGAATTGCAAATAAACTCAAAATGATGCGAACAGTAATGTCGTGAAAGTTTATAATAACCACAAGTGATGCTGACAGTCATTTAGTTAGAGTTGCTACAAACCTCAAAATAACGCGAAAGTGATGTCGGAAGAATTGCTAATGATCCCAAAAAAATGTGACAGTGATGTCGTAAGAATTGCTAATGATCTCAAAATGATGCGACAATGATGTCGTAAGAATTGCTGATGTTCTCAAAATGATGCGACAGTGATGTAATAAGAATTGCTAATGAACTCGAAATGATGCTAACAATAATTGAGTGAAAGTTTCAAATGACCTCAAAGTGATGCTGACAGTCTTGTACTAAGAGTTGCTACGAACCTCCAAATAATGCGACAGTGATGTCAGAAGAATTGGTAATGATCTAAAATTATGCGACAGTGATGTTGTAATAATTGCTAATGAACTCAAAATGATGCTAACAGTAATGTAGTGATAGTTGCTAATAACCTCGAAATGATGCTAACAGTAATGTAGTGACAGTTGCGAGTAACCTAAAAATGATGATGAGAGTCATGTAGTAAGAGTTGAAACTAGAACAACAAACTGTCCTCTGATGGTTGGACAGGTTGCTTTGGTCCGTCCTCTCACTCATCATTAAAAGCCCTTATTACTCATCATTCATCCAATCTGACACTCACGTCTGCAGTGGGGAATCCCCAGCAGCCCGCGGCCCACATGGAGAAGTCTCGGCCAATCACGTGGGGCCTGCAGCGGCACCGACCACCAAATGACTCGCAGGTTTCACTCTCAGCTCCAACCTCATGGCAGGCACAAGGCAGGGCGCCGTTGGTGAAGAGAGCCCAAGAGACACAGCTGAGCTGAGACAGAATGGAGACCAAGGACAACAGGAAACGTTAGCGAGACATTTTAGGAAAATTAGTTTAGTGGGGAAAAGGTTCTTAGCCAAACTTGCTAAATGGAAGGACAACAAAAAACAAAGATCTTCAAAAGAAAATTTGCACAAAGTGAAACCCTGCAAGAGAAAGTAAATCAAGAACTAAATATTCTTGAGGCTCAGGTCTTCAGTTCCAATGCTTGTAAATGACATCTGAATGCATTCACAACCCAAATCTGAGCAGACAGAAGCGTCCCAGTCAGGCCCAGTTTAGTTCCTCTAGAACATTCAGGGATACAGAACAGGGACCAACTCAGGCTTGGAGACACCGACTTGACATGAAAGCTGTTGAGGCCACAGTTGCTGATGAAGTGGTCAGATTTCTCCAGTGGTTCTTGGTTCAGGGAGCTGGAGCTGGAGCTGCTCTCAGGCACCACCAGGACGTGATCCTGGAGAGACAGAAGGAAGAAGTCCAGGCCTGACAGAGGAGAAGGAGGCACAGAGTAGAAACAGCAGATACGTGTCGGGAAAGGGAGAGGGTATCAGTCCAGCAGAGGAGCAGGAAACCTACCACCACAGTGCTCTGCCTGCAGGAACCTGCAGGTGAGGAGGACCTGGTGGTCCGGCACATCCACAATGATCTGGTTTTCAGACACCGGCACGTTTCGGCAGCCGTAAGCGTGGGGACAGAAGGAGGCGTTGGCGTGGCCTGAAAGACACAAACAACCATCTCCATTTTAATGTTTCTCAAACAGCCGGAGCAGGAAAGCTAAGATGAATCAAAGATCCTCCACCCTGCCAGATCCGACCCTGGTAATGTAGACCTGCACAGGGTGGGTGGGGTGGAGCGGCTGGTGGTGGTGGAGGATGAAGACGTATCTGCCCAAAGCCTGGACACGGTGGAGTCCACCGCAGCGTTCTGAGTAGAAGGATGAGAGCGATGTTCAATGGTACATGTTTTCTTTCCTGAACCGCCGATGTTTCCAATCACGAATCTCAGTCATGAGATTTGAACATCATGGAGGAGTTCAAAAGTGTCAAACTGGGCCGGTCTCCATTTTATGAGTCCGGAGACCGAGGATAAAACTACAAGTCCCTGGTTCAGATTTGACTCGTCTGAATCCAAACACAGCAGCGTTCTTCCACCAGGCCAGAGGAGTTGATCATGATAACAAGATATCTTCATGCTACTACAACACACAAACTCATCACCAGAAAAGACTTCATGGTGGAACAACAAATCTCCTCTCAATGGGAAAAACATTGAGTTGAACAATCAACTTTTCCATGATGACATGGAGAGCTTGGCAGCAGCAGCAGGCTTCCATTGGGGGCTGATATGCCAGCTCCACTTAGCCTTCTTTGGAATGGTTTCACCTGGAGTGATGCTGTTATTGAGACCTTTTATCTGGAACAAAACCACCTGCATGGAGACTGAGGACTTCAACAGATGCAGATGTTGACCCAGAATAAATCTAAATATTCCAGATGTGTTAAATCCATCCAGCAGCAGTGGTGGGAGCGTCGTAAACTCACTCACTCAGCAGCCGTCAGCCTCCGTACCTGCACGGAGTCCAGCCTGATGTGGTCTCTGTTGTCTGCTCCCAGAGGTGGTCTGTCACTCTGAACCAGGGGGCTCATCTCTCTGGTGGGAGGGCAGTGGAGGAGCTGCAGCGGGGGAGGCCAGGATGGGCTCCTGTAGGAGGAGCTCTGGCCCTCCTTCAGCACCAGCCAGTGGGAGGGAGTTTGGAAACATGAGGGGACACAGGAGGAGCTACAGGGGGAGGGAAGGTGGATCAGAACCCTTCTAACAAGAGCGCTGAGGGGACACAGGAGGAGCTACAGGGGGAGGGAAGGTGGATCAGAACCGTTCTAACAAGAGCGCTGAGGGGACACAGGAGGAGCTACAGGGGGAGGGAAGGTGGATCAGAACCGTACTAACAAGAGCGCTGAGGGGACACAGGAGGAGCTACAGGGGGAGGGAAGGTGGATCAGAACCGTTCTAACAAGAGCGCTGAGGGGACAGGAGGAGCTACAGGGGGAGGGAAGGTGGATCAGAACCGTTCTAACAAGAGCGCTGAGGGGACACAGGAGGAGCTACAGGGGGAGGGAAGGTGGATCAGAACCGTTCTAACAAGAGCGCTGAGGGGACACAGGAGGAGCTACAGGGGGAGGGAAGGTGGATCAGAACCGTTCTAACAAGAGCGCTGAGGGGACACAGGAGGAGCTACAGGAGGAGGGAAGGTGGATCAGAACCATTCTAACAAGAGCGCTGAGGGGACACAGGAGGAGCTACAGGGGGAGGGAAGGTGGATCAGAACCCTTCTAACAAGAGCCTGAGGGGACACAGGAGGAGCTACAGGGGGAGGGAAGGTGGATCAGAACCGTTCTAACAAGAGCGCTGAGGGGACACAGGAGGAGCTACAGGGGGAGGGAAGGTGGATCAGAACCGTTCTAACAAGAGCGCTGAGGGGACACAGGAGGAGCTACAGGGGGAGGGAAGGTGGATCAGAACCGTTCTAACAAGAGCGCTGAGGGGACACAGGAGGAGCTACAGGGGGAGGGAAGGTGGATCAGAACCGTTCTAACAAGAGCGCTGAGGGGACACAGGAGGAGCTACAGGGGGAGGGAAGGTGGATCAGAACCGTTCTAACAAGAGCGCTGTCCCACTAATATTCCTCACCAGAATCCTCCTGTCAGGGGGGAACCGTCCATGGGTGCTGATGCAGCGGACTGAAGGTTCAACATAGTCCATGCTGAACTGGTCTTTAGGCACCAGGTGGACTTTGTGCTAAAAACAGCAGAAAAAAAGACAAAAAGGGGAGAATTTTAACAAAAGTATGCAAATGAGCTGAAGATCAAAATAGAAAAAGTAAATCAAGGTTTTCTTAAAATAATTGCCAGCTATTTAGCTCAGAAAAGGACAAATGTCAATCAAGATGTCAGAATGGAACGATCCCACTGGCTTCTGGTCAAGGGAACCATGGAGATGCTAACTTCCTGTTGGACTATCAGGGTGTCTCATCCCTGACATGCTAACTTCCTGTTGGACTATCAGGGTGTCTCATCCCTGACATGCTAACTTCCTGTTGGACGATCAGGGTGTCTCATCCCTGACATGCTAACTTCCTGTTGGACTATCAGGGTGTCTCATCCCTGACATGCTAACTTCCTGTTGGACGATAAGCGTGTGTCATCCCTGACATGCTAACTTCCTGTTGGACGATAAGCGTGTCTCATCCCTGACATGCTAACTTCCTGTTGGACGATAAGCGAGTCTCATCCCTGACATGCTAACTTCCTGTTGGACGATAAGCGTGTCTCATCCCTGACATGCTAACTACCTGTTGGACTATCAGGGTGTCTCATCCCTGACATGCTAACTTCCTTTTGGACAATCAGGGTGTCTCATCCCTGACATGCTAACTTCCTTTTCGACTTTCAAGCCTGATTTAAGCCTGATTTATGCTTCTGCGTCGAGTAGTATTCGTACCTCCGCCGTCGACGCAGCCCCCTAAAGACGCTGTAGCCTGACACGCGCCTCCAAAAAAATCCTGCTTACGCATCGCGTCCACGCGTGGTGACGTCAACGTCGAGGACTGTGATTGGTCCGCCCAAAACGTCATTTCCGGTTCAGTCGCAGCACAACACCGCAATTTTCAAAGTTTCTGTGGTGAAGGCTCCAAGAAAAAATGGACCAAGCTGAAGAAAGGATTATCGAGGAGGTGCTCAAGTACGACCACCTCTACAACGCCTCTTCGCGGCACTACAAAGACTGACAAATGGCCAACAATTGTTGTCTGTGACCGGAAGAAAACCAAGGAATCCGACAAGAGCCCCGAAAACAATACAAAGACAAAGCCACACCCCCTAGCGGCATGGCGGTGAGTTGCAGAGCAACGCGTTCCGTCGACTCAGAATAAACCAGGCTTTCCAGTCTCACCTGTTTTACGCCCCCCTGCCAGATAAGGACCCCCATCGGGCTGTGCCACTCTGGGGGGAGCGCGTCTCACAGTCAGTCAGCGGAACCATGCGGATCCGGGCCGGGGCTGTGGGAAGGAGCGTCAATTGTATCGGGTTGTTGTTTTCTGGACTGCAGCAGAACAGGAGCAGCCGGGACTGGAATGTAGAAGTAGGTTATCTTGAAGTTGACTCAGTTATGGTGAACGATATTGTGGTTCAACACTTTAATGAGCTTTAAGGCAAACACATTTCATGAGGAAACAACGCCGGAATTGGACGGATTTCAGCGGCACACAACAACGTATCCGATACACCTCATTGGAAACCTGGTGGTCTCAGACTAAGAAACACCAGTCACCATGAAGAAAGGAACTTTTAGCTGAGTACTCATGTTCTTTTCTGCAGGTTGAATGTCGCATTTGTTGGACAGAAGCGTCTCATCTCAACAAAAGCACCTCTTCAGTGCTGAGGCATGATGGGGCCAGGCATGAGAATGAAGTCCCAGATCCACCAGGATGAACTCAGGTATACAGCCACTCTCCAACTGACTCACAGTTGCTTCAATGATCATTAATTCCTCTTCATTTCTTCTCTCCTTCATCTTTAACCATCCAGCTTCCAGGAAGCAGATGCTGGATGAGGCTCTGCTGAATTTGATCCTGAAGGACTGCCAGCCCCTCAGCACTGTTGAGAGGGAAGGGTTCAGGGAACTGGTTCAGGTCCTTGAGCCTCATATGTTTGCCAACCAGAAAGGTTTGTGTGGAAATGATCTAAAGCAGTCGTTGATATCTCCAGGTTATTTCATCTTTAATTTCAATGTATTGATTTACTCTGGGTGTCATTTTCAGACCATCAAACAAACGGTGGCCAAAAAGTACCAGGAGGAACGGGAAGGAGTGAAAAAGGAAGTCCAGCTGCCATGTGGACATCTGTGGACATGGAGGCTCCCTTGGCTCTGACCTGTCTCTGCATTAGTGAGAATGAATGTGTTGGGAGTGCAAGACTTTCCACAAAGTCACCCTGCATCATTTTGAGGTTCGTAGCAACTCTCATTACATCATTACATCACTTTTGCATCATTTTGAGGATCGTAGCAACTCTCACGACATCACTTTCAACATCATTTTGAGGTTTGTAGCAAGTTTTACTACATTACTGTCGCATTATATTGAGTTCATTAGCATCTCTTACTACATGACTGTCAGCATCACTTTGAGGTTATTCGAAACTTTCACTCCATTACTGTTAGCATCATTTTGAGTTCATTAGCAATTCTTACTACATCACTGTCGCATTATTTTGAGGTTCGTAGCAACTCTTAGTACATGACTGTCAGCATCACTTTGAGGTTATTCGAAACACTTACTACATTACTGTAAGCATCACTGAGTTGATTAGCAACTATCACTACATTACTGTTAGCATCATTTTGAGTTCATTAGCAATTCTTCCGACATCACTGTCGCAATATTTTGAGGTTCGTAGCAACTTTTACTACATTACTGTCGCATTATTTTGAGGTTCGTAGCAACACTTACTACATGACTGTCAGCATCACTTTGAGGTTATTCGAAAGTTTCACTCCATTACTGTTAGCATCATTTTGAGTTCATTAGCAATTCTTACTAAATCACTGTCGCATCATTTTGAGATCATTAGCAATTCTTCTGACATCACTGTAACATTATTTTGAGGTTCGTAGGGACTCTTACTACATTATTGTTGCATTATTTTAAGGTTCGTAGCAACTCTTACTACATTACTGTCAGCATCACTTTGAGTTCAAGAGCAACTGTCACTACATTACTGTTAGCATCATTTTGAGTTCATGAGCAATTCTCACGACATCACTGTAGCATTGAATTGAGTTCATTAGCAACTCTTACTGAATGACTGTCAGCATCACTTTGAGGTTGTTCGAAACTCTTACTACATTACTGTAAGCATCACTGAGTTTCTTAGCAACTATCACTACATTACTGTTAGCATCATCTTGAGTTAATTAGCAATTCTTCCGACATCACTGTCGCAATATTTTGAGGTTCGTAGCAACTTTTACTACATTACTGTCGCATTATTTTGAGATTCGTAGCAACTCTTAGTACATGACTGTCAGCATCACTTTGAGGTTGTTCGAAACTCTTACTACAATACTGTAAGCATCACTGACTTGATTAGCAACTACCACTACATTACTGTTAGCATCATTTTTAGTTCATTAGCAATTCTTCCGACATCAGTGTCGCAATATTTTGAGGTTCGTAGCAACTTTTACTACATTACTGTCGCATTATTTTGAGGTTTGTAGCAACACTTAATACATGACCGTCAGCATCACTTTGAGGTTATTCGAAAGTTTCACTCCATGACTGTTAGCATCATTTTGAGTTCATTAGCAATTCTTCCGACATCACTGTCGCAATATTTTGAGGTTCGTAGCAACTTTTAATACATTACTGTCGAATTATTTTGAGGTCCGTAGCAACTCTTAGTACATGACTGTCAGCATCACTTTGAGGTTATTCGAAACGTTCACTCCATTACTGTTAGCATCATTTTGAGTTCATTAGCAATTCTTCTGACATCACTGTAACATTATTTTGAGGTTCGCAGGGACTCTTACTACATTATTGTTGCATTATTTTAAGGTTCGTAGCAACTGTCACTACATTACTTTTAGCATCATTTTGAGTTCATGAGCAATTCTCACGACATCACTGTAGCATTAAATTGAGTTCATTAGCAACTCTTACTAAATGACTGTCAGCATCACTTTGAGGTTGTTCGAAACTCTTACTACATTACTGTCAGCATCACTGAGTTTCTTAGCAACTATCACTACATTACTGTTAGCATAATCTTGAGTTCATTAGCAATTCTTCCGACATCACTGTCGCATTATTTTGAGATTCGTAGCAACTCTTAGTACATGACTGTCAGCATCACTTTGAGGTTGTTCGAAACTCTTACTACATTACTGTAAGCATCACTGACTTGATTAGCAATTACCACTAAATTACTGTTAGCATCATTTTGAGTTCATTAGCAATTCTTCCGACATCACTGTCGCAATATTTTGAGGTTCGTAGCAAGTTTTACTACATTACTGTCGCATTATTTGGAGGTTTGTAGCAACACTTAATACATGACTGTCAGCATCACTTTGAGGTTATTCGAAAGTTTCACTCCATTACTGTTAGCATCATTTTGAGTTCATTAGCAATTCTTCCGACATCACTGTCGCATTATTTTGAGGTTCGTAGCAACTCTTACTACATGACTGTCAGCATCACTTTGAGGTAATTCGAAACACTTACTACATTACTGTAAGCATCACTGAGTTGATGAGCAACTATCACTACATTACTGTAAGCATCATTTTGAGTTCATTAGCAATTCTTCCGACATCACTGTCGCAATATTTTGAGGTTCGTAGCAACTTTTACTACATTACTGTCAGCATCACTTTGAGGTTATTCGAAAGTTTCACTCCATTACTGTTAGCATCATCTTGAGTTCATTAGCAATTCTTCCGACATCACTGTCGCAATATTTTGAGGTTCGTAGCAACTTTTACTACATTACTGTCGCATTATTTTGAGGTCCGTAGCAACTCTTAGTACATGACTGTCAGCATCACTTTGAGGTTATTCGAAACGTTCACTCCATTACTGTTAGCATCATTTTGAGTTCATTAGCAATTCTTACTAAATCACTGTCGCATCATTTTGTGATCATTAGCAATTCTTCTGACATCACTGTAACATTATTTTGAGGTTCGTAGGCACTCTTACTACATTATTGTTGCATTATTTTAAGGTTCGTAGCAACTGTCACTACATTACTGTTAGCATCATTTTGAGTTCATGAACAATTCTCACGACATCACTGTAGCATTGAATTGAGTTCATTAGCAACTCTTACTAAATGACTGTCAGCATCACTTTGAGGTTGTTCGAAACTCTTACTACATTACTGTAAGCATCACTGAGTTTCTTAGCAACTATCACTACATTACTGTTAGCATCATCTTGAGTTCATTAGCAATTCTTCCGACATCACTGTTGCAATATTTTGAGGTTCGTAGCAACTTTTACGACATTATTGTCGCATTATTTTGAGGTTCGTAGCAACACTTAATACATGACTGTCAGCATCACTTTGAGGTTATTCGAAAGTTTCACTCCATTACTGTTAGCATCATTTTGAGTTCATTGGCAATTCTTATTACATCACTGTCGCATCATTTTGAGATCATTAGCAATTCTTCCAACATCACTGTCGCATTATTTTGAGGTCCGTAGCAACTCTTAGTACAAGACTGTCAGCATCACTTTGAGGTTATTCGAAACGTTCACTCCATTACTGTTAGCATCATTTTGAGTTCATGAGCAATTCTTACTAAATCACTGTCGCATCATTTTTAGATCTTTAGCAATTCTTCTGACATCACTGTCGCATTATTTTGAGGTTCGTAGCAACTCTTCCTACATGACTGTCAGCATCACTTTGAGGTTATTCGAAAGTTTCACTCCATTACTGTTAGCATCACTGAGTTGATGAGCAACTATCACTACATTACTGTTAGGATCATTTTGAGTTCATTAGCAATTCTTCCGACATCACTGTCGCAATATTTTGAGGTTCGTAGCAACTTTTACTACATTACTGTCAGCATCACTTTGGGGTTATTCGAAAGTTTCACTCCATTACTGTTAGCATCATCTTGAGTTCATTAGCAATTCTTCCGACATCACTGTCGCAATATTTTGAGGTTCGTAGCAACTTTTACTACATTACTGTCGAATTATTTTGAGGTCCGTAGCAACTCTTAGTACATGACTGTCAGCATCACTTTGAGGTTATTCGAAACGTTCACTCCATTACTGTAAGCATCATTTTGAGTTCATTAGCAATTCTTACTAAATCACTGTCGCATCATTTTGAGATCTTTTGCAATTCTTCTGACATCACTGTCGCATTATTTTGAGGTCCGTAGCAACTCTTAGTACAAGACTGTCAGCATCACTTTGAGGTTATTCGAAAGTTTCACTCCATTAGTGTTAGCATCATCTTGAGTTCATTAGCAATTCTTCCGACATCACTGTCGCAATATTTTGAGGTTCGTAGCAACTTTTACTACATTACTGTCGCATTTTTTTTTTAGATTCGTAGCAACTCTTACTACATGACTGTCAGCATCACTTTGAGGTTATTCGAAACACTTCCTACATTACTGTAAGCATCACTGAGTTGATTAGCAACTATCACTACATTACGGTGAGCATCATTTTAAGTTCATGAGCAATTCTTCTGACATCACTGTCGCAATATTTTGAGGTTCGTAGCGACTTTTACTACATTACTGTCGCATTATATTGAGGTCCGTAGCAACTCTTACTACATGACTGTCAGCATCACTTTGAGGTTTTTCGAAACACTTACTACATTACTGTAAGCATCACTTTGAGTTGATTAGCAACTATCACTCCATTACTGTTAGCATCATTTTGAGTTCATGAGCAATTCTCACGACATCACTGTAGCATTGAATTGAGTTCATTAGCAACTCTTACTAAATGACTGTCAGCATCACTTTGAGGTTGTTCGAAACTCTTACTACATTACTGTAAGCATCACTGAGTTTCTTAGCAACTATCACTACATTACTGTTAACATAATCTTGAGTTCATTAGCAATTCTTCCGACATCACTGTCGCAATATTTTGAGGTTCGTAGCAACTTTTACTACATTACTGTCGCATTATTTTGAGGTTCGTAGCAACACTTACTACATGACTGTCAGCATCACGTTGAGGTTATTCGAAAGTTTCACTCCATTACTGTTAGCATCATCTTGAGTTCATTAGCAATTCTTCCGACATCACTGTCGGAATATTTTGAGGTTCGTAGCAACTTTTACTACATTACTGTCGCATTATTTTGAGATTCGTAGCAACTCTTAGTACATGACTGTCAGCATCACTTTGAGGTTGTTCGAAACACTTACTACATTACTGTAAGCATCACTGACTTGATTAGCAATTACCACTAAATTACTGTTAGCATCATTTTGAGTTCATTAGCAATTCTTCAGACATCACTGTTGCAATATTTTGAGGTTCGTAGCAACTTTTACTACATTACTGTCGCATTATTTGGAGGTTTGTAGCAACACTTAATACATGACTGTCAGCATCACTTTGAGGTTATTCGAAAGTTTCACTCCATTACTGTTAGCATCATTTTGAGTTCATTAGCAATTCTTATTACATCACTTTCGCATCATTTTGAGATCATTAGCAATTCTTCCGACATCACTGTCGCATTATTTTGAGGTTCGTAGCAACTCTTACTACATGACTGTCACCATCACTTTGAGGTAATTCGAAACACTTACTACATTACTGTAAGCATCACTGAGTTGATGAGCAACTATCACTACATTACTGTTAGCATCATTTTGAGTTCATTAGCAATTCTTCCGACATCACTGTCGCAATATTTTGAGGTTCGTAGCAACTTTTACTACATTACTGTCGCATTATTTTGAGGTTCGTAGCAACACTTACTACATGACTGTCAGCATCACGTTGAGGTTATTCGAAAGTTTCACTCCATTACTGTTCGCATCATCTTGAGTTCATTAGCAATTCTTCCGACATCACTGTCGGAATATTTTGAGGTTCGTAGCAACTTTTACTACATTACTGTCGCATTATTTTGAGATTCGTAGCAACTCTTAGTACATGACTGTCAGCATCACTTTGAGGTTGTTCGAAACACTTACTACATTACTGTAAGCATCACTGACTTGATTAGCAATTACCAATAAATTACTGTTAGCATCATTTTGAGTTCACATTAGCAATTCTTCCGACATCACTGTCGCAATATTTTGAGGTTCGTAGCAACTTTTACTACATTACTGTCGCATTATTTGGAGGTTTGTAGCAACACTTAATACATGACTGTCAGCATCACTTTGAGGTTATTCGAAACGTTCACTCCATTACTGTTAGCATCATTTTGAGTTCATTTGCAATTCTTACAAAATCACTGTAGCATCATTTTGAGATCATTAGCAATTCTTCTGACATCACTGTAACATTATTTTGAGGTTCGTAGGGACTCTAACTACATTATTGTTGCATTATTTTAAGGTTCGTAGCAACTGTCACTACATTACTTTTAGCATCATTTTGAGTTCATGTGCAATTCTCACGACATCACTGTAGCATTGAATTGAGTTCATTAGCAACTCTTACTAAATGACTGTCAGCATCACTTTGAGGTTGTTCGAAACTCTTACTACATTACTGTAAGCATCACTGAGTTTCTTAGCATCTATCACTACATTACTGTTAGCATCATCTTGAGTTCATTAGCAATTCTTCCGACATCACTGTCGCAATATTTTGAGGTTTGTAGCAAGTTTTACTACATTACTGTCGCATTATATTGAGTTCATTAGCAACTCTTACTACATGACTGTCAGCATCACTTTGAGGTTATTCGAAACTTTCACTCCATTACTGTAAGCATCATTTTGAGTTCATTAGCAATTCTTACTAAATCACTGTCGCATCATTTTGAGAT
Source organism: Aulostomus chinensis (assembly GCF_037954235.1). NCBI lineage: Eukaryota > Metazoa > Chordata > Actinopteri > Syngnathiformes > Aulostomidae > Aulostomus > Aulostomus chinensis. The sequence goes on along the minus strand of NC_141320.1, from coordinate 12,546,931 downwards.
CATTAGCAGTTCTTCTGACATCACTGTCGCATTATTTTGAGGTTCGTAGCAACTCTTAGTACATGACTGTCAGCATCACTTTGAGGTTGTTCGAAACACTTACTACATTACTTTAAGCATCACTGACTTGATTAGCAATTACCACTAAATTACTGTTAGCATCATTTTCAGTTCATTAGCAATTCTTCCGACATCACTGTCGCAATATTTTGAGGTTCGTAGCAACTTTAACTACATTACTGTCGCATTATTTAGAGGTTTGTAGCAACACTTAATACATGACTGTCAGCATCACTTTGAGGTTATTCGAAAGTTTCACTCCATTACTGTTAGCATCATTTTGAGTTCATTAGCAATTCTTATTACATCACTTTCGCATCATTTTGAGATCATTAGCAATTCTTCCGACATCACTGTCGCATTATTTTGAGGTTCGTAGCAACTCTTACTACATGACTGTCAGCATCACTTTGAGGTAATTCGAAACACTTACTACATTACTGTTGCATTATTTTGAGGTTCGTAGCAACTCTTAGTACATGACTTTCAGCATCACTTTGAGGTTATTCGAAACGGTCACTCCATTACTGTTAGCATCATTTTGAGTTCATGAGCAATTCTCACGACATCAGTGTAGCATTGAATTGAGTTCATTAGCAACTCTTACTAAATGACTGTCAGCATCACTTTGAGGTTGTTCGAAACACTTACTACATTACTGTAAGCATCACTGACTTGATTAGCAATTACCAATAAATTACTGTTAGCATCATTTTGAGTTCACATTAGCAATTCTTCCGACATCACTGTCGCAATATTTTGAGGTTCGTAGCAACTTTTACTACATTACTGTCGCATTATTTTGAGGTTTGTAGCAACACTTAATACATGACTGTCAGCATCACTTTGAGGTTATTCGAAAATTTCACTCCATTACTGTTAGCATCATTTTGAGTTCATTAGCAATTCTTATTACATCACTGTCGCATCATTTTGAGATCATTAGCAATTCTTCCGACATCACTGTCGCATTATTTTGAGGTTCGTAGCAACTCTTACTACATGACTGTCACCATCACTTTGAGGTAATTCGAAACACTTTCTACATTACTGTAAGCATCACTGAGTTGATGAGCAACTATCACTACATTACTGTTAGCATCATTTTGAGTTCATTAGCAATTCTTCCGACATCACTGTCGCAATATTTTGAGGTTCGTAGCAACTTTTACTACATTACTGTCGCATTATTTTGAGGTTCGTAGCAAGTCTTACTACATGACCGTCAGCATCACTTTGAGGTTATTCGAAAGTTTCACTCCATTACTGTTAGCATCATCTTGAGTTCATTAGCAATTCTTCCGACATCACTGTCGCAATATTTTGAGGTTCGTAGCAACTTTTAGTACAAGACTGTCAGCATCACTTTGAGGTTATTCGAAACGTTCACTCCATTACTGTTAGCATCATTTTGAGTTCATTAGCAATTCTTACCACATCACTGTCGCATCATTTTGAGATCATTAGCAATTCTTCCGACATCACTGTCGCAATATTTTGAGGTTCGTAGCAACTCTAACTACATTACTGTTGCATTATTTTGAGGTTCGTAGCAACTCTTAGTACATGACTTTCAGCATCACTTTGAGGTTATTCGAAACGGTCACTCCATTACTGTTAGCATCATTTTGAGTTCATGAGCAATTCTCACGACATCACTGTAGCATTGAATTGAGTTCATTAGCAACTCTTACTAAATGACTGTCAGCATCACTTTGAGGTTGTTCGAAACACTTACTACATTACTGTAAGCATCACTGACTTGATTAGCAATTACCACTAAATTACTGTTAGCATCATTTTGAGTTCACATTAGCAATTCTTCCGACATCACTGTCGCAATATTTTGAGGTTCGTAGCAACTTTTACTACATTACTGTCGCATTATTTTGAGGTTTGTAGCAACACTTAATACATGACTGTCAGCATCACTTTGAGGTTATTCGAAAATTTCACTCCATTACTGTTAGCATCATTTTGAGTTCATTCGCAATTCTTATTACATCACTGTCGCATCATTTTGAGATCATTAGCAATTCTTCCGACATCACTGTCGCATTATTTTGAGGTTCGTAGCAACTCTTACTACATGACTGTCACCATCACTTTGAGGTAATTCGAAACACTTTCTACATTACTGTAAGCATCACTGAGTTGATGAGCAACTATCACTACATTACTGTTAGCATCATTTTGAGTTCATGAGCAATTCTTCCGACATCACTGTCGCAATATTTTGAGGTTCGTAGCAACTTTTACTACATTACTGTCGCATTATTTTGAGGTTCGTAGCAACTCTTACTACATGACCGTCAGCATCACTTTGAGGTTATTCGAAAGTTTCACTCCATTACTGTTAGCATCATCTTGAGTTCATGAGCAATTCTCACGACATCACTGTAGCATTGAATCGAGTTCATTAGCAACTCTTCCTAAATGACTGTCAGCATCACTTTGAGGTTGTTCGAAACTCTTACTACATTACTGTAAGCATCACTGAGTTTCTTAGCAACTATCACTACATTACTGTTAGCATCATCTTGAGTTCATTAGCAATTCTTCCGACATCACTGTTGCAATATTTTGAGGTTTGTAGCAAGTTTTACTACATTACTGTCGCATTATATTGAGTTCATTAGCAACTCTTACTACATGACTGTCAGCATCACTTTGAGGTTATTCGAAACTTTCACTCCATTACTGTTAGCATCATTTTGAGTTCATTAGCAATTCTTACTAAATCACTGTCGCATCATTTTGAGATCATTAGCAGTTCTTCTGACATCACTGTAGCATTATTTTGAGGTTCGTAGCAACTCTTAGTACATGACTGTCAGCATCACTTTGAGGTTGTTCGAAACACTTACTACATTACTTTAAGCATCACTGACTTGATTAGCAATTACCACTAAATTACTGTTAGCATCATTTTGAGTTCATTAGCAAGTCTTCCGACATCACTGTCGCAATATTTTGAGGTTCGTAGCAACTTTTACTACATTACTGTCGCATTATTTGGAGGTTTGTAGCAACACTTAATACATGACTGTCAGCATCACTTTGAGGTTATTCGAAAGTTTCACTCCATTACTGTTAGCATCATTTTGAGTTCATTAGCAATTCTTATTACATCACTTTCGCATCATTTTGAGATCATTAGCAATTCTTCCGACATCACTGTCGCATTATTTTGAGGTTCGTAGCAACTCTTACTACATGACTGTCAGCATCACTTTGAGGTAATTCGAAACACTTACTACATTACTGTTAGCATCACTTAGTTGATGAGCAACTATCACTACATTACTGTAAGCATCATTTTGAGTTCATTAGCAATTCTTCCGACATCACTGTCGCAATATTTTGAGGTTCGTAGCAACTTTTACTACATTACTGTCAGCATCACTTTGAGGTTGTTCGAAAGTTTCACTCCATTACTGTTAGCATCATCTTGAGTTCATTAGCAATTCTTCCGACATCACTGTTGCAATATTTTGAGGTACGTAGCAACTTTTACTACATTACTGTCGCATTATTTTGAGGTCCATAGCAACTCTTAGTACATGACTGTCAGCATCACTTTGAGGTTATTCGAAACGTTCACTCCATTACTGTTAGCATCATTTTGAGTTCATTAGCAATTCTTACTAAATCACTGTCGCATCATTTTGAGATCATTAGCAATTCTTCTGACATCACTGTAACATTATTTTGAGGTTCGTAGGCACTCTTACTACATTATTGTTGCATTATTTTAAGGTTCGTAGCAACTGTCACTACATTACTGTTAGCATCATTTTGAGTTCATGAGCAATTCTCACGACATCACTGTAACATTGAATCGAGTTCATTAGCAACTCTTCCTAAATGACTGTCAGCATCACTTTGAGGT